>NC_084460.1:113496068-114746068 GCF_027409185.1 Cynocephalus volans | reverse complement strand
TCCTTGGTTTATTCCAACCTAGTTATAGCAACACTTTGTTTGACTGGGTTTTCAGCTGTAAAAGTAATAATAATATAAATTTGGCAATTATAAACATTATGTAAAACATGTTGAATTTTTCTCATCATCCTCTATTTTTAGGTGCATACACGTTTACCTCTGTTATGTTCCCTTGGACAACTGACCCCTTTATCATTATGTAATGTCCCTCTTTTTCTCTGATAATGTTTCTTGTTGAGTTCCACTTTGACTGAAATTGATATAGTTATTCCAGGTTTCTTGTGATTTTTGCTTCCAGGGCATACCTTTCTTCATCTTTTTACTTTTAAACTATCTGACTTTATATTTAAATCATGTTTCTTGTAGGGAGCAGATAGCCAGGTTTGTTTTTACATCCAATCTTTCTATCTTTGCCTTGCAATTGGTGTGTTCACACAATCCCATTAAAGGTTTTTGGATGAAAGTTGTTAGTGGATGAACAGAACCAGCGCTGTCTTGTGCCCTGCATGTTGACTCTGCTTAGCCTCATCCCTCTGTTTCGCTGGCCTGTTATACATAACCATAGGGTGCGTGTAAAAGGGACTTAGGTTTTAGGGAGTGAATGACTTCTTACTACAGGTGGTGTGAGTGGTCTGAGCACTAACATCACAAGACCCCCTGCCTCATAGATCACAAGACACCTGGCGAACTATGTTATCAACTTATTTTTCTTAATATACTTCTTTGAAGTTATTTTTAGTAACAGAGCTGTTGCGATGTAAACTTTGCCTAAACCCAGAGAGCTCGAGCTCTCATCCACTGTAGACGCCTGACTCTGTGCTGTGTGCAACTTTCCTGTATGTAAGTCTCCCCTGTAATGAATATCTTTGATTACCAAATGGACCTGTCTGCTTCCTTCTGTAGGTCTCAAAGTACTTTCTCAGTTTGGAGGGGATTATACTTTAACCACTTCCTTGCACAGCTGATGAGCCAGCCGGGAGACCAATGGTGAAGCAAGCATGAGGGGTGAAGGGAATGTAGTGGGGAAATCTCGGGTTCTGTGGGGGAAATCCCAGGCTCGCCAGCAACTAATATGTGGGGAAACCAGGCCAGGGTTCATGAATGCTTCAGCCAAGGGCATGAGTACAGGGATGCCCAGAAAACGCCAAAGGGTTTGTTAGGCATCCCCGCAGACACAGTCAGGGATAAAATAGAAAAGGGAAAGTGAACAGCCATTGCATCACTCGCTTGGCCCCTCCTTTGTGCTTCAAAATTCAGTAAAGAGAGGGAGCTACTGCCGCTGCCAGCTGTGGTAGGAATTGGAACAGACTAAAGTGGCTTTAGCCCTGGAGCGAGATAGAACAGCTTGCTCCACAATTTGAATTTACTTTCAAGAAAGTTCTAGCAACAGGAGGAGCACACTGAAGCTGTGCCTTGCAAGGTGGTTAAAATGCAGGGCAGTCACTTACCACCGGCCTGTGTGAGCAGTATCATCTCACAAGAGAGTTGAGATCGCAGACGATGGGATCCTTGGGATAATTATCCATCGATGGCAAGGAAGTTATCATAGAGGAAGAGGAAATGTCTGAGTTAAAGGTGCAACCTGTAGTTCAAACTAAAATCCGGGCTACTAGAGAGCCAGGGGACAATGGGGAAGAGATCCCTGTTGGTACTAAGACTACCCACCATGTGGGAAAACTCCTCCCCTGAGCTAGCAGAGCTAACTGGTAGGTTCAAACAAAAAAGTAGAGAAGTAGTAGCTGCAGGGCTACTACGGCTGTGGGATACAGGAGGAGCTGGCATAATGTCAACTGTCTGACATGTTGAAGATGACATCTAAGATGGTGCAGCCTGCGCCGTGGCAGTCACTGTATGCTGTGACCAGGGAGGCTGCCTGGCAAATCTGATAGAATGGATCCAGGCAGGCATAAAATTGACTTTGCCAAATGAAGGTGATGTGCCATCTTCTTGAACCACTGTGAAAGAAATATAGGATGTAGTAAGAGAATTAGGAATAAATATTCTATCTATGCCCCGCACTTTAGGGGGCCAAATGGGGAATTTTTTACGGCAGGAACGAAAGACAGAATCTTGCAATTGGCTCCCAGGGCCTGGTATGGACCTCTATCTTAGTGCTCTTTCCAATGGTAGGCTGGCCTATCCAGACAGTAGCATCCATAATTGCTGATTTAAGTAAAACTGAAAGAATTTGCCATAAGGGAAATAGAAATCTTGATAAAATCAGAACTGAGAGAAGGGGGATGCTAAAGATTGGGACCCCACAAAGGTCTCCTGTAAGCAATTGTAGCAGGATCTGATATTAGCAGGCTACCCCAAAAGAGGACATTGATAAGAAACCAAATTCAGTCCTTCTAACCTTGTGGAAAGCTCTCCTGAAGGACAAAATCCACTCCCCTTAAGTCAAATACAGAAAAAACGACAGTGCAATCTAGTATCCCTCTCTTCCAGGAGGTCTTGGAGGGGTGGACACCCCCAACCCCTTGTGCCAATGTTGCCCTTTGGTGGGTGCAGTGATGGCTGACTGGAGGCCCCATATGGAATTAACCATTTATTGGTCCCACACTAATGAACAGACAGTATTGGATTTAACTGACACAGAGGTCAAGTGTACTTTGATTTATGGCAGTCCTTCTAAATTTGGAGGTGAGATTCAAACTATAGATGGATATGAGGGCCAAGCAGAGTTAAATAGCCAAGTCTGTACTTACAACTTGGGTGACTTCCCCTTGTGTTTTTCTGGTGTGTAACTCCCTAGTTCCAGAATATGTATTAGGAGTAGATGTATTACAAGAACTACAGCTGAAAACCAGAACAGATGAATTCAGACTATGCATTCAGGTACTCGAATGGTATTGATAGGACATATAAACTGGTACTTGGGAAAACTACCCAGGCCTCACCAGGTAGTCAACATTAAGCAGTACAAACTGTCTGGAGAGCATGAGGAAATTAAGAAGGCAGGGGTGAGAAGCCAGTGTGAAGTCTATATAACAGCCCTGTGTGGCTGACTAGAAAGCCCAAAGGCACTTGGCGTGTGATGGTAGATTACCACAATCTAAACAACGTAAACTCCACTCATATGTGCTGCCGTGCCTCACATAGCTTCTTTGCTGGAGCAGGTATCTACCTCCCTTAAGACATACCGCTGTGTGCTGGATTTAGCAAATGCTTTCTTTAGCGTTCGTTTAGATGAGTCACCTCAAGATCAGTTTGCCTTCACTTGAGACATGAGTCGATGGACCGTTCAGGTACTGACCTAAGGCTACTTACATTCCCCTACCATCTGTCATGGCATGGTAGTGAGGGACTTAGAAGGGTGGAAAACAAATGTATACCTTAAAATGTATCACCATATTGATGATATTATGCTAACCAATGATGATTTACCATCTCTTTCCCAAGCTGCAGTGTCTTTGTAGGCACACTTGAAGAAATGGGAATGGGAAATAAATACCAACAAGATGCAAGGGGTAGAACAGTCGGTAAAATTCCTGAGAGTTATCTGGTTGGGTAAGACTAAAGTAATGCTGGAGGTGGTTATTAAGATACAGGTGTTCCTTATTCCTCCAACTATGAAATACCCACAAACTAGTATGGGACTATTGGGTTATTGGTTATCCGCACCCTTTTATTCACCATTTTAGCTCAATCCTGGGACTACTTTATGCTACGCTTAAAGAAAAAAAAAAAAAAAAAAAAGGCTAGATGTGATTGGGGCTTTACCCAACAAGAAGCATTTGAAAAGGCTAAGATAATGGTAAAATAGGTGCAAATATTAGGAGTGCTGATGCCAAACATAAGATGTGACTTGGATGTTAGTTTTGAGGGATTTGGCTGGGGACCATGGTAAAAACAGAACAGAAATGCATTCCCTTAGGATTGTGGTCACAAGTATGGAAAGATGCACAGATCAGATATAGCCCCATCAGAAAGTAACTTCTGGCTATATATCTGGCCTTGCAGCAAACAGTAGGCTTAACAACTGATCTGCCAGTGAAGGTATGAACCTCCCTGCTAGTAGCAGGATGGATTAAGGACATGTTCTTAAAATTACAGAATGCATGTACACAGATAAGCACTCTGTAGAAATGGCATGCTTATTTGCAACAGAGGAGCTCATTTTACACCAGCCCATTGTCTTGGAAGCTGAATGCTTTATTGAAACAAGTCATGCATCATATCATTCCATAGATTATGGACATTGCTTCACCTCTCCCACAAATACAGGAGATGGAAGGCATCCCCCCCCCAATACCTGGTACACAGATGGTAGTATATCAGGGAATCCACCCACCTGGCATTGCTCTGCCATCTAGTTGTCTGCTGATATTATGTGGTCTGAAGAAGGAACCGAGCAGAGTTGCCAGTGGCCTAGCTACAAGTGGCATGGATCATACTGACCCATGAGCTGATGTTGTTCAATATAGCTACTGACAGCAGGGCTGTTTGGAATGACTTGACTACCTAGATGCCACATGGCACCATGAAAATTGGCCCGTTCTCGGAAAATCATTATGGGGATCTGAGCTGTGGAGAAACATATGGGAAGTGTCTCAGGTGTCTGTATGGCATGTGTCTGCTCACTCTCCTGCCAGGTAACCACGAGGCCAATGCCCTTACAACCCCTGAGCCATTCTGCTAGAAGATCCAATGACCCCCTGTGATGTGGCAGATTGGGTTCGTCATAAGTCTGGCCATAGAACCAAAGACAACTTTGGAAACAATAAAAAGGTTTCATTTACTAATTAAATATGCAGATTTGTAGGCTGCTAAGGACAGTCCACAATGCCAATTGCAATGGCACCCATTGAGACATGTACTGGGGTATATCAGATGAGCTACCTGCCCAGTCACTAGATGGCAGATAGATTATGTTGGGCCGCTACCAATGTCTGAAGGGCATAAGTATATTTTAACATGTACAAACACTGCAACTGGACTTGTACAGGCCTTTGCCTATAAAAGGGCAAATCAGGCTGCCACTATAAAGGGACTCACCAAATTAGAGAACATGTATGGGATCCCATCTTAAATTGACAGTGACCAGGGAACTCACTTCACTGGATATGATGTGCAAGAATAGGTTGAGGCTCACAATGTACTGTGGAGTTTTCATCTGTGTTTTAATCCTACAGCTGCATGTCTCATAAGGAGGATGAATGGCATGGTTAAAACCACCCTGAAAGCTTTAACACCAGGCGGGACCCTAAAGGGATGGTCACCTTGCTTGACGGAAGCTCTCAGACTGATAAATCCTGTGTCCACCGTGGGACACAAGTCTGCTTATGACAAATTGGCTGAGTGTACACTCAAAGTACAAATACAAGAAGGAGGTTTGAGACCACTGTGAGGGGATGAGGGGTTTGTTCTGTGATTGCCATAGGACCTCCTTCCTGGGGATACTTTAATGCACTGGAAATTGAAATGGTATTCCCCTCCCAGGAGGCCTGGTATTCTTATCCCATGGGGGAATGGCCTTACCTCTGGCATCACGCTCAATCCTTTATATTTAGGAAAAAGTCCAACCTTGATCCATGTGACTTCCCCATGTCCTCTAAAACAGGGAACACAAGTAGGTCTGTTGTTATGGGTGACAACAGAAGCCCCTGTTTATAACATGCTCACATCTATTGATAGCTTTAAGGGCCACAATATATGGTACAACCCACCAGGAAAACTGCCCAAACTGGGGTGGTGTTGGCACATAGTGGTCAAACTGCAACTATATTATTGTTAAATGAAGATTTGTCTTATCTTACTCCTTTGAAACATCCATCTTTTCACCCATAGTTTCCTCCTCATCAGTCTCTTACCAGTGACATCTGGGAATGATGGGCCACTGCGTTATCTAAGACCCACAACCACTCTGCTGGATTTGCAGAATGCTGCCCAGGAAGGAATCTGTGCTTTGATTGAAGTAGAATGCTGTACTTACATTCCTTCCCATGAGGCTAATGAGTGCATTGCTTTCTCATATGAAGAAAGCTATTAATCAAATAGATCATCTTTCTTTTGCAGATGCTTTTACTGGATGGCTTACTTTTCTTCCTGTGAGATGGTACTCGAATTCTCAGTATCTTTCTTTACTTAATAGGTTTATTATGCTCCTGCTCTTGCTTGTACTGCTGCTGCATGATAGGAATGCAAGCCACCACCTGCTGTTTGGCCCTAGGGACATTTCAGAAGATTGGCACATGAGAATGTGTGGGCCACAAGAGGTGTCAGCAGTGGAGTGTTAGAGCATGAATAAAACTAACACTATCTTGTATCCTGCCCACCATGTTGACTCCTATTTTAATTCATTCCTTTGTTTCACTGACCAGTTATAGATGAACCTTAGGGCAGACTGTGAAGGGAATACAGGTTTCAGGGAGTGAATGACTTTTTACAGGAGGTGGTGTCAGTGGTCTGAGCACTAACATCTCAAGACCCCTACCTCATACTTCACAAGGCACCTGGTAATTGATGTTATCAACTTATTTTTCCCAAGGTGTTTCCTTAAATTTTTTAGTAACAGAGCTACTGCTATATAAACTTTGCCTAAACCCAGAGAGCTCGAGCTCTCATCCACTATAGATGCCTAATTCTTTGCTGCATGCAACTTTTCTTTATGTAAGTCATCCCTGTAATAAATATCTTTGATTACCTGCCTGCTTCCTTCTGTAGGTCTCAAAGTACCTTTGCATTTTGGGGGGCATTATACTTTAACCCCCTCCTCGCACACATCTTGCTAGATTTTTCTATTTGTTTTTATTCCTTTTTTCCCTTATTTTCTGTCTTCTCTGGATTTAATTGAACATTTATATGATTACATGTTAACTCATCTATAGAAATACTATTTATACATCATTTAAAATACTTTTTTAGTACTTTCCCTAGAATATTACAGCAACACACGTAAAGTAACAATCTTAGAATATATTCTTCTTCCAATTCCTCCTTCCCATTCCTTGTACCTTTTTTATTATACATTTCATTCTTACATATGCTATAACACAATACATTACTGCAATTTTTTAAAACAGTTATCCTTTAGAGCAAAAAGTTTTATTTTCCTTCAGTGTTCCATTTTGTATGGTCATAATATCTTTGCAACAGCAAAACAAATTCAAGACTCTTAGTTTGTAAGTCAGATTCTACAAATATAATTTCTTCCTCAGAATTGTTTCCAAAAGAGGGTATTACTAGACAGTAGTTGTAGTCAGTGGTGCTTATTTTGAAAAAGCATTATCGAAATCCAGAATGCATGAATTACAAAAGGAAACAGTACAAAATAAGATTAGGAATATTATTCGGGACCAGAATACAGACTGTCATCAATAGCTATGACTGGAAACATTTTTGGTACACAATTGAGTGATTATTTTCTTCACAGTTATGTTTTGGGAATATTTGCTTTTGGATATTTTTAGGATGAATTAGAAGAGTGAGAATATGGCTGTTCTAGTCTAGAAAATAGCAGTAAAAAATGAAAAAAAAAAAAAAAGATGAGTAATAAGAAAAGAATTAACATACCTTGTTAACCAAAGGTAGGGGAGATACAGGAGACAGAGACAATTCAAAGTTTTATAACCAAAGTGACTGAGAGTCTGACTTGGGGGTTATTTTCTGAAATGTAATTAAATTCTTTTTAGATTTAACTAAAATGGATGTAAAACGACTGAAAGAAGCTATTCAAGAAGGCAATGGGGGAGGGGAATGGAGAGAGTTGAGAGGTTACACAGTCAATATTTCAAAAAGTGTAAAGTATAGCAAAATTTAATTTAATTTAAAACCCCCAATAGGGTGGGCATTTTATCCAAATATTAAAGCTAAATCCTTTGTTAACTGGTGTTCGAATTAGGGTGAATAAAACTGATTTTTAAAAGATCTCTGGGCTAGTTTGTATAACAGAAGTAGAGAGCGTAGGTCTAAACAAAAGAAAAAATACATGGGAACTCTATATGACAAAATACTGTCCTGGTCCTGCTACCATTTATAGCAACTTGGTGCATATAGTAAATTAAAAAAAAAAAAAAGAAAAAAAAGTCTATCCTATTTCTTGAGGGGGAACAGATCTGGCATGAGATCACTACAAAGACATCCTAGGAAACCAAGAAGGACAGAGAGCATGAGGCTTACTAGTACATAAAAAGCATACACCAGAAAAATAAAATTGCAGCAACAAAAAAAGATTTAAAAATTTGTAACTAAACATTTTATTATGAATCAAGTAAAATAAATAAATACATAAATAAATCATTATGAGGCAATCACCATAACTGAAACCAGCAAAAATAGAAAATCTGTCCAGTCCTCATTTTATTATATATTTAAAACCTTTCCCCCAAATAAAACCTCAATCCCAGATGAATGCACTGATGGATTCTTCTAAATATTTAAGGATGCAATAGTGTGAATAATTTAAAAATTACTTCTAGAAAATAGAAGACTGAATACACTTCCCATTTTATTTTATGAGCCAGCATAACCTCAATACTAAAATCTGACTAGGACATTGGAGGAAAAAAAGTCTCAGGCTAATTTCTCTTGAGCATACCATAAATGCAAAACATCATTTGCAAGATAATATCGAAGAGTATTCATCAGTGTACATAAAAGTAATACATTACCATCACATTGCATTTATTTCAGGGAATGCATTAATAGATGAAGGAAAAGCATGTGATAAAATTCAACACCATCATGATAAGAAAAAAAACGAGGTTTAGCCAACTAGAAATAGAAGGGAACATCCTTTGATAAAGAGAGTCTTGAAAAATAAAACTGTAGCAGACTTCTCATTTAATTATATCATATCAAAAATTTTGCACATGATTGGGTCAAAGCAAGGATGCCTACCATCACTACTCCTATGCAACTTTATCTAAAGATCCTAGCCAGTGAAACTATAAATATATAAGATATAAATAATTATATAAATATATATATAATCATAAGCATATGAAAAAAGTGTATTTACTGTTATTTATAGATAATATAATTTGATACATAAAAAGTCCAAAAGAAACTGCAAATAAATTACTAGAATTAATAAGTTAATGTGTTTGCTAGATACAAGGTCAATGTGAATAAATATATTTTTATATACCGTTGAAAAATTACTAGAAAATTATTTAAATGATACGATTTATAATTGTACAATTTACAAGCTAATTAAAATATGCAAGAAATCTCCACAGATACCTATAAAGTATTACTGAGAAAAAATTAAGACCTAAATAAATGTAGATATAAACCATGTTAATAGAATCAAGGATCCAAGATTCTAAGTGTTCAATTTTTATATAGATTCAATAAAATTCCAATCAAAGAAAAAAATAAATAAATAAACCCAGCACATTTTCTGGGAAGAGCAGGTCAAAATCATTATAAATGGATTATGAAATTTATATGGAAATGCAAAGAACCTAAAATAGATGAAACCATTTTGATGAAAAATAAAAAGATTTACACTACTAGACATCAAGACTTACAAAGCAACAGTAATTAAGACAATGTGGCTTCAGTGCAAGGATAATCAAATAAATAAATGGATCAAAACAAAGTTTCTAAAAACCAATGTGTGCACATATGACAAAATTGGCCCTGAAGAAAAGTGGGGGAAGGATGGACTTTTCAATAAATGTTTCTTGTTTAATATCTGTAATAAAAAACCTCAATTCTGACCCCTATTTTATACCATATTAAAAAATCAATATCATACAGTTTATAGTTTTGTATGGGGAGCATGAAGTAATAAAGCTTCTAGAAGATAATATAGGTAAATATCTTCATGACCTTGGGTAGAGAAATTATTTTTAAGCAGAAATCCCAAAGCACTAATTATAAAGGTAATCAATGATATATTAGATTTCATTAAATTTAAGAGCTCTGTCAATAAAAAGACACCATTGGTATTAAAAAGGCAAGATAGAGTATGAGAAGATATTTGTAATGCATATCTTATAAACAATTAGATTTAAGACAAAAAGCTTCTATAAATAATAATTTTTAAAAATGCAGTTCAATGTAAGACTGGTAGAAGCCTCAAACAGGCACTTCACAAAAGATGATATCCAAATAGGTAATAAATACATGTAAAAGCATTCACCCTCATCAGGAAAATGCATATTAAAACCACAATAAGATATCACTACACACATCACTGCACACATTAGAGGGCTAAAATGAAAAGATTTACAAAACCAAGTATTAGCAAGGATATGGAGGGAATGAACTTACATATATTTTTAATGGCCATGTAAGTTGGAAAACCACTTTGGAAACTCTTGGGTAATATTTATGAAGGCTGATATATGCAATCTTTTTTGTAGCCAGACTTCATGATAAATCCATGATCCCTGCCTTATGGTATTCACTTGTTATAGTTGTCCCCTCCCACAATGAACAGGGCTCACTTTGAAACCAGCAAGATATGGTAGAAATTACAGTGCATGGCTTCCAAGACCAGGTCATGAAAGATGTTGTGGTTTCTGTCTTGCTCTTTCTTGGATCAATCACTCTTGGGGAAGATAGTTGCCATGTAATGAGAGCATTCAAGCAGCCCTATGGATAGGCCCACACGATGAGGAACTGAGGCCTCCTTGCCAACAGCCACGTGAGTGAGTCACCTTGGAAATGAATCCTCCAGCCCCAGACAAGACTTCAAATAACCACATCCAAGGCCAACATGTTAACTATAGCCTCATAGAAGACCCTGAGCTAGGAATGCACAGCCTAACTGATCCTGGATTCCTAACTAACTGAAATTGTTTGGAATAATAAATGTTTGTTATTGTTGTAAGTCACTAAATTTGGGATAATACACTCTCTGATCAAGCAATTGTACTCTCTGGTAAAACCTCAAAAAATTTTTGTCTAAGAGGGTCTTTCAAAAAGTTCATGGAAAGATTCATATTATCTTTTAATTCCATTTTTTCACAAACTTTTTAAAGCACCCTCCCATATGTGCATAAAGAGACAAATAAAACTTCGTTTATAACTGCACTGTTCATTATAGTCTAGAATGGAGACAAATCAAATACTCTTCAATAGAAGAATGCCATAAAAAATGACTTTCTGCTACAAGCAACAACACAGACTAATCTCATAAGCATTGTGTTGAGTAAAAAAGCCAGATACACAACGGTCCACGTAGGATTCCATTTACACACTTTCAATTGCAGATATAAGGAATCTATGGAGACAGAATCCAGAAGTCAGTTTCCTTTGAGAGGTATTTAACTTGGAAGGAGCAGGAGGGAGATAGTGGGATGTGAGCAACATTGTTTTGGATCTGGTTGGTGGTCGTATAGGTATTTTTACTTCATAAAAATTTGTTATGTTTCAAAAATATTTCCTTTACTACAAGATTTCTATCAAAATTATCTTTTCAGCATTTTGTAAAAAGTAAATCTTAAATATGTATTAAATAGGTGAGTTACAAAATAAAATATTTTAGATAGTATGACAAGTAAGGGATACTTTCTATTCAATTTTTAAAAAAATATTTTCAAATTAACATTTGGTTCTCTATAAACAAAATAACAAGCTGAATATGTATATGTATGTATATATAAAGTATATACATGTATGCTCATATATATTCAGCTTATATATACATATTCAGATTGTTATTTTGTTTCATTAAATGTGTGTATACACACATTTGTGTGTATATACAATTTTAAATATTAATTTAAAAAATTCACCTGTGCCAAAATTTAACAAGTAAAAGTTTAACAATTTCAACTTATACCAAGAATTTTCCTACTCTAATGATTTTTAAAATTATATAGATGATTTTCAAGTAGGTGTAATAAGCCCATTTGTAGCTGAAAGATGGAAACTTCGAATATCTGGTTTTTGAAATTCCTAACAGTTTCATGGGGACAAGTCTGTAATTGAAACTCAAAATGTGATTTTCTATTGAATTTTTATACTTCTGTTTGGCTCATGTCTGAAGATGAAAGTAATTTACTAAGGTTTGTGAATTCTTAGATGTGATTCCAACTATCTCACTTCCACTTACCACTAATTGGAATCCAAGTAGGCCACATATTACTTAAATCAGTAAATTTAATGACATTCTGTCCTTAGGTTATCCTTCTGGTAGTAAAAAGAAAAAAAGAAACTCAGAGTATAATGACCTTCTGAGCCTTAAGGGAATATTTTTTCTCCCACATTTTCTATCATTTCATCTCCTTTTAATAGAGGAACTATTAATTTTGTGAATTCTAAATTAATTTGCTCATATTTTTCTACATATGGATAACATCTCTATGATACTATCCATCCCAATTATAAAGATTGCATCGACGTCCTTAGTCAGTTAAATTTTAATTATGTTTACTCTAATGCTAAAGTTAATTTCCTTAAAAGAGCACTCTACTCACCTGCATTCAATAAGCAGTGTAGAAGACTCATATAGCACTTATTAATTGGCATATGCAATTTAGCATTTAATTATATAAACTGTGAAATTCCATTTATTTTAAAGTTATGTGGCCTTAATCTGCAATCATCCAGGATGACTGTAATCTCAGGAGTTACTGAAGGAGGCACCTGCAAGAGGTTCACTTGTAAATTTTGAAAACAGGGCTAGTCACAATGGCATGAAGTAGTACATGGGTTCACTAAAGAGGAGAATTAATGAATCTAATTGATTAACAAATGTCTGATCAGATATTACATCAGTTTTTCAATAAACGTTTATTTCTGCCTTTTATAAATCAGACACTGTAGGATGCATGGGAAATAAAAAATGAAGTAATGTATCAGTCTTTTTCTGGTAGAGCTAAGCAAAGTAGAGGAAATAAGGATAAACACAAATGAGTTAAAATAAACCAGGATGAATATAAAAGAATTATTTGGAGACACAAAGGAGTAAGTGAGACATTGTTTCTGAAGGCTAAGGGAACGCTGAACAAAAGAGGATGCGTAGGAGTTTTTCAGATTGAGAGAAAATTTATTCTAGGTGTAGTAAAACACAAATGCAAGGGGAAGATACTTAAAAAATCATAACATGAGGCATCTGCTAGCAATCCACAAGGTAGTAGTGTTTGATGATCACCTGTGACAGAGGAGACAAGAACATTGGGCAAAGATTATGCCATCAAAAACTTTATATGCCTCACACTAAGGAGCCTGAACTGTATCCCATAGAAGATTATGAGCCATGGAAGGCTTTAAGGAAGGCCATAATCAAATTTATATTTTCCAAAGATCTTCTGTCAGCTTGGTTTTCCACCAAAGCAGAGCCTGAGACAAGGACATTTAATGGATTATTTATTTTCAAGATGGTCCCAGATGGAGTGGGATTCCTTAGGAAATGAGACAGGAATGGAAAAAAAAATAAATAAAGATTTAGTATTGAGGTCACCATTGTGGGCAATGTGAGTTTGTTTCTGCCTAGATCTTTTGAGAAGTATACAGATATTTTTCAGAGTTATCTACCATCAAAAAGACAAACATGTTCTGTGATTGAATGTCTTTCTGGCAAGTTTTGAAGGATTATCTGTACTGATGTTTGTAAAATAAAGGAAATGAGCTTTAAGAAATAAATAAATAAAAGTGCAACATAAAAGCCATGCACAGAGGGCTGAGAAACACTGATGCAGATGTTAAACCATAGAAAGTCATTGTTGTTTTGGATGACACTAATGACGAATGAACAAGAGCACCAAACATGGAACTTCCAAAGCTGCTGAAATTTCAGCATACATAGAATTATGCCTTAGTGGTATAATGCAAATTAAATTGAAACTTTCAAAATGCAATCATGGAAAAGGCCTACTAGCCACCAGCCAGCCACTGGATTGCTTCTATTAAAAAATATTCAAGATATTACTTGAGTACAATAATAACATCTGTTGGAATTTGCAATGTACAATATCCAGGCCAAGTACCAGCCAGAACCAACATTTGCTGAAATTTCTAAAAATATAGTTAACCTTGTCTATTAACATGTTACAAACACAGTCAGGAAGGCTGCTCTCCTTCCTGACACGTACTAATTTTTCTCTCACAATTCTATTATGAGGTATAATGCTTGCGATCAAATAATTTGTGCTCCAGGAAGATCTGTATTAGCTGTCTTCCATGTTCCTGTTTGCATCCTTCAGAAAACAGTTCTTTCCTGTTCCACCAAAAGCTCATGACATGTCTTTGTTTTCCGCCATAGGGCTGTCTCCAGGAGCTCACTCTGGGTGTGCTAGTGGAGCTCAGAAGCGGGAGAGGCTTAAAGCTCCCAGATGCAATCCTTGACCCATTGTGAACAGGAGCCAGTGCAGTGGATAAGCGCTCCCTCCTCCTATGGTTCAGGCAGGGTATTTATTTACTTGAGATGGGGTTTTGATAAGAATCTTCATTGTGAAGATATTAAAAATGAAATATACCAAGGTACTTGGAAAGGCTCAAAAACAAATGTTTCCACAAAGATAGTGAATCAGGCCTCTAATAAAGTAAATATTGGATATTGGTAGTTCTTGATTTCCCTACCCTGAAAGTAAATCATCAGAACATAAACAACTCATCAAAGCAACAAGCAGATACTTCAACTTTGCCTTCTTGTTCCTTCACTGTTCTTTTTTAATTTAGTCCATCTTCGTACTCCTTATATATGGAAAAATTTTTGGAAAATAAGTAAGAATATTTTGCTGTGTCATAATTAGACCACCAATTATCCTTAAGTCCTCTTCTTAAGACAGTGGATCCTGTATGTGCTGCATCTCAAAAATGTATCACTTCATTTGCAGTTATAGAAGCTACATAAATATAAACGTATTGTTTTTCAATTTGCTTTTCTTCTTCAACATTTATGTTATTGATATCTAATTCTTGTAGTTCTAGCCCATTTGTTGCAAACCCTGAATGACAATAAAAAATAACAATTTTGGAGAGGTAGAAATTTATGTAGCATCCTTTTTATTTTTTTTCCATTTTTTTTTATTGTAGTAAAATACACATAAAATTACCACTTTAGCTACATTTTTTAAGTGTACAGTTCAGTGGTATTAAGTGCATTAATATCATGGTGTAAACATCACCACAACTCCTCATTTTACAAAACTGAAACTCTGTACCCATTAAACAATGACTCCCCCATTTTCCCCTCCCCTGGCGACCACCGTTCTACTTTCTGTTTCTATGAATTTGACTACTCTGGGTGCCTCATATAAGTGGAATCATACAGTATTTGTGTTTTTGTGACTGACTTATTTTAGTTAGCATAATGTTCTCATGGTTCATCTATGTTATAGTATATGTCAGAATTTCCTTACTTTTTAAGGCTAAATAATATTTCCTTTTATGAATATACCACATTTTGCTTACCCGTTTTTCTGTCAATGGACACTTGGGTTGCTTCCAAACTTTAGCTATTGTGCATAATGCTACTGTGAACATGGTTGTATAAATATCTCTTTGAGATCCTGCTTTCAATTCTTTTGAGTGTATACCCAGAAGTCTGATGTCTAAACCACATGGTGATTCTTTTTTATAATTTTGGGGGGAACTACCATACTGTTTTCCACAGCAGCTATGCTATTTTACATCCTCACCAACAGTGCATAAGAATTACAATTTCTTCACATTCTTTCCAACACTTGTTATTTTGGTTTTTTGACAATAGCCATCCTAATAGATATTAGGTGGTATATCACTGAATTTTTGATTTGTATTTCCGTAATGAATGACATTGAGTACATTTTCAAGTGCTTATTGGCCATTTGTATATCTTCGTTGGAAAAAATTTCTATTCAAGTTCTTTCCCACTTTTGAATTAGGTGGTGTGTTTGTGTGTGTGTGTGTGTCTGTGTGTGTGTGTGTGTGTGTGTGTGTGTGTGTGTGTGTGTGTGTGTCTGTGTGGTATGGTTTGGGGAGGGTTGTTTGTTTGCTGTTTTAACTTTTAGGTTTCTATATATTCTGGATATTAATCTTTTATAAGATTTACAACTTGCAAATATTTTATCTCATTTTGTGTGTTGCTTTTTTACTCTGTTCATACTGTCTATTTGATTTAATAATTTCAATCTCCCTTTTAAATTTCTAGTTTTAGCCATTCATTATTTTCCTTATTTCAGTGAATTGTTTCTCTGTATTTTCTTGAAGTTCGCTGAGCTTCCTTTAAAAAATTATTTTGAATTCTTTGTCAGGCAGTTTGTATATCTCCATGGGGGGGGGGGGTCAGCTACTAAGTGATTATTGTGCTCTTCTGATGGTGCTATGTCTCCTTGGTTTTTCATGTTTCTTGTTGCCTTGCAATGATGTCTGCACATTTGAAAAGTACGGACTTATTCCAGTCTTTGCAGATTGGTTTTGTCTGGGAAAGTCCTTCACCAGTCAGCTCACCCAATTCTGGGCAGGCCTTCTGGAGTGGTCTGAGGTAGGTTTACTGCTAGAGTCCTCGAGCAGACTGGCATGGTGCCTGGGTCAGCAGTGGGTGGCCTGGCACCTGGCTTTGTGGACTTGGGCCTTGGGCCTGGATCTATGAGAGTGAGCCTGAAGTCTGTATTTTCCTAGGTCCATAGGGGCTGACCAAGCTCCAAAATGGGCCTTGAGCCTGAGTCTGCAGGGACTGGCCAGTTGCTGGGACAGGCCTAGTGCCTAGATCAACAAGGGTGGATCCAGGTCCCAGGTCCACAGGAGTTAGCCTGGAACCTAGATCTGCAGGGTCAATCATGGAATCTCAGTCCACAGGATATGGCCTGGCAAAAAGGTCTGTTGGGTTGGGCCTGGACCCTGAGTCTGCCATAACAGGTCTGAATCCTGTGTCTTCTGAACACTGGATCCAGAGGGGATGGTCTGGAGCCTAGGATTATGGGTTCTGGCCTGGTACTCTGAGCCACTGGGGCTGTCCTGGAGCCGGGGGCTCTGGAGACTGGCCTGGAGCCTGTGTCTACTGGTGCTGGACTGAAGGCTGAGTGTGTAGGTGCTGGCCTAGAGGATAGGTCCATGTGTACTGAGCTGGGTCCTGGGTCATAAGGAGCTGATCTGAACCTGTGTACACAGGGGTGGTTCTGGAGCCTGGGTTCATGAGGGCTGCTCCAATGCTGGGGTCTACTGGGATAGGCCTGGACCCTGGATGTGCTGGAGTGTGGGACCATACTGGCAGGCCTTGACAGTGGGAATGTATGAACTGGCATGACACAGAGCAGGCCTAGAGCCTGTTTATGTGAGTGTCCACCTGGTATTTGAGGCCAGAGGTCCTAACCTGGAGCTAAGGTGAATCTGAAGCCTGAGGCTACAGGGGCAGTCTTTGCACTAAGTGGACCTGGATTCTCTATCTGTACAGGCTGTAGATATGAGCCTGATAACTAGGGGTATAAGCTATTTTGGGGTTCTTTGTATTCAAAATGAATTTTAGAATAGATTTTTTTTTTATTTATGCAAAAAAAATCATTGAAATTTTGATAGGGATTTAATTAAATATTTAGATTGCATTGGGTAGTACTGACTTACTAGTATTAGGGTAGTATTAATAATATGTCTTTCAATCCTTGAATATGGGATGTCTTTTCATTTACTCGTATCTTTAATTTCTTTCAGGAATGTTTTATAGATTTCACTGTACAAGTCATTCCTCCACCTTTGTGGTTAAGTTAATTTCTAAATATTTTATTCTCTCTAATGTTACTGTAAATGAATTGTTTTCTTAATTTCCTTTTTTAATTTTCTTTTATTGAAACTGTAGTGGATTGAATTACATCCTCCCAAAACTCCCTGAAACTTGAATTGTGTCCTACAGGTTTTAAGTATTAGTAACTTGGCTCCCACTGTGACTGTTAAGAGGGCGGGAAATCCTATTATGGTAATTGAAAGGTGGAGCCTTGAAGAGGTGATTGGATTGTAGGACCATGCAGTAGATAATGGATTAAAAATGGTGGTCAGGGGCATGGTTCTGAGCGCTTTTAAAGAAGAGAAGAATCTATCTTTCTCTCTCTCTGCTCTTTCTGCTCTGCCATTTTTGCAATCTGATAACCTGCCAAGGCTCTAGCAGATGTATTCCCTGGACTTTGGACTTCTTAGCCTCCAAAGCTGTAAGCAGTAAATTTTATTTTCCTTACAAATCATCCAGGATCAAGTATTTTGTTATAAGCAACAGAAATGGACTAACTGATTATACAGAAACATAATTGATTATACATATTTGTGGGGTAAAGGGTTGAATATCAATCCCTGTGTACAATATGTGATGATCAAATCAGGATAATTAGCATGTTCATTATTGCAAAACATAATCATTCTTTGAGCCCATCAACCAATTTCTCACTAACCACCCTCACTTCCTGTGTCAAATAATCACAGTTCTGTTCTCTCTTTCTGAAAGTTCAACACATTATTGTGATCTTCCTTCCTCCTTCCTTCCCTCTCTCCCTTCATCCCTCCCTCTCTCCCTCTCTCATCTCTCTCTCTCTCTCTCTCTCTCTCTCCTCCCACATATGAGTGAGAACATATGGTATTTCTCTTTCTGTGCTTGGCTTGTTTCACTTAACATAATTTTCTCCAAGCTCATCCATGCTGCTGCAAATGGCAGAATGTCATTCTTTCTTATGGCTGGGCAGTGTTCCATTGTGTGTATATACATTTTCCTTAACCAGTCATCCATTGATGGACATTTAAGTTGATTCCATATCTTGGCTATTGTAAATAGAGCTGTGATAAATATGGAAGGACAAGTATCCCCTTGTCATGATGATTTCCATTCCTTTGTGTATATATCCAGAAGTGGGATTGCTGGATCATATGGTAGTTCTATCTGCAGTTGTTTGAAAAACCTCCATACTTTTCTCCACAATTTCTGCACTAATTTTAATTCCTACCAACAGTATAGAGGAGTTCCCCTTTCTCCACATCCTCACCAGCATTTGTTATTCTCTGCTTTTCGATAATGGCCGATCTAACTGCGGTGAGATGATCTCTCAATGTGGTTTTGATTTGCATTTCCCTGGTGCTTAATGATGTTGAACATATCTTCATATACTTGTTGATGGTCATTTATATGTCTTCCTTTGAGAAATGTCTATTCATCTCCTTTGCCCATTTTTTAATTGGATTGTTTACTTTTTTTTTACTGTTAAGTTATTTGAGTTCCTTGTATATTCTGAATATTAGTTCCTTATTGGATGCATAGTTTGCAAATATTTTCCCCCTTCTGTAGGTTACCTTTTCACTCTGTTCATTGATTCCTTTGCTGTGCAGAAGTTTTTAGTGTCATATTATCCCATTTGTTTGTTTTTTCTTTTGTTACCTGTGTTTTTGACGTCTTATTCATAAGGTCTTTGCCCAGTCCTACATCCTGCAATGGTCTTCCCTATGTTTTCTTCAGGAAGTTTTATAGTTTAAGGTCTTATATTTGCGTCTTAAATCCATTTTGAGTTGATTTTGGTATATGCAAGATGTATGGATCTAGTTTCATTCTTCTACATGTGGATGTCCAGTTATCCCAGCACCATTTGCTGAAGAGGCTGTCCTTTCCTCAATGTATGTTCTTGATGCCTTTGCTGAAGATCTGTTGGCTGTAAGTATGTGGGGGTGATTTCTGGAGTGTTCCTTTGATCCGAGTGTCTGTTTTTAAGCTGGTACAATGCTGTTTGGTTATTACAGCTTTGTAAGATAATTTGAAGTCAGGTAGTGTTATGTCTCCAGGTTTGTTTTTTGCTCATGATTGCTTTGGCTATTCAGGGTTTTTTATCGTTCCACATGAATGTCAGGATTGTTTTTTCTATTTCTGTAAAGAATGTCATTGGTATTTTGCATTGAATCTGTAGATTGCTTTGGGTTATATGAATATTTTAACAACATAAATTCTTCCAATCAATGAATATGGAATGTCTTTCCATCTTTTGATGTCTTCTTTAGTTTCTTTCAGCAATTTTTTTGTAGTTCTCATTGTAGAGATCATTAACCTCCTCAGTTAAATGTATTCCTAGATATTTTATTCTTTTGGTAGCTATTGCAAATATGTTTGCTTTCTTGATTTTTTTTTTTCTGCTAGTTCATTGTTGGTATATAAAAAATTCTGCTGATTTTTGTGTATTGATTTTTAATCCTGCAATTTTCCTGAATTTGTTTATCAGCTCTAGGAATTTCTGGTAAAGCTGGATACTCTACAGGTGAATATCTATTTGTTGCTTTGGGCTTCGGGCTTTTTTTTTTTTTTTTTTTTTTGGCATTAGATGCAAGGGCTGGACACCTCTAGTCAGCCATCTTCCTGGGGAAAAAGAAAAAAATAAAAAATCTTATTTCATTTGTGAATTGTTAACTGTTAGTATATAAAAATGCAACTGATTTCTGTGTATTGACTGTATCCTGTGACTTTCTGAATTCATGTATTAGTTCTAACAGTGGGATTATTATTTTTTTGGGGGGGAATATTTACAGTTTTTTACTTAATAGATTATATTATCTGTGAATAGAATTAACTTTATTTTTTCCTTTCCAGTTTGGATACTGATTATTTTTTTCTTACTTAATTGATCTGGCCAGGACTTCCAGTACTATGTTGCATTTTTGCCTTCTTTTGTGACTAGTTCATCTTTTTATTTAGTGAAATATCTAAATTTCTTTCTCATTTTTTGGAGTATATTATTTAGCTATTTTCTTTGTGATTACCATGGGAATTACATTTAACATCCTAAAGTTATAACACGCTAATTTGGGTTTATACCAAATTCATGTCAATAACATACACAAACTCTTCTCCTTTGAAATCTCTGTCCTCACCCCTTTCTTTTCATTAATTTTCTGATATTACAAAAATTATATCTTTATAAATAGTATGTCAAAAACATAAACTAATAATTTTAATGCATTAATTCCTTGTGTTATTTAGAAAACAAAATGTGAAGTTACATATTATTGCAACAATAATGGCAGCTTTAATAATTTTCCATGTATTTACCTTTATTGAGATCTTTGTTTCTTCATATGACTTCATGTTATTGTCTAGTGTTCTTTCATTTCAACCTGCAGGATTCTATTGAGCATTTCTTGCAGGACAGGTGTATTAGTCCGTTTTTGTGTTGCTATAACAGAATACCTCTGAGTAATTTATAAAGAAAAGAGTTTTATTTGGCTTATGATTCTGGGACAGCTGCATTTGGCAAGGGCCTCAGATTGCTTCTAGTCATGGTGGAAAGCAGCAGGCAGCTGGCAGGTACAAGCAGATCACATGGTGAGAGGAAGCAAGAGAGAGAGGTGGGTGCCAGGGTCTTTTAAACAACCAGCTCTCATGGGAACTAATAGAGCAAGAACTCACTACCTCCTCCTTGCAGGGAGAGCGTTAATCTATTCTTGAGAGATCTGCCCCCATGACTCAAACAGCTCCCAACTCTGCCACATTGAGGATCAGATTTCCACATGAATTCTGGGAGGAAAATAACATCTAAACTCTATCAACAGGTCTACTGGTACAAGACTCCCTCAGGTTTTGTTTGTCTGGAAATGTCTTAATTTTCCACTCACTTTTGAAGGACAATTTTGCCAGATATAGAATCTGTGATTGACAGCCTTTTATCTTTTAGTACTTTAAATATATCCGCCCACTGCCTTCTGATCTCCAAAGTTTCTGATGATAGATCTGCTGATTATCTTATTAAATATCACTTGTATGTAACAAGTCATTACTCTCTTGCTGCTTTCAAATTCTCTTTGCCTTTTGACAGTTTGATTATGATGTGTCTTGGCATGGATTTTTTGGAGTTCATCCTACTTGGAGGTCATTGAGTATACTGGATGTTTGTTTCATTAAATTTGGGAAGACTTTTATCATTGTTTTTTCAAATATTATCTCTGACCATTTCTCTCTCTCTCTCTTTTTCTTTTGGAACTTCCACAATGTATATATTAGTCTGCTTTATCATGTCAACTCAGGTCCCTTAGTCTCTGTTCACTTTTACTGAATATTTTTTCTTTCTGTCCCCCAAATTCAATAATTTCTCTTGTCCTGTCTTCAAGTTCATGGATTCTTTCTTCTGCCTCCTTAAATCTACCTTTGAATTTCTCTAGTGAATTTTTATTTCAGTTATTATGCATTTCAGCTCCAGAATTTCTTTTTTGGTTTCTTTTTAGGTTTTCTACCTCTTTATTGATATTTTATTTTTTTAAATTTTTTATTTTTATTTATTTTATTTTTTTATTTTAACTTCTCAATATACATTGTAGTTGATTTTCATGACCCTTTACCCATTCCTCTTCCCCCACCCCTCCCCCCACATCATATCTGTTCACTTGTCTTCAAAAGTTCAAGGAATTGATGTGATTGTTGTGTCTTCTTCCTCTCACCCTGTATTTTATTGTGTGTTTATTTATTTATTTGTTTTTAGCTCCCACAAATAAGTGAGAACATGTGGTATTTCTCTTTCTGTGCCTGACTTGTTTTTATTGATATGTTCATTTTCTTCATACATCTTTTTATTGACTTTCTTCACATTTTCCTTTAGCTCTTTCAGCATCTTTAAGGTAGTAATTTTAAGTCTTTGTCTAGTAGGTCTGCCACTAGGTCTTTTTCATGGATACTTTTTGCCACACTTCCCTGTTTCTTTATACTCCTTGTGATTTTGTTGTTGTTTTAGAAAACTGGTCATTTGCATATAATATTGTGGTAACTCTGGGAATTAGATTTTTCTCCTTCCCCAGGGATTACTGATTTTTGGTTTTTATTTTTTGATTGCTATAGGCTGTTTTTGTGCCAAGGAACAGCCTGAGATATAAACTTAAAAATATCATAAGAATGTTCCCTCAAGTTCTTTATTTGCAAATAGAATTTTTGCTATAGATTTTAATATCTATATTAATTGTGAAGTCTGGCTCCCAATTTTTTAGACTTTTTTTTTATCATACATGAGCATTTAGTTTTATGAACTGTTTTTCTACATATACCAATATTATCACATAGTGTTTTTCTGTTTTCTGATATTGAACCAGTCTCACCTATGTAGGATTAAAGTATATTGGTTATGATGATTTCTTTATACAAAGGTGAAATTGTGTGCTAAGTTATCTTGAATTTTGTTTGTATCTACTATCATAAGAGACATTGGTCTATAATTTTATTTTCTTTTATTGTCTTAGATCCATTTTGCTATCCAAGACATACCAACTGAGCATTGCTCCATGTATTTAGTTAGTATAAAGACTAGGACTTCCTTGGCTTCCCTGACTTAATCAACAGGTCGGGATTGAGGTTTTCAAGATGGCAGCGGCTGCGGCGGCTGGCGCGGAGTAGCTGAGGTGGAAAAGGTGGCCACTGGGCCTCAGGCAGCCCAGAAACTTGTGGACCTTCCTCTCGCCATCTCTTAAGGGAGGACTGCTGCTGCTGGCCGGTCGTGGGGGGTGACCGCCACTTTACCCCCAGCAGGAAAGGCTGCCTCATTTACAGGCAACAGCTTTGAAGTGTGGAGCAGGAAAAGAACTGTTTCTTAGCTGCAAAAGTGAGTCTCAAAACAGGGAACACGGCGCCAGGGCTGCTGTGGATGCAGCCAGGATCCCGGAGGCCGGGGCTGCGGTGAAGGCGGCCAGCTGCCCTATTCAGGATTCGAGGTTTCAGGCCGGCATTAAAGAAGATTCCTGGGAGCGCCCGAGCTGCGCCGCGACTGAACAGCCCGAGGCGCCAGCGGCCGAGAACTGGGAATGGCGGCAAACCAGAGACAGAGCAAGCACCCGACCTGGCACAGCACTGTGAGTCACCCCTGGCACAGCTCTGTTCGGGGGGTGGATGCCCACGCGGCTCCCGCCTGCACCACCAGGCCACTCACCGCCTCGGTGCTGCCTCCATTTTCCCAGGTGCGGGCAGCTCAGCCCTGCTCGGCCATCACTGAGCCCTCCCACTTGCTTGGCCTGGCGCGGGGCTTTCCGGAGCCTGCAGACCGGCCTCCGCTCCCACTCCCTCTGCGGTTCTCTGGCGGGGCTGGTGGCGGGGGGCGTCCCCAGCCAGTGTCGGGAGGGCAAGGAAGTACGGGAGGGCCTACTGTCACTCCACCACACCCTGGACTCTGGCCCCAGGTAAACTCCCTGTTATTGGGAGGCAGATACCATCTCTGCGGCCACCAGTTTGGAAAAAAGCCTAACGAATTTCTGGTTGGGAATAGTGTGGTAGGAGAGTTCCCAGGTCCGCTGGAACCTGCCGGAGACCAGGCTGCAGGTGGGTTCTAGACTCGGTTTATACTGGGGGGATACAAAGGTGAACAAGACCCGAGAAAGATCTACATAGTGCAACAAAGGCACCCAGAGAGACCGGTCATCTGTGCCTAGCAGAAACCTGGTAGACTTCCTGGGTGAGGCGGTGCCGAGCAGGGTCTTGAAGGCCCAGCTGACAGACGAAGGGTGCAGAAGACACGCCCCAGCCCAGCACAGTGTGCACACAGTGGGGAGACGTGCGGCCAGGGAGGCGGAGACTCGACAGAAACCACACACCCAGTGGGGTCGCCACTGCACGATCTAACAGCCTGGGCCAGAGCACACGGAACAGGGAGAAGTCCTGCACAGGAAGTGAAAGCTCAACAATGATCACACACCCTGTGGTACATGATCCACCAGCCCAGCAGAGTCCAAGCTGACCAGAAAGGTGGCTCCCCAGAGAAGCCCAAGACCCTAGGCAACCACACACACAAGGCACTAGAGGCCAACTGAGCAGTCATGGAGGGAGCCATACGAAATTGGCAACCACAGCAACATCCTAGTTAGTCATTAGTCTCAAACCGGTGGACTGTGAAACCCTCTGCCACAATGAAAAACACCAAAAAAAAGATACCAGAAATACAAAAAATCAAGAAAGTACACCACCAAAAGTTGATAAATCTCAAACTCTAGATCCTATAGAACAAGAAGCCCTTGAAATAACTGATAAGGAATTTCGAGTGATAATTCTAAGGAAACTGAATGAGATACAAGAAAACTCAGCTAGACATCATGATGAAATGAGGAAAAGTATACAGGATCTGAAAGAGGAAATGTACAAGGAAATCAATGTCCTGAAAAAAAATGTAGCAGAACTTGCTGAACTGAAGAAGTTATTCAACGAAATAAAAAACACAACGGAGAGTTTAACCAGCAGGCTTGTCGAAGTTGAAGAGAGAACCTCTGAACTTGAAGATGGGCTGTTTGAAATAACACAAGCAGACAAAAAGAAAGAAAAAAGAATCAAGGACATGGAAGAAAATCTGAGAGAGATATCAGACAACCTCAAGCGCTCAAATATCCGAGTCATGGGTATTCCAGAAGGGGAGGAAAATGGAGATTCCATTGAAAACATATTCAACAAAATAGTGGCAGAAAACTTCCCAGGTATAGGAAAAATCACAGATCTTCAGATCCAGGAAGCTCAACGATCTCCAAATGTATTCAACCCAAAAAGACCTTCTCTAAGACATGTCATAGTCAAATTGACAAAACTCAGAGACAAAGAGAGAATCTTAAAAGCTGCAAGAGAGAAGCGTCAAATCACCTATAAGGGAGCCCCAATCAGGTTAACATCAGTCTTTTCATCACAAACCCTAAAAGCTAGAAAGGAATGGGATGATATTTTCAAAATACTAAAAGACAAAGATTGCCAGCCAAGAATACTCTACCCTGCAAGGCTATCCTTCCGAAATGAGGGGCAAATAGAATATTTCTCAGACAAACAAAAACTGCGGGAGTTCACTACCACAAGACCACCCTTACAAGAAATCCTCAAGGGAGTACTGGGTTTGGTTCCTGAAAAATAACTACCACTGCCATAAAAACCTAAGAAAAATCTAAACCCGCTAGTATAATAAAAATGGCATTCATGAAGAGAAAACAAGCTAACAAAAACACTATCTACAACCTAAGGAAACAACAAACACAGAAACCAAACAGTAAATCAGAAAGCAAGGAACAAAAGACACCTAAGACAACCAAACAACCAATAAAATGCTAGGAATGAATCAACACCTTTCAATAACAACTCTTAATGTAAAAGGCTTAAATTCCCCAATTAAAAGACACAGACTGGCTGACTGGATCAAAAAGCAGGACCCAACTATATGCTGCCTACAAGAGACCCACCTCACCCATAAAGATTCACACAGACTAAGAGTGAAAGGATGGAAAAAGATTTACCATGCAAACAGAAAAGAAAAACGAGCTGGAGTGGCTATTCTTATATCTGACAAAATAGACTTTAAACTAAAAACCATAAAAAGAGACAATGAGGGACACTACTTAATGATAAAAGGACTGATCCATCAAGAAGACATAACAATCATAAATATGTACGCACCCAATGTTGGAGCAGCCAGATTTATAAAACAAACTATTAGACCTAAAGAAGGAAATAGACACTAATAGCAGGGGACCTGAACACCCCACTGTCAATATTAGACAGATCACCTAGGCAAAGAATCAGTAGAGAAACACAAGATCTAAACAAGACTCTAGACCAATTGGAATTGGCAGATATCTACAGAACATTCAACCCAACAACCTCAGAATATTCATTTTTCTCATCAGCACATGGATCATTCTCCAGGATAGATCACATATTAGGTCACAAATCAAGTCTCAATAAATTCAAAAACATTGGAATTATCCCATGTATCTTCTCAGACCACAATGGATTAAAACTAGAAATTAATAACAAATGAAACTCTGGAAACTATACAAACACATGGAAATTAAACAGCATTCTACTTAATGACATATAGGTCCAAGAAGAAATCAAGCAGGAAATCAAAAAATTTATTGAAACTAATGAAAACAATGATACATCATACCAAAACCTGTGGGATACTGCAAAAGCAGTATTGAGGGGAAAATTTATTGCATTAAACGCTCACTTCAGAAGAATAGAAAGATGGCAAGTGAACAACCTAACACTTCACCTTAAAGAACTAGAAAAGCAAGAACAATCCAAACCTAAAGTTAGCAGACGGAAAGAAATCATTAAGATCAGAGCAGAACTGAATGAAATTGAAAACCAAAAAACAATTCAAAAGATCAACGAATCAAAAAGTTGGTTTTTTGAAAAGATAAATAAAATTGACAAACCATTAGCATGGCTAACAAAAAAAAGAAGAGAGAAGACTCAAATAACAAAAATTAGAAATGAAAAATGCAATATTACAACTGATTCATCTGAAATACAAGGAATCATTCGAGACTACTATAAACAACTATACGCCAACAAATTTGAAAATCTGGAGGAAATGGATAAATTTCTGGACACACACAAGCTCCCAAAACTGAACCGTGAAGATGCAGAAAATTTGAACGGACCAATAACAATAAAGGAGATTGAAGCTGTTATCAGAAGGCTCCCAACAAGGAAAAGCCCAGGACCAGATGGATTCACAGCAGAATTTTACCAAACATTCAAAGAGGAATTGACACCGATTCTTTACAAACTATTCCAAAAGATTGAAACGGACGCAAATCTCCCAAACTCATTCTATGAAGCAAACATCATCCTGATACCAAAACCAGGTAAAGACATAACCAAAAAAGAAAACTACAGGCCAATATCCTTGAAGAATATAGATGCAAAAATCCTCACTAAAATACTAGCAAACAGAATACAGCAACACATACGTAAAATTATTCATCACGATCAAGTGGGATTCATCCCAGGGATGCAAGGTTGGTTCAACATACGCAAATCAATAAATGTTATACACCATATTAATAAACTCAAACACAAGGACCATATGATCATATCTATAGATGCTGAAAAAGCATTTGATAAAGTTCAGCACTCATTCATGACAAAGACCCTCTATAAGTTAGGTATAGAGGGAAAGTATCTCAACATAATTAAAGCCATATATGCCAAACCCACAGCCAATATCATCCTGAATGGGGAAAAACTGAAAGCTTTTCCTTTAAGAACAGGAACTAGACAAGGATGCCCACTCTCACCACTCCTATTCAACATAGTGTTGGAAGTACTAGCCAGAGCAATCAGAGAAGAGAAGGAAATAAAGGGCATCCAGATTGGAAAAGATGAAGTCAAACTGTCCCTGTTTGCAGATGACATGATCCTATATATCGAAGAGCCTAAAACCTCTACAAAAAAACTGCTGGAATTGATAAATGATTTCAGCACAGTAGCAGGATACAAAATCAACACACAAAAATCAGTAGCATTTCTTTTCTCCAATAGTGAACATGCAGAAAGAGAAGTCAAGAAAGCCTGCCCATTTACAATAGCCACCAAAAAAATAAAATACTTAGGAATTGAGTTAACCAAGGAGGTGAAAAATCTCTATAATGAGAACTACAAACCACTGCTGAGAGAAATTAGAGAGGATACAAGAAGATGGAAAGATATCCCATGCTCTTGGATTGGAAGAATCAACATAGTGAAAATGTCCATACTACCCAAAGTGATATACAAATTCATTGCAATCCCCATCAAAATTCCAAAGACATTTTTCTCAGAAATGGAAAAAACTATTCAGACATTTATGTGGAACAATAAAAGACCACGCATAGCCAAAGCAATGCTGAGCAAAAAAAATAAAGCTGGAGGCATAACACTACCTGACTTTAAGCTATACTACAAAGCTATAATAACCAAAACAGTATGGTACTGGCATAAAAACAGTCACACTGACCAATGGAATAGAATAGAGAATCCAGAAATCAACCCACACACTTACTGTCAGCTGATCTTTGACAAAGGCACCAAGCCTATTCAGTGGGGAAGGGACTGCCTATTCAGCAAATGGTGCTGGGATAACTGGATATCCATATGCAGGAGAATGAATCTAGATCCATACCTCTCGCCGTATACTAAAATCAACTCAAAATGGATTAAGGATTTAAATATACACCCTGAAACAATAAAACTTCTTAAAGAAAACATAGGAGAAACACTTCAGGAAATAGGACTGGGCACAGACTTCATGAATACGACCCCAAAAGCACGGGCAACCAAAGGAAAAATAAACAAATGGGATTATATCAAACTAAAAAGCTTCTGCACAGCAAAAGAAACAATTAAAAGAGTTAAAAGACAACCAACAGAGTGGGAGAAAATATTTGCAAAATATATATCTGACAAAGGATTAATATCCAGAATATATAAGGAACTCAAACAACTTTACAAGAAGAAAACAAGCAACCCAATTAAAAAATGGGCAAAAGAGCTAAATAGGCATTTCTCTAAGGAAGATATCCAAATGGCCAACAGACATATGAAAAAATGCTCAACATCATTCAGCATCCGGGAAATGCAAATCAAAACCACATTGAGATACCATCTAACTCCAGTTAGGATGGCTAAAATCCAAAAGACTGTGAACAATAAATGCTGGCGAGCCTGCGGAGAAAAAGGAACTCTCATACATTGTTGGTGGGACTGCAAAATGGTGCAGCCTCTATGGAAAATGGTATGGAGGTTCCTCAAACAATTGCAGATAGATCTACCATACGACCCAGCTATCCCACTGTTGGGAATATACCCAGAGGAATGGAAATCATCAAGTCGAAGGTATACCTGTTTCCCAATGTTTATTGCAGCACTCTTTACAATAGCCAAGAGTTGGAACCAGCCCAAATGCCCATCATCAGATGAGTGGATACGGAAAATGTGGTACATCTACACAATGGAATACTACTCAGCTATAAAAACGAATGAAATACTGCCATTTGCAACAACATGGATGGACCTTGAGAGAATTATATTAAGTGAAACAAGTCAGGCACAGAAAGAGAAATACCACATGTTCTCACTGATTGGTGGGAGCTAAAAATTAATATATAAATTCACACACACACACACACACACACACACACACACACACACACACACACACACAAACTGGGGGGGGGGAAGAAGATATAACAACCACAATTATTTGAAGTTGATACGACAAGCAAACAGAAAGGACATTGTTGGGTGAGAGGGGGGGAGGGAGAAGGGAGGGAGGTTTTGGTGATGGGGAGCAATAATCAGCCACAATGTATATCGACAAAATAAAATTAAAAAAATAAAAAATAAAAAAAATAAGAAAATAAAAAAAAATAAATATTTTCTATTCTATCATTAAAAACATATCAAATATTTATTTTAGAAATTTTTTGTATATTTGAATGACTAATATTAATCCCTCACTGTAGTATTGAATAAAAAGAAGTTCAAAGTGCAGATCTGAGTTTTGTTGGGGGGTATGTTGCCTAAATTAATACATAAGTTAGCAGCAAACCAAGTCTAGAAAGAATGCTAGACTTGTTAAGGTCATCAATCTTTATACTTAGTTCTAGTCATTAGGCACTTATGTATAGTGGGTAAAAAAAAATTCACAATTCCGCCTTTGTGGGATTGGTGAGGAAACAGATTTATTTTTCTTCTTTACCTATTTATTTAAGAAAAATGTTTGAAGAAACAATTAAGTATATTATAGCGGATATATTTTAAAACTGAATTCTGATTTCCAGGACTTCCTTGCCAATATAATATCAGGACAAGAAAATAATTAATTATTTATATCTAGTAAAATGAAATAGAATGTGCACGGGTTTATCAGTAATGCCTTCATAAGTGGTATGGGCATGTGCCACATAAGGATGTTTTGGTCACAAGGACTGCATGCATGACGGTGAAGGTGATCATAACAGCTATACCATACAGCCTAGGTGTACAGTAGGCTGTAGCATGTAGGTTTGTGTAAGTATACTCTATGATGTTCGTACAGCCACAAAACCACCTAACGATGAATTTCTCAGTGTTCAAAAAATCTGTTGCTTGGCAAATCAGAAATTTTTACTGCAAACCACAGAACCTGGCTGGCTAAGTTTAGCAGAAAAGGAATTATTGTAAGGATAAAAGTTAGTTCACAGTTTCAAAAGGAAGGTACAAATTCCAATTGGGAAATAAGGACAGTTCTTAGAGATGGAGGTAGCAGGAACTAATATACCATCTCATGAGGATACCACAATTGGAATAAATGGGGTTTAACTATTTTTCTTTTCTTATGTCACTCTGTGGAAGTTAACAAACTCCTGGAGAAGTGAGTGTTAATTCACTTGTAATGAATGAGACCCTTGGCTAGGGAAGAGCAGGCCAACTTAATTACCTGCCTTTCCAAGGTTGCATTAAATAGGAGATTGATTATCCCCTCTCCACCCCCCAAAATCTAGTGCTATCACTCAAAGCAAAGGAAATGGACGCTGAGCCTGCAGACTGTAACAAAGAACCAGTCTAATTCTTCTCATTACCTAGCACCTATAGACATCCTTTGTCCAATGAACATACCCCTAAATCCAATGACTGATGTCCTTATAAGAAGACAAGAGGACCCACAGAGACACAGAGATAAGAAAGCAGCATGAAACTGGAGGCAGAGATTGGAGTTAAGCTACCACAGCCAGGAGCCACCAAAAGCCTGAAGAGGCAGGGAAGCATTCTCTCCTGGAGTTTCAGAGGAACTGTGGCCCTGTTGGCACCTTGATTTTGGACTTTAATCTTCAAAACTGTAATAGAATGAATTTCTGTTCTTTTGAGACACCTAAGTTATGGTAATTTGTTTTGGCAGACCTAGGAAACAAACTTACTGCTACTACGAATACTTTATATGTGAGCCCACGCAGCTGTCAGTTATTTGGCTAATAAGCAGTCTGATTGACATAACAAAGGAACCAACTTCTCTACTTAGTTATTTAGATACTATTTTTGCTGAAAATCATATCGATAAAAAAATTATGCTTTGGGCTCATTTAGAGAGATTCATCCACATATTTCTTCTCTAAATATTTTCCTACCAATTCATCAATATTGTCTTACACAATTATCAACTATCTGAGAATCAATATAGTTTTTGAGCTAAAACAGAACCACCTACCATACAGCTGTTAAATAATTTCCACCAATAAACATCCAAGGAATATACACTTACAATTAAAAAACTGACAAAATCTCCAATTAACCATGAAAGAGAGACAGCTGAAAGATCAGATGGCGCAATCAGATTTGCAAAGAATTCGAACAAAACTAGCAATAAAAAATAAAGCAAGCATGTTTATACTTTAAAAGAATATAGAAGTAGTTTTGAAAACATGACAAAATTAACAAGAGACTATAGATTGACCAAGCAAAATTTATAAAGAAACAAGATGACCTTTTGCAAATAAAAATAGAATAATTGATATTAAACACCAGATGGGTGGTTTAGCAGTAGGCTAAACATGCTGGAAAAGAGAATGGGTGAACTGGAAGGTAAATCTCAAGAAATGATTTAAAACATGCATGAATAAAGATAAAACATGTTTTCAAAAAGATACAAAAATTAGAATGCCATTTAACATATCAGAATTCTAGCAAAAGACAAGATAGAGAATTTAAGTGAAAGACACTAATCTGAAAAATTGAGACTAGAAAATTCCCAAGTAATATAAATACAAGTAATTTACTCTGAAGCACACACTATTTAAACTTTAAGAAAAAGAAAAAAAAATCATCTTTAAAGCCTTCATAGAGAAAAGATAAAGTACTTATGTTGGTGTAACAATTAGTGTGAGATCTGACTTCTTAACAGCAATTCTGGAAGCCAGGATACAGTGGTCTTCAATGTAAGAAACAGAAAATAAATGTAAACCTATAATTTTATACAGGTTATCTCTTGCTGTGTAAAAAATTGTTATAAAACTTAGTGACTTAAACAATAACATTTATTATCTCACATTTTCTCTGTGCCCGGAATTTGGTAGCTGATTAGCTTGATGTTTCTGGCTCTGGATCTTTCATGAGGTTGCTGTTAAGATGTAGACCCCAGGCTGTGTCATCTGAAGTCTTGACTGGGGCTAGAGGATACTCATTAAAGATGGCTCATTCATATGGTTGTTGGAAGGAGGTCACAGTTTCTCTCTAGCAGTTCCTTGTCACACTGATGTCTCCACAGAGCTACCTGATCATCCTCACAACATAATAGTTGGCTTCACCAGAGCAAGTGATCCAGGAGAGAGAGAGCAAGTAGGAAGTCACAAAGTCTTCTATGTCTTGTCTCATCTCACATACCATTACTTCTGTCACATTCCATTTTGTTAGAAGCCAGTTACTAAGCCAAGCCCATAACGATGGGGGGAAAGGGGAAGAGAGCTTTCGAATTTTGGAGGGAGGAGTATAAAAATCTTGTGGATATATTTTTAAGTATTTACAAATGTATTCTAAGTAGTAAAGGCAAAGCAAAACACATATTACAAAAACTGGTAGATTTGATTATCAAAAGACATTCACCAAAGGCTATTCTATAAGCTGGACTTCACACAGAAGAAAGAGTTTACAGATAGAAAATTTGACTTGCAAAAAGAAATGGAAAGTGAAGAAATGATAAGCATGTGGGCACATTAAAATAAGCGATGACTGTATAAAGTAATAATGCTAGCACTAATAATACAAGTAATGAAAACGGTAGCAACTTAGGGTCTTAAAAGAGATAAAGCTAAAATAGAGCACTTAATAGAGCACTTTTAGATAAAGCTAAATAGCACTTAAGTCAGGAAAGCTACAATTCCAGCTAAACTCCTCTAATGTCTTTGTATTTTTGGAGAAAAAGGTAAAAATAATAACTGATTTTAGAATTTAAGTATACAGATTAAAATATCTGAAATAATTTCTAAGGAAATGCAAATAGAGTATAAAATTTATAAGTACCAGAGGGAAAAAAGTAGATTGGTAAAACCATTTAAATCATATAAAAGAAGGGGAAAAAAGAGAAAAAGAATGCAGCGATGGAAAATGAGGCCAATGAGACAGACTATAGATCACAAAAACAGCCTCAAAATATGTAGAATCTTAATTTATGTCACATCACAGACCACATTGCTGTTCATTAGAAACAAAATGGATATCTCAGGAAATGATGCTACCATATTTACTTATATATATATCAAGAAAAAATACTGGAATCCTAACCTCACACCATACAAAAAAGTCAATACCTGATAAATTACAAATTTAAATGTAAATGGCCAAAGTATAAAATTTACAGAAGAAAAATATGAGAATATTTTAATGAACTCATTGTAGGAAAGGGTCTATTTACCAGGACATAGAAAGCAAAGAGTAATAATTAATACATTATATCATGAAATTAGTATTTTCCTTCATTTCTCCCATAATGTGGCCTTCCAGGGTTTCAGTCTCCTGAGTTTCAGTGAACTTATGACTCTTGGAGGCCACAGGTGATTACTTACATAAAAGCTATTTTGTCATTGCATACCACTGACTGGTAGATTTTTACTAAGAAATAGGAAAAAGAGTCATTGCCTTATATTATGTTTTATCCAGAATACCACTTCTAATCACTTCCCATTTTGCAGAGTCTGCTACTTAAAACTTATTCTCTATTGCCAATTTCTGCCTCATTATATTTTCATTTTAAGCAACATAAATTCTGGCTAACTTAAACAGCATAGTTAATGATATTGAATGACAAAATTTAAGAAAAGACTAGGGAACTAGCCTCACAAAGACAGTGACCAGGGCCTGTCCACAAGTCTAGATAGCAGAAACAAATAGTCTTGTATGGTTCCATAACCAGAGTAAATAATCTCTAACCACTTTTTATGACCTTGTATTCCCCTATTTAATATCAATCTTCTAAGAAGCGATAAATCACCAAGAAATTAGACTGCTATTGCTAAAAGAGGAAACGAATTAGGAACAACCAAAAACAGTACAAATATGTGCTGTATTTGTTTTTTCAGTTCTAATATATTTTTAAGGTTTTGGAACATCTTTTATTATGATCAGATCCTTCCCCTGTGCATGTACAGTCAATTCTCATTGTTCACAGTAGTTGTATTCTGTAAAGTCACCCCATCCTCTGAACTTGTAAATACTGAAACATTGATCCTAGGGGAAATACAAGGTTAGGTTCCCATGAGCCTCTGGTCACAACATTTTTGTCAATCGATCAATAAATAACCTTATCTTATGTGTGCTTCTGTTTAATGACATTTCATTTAATACATATTGTTGATTTAGTAATATTTTTCTCATAGCCAACAGCACTGTAACACGTGCCTGAATGAAACTTGTCTAACACATTTATTTTCTCCATAAGGTACATCACATCCTTTTCATATTTATGAATTTTAGACAGTACTTCAGAACTACACTTGAGGCTTATTTTAAACAGAAAAATCACAGACACGCACAAGCACAAAAATGCAAAAAAACATGGCACTATGTAGACCATGAGAAAGACACTTGTCTGTAGTCTAAGAGCCAGCTGAAACTAGAAGACAGGGTGTCAACTTGTTCGGCCTCAGCTACAAACGTGCCTTTTAGGTGGCTCAAAATTTTGCCTGCTCTGCACATGTGCATGAAAGACCATGAAAGTGCCAAAAGTACTGATTTGGGGGTTATAAATAAATTTTAGGGAGCAGGTGGATTCACAAATACAGAATCCGCAAATAATGAGGATTGACTATACATGTTTCTCAATCCTGAGATGAAGTACCTAAATTATGTCACATGAACTGAGGAGTACGGCTTCTGGTTAAAAACCAATAAGTGATTTTCTAGGCCTGATCAAAAACAATTACAAAGACTTTCCTTGTCAGGCCTCATGGGAAAAACCTGCCCTCTTCACGACAGACGTGCTGTAGAGCCAATGCATTGCAGGGTCTGAAGGGAGTTGTAGTTAAAGACTCAAGACCCCCCACGTCCCCCAAACCTTGCTTGTCATGTTCATCTGTTCATTGCATGTTCGCATTCCTAGCCCCAGCACATTTATTCCTGATTCTCTTTATCTAAAGCCATCAGCAGAGTCTTTTTCAGGTACCTCTGCTGAGGCCTCCTTATGGGAGGAGGAAGGAGAAACCCTGAAGACACTTTCCCCTGCTCTGACTCAGTACTTAGTATTTTTCCACTCTTAGCCCTTTCCCCTTGTCCTTCTCTGATGCCAGCATCCATAAATCTGCTGGAGTCTTTTATTTGGGTTCTTTCAACAGTGAGACAACCCCTTCATCTGTGCTGATCTTCCTGACATTCATCCAGTGTGCAGGTCCATGGGGGAAAATGCAACTGAAGGGGTTGGTGCTTTCTCTGGGCTTTAGGCTCTTAAACAATCACAGTAAGTGATTAAAGGCTTAATTGTTCCTTTCATTTTGGCGTGTTGATGTAATTGGTGACTCCAATGCTTGGCAGCTCAGTTCTCTATCTAGCTCAGCTGAGCTCCTGGAATTAACTCCTGTGAAACATATTTTGGAAGAAGTTTTAGGAATTATTTAGTATATTCCATTCAAAATTTGCATATGGGAAAAGAAAACCCAGGTTAATTTATGAACTGGAAAATTAAAGTTTGAGAATTGGCCTGCCCAAAACTGAAATCTAGGTTTTCAGATTCTAAATCCCAAACTCTTTCACATAGCACAGAATTTTAACTTTGATCTGATTACTTTTTCAGTCCTAAGGTAACTCGTTTTTCTCAAAAATCCTGAAGGCTTGTAGGGCTTTATCTCGTGGTACCTATATTTTTGGATATAAGCTCTATGATAAAGTTCCTGAGGTGAGAGCATGCTAGATTTGTTCAAGGAATGACATGGAGTCTAGTATGTTAGAAATAATGAGTGAGTAGAAGAGGGGTAGGAGGTAAGTTAGGAGGGTTAGTCAGTATAGTATTTATCAATAGAATACCTGGAGCAGAGGAGATAACACATTGCTTTCGATTATTTGTAGATATGACTTTACCTCTAGACTGAACTCCGTGAAAGCAGCAACTATGCTTTTCTTGCTTCTGCCTTCCCAGTACCTTTTTTACTTGCACACATTTTATCGGATGAGTATATTAGTGAATATATAAATGAATAGGTGATTTTCCATGAAACTTTGTCTAAGCAATGTTATTCAAAAATAAATGACTGCCAGGAAAACATCTACGATGTGTATCTTATGAGAACACCCTAGAGAATTCTTATGAACTTTGAAATGGAACTGCATATCTTTTCATGATTTAAAATAAGTCAATGATACAGCTAAGTGAGATATTGACCTTTGGAAATTATTTCTTCTGTTTGCTTTTGGATTTCATTTAACACTCGATTGCTTTGTAAAAATGTTGTTATAAATATGTAAACTTTTTCACAAAGTGCCTATACTATAAAATTGATAAACTGAAAATTTCAGCAATAGATTGCCCTCTTCTAGAGAGCTAAATGAAGAATTTTCTTTCAATAGTCCTTTATATTTTATCCTTTAAACTGTTAGGAAGAAATACTAGGTATCGTATATGTTATACATTTTCAACAGGGAAATAGAGACACTCAAGCTCCATAATAATTCACAGAATCTATAAACATTACTAACATAATTCTAGCCTTACAAAGCCTTCACCTATACTGATTGCCTTCAATATAACTATAAACCAATCGAACATCAGTCATTTCCATCTTATTATTTTAGTGAATTCTGGCAAATAAACTTATAAAAATAAAATAGCAATGAGATTATACTATCACTGTAATATTTACATCAGTTAAACTTCTCTGAAATCCAAGAAGTACAGATAGCATAGCAAAAGTAAAAAATTATTCCGTGAACACCATTTTTAACAGTCTAGGAGTCAGAATATCCCCACCCCCAATGCAGAAAAACAGAATAAAAACAAGTATGGTCAAAGTATGGCCAAACTATAAACAGCAGCAGGACCTGCCAAGAAATCAGTAGCTGTATAGTGGGAGCAGCTAAAAGAGGAGTAAAACACTCAAACTTAGTTTCCAGATGGTTTAACTCAGTACATGGGTGCAACCAAAAATGGATGGTGACTCCCAATGGGCAGAGCTTCAAGCAGTACCCCCAGCTATTTACTTTGTGTAGGTGAAAAAGCAGCTTGGAGTGAGAAGAACGTACATAGGTTCGTGGGCGGTGGCCAATGACCAAGTCATCTGATCAGAGACCTGGAAGGAAAAGGACTGGATCAGTGACAAGGAAGTCAGGGGTAGAGGCATATGGATAGGCTTAAGGGAGTGAGCACAAAGAGTAACATTTCCAGACCACTTGTTAACATTCATCACAAAAGAATCACTAAACAATCCAGTAGACAAAATGACATGTCCAGTTGGCACCATACAAGATTTGTCATTAGTTACCCCAGAACTGACATGATCACATGAATTGAGTGGCCACAGTTGCAGAGACAGAGGCTCCACATGGGTCCAACAGCATGGACTCCTACTTACCAGGCATATCTAGCTACATCTGCCTCTAAATATTCAACATATCGGCAACAGAGACCAACACGAGCCCCTGATATAACACAATTCCTCCAGGATATCAATTGGCCCCTTGGAAATAAATCCCACAAAAATTTAGGGGCCTTCCATATTGGTAAAATATGTAGGGACCCAATGATCTGGGGCATGTTGAGATATACCTTCCAAGGTGAAGGAAAGTTCCTGCGTGTGGCTCCTAAGAAAAAACACATCACCTAGGGACCTTCTTTAAATTTGGGATTCACAACATATCTTATTTGGGCATGATATTTATATTCTGACAAAATGACTAACTCAAAAAGCTGCCAGTTTGAGTAGGGTTCAGAACAGGAGAAAGATTCACAGTGGGTCTAGGCTACTCATGTCTGAGTTTACCATAGAAGAGACTCAGGATTTTGGAGAGAGGCTGTAGCATTCTCTATGGATAATTATTCATCTGAAAAACAGCTTTAAACTGCTTTTGTCTTAATATTGAGACTTACTACTAGGCTTACATGGATCAACATGTTACCATGTGACCTGGAAAGCCCATTATGAACTAGGTATTTTTTCACCTACCAAGTCATAAAGTTGAGTGTGCACAGCAACATTCCATCATGAAATGGAAGTGGTATATATGAGACAGAATTAAGGAAGTTGCATGAGTAAATGTCAGAGATGCCCATGGCCCGTACTCATGCCACATACTCTCTCCCTCTTAACCTACATCTGTGGTCTGTATGGTCTGAAGGGGAATTCCCTATGACCAAAGACTAAAGACAAAGAAATGTGTGCCTGGTAGCCTATCCAGCACTACGTTCCTACCAGTGTATCCTTAAAAGATAGTCGTAATGGAAAATTTTCCCAGTAGGCATATTTTAAAATTAATAGTTTTTAATTATTACAGCAGTTTTAAGTTTACAGAATATTGAGGAGACAGTTTAGAGTTCCCATATACTACTCTTTCCCAACTCCTCAGCCTCTTCTCTTAGTTTACCCCATCATTAATATCTTGCATTAGTGTGGTATATTTGTTACAATTAATAAACCAATATTAATACATTATTTTTAACTAAAGTTATAGTTTACATTAGGTTTCACTCTTTGTGATATATACTTCTGTGGTTTTTGAAACGTAAAATATCATGTATCCATCATTACAGTATTTTACAGAACAGTTTCACTGCCGTAAAAATCCTAAGCCCCATCTATTTACCTCCTCATCTTAAACCCCTGGCAACCACATATATTTTACTGCCTCTATAGTTTTGCCTTTTTCAGATATCATACAGTTGGAATCACACAGTATCCATGTAGCCTTTTCAGACTGGCCTCTTTTACTAAACAATATGTGTCAAGAGCTGAGCTGCCAGTTGTGGAGGTAGTCCATTAAGACAACAAGTCCAAATTAAAGTAACAAGCAAGACTTTAATCACTTACTGCAATGTATAAGCAAGAGGTTATACAAGAAAAAGCACCAGTTCTCTCAATCATCCTTATTTCCCCCTGGAGAGGTGCCCAAGGTGCCCATGAAAGTCAGATATATCAGTGCTTATGGGAGCATTGTCTCACTGCAGAGGGAGTCCTGAACAACAGACTCCTGCTGTTTTATAGACCTGTTTGGGAGGACAGGGACAAGGGGGAAGGAAAAGATTTAGGAGTGGAAAAGTACTCAGTACTGAGTCAGAGTAGAAAAGTGTCTTCAAGGCCCACCAGTAAGGTGATCATGACAGAAGCATCTGGGAAAGGCCTCAGCCTAAGGCTCACCCAGAGGGGGCCTCCACATGGAGGCATTTGGCTAGGAATGCAGATATGCATAAGAGCATGGCCAGCTGGGTGGACTAGGGGGGTCTCAGAGTTCCCGATTCTAACTCCTTTCAGATTGTGCACCAAGTCTGGTGTGGGGAGGGCAGCTTTCTCCCATGAAGCCTGCCAAATAAAGCCTCCGTTATTGTTCGTGTTATTCTTCAAGGGTGTCAGGACAGAAAGATAACACATAGCACTTTGGCCTGGAGCTGTACTCCTTGATATTCACTTGAAGTTCCTCCATGTCTTTTCTTACCCTGATAACTCATTTCTTTTTATGATTTATCATTTATCCATTTTGTTTATCCATTCACCTTTTAAAGAACATCTTGGTTGCTTCCAGTTTGGGGAAATTATGAATACAGCTGCTTTAAACATTATTGTTTCAAGGTTTTTGTGTGAATGTAAGTTCCAACTCATTTGGATAAATATCTAGGAAGATGGTTGCTATATCATATATTAAGACTACGTTTAGCTCATTAAACTGCCAAACTGTCCTGCAAAGTGGCCGTACCATTCTGCATTCGCATCAGCAAAGAATGAGAGTCCCTGTTGCTTCATATCTTGACCAGCATTTAGTGTTTTCAGTGTTTGGGGTTTTAGCTATTTTAAAAGGTGTGTGGTAGTTATTGTTTTAGTTTGCAACTCCCTAATGACATATGTTATTGAGCACATTTTCACATGCTTATATGCCATTTGGATATCCTCTTTGCTGATGTATCTGTTCAGATCTTTTGCCCATTTTTTCTTACTGTTGCATTTTAAGAGTTCTCCATGTATTATTATTATTATTATTATTATTATTATTATTATTATTATTGTTGTTGTTGTTGTTGTTATTGTTGTTGTTATTGTTATCATCATCATCATTATTTCAGTTTGTTGTGTATTTTGGTACCAGTCATTTGTCAGATATGTGTTCTGCTAAGATTTTCTCCCAATCTGTGGCTTGTCTTTTCTTCTCTTAGCAATGTCTTTTGCAGAGTTAAATTTTTTTTTAATTTTAATAAAATCTAACTTTTTTTTTTTATGAACTGTGCTCTTGGTGTTGTATCTAAAAACATATCAAATCCAAAGTCACCTAGATTTTCTTGTGTGTTATCTTCCAGAAGTTTTATAGTTTTGCATTTTACATTTAGTTCTGTGATCCACTTTGAGTTAATTTTTGTGAAAGGCATAAAGTCAGGGTCAAGATTTATTTTTTTCGTATGCAGATGTTCAGTTGTTCTAGCACCAGTTATTGAAAAGACTATTCTTTTTCTATAGACTTGCCTTTGCTCATTTGTCAAATATCAGTTGACTATATTTGTTGTATATATATCTGTTGACCTATTTCTGGATTCTCCATTCTTTTCCCCTGATTTATTTGCTTCTTTTTTCAGCAATACCACATTGTCTTTATTAATGTAGCTTTACTAAGTCTTTAAGTCAGGTAGTATCCGTTATCTGCCTTTGCTCTTCAGTATTGGCTGTATATTCTGCATCTTTTGCCTTTAGAGTCAGTTTTTTGATATCCATAAAATGATTTGCTGGGATTTTGATTGTGATTATTTTGGGAATAGTAGAATAATACTAAGCAATAGACATGATTTTGCAGGTTGCCTGGAAGCTAGTTATATGGATTTACACTGAATAGTAGGCAGTGGCTAACAGTTTGGCTGATGGTCAGGAACTTAAAAGAGACAAGAAGGGGAAATTGGTGAAAAGATCCAAGAAAGGAGTACTGTATGTAAATGGACCTTTCAAATGGGCACAGATTTTGAAGATATTTATGCACATCTGAATTTTCACCAAAAAGTAACTTTGGCAGTAGAAGATAATAAGGTGAATAGAAATGCCCATCCTGTAAATACCTGTCAACCTCTTTTTCCATGTAACTAACTGGTCCTAGCCCAAGACTCATGACAAAGTGTCAAACTTGGGGATTTTGCATGGGCTCAGTAACATGGACTTCCACTCATCAAAGCTAATCAAGCTTCTGCCGCTACTATGTGTCCAATATGTCAACAATAGAAACCAGTCTGAGCCCCTGATGTGGAACCAGTTCCCAGGAACTTAGCCACTCGCTTGGTGTCAGACTGATTACATAGAACCACTTCCATCAAGAAACACGCAAACCTTTGTTCTCACTGGACTAGACACTTACTCTGATATGCACGTGCCTTCTCTGCTCACAGTGTTTCTGCCAAAACTATCATCTGTGGATAATAGAATGCCTTATTTATAGTCGATGTTTTTCCACATAACATTCATCCTAACCAAAACAAGAAACAAACAAAAATCTTATCCAAAAACAAATAAACTGAGACAATGAATTCGTGGTCATGGAATTTACAGGTCTTACGTTTCCGATCATCCTGAAGTCCCTGGCCAAAAAGAACATTGGAATAGCCTTTTGAAGACTCAGTTATGGTGCATGTAGGGAAACACTACCTTAAAGGCCTACAGTAATATCCCCTAAGATGTCATATGTGATTTAAATTAGAAATTAATATGTTTCTCTCATATCCAGGATTCATAGATCTGATAATCAAAGGGTAGAAACGGGAGTGGCTGTGCTCACTAGTATTCTTGTGAGGCACTAGCAAAAATTGACCTCCTTTCAGTGCAACTCTGGACTCTACTAGCACAGAGAGCTTAGTTTCCACAGGAAGGAAGCTTCATTAGAGGACAAAGCAATGCTTCCACCAGGACACATGGCAGTGTTTTGCATAGACTGGAAGGAGAGAATGCCACTTGGCCAGTTTGTGCTCTTCTTTCTAGGGAATCTAGAGGAAAAAGTGGGGGGAGAGGTTTGCTGTATTTCTGGGTAATTGATCCCACCTACCATGGGGAGACTGGGTTACTGCTACACAATGAGGGTGAGGAGGAATGTATCTGACATGCAGAAGATCCCCTGGGATGCTGCTTATTATTCATATAACCTTATGATTAAAGTCAATGAAAAATTGCAACAACCCAATACAGGAGAAAACGTTAATGGTCCATAATCTCCAAGAATGAAGGCTTTGTCACTCCATTAGGCAAGGAACCAAGACTAGCCAAGGTGCTTGCTAAAGGCAAACAATATATAACATAGACAGCAGAAGAAGGTAGTTATAAGTACCAGCTATAGCCATATGACTGGTTGTAGGGGCAAGGTTTGTAATAGTTATGTGTATGTGTTTCTCTTATTTTAATATAAACACTTTTATGGATATATTAACTATTTTTTTATCTTCTCCTCTCCCACTTCCCTATCTTTTTGCATGAAATATGTTTGTGGTTGTTAACTTTACATCTCAGTATTTAAATTAGGATGTCCAAGGGGGAATGTGACTCAGCTAGAAGAGGAACGAATATCACCTAAAGACAGATAAAGGGACTTTGTATCTTCTGTTGAGGAGAGGGTTGTATATTTTGGAGTGGAAGAAGGATAATTGCATTATTTTGGGAAGGACATGATTTTTTTACTGTCTTTATTTGGAAAGCAAATCAACTATATTTAAAACAGATATATATGGATGCCAAATACACAAGAGGTGCCTTTTGTGAATTAGTATTGGGTCATCTTTGCTAAGCTAGAATTCTATTTCCCAGAATTTCTTTTTCTTGCTCAATATAACCCATAAGAGATTATTTGCATGAGTTTTGGAAAGCAAAAGATACACAGAAGTCATAGTATTTTATGCTCCAAGGATCAGGGCAGTGGAACCGGACACTGATGCAGCTCTCACACATTTTACTGGATCTGCAGGCTCACTGTTTGGTGGCGGTGGGGGGGTAGCAACAGCAGGGCCACCACTCTCCCAGTTCCAGAAGGATACCCTTTTTCATACCTGGGTCTGAGGTGCACATTTAGCAGGCATCAAAGTTGGAGGTGCGGCGATACCTGCACTCTCATGTTCATCACAGCTCTATTCGTAATAGCCAAGATATAGAACCAAACTAAATGTCCATCAACAGGTGACTGTATAAGGAAAATGTGGTGTATGTACACAGTGGAATACTACTCAGCCATAAAAAGGAATGAAATTCTGCCCTTTGCAGCAACATGGATGAGCTTGCAGAAAATTATCTTAAGTGAAATAAGCCAGGCACAGAAGAGAAATACCACATACCCTCACTCATAAGTGGGAACTAAGAAACAAAGAAAGACCATAATAAAATGTTGAACTTTCAGAAGGAGAGAACAGACCTATAGTTACTAGAGGTGGGAAAGGAGGAGGGGGAGGGGGAAGAAGCGGGGGAATAGATAATAATTAGGTAAGGGACACAAAAAGTAATTACGATTTGTAATGATGAACATGCTAATAATATTGATTTGGTCATCACACACTGTACCCCATAAATATGTATGAGTAACAATAATAATAATAAATAAATAATAATAATAATAATGATAATAAAAGTTGAAGGTTTGGAGGAAGTGTGAGACTGACTCATGGTCCAGTTTGTTCATTTCTCCGGGTCTCAATTTGTCCTGGCATTCCTTTACTTAAAAATTCATCTTTCCTTCCTCACTGATTTCCCTTTGGGCCCAGCACAGATGTAGAAACTACAGCTTCAAATATACTGATGAACCACTTTTGACATTGTGTAAGGTCCAATCCTTATGTGTAATAAGTATGTTATTTGATGTCACTCTTAGCAATTGCTTCTCTGATTGAACTGTCAGCAGTACACTTGTCTTTGCAAATATTTGGTCTCTCTCTTTTTAACCATCTGATGTAGTATGCATAAAAAGGTGCTTCACTGGTGTTGTGTTTTAACTTGCATTTCCTGGGGTCCTAGGGGAATAAACACCACTGAAGTTCCATTCTAGAGTTTACCTATTTTTATAGAGTTTCCTGTCATTTTCTCCTTTATATAAAGAACTTCCTTAAATGCTCTAGATTCTTATTTTACATTGCTTTACATGTTGAAATCACTTCTCACAGTTTTAACTTTGTTTTTGGTGTTCTATAATATGAAAAAAATCTTCATTGGATGTAGTTTTTGCCTTACTGTTTGTACTTTTGAAGTTTTTAAGATGTTTTTCTCCCCCATCTTAACGTCACAGGGATATTCTCCTATATTTCATTTTATTACCTTTACAGTTTTACTTACCTCTAATGTTACCCCCTAAACAATTTCTCCTCCTCCCCACTGTTTAGAAGCCCTATCTCGTATCAGTCAGTTTCTGTTGCTTATAACAAAGTTACCTGGAACTGGGTAATTTACAAGAAAATGAAATTTATTGCTTACAGCTTTGGAGGCTGGGAAGTCCAAAGTCCAGGGAACACAGCTGGCGAGGGCGTTGGTGGTGGTGACAGTGATACAGGGATCTCACATAGCAGGATGGCAGCGCAGAGAGAGAGTTCCTTGTGCATTCTTCTTTTAAAGCTCTCAGAGCCACAACCACGAGCACCATTATACCACCAAATAGATAAATCCATTCACTACGGCATGGTCTTCACAATCTGATCACCTCTTCAAGGTTCCACCTTTCAATTACCATAATAGGATTTCACACCCTCAACAGTTAAAGTGGGGATTAAGCTTCAGTAACGTTGGGGGGACATTCAATCCACTGCACCCCTATTTCTGAGCTTTTTATTGTCTTTGATTTTTTATTGTGTCTGATTGGAATATTTGTCAGTATCCCTTTCAGGACCACACTGCTTTTAGTGCAATTAATTTGAGATTTGTAGTCATCACTGATGGGGTAAGTGATGCCTTTTTGAGGAACACTATAAGGTTTAGTAAATTCACATTTTATTTCGAAAACCTTCTGTGTTTTCCTATTCTATGTTGTCTGATATTTTTAATTTTAGGATTCATAATTATCTGGTATATCTTTTCAATTCATATTTTTTTCAACTTTCTGTATATGTTTTAAGTTTAACTTTCTTATGGTAAGCATATTGCTGGATCTTGATAGGTTTATTTATCTGACAGTCTCTGTTCATTAGTAGATTTAATCATTTACATTTAATTACAACTCATTTCTGCCATCTTTTTCATATTCTATGACTATATTTATTTTTATTCCTGTTTCTCTTTGTTTATACTTCTTAGATTAGATTTTATTCTGTTGATGTGACATACATTATTTTTATTTTTCTCTAATTATGATTAAGAACAATTCTATTGACACTTCTTCAAGCTCACTGATTCTTCCCTCACCTGTATTCTGTCTATCAATGAGCCCATCAAAGGCATTCTTCATTAATGTTACAGTGTTTTAGCTTTCTAGCATTTTCTTTAGATTTTTCTTTAGATGTTTTATCACCCTACTTCTATTACCCATCTGTTTTTGCATGTTGCTCACTTTTTCCATTAGCAACCTTAGCATATAAATAATAGTTGTTTTAAATTTCCAGTGTATGCTATTATCAAAAAGACAAGACATAACAAGTGTTGGTGAGAGTGTGGAGAAAAGGGAACTCTTGTACACTATTCATGGGAATGTAAACTGCCACAGCTATTATGGAAAACAGTATGAAGGTTTCTCAAAAAATTAAAAATAAAACTACCACATGATCCAGCAATCCTATTTCCATGAGTACATCTAAAGGAAATAAAATCACTATCTTGAAAAGATATCTGCACTCCCATGTTCACTGCAATATTATTTACAATACCCAAGCTAAGTGTCTGCTGATGAATGAATGGATGAAGAAAAAAAATATATATATACACACACACATACACACACACACACACACACACACACACACAATGGAATGTTATTCAGCCATTGTAAAAAATGAAATCCTGCCATTGATGGCAACATAGATGAACTTGGAGGCCATTAAGTGAAATAAGCCAGGCACAAAAAGACAAATACTACATGATCTCACATACATGGGGAATCTAAAAGTGTCAGACTTACACAGTCTGATTTAGCTGACTTACACTGTGATGGTCAAGCTTTGCCATCCTGGGACCCTGAGTCCACTTTATCATTCAGCTGTGGCCATTCCAGAGGATTCTTTAGTCATGTACAGCAACACAACATTTTATATACCCTGTGCTGAACCACTGAATCTATAGTCCATGTGGTCACAAGGACATCCGGCAAAGGAAACAAGCTTCTTCTTAACATTAGATGCAGCATGTCTACTTTTAAGCCCCATCCCCTCCCATGCTGTTTCTATAAGTTTTGCTTATTTGTTATTGTGCTTCCATTTCTCCAGTGCTTTCTGATTGAATGGCAAGATAGATTTATAGGCTTAATTTTTGGTCAGGCAGAACTCAAGATGAAAAACTTGGGTCTTCAGTATATTTTCTGAAGGGCAATCAGATAATGGATATGTTTTATGTGATTAAGAGTTCACTGTAGTGGCTGTCTGGAGAAACAGGGTTCCCTGGCCCTATATAATGTAATTTGAACTTACAGCATTTTTACTGTGTGTAACATGATTCCCTTATAGTAGAAGCACGTTGCCTTCAATCACTGTGGTTCTTATTATCAAAATTAAGTTTTGTATATGGAACAATCACAAGAAATTTGATTCTGTAAAGAATCCTCTTAATCTGTGGCCTGGTAGTATATAAATGGTGCTTTATTTAACAGAATACCTGCGGAGGAAATAAATCACACTTGATGGAGAAAAAAAAAAAAAAGAATAAGAGAGTAGAATGCTGGTTGCCAGGATCTGGGGAATGGGAGAAATGAGGAGAGGTTGGTCAAAGGGTACAAACTTTCAGTTATAAGATGACTAAGTTCTTCTAGGGATCTGATGTAACTATAGTTAATACTGAATAATACTGTATTCCATACTTAAAATTTGTTAAGAGAGTATATCTTAAGTGTTATCACTACACAAAAAAATAATAACTGTGTGTGATGATAGATGTGTTAATTTGATTGTGGTAATCATTTCTTAATATAGAGGTATATGAAATCATCACTTTGCACACCTTAAATATATACAATTTTTATTTGTCAATTTTAACTCAATAAAACTAGGGGAAAAATCCCCACTGTGGTCATTCCAACATCTCTGCCATATCTGAGTATAGTTTTGATGTTTGCTCTGTCTCTTTAGACTGATTTTGGTTATTTAATACACCTTATAGTTTTTCATTACAAGCCAACAGTGTACTGGGTAAAAAGAACTGATGTAAACAGGTCTTTAGAGTGAGGTTTTGTGTTTATTTGGCTCGAGGTTAGGCTGTGTTTATTGTTTGCTGTAGCTGTAGGTGTCAGAGGCTAAACTTTCCTCTACTGTACTTGTTTTTGTTTCCCCTGTTATTTTGGGGTTTCCTTAGAGACTTCTTAAATATCCTCTAAAATATACAGTTCTTTCAGGTGTATTCTCCTGTTTTTGTACAGGAGCTCTGTTGATGGGGTGGTGAGGTTGGGGGGATGGGGAAAGGAAGCATTCTATAAACCTATGATTAGGGCTCAGACTTTTAGTGAGCCTGTGTCCCTGGACTGTGGCCTTCACAAGTACTTCTTGGTATTGTTTTGTTTTGCTTTCCCCCTCTAGGAGGCACAGAAAGTCTAGAGCTGGCTGGGGTTGGGTATTTCCTTTTCCCAAGGTCAGTCAGGCTCTATTAAAACCCCTATAGGTGAGGCTCTGGTAAAATAGTTTCTCTGGAGTGTAGGCCATGTTAAGAGGAACAGATTACTCTGGGCTTGTTTTAAAATGTCTCCCTTTCCCCTCCACCTGCTGGAAGCACAAAGATATTTTTCTCCTGTCTTCACTGTAAGGACATGATAGGGCTCCTGGTGGTAACTCACAAAAATGTGGGTGTCCCCCAAGACTGGGCCTCTTGTAGTGTTTTTAATTCAAACTTGTTCTCATTGAGCCTCCAGCAGTTCAGCAATTACAGAATAGGTTTTCTTACCCAGGCACAGGTTCCCACAGTTTTCTGCTCCTGGGCTTTGGCTCCAGTAAATTGTGATCTCTGTATTCACCTGTCTATCTCCTCAATTGTTGGGGCAGCAGTAAGCTATATAACTTCAGTTCTCTGAAGGATCTTAAAAGATTTGTTGATTTTCAGTTTCTTCTGCTTTTTTTGTGTTATGTGAACTAGAGAAATGATTCCTAATATTCTGAATCAGACACTGGAAGTCTGAGAACAATTCTTATAATTATTTTTCCTTATCAATATATAAGTTTGTTGTGATGGTTAATTTTATGTGTCACATTGGCTAGGCCATGGTATTCAGTTGTTTGGTCAATCACTGGTCTAGATATTGCTGTGAAGGTATTCCTTTTTTTTTTTTTTTTAGATGTAATTAATATTTAAATCCGTAGATTACCCTCCATAATGTGGATGGACCTCATGCAATCAATTGCAGATCTTAGGAGAAAACACTGAAGTCCATAAGGAAAAAGGAATTCTGCCTCCAGACTGCCTTCAGACTAGAGCTGCAACATCAACTCTTCCTTGGTCTCTACCTGCTGGCCTGCCCTGCAGATTTTGGACTTGCCAGCCCCCACAATCACATAAGCCAATTCCCTAAAATGAATCTCTCTCTCTCTCTCTCTCTCTCTTCTGTGTGTGTGTGTCTCTCTCTCTACACACACACACACACACACACACACACACACACACACACACACACACACACACACACACACACACACACACCCTGTTTACTCTGTTTCTCAGAACCCTTACTAGTACATTGATCAATATCTGTTTCTTCCTCTCTGTTCCCTCCAAAAAAGGAAACACCCTACCATGCCACTACCTCTCTTTGTCCTCTCCTGCCTGACAGCCTTCTAACCCCACCAGCCCTCTGTCAACCACACCCCCAGCACTAAGAACACAACATTCTTTCAGTTCAGGGGCTTCTTTACTGTTTTTAAATATTAGTTTATTAGATCTATTTATATACAACCCCTCTTAAATCTTCAGTATTTCCTGAGCTGGGATTTGGCAAGGGAGTCTGTCGATTATATTAGTTCATCATTTTGTCAAAAACTCTAATTTCTTTTCTGATGTAGACATCCTCTGTGATGTTTAAAATTAAATGTCATCAAAATTTTAGAACTTGTTCTGCCTGACTTCATTCAGATATGTGAATAATGATACTGCTTATCAATAATCAGGCCAATGAGATTAGGGTGAAGGAAATTGGTAAAAACAGTGCTATATAAATGCAAAATATAGGTCAAATTCTATTAAAGTCATATATAATTGCCAAATGTGTTATTGTTTTCTTGAACTTTGAGAAAAAAGTATACAGATAATGTTAAGTATAAGATTAAAATGTCAAAGTGTCAAATTTTTAAAAAGTTTAAAATGTGATATACAAATATACAGTAACTCAAGTCACAGATTGCTTAATTTATGAAGAGAAGAATCAATGGCATGGTTCAGAAAGCATTTGAGGAACAGAGATTTACATGTTCAGTTGGGAAAATTATACTGAAATTATTTTTCTAAAAGTTGGACTCCTATAAGGCAGTAAAACCACATCCTTTGAAGTTACAGGACAGAAATCATCTGCATCGCTACCTTATTTTAAGACAAAATATAGAGGGAGAATCAAGATGATGGAATAGATGGCCCCATTGTCACTCACTCCCACAATCAACCAATTTACAACTATAAATAAAGCGATGACTGCCAAGCTGAGGCTGCTAGAGCTCAGGGGAAAAGGAGGAGAGACATACACAGTTCATGAAAGTGGGAGAAGCTGTTAATGAGAGAAAGAAGGGACCATGTCAAGCCCTGGCCATTTCAAGGCTGGCCCTGATGAGCACACAGAGCAAGAGCTGGTAAGAAACACAGCTGTGCCTTTTGTGTGAAGTTGCTTGGAGACTGCAGGGGACAGGAGGGCCTTGGTGGAGCCCAGGCCAGCAAGACTACTGACATGGTTCCCATGGACCCACATAGGAATAAGGGGCCACAGACAACTGAAAAAAGGAGCCACTCAGAGGCAGGTGAGTCATCACAAGGGACTGGTGCATGGCCCATCCCATGGAAAGTATTTGCAGTGTGGGGGGTGGAGGATACAGGCCCACCAGAGGAAGACTGGGGCACAGCATAGACAGTTGATCTGCACAGGCCCAATCTGTGTAGACTGGTCAGGAATACAGAACTGCAGGGGGTGCAATTTGCTGAAAAGACCAGAGTTTCCACACAACCCAGGTGTATCAGGCCTCACAAGACCTGGAAGTACTTACAGGGTCAACAACTGAAAACTGAGCTACACAAAAAGCCTTCTTCAGAGAATCAGCAGCAAAGCAGCAATTTAGCTCAACCACAGGGCTCAAGTGCTGGTTCTCACAGGAAGTTCCCCATTTTATACGTAAGCAAAGAACAGCAAATTTTTTCCAGGGCAGAGTTTAAGTGGTGGGAATAGCGAATAGTCCACCACAGAACTGAAAGAAAAAACACAAAACCCACAGATCAGAGACAAAGTTCTGATATTAACCAGTAAAGGTCTAACACCACCAAAGGACACCTATAAAACCTAGAACAGCTAGAAGCCCCTAGGCTCCCAAGCTGGAGTTAGGGGATCTCGTGCGCCTCAGCCATGTCCCGCCTCCCTCCACAACCAGGCCAGTGAAGGACCTGGCTGTGGGCCAACCCCATCCCCCCTCCTCCATTTCTCTACCCTCCTCCCACTGCCCTTCCCGTTGCTCCATAACATCATCTTTGAATGTAAAATAATAATAATATTAATTAATTAATTAATTAAAAAATAGATAACACAGAATACAAATTAGTAAGTAACTTCTCAGAATTTGGGCCCCCGTAAAAGGGACAGGCCCCTAAATAAATGAATAATTCTTAAGAGGGCCTGCTAGTCAATACTTCAGTATTGTAATGAAAAGACATGCGATCATCCTTTGCCTTGTTTCAAAATTTGGGATTTTTTTTCAATAATATAACATTCTTTCATCATCTTATAAGTCACTCAAATTCCACTTTTTATTCTTTCCTGTTCCTGACACTGTTATTTTTAAGTGTTTAATTCAAGCTTAGACAATAAGAATCTCTAAACATTAAATACGGCTACTACTTTATCCCTTACAAATCTTGACAACTTGACAGAGGGCTTTTCCTAAACTTTATTCTCTAATCTTATTAAGAGATATCTGCAGATTAAAAATTGTTTTCTTCATTTTTTCTCTAGTTCTCTCTCTTACTTTTCCTACAAGTCAGGGCCTTGACCGCTGTACAATTTTTGCACTCTCAGGGTAAGTTTTCATTTTTCCCACATTTCGCTAAATTATCATCTCAAGAAACTATCTTACTGAGAATAACGTTTTATCTTACTTTCCCCTAATTTTGCCTCTTTAAGATAAAATGCATAAAAATTTTATTTGCATATTTAACATTTACTTATCATGATAAAGTAAAAATGTGATGCTTTTTTTAGTTTCCATCTTTATTAAGTGAGAAATTATATTCCCTTATTCAACTTTAAATATATGTTGATGATTATGATGATGATCATGAACCCCAATAGAGCACTTGGAATTTACCAATAAGCATTACTCATTTAATTCCAACCAGTCCTCCCAACAATGCTGATAGGTGGACCAGGCAGATAGATGGTTTTCTTTACAAGGCAATAACACAATGCTTATAGAATAAGTGATTCTATTACTTCATTAGGAAACTTCAGATCAACTAATCAACCACAGAATTCTCCAAATCCAAATTCCTTTCTTTTTCCAGTATGTCACCCTGTGTGAAAGTACATTGTAAGCTGCAAACTGATACACAAATGTGCACGGTTATCATTACTATGTTTATCAATTCTGTCCCCTTTGTCTATCTCTATACTACAGTGTATCTCCATTCATCCAGCAGAAAGGAGTTAGATAAGACATGCTTGTATGGGTGAAGTTAAAATGAAGTTTCTTTCCTAATTTTCTGATCAAGTAAGTTGGCTATTCCAATGTATGAGACCATTTCTGAAAATGCAAGTCCTGATACTGCTGATGGCTAGCCCAAGTTCACATAGAAGTCTAATGTGTCCAGCAAATGACTCAGCTCACCCTTATATGAAAGGCTGTTTCTATTACATAGCCTACCCCTTTTTATAAGATTTGTGGTGGAGTACATAATTTCTGAGTAATTTAACGGATGGCATAAAGGAGAAATATAAGTGGCAGTTGACTAAAAGGAAAACAAAACAAGCAAATAAAAAGCAAAGCCATTCTAAATTACAGTCAGCTTAGAAATCATTGCCATCCTCAACTGTGGGAACAATTTTGACTCTGATCTAACTTCTTCTCCAAACACTGTCTTCTGTATCCCATCTTCAGCTTGTCATTTACTGATGGGATTACCATAAGCAACCAGCTGTTCTCTACTACAGGGAAGGAGGCCAGTACTCAGTTGGAAATAAAGAATAAATTCCTGCCATTTAAGAATAAGTGAGAATCAGAGAATCAAGAAGCCTTAAAAGAGTTGCTGTGAATCAAAAAAAATGGACAGTTTTGAATGAATGACTACACTTTGATCTTCTTTCCCTCAGGACTGTATTTAAATGGTATTTATTAACAGATTAGGTATCTACATTTATAAAAGCTAGTTAGTACTGAGTTTAGAAGCATGAGAAAATTCTAGTACTTATTTTTCAGAAGAAAAATTAAATTCATGATTATTTAGATTTTAAGGTGTGAGCACAATCTGGTTATAGCAAACACATTTTTTGTGCCCTAATTATTCTCTGGTTGTCCCACTTTTGTTTTTGCTCATCTTCTCTCGACCTCAGTAGTTCTTAACTTTTTATTGTGACGCTAACAACGTTGAGCCTATGATGAAACCTGTGGTCTCTAACCTCAGGAGCAAATGCGTAAACACATAAAATTATATAAGCAATTTATGAGTCCCAAGAATCCTATTCTTTGAATCCAGTTGAAGAAACTTTACTGCACCCATAACGTTTTTTATCCTTTGCCTGTCAAACTGCAATTCAGCTTTCAGTGCTGAAGTTGAATACTCCACCCCTGAGTAGTGTAATCTGTTTCTATCCCTCTGTGCACATTGGCATTTATTATTCCCTCCATTACGCTTATACCTTTATTATAACACATTCATTTTTCTTACCTTCCCTGCTTCAACATTTATTAAATAGGAACCATAAAGATAAAACAGAGAGAACAATTCCTGCCCTGAAGGAACTCTTGCCTCACTGACAAGACTCGTACAGTGTGATCATGTGCAATAAGTGCTGACACAGTGCAGGAAATGCAACAGGAGTACAATGAAAAGGATGCCCAACATTTCTCGTAAATATAACGAAACTTACTTATAGACACTTTTGCAATTTACCAAAAACTCTCCAAGTCATCTTTGTTTAAAATTTCCAACTTTGAAATACGGGGAACCTTCAGACTGTTACAGTGCTGATTGAGCAGAAAGTACATTAAGATGAGATAGAGCTCGAGACAAAGAGTACCGTTTCATTATGTGAACAAAAACTTAGGTATTATTGCAATCTACGACTTTAAAAAAATTATCGTCATGGCCGCACACACTCACACACTCTTCTGCACACATTCACGTAAGATAGAGGTCATTTTTCCTTCAACCTTGCCTTGGAATTTATTCATTCAACTCATGTTTGGTGGAAGTCATTATGTCAGGTTCTGGACTTACAGATACAAATCAAACAGAATCAAAAAACTTAGAAAAAGATATATATTTAAAAATTAACTAAAACCAGCTGGAAAATTTTTCATAAAGTCCATGCACTAGAGCCAATAAATTATACTCATAGGAGACCAACCTTGACTCTCAAGTAAAAATATTTCATTTTTACTTTACATGTAATATTAAAAGCCTTATTTGGTTTCTCAGTTCATAATGAATTAGAAACAGAATATTAGACTGAGATTGCTAATAATAGACCAAATGAAATGTGAAAGTTTGACTTTAAAAGTGGCAAGATATTTTAAAAATTAAGTGGTAGATGTTAAGGAATCAAAGAGTAGAATAATTGTGCCTATTTGGAGAAGGAAAAACTAATGTATACTCCTTACAAGGTCCTAAAAAGGCATACTATTATTACAGCCAAAAGTCACCAGTTACTATGTCATCTCTCAAAGAGTCAGAGAGTACCTAAAATGGTATAATCCACAATAAATAATTTATATTCAAATGTATTGGCTGGCCTTTCTTCCTTCTTCATTCCTTTTTAATGTCACTTAGATAAACTTGAGCTTTCTACAAATTATTTAAAAGTCATATTCCAACTGTCTTGCATATTTGGAGAATTACTGTATTGCTTTTAAAGAGTATCTCCCAGATATCTCAGAAACATTCTCCATTTTCAGTGTGAAATTCCATTCTTGAAAGCAAGTATTATTTATACCCATATATTAAAATTATTTCTATTTAAAATATAAGTGTATTGTCATGCCTGATAGAAATGATATAATTTTGTGACTTATAGTTCCATATCAGTAGGATCTTTTGGAAGACTGTAAAGAATGTGAAATTCTTCAGAAATCCAGTTATTCAAAATGATTAAAATAAAGGTTTTTCCTTAAAAGAAAACAAAGTGAACTATCATTTATTGAGTATTGACTATGTGTTAGACGCTATGCTAAGCTGTCACATATCTTTTTTACGTGTTATTTTCATACTTTATTATTTCATTTCATAGATTTTGAAAATTGTAAAATGCATACAGGTTGTTCTACCAGAACACAGAGATGATGTGGAGAAGCTGAGATTTGCTGAATCTGTCTATTTCCAAAAGCCTAATCTTTTCATGCTGCTACAGAATATTCTTGCCATGTGAAAAATTCATGTGTATAAAACTTCATTTCCAAATAAATCAAAAATATAAGCATTGCTATTTACAGTGGTTCTTGAAATTTGGTATTCTTCAGAATTACCTGCAGGGCTTTTTAAAACACAGATTGCTGCCCCCTTCATCCCCTGTATGCCTCCTGCCAAGTTTCTCATTCACTAGGTCTGTGGTAGGACTGCAAATTTATATTTCTATCAAGTTCCTAGCTAGGTTATGCTGATGCTGTTGGTCTAGGGACCGCAGTGAGAACCACTGGCCTATTCATTTCTATAGTCCCTCAACAGTGAATAAACACTTCATAAAAGTTGGGATGCTCACATTTCACCCCAAGCCTCTCCTGAGGGAGGACCCAGGAGTTCACATGTAAGCGGCAGAGTGATGCACAATGGCTTTGTCTCAAAGAGGAGGAAACTGTGAGGCTCTCAGGACAATTTAGTGATAGAATGAAGGCTGAAGCCAAGTCATAGTCCAATCTCCATTGGTTGTGATCCTCTGCTGTCTCATATTGTTCCCTATCACATCCCAATTCACACACTTTCTTTCCAAATTTTAACCATTGATACTTTTGATAACACCTTTGCTTGCTTACCTTTTATTTCCAACAGGAGGTAGTTTCCACTAAGGTAAAACAGATTGATAGAAGATGTTCGTTGGTGTTCACAATAAAGTGAGTTCAAAGGGATAGAACCCCTTTTGTTCATAAGAAGCTGATAGTTTTTACTTCTGGAATGTCTTTACTTTTCCATTCCCATTGCCACTGTGGTCATTTGGGATCTATTTGCTTGTAACATGGAAAACTACAGCAGCCTACAATTTTTGGTGGTAAGTTCCCCAATTTTTCTCTCTAAACACCCACCCATTTTGCTTAATCATATACGAATGATTTCCATGCAGAATAGTTACACAGTCACTTCTTTTCGTAAAACATAGTTTTGATCGTGGGACTTCTCATTTTTCACCACAGCTAATAGAATGATGTCCAACTGCCTTGATAGTTTGTGCAAGGTCCTCCACCACCTAAACCCAACCTATCTTTGTGGTATAACATTGCACCATCCCAGCTAAGGCGCCTATAGGCCAACCATTCCCAAGACCCCCCATTCTCTGAAAAAGTCTGTGCACTATGACACCTCCATGTCTTTAATTATTCTATTGGCTCTCCTTAGTACTTCCCACCTCCAACCCCCTCTCTGTGCACTGAAGTTTCACCTATTCTTTATGGTCCAAATAAAATATTATTTCCTCTGTGAACCCTTGTTTAAACCCTAGTCAGGATTAAACACTGCCCTCCCCACTGTTTGTGTTTCTATGGCACATTGTGTATACACTTCTAATGACACGTTCTTCTTTGCTTTATAGCATTGTTACTTATAAATCTTCCCACAAACTGAGTTAAGACAGGGAATATGACTTACTTGCCATAAATCACTAGCTCCTACAAAGCATTTCCTGACACACAGTAAACTCTAATAAATACTTGTAGAATTACATAAATAAAATATGCTCCCAATAGTTTGTGTAGAAAAATATTATATGCCCTTGAATCGAAGGATACAGTAAGGGAAAAATAAATGCAGGAAGCATATCAACTAAAGGAGAAAAAAGTGTATATTCAAATTGCATGTTTATATAGGCATTATTTCCTTTGGTTAAGATCAAGAAATACATGATTTGTGGGCATTTCAAGTGCATGTGCTCTTAAACGTCATTTTATAGTATAGATTGTCATATGGTGAATCAAATGTTCTCATAGAAGCAATATTCTATTTCATTTTAATTGGCAAAGGTACTGAAAAATCATTCTATCACTTCAGTGTTTTAGTTGTACAGTTCTCCTCTTGAGTAATTTTACCTAATTAGCCATGTGAGTGGAGTCTTATCTCTGAAAAAATAATGAATTAAGTAATGAAAATGAAGAAAGAAGTAACTCCATCTGTGTGCTATATATGACTGTTAAATAGGAAGGTATTTTAATATATTGTATGCTCATAATTTAAAACTGTGGAACCAATGTATTAAGTATATATTTACTGATTGATATAGATAGATTGGTACATAAATACATAGCTTCAGACAGAAAGAATTCCTGATTGAAGAACAGTATGAGTGATAAAATTTTAAAGCTTTATAATAATTTCTAATTATATTGAAAATAGGAAAACAGAAAATTGCCCAAGTTCTGTAGCAAATGCCATTTGCATCTGACCCATATTCCCTCAGATCCGGTCCCTCACAGAGTCCTTCTATAGTCAGTGCCCCATGAGCTGATGGCTTCCTGTCTGAAGGCACTCTGGCCACTAGAACATTCTTAACTTAGGCTGGAAGTTATATCTGCTGGAGATTTATTTTTTTATTTTTTTTATTTTTTATTTATTTATTTTTTTCGTGCAGAAAAGGGCTGTTTATTCCCACAGAGTAACCCACACCCACTGAGAGCTGGAAGCTGGTGGATAAATACTCTAGGATATTTGCCTTTCAGTGGAACAGTTCTGAGACATGTTTCACTCATTTTCTCAGTGGGTTCCAGGGAAAATGAGTCTGAGCCGACCGTAGCGGTAACTGAGGCAGAACTGTATTCTCTATTGGCTTTCCTGGCTTTTTTGACTAATCCCTTCTCTCTTTCAAAGCTTCCTGGGATCATCTTGCAAGTAAACTACTTGTACCCCAATCCTTGTCTCAAAGTCAGCTTTTGAGGGAATCTGAACATAAACAAGTTCCTATAAAAAGATACTTTTCTAATATGGAAACACATTTTTGAATTAATTTTTTAGTCTTAAATATGTTTTTCATACGTCATTTATTTTTGAAGAATGACTTTCACTCATTTATAAATACCAATGTGTATATAAACTACTTTGCCAGATTGAGCAACACACACACAAACACACTCTCAAGTACACTTTACATACTTGAATTTAACTATGCATTAAATTAAATGATCTGTTTTACTAGTATTTACCTTCTCTTCATCTTCAGGCATGTAGAGACCACTTTCTCACATTACATACTTTATTAATTTTTTGTTACTTTCTTTTGGATGAAAACATCAAAACTCTTCTTGGACTCACAGTTTCTGCAATTTGCTATAGTAGCTATAATTTGCAACTCTAAAAGCACATTTAAATAATAATTCTCTTGTAACTTTTTCATCTACTTATTCAATTACATTAAATTCAAATCACATCCTCTAAATGCTCTTTTTATCCTTAGTATATCAGGTATATGACATCAAATTTTATCCAAATATAACTATCATATTGGATTATCCTCTAATTGTAACAGTCAACCTTTCCCTAAATCTGTTTATATGCAAAATGTATACTCACACAAAGAGAGAATAATATGAAGTAATATTATCAAGCAGTTTGGGTCTTAAGCATTTAAATCTCAGAATTGACTATTATAATAAAAGCATTCCCTAATGAAAAACTAAATAGATTACTTTGCAGTTTCTATTATTTCAGTTTAAACATTTTTCTGGCAATTTTGGAATTGCAAATTGAGGTCATATTGAGCGTTGACACTGATGCATTCACATCTATTTTATTAAAGGAAGAAACTTGCTTTAATAAAAAAATTGAGTTCAAATTTTTTCAGTCCTTCTAAATTATCTAAATCATTTCTACAAATCAGCTTACACTTGTTCTTATTTTTTCTCCTTAAAATTTTAAAATAATTCTAAAATGCAATTGGGAGATTCCTCCAAACACACATTCTGACACATCCACAATTGTTCATGAGTTTGCTTGCTTTATTATACATATATTGAGTGTATTTATATACAATTCCATTGGGCCATAAAAAGAAGAATAAAATGTGATTCCTGCTCCTGCATAAATTACAATTCAGTAAGAATGATAAACCAGCACACGAAAAACTACTATAACTACTGCTATCTGGGCTGTACAAACAAAGGAAACTGAAGGTGCAAAGAATGTAAGAATTATTCCTAACGAGAAGAGAGGATTCACAGAAGAGGAGGCATTTGTGATGGCACTGGATAATTAACAGAATTTTATAGAGTAGAGTGGGGAAAGACATTCTAAAGAGATAAAAGCAGATGCCAAGGCACGGAGGTGAAAGGAGACAGCTCGAAGACAAGAGTGAGCAATTTGATGTAGTTTGGGCATGGGTATTTAAGTGGAGGGGAGAAATGCACCATGAGATGTGCCAAGTGTAGTGTGATATAATGCTGGAGATCTTAAAGGACACTAATTTTAGTATCAATCCCTCAAAGTCAGACTACTGATTGAATAGGTCAAACACATTTCCGGTATGTGAGACAATCGGAATGATTCTTGAGATTGCTGGAACTATGTGAGATATTACTAATGGAGTAGATGAGATACAGTGCCTGGCTGAGCTTAATTGCTAGCTGAAATTAACCCTTCGATTCCTTGGAGAGAATATGGCAGATCAGAAATTTACCCAAATGCACACATACATACATACACAAACATATATATGTTACTGCCAAAACCCATCATATTGGTTACACTTAGACAGGTCTACTTGATTTTACTACAAAAGTAATGCAAAAATAATTTATGCAATAAAGAGACAGAAACTATAAATCTTGTTCTATTTTCATTCTTAGGAAAAATACAGAAAACCCTAAAATTCAGTTAATTCTCAACAGTTTTGCTGTGGCATGTTAGTGTTTAGCAAACACTTCCCAAGTGTTCTGCAAAATTTAGATCAATGTGTGAGATTCATTTTGCAACTTAATAGAACTGACAATATCTGTCATACAGAATATTGATCTTAGCAGGCTATGTTGCACAAGATGTCCTACAACCATCAAGTAAGAAATACAATGTAAGTGAATCTGGTGCTCTGACACTAAAGAAAGATAGTATACTGAAAAGTGAAAAATTTTAAGTGGAGCTTGAGAGTAATAATGAATTTTATTTAAAGCATGACACAGTATTGAAGAGCAGCTAAGTTAAAGTGTATGGTGACTGGAAAAGCTTTTGTAGACACTGAGAGATATTGTTGTTTGGTGATAGTGATGGTATGTATATATAATTGTTTAAATATACTATCACATATATCATACCATTTATTTAACATCAGCATAAAGAGATTCAATTTTATTTAAAATGTTTTTAAGTTATTTTAAAATGCCAGTCAAATTATTTTCCTTTCTATAATTTTATATTTGGAATCACAGAAGGAAGAATTTGGCTTCTTATAATAAAGAATGACCCTATGTTTCATTTCAAGAAGCAATTCATTTGCGCTGGCTGTCAGTATTCTGCAGCTGTATACATTTAGTGCCTCCAGTATTATAAGAGGCTAGAGAACCCAGAAGGACCTGGCAACCTTCAGGGTGAACAGTTTTTTCAGTAAAATTGTCTCTAATTGGGTAGCTGTCTCAAAAAATCTTTCTGGCAGTTTTACTTTTCAAGGCTTGATTTTATATTCCCAAATCTTATACTTTGGAGAGTTTCTGATAAATATGTTTTCTTTTTCTTCCAAGGCATTGAATTATCTTCATGAAATTGAATATTGATCCCTTTCACTCAGTTTTGTAGTCACTGATAATTCTGAGCCCCAGGACCTGGTTTAAAGACACAGTACATAATTTTGCCTGTTTTCTTCATGAGCTCTCTCCAGCAGATTTAGTTTTTATAATTAATGTAACTTTTTTTGCAATAAAATATGGATATTGGGTTGTCATATATGCCATTTTCAGACATATATCTGTAGGCCAAATGCCTTAGTGGAAGACAAATTGGGATGAGCTAGAGTTTTAAATTTTTATTGAGGCATCAGAAATTTTTAGATTATGACTGGCTTTCTAATTAATGTCCATTATCTTTAATCCTCCTTGAGGACCTTCAGTCCTCAAAATCAGAACAACCTGGGTTGCATCTGTGGTAGTTTAGAATTAAAGGGCATTAGTACTACTGTTTGCATTAGCCAGCAGAATGCTGTGTTATAAACCGTAAGGCATGGGGAGGGGGGTGGGAAGGGATTCCTGAATTTTAAATTGTAATCGTAGTTGAGTAGTGGTTTTTTGTTTCTGAATTTTATACAACCATGAAATTATTGACATGAAGAGATTGGAGAAAAGCTACCTGTTGTACCTATCAAAAAAAGCCTCTCAACGACATGTTCTATGAAGTTATTTTTCAATCTACATACATAACTCTAGTGGCAGCAATCTCACAACTTCCAAGGTAGTTGTTAGTGTGTCAGAGAACTAATGTCTTAGAAGGTTATTTTGCATATTAAACCAAATTTTACTTGTAGCTAATTCTGCTCCCTAGGGCCACACAAGCCAATTTATAATTTTTTATCCAACTAATAGATTTTCAGAAACTGTAAGGTTGTAATCAATGTAGATTACTACACTTTATTTAAAATAGTTACTACATTAAAAAATATTCACAAATACCCTATTTAAGGGTTTTTTTAATTAGGCAGAAAAAGAGCTTGAATATTTTTATAGCCTATATGGTGGGGTTGCATCTTCCATAAACTCTAAAGGCAGTTCGTAAATTTAATGCATGTATGATGTGACTCTGCTATACTTACATTGAGGAATTAATAGCAAAATCTCCATATGACTGCCAATGCAATGCCAGAGTAAATTTCCTTTTATTTCGAGTACACTTTCTTTACTACTTTACAAATTTACTGCCTTCAAATCTTTCTTTCTCCCTCCCTCTGTCCCTTTTTTTCTTCCTTTCTTCGTTCCCTTCTTCTCTGAGTTATGGTTCTGCCCTTTTATTAAAAAATGTAACCAGAATCAGACATTTTGCCTCTGCTTTACTCCACATTCTGAATTGATAAATGCATGAATGGATCAAATAGTAAATATCCCATGAAGTTTCTGAACATCTGCTTCATAGCACGAGAACATTTCACCTTTGTTCTTGGCATTTTTGTCCCCGGACAGATTGTCTTTTTACCCAAATATAGTAGTTTGGCAACTCATGTAGAAATCTTTTGTTTGAAGATCACTAGCCTTTTCTGAATTCCTGGTAATAACAGATTCCTGGTTACTTTAGAGTCTTCCTATGTCGGGTCAGCAGCCGGCCTACCCGAACAGCCCTTGCCTCGCTATCAGTCTCTCCCTTGGTGTCCCTTCTGGTGGGCGAGCGAATTGCCCAGATTCCTCTTTCCCTCTGGTCCCCGTTGGAAGGAGACGGGGGAAGAGAGCTGTGAAGAGAGGTGAGCACAGCCGCAGGCCCCAACCAACCCGTTAAAGGACACTCAGACGTGGTGGGTGTTCTAGCAAGCAGTTCCGTTTATTATCACACAAGCACTTGCTTTTAAAGGCAAATGGGGAAGGGAGGTTTTTACATCCTCCAATCAGCTTAAAGGTTACAAGAGCATGCATCCTGTCTCAATGCCTAACTATTGCAATCATGCAGTGTTCACGAGCACGGAAGCGTATTTGGCCAATAAGGGCTAAGGCAAGGTTCCCACAGACACTCCCACCCTACTTCCTCCCTGCGCAGTCTTAGGCTGCCATGTTAATATGCCCTTGTTGGCCCATAATGGTGCTGCTTGTAATGTCACGTAAGGTGGCGTTAGTTTTTAAGGCCCGACACTCCTAAAGAAAAGCCACTTGCTGAAAACCATTTAGGGCTGAAAATTTCCAGAATTTTGACTAAGACTTTTCTTCTGTGGACACTGGGAACATCCTGCTGTCAGTCTCAGAATTAGCTTCTATAGTTGGGTTAGGTCACTGCTTGACTGTCCACCTCAAGTAGGTACAGATTCTTTAAAGCACTGAATGTTCTATTTGATATATATATTTTTCTTTCTTTTTTATTTTTTTTTTGAGGTAGGCATTTATTGCTATAAATTTCCCTTTTAGAACTGCTTTTGCTGTATTCCATAGGTTCTGGTATGTTGTGATTTCATTTTTATTTTTCTCCAGGAATTTTAAAATTTCCTTCTTGATTTCTTCTTTGACCCATTCATTATTCAGGAGCATATTGTTTAATTTTCATGTATTCATACGGTTTCTAGAGATCTTTGTTATGCAAATCATGAATTTATAGTTTATAAAGCTATTTGAATTATGTTTTGACTCAGTCTGGAGTCTTTAGAAAGTTTTTTATTCTTAATAAATTTCAAAAGTTAACAACAAACCATCATCTTTCTTCCACAATATGGTTATTGCACCTTTTCATATGAAACAGTAAAGACTAAGTAAGTAAGATTTCTCACATAAAATAAAATCTATTATTGTATAGCTGTTGAATTTTATTTTTAAACAAGTACTTTATGGGTAAAACTTCAGGCAAAAATGTTGACATTAATGCTAATTTGATAATATTTAATCTGTGTCTCTTGGTGATGGTCAGCATTTCACTGACATATTTATATAAAATATCTGTGTGTAACCTTGTGTAGTACATTACATGATAATCAAATTTGAGCCTTTCTTCTGGGACACTATCTCCCGAGACATTTTTATGCACTCTTTCAAGATTAAGGGCTAACATTTTATATTTGTCCTGAAGAGTGATACTTCCAATTCTGCTTATTCTTTTATTTGGGAATTTATTATAGCACACATGGAACAGTTGATTGTCTTCAAACATCTTGCAAAATAACTGATGTGAAAGTTACAGGTAAAAACACAGAAAAAGATAGATCACTGTGACTGTTAGTGAAAGACTATGAAAATAACACCTGTCAAAATTCCCAACATCTTCTTTAATAAATTGCAGCAAGTTAAATGTATGTTTTCAGAACTCTTTTTACCTCCCTTGCAAAAAGAAATGTAGTCTTAAAATAAAGCAAAGATGTTATTAAAATTCAAATCCAAAAATCCAATCCCAAGGTATCTTCATCCATTGGTAACTTAAACTATATGTTTCTTTTTTTGAGAAGCAAAAGCTCCATATTGTCAGCACTTAATAACCCTTATGAAGCACTTAATAACTCTCATGAAGCACTTAATAACCCTTAGAAGTGAAAACTATATTTACGTTTAAATACAAGGACATCGGCAGGTTGTGGTCAAGAGGATTTCTGAGCTGAAAGATCTAGATGCAGGACTAGATGCCGACCTTTAAGTACTTAATTGCTTACAAAATCTTCTCTACCATTTATCAAATTTATCAAACTTTAAGTGACTGGCATATCTGGATGGAATTTATAACTGCTAAAAGCATTTCCATATTGACAAATAGGCACAGGCATTCTTAAGACCAAATATTTATACTGCATAATAATATCAATGTACTTTCTGTAAGTAACTTTGACTTTTATTATAAAAGGGATTTTTTGGAATTTATTACGTAAAACTTAAAAAGTAAGAAAGTAGACAGAATTATATTAGATTCCCATATACTCAAAACCCAGCTTTATCAATAATGAATTCCTGCACAATCTCATTTCACCTCTAGCCCACTTTCCATCTGTCCCATTTTCAAGGGCCTCTCACTCTGCCACTTGGATTATTTTGAAACAAATCCTCTCATACCATTTGTTTTTTGTGTTGTTTTGTTGTTGGTGGTTTTTGTTTTTTGTTTTTGTTTGTTTTTGTAAAGGACAAGTTGTTATCCTTTAGAAAAGGGCATCATGTGAGTAAGTCTCACATTATTATAGATTTTTAAAATGTGTGGAAATGAAAAAAAGGAATAACCATACAGTTGTCCCACACTAGTTTAACACTTGTCCTGGACTAAGGCAATAATCATCAACACAGCCTCCTGCTTCTCATCAGTGAACAAGTTAAGGAACATGTGGTGGATGCTAAACATCATCCTCAGAGCCAACTCAGAGGCCAAATTCATCAACAAATTAATCAGGAGATTTGAATCCTGAATGTGATGAGAGTTCAAATATGATTGCATTTTTAAAAATTAAGATATTCTTGGAAAAATGAATAAAAGTCCCTAAAAGCTCCCCACTTAATTCTGAGAAAATGAGGAGAAATTGCAATTAAGATGAGTATCGGGTTCCATTGACAGTAATTTTGTAGAGAGGCTGTCTGGATCAGGAAGTAGCAGGGAATTAATGAATCTAATGGGAATCATGACCTATTGGATTCTAACCATTTTGCATGGCTGACCTGATGTTTGACCTCATGCCAGGGATAGAGCCTACCCATTCTTCAATATCCTCTGGAAAAAGAAAAACAGTAACGATGGTGATAATGATGCTTATATATTTATGTATACTTATAACTCACAACATACATTCATTTTATTTTCAAAATAACCCAAAATAAGTATGGCATACATTTTCACAGACAGGAGGATCCATCAAATTTGCACCATTTTAAAGGAGGTAGATGACATTAAGAAACAGAGAATTTGATAGCAAGGAGCAAAGAATCTTTTAAAGGTCACATATGGGTAATTCAATTACTTTTTAACATAATCTTTACTTTTCAATAAACTTGTAAATTTACTCTGCGCTGAGTGCTTTCAAGATATGTTCCATGGTAGAATGCAGTATATAACCCATCTCTAGGACACCTGTATCTCATACCAAACAGTAAGACATCCATTGAAATCATCACCTGGGTTTTGGTGAAAAATATAGTTATCAAATAGTTAAGAAACAATACCAGGTATATAATGAGTCACTGGTGAATAAAACGGAAGGGAACATATAAATTCTGTTTTTAGAGACATGAAAACCCTTACATAAGAGAAGAATTAAATTTATATTTTTGACTGTAAGGTATAGAACTACCAAGGAAAAAAAGAAACTTAGATGAGTTAAATATGTTGTTTTACAAACAACTTTCCATTTGTGCTTCAAAGATAGAATGGGAAGCCTTAGTAGACAACTTAATTCTTCTTAACTAGAAGATTGCAAGCAACATCTAGTTAACCAATTGGAAAGGAATGCCGCGGGAATAGGATATAGAGGTTAGGTGATAATTCTAGATGACTTTTAGATCTCTTCCAATGTTGAGATTGTCACTTCATAAAACGAATGTGACAAAGACAAAATTCCTCCAGACCTTAAAAATAGTGCATATATACTGGGTATTAGTCTGTTTCTGTTGCTTATGACAAAATACCTGAAGCTGGGTAATTTATAAAGAAATAACATTTATTTCTCACAGTTTTGAAGGCTGGGAAGTCCAAAGTCCAAGGAACACATCTGGTGAGAGCCTTCTTTGGTGGTGACTCTCCACAGCAAAGCAGGGTATCAACATGGTGAATGGCTGAGCAAGAGACGCTAACCTGCTAACTTGCTGTCCTTATAAAGTCATCAGAACCACACCCATTGCCACCCATTGTACTATCCACTTATCACTCCATGAATGGATCAATCCATTCACTGTGGCATGGCACAATCTAATCACTTCTTAAAAGCCCTGCCTGTCAATTACCATAATAGGATTTCCCTCCCTCCATACTGTTACAGTGGGGATTAACATGAACCACTTGGGACACAATTCAACCCATAGTAGTCATATTTCTTTTTTGTGGGAAAAGTGTCTTTGTTTGGTTTGACTTTTCTTTCCATTTTTCGAGAAGTTTGTACAAATGTGATCCAACTCAAATCAATCTATTTTAATGGCATTAGACACTATAAATTTATTGCTTATTCCTTACTTTCTAAATAGAAAATTATGTATATATTTCTAGCAGAGTAGATATATTCCTATAGGCATTACTTAGTTCCCAAGACTTCCAAGGAATCAAGGTAAGAATATATTCATTAATATACCTACTTTATAGACAAAGAACATAAAGTGCAAAACTATTTGCTTAAGGCAAGACACCAAGCCAAAGGAGGAAGCAGAGAAGTGCCTCACCTTTGACTTAGACTTCAGCATTGCAGGCCCTCACTGTAGCTGTCTCCTAAAAATGTGACTTTCATATTGATTAGTGTTATTTTAAACTTTCCACTGAGAGTTCAACATTTTGGCCTGAAGCTTCAAGCTAAACCAAAACAAACAAGCAAAAATAAAGTCACCTTTCAACATCCAGAGAGAAAATTATTAAAGAAAGCAAACAGAGATTGGCACTTAACAATGAAAAAGTCCTTGAATTATATATCATATTAATTAAAGACACTATCCTTGCTCTTATTGCTCTATGGTACTAATGGGCTTTTTAATAAAGTTTTTACTCACATTTATTTCAAAAATCCAGAGAATTTGGTTAGTGTTTGTTTTATGCTACAAGATCTACTTATACTGAGTTTTCAATTTCACCTGCTACTAACTTAATTTAGGCCCTCATCTATCCCATAAACTATTGGAACACTCTATTAAAAAAAACTCCTGAAGTTCAGATCATCAATTCAAAGCATGAATGTTGCCTAGATAAACATTCTAAATTGTAGACTGGATTATGTGTCTTTTTGCCCAAGAATCAGGAAAGGCCTTCCAGAGAATACAAGATAAGTCCAAATTCCTTAGCCCATCATTAAGGTGAACAAGTTGGCACAAAAATACTTTTAACCTCTTATTATCCAGTACTTTCTCACACACTCTTATACTTTTATAGCCTAGTTATATTGGTGCACTTAAAAACAGTTTCAGAGTCATATGCTTCCTTGCTTCTTAAAGATACTTTGCATGCCACAAACCTCATACCTCTTTAGCAAATTTCTTTTCTATGCATCAAGACCAATTTAAATCTAAAGTATTCTTTTAAGCCTTCCCCGGACTATTAAATAGCCATGGTATCATCTTCATTCCTTAGATTTACATTATACATTGTAATCAATATTCTATAATACCTCTCATTGACTACTTTATATTAGGATGATGTATCGTACGAATTCAGGATCCCATCAAGACAATGTAAAATATACCACTTATTTTAAAGAAAGAAATAATATAAATAGTTGTTTACATGAATATTAGAAAACTGAAAAAGCAAAATAGGAAACATTGAGATAACAAGGGTAAGGGAAGAGGTAAGTATTTTTAATACTTAGTAACCAGGAAAAGGTTCCCCCAGAGATAGGACCCAGATCTCAATAGAAGGAAAACTGACCAGCTGATGCTGGTACCTCAGAGTCTGAAAGAAAAAACCTGTAGAGCTGGGACTCAAACTTTAAGGATTGGGCACTGTCTGATGCTGGTACTTCTCAGGAATGAGGCTGGTTGGGAATGAAGAGACAAAACTAGAAACTGGTATGAATTGCTACTGCTAGAGTGAGGATATGGTGCTGAGGTGTGCTGACAGGAAGAGAAAGCAGTACAGGATGGAACACAGTTTCTAATATTTCTTTAGCCCTCATTTGCAGAATCTATCAGGGTGTCAGAAGCAAAGCAGGAACATAGTTATCACAGTCCTAGTCTGAGCATCACAAAGCAAAGCATAGGGGAGTGAGGCTGGCACTGAGATGTATTAATAGCCAACACATTTTCCTTAGGCTCTGAGTTGCCAGAGGCCAGGGCCATGTATGTATGTCCTTGTGTCTCCCAAAGAGCATCAGTACACATTTTATTTTAAATCAGCAGAAATCCTTGGTTATCTCTGAGTCACAGATACCTCAAATACCTCAAACACATAAAAAAGTCACCTCCCAGAATTGAAAACTGAAATAAGATGACTTACATCAAGGATTAAGAATTTAAAATTAAAATTACAATTTTACTTTCTGTTATACTATCTTCAGGAGACCATTGCAGAAAAAGTACAATACACTTTTCCTAGTACTAAGGATGTCCCAGTTTTCCAGGGAAAACAGATTAGAATGCTACTCCAGTGTCTCACCAGGCCAATAGTTCAATAGTGCCTGAAATGTTTTGCAAGTATGAGAAAATATCAGCTATATTTGGTACAGAAAAATAAAAGAGATATCTCTGAAATGAAATAAAAGTAATCTTTTGGGGGTAAATTAAAATAAGTAAAAAAATATAGAAGGGGGTATGAAGTAGACAAAATATCTTAGGCATAAATTTCCAGATATGGCATTAATCTTATATTTCAGGAACTAAGCTAGGATAAGATGACAACGTGTGAGTAGCATGGAATTGAAATGAAGTGTATCATCTAAACAGCAAGAGATCTAAGCAAATAAAGCCTCCATATTTTTATCTTCTGATGAAACACTTCCTCATATTTAAGCAAAGAATGAGATATATTTCTTACAAAGCACCATTTATTATGGTAAATTGCATGAGATATTTACCATCCTAGGCATTTGGGAAAAATGGAAAAGATAGAAACAGAGAGAAAGAATGTGTGTGTATTTGTGTGTGTTCAGTATACTGTGCATATATACATGGTGTTGGGAAAATAGAATAATTTAGTCAGACCTCCTCACTTCAGGCCTGGTTGGGGGTAGTGCAGCACATTCCTTGTAAACAAGTTGTGTGTGGGTGGAGTTAGTGTGCATGCTGCCAATGTATCTTTTTAGTTTGTTGCTATTGTGTGTTCTTCAGTTTGTGAAGCAGCAGCTGTCAGCAGAGGGCTCACATCTAAAAGTAGAGTATGTTTACTTTGCTGCCAGCTGCTCAGTATTTCTTTAGACTTTGCCGGTAGCAGTTGAGTTTCTGAGTTTCTCTTTGGACTGCTTAGCTCTTTGATGTGTGTGTGCTGAATAAAGACTACTTTTTCTTCAACCAAGGCTCCAAGGACCTTTTTCCTGCTACCTAGCTCATAGACCTGTGTGAGAAGGGTTTGTAACCCAGTGTGGACAATGGGTTTGAGGGGTTTGTGAGCTCTAGACCCAGCCCTAGCTCTACACATGGTAAGTTGCTGTGATATGGTAAAGAGCTGCTGTGATATGATAGATATGCTAGATTAATATCTCTAAATTCTTCATAAGGATCATACAGAAAGCATCTTTATTTCCCTTCACTGAACTTCTATAATCTTTAATAAATAAATCATCAAAAGTCCCTACATATATAAATAGCTATTAATAAAATAATTGTGAATATTTATTAATCTTTTATTATGACAGTCATTTAGGCAATTCAGTTACATAAAATTATTCACTTTACTTCTTACCACAACCCTACAGTGAAAGTACTATTATGTTACTAGCAAAATATTTGGTTCACAAAGGCTCTCGCTTATTGTTTGTTGAATGAATAAATACATGACTAAATTCCCATTTTACAGATGAGATTCTGAGCTATAAAGGAAAAGTTGCACAATGGTATTTTACTCAATGTATTCCAAGGAGTTAGATTCCATTAAAAAAAAATCAGTTTTTGAGATGACACTTTGGTATAATTAAAATAGATAATATTTAAATTCTTATGTACATTGTTAAAGAGAAAGTAAATTTTCACTCTGTGAGATAATACCTTGCAGGATGGTAGCAATAATATTCAAATTAAAAGTGGCAATATTATAAAATATTCTGCATGGAGAAAGAACAATCAGAAAACTACTGTTTCTTATATCTCACTTGATTACATCAAAGTGAGTCTGTTTCCAAGGATAATCTCAGCTTATGTACAGAAAAAAGGAGAGTGATGATAAAAAGCTTGTTTCTGTATGTGTTTGAATACATTAGATCAAACTCAAGAATGTTTCTGATGTTATTTCTTTCCCCCTCACTCAGTCTTTTGCTCTAAGCTATATATGTCAAACTCCAAACTATTCATACAGATCCTGCTCTAATCTCACCTTTTTCATGAAAACATCCTTGATTCTTCTGCCCAATGTATGTATCATTTTTTGCTTATGATCTTTCAACTCTGACTTTCGGGGGCACATTTCACGATAAGCCTTATATAATGAATAATTGCACTTGAAGCCCAGCCATAAGTCAATCAATTCCTGAATGGCTTACGCTGTCTTCCAGAAAGAAAAGTAAATTATATATGGAGGAAGTTAACATCATTCAAAGCCTCAACATAGCTTCTTAATTTTCTTCCACAGTTTCTGGCATTCCGTCAAAAATAAACAAGGATACTGATAATAATTAACTAAAAATAAAGAGAAAAAAATAGACAATGAAAAAAGATGCACAAGCAATTCATAGTTTTTAAAAAATCAGAACTATAATGTTTAATCTATGATTAGCATCTGATAAGTTAAATAAGATGGTAAATCATGGAAGGTAAGTGGAAAATATAAAAAATAATTATTCAGAAATTCTGAATTATTCATAATTTAAAATACAGTGATTTAAATGGATGGATTTAATAGCATATTAGGCCCAGGTGAAGAAAGAATTTGTGAAATGAAAGATAGGTCAGTAGAAAATATCTGGATGGAAGCATGAAGAGATAATAAAAAAAGAATGGAAAATACAGAAAAGATCAAAAGGTAAATAGGAAATTGGGAAAAGATCTAACATCCATATAAGTTTAAGAGAAAAGAGAGAGAAAGAGAGAAAGGCTTAGAAGCCAATAATTTTTCAAAGTTGACAAAAGATATATCAAGCCAAATATGTAAGTAGTGGACTTTAAACAGGATAAACACAAAGAAACATCACACCTACCTAGGTATATTATAGTAAAACTTCTGAAAAACAAATACAAAAAGAAAATCTTAGAGCAGCCAGAGAGAAAACTATTAAAAAAAAAAAAAAGAAAAAAAAGCAGAATTCACAAATTAATTCTAAACAAAAGCAATAAAAATCAGAAGACAATGGAATGGTATCCTCAATGGTTAAAATAATATACTTGCGAAACTATGTCTTTGCCTGATGGAAACAGGCTTTAAAAAATAAAGGTGATATCAAAGATATTTTTCATTCCAACAAGAATTCATCACCAAAAGACTGCACTTAAGAAAATGGCAGTGGGTTTCATAAATCATGAAAAGGACGTATTAGTCAGCAAATGGTGTAATTTGTTATGCACATAAAAAATAATAGAGATCTCTATTTGATACCATACACAGAAATAAATTTCACATGATTAAAGACCTGATGTGAAAAACAAAACTTTATTTTTTAGGAGAAATATAGGGTAGAATATCTCTGTGACTGCATGAAAAAAAAGATGTCTTAAGCATAATCCTTTTAAAAATGATAAATATGTTTATAATAATATTAAAGCTTTCTCTGAATAAAAATTTCCCATGAACAAGTGAGACTACAGTAAAACACATACTGGAAGAAAATATTTGTATTGCAAACAACTGGTAAATATTATTATCCAGAACATATAAATAATTTCTATAAAACAATAGAAAAAAACAAATTTTCCCAAAGAATAACAGTTATAGTAAACCTGAATAGCCAAAGCAAAGAAGCAAAAGAAAAAAAAAGAAACTAGAAGATGCCCAACTACATGGGAAATAAAGGAAATTTATTTTAAAATAGTGAGGTACTTCTGCTCCTGGCCAAGATGGAAGAGCATACCGGCTTTACTTTTCCCATGAAACAACTTAAAGTAAAAACAGACAGAATATATAAAATCACAGTTTTCAAGGTGCTGAATATAAATCAGCAAAGAACACTGAATCCTAAGAGATGGGAGACAAAGGAGATAAGCCCTCCAATTGTCCAGTTTATTGATTTGATGTTGTAATGCACAGAAACCTAGGAGTAGTAACATAGTAATGATCCTTCAAAGATGTCCATTTCGTAATCCTCTGTGCCTGTGAACATATTACATTAGACGGCAAAGGAACGTCACAGATGTTGATTAAATTAAGAATCTTGGTATGGGAAGATTATCTTGGATTATCTAGATCTAATCCCATGAGTCTTTAAAATCAAAGAAACTTTCCCAGCTCAGTTTAGAGTTAGAAGGAGATATGGTGGTGGAAAAGTTGTTGGAGAGATGCAATGCTGTTGACTTTGAAGGTGGATGAAGAAGACAGAGCCAAGTAATTTGGGGCATCCTCTAGATGCTAGAAAAGTCAAAGAAATGGTGTCTCTTCTAGAGCATCTGAAAAGAGACTTAGTCCTTGGTTTTAGCACATTAAGACCCGTACTGGAATTTTTATTTTGGTCCCCCACCCAATTATCCTCCAACATTCCTCCTCCTCCCCCTTCCCCCTACTCCTCTTTGTAGCCCTAGGAATGTCCCCTCCCTCTGTAAGACCAATGCACTACTGTGGTCTTTCTCCTTCCTTCTTTTTCTCTTAGTTCCCACATATGAGTGAGCACATGCAGTACTTATCCCTCTGTGCTTTGCTTATTTCACTTGACATAAGTTTCTCCAGGTTCATCCATGTTGTCGCAAATGGGAGTATTTCATTCTTTTTTGTGGCAGACAGTATTCCATGGTGTATATACCACAGTTGCCTTATCCAATCATCCACTGATGGACAGTTAGGTTGGTTCCATGTCTTGGCTATTGTAAATAGAGCTGCGATGAACATGGGAGTGCAGATATCCCTTTGACATGATGATTTCCATTCATCTGGGAATATACCCAGAAGAGGGATTGCTGGATTGTATGGAAGATCTATCTGTAGTTGTTTGAGAAAACTCTATACCATTTTCCGTAGTGGTTGTACTAATTTACAGTCCCACAAACAGTGTAGGGATATTCCTTTCCACACCCTCACTAGCATTTTTTATTCACCATCTTTTTTATTATAGCCAGTCTAACTGGGGTGAGCTGGTATCTCAATGTAGTTTTAATTTGCATTTCACTCATGACTAGTGATGTTGAGCATTTTTTCATGTATCTGTTGGCCATTTGTATGTCTTCCTTTGAAAAATGTCTATTCAGTTCCTTTGCCCATTTTTTAATTGGGTAATTTGTTTTTTACTGTATAATTGCTCGAGTTCCTTGTATATTATGGATATTAATCCCTTGTTGGATGCATAGTTAGCAAAAATTTTCTCCCACTTTGTAGGTTGTCATTTCACTCTGTGAAGAAGCTTTTTAGTTTGATATAGTCCCATTTGTTAATTTTTTCTTTTATTTCTTATGCTTTTGGGCTCATGTTCATAAAGCCTGTGCCCAGGCCTAGTTGCTGAAGTGTTTCACCTATATTTTCCCTTAGTAATTTTACAGTTTCAGGTCTTATACTTAAGTCTTTAATCCATTTTGATTTGATTTTAGTGTATGGTGAGAGGTGCATATCTAGATTCATTCTTCTGCATATGGATATCCAGTTTTCCCAGCAGCACTTGTTGAAGAGGCAGTCTTTTCTCCAATGTAGATTTTTGTTGCCTTTGTCCAGTATCAGATGTCTATATGCCTGAGGGGTGATTCCTGGGTACTCAATTCTACTCCACTGGTCTGAATGTCTATTTTTAAACAAGTACCGTGTTGTTTTGGTTACAATAGGTTTGTAGTATAATTTGAAGTCAGGTAGTATTATGCCTCCAGCTTTATTGCTTTTGCTCAGGATTGCTTTGGCTATTTGGGGTCTTTTGTTTTTCCATATGAAAGGTAAGATTGCTTTTTACATTTCTGTCAAGAATGCCATTGGTATTTTGATGGGGATTGAATTGAATCTGTAGATTGCTTTGGGTAGTATATTTTCACAATGTTAATTCTTCCAATCCAAGAGCATGTAATATCTCTCCATCTTTTTGTGTCTTCATTAATTTCTTTCAGAAGTGGTTTGTAGTTCTCATTGTAGAGGTCTTTCACCTCCTTGGTTAAACTGATCCCTAGGTATCTTATTTTTTTTTTGTAACCATTGTAAATGGCCTTACTTTCTTTATTTCTCTTTCTGTTAATTCATTTGAGTATATGAATGCTACTGATTTGGGGGCATTTGTTTTGTATCCTGCAATGTTACTGAAGTTATTAACCCGTCCTAGGAGTTTTTTGATAGAGTCTTTAGGTTTTTCTTTATATAGTATTATCATGTCATCATGTCATCTGCAAATAGAGAAAGTTTGACTTCATCTTTTCCAATCTGGATTCCCTTTATTTCTTTCTCTTGTCTGATTGGTCTGGCTAATACCTCTAGTACTATGTTAAATAGAAGTGGTGAGAGTGGGCATCCTTGTCCTGTTCCTATTAAGGGGAAGGCCCTCAGTACTGGACTTCTAACCAACAAAACTGCAAGATCATAATTTGTGTTGTTTAAGTCACTAAGTTTGTGGTGATTTGCTACATAAGCAATAGGAAACTAATATACCAAGAGATGCCCAATGGACTTACTGATGTGCTGGGAGGACCAATGTAGTTAGACTTCCTGGAGAAGAGAAAGCTGCACATACATAGATTTTCAGAGATCTGAAGAGGACCCTTGTTATGTATTCAGCTGAGAACTGATGGATGTGAGAAAAACACCTGAGGCTAAGGAAAGAAAATCCAAAAGGACTAGAGGTAGCAATTCCCAGCACGCAACACAGCTATGAATCATGCTTGCACCCACCAACTGGAATGGAAAATCTACAATTTATGGTGCATAAGAGAGGCATTAGGGTCTTACCTCAGCAAAGGGGAATTAATAACACTAGACTAGCACTTCTCAGAAGTGGTATAATACCACTTGAAGTTAGAGGGTAAAGAGCTAATGATGTTAAAGATATTGAAAATAAGTCAAAGATGTATAAACCTTAAAATATTTATAATATAAAAGAGAATACATTTTAAAATGGAGGAGAAAGTGGAATTATGAAGAAATATTCAATGAATGGAGAAGGCAGAAAAAGAAGAAAAGTTAAAATTTACAGGTGGTACAAAAAGAAAACAAATAGCTGTTGATTTATTTAAATGTAAACATATCAATAATCATATTAAATGCAAATGGACAAAAAAGCAGTGATGGTAAGATTGGAAGAAAAATCAGGACCCAAATGTATGCTGTCTATAAGAAACACACTTCATATGTCAAAACACAAATAGGTTAAAAGTAAAGAGATAGAAAGATATACCTTACCAGCACTAATTAATAGAAAGCTGGAATGGCTATGTTAATATAAGACAAACTACAATACACGGAAAAGAGTATCAGCAAGGATATAGAATATTATTCAACAATAATAAATGGATACTTTTATCAAAATAAAATAATTTTAAACATTTATAATAACATATTTTCCAAATAAATGAGCAAGTAGTGATAGAACTGCAAGGAGAAAAAGACAATTCCAAAATTATAGTTGAAGATTTCAGATAGTTTTTGTAAACAACATGATTTATGTGAACACCAGCTTTTCTTCTGAAAAGAGAGTCTGAAGTTTCAGTAACTGTGGTCAGTCACACAAGCATTGTATGCCTACGTGGATTCCCTAGTAAATACCCTATACAAATGCTAGACTCCTTGGTGTAGCAAGCTTGCCCGCTAGACAACACTTTTTATGTGTCGTCTGGAGGAATGAAATATACTCTGTGTGACTCTAATTGTAGAGAACTCTTGAAGGCTTATGTCGACTCTCTGAAAATCAATTTACAGGTTCAATGCAGTCCTAATAGAGATAGGGGAGAATAAGTGCTTTTCTTACTCTCATACCACTCCAAATAACACTTCTGACACCAGATTTGCCAGCAGACACCAGCCGAGTGTGCTATCATTCAATCCTGACACTATCTATCTGAAGACAGCATCCGACCCTGCAGGCTGAGGGCTCAGTCTCACAAGACTGCCCCCCATTTCAGATGGCAATTGCTAGTCCCAGCTTGTGAGCTGTACTTTTAACCAACCAGCTATAGATCGGGGTTCTCACGATCCCTTCCTCAGGTTCCATTAGTTTGCTACAGAGGTTCACAGAACTCAGGGAAACACTTATGTTCATTCATTTATTATAAAGGATATTGGAAAGGATACAGATAAATAGCCAAATGGAAGAGATACATAGGGTAAGGTATAGGGGAGGGGCAAGAAGCTTTTATGCTCTCTCTGGGCATGTTGCCATCCAGTCAACCCCACGTGTTCGGCAATCCAGAAGCTCCCTGAATTCAGTCCCTTCAGCTTTTATGGAGGCTTCATTTAGTATGCATGATCGATTAAATCCATTGGCCACTGGTGATCAATCAGCTCAGTTTTTTGTGGGTTTTTTTTTTTGTAGAAATTGATACTCATTCTAAAATTCATAAAGAAATGCAAAGAAGCTAGTTCAGATAAACAACTTGGAAAAATAAAGTTATATTGTCACTTCCTGATTTTAATGCTTATTATTAAGCTATAGTAATAAAGACAGTTTGATATATGTCTTAAAATAGATGAATAGGACTATTGAAATTAAAAAGTCCAGAAATAGACCCACACATATGGACACTGGATTTTTGATGAAGATACAAAGAAAAAAGAATCTGTCCAACAATAGTGCTGAAGCACTGGATATCTGTGTTTATTCATTTTTGTCCAAATTGTTTTTTAATTTTTTTACTTGCTTGACATTAATAATTATGCATATTTATGGGAGACTGTGTCATGTTTTGATACCTGTATATACTGTGTAGTAATCAAATGAGGGTATTTAGCATATTCACGATCTTATACATTTATCATTTCTTTGTGGTGAGAAAATTCAAAATCCTCTCTTCTTCTAGCTATTTTGAAATATGCAATACAATATTGTTAACCATTGTCACCTTATTATGTGGATATCTAAATTTAAAACAAAACAAAACAAACCTCCATCCATTTCTTGCATCATATAGAAAACTGATCTAAAAAGGCCATTAAGCTAAATATAAAACTATAAAATTTTTAGAATAAAAATATATGACAAAAATCTTGTAATTTTGCAATTACAAAATTTTGTAATTTTATGATTTTATCAAATTTAAATTAAAAACTTTTACTCTCTGAAAGTCACTGTTAAATGAGAAAAGGCAAACCAAAAACTAGGAAAAAGTATCTGCAAATTATATATTTGATAAAGAACTTGTAGTCAGAATACAAGTGTTCTTTAAAAAGTTTGTGGAAAAGTAGAATTAAAAAATAATACGAATCTTTCTGTGAACTTTTTTGAAGTACCCTTGTATATAAAGAAACTTTTAAAAAAATTTTTTTTCATTGAATCATAATTGATTATACATATTTTGGGGATTCAATGCTGACACATGTTGATCAAATCAATATTACTAGTATATATATTGTTACAAATTGTGCTTATTCTTTATGCCCCTTATCCAATCTCTCCCTATCCTCCTCTTCCTCCCCACTCCCACCATTAATAACCCTAGATTTCTTCTCTGGCTCTGAAAGAGTGATGGGTACTCTATTGATCTGTTGCCTAGATGATCTGTCCAATGCTGAAAGGTGTGTTAAGGTCCCCCAATATTATCATAGAGCAGCTGCTTCTGTCACTCTGGAATGGACTTTGTGGAGAGAGACATCATCTTCTTTTCTTTGGTCTCTGCTGGTGACTCTCCTTTTGTCAATGCACTCCAGTGGCTGGTGGACCATCTACATGGTGGTTGGGACATCTAGCCACTTTTGCTGCAGCCGTGGTTACTGTGGTGGGCCACCCACATGGAAGTGATGTTTTTGGCATGCTGCTGGGTGCTGGTGGTGTGCCTGGTTGTGGGGGAGTCCAGTCCCTAGCTTCATGCCCCAGGCTCCCAGGTGGGGCCCCAAGGAACTGGTGGTATGCCTGGGCCAGAACTAATTTTTTGTCCTTTGCTTACTTCTAAAATGGGGGAACTTCCTGTGGGGACCAGTACTTGAGCTGTGTTGTTGAGGTAAATTGCTGCTTTGCTGCTGTTTCCCTAGGGAAGACTTTTTGTGCAGCTCAGGGTATAATGGTTGACCTTATAGGTACTTCCAACTCTCCAGAGACCAGGTGCACCTGGGTTGTGTAGAAACTCTGATCTGGGCCTGAATCTTTTCATCAAACTGCACCCCATACAATTCTGCATTCCCAACCAGTCTCCTCTGAGTGGTCCTGCACTGATAGGGGCGTGGATCGGTTGTCCTTGCTGTGTCCCAGTGTTCTCCTGGTGGCCCTGTTTCCCCCACCACCCGTGCTCCAAACACTTCCCATGGGACGGGCCCTGTGCTGGTCCCTTGCAATGACTCATTGGCCTCTGAATGGCTCTGCTTTTTCAGCTGTTCTGGCTCCTTGCTCCTGCGTGGGTCAACGGGAACCCTATTAGTGGTCTTGCTGTCCTGGGTGTCAGCAAGGACCCCTTCTCCCCTGCTGTCTCCAAGCAACTCCATCCAAAGGGCACAGCTGCACTTTCTGCTAGCTCCTGCTCCCTGTGCTCAGCAGCTCCAGCCTTAAAGCAGTCATGGCACGAAATGCTCTGAGCAGTTTTTTCTTCCTTTCATCATGGCTTCTATCCCTTCATGAACTCCGTAGGTCTCTCCTCCTCTTCCCCTGAGCTCCAGTGGCCCCAGCTTGGCTGTTACATTTTTATAGTTGCAAATTGGTTGATTTGTGGGAGAGAGTGATGCTGGGAACCGTCTATTCCACCCTCTTGACCGGAACCTCCCTAAAGAAACTTTAATACTCTCATTCACTCCTGGTTAGGTTGTAAAGTGGTAAAGCTCCTTTGGAAAACAAAATTAAACATAACCTACAATACAATTCAGCCATTTCACTCCCAAGAGTTCACCTAAGAAAAATGAAAGTGTATATCCATACAAAAATTTGTACATGAGTGTTTATAACACATTTATTTATATTAGCCCCAAACTGAAAAAATAACCCAAATATCTATCAATAAGTGAATGAATAAACTAACTGTGCTCTTTCCATACAACAGGGATATTGTCAGTGAGAAAAAGGGATAAACTATTCAAAAAGGCTACAACATGCTCAGCATTGCTTTGGCTATTCGTGGTCTTTTATTGTTCCATATAAATGTCTGAATAGTTTTTTCCATTTCTGAGAAAAATGTCTTTGGAATTTTGATGGGGATTGCATTGAATTTGTATATGTGCAGCCTCTATGGAAAATGGTATGGAGGTTCCTTAAACAATTGCAAATAGATCTACCATACGACCCAGCCATCCCACTGTTGGGAATATACCCAGAGGAATGGAAATCATCAAGTCGAAGGTATACCTGTTCCCCAATGTTCATCGCAGCACTCTTTACAATAGCCAAGAGTTGGAACCAGCCCAAATGCCCATCATCAGATGAGTGGATACGGAAAATGTGGTACATCTACACAATGGAATACTACTCAGCTATAAAAACGAATGAAATACTGCCATTTGCAACAACATGGATGGACCTTGAGAGAATTATATTAAGTGAAACAAGTCAGGCACAGAAAGAGAAATACCACATGTTCTCACTTATTGGAGGGAGCTAAAAATTAATATATAAATTCACACACACACAAACCGGGGGGGGGGGGAAGAAGATATAACAACCACAATTATTTGAAGTTGATACAACAAGCAAACAGAAAGGACATTGTTGGGGGGGAGGGGGGGAGGGAGAAGGGAGGGAGGTTTTGGTGATGGGGAGCAATAATCAGCTACAATGTATATCGAGAAAATAAAATAAAAAAAAATAAAATAAAATAAATAAAAAAAAAAAAAAAATTAGCTGCCTAAAAAAAAAAATAAATAAATTAATTAATTAATTAAAAAAAAAAAAAAAGGCTACAACATGGATGAATCTCAAAATAATCAGACTGAGTGAAAGAAGCCAGACAAAAAAAGAATGCATATAGTGTAATTCTATTTATATAAAATTTTTGAAAATGGTAACTAATATACAGTGACATAAAATAGATCAGTGAGTGACACTGATGGGGGACAGGAAAATGAGGAGAAAGGTCTTACAAAGGGGCATATGGAAATGTTTGGGGGTGATAAACATATTCATTATCTTGATTATGGTGATTGTTTCTCAGGTCTGTGTATGTGTACATATATTCAAGACTTAATGAAGTTGTACGCTTTAAACATGTGCAGTTTATTACAAGTCAATTATACTTCAGTAAATATGTTAAAACTTTTAAAAACAAAATGAAATATTGCAATATCATTTCACATTCCAAACCAAGTATTGGTGAATGTGTAGAACAATGGAAGTTCTCATATATTGTAGTGGGAGCATAAATTGTTACAACAAATGTAGAATGTAATCTGGTGCTGTGGTCTGAATGTCCCCCCCGCCCATACTCACTGAAGTTTACATTGTGTCCCCCAAAGTTCCAGGTATTGGGAACTTGGCCTCCACTGTGACAATGTTCAGAGGATGGGAAATCTTATTATGGTAATTGAAAGGTGGAGCTTTGAAGAGGTAATCAGGTTGTAGGACCATGCTGTAGTGAATGGGTTAATAATGGTGGTCAGGGGCATGGTTCTCAGGGCCTTAAAAGGAGAGCGCGTGAGAGTCTCTCTCTCTCTCTCTCTCTATTCCAGCATTTTCTGCCATGTGAGACCCCTGGGTCATGGTCACCACCACCAAAGCCTTCACCAACTGTGTTCCCTGGACTTTAGACTTCCTAGCCTCTGAAACTATAAGCATTACATTTTGTTTTCTCACAAATTATCCAGTCCCATGTATTTTGTTATTTGTGATATAAACTGACTAATACATATTGTAAATTTAACTAAAGTTGCAGATCATGCTTACCCTATGACCTATCAATTCTACTACCCTTAATAATATTCTCCCTCAAAACTCTTGCGTATATTTACAGGGAAACATGATATACAAAAATGCTTACTTACATATGGTAATAATAAGTTTTTGGAAAAAATTCTAAATATCTGTCAAAAGAAATTAAGACAAATAAACTTCAAAATGAATGTTGACCTAAGAAAGAAACAGAGGCCAAATACATATTTGCTTTTGGATTAATGAGCCACTATGATGACTGCAACCGGTAGATACAATCAGGTTGCCCTGGGAAATGGGTTCTGAAGAGGACCAACAGAGCTTAGCATTTTATACTCAGAAGATGGAGAAATGGTCAAAGGAGAGAGAGAGAAGGAGAGCTCTACCTAATTATTTTATCAGGTTTTTTATTGGTTGTACATGACATATAGATTTGGGATTGATACTGTGGTACATAAGGGTTTACAAGAAACATTCTAGGTTATTTTATGGCTTTCTGATGTCATTAAGTCTGCTTCTAAGTAAAAATAGTCTTATGATAACATTTCTAGGACAGATGGATGTGACTACTGACTTATCCCAGATTTCCCAAGGCACTATAATTTAGATGACCCAGTCAGACCAGATTCTTCCAGTTAACAAGAAAAACAAACAATATGTTGTTTAATAATATATATACATGTAGTAAAATTAAAACACACACACGCTAATCATCTGCACAAAAAGAAGTTTAAAGATTATCCCTATGGATAAAAGAAAGGGAATATGATTGGGGAGTATGATACAAAAACTTCAATATTTGTAAGTTCTTATTCCTCACGTGAGTGGTGAGTAAGTGGGACCTGTTTTATTGTCCTCTATACCTACGTTTCTTTGAAACATCTCTAACATGTATGGTAGCTTTTCTCCATAATTTACAGATATGAAAATTTAGGATCACAAAGGCTATAAGATTTGCCCAAGGTCACATAAATAGTGAATAGAAAGTTCAATCTAGAATCTAAGCCTTTTTTCTCCTGATCCAGTAATCAATCATTCATTTATCCCACTATTTCTATTTTAATATTAAAAATAAAATAAAATCTAAGAAATCACTTGCATATGAAATCACAGAAAGATGATAGTTTAAGTTTTCTTGTCATCATAGGTATTAAAATACATACTCAGGGAAAAAAATGTGAAAGAACTGAAATAGCATGCATAAGCATTCTCTGTACCTTCATACTGTAAGAATAATGAAACAATTAAATCTATGGAAATCTGAGCTGCCAGGAGCTTGTGGGAGCAGGGAGAGGGAATACTGGGACATGGGTAATAATAAAGACTTTTGATCTTTAAAGAAATAAAAGAAAACATAATTGAGCAAAGAAGACTGCTATGTCATTATGCAGAAGTTTTTGTGTTTTTTTAAAGGAATATGTAACAGGAAAATTCTTGTTAAATACACTCCCTCTTGGCGATGGTTTCCCCAAAGTCATCTAGATGTATATGTTAACTGTGTACAGCTTTTTATATGTCAATCATACCTCAGTAAAGTGACTTAAAAAAAAAGAGGAAAGAAAAATATTCCTTTCATGCTTCTGAGATAGGAGATGTTCAGTTCCCCTGGGTTCTGGTTTTAGGACATACCTCTGGTGTATTAATCAGAGTTCTCCAGAGAGACAGAATCAATAGGTTATGTTATAAATATATGAAAGGGGTTTATTAGGAGAATTAGCTCTTGTGATTGTGAAGAAAATCTCACCACAGGCCATCTGCAAACTGGATGCCAGTAGCACGGCTCAGTCCAAGTCCGAAGGCCTTGAAACCAAGGAAGCTGATGGTGTCCTTGGTGTGAGTCCTAGAACCCAAAAGCTAAAGAGTTTTGAGCTCTGATATCCATGGAAAGGATAGAAGAGTGTATCCCAGCTCCAGTGGGTAGAGAGAGCTTCACCTTTTTCTCTGTCTTTTGTTCTCTCTGGGCCCCAGCCGAGTGGATGATTTCCACCAACATTGAGGGTGGGTCTTTCTCACCTGGTCCACTCAGGCTCTCATACTAATCTCTGCTGGAAACACCCTCATGGACACACCTAAAAAGATAGCTTCCCCAGATTTCTTGGTTTTCCTTAATCAAATCAAGTTGACACCTAGATTTAACCTTCACATTTGGGTTTCAAGTCACTCTTCAAGGTCTCAGGCCCCTCATCTAGGACCTCCCCTAGAGGAGAGTTACTGTTGCTTGTTGAACCTATTTTCAACACCAACACCAGGAAATTGAGACCACAAGGAGTGGACTTATGCAAATCCAGTAGCTGAGCATGCTCAGTAAAAGAAATTTATACAGACCTATATGACCCCAGTGACCAAGCATGCTTAGTGGAAGGGAGTTTATCCTTTGAATGACCTTTCACTAGGAGTGCTAAAGAACACAGAATGTTCTTGAATATGTCCAGTACACATGACAGAATTTGACCAACGAACAAGCCCTAAAAGGATACGAACTGAGTATGTGCAAGACTACGTTACATAACTGGAAACCACCCCTTTAGTTGAACAATCATTAGACAGCATGAATATGCATCTGATAGCAAAACTATAAAAGCTGAATCCTGGCAGGAGGCAGGGCTGTTACTCACTCTCTCTGGGGCCAGTGTCTACTCTGCCTTTGGAGTGTGTATTTCTTTCTTTTTGTAACAAACTTACTTTCAGCAAGTGGCTGTTCAGGCCCTTGAGCCAGCCGCACTCTGTTTAAAGTGTGTATTTCTTACTTGTGTATTAGACTTGGTGTAGGCTCTGCTCAGTCTCTGGAGCTAGGCCACAGTTTTGTGAAATCTGTATCCCTGACTCATTATATTAACCCTGTTCTCACTTTCTACTGTTAATCTGCTCTTGAATTCTTTCCTGTGGTGGAGTCAAGAACCTGGTAAGAGCACAGGGTGGGTTGAGGCCAGCTACTGGGCCCTCCCAGACCCTCTTCTCTGACATCATTTCTAGAAAAAATTAAGTAATTTTAAAATCTATACTTCAAAAGTTTTGGTGGAATTTGCTAAAATGGACTTATCTGTGGCCCTTACAAACTAAGCCTCTCATTACCAAAATGACATATACTCATATTTATTCATTCATGCATTTGCATAGATATATGTATGTGCATAAAATTAATTAATATAAAAAACAAAACTATACCATATAATAACATACATCATTTAGCTAGACTTTATTTATGTTAAACAAATTTAGATTTTGACACAAATTTTATCACAGAAGAGGCTATGCTAAACTTTAACTAAATCTTGATAACCAAATATGTTCAGTTTGAATATTAAGATCAGAACCAGAGGAATATGCCATGTAATGCAGACCTCAACCATCACTAATCTATTTACTCCTTCTCTATGAATAAGTTATTGGGAATGATTTACTCAGTAAATCACTGTCAGTAAACTTATACTACCATAAGTCGGTGCCAGGTACTACACAAACACTGTTGATAGAGGGATGCCCCTACTCTAGTGAAAAATATTAAATTAATGATCAAAATACACTTTTATGAATGTTCAAATAGGAGTATCTTTAAAATACTTCTGAGAAAGAAGAGGAACACAGGCCAGAATTAGCAAAAGCTTTACAGATGTCATTCTAAATAAATGTGATAATGTCTGAGAAAGTTTTTCAAACAATAAAGATTTATGCCATTTTAAAAATTATGATTGTTGTTATAAATTCCCCATTTCAATTCTCAATAAATAGGGCATTTCACAGCATGGTAGGACTTTGCACATGTAAGCATTCAAAATATTTCACAGACTGCCAAAGCCTATTATCTTTTCAAACACTTCTTGTGGGAAAAATCTACTCATAAGTAGACGTATCACCCATGAGGGAAAATAAAGGTAATATTTTCCCAAGGTTAGTTTCTATACAATTCATTGCCTGACCAACATATCTTTATACACACACACACGTGCATGCATGTACCTGTTATATACATCAAATACATATATACATATACACACATCCATGTATATATATAATCTGGAAGGCAAAATAATGGCCTCCCAAAGATGTCTACATTCTAATCCCTGAAACATGTAAATATGTGAGATTACATGGCAAAGAATAATTAAGATAGCAGATGGAATTGAGATTGCTACCCAGTTTGACGTTAAGGTAGAGAGATTATTTTGTATTACCTGTGTGGGCTCAATGTAATCACGTAGGCTTTTAAGTGTGGAATGAGGAGGAAGAAGTGTCAGAGTCAGAATGATGCAATGTGAGAAAGACCTGAAAAGTCATTGCTGGCTTTGAAGATGGAGGAAGGGGCTACTGGCCAAGGAATGTACCTTGCCTCTAGAAGCTAGAAAATGTAGAGATGAGTTGATCCCTAAAGCTTTCAGAAAGAAACATAACTGCCTGATTTTAGCTCAGTGAAACCTTCTTCTGACTTTTGATCTTCAGAACTTCAAAAAATTCGTATTGTTTTAAGCTACTAAATTTGTGGTGATTTGTTACAGCAGCAACAGGAAAGTACTACAATTAACACATTTCATTCTCCTAACAAGTTTCATGAACCCTTTTCTGAAAAATCCAGCCACTACTGTTATGTTTTATATTATGGCAATTTACCCCAATGTAGTGACTTAAAACAACATCCATTTGTTATCTCATGGTTTTGCAAATGGCCTGTCTCAGGTTCTATGGCTGCCTGCATTCCTTCTCATGTGACTACCTTCAAAACAGCAATGACACATGGAATCCTTCTCCTGCTTCAAATCTCTCAGACTTCTTCTTCCATCAGCTAGGGAAAGCATTCTGCCTTTACGGCCCTTTGTGATTATGTCAGACACCTGGATACTATCCCTATCTTAAGTTTACATAGCATAATCATAGGAGTAATATCTTAGCACATGCACAGGTTATGGGAATCAAGTAGGAGTTATTTGGGGGGCTATTTTAGAAATTCTGCCTGCCACAATTATTCAATTGTGTTTTTAATTTTTAATATATTAAATGATTAGTGAATTTATTTATATGACTTGCTTATCCATTGTCCTGTATTCCGATGTACGTCTTTTATAGAGACATATTTCTGAAAAAAGATAGGAAACTCCTAAGCACAGAAATAACACAGTATATTCATTCATCAGTTGGCACTACGTTAAAACCTAAGGATACAGAGATGAACAGGACTGTAAAGAAAGAGACTAATGGACAAATATTAAGAAGAACTGGAAGAAAGGTAGACAAACTTGACGAATGCAAAGAAAAAAGAAACCTAATGATTACAATAGATGACTTGCTTGTGTGATTTAAAGGCTGTATGACCATGGATAAGAATCCTTAATATCAAATATCATGCTTAGTCATTTCTGCATGCATTCAAAATTTATTCATTGAGCACCAACTATATGCTAAAATGGAGAGAAAAACTATTAACCTACCTAGCAAAAGGGGTTTTTGAGGGTCAAATGAAGTAACCTAGGTCAAAATGTTTAGAAAGCTCTAAAATGGTATTCAAATAAGAATTATTGAAATTATTAGTACAGGTTCTTGTTTGCCATCCTCTATGTTTATATTGTCCAACAGAGAGCAAATGATATGACAGATGCTCATTGAAAACACTGAACATCACCATCATTAATAAGCAAAAAAAAAAAAAAAAAAAAAAGTAAACATGCGTTACATTTTATTTCTCTTTTTAACAATCAAAATTTTCTGTAGAAGGTCAAAGTAATTCCCTGTGTCACTTCTTTATTCATCCTTCTTCTTCCTGGTTTGCCCTTAGGCTGTACAGGGCTTTAATTTTACATTTGTTTAAATGCTTTCTGATACAGGAAAACTTCCTGGTAGGTGAGGTGACTCTAGGCCTGGTGTTACCTTATCTACTAGGAGGTTTTCCCATATCAGAAAACATTTCTGATAAGAAATGACTAATCTTTCCAGAATCAGCGAAAGCAGTTCCTTGTAGCAGCTAAAAATCAACTAGAAATGGATTAAAGACTTAAGTGTAGTACTCCAAACTGTAAAGCTCCATTCTTTCAGGATTATACCCCAAAGTGGGATTGCTGGATCATATGGCAGTTCTATCTGTAGCTGTTTGAGAAACCCCCATGTGTTTTCCATAATGGCTGCACTAATTTACAGTCCCACCAACAGTGTAGAAGAGCTCCCTTTTCTCCACATCCTCGGCAGCATTTGTTATTCTCAGTCTTTTCGATAACGGCCAGTCTAATTGGGATGAGATGCTATCTTAATGTTGTTTTGACTTATATTTTCCTGACGATTAGTGATGTTGAGCATTTTTAAGTGCCCGTTGGCCATTTGTATGTCTTCCTTTGAAAAACGTCTCTTCAGCTCCTTTGCCCATTTTTTAATTGGATTAGTTTTTTTAGTGTGAAGTTGTTTGAGTTTCTTGTTTACTCTGTATATAAATTCCTTATTGGATGTATACTTTGCAAATATTTTCTCCAATTCTGTAGGTTGTCTTTTCACTCTGTTAACTAAATAATCCCATATGGGTATTACCATGTCAAAGGGATACCTGCACTCCCATGTTCATCACAGCTCTGCTTACCGTAGCTGGGCTAGGAAACCAATCTAAATGTCTATCAATGGATGATTGGATAAGGAAAATGTGTAATATATACACAATGGAATACCACTTGGCCATAAAAAATAATGAAATTCTGCCATTTTGTAGCAACATGGATGAGCTTGGAGAAAATTATGTTAAGTGAAATAAGCCAGGCACAGAAAGAGAAATACCACCATGTCCTCACTCATAAGTAGGAGCTAAGAAAGAAAGAAAGAAAAGAAAGAAAAGACCACAATAAAACATTGAACTTTCAGAAGGAGAGAACAGACCTATGGTTACCAGAGGTGGGAAGGGGAGAGGGGAGAAGGGTTAGGGAGAAATTTGGTGAGGGACATAAAGAATAGTTATGATTTGTGACGAAGAACATGCTAATAATATTGATTCAGTCATTACATACTGCACACAAACACTGATAGTTAACTCTGTACCCCATAAATACATATAATCAATTATTTTTCAATTCAAAAAAATTTCTTTAAAAAACCTTGAAAAAAAGAAGAAATTTAGAAGAGAGAAAGAGGTTAGTGACATGAAGGCTCAGCTCTGCAGTTGTTTTCAGCGCCAACACTGGTTCCCATTCTCTCTCCCATTATTATTTATTCTAAATTCTCACCCTCATCTGTTACCTTTGCAGGCTTTGTTTTCTTAAATGGCGATGGGGCTCAAAACTTCATTCCTGAGTGATCTGTGCTTTAGGTAACTATACTCTTCCAAGGCCAGCAATACTGCACATATATGTTTACAGTTACAATTAGACAAGAAAATACTAAGGGATGCTGAAGCTAATCACCTGGGTCACACACACATTCCTTCCTGTCCTCATTGTATAAAAGCATTCTTACCTCTTCCTGCTTATCAGAAGTGATCACCTCTGCCAAGGCAGTGACTCCTTTAGTCATCTTTTGGTCCCTGGACATGAGATGTCTAAAGATTTTCAGAAAGCAGCCAAAACTTGTTGTTCAATGATGTGCTTGCTGTGTCATGGGAAACTGCTCTTATATGACAGAAAATTCTCCTTAATCTGACCTTACCTTCCACCATCCTTGATTCAGTATCTTCAGAATCCAATCACATACATACCATACTGTCTCCTGCTAGTCCTTGTTGACTAAGATCTGCAATTCATCCATGGAATATTCTGCTCCTTTCCTTTACCATGTATAGCCCTTTCCATACCACATAATGTTGTGAATTAATACTTGTAGCAGGCTAAATAATGGCCACTCAAAAATATTATGACCTAATGCTCAGGATATATAAATGTTAGCTTATAAGGCAAAAGGGTCTTTGCAGATGTGACTGTGTTAAAGTTCTTAAGATGGGAAAATTACCCTGGATTCTGAGGATGGGCCCTAAATACAATCACATACATACTTATAAGAGGGAGGCAGAGGAGGATTTAATACAGAGAGAAGAGTAAAAGGCAAGGTGAAGATGAAAGCAGAAAGATTGCAGTAATGAGACCAAAAGCCAAAGGAACGCCAGTAACAACCAGAAGCCTTAACAACACTTTGATTTTGGCCCAGTGACACTGATTTCAGACTTACAGACTCCAGAACTGTGAGAAAATAAATTTCTGTTGTTTTAAGCCAAAAATAAAATAAAATAAAGCTCCAAAAAGAAAACATAAGGAAAAATTTCCTTGACATTGGTCTTGGCAATATTTTTTTGAATATGACACCGCAAGCACAAGCAACAAAAGCAAAAACACATCAAATGGAACTCCAACAAACTAAAAGGAACCAATCAACAAATGAAAAGTCAACATATGGATTGAGAGAAAATTTTTTCAGATCATATCATTAACTATGATAATGGTTACATAATACATAAGGAACTCAACTCAACAACGACAAACTCAATTAAGAAATAGGAAAAAAACTTAGACTTTTTTTTGAAGAAGACATACAGATGGCCGATAGGTATATGATAAGGTGCTCAACATCATCTTATCAAGTAATCATCAAGGAAATTCAAATCAAACCCACAGTGAGATATTACTTCACATCTATTAGGTTGGTTATTACCAAAAAAAAAAAAAAATGGTTAGCAAGTGTTGGGTAGGATGCGGAGAGAAGGGAACCCAGATACACTGCTGGTGAGAATGTAAATTGGTATAGCCATTACGGAAAACAATATGGCACTTCTTCAAATTAATTAAAATAGAACTATCATCTGATACAGCAATTTCTCTTCTGCATATACATCCAAAGGAAATACAACCACTATCTCAAAGAGATATCTGCACTCTGGTGTTCAATTGCAGCATTATTCACAAAAGCAAAGATATGGAAACATCCTAAGTGTCCATCAATGGATGAATGGATAAAGCAATGGTGGTACGTGTATACAATGGAATATTACTCAGCCTTAAAAAAGTAGGAAATGCTTCCATTTGTGACAATATGGATGAACCTGGAGGATATTATGCTAAGTGTAATAAGCCAGACACAGAAAGACAACTACTGTATGATATCACTTATACATGGAATCTAAGAACCTAGAAAAGTTCAATTCATAGAAGCAGAGAGTATAATGGTGATTACCAGAGTAAGGGGGTGGGGAGAGTGGAGGAAATGGGAATATGTTGGTCAAAAGGCACAAAATTTAAGTTATGCAGGATGAATAAGTTCTAGAGATGTAATATATAACATGAGGACTATTGCTAGTAATACTGTATGTATACCTGAAATTTGCTAAGAGAGTAGATGTTAAATACTCTCACCTCAGGGGGGAAAAAACACAACCAGACAGAGCTGGCAGATGCCGACAACACCAAAGAGAGATGACTGAGCTTGCCAGAATCAGCTAGGAAAATTTCCTGTAGTACTTTGGAAAACTAAAATGCTCCTCCCAAAAGTGCCTTCCATGTTCAAGGAATCAGCCCAGAAGCTACTCCAAATCTACTGATCTACTGTGTGATCCACTGTGTTAACAAAATCATTAATGAAGTGCTGGAGAGTGACATTTACTGGAGGTGGTCATAATGGTAGCTCTCAAACCTACTGTGTATAAGAATTATTTGGGGTTGCTTGTTAAAAATACATACTCCAGAGGTACACCCAGAGAAAATCTGGTTAAGTCGGTCTAGAGGAAGGGAAGTATAATGAGGCCCGACAGTCTGTACCTTTTAATGAAATATAAATTCTGAGTTCTGAAATATAATGGCAAATCAAAAATACTTATATTACACATCTATAGTCATATGATCAACCACATTTTGCAAAGAAAAAAAGAGATAGAGAAAACTTGAGATCACAGTCTTTGTAAGTCAGTCTAGATGTGAATTCCAGCCTCTTATTTTCTGCGTAATATTGAATAAGTTATTCAAACTTTCCATATCTCAGAAAACTTATCTGTAAAATGAAAGACATCGGTGTAACTAATAGGAATGTGGTAGGGATTTACATTTTAGCTATTTTAGTTATTATTATTACTGTTATTATCCTTCCTAAATTCCTCAAAATAGTGAGAACTTTAAATTACCAGGCCCCAGAAGCAAAACTTACTCTTCTTAAACATCTCTAAACCCAATGATTAGAAGATTCTTGCTGGATTCCTATGGTATACTTATAATAACAAGGCCCCTTTTTTATATTGCAATATATTCAGCATAGAAGCATGAAAAATAACACAACTGTGCAAGAATAAATTAAACCAAAGCTATACAATGAAGCGATAACATCTGCTGCACAATGTCTATCATCACCAATAGAACAGTGATGATCCTGGGGTATGCTGTAAGCGTGGTTTCATAGACTAAGATATTTAAATTAAAATGATACAATTAGACTCTATGACAGTGCTTGTCAGGTCTTTCACTCAGAATGAGGAACGGGAAAGAAAGAGAACTTACAAATCTTTCAAATTCACACCCTTTGCTAGTTTTTAACCCAAAAATATACTTCAGTAAGATGCTTTATATTTCTTATATACCAGATTTTTTACTTACATTAGGCTATTTTTTATTGTAAGAAAATGAAAAGCCAAAAATGAATCTTTAAAAGATGACAGACATGTTTAGTCAGAAGAGATTATATACAAATTAGAATTTGAATTACTTGCTCTCAGAGGTGGAGCCTCCTCCTTGATCATGTCCCTTTCCTGGCAGGAGGAGATCTCTAATGATATGAGGCCCAGGATGTTAACTTGCCCCTGTCCCAGAGGTAGCTATTTTTTCCTATTACTTTCCTATAGCTACAATAAATAGGTCTTCTTCTGTGACTGAGGGCAATAAGGCTTGCAGCCTTTTTCCAAGAACTCAAAGCTTTTGTTCTACAGGGAAGAAAGGTCAGAAGGATCCTGGCAGTTTCCTGCCTTGCCAGCAGAAACTGCAGCAGCTCTCCCTCTGTGGTCTCTTGTCCTGCCCTCAGTCTTTCTCATGAGCATCCATCGAGGTTTGGGAAGAGCCTGCAAGTGAACAATGATTACCCCTGTGTCTTCAGCTCCCAGTGGTTCAATAGTCTCATTCTACATCATGTTTGCCTTTCAGCAATTTACTGAAAATTTTATCTGAATTCTCCACAGCTAGTATGACATTCTCTGTCTGCCCTAACTTATTTCAGCACTTAAAAAACCTGCCTCTGTTTAAGTGGAGTCGAGTTCCAACTGAGTTCTGGGCTCTCTCTGTCCTATTGCTAGCCTTGATTAAAGTTGTCCTTTCCTGTTTAACCTCATCTGCTGCAGCTTTGGATTTGACACACCTCTCCTTCAAGGATCCTATCTTTCCTTAGATTTTAGACTAGTTGATTGTACTGCAACCTCAGATCTCTGGCAAGTACAATAAAAGTTACTATTCGGCAGGTTTCTCTGGTCTTTATTATTTTTATGATGGTGGAAGCAATACTCTTTCCAGCTTTCTATACTTAAGTGGAAATCAGAAGAACTTTAAATTTTCATCACATCTTCTTTTCTCTCTCTGTTTCCAAGTTAACATATGCTCTACAATATAGGCAATGCATTTGAATATTAGGACATATAACATTTACAAATAAGTAAATATAGTTAAATTGGGATATATCCTCAATTACTTAGAAAAACAGCAAAATCAAAAGTACTGTAATTACTGAAAAATACATTAAAGGAGATTTAATAAGCCACAGTTTAGGAAATTTAGCATCAAAAGTCTATTTTCATTGTCTTGTGAAGACACAGTCATTGTACCCCTAGCAACACAAATGAAAAACTGAACACAACATAGGACATAATTTATTTCAGACACTGGAGAAGAGGAATCATGAGAAAAGAAATGTAAACAACGTGAGCCTCACAATTGCCCTGGGTTTGTGAGGCATTTACCAAAACCCAGGGCAGAGAGAAGGAATTCAAGCCTAGCATGGATCTGATATGAGGAAAGAAATTAAAGTTCAAGGGGAATGGAAATAGGCTCAAGTGAAAATTCAATTAAAAAAAACCAAGGAAATGAAAATAACATTAAAAAATGTTTAGAAAAAATAGTGGAAATGGAAGACAGGCAAAGGAATAAGTTCATATCCTTATGTCATATTACTGGAGTCTCTGTAGGAGAGAAATAAAGCAATAAACCAAAGACCATATTTTAAACTCTAATCCAAACCAGAAGTAGATCTGAATCTCCTCATTGAAAAGGCTCCTAAAGTATTTGGGAAAATTAACCTAGAATAATTATCTCTGAAACATATCCTAGTAAAACTATCACAGTTCAAAGATAAAAGTAAAATCTGCAAGCATTTCAGGATTCAGGAAAATAAATTACATAGGCAAAAAGAAAAAGTATTGGCATTAGAATTTTCAAAACCAACATACAAAGCAAAGCAACAATGGAGCAGCAACTGTTCAAGACATGTTAATGGCTTTATTGAGGTCTATTTGATACAAAATGCACATATTTAAAGTGTACAGTCTGATAACTTGACACATGTATACACCCATGGACCCATTAACACAGTCAGGATAGTAAACATATCCATCATGGCTAAAAGTAGTCTCCGTGCCTTTGTGTTAGTCCCTCAGGCTCTCCTCCCCATCAGCAAGAAACCACTGATGTACTCTTCGTCACTACTCTTGCATTTTATAGAAATGTGTGTGAATGGAATTATGCAGTATGTACTCTTTATACATTCTACAGATATACCACAATTTGTTTACTAATAATTTTTTGGTTGACCAATTATTTATTTCCCTTTTTTGACTATTACAAATGAAGATGCTGTGGACATTCCTGTACAAGTCTTTGTGTGGTCATAGGCTTTATTTCTCGTGAGTAAATATCTAGTTGGTGAATGGCTGAAACATATGACACATGTATGTTTAACTTTTTAAGAAACTGATGAACTGTTTCCAAAGTTGGTATGGCCAGTTTTTATCATTTTTTGTCCATTTAAAAAAATTATCATACTATAAAACTAAGTTTAGGAGGGGGTTCAGTTCTGTGTCTTTTATTAAATGGAAAGTTTCATTCTTATAGCTTTACTTGCAGTTGTAAGCCACAATACAGAGAAATCGTCTGTGTTTTTTGTAACATTTGGTTCTTCTTAATGTCTTCTATTTCTTTGCTGAGACTCAGTTTCTTGGCTAAGACTTTCTATTTTGTTATTTGTTTCATCACGTATTTCAAAATTTGTCATTGAAGCATTTCTATGAAATGCTACTTTTAAATCTTTGTCTGGTAATTCTATCATTTTTGTAATCTAGTGTTAGCATCTGTTGGTTGTCTTTTTTCATTCAGGGTGAGATCTTTTTATTTTTCAATGGGATGAATGATTTTCAGTTGAAACCTGGATATTTAAAGTATAATGTTATGAGATCCTGGACTTTATTTACACCTTCTGGTTTATCAGGCATCTTCTGATACTGCTGTAGTGAGGGAAAGAAGGCCCCGCTGCCTTGTTACGGCCAGGTGGAGGTAGAAAGCTCGGTTTTCTACCTTGCCTGTTTTGGCTACCAAGGGGGAGAGGACTCCTCATTACTGCTAGTGCAGCCAGGATTTCAGGCCAGCCACTAGGCCTTCACTGGTACCTCCCTGGCTGGCAAGAGTAGAAGTGCCTCATTGCTGCTCCTTCCTTGGCCTCCACTGACAGCACAGGTGGGGAGTGGCCTCCTTAGTGCTGGGCAGTGAAGAAAGTCCTGACTCTCCACCAAGCCTCCTCCTAGACCTCCCCAGTGGCTGGGGGTGGGCACTTCATTACTGGCAGGTAAGGTGAAATTTCTGGCTCCCCTCATGGTCTCTGCTGACACCTGGGGTGGAGAGGGGCTCTGTACTTCTCAGACAGATGAAAGTCCTGGCTTCTTACTGGCCTTTTCTATTATCACCTCCATTGGGTGGAGGTGAATGTGGTATCTTTTTGCAGCCTTGTAAGGGTGGGAGTCTAGGCTTCTTACTTGGCTGATAGAAGTGGGGCCCCATTTGTTCTAAGGTGTTTGGCTAAGTGGCTATTGTCTGAAGTGTTCTGTCTTGCTAGGCTGCCCCTTCCTTGGTCCTTGGTGTTTTTTTGTTTGTTTGTTTGTTTGTTTCCCCTCTTTCTCTGCAAGCATTGGCAGTTCTGGATTGCCAACCTCTGGAATATATAAGGCAAAAAGAAAACCCAGGGAATTCATCACCATGTCATTCCTAGGGTTGCCAGGTCACTAGCCATTCTGCCTTCTCCTTTTCACCCTTCAGAGTCTTTATATAAATATATATATAAATATATTTGTGTATATATTTATATATGGTGCCCAGGGTTTTCAGTTGTACTTAGCAGGGAGAATAGGAAAAAGTATGTTTACTACATCTTCTCAGATGCGGAAGTCCTAGAGAAGAACTTTTTTTTTAAAAAAAAGAATATGTAAGCAAAAGATTTTATATCCAACCAAGCTGTGCTTTGACCCTTCACTACACATGCCACTGATCCCATTCAATGCATTTTTAATCATAGGCATTGCCATTAACATCTCCAGAAGTTTTAGATTTTTTTGTATTTTACAAGTCTTTACTAAACATTTTCAATTTTTCTCTCACTTTTTAGACATATGAAATGCAGTTATAAGAATTCATTAGTATCTTTGATTTCTAATCCTATCATTTGTGTCAGTTTGAGGTCAGTTCTGATTGATCTTTCTCTTCATTATAGGCAGCATTTTTCTGCTTCTTTTCATGCTTAGTAATGTATTGGATTCCAGATATTGTAAATTGTATATTTCGGATGTTAGAAATTTTCATATTCATATAAATATTTATGAGTTCTTTTCTGAGCTGCTCTTAAGTGTTTTGGAAAATGTTTGATCTTTCAGGTTCTTGCTTTTATGTTTTGTTAGGTGGCATTGAAGCAGCATTTGATCTAGGTTTAATTATCTCTTTTCTGAGACAAAATGATTCTGAGTTCTCTACCAAATCTCCTAAGAATGAAAAGGATTTGTGCACTAGCCAATCGGAAGAGGCAATATTTCTAGTCTTTTCTATCCTTCAAGGATAGTTTTCTTTAATCATTTTGAGTGATTCTTTCTGCATCCTTGGATAGACATGTACATGCACTGATTGGAAATCCACTAAATCCTCAACAGGGACCCTCTTCACATCTCTAGAGTTTTCTCTCTGTGCAACTCTCTCATTGGCAATACTCTAACCTACAGAGAGAATACCATTCAAGACAGTTGCATGAGAGACATAAGTCAACTTTACATACTATTTTGCAACTTTTCTGAGTCTAAAATCATTTTAAAATAAAAAGTTGAAAAAAAATGTTTTAAAGTATAAATACTTAGGAATACATTTAGCAGAGTATGTGTTAGATCTATATATAGAAATTACAAAATATTGCTAAGAAGAATTAAAAAGGCCTAAACAACTGGAAGCATAAACCTGTTTACAGATATAAGAAACTCAATATGGCTATGATTGTAATTATCCCAAAATTTATCAATAAGTTCTACAACACCCCAAGCAAAATACCAGAAAAAATTTAAAAATTAATATGTAACACTTTAAGTTTTTCACTTAAACTACAGTTCGTCTTCACTACACATTAAGTAACTTAGAAGCATGCAGTAATTAAATGACTTGGACTGGAAAGCTTACATTTTATGATCTACATGAAGATAATTACAAATGAGTAATAATGAACATGAAGAAATGTAAGGCTATTTTATTTCACTGTACATTATAAACTATGTAACTATGTATAGTTGCTGATATGATTTGAAAGGCATCAACAAAATGTATCTACCCCAAAGCATCTTATTCTTTGGCCTTTCAGAGTGATTGAGCTTTATTCCTTTAGATTAAAGCATATGTCCAGAAGTTCTCAGTTTAAAAAATATATGTATAAGGGAATATACTCCTACCAATACCCTAATCTTTCCTCAATGATGTAGATTAGGATTGGTTAAGATTTCTTTCTTTCTTTCTCTCTTTCTTCCTCTCTTTCATTCTTTCTTTCTTTTACTGTAGTAAGAACACTTAACATGGGTTCTACCCACTTAACAAATTTTAAGTGCACAATACAGTACAGTTAATTGTAGGAACATAGTTGTACAGCAGACCTAGAACTTATTCATCTTCTATAACTGAAACTTTATACCTCTTGAAAAGCAATTCCCCATTATCCCCCTCTCCTGTTCCCAGCCCCTGGCAACCAGCATTCTACTCTCTGTTTCCATGACTTTGTCTATTTTAGATACCTCATGTAAGTGGAATCAAAGAGCATTTGTTCTTCTGTGACGAGCTTATTCCACTTAACATTATGTCCCCCATTTATGCTGTCACAGAAGTCAGGATATTTTTTAAAAGGCTGAGTAATTCAGAGCACAAAGCAGTGGCAAATGTTTGAGCCGATGCATATACTAAACACCCCGATATGATCATTGCACATGGGGTGAATGTATCCAAATATCATACTGAACTCATAAATATACACAATTATCATGGGTCAATTAATAAAAATGAATTAAAAAGAGGGAGAGAGTAAAAAGGCTGAATAATATTGTATTGAATGTACAGATCACATTTTCTTTATCCATTTGTGTATTGATGGCATAGAGCTGTTTCTATATCTTGGCTATTGTGAATAATGCTGCAGTGAACATGGAGTACACATACCTCTTTGAGACAAACAAAGCAATCTTGATAAAAAAAGAACAAAGATGGAGGCATCACACTTCCTGATTTCAAAATATATTACAAAGCCATAGTAATTGAAATAGCATGTTACTGGCATACAAACAGATATATAGATCAAGGGAGAGAACAGAGATCACAGAAATAAACCCACACATGGATAGTCAACTGATCTTCAACAAAGAGTGTCAAGAATCCACAATGGGGAAAGGATGATCTCTTCAACAAGTAGGGTTGTAGTGTTGTGAAAACTGGATACCCACATGCAAAAGAATGAAATTGAACTCTTATCATGTGCCATACACAAAAATTTACTCAAAACGAAATAAAACTTAACCATAAGACCTGGAACTGTAAAACTCCTAGAAGAAAACATAAGGTAAAAACATTATGACATTGGGCTTGGCAATAATCCTTTAGCTATGACACCAAAAGAATAAGCAACAAGAGCAAAATTAGACATATGGGACTACATCAAACTAAAAATTTCTGCACAGCCAAAAAAAAAAAAAAAGCAATCAACAGAGTAAAATGAAACCTACTGAATGGAGGGACATATTTGCAAACCATATATGTGTTGAGAGATTAATATCCAAAATATACAAAGGACAAGGAACCTCTCTAACTCAAGAGCAATAAAAAAAAAAAGCAAATAATCCTATCATAAAATGAGTAAAAGGTCCTGAATAGACAGTTCTGCAAAGAAGACAGAGAAATAGCCAGCGCATATATTATAAGGAGCTCAACATCACTAACAATCAAGGAAATGCAATTAAAAACCACAATGAGATATGGCCAAATATCTGTTAGGAAGGCTATTACCAAAAAAAAAAAAAAAAAAAAAAAAAAGAAAAAAAAAAAAAGAAAGATAACAGGTGTTAGCCAGGATGTGGAGAAATCAGAACCCTTGTATGTTGTTGTAGAAATGGAAAATGGTGCAACCACTGTGGAAAACAGTATGGCAGTTCCCCCAAAATTAAAAATAAAACTATAATCCAGGAATCCCACTTCTGGGTATATATCCAAATTAACTGAAACCCAGCATGATCTTTCATAAAAGTTGATAAGCTAATTCTAAATGTGTATGGAAAAGCAAAGGGCCTAGAATAGCTGCTAAAATTTTGAAGGAAAAAAAAGTTGAAAGACTTACAATATCTGATTCCAATATTTACTTCAAAGCTACAATAACCAAAACAGTTGAATATTGTGTGAGATCAGACATAGATACCAATAAAATAGAATGTTGAGTCCAGGAATAGTTGCAAACACTGATTGTACTTCTAATGTTCCATAATTCAATAGGAAAAGAAAAACCTTTGAACAAATCATGCTGAAAAATCTGTATATCCATATGAAAAAATAAATGAGCCAGGACGACCTTAATCTCACATCAAACAAAAATTAACTTGAAATAGATCATAGTCCTAAATGTAAAAAGTAAATAGATAACATTTTTGTAAGTAAAGACAAGAAAATCTGAATAACCTTGAGGTAAGCAAAAATATCTTAGATAAAACATAATAAGCACAAACAATACAAGAAAAAATTAATTAATGGAACCTCATTAAAATTAAAAATGTTTTCTCATAATAGGCATCATTAAGAACATAAAATGCAAGCCACAAACTAGGAGGAAATAATAGGCAACACGCATAAAGAAGAAAGAGCTTGTATCTACAAAACATAAAAAATTATTTTTATTGAGTGAATAGTACAACCAACAAAATGTAAGCAAAACATTTGAGCAGACATTTCTCAACAGAAGATAGACAAGTACAAATGGCTAATAAGTGCATGAAAACATGCTCAAAAATATCTTTATTCATTGAGGACATGCAAATTAAATCCATATGGAGATAATAACATACACAAGTAAGAATGGCTAAAATTAAAGACTGAAAACACCAACTGCTAAGATGAGGATGGGACAACTGGAACTCTCATAAATTCATGGTGAAAATAAAAAATGGTATCTCTAATTTGGAAAATATTTAGCAGCTTCTTTTAAAGTTAAACATGCATAGACCACATGACCCAGTAATTCCAAATAGTTACCCCCAAAGAAATCAAAACCCATAACCACACAAAATCTTGTATGTCCTATGAAGAATCTCATAGTAGCTTTATTTGTAATGTCAAAATGTGGAAATAGCCCAAATGTTTATCAATACATGAATACATCCTAGGATAGTCATAGAACAGGATAATTTTCAGGGATGAAAAGAAAGAAACTGTGTATACATGCAACAACAGGATGAATCACCAAAACTTTATACTGGAAGAAAGCAGACAGACCAAAAAAAGTTCGTACTATTTGATTCTATTTATATGAAAGTCCAGACTAAGCAAAACTAGTGCATCACACTATGGCAAAACTATTCTATCAAGAAAGAAGACCAGTGGTTGCACGAAGCAAAAGTGGGAAGGATGACCTACAAAGGGCCCAAGGAAATGATTTGGGGTGATATATAAGTTTTGGGGAAATGTAAATGTTGATTGTGGTGGTGTTACATGAGTGAAAATATTTATCAAAACTTATCTAACTATGCACTTAAAATGGAAGCATTTGTTATATGTAAATTACACCACAAAAAAGTTGACTAAAAATCATAGCACCCTTTTCTTAATTGTTCAGTGGATAATTACGGAAAGACCTAACTTAGGCCCATTCAACCATTCTTCCATGGCCAGAGGAGTGATATTCATATCAGCCACTGGTAGACACCTGATACCATTAAAATGACATTCTCACAAAGCGCATTTATGTAGAGCCACATGCCTGCCAATAAGGATGCTAAAATGAGTGAACCTAAAAGAATAGATCCTAGGCTTATATGAGTCAGTACCATGGGAAACTCTTAGAAAAGGCTAAGAAACCCTTTCAGAGAGCATCATTTCTCATAAAATATATATGTAAGGGTCATTCTGTTGTAGCTCATGTTTCATTGAACTATATTGATGGAAGATGGAATACAGAAAGCATTTTTGAGGACCTATTGTATTATAGACATTGCTGAGCTACAAAGATTATTCAAACAGAAGCTGAACCACAAGGAACTGTAAATATAAAGGAGAAAACAGACAGTCACAAAAGTAATTCTAACGCAAGTGCTTCCCTACAAAGACGCAGGGGGTAATATAGAATTATTCCAGGAAGTAGCACATTAATGATACAGACAAAACTTTAACAGCCATCCTGAAAAGGCACGCTTGGCAGACCTAACATGTTAAAAAGACACCATCCATCTAAGCTTTTTAAAAATCATAAAGAGCATTCTCTTTGTTAGCGCTTAAAAATGTATCCTTCCAGTGAGGCTCAAATAGTATATGGACTTATTTAAAGCATTCTGTTCAAAATTAGTATTGAAATGGAGCTGGGAAAGCTCAAATAACCACTCTCGTCTGAACCGTGAAAGAATAATTTAGCTCTGCCTAAGGGGCAATATGTTTCATAAAACTCTTACCTTTTTTTTCTTCTTTATGATATAATGCAACTAGCCTTAATGGATTTTGCCTTAAAAGGCTCTTAATGTCTGAAGCAAAATAACTCAGAATTACCATATCTTCAAATAAACATACTGTGCTGCTGATTGGATTTGAATACAGTGTTTACCAAAATTACAAAGTTTAGGAGCTGCTACTCCACTATTAACTGGTTAAATTGAGCTCTTAATGAGGACATTAAAAGGGGAATATAGATCTCTTTTGATATGGAAATAATTCTCTATCTGGCAGTTTCTTTTCTTCCTGAGTTGCAGATTCTGCACAACTGAACTCACCCTCCATTTTCTCACAAGCCAAATTTAGCCTATTTTTCTAAGGTTCAGTCAATCATTAACTTCTGAATGTCATCCTTTATTTCTCCAGAATAAGGGAAAATCTTCCTTTGAATCTAACACTTTCTATTTCTCCATTTTTAAATAAACCACTACTTTCCATACTTTATAGTTATAATGTGTGCCATCTCATTCTACTGGATTTCAAGTTCCTTGACTCAAAGATGTCTTATATACATTGGTAAATTGGTATCTTCAGGACACCTGATATTGTGCCTATTAAAGAGTAAATGAAGAAATGATTAATTAAAATAATATAGCAAGAACAAAAAGTCTATTCATGAGAACTGAGCTCTATTTAAAGTTGTGTTAGTGTAATTTCATTTGAAAGCAAAATTTGGTCCTATTAAAGGGATGAAGTATCTCTTGGAATTCCTAAGGAGTTCTGTCCTAATTTCATGATTTTACTTGAGGAACACCCAAAAATAAATTTGAAGAAAAAAATGGAGGAAGAAAGCAGCGGGGAAAGGAGAAAGTAAAAACTAGGAAACTAAATAAAATGCTGGAGGCAAAGAAGTGATAGAACATGTTTTAATACATGGGAAGTAACTTAAATAATTGACAATTACATTATAAACTTGGCAATGTAAATGTGTAAGTTCTTTTACACACTCTGTTCTTACTGAATTGTACATTCACCCAAACTCTGAACAAATAAAGCCATCTCTCTGTTTGAAATATTTGGGGGGGGGGGGGATTTCACCTAAACAGTGTAACATTTCTTTTAATCTTTCACTAAAAAGAGGAGGCTTGTTTCTCAGTCAGATGGTAGGCAAAGGGAAGACATCTTGATTTAGATAAACTGAGCGGCACATACATATCTAAAAAAGAGGATGACAGAACTTAAAAGGGTGGCCACAGTGGTGGGTTTCTCAGATCCCCTAAAAGAGAAACTGCTCTAAGAAGCAGAGTTGATTGACCACCCCAATGCCACACCATTGAATACACTTACACATGTACATGGAAACTACTCAGGTTGCTACCAGCCAATGCTCAGCACAGTGGTGGTAGTAGCTGGGCCATTCCTGCCTGAATAGGCAATCTTTGCTTAAGCATTCATCTTGACCTAGTTGAGACATTCTTAGTTCTGTGCTGAAGTCTGAGATGGCAGGAAAAACCCACGCCTTCCTTTCCTTTTTTTCACTAGTGTCAGACCTGTATCATTTTCTGAGGCCTCTGCTGCCTACTCCTGCTCTTTTCCCTCTATTGATTTGCAGGCATTTCACTAAATAAATCTATTAGATTTCCAATCCTGTCTCAGCATCTGTTTCTCAAGAGGCTCACTCTTCCACACTATTATACTCTCTGTTTCTTTTTTTCTTTTTAATTTATTTTTTCTTAATTGGCCCATGATAATTATATATATTTGTGGAGTACAATGTGATATTTGGATGCATTTACACAGTGTGCAATGATCATATCAGGGTATTTAGCATATCCATCACCTCAAACATTTGTCACCTCTTTGTTTTGGGAACATTCAAAATCCTCTCAATTAGCTACTTGAAGTTATGTTGTAATTTGTTGTTAAACGTAGTCTCCCTACATTGCTATAGAACGCTAGATCGCTAGATTGTATTCTTCCTATCTCTCTACAGTTTTGTATCCATTGACCACCCTCTCCCCATATCCCCTGTCCTCATATCAGGTTTATTTTGCTGCATAACAAATTTCCACAAACTTATTAGTTTATAAAAACACATTATTATCTCACATAGCAGACAAGAAAATATATAGCATGGAATTGTATTCTTCTACAAAAAACCATTTTTTAATTTTGTATTTTTTTAATAAAACCATAATTTGCTTATGTAGTTTGAAATAACATGATGTAGTAAGGTTAAAAATGAAATCATAAACAAATAGATAAAAAAGAAACAAACAAGTAACAGTCAATATTAATATAAAAATATACAATTTTAAGGGGAAAAGCATCCAAAAAGACATAAAACTTCATTTCATGGTAAAGAAATATACAATAATTTAAAAAATAAACATACTAAATTTTTATATAACTAACAAAATAGTGTCAAAACACAGAAAAATATATTAAAAGAATCATTAAAAAATCATATTTGGCTTCATGGAAAATTTTCAAAAATGGTAAAATGAGAATTTATTCAGAGTATATTTTCTAATTAAAATTAAAAAGAACTCAACATTAAATTAATTTAAATAATTTAAAAATATGTTCAACTACTTGAATATTCAAAAGTGTTCTCTTACAGAGATATTGGATAAAGGTGAAATTTCAATATACTGTAAGTCAATATTTAAGAATAAAGTCAAATAAGAAAAACTTAATTGAATTTGAACAAACATAAGTTCATATATCTAAATATTCTCCTTATTTGTAAATAGAGGGGAAATAAACTAAGTAAGCTGAATAAATCAAAGGGTAGAGGAAAAGCGTAAACTAATTAAGTTAACAGGGTGAAAACAGCAGTATTCAAAAAATGTAGAGACTATATTTTTAAAAAGTAAGATATGTTTAAAAAATCTGGAAAACTCCGTCAAGAAAAAGTAGAAATGAGCTTTCACACACAAAAAAGAAAGGAGATCTAGCAATATATTGCACTTTAGCAAATATTATATACACTGTATAAGCAATTTAATGCTAATGGCAATTTTTAAAAAATGAATGGCTTTCAAAAATGTAAATTATTAAAGGAAAAGAAAAAGTAAATTTACTGAAAATAATTAAAAGTGACAATGAAAACTTTACCAATGAATGGGGAGAAGATTATCCCTATTAGTTAATAAAATATTTAAGCTAAGATTCAATGAAAATAGTGTGATCCTGGTGTTATATCAGGTTATAATTAAGGAACAATCTTCAGCCCTTTAAATACTTATCAAGACTGTATAATGACATTAAAAATGCTTATAGTAAAGAGTCAAGTAAAACATTGAATAAAAGATTTCAAAATCTATATACTTACTCCAAATGTAAAATTTAAAAGTTTATCATGAATTTTAAATAAAGACTAAAAACAATGCCCAAATGTTAATAGTGGTTGTGATTGCATGATAAAACTACAGCCAGTTTTTTCTCCTTATATTTTCAAGTATTTTCTGAATGTTCTTGGTTACGTTTTGTTACAAGCATTATTCTAGGTCCAATGCATACAGCACTAAATGCAAAAACAAAACAAAGCTCCACCTTCTTGGAGCATCTATTGGAGTAAGGGAGATTAACATGTGCGTGGGTCCGTGTGTGTCTTGAGATACTGACAAGTGCTATGATGAAAAATGAAGTTGGGAGAGACTGAACCATTCTGATTGGACGATTCGGTTCCAATAAAAAATGTAAACTTATAGCGTCTTTCTAAAAACATATGAAAATATAAAAAGCTAGCAGCCTACCATCTCCCAGAAACATCATACAAAGAAGGCACTTTCTCTTTAGAGTCTCCTATTATAGCACACCTATACTAGATCATTTCTATCAATAAGTACTATGATTTTCTCTATATTTTATATTTTTTGTCAACTTGTGACTCAAAGTTTTTATGTTTATATGACTGAAATTTATTTATACTTCCCCAAATATTAAACACCACACCGTACTACATCAGTATGCATGTATAATCACATTTAAAACAAAATAATATTTAACTTTTAAACGCAGATTCCTCAAGAGAGCTCCTGACTGCTATATTTTGCATCTTTATGCTTAATCTCATTATTATTTTTTTCTACTCTAGACCTTAAAGAATATTATATTCTTTAGAAAAAAAATAATTTATAAAAACTTTTGGGACCATGCATATGGAATTGGATGATTAATTCTTCTGGGTACCTCTCTAGTTCAAACTACTAAAGTACAGACAAGGACAAATAAGAAGCAGAATTAGATATTTCTATTAAAGGAAAACTTCTGCACTTAGTTTTTAAAGATGGGAAATGTATTTTGACTAGTTCTTATTAAGAAAGGAAGAAATAAAAAGATTATTATTAATTCAGCAAATTCCAGAGGTGATCAAATAACTTCCTATATATTTAACTTCAGAGGAGATTAAATACATTCTTCTCCATGCAATTTCTGGTTACACACATTGTGTTTTTATTCTTGCCTAGATATTTCATACTAGAATCATGTCTTTCTTTTCCCTTATATAGGGGAAAATTTGAAAAAACACACTTACCTTAGAGAAAAAATCCTAACGTGCTCTAATCCCACTCTCATTTTGATATCAGCATGACTCCAGCCTGCCTGCTTGGACCTAAAATGAAAGCCTCTGTGTAGACCATGTCTCATATACTGACATAGGAATCCTAATTAGCCCTTTTATAAGAGGAGGAAATCCTTTGATATAGAGATACCATTCTGCAGAAGAAGCATTCATAAGTTATGTGGATGGATGACCATGACTTGTGGAAAACAAATAGTTTGAAAGAGGACTCAAAGAAACATATTAGCATTAACTCACTTCTAATTCATATCCTAGGAAAGACCTGAAAGACAATTCTTGTAATTGAAAAGAAAATAGACTGCTATGATAAGACAAGAATCAATTCTAAAATTTATCATGTCTAAATGTGTGGCACAACCAGGCACACATTTCCCCATGTGTCACTATGCGAAGTACAACGTACCAGCTCTGAAGTACGCTTGCCAAGGATAACAAACCTGAATATAATCAAGCCTCTATCTCTAATTCTAATTCACAGGAAACAAGGCAGACCAAAAAACAATTTAAATACACCATAAGGAAGCAACAAGACAAATTCTGAATGTAGGTCATCCTAGAAGACAAAAATGTGGTTTCTGCAACAAGTCAATGACAGAAAAAAAGAAGAGATAACCGTGAACAAGATTAAAAGAGACTTTATTTTAAATTTTATTGAAATGAAATATAAAAGTTTATATCTTGGGGACAATTGGAAAAAATTGAAAACGGACTTGGTATTAGTAAATGTTAATGTACATTTGTTAATTTTGTGACTGTGATAATAGTGTTACTGTTATGTGAGAAAATGTACTTGAATTTTTAGGAATGAAATGAAAGTATTTAGAGTTAACATGTAGTAAAACTACTAAAATACTTATTTAAAATAGAGACCTTTCACAATAATAAAAAGATGATAATTGTTAAATCTAGAGAATCATTATTGAATGTTCATTATTCTGTTCTCTCCACTTTTATGCAATCCGTATTATCAAGTCCTAGATTTTAGCCAATGCACCAGTGAAAAAAAAAAAAAAAGCCAAAAATTAAACTATTGCACACCATCAGTTGTAAATGCTTTTCAACCACAGAGATGTTAAGAGCTGAAAAGAACCAATAGAATTTGTCTTAGAATCAATAAACTTTGGTATGATTGAAATGTTTTATAAAAAGAAAAAAACAAGAAATGAGATTTTGGAAGTTTACAAATGTGTGTAAGAGGTGGAGGTGAAGTGGGGGTCAGAAAAATGAATGACCCTGATTCTTTTAAAAGGCAATCCACCTGGTAAAAGGAGTAAGTAACGGTGCCCTTCCTGATGGAGAGGCAGTTAATTTATCTAGTATTTTGGTTTGTGTGTTCATCTGGGAAACCAAGAGAAAGTGCATCATGGCTCATGGCTCATTGTGGGCTTGGGAGGCACTTGGGAATTACTATCCTGGTGAGACATAGTCCAAAATGCCCTGGCTCCTTCTTTCTTGGGGAAGAAAAGCCCCAAGATAAGAAGTAACTTTCTCTGGAAAGATGCAAAAATATAGTAGGGGAGGAAGTGTAACAAGGTAACTCAAAACATGAATCTAGTTTTTCTCTATACATTCCCTTATTTTCTTTCTCTCCTGTACCCTGGAAAGTATTCTCTCTTCTTTGTCACTCTAGTGCAAAAACAAAGGTTCAAGGAACAAACCTTCTACCCCATATAGAACACCTAATTAATAGTGAAAAATCTTGCTTGTAGAATGTACACACACACACACACACACACACACACACACACAGATGTATTTCTCCTAAAACAAACTAGACAAGCCTGGACCTGGGGGAAGAGTGGAGTGTGGCTCTTATTGACAATTGGGAATTAGACCATAGCCTGGGTGAAGAACACCAAGGGTGGAAGAAACTCAAAGCTCTTCTTGGGTATGAGCTTTTTCCACACAGCTTTCTCCTAGTACCTAAGGACAAACTGCCATTTGAAAGTCCTAGACATCTTTCAGAAGGAAGGGAGTTTGGGTCCCTGAACTGTTGGTAGAGACAGATGATTTGTGCCTGGATTAGGCCAGGGAAATCTAAAACATAATATGGACTGGGCCGTGATTTCTTTCCAGGATATCTTGAGGGCCAGAGGAAGGCTAACTGCATGCTTTGGTGGCAGAGCTGGGAGAGTGTGATTGGGTTGGGATCGATCTACATACCAAGAGGCTTCGGGGCAAGGAATGCAGCATTAAAGTCTCTTCAGAGTCCTAGCTAATGGAATTGTCTGGAGAGTCTAGGAGACCTAAGCATAAAGCAACTGGAATTATTCCCCCAGATGTTCCCATTTGCAGAAAGAACCACTGCAAACTACTGTAGGAAAGAAAGAAGCACCAAAGAATTGAAGACAAAAAGAGCTCATCAAGAAATCTGTAAACAGCCATTAGATGCCCCAGGAGATAAAGAATTATCTCTGAACATCTGGCATGCCCAGAACCTCAAAGCTAGTAAACAATAGCACAAGTTCAAGTAAGAACTCACCCCACTGCCTTTTCCCCATTTCGACCTTGATGGGAAAGCTAAACAACAGCCAGCGAATGTGGGAGGAGATGAACACAGAGAAGAAAAGAGGAGAAGCAACTTTGCCCTGATTTCCCACCACAATCTGCAGTGGCTTAAACTGGAAGGGGGAGAAGATTTAACATGAATGAGGATGTTTGTGGCTTAAAGTGACTGTAAAATTGTCTAGTGTCAAAAACTAGGTTGAGAATTCATGACTTTGCTGGAGTTTCTATCCAGGAACAGGAGCACTTTGTTCCTACTGAATGAAGTTGTGTCAAAAGAAGACAAAATAACATTGTGTTTTATTTTGTCAAGATTCATGCTTTTCTGGTATATTGTACAATATGATTACTGCTCTTCCTTAATCGAAGGAAGTTCCAAATCTGTTCTCAGGAGTGAGGCCAAATGGATGTAGGGCAGCCTAGCCCACTACGACACCAAGGTGACCAGGTGAATTTCAGCTAGGTGAGTTAACGTTCTCAGGGTGCATTGTTGGACCACTGAAGTCAATTGGGATCCTAAAGGAGCTAAGAATAAGATTTATCCACCTATTTTTTTGCTTCAGGTGGTGGTTATGGGAAGCACAATTTTGCCTGGTAAACCTGCTGTAGGGCTGCAGATGGATTTATTCTCTGGAGTAGTTGTTGCATTAATGCCCTGATAATCTTGTGTGTCCAATTAACTCTCAGAACTTCTGGAAAGTGAGACACATCAGGGACTAAGCACTGGACTAACAATCTCTGAGACCCTGAAGCTGAGGCAGCCTGAATGTAGATGGCAAGGGAAAAATCAACTTTCCCCAGGCAACAAGAACCCTTCTAATGAGACTGAGCAGGATAAATGAGTCAAGAGCACTGAATCCCTTTGGACATTTAACTCAGTATGGTGAAATAATTTTATTTAAGGACTTTAATTATGTTCAATTCTGATGTCTTTCATCTTTAACTTCCAGAAAATTTTAATCTTCAGTGTTTTATTTTTTCCTAGGAATTTGATATGATGTTCAAATTTGGCACATCTCTGCACTGTTGCCTCTTATTGTTGAAATGTCTTCATAAATTAAAAATATAATTGATAACTTAAAAATCAATAAAATTTATTTCTGAATATAAAGGATGGGCGAGGAAAAGATTCTGAGTGTTTAAACTTGGAATATCTTTATTGGGCAGGTTGTTAAAACTGGGACTGTACATAAACTATTAATTTTTAACTCATCACGATCAGTTTTGCAGTTTTAAAAAGTCACTTAGAAAGCAAGGAAGGTCTTGAAAACAGCAGAACTCGAAATAGGGAAACCAGTTGAGATGCTATTGCATAGTCTCTGTGAGAGATGGAATTGGATGATAAATGGCAATAGAGAGCATGAAGGGAGAAAAAATAAACAGAGATAGAGGGAAAGAGAGAGAGAGAGACTCAGGATTCAGGTTTGGTGATACTACTGGGTTTTGACAGGGAGAGACAGGTAAAACTAAGGGGATGCCCACATTTCCAGTTTGCAAAGCCAGATAGATGGAGGTGCCATGCACTCTAACATAGACTATTAGAGAGACATGGTGGAGAAAGAGAATAATTAGATTATTTTGTAACTTACTGAATTCGAGTTGTCTAAAGCATCTGTGACACTTGGTTATGAATTCATCTTATATATTTTTGGATATAGAGGACAAGTATAAAAGAGAGATCTATCTTGAACATGCAAACTTGGAATTTTAAATAATTGAAATCATAGTAATAGATGAGTGTGACTCAGTCTGAAAGTATAAAATGATAAGAGAAAGGGAATCTCAGATATAATTATAAGAAAAGAAACATTTAAGAGAAGGGCAAATATATATATATATATATATTAAAGGAAACAGGAGAGATGGCCAGAAAGGAATATATTTTGGTCATGCCTTGATAAAGCTTAATCCCAGATTTCTTCCCCAATGCTTCTGCAAAGTCCACTCCTAGAGTTATTCCCTAACCTCAAGAAAGGATTTCTTCTCTCTTCATAAAGAATATGAATCAACATAATACATAACTGCTTTGTGTTTTACTTGATCTATTCTCTGATTTACCTTGTACCTTCTTCCACCTCCTCTAGTTATAGAGCAATGTCCTAGAAAGCAACAACTAGGTCTGAATCATCATTGCTGTCTTGTATTTTAGAGTTTATACAGTTAAACACTGTCTAATCTGCCACTCCCAAATACATGTGAGGTAGTTAGAACAGAGATTCAAATTATGTCACAGTGAATGTTTATTGAATGTTGTTACAGAGGATGCATTGTGCTAAAGCTACTGGGGATGCAGAAATGACTTCCCAGTGTGCTTTAGGACTCAGTTCTCCTGGGGACTAAGACATGCACACAATTGGTTATTGTAAATCCAAAATCAGAATAGTGCTGTACTGGAAAGACTTTTTCCCCCAATTTTATATATAAGGATAGAGGGATTCAGATTCAACAATACCTACTATATTCCTGGCACTGATTAAGGCTAATATGTTATTTCTATTAATGCTCACAGCATTCTCGGGAGAAAGATTATTATTATTTCCAGCTAATAAAGACGAGAGAATTTGAATTAAGAAAAGAAGAAAGGACTCATCAAAGATCTCACAGCTAGTTAGGAGAAAAACAGGGCTGTGATCCCATTTTTGGTGGCCCCAAATATGTCATACCCTTTTTACTTGCCTAAAAGTGCAGAAGCCCTACTTCTTCATATTTTCTAAACTGTGACAAACATCTGAGCATTTAAAAAGTGTTTATTTAAATGTCTGCAGTTTCCTGAAATTGAAACAAAAAACTTACATAAGGATATTTTGTGAAACTTGAGCCTTTTCCATCCTACTGTCTCTGAATTAACTGTACAAAATTAGAGGGTAGAAAAGGACTCTAAATAGGCTCTCTTTTTGTTGCTGATAAGATTATGCATCTACATTGTTCTAAAAGTACTTGAATTCTGCTCTACTGTGGTGAGTGAGTAGGGAGTGGACTGAAAAAGAGGCACTAGTTCTTAAATTTTACAAGGAGCAAAAATTATAAAAGCAAATCCTAGGGAGTCTGGGATTAATATGCTGAGCCACAGAATTTTTTTATCAAATAGAAAAGTTTATTTAATATATGACACTGGCTGCTTCCATGAGTCAGGCCATTATCCCTTAAAAGTTAAAGCTCTCAGGTAAATTTTTTTTTTTTGTCTTTTTCGTGACCGGAACTCAGCCAGTGAGTGCACCGGCCATTCCTATATAGGATCTGAACCCGGGGCGGGAGCATCGCTGCGCTCCCAGCGCTGCACTCTCCCGAGTGCGCCACGGGCTTGGCCCTCTCAGGTAAATTTTGCTTGAATTATAGGTCCAAGCTCATTAGAATCTTAGAATTTGAAACATAATTTTTCATAATTTTATCCAGACTTCCCTTGTACACATGGAGTTATTAAAACCTACAAAGAGCTGCTCATAAAGTAATTAAAAAAAAAATAGGATCAAATCCCTGGCCTTTAATCCAAAATTTTTTCTATTGCAGTATGTTTTTTGCATCATGTTTCATATATAAACACACACACACATATGCATACACAAACACAATTAAAAATTAAGAAGTTCTGAAAACATAAATCCAAAATATATTGTATCCTTAAATTATCCTTGAAGGAGTATAATAAAAATTATAATGAATAGGGCCGGCCCGTGGCTCACTCGAGAGAGTGTGGTGCTGATAACACCAAGGCCATGGGTTCAGATCCCATGTAGGGATGGCCAGTTGGCTCACTGGGTGAGCGTGGTGCTGATAACACCAAGTCAAGGGTTAAGATCCCCTTACTGGTCATCTTTTAAAAAAAAAAAAATTATAATGAATATAATATCCCTATCTGGTGGACTGACAATATGGTTTCAAAAGCCTAAAAATACAACAAAATGGAATAGTCATAAACCTCTACACTCAATGAACTTGGGTGAAGAGGGTATTGCCCAAGCTAATTTGACCAGATACCACAGTGTTTATTCGTTTGTTTTGCTTTGTTTGTTTGCTTGTTTTTTATAGGAGGAAGGACAAAGCTGTATTACAACATACATCTTCCTTGCTTCTTATTTTTCTAAATTTCAGCAGAGTAGATATAAAAAGGCATGGAGAGTATTTTCCAAGAGATGATTAAAGCTAAATAAAAAATTCCTGCAAGACTCATGGGTTCAAGTTGTGCTTATGCTTATGATATAGAAAACTGCAAGAGAATGTCCCTCTCATCCTAACAATAAGAAAAAGCCAAATAATCTAAAATTTTACAATTTTCTTGAACCCATTAGAGAGCTTAGATCATGAGTCAACCAACTGAACTAAATTCCAAAGAGTCAAAATACCCTCTGAAGAAAGAAAGGACTAGACCATGAGCACTTTCACCTTTGGCTCTAATAGTGGGAAAACGTAGCCAGCACAGAAGCACATAAGAAGAAATCCCACTAAATTTTAGAGAACTTATAAAGGATGGGTATGGGAGTCCCAGAAACAAAGCACAAAGCTATTTTCCATAAGCCTTCATTGGGGGCTCAGAAGAAATACCAGAGGCAGAGCAGGTGCATGGGGAAAGCCTGTCCATGTTAGAGACACGGAGAGGGTAATTGGCTGCTGCTGGAGAATAGGCACAAAACAACACCTGAACACAAAGTGAAGAAAAAAAACAGCAACTTAAAACATAGGGGAGGAGTATCCAACAAACATTCTTTCCTTGAGAGTGAGGCTAAGATCCACTGCTTCTGATGGAAGGGTAAAAACAAAATCTGTTCAGTAGGGAATCTTCCCATCCACCTTCAGGAACTAGGCATGATTTGTCAAAGCAAAACTGCTCCATTCTAGAGAGTGACAGAAAAACACCTGGTACCAGGATAATGCACTGGCACAAAGTAGAGTTCTGACAATACTGATGGAAGGAAAGGAAACTCTCCAGCCCAAGTGCTGCCACAGATAGAAGGCAGAATTTGGGTGCTATGAGTAGGAGGGACAGGAACACCGAGGTCCTGTCCCCAAGACTCAGGCACATAGGCCTTGCCTAAGAGTGAGATTAGACCAAGAGGAATGCAATCACCCATTGTTCCTACCATGAGTCTAGCACTGAAAAATAATCAATAACAGTACACCACTGAGGGGTGGGCAAAAGCGTGGAAAGAAACCCTTTCTTTGACTCAGATAAGCAGAGACTTCTGAAAGCTGAGGGTGTTGAAAGAACAGAGAAAACAAGGTCAGCATCCCAGCTTCTGCACAAATCACGACATAATGGCAAGCCTTCACTGGAGGAATTCAAAGTTTGTTTGTAAAAACTAGAGAAACAATAAAACCCAAACTTTACTCAACTATTGACTAGATTGACTCAGTCCTTCACACTATCAACCTGAAAGAATAGGTGTGTCTATTTCTAAGCTTAAAAATTATTTACTTTAATTTGTATAATTCTTCTTTCTACAATGTCTGGCATTCAAACACTACCCATGTGACACCCCAAAAATGAAGAAAAGAAAAATCCATTGTTAAGAGATAATCAACGAATCCTGACTGAGAGAAGAACTAGATGTTTGAATGATCAGACAGGGAGTTTTAAATAACTATGATTAATATTTTAAAGATTACAGTGTAACAGATGGACAACATGCATAAATTTCAGCAGAGATAGAAATTATAAAATATAGCAAAATGGAAATATAGCTATGAAAACCACTCTATTAGTGATAAATTTCACTGAGGATAGAATGAGTGAATGCTAAGAAAGGTCAATAGAAATTATTCACAGTGAAAAACAAAGAGAAAAAGGGGAGGGGATGAAAACGGAACATCCGAGAGCTGTGGAACATCACCAGTCTAACACATACATAACCGGACTTCTAGAAGAAGAAGAAAGAAATGAACCAAGTAAATATTTGAGCAGATAATGGGAGAGAATTTTCAAAACCTAATGAAATGTAATGAAATACCAATTTAAAAAATCTCAGAGAGCCACAAGCAGGATACATTCAAAAGAAAAAAGCATAAACACCTCAGGGTCAAATTACTGAAAACTGGAGTCAAGGAGAAAAATGTAAAGGCAGACAGAGAAAAAAGAATGTTTATTTAGAACAGAGATAAGAATTACAGTAGACATCTCATAAGGGGCTATGAAATCTAGAAGACAGTAGTTCAACCTCTATAATTGCCCTAATTTGATCATCACACATTTTATACATGTATTAAAATTGAAATTCAACTCTGTGACACACAAATATGTATCATCAATATATTTCAATAAAAATTAATTAATTAATTAAGAAGTTAAAAGTTACTATAAAAATTATCAACCCAATTCCACACACAAGAAAAATTATTTTCCAAAAATAGGCAAAATAGAGAAATTTCAGGCCAACGGAAACTATGATTATTTATTACCAACAGTCCTTCACAACAGCAAATGTTAAAGAAAGTCCTTCAGTGAAAAGAAGTATAATAGCAATGAAAATTTTGATCTACACAAAGAGAGAGCACCCCCAATGGTAAAAAAGATACTTGTCTTAAGAGATAATTGCCTCTAAGACAAAAATTATTACAATGTATCAGCTTTATAATATATGTAGAAATAAAAGGTATGAGAGGTCGTCAAAAAGTTCATAGAAATATTTGTGTTATCTTTTAATTCTATTTTTCTATGAACCTTTTGAAGTGCCCTCATACAACAGGAATCACACAAAGGGTGGAAGAAATGATACAGTCGTGTTTCTTGAAAATTTCTTACACTGTACAAAAAAAAAATGGTATGATACTACTTAAATTTAGGGTATGATAAGTTGAATAAAAATATCACAAACTAGAGCAAACACTAAAACAAATTTTTAGAAAACATAACCAGTAAATCAATAGTGAAGATAAAATTGAATTATAAATAATACTCAATCTAAGACAGGAAGACATTATTAAAAACTATGAAGAACAGATTGAACAAATAGAAAACAACTAACAAGATAATAAATTTAAATTCAATATGTTCAGTGATAAAATTCTATGTAAATGATCCAAACACTCCAATTAGAAGACAGAGGTTGTCATATACATATAAAAGAATCACCTCTATACTGTCTACAAAAGACCTATGTTACTTTAAATATAAATACATAAATAAATTAACAGAAGTGTTGAAAAATATAGGCAATGCAGGCACTAATACAAAGAAGATTAAAGTGACTATATGAATATCAGACAAAATAGGAATATTACAATGATAAAAGGGTCAATTCATCAAGAAGACATTACATTTCTTCTGTATTTATTGAACTATATAGCTTTAAAATAAAAACATTGGTAGAAATGAGAAATAGACAAATTTACAATTATAATTGGAGTCTTCAACACTCTTGTCTCAGTACTTGATAGAAAAAGTAGGCAGAAAATCTGCAAGTCTGTTAATGACCTGAAAAATACTATTAAGAAATTAGACCTAATTGGCATTTACAGGACATTCCACCTATCAGCAAGAAAACACTTTCTCCCTAAGACTGAGGAAAATGGAAGAATGTATCATCTCATCACTCCTGTTATTCAACATTATACTAAAGATCCCAGCCAGTGCAATATGGCAAACAAAACACTCACACACATACACACACACAAACACACATAAAATGCGTACAGATTGTTAAGACAAAAGCAATCTTTATTTACATAAGATATAATCGTCTACATAGAAACCACTAACAAATCCACAAAAGCTACTAGACGCACCCAATAAGTGAGTTTAGTAGTTAACAGAATACAAAATCAATATACTAAATTTAGTTGTCTTTCTAACTGCTAGTAATAAAAAATTAGAAGATTAAATTTTAAAGTATCATTTACAACAGCATCAAAACCCCAAATACTTAAGGATCAATATTAGAAAATATGTGAAAGATTTGTGTGCTGAAAATTTCAAAGCATCAACGAGAGAAATTTTAAAAAGATATAAATTAGTACAAAGATATGCCTTGATCAAAGATCAGAAGGCTAATTATTGTTAAAATGTAAATTCTCCCCTGATTGATCTATAGATGCAAAACAATCCCAATTATAATCCCACCACTTTTTGTTTTTGGTTCAAATTGACAAGTTTATTATAAAATTTATATGAAAAATGGGGAATGACTACTAACAGTTACACAGTTTCTTTTTTGGGTAATAAAAATATTTTAAGATTGATCATGGTGATGAGTGCAAAATGATGTGAACAAACTAAAAATCATTGCCTAGTATATTTTAAATGGGTCAATTGTATGATATGTGAATTATATCTCGATAAAGACATTTTCAAATAAAATAAAAGAAAATGAATATGGAAAAGCTAATAATCTTTAACAGGCAAAATAATACAGAAAGAGAACAATGGTTGAGCGCTCACACTGCCTGATGCCAAGATTAACCGTAATCAAAGCTGTGGTCATCAAGGGGGACGATATTTCTGTGAAAATACACATCAATGCAACAGAATAGAGAATGTAAAAGTAAACTCATCCATACGGGATTAATTGATTTTTGACAGAGGTGCAAATTAATTCAATGAAAAAAGATAACTTTCCAAAAAGATACTGGAATATATATATATATATATATATATATATATATATATATATATATATTTATCATATATCCAATATAATAAAATACTGCTGAATCATTTCTCTCACCATATTAAAAAACAAGTTGAAATAGGTTATAGACAACAATATAAGAGGTAAAATTATAAAACTCCTACAAGAAAACAGAGGAAAAAATATTTGTGATGTAGGGTTAAGCAAAATTTCTTAAAATTCAAAAAGCATGAACCACAGAAGAAAAATAGACAAATTGGGGTCCATCAAAAATGTAATTGTATGCTCTTCAAAAGACGTTTAGAAATGTAAAGGGAAGCTACATAATAACATTTGCAAAACATATATCTAAGGGCCGAGCCCGTGGCGCACTCAGGAGAGTGCAGCGCTGGGAGCGCAGCGACACTCCTGCTGCGGGTTCGGATCCTATATAGGAATGGCCGGTGCACTCACTGGCTGAGTACCGGTCACGAAAAAGACAAAAAACAAAACAAAATGAAACAAAAAACATATATCTAATAAAGAACTTGTAGACATAATTCAAAAAGGACTCTTACAACTGAATGATAACATTATAATCTACTCAATAAACAAATGGGTAACAGATTTGAACAAACACTTTAACAAAGATAGGTATAGATGACAAGCACATTTAAAGAGATGTTCAACATCATTAATCATCAAGGAAATACAAATTAAATTTAAACTAAAATGAGATGTTAACCTAATAGAAAGGCTAAACTGAAAAGGAAAAGACACAAAGTGCTGACAAAATATAGAGCCATTAGACTTTTCATACAGGGCTGGTGGGAATGTAATATGTAAGACTCCATTTGGGAAACAGTCAGCTTTTTATAATGTTAAATACTAATGTTGGGGCTCACGTAACAATAGCCCAAAGTGAATGCCTCAGAAACAGCCTCAAAAGCAAAGTTTTTCTCTGACCTACTCCTGCCATCCTGTTCTTCAGCCTCATTCTCTCCTGAAGTAAGTCATAGAAACCAGAATCCCTTTTCCCCAAAGCTGGCCATAATAATATACTCTAACCTTCCCCCTGCCTTTCTGTCTTGGAGCTGGCCATAAAGAAATTCTCTGACTACCTTGTCTGATTGTAGGTCATAAGACCCCCCATTCTGGAAAGGGTCTTGCCCCATACCCAGGGAGGAACGCTGCACAGAGAGGCCAAGAAGAATCTGAACAGACAAGCCTTGCTGGGTTTCCCCACTCAGTCTATTAGCATTAGATTACACACTTTTTATCCAGTCACATTTCTACATAGCTGCCCCTGCTTCATAGAATCTTAGCATAAAAGTGGACAGCTTTCCCTGTACCTTCGGGTCTTCATTCTGAAGGTTCTCGTTTCACATAAATCCAATAAACTTGTTGTAATCTTTCTCCTGTTAACTCACATTTTGTCGGTTTTCAGTGAACCTTCAGGGGGGTGAAGGGGAAGTTTTCCCTTGTCCCATACACTAGGATGTAGCAATCCCACTCCTCAATATATATCCAGGAGATAGGAAAACATATGTCCACACAAAGGGTGTACAGTTTTATTCATAATAGCCAAAAGCTGCAGAAAACAAACAAACAAACAAAAAACAAACCAAAAAACAAAGACACCAAACGCCCATCAACTGGTCAATAGGTAAGAAATTGTGGTATGTGCTTACAAAGGAAAACAACTCATCATTAAAAAGCACTGAACTACTACTAATTCAAGCAATGCATTCATTAATATAAATAGAATTATGCTAAATGAAAGAAGCTGGACACAAAAGGCTACATAACTTATGATTCCATTTATATGGAGTTCTAAAGAGGGCAAAAATTATAGGCATCAAAATAAGATCAGAAGTTGCCTAAGGGCAAGAATGGGGGATAGAATATTGATTTAAAAATTGCATAATGGAACTCTATAGTGATGTAAATATTCCACGTCTTGATTGTGGTGGTGATTATATGACTATATATACCTGTCAAAACTGTGAAATGAACATTTAGCTAAAAAAAGAGTGAATTTTAATGTATTTAAAGTTTTAACTTGATATGCATAACAACAACAAAAAAACACAGGTTCAAGTTTCTTTCTTGTATCTAGCTGTCTGACCTTGGGAAATTGATTACTTAATGATTTTAAGCTGCTATATAAGCCTAAATGTTCCCTCTCACTCTTTAACTGATAATTGCAACTACATTAACACTCAGTGAATAAGTCAGATTAATTAAATACACTTCACTGCATTTTAACTCATAAGGTTTCATCCAAATTTCCACAGCCCCCCTGTACTTCAGAGACAATCTGTAAAAGAAATATCTTGGGGATACATCCCTTATTGGTCAATTATTGGGAACAACTAGAATCTGAAAAGCTCTTATGTTGACGTCCAGATTCAAAACTGAACTGGCTTTTCTATAAAGATGTATTGTTCCAGAGACTGAATCACATTCTTACCACAAATAGAAAGTGCCCAGAGCTTGGCTAAATCCATACCTTTACAGTTTGGGGTTGCTCCTCAAAAACATAGTAAAAGAGTGAGAAATTGTAGATAAAGAAAATACACAAATAGATCTTACTTTGGTTACTAGCGACAGTGAATTCTATTGACATATGAAATTGTATTTCAGGTCACGTAAATGATTCAAAAAATTGATCAGTCTGAAAATACAGAAAGTAAGAAAACATTCAATAGTAAGCAGACTGATAACTAAGCAGCACCATACTTTTTCTGAAGGTAAATTTGTATTTCGTGATTACTGATTGGTTGAGACATAGCATTTTCTGTGAGAGGCAAAATCATAACATCCTATAGAAGGTATATTTAATACATATTTTTTAAAAAAACCCTATTTCAAAATCCATCTCTCAGCTAGAACAACTCTTTGTGGTCAGGGATTGTGTATTTCTCCTCTGCCTCTTCAGAACTCAGCACAGTGTCTGAGACATAATATATACTCAAATTATATTAATGTTTTAAAATAATAAAAACCCTGAAAAGTATAAACTTCTTAATAATTTTAATCATTTACTAACTTCATGTTCACCTGTCTTAAGCATAAGGCAGCACTTATATTTAGGAGCATGTGACAGCAATAACCCACACTTGTAGATAAAATTTAAAATGTGTTTTCAATGTCCTGGAGCTTCAGACAGGACTGTGATGTATAATTTTGATGAAGATAATCATTTCTTAACATTAACTGCTTAATTGCTTAAAAGATCTGAAACTGTCCTAACTTTAATTTGTTCCTGTGGTAATTGTCTTGAATTTTGGAAATAGCAAGCCTCTTTTCACATGGCTGATGATAACAATTTCTGATTCATGTTTTAAATTTGGATTAAAGCAGATAATTTAGCACAGCTTCCAAAATGTCAATATGAGACTCACCCTTGTCCTCTCCCTCTCCAATAATCATGTAGCTCTGCTTTCATTAGCTAAATATTCCTCAAATCGATTTCCTCCATTCAGTTTCTATCACCATTTTCATTGTCTTTCACATGTTTACTGCAAATGTTCTCATGGCTTTCAGTCTTGTTTATTTCAAGCCATTCTCCATACTCCTTCCAGAATTTTCTGTCTATAATTCAAATTTTACCACTTGACACTCTGCCTGATTATGAATCAGTGACTCCAAATTGATTACAAGTTAAAAAAAATCTTAATATACTTTAGGCTCTTCCTGATCTGGCCTTGCCTATTGCTAACTATTTCTAGCTGCTCTCAGCCTTAGGTAACACACTCCATCACTTGTGATTATATACAGTTCTTCACACAGACTTTGTTGTTTCTTGCCTCCCTGCCACTGCTCATTCTATTTTCCTTCCTGGAACATCTTTCCTCTAAACAATTATCTAACTTTGACTTATTATTTAAGACTTCTCAAAAAGCACCTTCTCCAAAATTCTCTTCCCATCCATGACTTGAAAGTTTTGATTAGCTATTTGACATCTATACTCCCATAATACTCTCTGCCTGTCTTTATTATTACACTTTCCATATTATAGTACAATCATCTTTTTGCTATTGTTTCTCTCATCCTCTTTATATTTGTTGAACTTCAAGAGAAGAGACTTTGTCTTATTTCTCTTACATCCACAGTGCCTAGAATAGTGTTTGGTACATGACAGGTACTCAATACATGCTTGTTGGATGAAGGAATGAATTAGTGTATATTTGAAGTGCCAGTCAGCTGCTTGGGAAATTAATTTGCTTTACATTTTACTTTATAAATTCTTTTTAAGAGGAACACGTAAAAAGAATGACATTTAGATATCTCGAACAGCACAATAGAATGTACTGACTTCTAATTCCTAGAATAGCCTCCTACTACAATATGAAGCAGCAATTATATTTAACTACGTACGATAAACTAGAATGACGGCAATAATTTGCCTTTGTATAAGAAATTAAAGTTTTCCCTAATAAACAGAGCATCAGTCAGAGTTTCAATGCTTACTTTGGATAAAAGAAATAGTTAATTGATTTCGACTTAACTATCTGCTTAATTTCTAAAAGATTTGATACTTTTTCTTGACTTTAAATTGCTATTATGCTATATTGTCTTGTTTTCTGAAAACAGTTTTTCTGTAAAGCAAACAAATATAGAAAAAAATTTGTAAAGAAACCCAAAATAAAATGTACCCCTAATTCAGAAGTTTTTGTGCCACCCTCCCAAAATTGTGTTATTTAAGGTCAAATTATTTATAAAGAAGAAAACTGCTGCAAGCAATTTTTTAAAAATACAAGTTAGCTATAATATGTTCTATGTTGATAATTACATCTAAAAATATTCCAAACATTTCATTTTTCCTTTAGCACTTAAACATCTGTTGGTATATGCAAAAGTTCACTTGGATTCCATAATAAATTAAATGATGTTTCCTTGAAAAGAATCTAGAGTATAACGATAAGCTACTATTAAGATAATTACCTAAAAAAAGTTATGTCAATCAATGAATTTCTTTCATATTGACAAATGTTTTGGAATTTGTGGGCTTATGTTTTCTTGACATCAGTATGCATTCTTGAAAGGAGTATAAATGAAAGAATAAGAATATCAATAAAAAAATTATTTGAGATCTAATCTAATATCAACAATCCTCAAACTGACCAAAAAAAAATTTTTTAGTACTAATGCAAGTGACCAGATCCTTTCAAAGTGTTATGTGACATTAATGTGACTATAGATAAAATATTGCCTATGTTCTTAATTGCCATATATTGAAAATTAGTTTACTAAGACATCTATAATAAAAAAGCAATAGATTATGTTACAGTCAATCATCACAACATATAATTTATTTATTCTTCAATCAGCTCTTAAGCATCCACTATTTTCAGGCACTGTATTAAGCACTAAAGGAACAAAAATTATTCAAATGTGATCCCTGACTAAAGAAATTCAGAATTTTGCAGACGAGTAGGTAAAAGAAAGATTTTGGAGGAGGAGAACATTAATTTTAACTCAGACAATACAATGTAAGCATTCAGAGAAATTGAAATAATAAAGGTAACCACATAATAATGGGAGGGGAAAAAGCACAAAAATCTATACCATGATTTATTTTTAAAAAGTTGAAATAACTAAGGTTAGTCATTAACCAAATATGTAAGCAGAATGATCAGTGTTACAGTGTATTAGTTTGCTGGTAGCAGCCTTCCTGTTCCTGGGGCAGGCATACTTAAATGTCAGTGAAAAAAGCATATCTGTGAGATGCTTTATCCAAATATGTAAGCAGAATGATCAGTGTTACAGTGTATTAGTTTGCTGGTAGCAGCCTTCCTGTTCCTGGGGCAGGCATACTTAAATGTCAGTGAAAAAAGCATATCTGTGAGATGCTATTTGAGAAGCTCCTGAAAAAGCCTGTGCTCCTGCTGGAATGCTCCAAACCCTAAATCTCAATTTCATCCTTAAATACTTTCCTGATAATTTCTACAGATCATCTGTATATCTTTTTCTTTGGTTGCAGGCTGGGGGAAGGGGGTTATTTAGATGCATGTGTGCTTTACGGTTCCTGTATAGTGGCGATTCTTCCAGTCTGTCTGTTCATGAAGGTTTCTGTGTGTACTGTTTCTTTTTTCTTTTTTTTTTAATTGAAACATAGTTGATTGTACACGTTTGTGGTGTACAGCATTGAATATTAATACCTGTGTGCAATATGTAATGCCCAAATCAGGATAATTAGTAAATTCAACTTTACACATTGTAATCATTTTTGTGGCCCTTTACCAATTTCTACCTAACACCCTCACCCTCCCCCTTTCCCACTTCTGGTGGCTTCAGTTCTGTTCTCTCCTTCTGAATGTTTGACAAATTTTTGTGATTGCTATATCTTTCTTTCTTTTTTAATTGTTTATTTTTTTCAGTTCCCACTTATGAGTGAAGACATGCAGTATTTTTCTGTACCTGGTTTATTTCACTTACTGTAATTTTCTCTAAGTTTATCCATGTTGCTGTGAATGGAAGAATTTCATTCTTTTTATGGCAGAGTAGTATTCCAATGTGTATATACACCACATTTTCCTTATCTGGTCATTCATCAATTGACATTTAGGTTGGTTCCAACTCTTGGCTATTCTAAATAGAGCTGTGATAAACATAAGAGTGCAATATCCCTTCAACATTATGATTACCATTTGTTTGGATATATACCCAGAAGTGGGATTGCTGGATCATATGGTAGTTCTATCTGTAGTTGTTTGAGGAAACTCCATACTGTTTTCCATAATGGCTTCACTTACTTACACTCCTACCAGCAGTGTAGGAGGGTTCCCCTTTCTCTGCATCCTTGGAGCATTTGTTATTCTCTGTCTTATTGATAATGGCCAGTCTAATTGGGATGAGATGATATCTCAATGTGACATTGAGCATTTGTTCATGTGTCTGTTGGCCATTTGTATATCTGCCTTTGAGAAATGCCTATTTAGCTCCTTTGCCCATTTTTAAATTGAGTTACTTGTGTTTTTACTGTTGTTTTGAGTTCTTTGCATATTCCCAATGTTAATCCCTTCTCGGATGCATGGTTTGAAAATCCTTTCTCACATTCTGTAGTTGTGTTTTAGCTCTGCTAATTGTTTCTTTTGATGTGCAGAGCTTCTTAGTTTGAAATAATCCCATTTGTTGATGTTTTTTTGATGTTGTTGCCAGTGCTTTGGAGGTCTTATTCATAAACTCCTTGCCCAGTCATGTTTCCTGAACTGTTTCCCCTATGTTTTCTTTTAGGAGTTTTATAGTTTCAGGTCTTATATTTAAGTCTTTAATCTATTTTGAGTTGATTTTGATATTTAGCAAGAGGTATGGGTCTAGTTTCATTCTTCTACATATGAAATGTCCAGTTTTCCCAGCATTATTTATTGAAGAGGCAATCTTTCCCCAATATAAGTTCTTGCTGCCTTTGTCAAAGATCCATTGGCTGTAAGTATGTGGGTTGATTTCTGGGTTCTGTATTCTGCTCCTTTAGTCTGAGTGTCTGCTTTTATGTCCGTACTATGCTGTTTTGGTTACTATAGCTTTGTAATATAATTTGAAGTCAGGGAGTGTTATGCCTCCGGCTTCATTTTTTTGCTCAGAATTGCCTTGGCTATTCGGGGTCTTTTGTTGTTCCGTATGAAAACTAGGATTGTTTTTCTATTTCTGTGAAGAATGTCATTGGTATTTTGATGGAGATTGCATTGAATAGGTAGTTCACTTTGCATAGTACAGACATTTTCACAATGTTTATTCTTTCAATCCAAGAGCATGGAATGTCTTTCCATCTTTTTGTATCCTATTCAGATTCTTTCCACTGTGGTCAGTAGTTCTTGTTGTGGAGATCTTTCATCTTCTTGGTTAAATTTATTCCTGGGTATTCTACTTTTTGGTGACTATTATAAATGGGCTTGCTTTATTGATTTCTTTTTCTGCTAGTTCATTATTGGAGTATAAAATGCTACTGATTTTTGCACATGGATTTGTATCCTGCAACATTATTGAAATTGTTTATCAGCTCTTAGAGTTTTTGGTAGAGTCTTTAGGTTTTTCTATATATAGTATCATGTCATCTGCAAACAGGGACAGTTTGACTTTCTCTTTCCCTATTTGGATGCCCTTTATTTCTTTCTCTTGCCTGATTGCTCTGGCTAGTACTTCCAAAACAATGTTAAATAGGAGTGGTGAGAGTGGGCATCCTTGTCCTGTTCCAGTTCTATTCATCCTGATCATCACTCAGGATGATACTGGCAGTAGGTTTGTCATATATGCCTTTTATTGTGCTGAGATATTTTCCTTCTATATCTAATTTTCTGACAGTCTTCATTATGAAGTGATGTTGAATTCTGTCAAATGTTTTTCTGCATCTATTGAGATGATCATATGGTTTTTGTCCTTGATTTTTTTAGTGTGGTGTGTCACATTTATTGACTTGTGTCTGTCAAACCATCCTTGCATCCCTGGGATGAATCCAACTTGATCATGTTGTATAACTTTTTGTTGTATTGCTGTATCTACTAATATTTTTCTAAGGATTTTTGCATGTATGTTCATCAGAGATATTATCCTTTAATTTTCTGTTTTTGTTGTATCTTTGTCAGAGTTTGGTATCTGGGTGATGTTGCCACATAGAATGAGTTTGGGAGAATAGCTTCTTCTTCAATTTTTTGTAGATGGAAAGTAATAATTAAGATAGTTAAGATCAGAACTAAATGAAATTCCCCCAAAATAATACAAAAGATCAATGAAACAAAATGTTGGTTTTTTGAGAAGGTAAACAAAATAGACAAACCATTAACTAGGCTAATTGAAAAAAGAAGAGAGAAGACCCAAATAACAAAAATCAGAATTGAAAAAGGAGACATTACAACCAATTCCAGAGAAATACAAAGAATCATTAGAGACTATTATAAACAACTATACGCCAACAAATTTGAAAACCTGGAGGAAATGGGTAAATTTCTGGACACACACAACTACCAACACTGAACCAAGAAGAAATGGAAAACCTGCACGCACTAATAATAAGCAATGAGATTGAAGCAGTAATCAGAAGTCTCCCAACAAAGAAAAGCCCAGGACCAGATGGCTTTACTGCTGAATTCTACCAAACCTTTAAAGAGAAATTAATACCAATGCTCTGTATATCTTTTTCTATTCCCCATTTTTATTTCTTTTGGTCCATTTCCTTGGTATGCCTGGTATTACTGAATTCCAGGCAATATATAGACAAAGATGTAATGACTTTCTCCATAGCAGATTTCCCTTATACTCTAGAAAGTTGTTAGAACAGGAGCATCTCTCCTCAATTCCATCAGATATTGAATTGCAGTTTATTTTCAGTTTTCAAGGTTTTGAACACCATGGATTTCTTCATTACTTTTAATGTGCAGTCTCCCAGGAACTGAGAGAGAGCATGAATGGGATATTAACTGGGGTCCTCAATTTTGGTAGGGCCAGAGCTCCAGCTTTTTCTTCTTGGCACTAAAAAACTTCCAAAAGCTCTTCTGAGTTTTCCGACTATTTCTCTATGGCTTTACATCCTATTGGCCTGTACAGTTTAAAAACTGACAAAGCTTCAAAGAAAAATACAGCTCAGAATGTTAGCGTCACTTCTACATGCTTCCTTTCTTTCAAAAGTCTTGGTTCTCAAGTTCTAGTTCCAACATTAATTCCTGTCTTCTTTGTCTAATAAAATCACAGAAGTCTATGCTGTTTCCTCTGTCCTGTAGCAGATTCCAGTTTAATACGTAACAAGTGACGAGTAAACATTGGGCTCACGTCAGTGAAGCTAGCTTTTTGTAGGATTTATAGCCCTTCAAGTCCTAGCTGCCTCTGAAACTCTCCAATTCATTTACACAATTGTTGATGTTGTTTTTCTAATTGTTTTTAGTGTGAGTGTTGGTCTGCTACAAACTATTCTCTTGTAGCTGGAAGAAGCATTTCAAAATTATAAATTTCATACTCTTGATTTACATGTTGAGAATGTCAATTAAGTGGATATTTTTGTAAATCACAAGAGGTTAATTAAGCTTCTTGCTGTTTTGGTTAATGTTTTAGTATCATTTCTATTACTATATTTTTTGTCCAGGGAATGTGACCATTTCAAATTTTATCTCAGGGATTTATCAAGTCATAAAGAAGGAAAGCACTCCTGTCTTCATAAAAGGAAAGGAAACAAATTTTGGTATTGGTAGAAAAGTAAATTTCAGGAGCAGTAAGAGATAATTGAGTTCCTACTGGATGGTTCCTATTTTCTGCGAAAGGTATGAAGCAAAATTTTATGAGAGCCATTGAGGTTATGGCAATGTATTCTATTTCTCTCACACCACAAGTAGCTTAAAACAACACACATTTATTATCTCCAAGTTCTTGTGGGTCTGGGCATGGCTTAGGTAGGCTCTCAGATATGACAAATCTGAAATCATGGTATCAGTTAAGCAGTGTTCTCATGTGATGATGTGAATCTGCTTCTAAGCTCATTCCAGTGTCTAGCTCAATTAATTTCCTTACATCTGTAGACCTCATTGATACTTGCTTCTCCCTCAATCCAATAAAAAAATTCTCTGACCTCAAGACTCTCTTTTAATGGGCTCACCTGATTAGGTCAAGGTCACCGAGGACAATCACTCCTTTTGATACTGGAGGAGAGGGTCTGGGGAGGCCCAATGGCTGGCCTCAACCCACCCCTGCCACTTACCAGGTTCTTGGCTCCACCACAGGAAAGAATTCAAGAGCAGAGTCACAGTAGAAAGTGAGAAGAGGTTTAATGTAACAAGTAAGAGATACAGATTTCACAGAGAAAGTACAGCCTAGCTCCAGAGACTGAGCAGGGTCCACATCAAGATTAATGTAAAAGTATTCACAAAGTGCAGACTGGCTCTAGAGTCAACAGCAGCCTGATAAAGGTAAGTTTGATACAAAAAGAAATACACACCTCAGGCAAAGTGCAGGCTGGCTCTAGGAGAGTAAGCAGCAGCCCCGCTTTCTACCAGGGTTCCACTTTTAGTTTCACTCCCTAATACATACTCATGATATCTAATGAATATTTAACTCAATTAAGGGGGTGGTTTCCTGTTATGTAACAGTCTTATACATGCTCAGTTGGTCTCCTTTTAGGGTATATTCTTTGGTCAAATCCTATCACATGTACTAGACATATGTGAGAATATTCTGTGCTCTTTAGCACCTCCAGTGGAAGGTTGTCCAAAGGATAAACTCCTTCCCACTGAGCGTGCTCGGTCACTGCGGTTGTATAAGCCTGTATAAATTCCTCCTACTGAGCATGCTCAGCTACTAGAGTTATACAATTTATTTTACTAAGCATGCTCAGCCACTGGATTTGCATAAGTCCACCCCTCGTGGTCTCAATTTCCCTGTGTTGCTATCAAAAATAGTCCAATAAGCAACAGTAACTCTCCTCTAGAGGAAGGACTAGAGGAGGGGCTTGAGACCTTGAGGAGTGGCTTGAAATACAAAGGTGTGTCCTGAAACCCAAACCCACGGAAACTGAACATCTATCTCACTCTGATTACCTTATTGTCAACTGCTTAAGGATTTTAATTACATCTGCAAAAGCTCTTCATTTTAGCAACAACTTTTTGGTTAGAATCAAGTTGTTGGTCCTACCTATACCCAAAGGGATAGAATTATTTAAGTGTACAGGACATTGAGGGCCATCTTAGTATTTTTGCTACCATGTGCAGGAGATTTAAAAGGGTACAGGTTTTGAATCAGTCACTCTTAGTAATATTAGAAAAAAATAACTGTTTAGTTTGATTTTGGGACATTGTTATAGGTTCTTCTAAAAAAGGAGACCACACATTTATAATGAATTTTTTTTTAATGGTGCAAATTCTTCCATCAAGAGGTAGGAACTATGCCCCTTCACTTGAATCTGGATAAGCTTATAACTCACTCATAATCAATAGAAATTGGCAAATGATACTATGTAACTTCTAAGACTAGGCCAAAGTAGATCATGTAGATTCTATTTTGTTGGCTAGAACACTTACTTTCGGAGTCCTGATCCACTATGTAAGAAATCCAACTTCTCAGAGACTTTCATGCTATGAGGAAACCCAGACTACATAGAGAGACCATGTGTAGGTGCTCTGGACAACAATCCAAGCTGAGGTCCAAGTCAACAGCCAGCATTAGTCACCAAACATATGGGTAAAGGTGTTTCTAGATGATTCCAGTTGACCAGAAGCCATATCAATCCTTAGCTAAAAATACTGTTCTTAGAAGACAGCAAATTTTCCATAAAGGGCAAGAAGTAGCAGAAGTGGTTACCAAAACTTGGGCCTCAAAGAATGCAATGGAAACATGTGGAAGATAAGAGAGTAGTGAGAGCTTAAATCAAAGGGGAAGATACTTGAATATTATGGTGATAAGAATACTGCACAAAGGGAAGACCAGTTATAGCACGGTGGATTAAATAGACTAGACAGTTGCCAAAATGACTAACATCAGCAAATTGCTGGTTAGTGGTGATGACTGAGGACTCCCAGGAAGAGTCAGTCAGGGTCTGGATTAGTTGTAGTTGCAAAAAGTCCTAGAACATGTGTAGAGACACCACAGTGTAAATATAGCATGAGGGCTCTAACCGCATGTTAGAAGAACATTGGCTCTAACCGCATGTTAGAAGAACATTGGCCTTAGTTGAAAGGTGAGATCTTAGACTTCTTGAATAAATATTTCTAATTATATATTTTATCAACGTAAGATGACTATCTTTGTCCTGAGGGCTCTTGCTTTAAATCCTTCTATGATTAGTATCACTGTTTCCCTTGTGCATTGCTTGCTTCAAAATAATAATGCCCAATTTTTACATTTCATATTCATAAGACTTTAATTTTGCCATGTATCTTGTAAACAACAAATAATTTAATCTAATTAGAGCGTTTTTATTTCATTTTAGGATTAATTTAATTTTTATTTACCTTTTGAAATAAAATACTTAGCTTTCATTTATGCCATTTTGTTCTCTTCCTCCTATTTGTTTACACATTCCTACTATTTTCTTAGTGTTTTTCTCTTTGTCCCTATCTCCTCTGGTGCTTTGAAAGGGATGTATCCTGTTTTGTATCTACCAAAAGTTTGACTTACATGTCTCTAAAAATATTATGTAAATAATTTTTCTTATAAAATAAGTTAATATATGAAAAACACGTGGAACAATGACTAATAATTAGCATTGCATAAGCATTTACTAAATAACAGTAAATATTGTTGGAATTAAGTATAAACTTTTTTTTATATCTTCTTCATTTCAGCAATTACTTGACTACAATATTAATTTCTCCTCTTCCCTCATTCAGTTTTAAATACTTATTAAAATAATGTAGAATTTTTTATTCTTTTATAAATTTTGCTTCTTCTAAACTTTGCATGTGTACTCACCATCATAATCAGAGATTATGCCATAAGTATCTCTATCTCAGGCTCTTAAATTTGCTTTATCAGTTATTTGGAGTACATTTTCAAGTTTGTTTGTTTAAGAAAATGAAGAAAGATATGCAGGTAGCATATTTTCTGAGCCAATACGTTTTTAAGAAATTCTTTCTATTCCCTGGATCAGAATGAACTATTTGTCAGCAAATAAAACTCTTAGGTAATAATAATTCACCTCAGAATTGGTATTTTCTGCTAGTTTAAATACCGTTGAAAATTAGAGGATACACAAATATGGTTCAGACTTGATCATTTTCAAATTATCAGTGTGGCTGGACATTTTAGCTGAAGATGTGTTAGTGAGAATTTCTTTCCCATTGTATAACCTTGAAGATATTGTGTTCCTTTGATCTGCATTGTCAGATCTTATGTCAAAAAAATAATTCTGCTGCTATTATTTTTGATCCATTTATTTCAAGCTTTCTTTCAAAAATAGCCAAAATCTGTTGATGGTTTTCCAGTGTAAAATTTCCACAATTATAATCTTTTCTCATAATTTTAATATTCTTTTTTCTTTCCAGTATGTTCTGGAAGAAATTTCTAAATTTGTACTTTATGTTATTGATACACATGCCCTCAGAATAAATTCTGATTTTTACCATGTTCAATGCTGGTTTATTTCTCCTACTGCATTTTAGTTTTTTTCCTATGCCATTTATTTCTCTTATGTGCACCGTTAAGTAGTCCTTTTATCTCAAACCATTCTTTCTTTATAATGTCTGCTCCTAATCCATGGAGTTCTATATCCTAGTGGTTTATTCTGAGGAAGTCAAATAATTTTCTAAAAAATTCATCTAGCTTAGAAATTAAATTATTTCCAGAAGAATTCTGTACTTATGAATCTTACTTTCTCTTGTACTGTAGAAGTTTTTAATTGACCTTTCTAAAAAAAACTCTTTACATAGCCTCAGGCAATATGGAATTTGTATAAACTTCATATTGCTAACAAATGGGGTGGTGGATTGCTCTTGTTCTACTCTCAGTCTATGTATGTGGCTGCTAAACGCCATTTACAGACCTCAAGTGGACAGCAAACTAAAATACACACTTCCAAGTTCTCATTAGTCTTCCACCCAGGGTATGTCTGCTCTTTGGTAGAACTTCTTTCATTCACAGCATGGCTGTCTAGAACTCTTGCACAGCTATAGCTCCTATTGGTCAGTCCTACCAGGGCTCTTCATGATTCTGCCTTTTCCAACAGTGCTTATTCAAAACCCAATAAATATTCCACAAATATTTAATTGTCTACTATGTGCCAAGTGTTCTTGGTGCTGACATATGGTGATGATCAAAACAGATACAGAGCACACACATGTTCCCAACTCCATGGAGCTTACTGATAGAAGAAGGAAATGATCAAATAACTACATATAAAAACACAAACCCAATTAATAACAGACTCTGATTAATGCTATTTAATCATTAATTCATTTAGCCAACAAATATTCATTGAGTGAATTCTTTGTGACAACCATTAGTTTAGGTTCTGTGGACTGATCAATGAAGAAAGGCAAGTTTTCTGCCTTCATTGTGTTTTACTCTAGTGAACTAGTCCATTGTTAAGTGAAAATATTAAAAAGGATCTGATCTACTACAGCCTTCAGCAAAGCCTTCTCTGAGGATGTGACATTTGTACAGAGATATGATGAATCAATAGAATTCAACTCATTAGCCTGTTGAAAGTGAGTAGGGTGAGAAGAAGAATATCACAGGTGGAAGAAACAGCAAATCCAAAGTTCCTGAGGCAGGTTGGAACAGGAAGCTATGTAGCAGCTTTTTTTAAATTCTAATAAAAAATCTAATTATTTTCTCTCAGATTCAAAAATTAGTTTTCTATTAATCTTTGTTTTCAGTATTGTGAAAAATAGTTTTTAATGAAGCTTTTAGTGAAAAGTTGAGCAAAATCTATTAGGTTCCTCTAGCCAGATGACATTTTAAACCACAGATACTAAGCCCCTTTGTATTAAGCAATTTCAGTTTTTTTAAACTGTTTTTTTAATCTTATGTGGTTTTCTCTTTATTTCCGCCTCTCAGCCAGCTGCCTTTTTATCTCAGTCTGTTGTCTCAGATTGTTGTTTTATCTCATCTTTGAACTTATTTTATTGATTCCATGTTTTATTGAATTATGTTGAGAATAAAAACGAGAATCTGGCTTGAGTGAATTTGATTCCTAATGTAAATCTACAAATAAGCGTTTTTGTTTTATCTCTCCTTAGTATTACATGCATCCCATTGCTTTAGATTGTAAACATTTTAAAAAATTTTTCATAACAATTGTGCTAGTTCAGCCTCTAACCATTTAGAAAAACAAATAATTCAACCTGAAGTTGAATTATTCAGAACCAGAGTCAGATTCTCTCAGATGTTGGGTATTAGTCTAGCCCTTAATCCCATCCCATGAGCTGAAATCAAACAAGCAAACAAAGTGAACATGACTCCCCTGTTGAACTTGATTTACACACACACACACACACGCGCGCGCGCGCGCGCGCGCGCGCGCACGCACGCACGCACGCACACCCCACAAGAAAGATATTTTATTTATGTGTACCTGTCAAGTGGTTACAGTAACTCTAGACACTAGAAAGAGATACTTAAAATTTCCCTCATGTGAGTCACATGTGTTAAGCCACGTCAAATCTTTTTTTTTTTTTTTTTTTGTCTTTCTTCGTGACCGGTAAGAGGATCACAACCCTTGGATTGGCCTTGCCCGCACCACGCTCAGCCAGTGAGTGCACTGGCCAGCCCTATATAGGATCCGAACCTGCGCGCTCCGCTGTGCTCCCAGTGCCGCACTCTCCCGAGTGCGCCACGCAGTCGGCCCACATCAAATCTTTTTTAACAAAAACAAGAAATAATATGTAGAGATGTGCATAATAAATTGTGTGTGGATAAAGAAACTATCTATATTGAAAAAAAAGTTTGATTCTTCTTAATCTATGAACCTAGAAGGACTACTTTCAAGTCATCCAGATACTCTGATTGACTCTCAAAAAGATAATATTATGATGAGTAACCTTATTTTCCAGGTACCTTGAATAACAAAAGAAAAGAAAAAAATCTTCCAGTCACTGGAAAGTTAATTTCACCCCATATATTTGGTTTCTCTCAATTTCAAATAATTTTGATTAATGTGAATCAATCTCTAAATGTTGATAGCCTTTGAGGGAGCCTATAGATCAATTGTCTGCACTTGCAAAATTAAAGATAAAATTCTAGGCCGTGATGACCTCAAAGAAGGATTGCTCCTGAGAGGGCAAGCAGACTTCCTCTCCTTCTTTACTTTAGTTATAACGCCTCCCACCAGACCCAGCTTAGGCATCTGGTGAAATTGGCAGCTCCCAACACAGTGACAACCCTTTAACTCACAAATATCTTTCCCTTTAAATCACCATGGTGATCAAAATGCCACTTTGTAAAACTAAGTGATTGTGTTCCCAACCATCCTCTATGAAAAAAAGAATAGGTCTTGAACGAGGTGCTTACTTTAAATAAATCTCTGTTAATAACTGGAGCACATGCACTTAGTAATTTCGATAGGTAAAGAAACACAACTCAAAATAGTACAGATGATCATCATAGGATTTGAGAAATAATGGAGTAATATTTTAATAGATGCCTAAAAATCCTTCTTAAATGAATTTTGAGAGAAGCAAAATTTTAGCCCCAAGCCAAAAATATTCAAGTAGAGGGCATAGAACTGATAATTCCCATCCATAAGCAGCTTCCATTCAATTAGGTAAGACATATGAGTTTCTAAATAATCACATTAAAAATAGTTAGAATTTCTTTTAGTAAATTACAGTCTGTGAGGTTTCTATTTGGGAGTATAGAGCATTAATGTATAGAGATAAATCAAGCCATGTTTTCAGTCACAGAAACAATAATATTAGGAAGGGCTCTGATTACTTTTATACAACCTTCCCTCATTGAACTATGTTCCATTGAAAGTCAAAACTGTACCATTTATAAATAATTGTAAATACTCGTTTTCCATTTTAACTTTCATATTCCATTCTGGATATTTTATGTCAATAACATTGCACTCTACAATGTAATAAAATTGCTATAGAAACATTAAGTCAATACATATTTATTTATTTTACTAACAAGTATTTTGAATTAGAATTCATTAAAATTTTCCTTTTTTAGTTATTCAAGAATATAAAAACTCTGTAGGTTTAAGAATGATTGATTTTGTTGAGGTGATTATAAGAATCTTCCTACAGACAAATAAGACTTTGTGTTTATATGCAGTGCATCCCTTCCTTTGAAAATTTACAGAAAATATATAGACTTGGCTTTACAAATCTTTTAATTAATATAAGTCTAAATTAAAAATTGTAGGGCTTCCATTTTCATGATCAAAATATGAAGACCAAAAATAATAATAATAATAATAAAAGATTGAGGTATCTTGGTCTATTGTACAAAGTTTGCAGAAAAAAAATAAAACATATAATTTAATGTAGCATCCTATTTTATTTAACTAGACTATATTAAATAAACTACACTGATATATTAAATCACAAACCTGGGAATAAGGGACTAAAAGAAGGATGAGGGGATTTGATCAGAGGAAAGGATCTCTCTTCATCACAGCTGTCAACCTAGGTGATCTTTTGAACTCTATTTAGCAATTCCCTTCTGAAGCACTATCACTCCTAATCACTTCAATAGTATTTCTCACCAAGCTGATTTTCCTTGATGAGATTCTCCTACAGTGTGAAGGCATCTTGCTGCCACACCTCCTGGGGCAGCTACTTCTTAATCATACTTCAAAGCTGCAAGGAGGGCTTGCTTGGATGGCCGCCCAGGAAACCAAACAGGACTTGTGCTTGTTTCCTTCTGGATCATATTTCTGCTTGGCACTTACAGTTGGGGTGGGTTGTGGGTGGGGGTAATATAAAGTCTAAATTTCTAATTACTTGTATAGCTAAAAAGAAGATTTTCTTCTTTGGCACACCAACTGTAAGATGTAAAAAGTAGCTTTCATAGTAGATTCCATAGGCAATGACTACTGGATTACTAATCAATTTCCAAAAACTTAATAAGTGATCAATATGTGTCCAGCACTTTGATCAGTGTTTATTTGCCATGAAAGACTATAAGATATCAATACTACTGATATAGGAGGTGCTCAGTTTCCCTAGGTTCGGGTTTCAGGACATGCCTCTGGTTTCCAGCTACTCCCTGAGGTCTCAGACCCCTCATCTGAGCTCTCCCCCTGAGGAAAGTTACTAAGGCCAGTTAGACCTATTTTCAGTACGAATACAGGAAAAATGAGACCATAAGGGGCTGGCTTATGCAAATCCAGTGGCTGGGCATGCTCAATAAAGAGCACAGAATATTCTTGAATACACCAGGTGCATGTGATAGGGTCTGACCAATGAACATACTCCAGGAAGAGACTGACTGAACATGTGCAAGATGAAATGCCACCCCCTTAACTGAATAATCGTTAAATAGAGAAACTATAAAAGCCAAATTCCAGCCAAAGGCAGGGTTGTTGCTCACTTCCCCGGAGGCAACCCACACTTCCCTTGCTGAGGTGTGTGTACTTTACTTTGGATCAAACTTTCTTTCAGCAACACCTGCTCATTCTCTTGAGCCAGCCTGCATTCTGTATGGAACTTTGTATATTTCTTGCTTATGTGTTAAACTTGGTGTGGGCCCTGCTCAGTCTCTGGAGCTATGCCACCTCTCTCTGTGGAACCTGTATTCTTATCTGTTATATTAAACTTGTTCTCACTTTCTACTGTGACTCTGCCCTTGAATTCTTTCCTGTGGTGGAGTCAAGAACCTGGTAAGAGAATAGGGTGGGTTGAGACCAAATATGCAGCCCCCAGGACCCTACCACTGACATCACTAATTTCTTCTCAATTTAATGATTTGCTCATTTTACTTGGCACTGTTATCTTGATTAGTCTTTCTTGGCACAAACAGCTTTCAAAAACCAAAACAATTAGCCTTAAACCAATAGAATATTTATAGTGTGTCGCTTTATTAGAGTATATAGGTGTATATAGTTAGGACAGAATATCTATGGTTACAAACAAGACAATAAAATACATACTGAAATGTTAACAATTATATATTACTGATACATACTTCCCTTTCTCCAGACACGTGCAGCAGTTATTTCTAGTAGTTGAGAATGCTTGCTCACTGTTTCTGTGTATACACGTGTAGGTATTTATATACTCCCTAAAACTTAAATCTGCTTGAATTAGTCCTTCATGGGCAAAGGAAGACATGGAGCTTGGACATTTTCATAAAGGAAATCATCAAATGAGCTTATTCAATCATGAAAATATAACCAGTAGAAGCAAAATAGGACTGTGTCAACTTTTATTATTATTATTATTATTATTATTATTATTATTATTATTATTATTATTATTATTATATGCAATGTGCAAGAAAGGCAGGGAAAATCTCTGTATAGGTCATCAATCCACAAGGTACACCAATGGTTTTTGATGGAAAAAAGAAATATTGTATTCCCCCTCCCAAAGCACTTCAGATAGAAACCCCTTCTGGCTATAAAGGTTTATTCAGCTTGACAGCTCTGGGCCTCCTGGGCAGAAATCATCTTCTGTCATGATACCTAGAATATTACCTTTAGCAAAGTGGGTAGTGTCCAGCAGCCTGGCTGGGAATTTATCTGTGCTGCCTTGTGGTGTAGTATCTAGCTAGGAATCTATTAGTCTTCTGCAAAAAACAAAAAGTCTGTAAGAGTTGGCACCATTCTCTTAGCAAAAAGTTGCCAGAAATCTCCCGATGGATGTCACTTACTTAATGAATCAATAACCCGCAGAGTTTCATGATTTTCCCCAGTTAAACTTGATCTGGAACCAAGAGCTCCTCAACTAATATTATTTTATTTATACCTTGCTGCTTTGTCCCAGAAAGCTCTCTGAGTTGGGAATAGAGATCTCACACATTGGGATTCTGATGGCCTTAGGTTTAAAATCTTAAATCCTGGAGGTCTCCAAAAGAAAGGACTGATGTTATATGGTGAAATGATCAGGGAAATAAAAGGTTCAGCCAAAAGTCTCAGCTTCTCCACTTATTTATGGCAAATCACTTTAACATTTTCTTAATTGGTTTCCTCACCTATATAACAAAGATAATAATCTCTGCTTTACCTGCCTCACAGAATTGTTGAAAGAATCAAATAATTACATGAAAGAATTCTGTACACTTACGAAACACATTTAAAGATGATAAACTATTGTAGGAAACACTACAAATAGTAGCTATTTAAATAGCAGATTATTTCTTGTCTGCCTGTCAATAAATCATTTTTCATTAAAAGGAAACCAAAAAAAGAAAGAAAGAAATGAAAAGAGCCTATTGTAAACAAAACTTGATTCATGACCTTTCTATCTAATTCATAATGCCTAGAGGTAATTGTAAAATAACACTCTGTTTATCTGCATTTATTTTCTTTACAGTGATTGTTAATATGGTTAATGTGTCAATTAATTTTTGGACCAAAGCTCATTTATTTGAAAATATTTTTAAAAGGAAAATTCCGTTTTCAAGCTTAAGCACAAAGAGATGGCTAATGATTGAGGACAGACATTATAAAACAACAGCATATGTAGATCTGGACCATTAGAAGCAACAGCAAAAAGAAGTGCCCAGAAGCGCCAGCAATTTATCTCCCTAATCAGGATAAACTTCTAACGGGAGTCACTTGTCATGTGTTCTCCTTACTATTTTTCATTGACAAATCCTGATGTTCTTGATATATCACGAGATCAAATGTATCATCTATGACATGTAATATCTGTATTTTTAGTAGCATTTGTTTCCATGGAAGTATCTCAGTTTTTACTGAAATACATACTATGGTGTTTTGATATTATATTTCTGAAGAAAATGAAGACTTTCTAAGGAAAAAAGAATGAATCAGGGAAGAAGAGCCTTGTGAAAAATATCAGAGCTTATTCTTATCCTGACATATCACCAGCTTGCTGTAAAGATCTTTCTCATTCCTAGATACTAATTGCCTCCATTTTAAGATGGGTAGCATATTTAAGTGAGTCCTAAGGTGAGTTAAAGTTCTAAGTTTTGCTTCTCATTTTTTATAATTCTAAAATATTTGAGGAAAAGATTGCAAAATACTTAAAATTATTTTGCATAAATTGTGTATGAAAGTGTAGAAGAAAGGCTTTGGCTCTCCCTCTCATTTTAGACAAACATCCCTGTGGTTTCAGTCCTTTTTTATCACCTGTCAGTACTTAAGCATGAAGATTAATAGTTGCATTATTTTTGTGTGCAAGAGCTAATAGCCTCTTGATTGTTTTTAATAGGACATTTTAGAAGAGCTCTGTATTTTCCACATTGCAGTATATGTTTTAGCACAGGACCTCTGATTTAACACAGCTCAGTATCAGCTGGCAAAAGAGATTGTTCTTAAAATACCGAATTATTTTAGTCAGGAAAATGTGTAATTATTATTTACCATATAACTTGAGCTCAGTTGTAGATAACATTCATATTGCAATTGATAGACCTATGTCCTTCCCAAAGAGATAATCTCATACCAGAAGTAGGATAAGATTTTCCTATGTATATAGGCCAAAATATTGTGGCCTAATTTTTAGTAAATATCTTGCAATGTGGAAAGAATAGAAATGATACCATAATGAAACCTACTGGAAATTCAAGATAGAGCAGATTGGCAACCAGATCATTTATATCCTGCATTTCTAAACATAAGGATCCTCTCTATCAATGAGTCATAGCAGTATTAAGGGCCAGGAAGCATGGTGGATAAATCCTGGAAACTTTGGTCATATCTAAGATTGTGCTGAGAAAAGAATAGAACTGAAAGTCGGGCAGCCTCATTTCCATCTATGTTTCATTTACATGAAGAGTGTTATGGAAATCAACTTTATTAAAGCTCTGTTCCTTCCCATGGTAAGACAGATATCGATTCACCAGACCTTACCCGTAGACATACCACTGGACTCTACTCTCCAGCAGGCATTTGTCATGGTAGTAAACAACACACCCAATTAGCAGCTGCTCCAGGGCTCTATGTCATCTGATGCTCTTTTACCTCCTTGTCGTCCACCCTGCCTGTGCCCTGCATTTCTCACCTCATTCCAGCCTCAGTGCACTTATTTCTATTTCTCAAACATCCCAACCTCACTCTCATCTCAGAGCCTTTGCACGTGTACTTTTTGCTTGGAACACTCTTCTCTAGTTGGAAACATGGCTGCCATCTTCTCATTAGTTTGGTTTTAATTCAAATGTCTCCTGTTAGAGAAGCTTTTTTACCCTACTTTAACTACTTCTTCATGACTAAGGGTTTTGTGCAATTATTTATTTAAAAAATCTTTTTAGTGTCTCTCCACTCAAAAAGTATAAACTCCATGAAGATTAGAACTCTCCCTGTCTTGGTAACTATTATATCCCAATATCAAACACTGCTTCCCCAACACACAGCAGGAAATCAGCCAATATTTTTGATTTACTAATGGAGCTGAAAAGTAATCTCTAAAGATTTATCTGGCTCTGAAATTTTATAAGTGCTTGATATTTATATAAGAAGGAGAAATTATACATAAGAGTATAGCAAACCCTTTCCTATGCCCATTCAATCTCTGAGTAAACTCTTTAGGGTGGCGTTCAGCTGTGAATACTATAACTGTGAAAATACTTGTTATTGTTTATCTGTTTTCACTGTCATCATAGTTATTCTATTTTAATACTGTTTTTTACAATAAATCTAATGGATAAAAAAGCATAGGGAGACAGAGGAGAAGCAAGACCACAAAAAGACAAAATGGGGGTGAGCATTTCTGAACAAGGGCAGGGTATCAGGACAAAAAGCAGAATTCAAGACCACATCAAGATGGCAGCCACTGGTGAAAAGATTTAAGTTCCTCTTTCATGTAATGTTTAAAGAGAGTCGATATCATTCTATTGAACCAATGATTTATATACTTCAGAGGAATAGAAGAAACTGGGTATTTATCGATGGCTATTGGCTTTCACAAGGTGGTAACTAAGTCAAAAAATAGTCCCGAGAAACAAAGAGGGAAGAGTAGAATTGATTATTTGCCTGGAACAGAGCTGAAAGACTCATCTTACCTCTTTTTAAATCACGCAGCAAAGCATAGAGTCCTGGAAAAAATACACAAAGTCTAAACCCTAAAACTAGTTCATGTCAAACTTTATGTGCCATACCCCCAAAATAAATAAATAACAACAAAATGATGGTACTATGGCTTAGGTGAATAGGTTCACGGCCAAAGTTTACCCCAAATCATCACCATCCATATGCAAGCTACATAATTAAAGTTGGTGTTAACGTGTCTATTCTGTTCATCAAAATTATTATACCTTTAAGTGAATGTATTCAAAATTTCTGGAAAAGGGGACTATGTCACCTGGCAATATCCCAGGGAACAGTTTCCTGCAGGGAATTATGAAATATGACAGGAGTTAGTAAGCTACCTTGGTAAAGAAATCTTAAAGCGAATTCAAGCCACAGGCTGCAAGTAGATGCACAGAGAGATCATCAAACACTAATCATAGAGGGCTTTCCTGAAAGAAGAACAAAAATAATAGTGGACTGAGGAGTGAAACGAAATATGGGTCACATTTTATTCCTTAGGCTTAAGGTTCCATTTTAAGCTTGAGAGCTTTCATGTTCCCACTGTCAAAAATGTTCTGTGCTTTGTATAGGAACTTTTTTGTCATCCAGAAGCTTACATCTTTACAAACCATTGGAAGTCCCCAAACAATTGTAGTGTTGAACATTTATGTTTTTTCAATAAGAACTAACAGTTACTGAGAGCCTACTATAGATGTGCACTCTTACAAATATTAACCCATTTAATCCTAAAAGCAACCCTTACATGTGGAAATATTATTCTCCATATTGTGGAAGAAGACACAAGCTCAAAAGGTGAATTACCTACTCAAGTTTACAGAGCTCTCTAAGGTCTGCCTCTATACCATTTGACAGAGTTTCTCACTCATTTGCATATAAATGTATAATAACACTTTCCCATAATCCTCACACTATCCTCATGAGGGAATAAAAGTGGGTTTATTCTCACTTTACAGCTGAGAAAATGAATACACAGATTGGAGAGCAATGTTGTTCCCCCCTCCCCCCAGCTAGTTACTGGCAGAGCCAGAAATCAGGAGGCCTAACTTAATAGTTTAAATTTTCAATTTCCACAACATTAAGCTGTAATATCTAGAAATCTGCTTTTTCTATTAAGGAAGCCAGCTAGGTCAACGTTATGGGATTCAGTGAGGAAAAACTAATAGAATGTGATTGTAAATTCCCAGAGAATTGCTGAATGATGCAGTCTGCTGTGCTTTCCCTTGCTGGCATGCATTCTAGGAATAAATAAATCAGAGAGGCATCCTGTGTTTGTTTGTAGAGGGGAGAGAAAGGGAGGCAGAAGTGGTGATCCATTATGCATTGTTTCCCAGAGTGGGACCAGCCAGCAGTGCCAGAGCCAGGTTTTAAATATTCATGAGGATGTGGGTGGCTACCTAGAATATGTTGCACTCCAGGGAAAGGCATGCTACGCCTTCTTGTCACAAGATGCGCTCTGCAGTCACACCCTCCAAAGGGGAAACCCTGCGACCCTTAGAACAATCCTGGGTAGCTTCTCAGGAATAGTAGCAAAATCTGAGAGAGATGGTTTAATGGGATCTGCAAAGGAATTTCCTTTGCAGGGAGCTAGGGAAATGAAAGAATCAGTGTTTCACACTGGGATTCTTGCTTATAATTCTCATCATTTGCTTTGCCTGAAAGTCTGATGCAACTCATTAAAAATGGCCTCAAGTATATAAGGCCAATGTTTACGACAGTTTCTCAAACATTACTGTAGAAAATACAGTCTGTGATTATTGCGATTGTGTTAATTTTCCTAAAGGAATTTGCATCTCTAACATGACACATTAGGGTCCAAATAATGGTATTTATAATTTCATGAAAAAAAAAATCTAATGTGTATTTTATATTTTTCAATTTGCTCAAGTAAAGTAGATTATGCTTAAATAAGCCCTTACATTCTAAGACCATGCAAACAGGGAAGATCACAAAAGGATCCTGTAATATAAAAACTTTCCAAAGGCAGATTAAATAACGTAAATGATTTTTTAAATTTGTCGTGTACAACAAATAGTAAAAAGACATTTAAATCAGGACAACAGAGACAGTGGGGGGAGAAGTGGGGGAAGGAAAGGGAGAGAGGGAAAGAGAAAAAAATTTTTTTTTACAAACAATACTACACTTATTATGTGTAATGTACTTTAATATTTTCTATTCTATTCCATTTTATTCTATTTAATTCTATTTGTTAAAATATTGTTCATGACCCTTTAAATTGACTACGTGATAGACCATTTCATCCCAATCTGCAATTTGACAAAGAGATGTAAAGAACTTTCTCAACTAAAACAACCAAAATGCTGACTCACATATTAAAGATATGTATATATTCCTGGAAAAGAAGCAAGGGTCAAATTACATCTATGTAATTCTGGAGAACTAAGGTTTTATTCATTCAACTTTTCAGAGTATAGATATCAGGGAAAAAGACCAAGTGCTAGAAAATGGTATCATATAATAGCAACACCCACAACTAGATGAAACCCCAAATAGTTATAAGCAAAGTATAATGGTGAATGAGAAATAAGCAATGCTACTCAGTAACGCATAGAAAGAAACCCTGATGTTACTACTAGAACAAATCAAAGTGTCTCCTGAGAAGTCAGAATGATAGGCAATCCTCAAGCTGTATTGAGGTCTGAATCCAACTACTAGTATGGATCAAGAAACTTCTCAAGATGATTTGAAGTGTTCCAGGTTGTTAATTACCAAGTCTTCACAAGCAACTGGCAAATACAAATGCAATTCTTACCAGGAGGAACTTAACTTCAACCTAAACTTCAAATCATTTCCACAAAAAAAATTTCCTAGGTAAATAAACAGCTCAACAATCAAGAATCACAAAACACGATACAAAGAAACAAACCACCATAAGTGAAAATCAGAAGAAAAATAAATAAACAAGAGACAATTGAAAAAAACCCAAAAGATCTTCAGAGATTGGCTTTTTTTTTATGAATAATGACATGAAAGAAAGATTTACAAGGTATGAGAAGGTAAAAGAAGATTTGAAAAATAATCATTTAGAATTTTTAGAAGGTAAAAACATACAATAAATGCAATTAAAAAAATACCTGTTAGACTAACCAGAATATTACATACCACTGAAAACAGAATTAGCAAACTAAAAGATCAATCCAGAGACAGGCTCTAGAATGCAGCCAGATGGTAAAACATGAAATGGAACATATGAGAAATAAAGAGATACAGAAGTTAGGGTGAGGACATCTAATACAGTCATGCATCACTTAACAACAGGGATATGTCCTGGGAGATGCATTGTTAGGCAATTTTGTCATGATGCAGACATCATAGTGTACTCACACAAACCTAGATGGTATAGCCTACTGAACACCTAGGCTATATGCTAAGCCTATGGCTCCTAGATTACAAATCTGTACAGCATGTTACTGTACTGAATACTGTGGGCAATTCCAACACAATGCTAAGTGTTTGTGCATCAAAACATACCTAAATATACAAAAGATAGAGTAAAAATATGGTTTTGTAATCTTAGACTGCCTTCATATATGCAGTCAGTCATTAACCGAAATGTCATTATGTGGCATATGACTGTACTATGATCAGAATTTCAGAAGATGAATGAGTGAATGGGGAAGAGGCAATAGGGGCAAAGATAATTTACCTCCCCCTCAAAAGGTTTGAGTCTAAGTCTGTTGAAATAAATTGACAATAAACAGATTAACGGCAGGGGGGGAAAGTATACAAATTTATTAACACACATAAGCATGGGAGCCATACAAAAACTATGAAAACTCAAAGAAGGGCCAGATGATTGAAGCTTAAATACTGTCTTCATAGGGGAGAGGGAGGTAGTGTGGGTGTGGGGACTGCAGGCAATTTTAGAGGGGTGGTAAATGATTTTAGGAGGGATGAATATGCCCTGGAGACAGAAATTAGCTTTTAAATGATTCTCTGCAAACAGAATGAGATTGGAGATAAACAACAGTTTGGACAAAATTTATTTGGACTCTGGTATGGTGTTCCATTTTTAGTCTCTTCCTCTGTGATATGAGTTTTAATCTTCTCCGGTTAATGAAATTTTAGGGAAGGAATTTCAGAGAATAGTCTTATCCTGTGTTTTGGGAGAGACAGAAGATTGTGAGATGAGAGGATGGGAGGTCAGAGAGACCTTGATGCTGCTTCTTTAGTTCAGAATATCAAAGCACCATATTTTGGAGTGTCATTTTCTGAACCCCAACAAGGCGATATTTGAAGAATTAATGGCTGATAATTTTCTACTGATGAAAACCATCAGTTTATAAATTCAAGAGCCCCAAGCAAGATATATGAAATGAAATTTACATCTAAACACAGCAAAGAAAAATGGAAAAGTAAGACAAATAGAACAGTGAATAAGTGGCTATATCTAAAAGAAATGAGTATGTCCAATAGTAGTCATATTGTTTAATTATGAGGAAAAGCAGGCTAGGACCAAAATTATGAAAAGTGGTAGAATATAAATTGGAAGAGGGTGATTAGACTTACTGCATCCTTGGGCATTTAATATGTTAAGGAGGACTGGTTTCAGATTTGCTAAATTTAGTCAACAGGTGGAAATAACTGAGGTAATCTCTAAAATAATAGGCGGAGAGTATGACATCTAAAAACAGGTAAGAATTCAAGCATTTTGAGGAAGACAAGAAAGAAGGTAGAAAATAAAATTAAAAGTAAGACATATAATATCACATGGAAATTTGGTATAAATTAATCCAGATACATGATAATCACTAAATGTGCACAGGTTTGTGGTGGATTAAATGTCACTGCAAAATTTTTATTACTCTCCCTTTGAAAGGTAGTGTTTACTTCCCCTCCCATTGAATCCAGGCTGGCTCTGAGGCTGCTTAAACAATAGAATGCAGCAGAAAACAACAATGTGCAAGTTCTAAGCTTAGCTTTTAAGAGGACTGTAAGCTTTCACTTCCTCCTCCTTGGAACACTCACAATTAGAATGCTCCTGTGCAGAGCCCAGTAGCCAGTATGAACAGCCCAGCAATTGCATGGAGAGGACCCTTGTAGGCACACTGGTTGTGAGTCCCAGAAAACTGCTACCTGACAACCATGTGAGTCAGCCACCTTAGAGGTTCCAGCCCAGTGGTGCCCAAAGGTGATTGTGTACAATCAATATCAGTCACAAGGATCAGAAGAGCTGTTTAGTTGAGCCCAGTAAACCCAGAGAGTCATAAAAGATGATAAAATGCTTGTCATGTTTAGCCACTAAATTTCAGGGTGGCTTGTTTCACATTAACAGAAAATTAAAATAGGGCTAAAATCTGCAGTTAGCAAGATCACAATAGTGTATTAAGAAAAGCAAACTTTAACTACATAATATGTAAAAAAGACATGCTTTAAAACTATCACTTTAGTATAATACTTTTTTATGCCATTCACTCTTCTAAACACATATGTATTCACTCATTCCACAAAACACCTCTGTGATGTAGGGGTACCAGGGTACTTCAAAAACCACATGAAAAAATAGAATTGAAAGATAATACAAATCTTTTCGTGAAAGACTTTGAAAACTCCTCATATTACTATCTCATTTTTCAGAGGAAGAAAACAAGAAACAGAAAGGTTAACTTGCCCAAGATCACCTGGCTCACAGGTTCCAGAACAAGATTTCAAACCCAGGGTGAGTGATTCTAGATACTGAACCCTTAACATACATGGACACTGCATTTCATCACCTACTGAACATTTACTATATGTCAGGCCCTGTCCTAAGTTCTTTATTCTATTAACCACAACTTCTTACAACCTTCTTTAAGAAGACAATGAGGTAAAAAATTAAACATAGAAAAATATGCATTATGCCAATATCAATCAAAAGCAAGCTGGAGTAGCCTGAATAATGTCTATCGACACAGACTGTGAAAAAAAAACAGAACGGTATTAGAGACAAAGCAGATCATTATGGAATGATAAAAGTTTTAATAAATCAGGATAATATAATAATTCTAAATTTATAGTCACCTATAACACATTTAAAATATAACAATAATTTATAGGCTATACTGAGAAATTAAAAAACCCAGCATTACAGGGCAATCTTTTTAACACAGCAATTTTAGTAATTTATACGTCAAGCTGAGAGCAAATTCAGTAAAACACCAGATTTGAAAAGTATAATTAAAAAAATTAAACTTTATATAATTCATGTGGATAGAATATTACCCTAAAATTAGAAATCATTCATTCTTTTGAAGCTTATGTTAAACATAACAAAGATTTCCCATGTGTCAGGCAATAAATTTCAAAAATTTGGTAGATTTCAGATATATTTTACCAGTATGCAATTAATTCAGAAATGATAGCATAAGCATAACTAGGAAAAAATTACATGTACTTAACCAGTCTTACTCATGAACAAAGAAAAATCCTTTTTAAAAAATAAGCAAAAGAAATCAAACAATGTACTAAAAGTTAATACAGTAAGGCCAAGATGGAATTATCACAAGGATGCAAAATTGGTTTCACGTACTATTTCATTCTATTGGGTTAATGTAACCATTACATTAGCTTGTGAAAATGACTTAAACTCTCTAATCATCTGTAAAATGGTGATAATGATCTCTTTTTTATCTTTCTCAAATGATAAATGTGCTCAAATGAAAAGAGATTCAACGGTTATAAATGTGGTTTGTAAACTGTAAAACACTGTAGTACTGAGATAAGTGATTTCATTAGGCACAAAAGTTACCAACATTTCCTTTCTGTTTTTCAACCTGTGTTAAATAGTTAATGAACTATACAGAACAATAAGTCAATATAAGGAGTTTAGTGTGTCCTTAAGATGAAAATGTGAAATGGAAATGTAAAAGAGTCTACCCATTTATATGTAGAGTCTAAAATATAATAAAATAAACAACTTTTTATACAGCACACAGATTATGAAGTAATGATTTCCTGTCGCTCAGAGGCCCATGGTGAGTCTTCGATGCTTGATCCCCTTGCCCCCAATTCAAAGTCAATCACTATTCTGAACTTTTTGTTACTTAATTTCTTGGTCTTCTTTACAGTTTTACATCTATGTCTGTATCCCTAAATGTATATGTGTGTACGTGTGTGTATAGTTTTACCTGTTTTTTAAATTTTAATTTGTGGAATCATATTAGATGCATATATACATGATTTGTTTCTTTCGTTCAAATTTATTTTATTAAGATCATTCAATTGTGATACCTATAAATGTATTTCATTAATATTTTACTGCTGTTTAGTGTTTCATTGTATAAATATACTATAGTTGATATCCATTTTAATGGTAATGAACATTTTGGTTATTTCAACTATTTTGTTTAACTGTTTCAAACAATGCTACTGTGACCATTGTCATCCATATCTCCTTGTCTCTGGGTGCACAGGTGCAAGACTTTATCTAGATTTTATACTTAGGACAGAAATCATTGTATCCAAAGTGGCTACATTTTAAATGTACAAAGAAAGCCCAAACTTCTTCCCAAAGTGCTTGTTCCTATTTACATTCCCATCAGCAGTGGGTGAGTGTTCCTGTTATAATACATCTGCAAAATTGAATATATAACCCAACTTCTTGATTGGTACTATGATAGATACGAAACAGTTTCTTATTAAGGTTTTATTTTGCATTTTCCTAATTAACAATAAGATTAAGTATATTTTCTTTCATTCGTCATTTATTTTCTCCTCTGTGAAATGCCACTTCATATCTTATGTCCATTTTATTTTTAATCATTTTTATTAAATATTAGTACATAAAAATAATATTTAAACAATGTACCTAAGATATGAAGAATAACAATACAATGAATACTGGTATATTTTAAAAGTTACCTTTGAACTTCCTGTGTGTCCTGCATGTCCTTTCTGATTTCATTCCACTTCTTCATGCATGAATGTAACCACAATCCTAAACTGTGTCTTGTTGGGTTTTTGTTTTTAGCTTTTCACTCTCCTGTATGTTTTTCATATTGTTTACTGCATATATGTGAGTTATTAACTTCTCTGCTCACCCCCATACTCAGTAACACTTTTCTTTTTCTGTTAGCATTAGCTGGACTAGTCAGCATTACTCAGGAGAATAATTAAACAGCATTAAATAAAACACTGCTGCTACTTACCCGTCAGTGGATTACACAGATCAGTCTCTATGAACAGCTGCTTAATTCCAAACCATTGCCTGAAATTTAAAGTACCGGCTCATTTGATTTCAATTTGGGAGTTATGTTTGAACTGACTAGGTTTTTTATTCTGTCTCCTCTTTGTATTTAATATGATGTTAACAGTCACATCTGTCCTCTGATTAGCATACACTAAGGTCTCTCATCTTATCTCAGGTTTATCTAAACAATTAATATTGAGGTGAGTGTATATTCTCTTCACGACTTTTATACAATGGTTGCATATATATTTTCCATAAACAACACAAAATATTTGTTTTTTAATTTATACAATTTAAGTACAAATTTTCACAAAACAGATATTTTATTGATTATAGAACATTATTTGAAATGTATACATATTGAAGAAGACTGTGTATTTATTTTAATTTTTTATCTTCTATCATATGACTCTATCACAACCTATTAAGTTTTCTCTTTGTCGATGCTTAATAAAAATGCATCTATAAATATGAAAAAGAAAGAGTGATACACAAGACCGTTAAGGGCATGTGAAGCAATACAAGGCCTCATGCCATTGAACATTACTGAAAAATTCTGTGTTTCATCTTTCAATATTGACTCTCCATCATACTCTTTTCAACTTTTGTTAATATTCTTGTAGATAAATGATTGGATGTTCACGAGAAAATAGAATTAAAAGATAATATGAATCTTTCCACAAACTTTTTGAAATACTTTGTGTGTGTGTGTGTGTGTGTGTGTGTGTGTGTGTGTCCTAGTCTATTGTACATGTCTGTTAACTTTCTTTATATATATGAACATTTTATTGAATAACTGGAACAATTGTGGTTCAATCAGAAAAAAACTTTATTCTTTTCCCTTTTTACTAAATGTACTCTACGGAGGCTAGTACTTTCTCATCCTTTGGTTTCCTATGATCATTCTGTGATTGTACCTTCATTATTCTGTGATAATTCTAGCTACACTGAGAAAGTTAAAAAAAAAAAAAAAAAGTCTTATAGTCACTTGTATTCACTAAACAATCTCAAGGAATTTAACTGATGGTTCCTAAAAGTTCTAGATCCACTGTGGTAAGTGAGCCCTCTACAATCCATCCCACCTGCCAAATACAGCTAACAATTCTGAAAAAGAAATACAGAATCAGTTCATTGGGAATGTGGAAAAATAAACAAAAACAGGTTGACTGTGGAAGAAGAACAAACTTTGAAGAAGTGATGTGACTGGAGAAGAGTTTCCTGTTTTGTTTCACTTTGTTTTCTCTCATGGCTTTGCCCTGATTTGAGTGCTGGTCATCCTAGCCCCAAAGCTGTAGAGGAGCACTGGAGGCTAAAACTCAGATAGAAACCTGACAACTTCTTGGCCAGAAGAACAAGGGAAGGTTCTCTAGAGCTAGAGAGTGAAGGAAGAATGCCGGAGGTAAGAGAGCTCAAGAAGGGCATCCCCTAATCCTGTGTATCAACCCTCGCAGTTCTTAGTCTGACTCCTGGACCACACATGCATGGGATACTTCCAACCAGTGAAGCAAAGGCTTATAAACTGAAGTGAGATTTGCACCACAACCACATAAGGCAAAATAGAAACTATAGCCTTGAAATAATTGTCTAAAATAAATATAAAAAGACAATCAACAAACGCCAACTGAGAGATAACCCAGAATTTGCAATTGTCTGAAAAAGACTTTAAAGCAACTATTATAACTATGCACCAAGAAGTAAAGGAAAACCCACTTCAAATAAATGAAAAGATAGAAAGTATTAACAGCAAAATAGAATATGAATAAAAAAACCAAACGCAAAATATAATATCTGAAATTTTGAAAAAATGGAATGGATTATCTCACCAGCAGAATGTAGATGAAAGGGAAAAGAGATGTGGAAATTAAATAAATAGAGATTATCGATAATTTTCTTTCTACCAGAAGACTTTAATGTTTCCTGTAGTGTAGGTCTGCTGCTGACGAGTTCTTTCAAGTTTTATGTGTTAGAAAATGTCTCTATTTTGCCTCTTCTTTTAAATACATTTTGCTAGTTATAAATTTTGGGTTGATTTTTTTTCTTTCAGTATTCTAAAAGATGATAATGGTTCAGTCTTCTCATTTTCATTGTTCCCAATGTAAAATTTGCAATCATACTTATCATTGTTTCTTTGTATGTAATGTCTTTTCTTCTCTGGCTGCTTTAAATTTTTTAAATAGATTTTGATGTGCCATTTTTTCCCCAAGAGGTTTGTTGAGCATCTTGGATCTGTGAACTTATAATTTTCATTGAATTTTGAAAATGTTTGGCCATTGTTTCTTCCAGAATTTTTAAAATGTTACCAACCCTCTCTCCTCTCATTTAGGGACTCAAATTAAATGTATGTTAGGCTGACTGAAGTTGTTCAACAGCTCACTAGTGTCTGTTCATGTTATTATTATTATTATTGTTATCCTCTTGCTGTGTTTCATATATAAAGTTTCTACCACTATATATAGCTATGTCTTCAAGTTCAGGGGTACTTTCTTTTGCAATGTCAAATAAGCTATTCACTCTATCTAATGTACTTTTCCTCTCTAGAAGTCATTTTTGCCTCTTTTTTACTATCTTCTATGTTCCTGCTTAATTTTTTAAACACAATGGAATAAAATTATAAAACCTCCTTCAATGTCCTTGTCTGCTAATTCTGTGTTAGCTCTGTGTGGGTCTCAGTTGATAACATTTTTCCACATTATGGGTTATTTTTTCTCTAACATCTTTGATTATACATCAGATATTGTGAATTTTACCTTGTTGGGTAGTGATAGTTTTGTATTTCTATAAATATTCTTGAGCTTTGTTCTGGAATGCTCTTAAGTTACTGTAAAACAGTTGACCCTTTTAGGTCTCACTTTTGTGATATGTTAGCCTGGTCCAGATAAAGGTTCACTCTAAATATTTCTCAATACTGAGGAAAGATCTTATTCTACGCAATTCCTAGGGAGTGAAGAGTTTCTAGAAGTAAGAAAAGATACTATTCCTACCTTGTTTTAGTGCTGAGCATTATTCCATCTCATCATCTATTCTTCATATGACTTTCTTCACAGCCTTGGGTAGTTTTCTCACACATATGTGTTAATCAATACCCTGCCTAATACTCTAGGGAAACTTTTTACAGATCTCCAAGTTTTTCTCTACATGTAGATTTTGTTCCTCTGATGCTCTCTCTGCCAAATAACCCTATGGCCTTGATCTTCCTGGACTATCAGCTCTATCTTCTCAACCCTGGATATCTTTTGGGCTCCACCTCAGTTCATTCTCACTGTGCTAGAAATTATTTCAAGGCAGCAAGCTGGGGCAATTTGGGGGCTTCCCCATTCTTTCCCATCTCTCTGTTGCTTGGTATCTGTATTAGCTCATTTCTGTCACTTATAACAGAATACCTGATACTGGGTAATTTATAAAGAAAAAAATTATTTCTTACATTTTGGAGACTGGAAAATCCATGGTCCAGGGGGCACATCTGGTGAAGGTCTTCTTCTGGGTGGGAACTTTCTGCAGGGTCTCATGGTGAGGCAGGCAATCCCATGGCAAGAACAGCAAGAGCTTTTCCATGTACACTCCTTACAAAGCCACCATTCCAGATCCATGGTAAGCCACTAAACCATTAACCCATTAATCCAGGAATGGATTCGTCTGTTTATGAGGACAGAGTCCTCATGATCTAATCACCTCTCATAGGCCCCACCTTTCAAATACCGTAATTGGATTCCCCACCCTCTTAATACTGTTACAATGGGAATCAAGTTTCCAACACATAAACTTTTGGGGGACACATTTAACCATAACAGTATCTAATATCTTCAAACAATTTTTTAATTGTATTTTGCTTTTGCTCTGTGTTTTTGTTGTTGTTGTTTTATAAAACTGGATGGGTAAGATCAGTACATGGTATTTCATCTTCAATCAGAAGAAAAAGTCCTATTCTGAATACAAGTCCCTTATTAAATATAGGATGCACGAATATGTTATCCCTTTCCTGTGGACTGTCTTTTCACTTTCTTGATAGTGTCATCTAAAGTACAAAAGTTTTAAATTTGATGCAGCTCAATTTATCCATTTTTTTAAATCACTTGTGCTTCTGAAGTCCTGTCTAAGAAATCATTGCCTAATCCAAGGTTACAAAGACTTACTCATAAGTTTCCTTCTAAGAATTTTAGCTCTTATATTTAGGCCTAGAATCTATTTTAAATTCATTTTTGTACATGGTGTGAGACAGGGGACTAACTTCATTCTTTTGCACCTGAATATCCAGTTGTTCTAGCACCAACTATTGAAAAGACTATTTTCTCCTATGTTGAATTGTATTGGCACCCTTGTCAAAAAACAGTTCAGCATAAATGTATGACTCCATATTTCTGAACATTTTTTCTGAATTTTCTATTCTATTTCATTTATATATATATATATTTGTCCTTCTGTCAGTACCACATTGTCTTGTTTACTATAGCTTTGTAGTAAGTATTGAAATCAGAAAGTGTGAGTATCAGACATTCTTCTTTGTAAAGAAGAAAATCATGATTTTTCTTTCTGCCCTTCCTGACCTATGACTTCCCCAAACCACTCTCTCCCTCCCCCGCATCTCGAGGATCCTTAGATTCATCCTGTCCTTCTGTAAGTTCAACATACTGTTGTGGTCTGTCTTTCCTTCTATCTTTCCTTCCTGTTTTCTCTTTCTTTCTTTTTTTGTTTCTTTGTTTCTTTCTCTTTCCCTTTCTTTCTTTCTTTCTTTCTTAGCAACCATTTTATGACTGAGAACATGCAGTATTTCTCTTTCCTTGTCTGGCTTATTTCACTTAACATAATTTTCTCCAGACTCCTCCACGTTGCTGCTTTATTTATGGCTGAGTAGTATTCCATTGTGTATATGTACCACATTTTTCTTATCCAGTCATCTGTCTGTGGACAATTAGGTTGGTTCCATGATTTGGCCATTGTAAATAGAGTTACAATGAACATGGGAGTACAGGTATCCTTTCAACAGGATGATTTCCATTCCTTTGGACATATACCCAGTAGTGGGATTGCTGGATCATATGGTAGTTCTATCTGTAGTAGTTTGAGGAAACTCCATACTGTTTTTCATAATGGCTGTGCTAATTTACCATCCCACCAATAGTGTAGAAGAATTCCCCTTTGTAGTGGATTGAATTATGTCCCCCCCAAACTCACTGAAGCTTGAATTATGTCCCCCAAGTTTTATGTATTAGAAACTTAGCCCCCACTGTGAATGTCAAGAGAATGGGAAATCCCATTACGGTAATTGAAAGGTGGAGCCTTGAAGAGGTGATTAGATTGTAGGATCATGCAGTTGTGAATGGATTAAAAATGGTGGTCAGGGGCATGGTTCTGAGGGCTTTAGAAGAAGAGGAGAGTCTGTCTTTCTCTCTTGTGCTCTCTCTGCTTCCACCATCTTGCAATGTGAGACCCCTGGGTCACTGTTGTCATCATCAGATAAACTTTGGACTTCCAACCTCAGAAACTGTAAGCAATAAATTTCATTTTCTTTATAAATCATCCAGCTTTGAGTATTTCTTTTATAGCAACACAAAATGGACTAATACATCCTTTCTCCACATTCTTGTCAGCATTTGTTATTCTCAGTCTTTTTGAATAATGGCCAGTCTAACTAGGATGAGGGTACCTCAATGTGGTTTTGATTTGCATTTCTCTGATGACTAGTGATGCTGGGCATTTTTTCATGTACCTGTTGGCCATTTGTACATCTTCCTTTGAAAAATGTCTATTCATCTCCTTTGCCCATTTTTTAACTGGATTATTTGTTTTTTTACTGTATAGTTGCTTGAGTTCTGGTTGCTCTGACTAGTACTCCCAATACTATATTAAATAGGAGTGGTGAGAGTGGGCATCCTTGTCTTGTTCCTGTTCAATATCATTCAGGATGATATTGGTAGTGGGTTTGTCATATATGGCTTTTACTGTGTTGAGATAATTTCCTTCTATACCTAATTTGCTAAGAGTCTTTATCATGAAGAGATATTGGATTTTGTTAAATGATTTTTTCTGCATCTATTGAAATAATCATATGGTTTTGGGCCATGGTTTTGTTGATGTAGTACATTACATTTATTGACTTGCATACATTGAACCAAGCTTGTGTAACTGGGATGAATCCCACTTGATCATAGTGTATAATTTTTTTGATGTGTTGCTGTATTTCCAGTATTTTATTGGGGATTTTTGCGTTTATGTTCATCAAGGATATTGGCCTGTAGTTTTCTTTTTTTGTTGTATTTTATCTGGTTTTGGTATCAGGGTGATGTTCATCTCATAAAATGAGTTTGGGAGAATGGTTTCTGTTTCAATTTTTTGGAAAATTTTGAAATTTTTTGGAAAAATGGTATTAATTCTTCTTTAAAGTTTTGATAGAATTCAGCTGTAAAGCCATCCAGTCTTGGGCTTTTCTTTGTTGGAAGATTGCTGATTACTGCTTCAATCTCATTGCTTGTTATTGGTCTGTTCAGGTTCTCTATTTCTTCTTGGTTCAGTCTTGTTAGTTTGCATGTGTCCAGAAATTTATCCATTTCATCCAGGTTTTCATATTTGTTGGCATACAGTTGTTTATAATAATCTCTAATGTATTTCTGTGATATTGCTTGTAATGTCTCCCTTTTCATTTGTGATTTTTAGTATTTGGATCTTCTCTCTTCTTTTTTTTTTTTTAACCTAGCTAATGGTTTGTCTACTTTATTTATCTTTTCAAAATAACAACTTTTTGGTTCATTGATCTTTTGTATTGTTTTTTGGGTCTCTATTTCATTTAGTTCTGCCCTGATCCTAATTGTTTCTTTTCACCTACTATTTTAGGATTGGATTGCTGTTTTTCTAGCTCTTTGAGGCATAGTGTTAGGTCGTTTATTTGAAGTTTTTCCATTCTTTTGATGTAAGTGTTTATTGTGATAAACTTCCCTCTTTTGCTGCTTTTGCAGTATCACACAGGTTTTGGTATGATGTATCTTTATTTTCATTAGTTTCAGGAATTTTTTTAACTCCCTGTTTAATTTTCTTGGACTCATAGGTCATTCAGGAGTCTGTTGTTTAGATTCCATGCACCTGAGTAGTTTCCAGAATTTTGCTTGTTATTGATTTTCAGTTTTAATCCATGCAGGTCTGAAAAGATATTTGGAAAATATTTCAAATTTTTTTAATCCATTGAGGTTTGAAAAGATATTTTAAAAAATTATTTTGTGTTCTATCCTGGAGAATGTACCATGTGCTGATGAGAAGAATGTGTATTCTGTAGTTGTTAGATAAAATGTTCTGTAGATGCCTGCCAGTTCCTATAGGTCTAGTGTGTAGTTTAAATACTGTGTTCCTTTGTTGGTTTGTTACCTGGAATATCTGTCCAATGCTCAGAAATGGGTGTTTGGGTCACCCAATATTATCATATTTGGGTTCATCTTTGTTTTAAGATCTAAGAGTGTTTGCTTTACATATTTGGATGTTCCATTGTTGGGTGTATACATATTTATGATTGTTATGTCTTCTAACTGGATCCCTTTATCATTAGATAATGGCATTCTTTGTCTTTTTATGGTTTTTGGTTTGACATCTATTTTATCTGATATAAGAATAACTATTCCTTCTTGGTTTTGGTTTCTATTTGTACAGTATTTCTTTTTCTAGCCCTTCACTTTTAGTCTGTGTGTGTCTTTATAGGTGAGGTGTGTCTCTTGAAGACAGCATATAGTTGGGTCTAGTTTTTTAATTCAATCAGTCGGTGTCTTTTGAATGGGGAGTTTAATCCATTTACATTTAAGGCTGTTATTGATAAGCATTGCTTTACTCCTGCCATTATATTGCTTTTTCTTTAGATGCTTTAAATATCATTTGTTCCTTTCTTACTTTTTTATTTTTCATCTTCATTGTTAGTTGGATTTTTGAGGTGATGTGTTTTAGCTTCTTTCTCTTCTCATTTCCATTTTAGTTTTAATGGTAGGTTTTGCTCTTTTTTTGTAAATCTGTGATAGTGATTATCATTTTTCAGACTCTGGATGCAGGACTCTTTTAGAATTTCTTTCAGGGCTGATTGTGTGGTAGTGAATTCTCATAATTTTTGTTTGTCTTGGAAATACACTATTTCTCCCTCATTTCTGAAGAATAACCTTGCTGGGTATAGAATTTTTGGCTATCAATTTTTTTCTTTTAGTATATTGAATATATCATCCCACTTTCTTCTGGCCTATAGGGTTTCAGTTTAGACATCTGCTGTTAGTCTGATAGGGGCTCCCTTATAGGTGACTTGATGCTTTTCTTGTGCTGCTTTTAGAATTATCTCTTTGCCTTTGAATTTTGCCAGTTTGACTCTAATGTGTCTTGGAGAGGATCTTCTTGGATTGAATCTGTTTGGGGATCTTGAGCTTCCTGGATTTGAAGGTCTGCATCTCTCCCTATACTTGAGAAGTTTTCTATTACTGCTTCCTTGAATAGGTTTTCAATGCCTTTTCCTTTCTTCTCCCATCTGGAATAGCTATGAATCAGATGTTTGTGCACTAAGATTGTCTGCTAGCTCTCTTAAATTATCTTCATTTTTCTTAATTCTTTTTTCCTTTTTTTTTGACTGCCTGGGTTATTTCAAAAAGACATCATATTGAAGGTCTGAAATTCTTTCCTCTGCTTTCTCTAGCCTGCTGCCCAAGCTTTCTGTTCTGTTTTTTATTTCATCGATTGAATCCTCATTTCTAGGAGTTCTGTTACATTCTTTTTTAAGGTATTAATCTCTTTGTAAAATTCCTCCTTTGTATCCTAGATATTTTTGCTTGTTTCAATGTGTTCACTGATATTCTTCTCCTATCTCTTTGAGTTTTCTTAAGATCAGTGCTTGAAATTCCTTTTCAGACATCTCAAGGGTTTCCTGTTCTAGGGGGTCTGGTACTTGAGAATTACCATATTTCTTTGGTGGTGTCACATCTTCTTGCTTATTTGTAGTTCTAGTATTTTTTCACTAATGTTTGGTCACTAATGGTAGGACACTTGTTTCTTCTATTACTCTAGCGTGGGTTATGAAGGAAAAGACTTCCTCCTCTATTTGTAGGCTCTGCTGGTGACTCTTCTTGTATCAGTGCAGTTGAGTGTGCAGTGGGCTAGTTTTACTCCTGTTCAGTCAGTGGGTGGGTTTCTCTGGGGCTCCAGTGGGTGTGGGTGGGCCTGTGGCTGTGTTGTGGGCTGGTATGCAGGACTAGTGCTCACCTGGGTGCTGGCTTGGTCAACGGTCAGGCCCCACCAGGGCTCAGGCAGGTATGGGTGGGCCTGCAGCTGTGTTACAGGTCAGTGCACAGGACCAGTGCTCACCTGGGCATTGGCTCAGTCTCTGGGCCACATTCATCTTTTTAAAGATTGTTTTGACTATTCTGAGTCCATTGCATTTCCATATGAGATAAGAGGTTATTGTCTTTTCAGACTTTTGCTGAGCAGATGAATGCTCTGCTCATGAGTATGGCCTTCTAAATTCACAAGAATATGGGAGAGATTTTCAAAGCACCCTACGTATGCCTCATTCCCTAGTTTTTCCTTTTAAGTTTTTCAGTCAGCTTCTTGTAAGTTCCAACTGGAAGCACCAACTCAGGCAGATGTACTGTTTAAAAATTGCCACTGATTGTTTCTGAAAAATGTCCTGAAATAGGGCTGTTCACACAGAGTGAGTTTTGATCCAAGTAAAATAAGTACCAGCTCTGAGAAGCTCTGAGAAGCTTTTCAGTAAGCTGCCAAAGAGGTCAAATAGTGATACTTCCTTCTCTGGGGACAGGATTTTTAGAAATTTTCAAACCTGTTCTTCATCCTCTAGTCTCTGTTAGGTTGCTGGCTTCACAGCTACTGTGGCTGTAATGCTGTTGATTTTCAGGGCTGCTGTGGAGCTGAGGAGAGGGGCATAGAATTAGGGCAAGTTAAAATGCCATAAACTCAGTGATATTATTGAGATCCAGCTGGGTGTTTTTGTTTGGTTGGTTGTTTTTGGTTGGTTGGTTGGTTGGTTGGTTTTTTAATAATGCTCTTTGGATTCTTTTAAGCCTTTGGCTAATTTTTAGAGTTCCGAAAAAGTTGATTTTGGCAGTTTTTGCCAGTGTTCTCATTGCTTTTATGGAGAAGCAGATTTTCTGAGGTTCTTACTCCACCATTCCAGAAATATTTCTATCTTTGGTGGAATCTAAAGTCCCAATTCCCAGCTAGTCAGGTCAACATTTAGTTTTGATTCTTTATAGTCTCTTACCCCTCAGGTTTCACCTTCTAATCTTATGCTTCTTCTTCACTCAGGGATTTTCTTTTGTTCTTGTCAAGGTGTTGAATATTTTTAACAATAATTTTATTATCTTTTATTGTGTACATACCTGTGTTTGAGATGGAGGAGGGCACTTTTATATACAAATTCTATTCATGGTATGAAAGTGTAGAAACAATTTTTTAAATGATGGCAAGAATTTGGTAAAGTGAGCTAATTTGAAGATCAAGAGCAAAAATTAAGTGCTTGCAAAGTTTCAAAGTAGCAATAAGGAACATACTATGCTATCAAAGGTGATAGCATAACTCCTTATCAGGTATAACGCCAACCCTTCTACTAAAAGAAAGAAATAAGAACACAAATTGTAGAATATTGGGAAGTCAAGGATTGTCGAGGTAAACTGTTAAGGAAGTTCTTGTCTTGTAATATATTTTCTCTAAGAATGGAAGGCAGACTCTGTTTCTCAGAAAAATGTTAAAAAATGATAGAATACATTCCAGAAAATATGGAGACATGTTGAAAAAACAAATGTAGAGAATGGAGGAAGAGACCTAAGGATTCAGAGAATAATGTTGTTGGCTTTGGGAACATACTAAGAGTGGAGATCATAAATCGGTAGTGGCAATAATCTACACCATTGTTGATTTAATATAATACTGCAGGTCCAGAAACTGGGACTCCAGCCATGTGGAATCACTTTCATTTCCATAAATACATCATGTTCTTTCATTTCTTCAAGTCTTGTCCAATGCCACTCTGCAGTTCTTCATAATGCAGAGCATCTTATCTTCCTTCATCTCTGACTTGCTTCTCTCCAAGGGAGATGTGTGACTTACCTGTTTAATGATTTGGATTAACACAGAGTCACAGTCTATGCGTGGCACAGCTTCATGCTAACTATATCTCAGATCACCTTTGTTGCACATAACCCTACTCTGATGGCATACATTCATAAGTAATTCTTAGCTGCACTGACTATGATGTGCTTGGAAAAATTAGTTTATTTAGTAGGTTAGTAGTTAAAAAAACTCATTTGAATATCTTCATTCTCTAATAATCTTTGAAAATACAGATTGATTCCTTCCTGTTTATTTCATGTTACATGTTATTATCATCCTCAAATGCTAGCAGACTTCTTTAATATAAATTTTAACATGTTATTGTTCTTCTCTATGAACATACCTGTTGCTCTATGCTAGACTTTCACCACTTTGACTGCAACAAACATGATTGTCACTGTATTAGTTAGGGTTCTCCAGACAGAATCAACAGGATATATTATAAATATATGAGAGGGGATTTGCTGGGAGATTTGCTGTAACTGGTCACATGGCTGAAGCTGGTATTTATAACTTCCTTTTTCTACTACCCATTCTGTATTCCCTTTGCCTTCAGCTCACGTGATTGTGAAGAAAAGTCCCACAATAGGCCGTCTGCAAACTGGATGCAGGTAGAATGGCTCAGTCCAAGTCCAAAGGCATCAAAATCAGGGAAGCCAATTGTGTCCTTGCTGTAAGTCCTGGAACCCAAATGCTGAAGTGTCTCAAGCTCTGATGTCCACGAACAGGAGAGAAGAGTGTATCCCAACTCCAGTGGATAGAGAGAGAGCTTCACATTTTTTTCTCTTTTTTTCTCTCCAGGCCCCAAGAAGATTGGATGGTTCCTGCCACACTGAGGGCAAGTCTTTTCCACCCAGTCCACTCAGGCTCTCATACTAATCTCTGCTGGAAACACCCTCATGGACACACCTAAAAAAATAGCTTTCCCAGGTTTCTCGGCATTCTTTAATCTAATCAAGTTGACACCTAGAATTAACCTTCACAAGTCCACCCCTTGTCAAGTTGGTGTATGTACTATCTCCTTAAATCATACTTAATCTTCAAGTGGTACAATAACATAATAGTTTCACCTAACATGATACAAATATCCTGCATACAACCCAAACCACATTAATCCCTTTCCGAGAAGAGGAGGTAAAGTCTTTAGATGATATTTACCCTTCTCACAATATCCCATAACTTAAATGCAAATTCTGCGAGGTAAGGTTAACAATATTTAAATGCCGGTATAAAGTCAGTAAGTCTCATGGTACACGATAAAGAATAAGAGGAACAAAAACAAAGATAATTTTTTAATATGTGTACAGTATATGTACATAGAGAGATATTCTTAACACAACAAGCAGAACAATTACAATCCTCATTTCTGTAACTGGTCATGTGGTCGAAGCTGGTATTTATAACTTCCTTCTTCTACTACCCATTCTGTATTCCCTTTGACTTCAGCGAGCACCTCAGCAGGTCGTGGTTCTTTACCTGGTGGAGTGACCCCAACCTTCATCCCTGATGAGTCTGGGCCATTCATAGTCTTGCCTGGATTTGGTTGTTGTAATTTTCCATTGAACTTAATCACAGGACACGGTAGTACTAAGAGACATCCTAAGGGATCTCCTGTATTTCAGATATAATCTTCCTTACCTCCATTGCGAAGTAGTAGTCCAACTTCCCCTTGGTAGTCTGAGTCAATCACCCCAGCCAACACCTCGTTTCTTAGCCTATTAACTCAGAGGCATGAGAAGCCCAGAGTGGCTAGGTAGCAGCATTAAATTCCAGTTCAATGGGATCATTTTTGTGTCTCCTGATGGAAGGATTCATCCCTCTGGAACTCAGACTTCTAGACCAGCAGAGCATAAAGTAACAGGGACAGGAAGCAAAAATTTTGCAAGTGGGTCTCTAGTGGTAAGTCGCTGTTGAATACTTAGAATCTAACCAAGTGACCAAAACATAGTAGGCACACTATAATTGTTGATTGGTGTAGAGGGCAATTCCCTATGACAAAAGGAGGAAGAATGTACAGATTTCAGAGGCAGACCTCCCAATTTCTATATTTTTATCAGTTCTCTGTAAGAAATTGCTGAACAAAGCAGTATACCATGAAAATAAGCATAAAGGAAAAATTTAGATATGGCACAAACAATAGATAGATATAGTTTTTTTCCATGACTCTACCTGAAACATAAAATGTCAGAGTTTGAAGAGCCCTTGAAAATGCATTCTAGTTATAAAAGAAATGAAGAGTATCTTTAAATACTTCAACTGTGTTATATATACTTCTAGAATATATTTATTGTTTATACAGGAACTGGGAAATATATAATATGGATATATGTAGGCATGTATTTTTATTAAAAACATGTAATAAATACTTAGAAAGTAAACATGTAATAATTAGCCTCTAACTTATAAAGGTTAAATTTTTCTTACCTACATGATGGATCCTTTGGGTATTTTTTTCTCAAGTATATACTTCCCTTTAAAAGACATTTGAAAAAAGTCACCTTGTCTCATCACATTATTATCTGCAATAAATCTGTGATTTTTTTTGCTTGAAGAGTACAGGTGTTTGCATGTGATATCTGACACTTGGGTTGCTAGGGTGACAGTCTGCTCCTTAGTAATGGAAAAGAAATGAGCATTAGAGTTAAAAGATGTGCAAATACACCAGCTACAAAGTCCTTTTGAAAAAATATGACTTCTTCCAATATTGAATGAAACACACGCAGATCAGGAAATGGGATCTTATTTTTTAGCTTATCTCTGCATCCGTGGGAGCTTTTCCTACCCTCCTTGTCCGATGTGCTTAATGTCCTCTTGCTTTATCCCTCACCCCTCAGATTAAGCTCCCTCCTTTATTTGCTTAAGATATGAATAACTGTTTAAAGCTTGTAAAGTGTAACATTTCCCCCCAAATAATTCACTTCTACACTAAAAAAGTAATAGGGAATCCCTGCCCACCTCCTGCCATCCCAGGACTTTCCAAGAAATCCAGAAATGCACCATTTAGTGCTCTTTCCTCAAGCCAGATATTTAGGTCACTTGCCCCAAGATATTATTGCCTGAATATTATTATCTCAAAATCATGCTTTCTGAGTTGGGAATATAGACTATTTTAGATTCCATATGTAATTAAATCATACTTTATTTTTCAGTGCTTGGCTTATTTCACTTAATATAATGCTCTCCAGTTTCATCCATGTTGTCACAAATGACAGAATTTCCTTCTTTTTAAGGGTTGAATAGTATTCCATTGTGTGTGTATGTATGTATAGTCAGTCCTCCGTATACACAGGTTCCACATCTGTGGATTCAACCAACTGTGGATCAAAAATATTTTTTGAAAAAATCCAATGAAGAATAACAATACAGAAGAGTGTCACTATCAAGATGGCAGAATAGGTGGTCCCCAGCATCACTCTCCACCACAACTGATCAATGTGTAACTATTACAAAGCAGACTGCCAACCTCCAACCACTGGAGATCGGGAGAAGAGGAAGAGAGATCTGTGGAGTTTTTGAAGGTAGGAGAAACCACAGCAAGAGGGAGAAGGGACACCTCTGACCATTTGGAGCCTTGGTGTCTTCAGGTCTGGCCTGGTAATGGGCGGGAAGAAATTGTGTCACGTGGAGCAGGAGCCAGAAAAACCACAGCTGAGTCCCTAGTGTGGAGTTGATTAGACTCTTAGATGAAGGCCTCAGAGTGCACCATACCAGCCCCCAGGCAAGTAACAACTGCTTACAGAGTTCCTGTGGACCCACATAGGAACAAGGGGCTGCAGCTGACCAAAAAATGAAACCATCCAGAGGCCGGTGAGTAATCATGAGGAACCCATGCATGGCTTGCCCCAAAGGAGTGTTTGGAGTGCTGAGGGGATGCTGGACCCCTGGGGGAATATTTGGCACAGCATAGACAGCTGATATGCCTTCTGATTGGCACAGACCTACTCAGTGGAGACTGGTCAGGGCAATAGAACTACAGGGGGCAGAGTCTGCTGGAAAAACTAATTCCCAGGTGCTATGGATTGATTGAATTGTGTCCCCCAAAGTTCATATATTAGAAGCTTAATTCCCACTATAACTGGTGAGGATGGGAAATCCTATTATGGTAATTGAAAGGTGGGGCTTATCATAATTACCAAAGAGGTGATTAGATTATTGGATTATGCCATAGTGAATGGATTAATAACAGTGGTCAGGGGTGTGGTTCTGAGGGCTTTAAAAGAAGAGCATGTGAAAGTTGCTGTCTCTCTGCTCCACAATTTTCTGCCATGTGAGACCCCTGCATTGCTGTAAAGCCACCTCCAAAGAAGACCCTCACCAGATGTGTTCCCTGAACTTTGGATTTTCCAATCTCCAAAGTTGTAAGCAATAAATTTTATTTTCTTACAAAGTACCCAGTTCCAGGTATTTTGTTATAAGCAGTAGAAACAGACTAATACACTGGGCTAGAATTTCCACACAGCCAGGTGTAGTTGACCTCACAAAACCCATAAGTGATTAAAAGGCCAACAGTTAAAATCTGAACGAACACAAAGCATTCCTCAGAGAATCAGCAGCAAAGCAGCAATTTAGCTCAAACATAGGGCTCAAGTTCTGGTCCCCCCAGAAAGTTCACCCAATTTTGGAATTAACCATATGACAACAAATCAGTGCAAGTGCAGCATTTGAGTGATGGTGGAGATAATAATTCAGCACAGAACTGAAAAAAATAAAAATAAAAAATGGAGATCAGAAACAAGTCTATAATGTTAACCAGTAAAGGTCTAACACCACCAAAGAAAACCTATAAAACCTAGAAGAGGTAGAAGTCTCTTCAGATGCCCAGGCATCAATGTAAAGATACAGAGATTGAGAAAGAACAGAGAAATATGATACCATCAAAGGAAACAAACCAAGCATCACCAAGGGACCCAAGGAATAGTGGATTTATGAAATGTCAGACAGGGAGCTCTGCTTAAGGATGTTCAGGGAGTCACAAGAAAAAACAGAGAGAAAATTGAATGAAGTCTGGAAAACAATCCAGGAGCACAATAAGAAACTCAAAGGAATTGAATCAATTTAAAAAAAATAGGAATTCTAGAAATAAAGAACATATTATCTGAACTGAAAAACTCAACAGAACATTCCAACAGCAGACTTAATCAAACTGAGGAAAGAATCAGTGAGTTCAAAGATAGAATATATGAAATTATAAAATCAGAGAAGAAAAAAAAAAGAAGAAATGAAACAGAAATACAGCAAATATTGGACTCCCTCAAGCAAAATAAACTCCACATAATTGGCATACCAAAAGAAGAGGAAAGAGAAAGAGATGTAGAAAGCATATTCAAGAAAATAATGGCTGAAAAATTCCCAAGTATGGAGAAAGATGGCAGCATCTAGGTACACAAAACTCAGAGGTCACCAATCAAATTCAATCCAAGGAGGAACACCCCAAGGCACATCATAATAAAATTATCAAAAACCAAAGACAAAGAGAGACTACTGAAGGTAGCAAGAGAAAAGAGACACATAACATTCAATGGAGCCCCAGTACATCTCTCAGCAGATTTCTCAGTAGAAACTTCACAGGCCAGAGAGAATGGGATGATATATTCAGAGTGCTGATGGAAAAGGTCTGTCAGCCTAGAATTCTGTATCCAGCAAAACTAACCCTCAAATATGGAAGAGAAATAAAGTCTTTCCCAGACAAATAAAAGCTAAATGAATTTACCAACACTAGACCCGCATTAAAAGAAATGCTAAAGAGAATTCTTCAATCTGAAAGAAGATGATGGAAAGGAGAAGCAAGAAAACATTTGAAGGTACATAACTCATTAGCAAAGTAAATTCGCAGACAACTTCAGAATACTCCGATGTCATAATAGTGGTAAATAAACCACTTATATCCTTAGTATGAAGACTAAAGGACAAACCTTACAAGATGATAACATATAGAACAACCACAAAGTACATAGGCAATATTAAAAGATGTAACTTGAAAGAACAAAATGTCAAAAAGTTGGGGGGAGGGTAGAATGATGCCAAAGCATGGAGTTAGCTTTGTTTTTTTTTCTTTATTCTTATGCATGAAAGCTTATTATTAGTCTAAAATAAACTGTTGTAACTATAACATGCGTGCTTTTTTTTGTAAGTCACATGGTAACCATTGCACAAAAACTTATGAGACATACTAAAAACAAATAAGAAAAATCAAAATACACCGCTAGAGAAAAACCACTCAATTACAAAGGAAGACAATAAGATTAGAAAAAAAGGATCAACAAAACAACTAAAAAAAGTAACAAAATAGCAGTAACCAGTACCTATGTTTCAATAGTAACTCTAAATGTAAATGGATTAAATGCCCCAATTAAAAGACACAGGGTGGCTCAATGAATTATATAAAAAGAACCAATAATATGCTGCCCACAAAAAACTCACTTCACCTATAAAGACACACACACTGACTGAAGTGAAGGGATGGAAAAGGTATTTCATGCACCAAAAAAGAGCAGGAGCAGCTGTAATTATATCAGATAAAATAGACTTCAAGCCAAGGAAAGCAAAAAGAAAAAGATAAGGAAGGTCATTATATAATGATAAAGGGATCAATTCAACAAAAGGATATAACAATTATAAATATATATGTACCCAGCTACAGAGCAACCAATTATGTAAAACAGTTACTATTAGACCTAAGGGGAGAAATAGACTACACCATAATAATAGTTGGGGACTTTAACACCCCACTTTCAGCAAAGGACAGATCATCTAGACAGAAAATTAACCAAGAAATATCAGAATTAATCTGTACTCTAGGCCAATTGGACCTAACAGACAGGTATAGAACATTTCATCCAACAGCTGCAGAACACACATTCTTCTCAGCAGCACATGGAACATTCTTTAGAGTAGATCATATGTTATATCACAAAACAAGTCTCAACAAATTTTTAAAAATTTAAATCATAGCAACTACCTTCTTTGACCACAACGGAATAAAACTAGAAATCAACAACAAAAGGGACACTAGAAACTGCACAAATACATGAAAATTAAACAACATGTTCCTAAATAATGAATGGGTCAAAGAAGCAATTAAAAAGGAAATTAAAAAATTTCTGGAGACAATTGAAAATGAAAGCACAATATATCAGAAACTATAGGATACAGCAAAAGCAGTTCTAAGAGGGAAGTTTATAGCAATAAATGCTTACATCAAAAAAGAAGAAAGACTTCAAATAAATAACCTAACATTACATTTAAAGGAACTAGAAAAACAAGAACAAACCAAACCCAGAATCAGTAGGAGAGAAACAACAAATATCAGAGCAGAAATGAATGAATTAGAGATTTAAAAAATACAAAAGATTGATGAGACAAAAGGTTCGTTTTTTAAAAAGATGAACAAAACTGAAAAACCTTTAGTCAGATTAGTAAAGAAAAAAAGATGCAAATAAAATCAGAAATGAAAAAGGAGACATTGCAACTGGTATAATAGAAATACAAAGGATCATAACAGACTACTACCAACAACCTTTTTTTATTTCAAACAATATGTTAATAAAGTTTCCATAGCTATTAAAAGACAATTTCCACCAGTGTTTCTATATTTCATGTAACAATGCTCAATAAATACAGTACCTTTAAAAATGCACCTAGATTCTTTGCATCATGCTACTAACTTATTCATCTCTCTTCCTCAGCTCTCTTCCTCCTGTAATGCACAGTCCACACTGCAGCAAGTGAGATCTAAAATGCACAAGAGATGATGCTGTTAACATGAAAAGTCATGCTCAAATTCTCAAAGTCTTTCCACTGTCTATGAGTTAAAGCCCTGACTCTCTAACATGGAATAAAAAGCCCAATATGATCTGCCCGCACTTACCACCCAGCTTCATATTTCCCACTTAATTCCTCTATTTCCAATTTTTTACACTGTCCATTTTCACATCTGAGTCATGCTTTGTCATGTCCTCGGGCCTTTCACAGACCAATTCCTTTATCTAAAACAGTTCCAACCTTTACTACCTATTCTTTTCTGCAGTTGGAATATAATCCAAATTCTTCATCTCATTTAAAGGCCCTGCAAGATCCAGCCTCTCCACAAATCTTCAGTCTCATCTCAGCCTACACTTCTTGCTGTCTAGTTCCACCAATCATACTACTGTAGACACAAAATTCGATAACATCTCCAACTTTCCACAAGTTATTCTTTTTGCTTAGAAGTTTCTTTCTTTCCTCAACTTTTCATCTACTTAATTTACATGTATGCTACAGGTTTCATTTCACATATCCTTTATTCAGGGAAAATTTTCTCAAATTTATTCCTGTATTGAACCAGGGACTCTTATATATTTTCAAAGAAACTTGTACTTTTTCTTCATAGTTTTTCAAATAACTTTCTTTAATCATATGTATTCATTTGATTTTTAAAGTTAGTATCCATCATCTACACAAGATTTTAAAATCCATGGAGGCATGGTAATTTTTCCTTGACAAGAAATTAAATCTTTCATCTAAGCATCCTGGCAGCTAGCAGAACACCTGACATAGCAGTCATTTGAGAAACACTTTTTTAAATGAGTTGTATTAATAACTTGCAGGTAAGGAAATTATCACCTGATGAGAAAAAAATTGCCATACCTTCTGTCTTCTTATTACAAAAATGTACTGTAGGTCAGTGTGTCCACAAAATTTGCACACTTGCTTTAAACAGAAGCTCAGTGGCAGAATAAATGAGCAATACATGTGAACACCTTGAGTGGCTCAGTATTTAGCATGTAATTGGAGCTCAGTTCTCATCTTTTCTCTTGAGCTGCTTTCTCTCCCACAATGTAACATGATGAAGATTTATATAAAATAGTCCCTCTTTTCATTGTAATTGCTTATGAAGTGTTGTTGGTAAGGGATTTAAAAAGAGATAATTTAAAACATTTAATTTTTTCTCTGAAAAAGCAAAAGTCATGTTCAGAAAGTGATGTAAATCAAAATTTTGGTCTCCAGAGTCGCTGAATACAATTTTAGCAAGCACTCTGTCTGTGAACATCAGTTTCTTCTATTTTTTAAGGATAATCAAATCCACAGGCGTTTTACTGTCTGCATGCAATTGTTCTCTGTTAAGGGTGTGTGCCAAGGTAGGCACAGAGCCTCACAGTTTCTTTTATGCAGTGCATGTTTTCTTTTGTGATTTTCTTGGTAATTTTTGTATAATTGAACATGTGTGCTGTATTAGTCCGTTTCTGTTGTTTATAACAAAATACTATAGGACTGGGTGATTTATAAAGAAAACAAAATTTATCGCTTACAGTTTCTGAGGCTGAGAAGTCCAAAGTCCATCTGGGCGTGGCAACAGTGACCCAAGGGTCTCACACCGCAAGATGGTGGAAGAAGAGAGAGCAGAGAGAAAAAGACAGTCTCTCCTCTTCTTTTAAACCCCTCAGAACCATTTTTAAACCCCTAACAACCATTTTTAATCCATTCACGACTGCACGCTCCTATAATCCAATCACCTCTTCAAGCCTCCACCTTTCAGTTACCATAATAGGACTTAAGAGTCGCAGAGGGGGCTAAGTTTCTAACACATAAAACTTGTGAGACACAATTCAAGCTTCAGTGAGTTTTGGAGAGACATAATTCAATCCACTACAAGTGCTACATTTAAATGTGTGCATATTTCAAATAGCACAAATCCCTTTCCTTAAAGAGGGTGGGTCTGGAAAAAATCTTTTGCTGTTTATTAAAATTTAAGGAAAAAAGGTGGTTTTGAAGTAGGGGAACATTTTCTTTCTTTCGTACCTTTTACAAAACCAAATGTTTATTTCTTATTCCACTCATATATAGGCCTTGGTTCATCTGTGGCTTTACTCTAGTCTGTGAGTATGTTTCATCTCTGCCCTTTGAATTTGCTTATTCTGGGATCCAGGCAGAAGATGCATCTCACATGTGGGGCCTGTACATTCCCATGACAGAGAACTAAAGGGCAAGAGGGCAGACAGGAACTTGGGATGCCTCTAAGAGCTTTGATTGTCTGTGGTGTGGTATGATTAACACATTGGGGATGTAAATTCTTCCTGTAGGAGACATGGGCAAGTACAACAGCAATTGATGAGCAAGCATAATCCTCTTACAGAGAAAAGAGAAAGTTAATAATTGTAAAAACAATGTGATTTATCTAAGACTTCTCACTTGATCACAAATATTTACTTCTCTTTCCTTTGTACGAATGAAATATTCTATTTCTTTCTCCAAGAAAGATACCCCAAATTTCATCCAATCAAGCTCTCAGCCAGGATCTCATGATAAGCTTACACACACGTGCGCGCACACACACACACACACACGCACACACACACACACACACACGATTGGAGTCAACAGCATTTGGGGGATCTAATTACATCAGATCCAGCTATAGCTCCTCTTGATCCAGAGACAAGTTTTCAGTCTTCACACACACTAACGTACAACCCATTTTAAAAAGAAGTGGAAAGTACCCAGAAATTACAGAACGACAGAAAGTCTTAAATGTTTGGGGGCAAATATTATGCAATTTCTTACCCTGAAGATTGGTGTTATGCCTTGATTGGGCCCAAGTTCTACTTCCTATAACAGGTTCCACACTTCATTATTTTCTGTGTGTGTTTATTTTGTCTTCTGAAAGTTTCTTTTCTCTCCTCATTATCCTCCTAGTGCAAATCTGAAGAGAGTAATGGAAAACATGACTTCCTTGGGCACTGAAAGTTTTCTCAGGCCACATTACTCTTAGATATTTTGGAAACCAGTGACTGTTTCATACCCAAACAATCACAGTCTCTTTTAATTCATATTTATGTCTATATTTATAATATATAATAATATATTATATATAAATAGGTATGATATATATATGATTGCAGTCAACTTCATTTGCTATTATCCACATTCAAATTTGGAATCTCTTTACACCGAAACCTTCTTTGGGAGAACACTTTTAATCTCTTCTTCTTGACCATTGTATTCAACTGAAAAGATGTATCAGTGCCCATATTAATCCATAGTGATATCATAACAAACAGAACTATGACCACATCCGTGGTTTGGGTTTATGCCTTGAGACTGAGTCTGATTCTTCAAATAATTTCTCAATTTTTTTCTTTTACATATTGGACATAAGAAACAGCTGCAAATCTCAGCCTTGAAAGTTTGAGACTTTCTGGATTCTTTCTTTTTTCTTACATCTCTACTTACAATTGGGCCAATTCTTTTCTGAGCACATATAGTGGTACTTGTCTTGTAGTACTTGCTTAATACAGCAATAAGCAAAACCTGTAGGAAAATCTTGTTTCATAAAACTTATATTCCTAAACCCTACAAATTTATTAGGTACCTGCTTGTCCTCTGAGTTCTTAAAGATTTCAGTGTACCAAATGTTCACCACTGCACGATATCTAGTGCCATTTTTTTTCCACCCTCCAATAAAAGTTTTACCAAAATGTATTTTGCTATACATTTCTAGTGATATATCTTAGGGTATTTTGTTAGGGCAGAACCATTTCTGATACCACTTTTTGGATGATAATCAGTTTTGCTGTGTAACAGGCATCACCAAAACCTTAGTGGTTTACAAAATTTTCTTTTCCTTGATTCATATAGGTTGATTCTGGTTGCCATAGCTTTGCTTGTCTCTACTCCATATGAGTTTCCTCCAGGAAAAAAGCTGTATAGAATATACCCATTCCCATGTCAGAAGGGAAGCATGAGAGGTGTAGTAACATTTTTAAGTAGAAATGAAATGTCAGTTTCTAGGACAGAGTGCCAGATTTCTTTTGTTGTTTTGTTTTGTTCTGTTATGTACAGAATCTTCTGCTGTAATAGAAGCCCTTGTGGTACTACTCTGAGTATTCCACTGCAGAGAAGCTCCACAGCAGTGATTATGAGCTTTGTTTTGCTGGTATTAATCAAATTTTAGATTTGTTAGTAGCAGATCTTCAGAGGTTATGAAGGCAACCTTATTATTATATGAACAGCAAAACCAAAGAGAAAAGAAGTAAGTGGCTGTCAAAGGGTAATATCATGAGCTGATATCTAAACAAGGGACAGAATGTGGCTTGTCTTACACTTATTGTAGTTTTGCCCACTACAAATTGCTTCTTCCTCAGGAGAAATATGAAGTTATTTAGTAAAATGAGCGTTTTTGGTTGTTGCTGCTGTTTGTGTTGTTCATATACACAGTGAGGAACTCCATCTTCTATTCTTCAGTCCTGTGTTCATACATAACTATCTATCATCTCAGGCTAAATTATGCAGCATGTCTGTGTCAGCTAATTTAGGCTAAGTTATATTATAATAACAAATGACTCTGCAATCTTAGGCTTAAAACAACAAAGATTTATTGCTCACTCATGTTTATGTGCATTTCAGGATGGCTGTAGCTCTGTTCTAGGTCCTTTTCCTTCTAGAACTAAGTATAAAATAAGATGCTGTCTGGGATATAACTGTTTCATGGCAATAAGAAAGTAAAATGGTAGGGCTATGTAGTACCTCTAATTTATTTTGCTGGAGAGTCACCCAAATAACCTCTGCCCATATATCATTGGCTACGACTATTATTAAGGGGATAGATTCAGTAATCTTTCCATTGGTAAGGTGGACAGCAGAAGAAGGGGGGGCAGCAGATATTTTCATTACAGTACAAATTGCAGGTATGTGCAATATCTCAGATAAAAATAATGTGTCCATCTTTGTTACCTCATTTTATTGGAATAATATATTTTAAAGGATGTTTGATTAAAAAGGGGCTGAAAATATGTAGAAAATGGAGCTCTTGTTGGCACTATCATGATATATATACCAGGATTCTGCTTCCAGCATAAAGGAGTGAGCTCCTAATAAATAGAGCTTCTCAAAAATAAGAGCTATTGACTCTCAAAAAATAACTACCTGAGGGCATTGGAGATGAGAGCTGAGCAAACATCCATTGAAAGGGCATTGAAACTTGGGATGTGTGACCAGCAAGGAGTGAGTACATTCTTTTTTTTAGCTGCTCTAAACAGAAGGTAATCACAGCAGCAATACCGGACATGGGGCGGCTATTACACTGACAGAAAGCAATCACAGTCTTTTTGGCAGTGGAATCAGGGAAGAGAGCCCAGAGAATCCAGGCCTTCTGGAAAGGAAAGATGCAGAGAAGAGGAGACCCAAACACCTGAAGCATGCAAGCATAGATAAACTGAAAGCAATTAATGTTTAAAGAACAAAACTAAAGGTCTGAGCCATGCCACCACAGATGTGTAGTCTTTAATTTGAGCTTAATTTCCTTCCAAACAAAAGCATCAACACTTTTTAAAGCAATATGAAAAAATTTAGATCCTAGATTTTCATTCACAATGACATTTGTAATGTCCATGATCCAATCCAAAATCACCTCATATTCGAAGACCCAGGACACAATGACCCATTTTGAAGAAAAAAGAAGATCAACAGATGCCAACCCTAAGATGATCAGATGTTTGAATTATCAGGCCAGATGTTTATTAATTGTAAACAAACACAGTTATAACTATGCTCAGTGAGGTAAAGAAAAATACACTTGGAAGAAATAAAAAATTAAGAAATGTCAGCATTGAAATAGAAAATATAAAAAGGAATAAAACAGAAATTTTAGAGTTGATAAAAATACAAGATATGAAATATAAATTTCCTGGGTAGGCTCAATTATTAAAATGGAGGTGGCAAAAGAGTCTAAATGGAACTGAATATAAGTCAATAGAAATCATCCCCTTTAAAGAAGAAAGAGAAAAAAAGATTGTGAAAAAAATATAAACTGGGACTCAGAGAACTGTGAACAATTTCAAAAGTCTAACACATAGATAATTGGAGTCATAGAAATAGAAAAGAAAGTTTAGGGCAGAAAATTTTTAAAGAAATCATGATTAAAATCTTCCCAAATCTGGTGAAAGACCTACATATATAGATTCCAAAAGATCTGCAAACCCCAAACAGGATAAATTTGAAAAGAAGCATACACATAGGGATAGGTACATCACAGTCAAACTATTGAAAGCCAAAAGTAAGGAGAAAATCTTAAGAGCACCCAGAAAATAACACTTTATATACATGGGAACAATGATTCAAATGATCGCGGATATGACATCAGGAACAATTAAGGATGGACAACAGTGAAACAACATATTTAAAGTGTTGAAAGAAAAAAAAGTAATGGTTAATCCAGAATTCTGTATTGAATGTCAATAGAATAAAGACATTTCAGATAAAGCAAAACTATGGAAAATGCAAATAATATTCTTCAGGCTTGAAGGGAGAATTGATATCAGAGGAAAACTCAGATCTTTAGGAACAAATAAAGTTGAAATTAATAAAGATTAAAGATAGTAAATATATGGTTAGGTATGAAAATAACAATTTTTATAATATACTTAAAATAATAAGTTAATATAGAAAGTCAATTGCATTTTAATACCTGCAGCAAACATATGGAAAACAAAATTTAATTCAATATATATTTATACCCCCCAAATCATAAAATGCCTAAATAAAAACAAAATGTATGCAGTACCTTTATACTGTGAACTGCAGAGAATAAGAGAAATTAACAAAAACCTAAATAAGGGGAGAGATATTACATATTCATGGGTTGAAAGAATCTATATTATTAATATCTATAAATTCAATACAATCTTAATAAAATGTATAAAAATTTCTCCTATAGAAATGAACAAGTGGACTTTCAAGTGTATGTGGAAATTCAAATGATCTAGAATAGTGAAATTGATGTTAAACAGAAGAAAACCTGGAAGACTTATACCACCAGACTTCAAAAATTACAATAACAATGTAGTAATCAAAACAATGTAGTAGTGGCATAAGTTTAGACATACAGATCAATGGAGCAGAACAAAGCATCCAGAAATAAACCCAAACATATATAGCGCATTGATTTTCAACAAAGATGCCAAGGTAATTTGGTGATGGACAAAAAGTATTTTCAAAAAATGGCGCTGGAATAACTTGATATAAGTAAGAAAAAAATAAAAGATCTCAGACTTAACTCACAGAAATTACTCTAAATGGATTTTAGGCTTAAATATAAAAGCTAAAACCTTAAAACCCCTATTTAAAAACAAAACAAAACATAATCTTGGAGACTTAAGAGTGGATGAGCATTTCTTAGATTGAATACCTAAGGCAAAATCATAGAAGAAAATTTCATAAATTGGACTTCTTCATCTGTAATAGCCCAAAGTGGAAATGACCCAAATATTCATCATCAGGTGAATCAATAAAGTAAAAAGTAAATGTTATTCATTCAATGGAAACTACTTAACAATACGAGGAAATGAACTACTGATACATACAACAATATAGAGGAATCTCAAACTATTTTGCTGAGTTAAAGGTGCTAGATACAAAAAATGATAGCATGATATGATTCCCTTTGTAAAAATGCAGACTAATCTGTGGTGACAAAAATCAGGTAAGTGGTTGCTGCAGTTGAGGGTAGAGAGAGAAGGACTGACTGCTAAGGTACTGGAAGGATGTTTTAAGAATGATGCAAAGGTTAAATATCTTGATTGTGATGGTGGTTTTATGGGCATATGCAGCTGTCATTGCCTGTACATTTCAAATGAATGCATCTTCTTATACGGACTTTTTTTCCTCAAGACAGTTGATAAAAAATATATTTATATATACCACTGATTTTGCTTTGTTTTGCTACCATAAAACCTAATGGTAATAATTTTTGTTCCTGGTAATAGCAGTCTAGTTTCCTGCAGATCAACCATTCTTCAGAGACAGCTAGAAAACATGGAAATAATATGTAAAAGGATCTACTTGAAGGTATTCAATATCTTCTAAGACCATAAGACTCAATGACTCAATGACAAGAAGCCCAGAAAGTTAAGTTCAACATTCAGCACACTGATTTTTTTTTTTCTTGAGCAGTTTGTTGATTTGCAAGCTGCATCTAAGAAGCTGAAAAGCCAAGCAGACTTTCTGGCAGTCTAATGGGAGTCATTGAAAAAAATTGGTAGGCAGGAACCACCAAGTAGACCCCTGGTAAATGCCCTTGGTTTGCCTGTAGCCAGGACAATTTCCATGCACAGAGAAAGCAAAGGGGACAGTAGCATTAGAAAGGAGCAATAACTCTACCTGGAAGGAAAACCACATTTCATAGGTGATATGGATGCTAAGTTTTGAAGATAAGTTGTATTTTTCCTACTGAAGGAGAGAAGAGGGTGTTTCTAAGCAGAAGGCATAACAACAAAGAGTTCTTCAAACTGTTTCTGAGAGTGTCTCAGCACACAGCAGAGGAAAGACAACAAGGGAGGTTCAGGGAGGTACTGAGCAGTTCTAGCTTTTTCACGGAAGAGATACTTAATGCCTTTGCTTGCGCAATTTCTTTCACATAGTTAATGATCTCCCAGAAGCAGAATTAAGTCCCTCAGACTGTCTTTCTCAGTATCTAATAGCAACCAGGAAGAAATTTAAATACCAGCAGAATGAGCACCCCTCTTTTAGAGCCTCTTTGTCCTTAATATCATTCTTCAAAATGAACTAATTTTTAGATAAGTATTAAGCAGGAAGAAAGTTATTAGCTGGCTTTAACCAACCTCAGTGCTGACTTGGGGGTCAAGAAATGATGTTTTTGTTCTTGTTCTGCTAGTGTATGACCTTGACCAGTTATTTTACTCTCTGAGCTTCTAATTCTGATAAGGTTATCAAGTTAGAATATCATGCCATAGAATGACATACCTAAAGTGGCAGAATATATATTAAAATGCCAATCAATCTATTTCCTATATACCACACTGCCTGCAATAAAAGTTTATTGACTTTAACATATATTCTCTTTACTACATGAGAAGTTCCATGCTAAGCCTGTTACCATTGATGAGTTACCCTGTAATATTGCCTGCATCACAGTAATTCCTCTGAATCTTAACAGACCACTGAAGTTTTCCTGTATTAAATATTTGGAGCAGTTTCAAAGGGAACTGCTTCTCATTACTTTTCTTTGGAAGTTTTCTCCTTCCTAAGCTTCCTCATATACTTAGCTTTTTTCTTCCCCAGATGCAAAAGTAGCTGACACAAAAGGGCCACATTCACAGTATTGTGATAAGTTTTACAGAATCAATTTTAATTTTTAAAATGACTAATTTGGAAGGCAGGTGAGGCATGCAATTAAAACAAATTACAATTGTCCTGGTTTTTACAGTTCCCTGCATCTCTTATGAAATTAATTCCAGTTCCTTCAATGTTATTTGTTATTGACAGATTTTTCTGTTCTTAATATTTTCCTATAAGAGGGAAGTTGAATTTCTTGGCAAAGATCAGTTATGTGATATGAATTTTAAGCCATAGGTTATGGTTTATTTTATATAGCATGTTTCTAGAATTTTGTGAAATTTCATTAAAAAAAACTTTCTAAGTGATAGTCAAAAACACATGCGAACACACATATCCATACACACAAGTCTACCAGTCTCAAAGGTACCCTGTAAGGTGTAGTGATTGTCATTTTTTTGAGTGTTTTCAACTCTGTATTTTTACCCAATACAAAACTTCCCTCTTATTAACCTCTCATAGGGCATCAACTGCAAATCTCCTGATTAAAAGCAGTAGAAGGAATGAGAAAAGAGGTAATTTCTTTCATTAACTCCCTAGGGAAAACAAAAACAAAAACAAAAAAACAGGCCAGTGAGACATAAGAGGGCATCAGCCTGATCTGAGCCTCCTTAGGAAAGGTTTTCCTCCCTGATAAAGAAAAGTGTCCTGCTTAATCAGCTTGGCCCTATTTATCCTGCCTTGAATGCAAATGTATAAGGCCTTGGTTCTTAAAGCCGATACAGCCATCAGACAACAAGGTTAAAGAACAACATGCTTAACATGACACAATAGAAAATTAGTAAGATTCTGGGTACTTAATATTACTGAAGGTCCTTATCTAATCTGGAACCAGATACTTAAAGATATCCTGTTACGTGAGGTTATTAGATAGCTTCTTTGCTTCAGCTATAATTTCTCAGGTATTCTGGCATTTGCACTTAGAATGTATCCTAAATGCATACTAGACAAAACATTCGTAACCCATTAAATGAGATGATACACATGGAGTATTTAGACCTAAGTCTGGCATATAACAAGGATTATATGAGTTTTTCTGTTGTTGTTGCTATTAGCTGAACTCAAAACACATATCTATATAACCACACAACCTCTTCCCTTGGATGTCTAAGCATCTCAAATTTAATACATACAGGCTCAAATTCCTGATTTTCTACCTCCAAACTCACTTCTCCCTAAGTCTCCCCCACCATTAGTACTCTGGCTCTTACCAAAAATCTTAGCTATTTCTTAGTATGTTTTTTTTGTCAATCATCATACACAATCAACACAATTGTTGACATTACCCTAAAAGTCTATTCAAATCTAACTATTCCTCATTATCCCAACTGCTATCACTTAGGTCCCAGTCACTGGTATGTCTACCCTGATCCCTACAATGCTATTATTTCTGGTTTTGTTTTTATGCTGCTGAATTGCGTATTCCACACAGGAGATAGAATGATCCATTTAAAACATAAATCAGATCATGTTACTTCCCTATTTAAACTTCAATGTCATTTCACTGAACTTAGAATAAAATGCACACACTTGCCATGGTCAATGAGGGACTGTATAGTTGGACAACTGCTCCTTTCTTTGTCTTTCTCCCTTTCCACTCTCTTTCTCTCATTCATTTGACTTCAATACCACTGGACTTATTGCTAGTCCTTGAAGACAACAATTCTCTCCTGGATCAGGGCCTTTGCACTTGCTGTTTCCTCGTCCTGAAGCGTCCTTTGCCCACACATTGGTCTGCATTGTTCATTTGGGATCTGACCAAAAATCACTTCGAGATAGTATTCATTTTGATCCTACTTAAAGTAGCATGATTAAAGTAGAAAATAGATTTACTTTAAAGTACCACAAAATGCTGAGACTTGGTTGGTATTACTGGGAAAAATCCCTGAAGATTTTTGAGTCTTCACTTTCTCATCAGTCAAATGGGAAAAAATAATGATCACAGGGTATGGCAAAAATCTGGAGAAATATCTGCATGAAAGTGGCTCATTAATTGCAGAACATAGTAAAGATGTAAAATCCTATTTTTTAGGAGATTGTAAATAATTGGGGCCATATTTCTGTGATGGTGGTTATATGGCAAAACCATGCATACCCCTATATTTGGATGACGGTTTGGATTTTACAATATCACAAAAAGCTGTATAGTGATCCTAAAATTACCCATAACAATAAAAAACACTCTATTATAATCATTTATGCAGAGAAAACTGAGACCCCCCCAAATAATGAAACAACTTGTATTCATAGCCTACAAGTGCTAGATTTTATACCTCATTCCAAGTTTTGCAATCACAAATTTAGTATTTTTTGCATAATATATACAACAGGAGATCTAAATGCCAAAGGTCAAGATATGAACCCAAATTTTCTATCTAGTTAAAATCCATGTTGACGAATCATCCATTAATTTCTAATGTGTTGATACAAATATTAATCTATTCCTGCTTACATGAGGTAAGAGGTTTTTTATTGCTAGAGTTATAAAAGCAAAATAATTTCAAAATGGTTTGGAGAGAGTTAACAGTAGTCTTTGAGTTCCTGAATTTGTCACCACAAATGAGAGGCTTTCATAAACCATAAAATTAATTTCCTCCATTGCCAATTGCCCAGCTGCACAAAAAGACAACCTACTTGTCTTTGTTAATTGAACGAAACAAACTTGCTATGCTTTTCTTTCTTCCTACTAGTGTCACATGCTGTGTGAAGTTTTCCCAAGGGAATACCCCCCTGGACAAGATTTACTCCTGACAATCTGTCAAAGCAGTGTAAGGTTCTAAGAAGTAAATATAAATGAAGATTGCTACCCTAAATACAATATGCAATCAGGAGATTTCTCCAGGTCATAGATCCTTGAGCTATGTGCTTCAGAGACTTTTTAAATCTCTTTGGGTCTAGGTATGAGAAGTATTGTGGAGCTACTTAAACTTTATTCAACAATCTATGGCGGTAGTGATCTAGTAGGAGTGATGAGATACTTTTGTAGATAGCCATAGGAATGAAGAAGAAACTAATAATTTCTATAAAAGACAAAAATATATTAAGTTTGGGGAGTCTGAAAAAATAATTGCTCTTATCATAAAGTCTGAGTTTTAGAGCTGGAAGGTGTTTAGAGATTATTTAGTCTATTCAATTTATTTTACATATCAGAAAATCAGGGCCCTCAGTGAAAAAAATAATTTCTCCGAGTTCATATATCTAATGAGTAACAGACCCAAGAGCACAATAAGTTCTCTGTGTTCTCAATCTTTTGATACTTATGGGGATGGATATTTACAATGGTTAAGGATAACGGTTAGCCTTGGAGCTCAGGAGAGTTGAGCACCTGGATGTACTTAATACCAAGCAGCCAGCTGGTTGCCACATTCCCCATTTAGAATCTTGGCCACCCTCTCATACGATGCATCTGATTCTGACTGTTCCAGTGGGAACTCTTCAGGGAAATAGGCCAGGACATTAAGAAAAGGAAGAATAACCAACTCTAGCCTTCAGCAATCCATAAAACACCGAACTCTAACTGTGTGTTACCTCAGGATCCTGCCTTTTCACACTCGATTTATAACCTTTAACACCAGTGCCTTGAGCCACTGCTATAGTGACACATAAGTCTCAATATCCCAACCAGTCTTCCTCTGGTACCAAGTTCATACTGCCTACTAGACAGTTACACCTGGATATTATCTAAATAAAAATAAAATATAAATAAAATGGAAAATATCTAAAATTGATGGTATTACCTCTCTTGTGCTGACATGTTTCTCCAGTTCTATCCCCTCTGTTAGTGCAATTAGACATGCAAAAACTGAGAATAATTTGTTAGTTGTGTTTTTTTATTAATATTTCCATTCCTATGCTTGTATCCCACACTGGGAAAGCTTCCCTGGCTCTTCTTTCCTCTGTGCTCTAATACTTTCTAGAGTTAACAAGTTTCTTAAAGTCTCTGGGTGTTAACATCTGCAACTGCAATATAGGGATTGTAATTTCACTTACCTAGTATGATTATTATGATGGGATCATGGAGATTACGGGAAGACTTATACTGCTTTTTTTTTTTTTTTTTTTTTTTTTTTTTGCCTTACTTTCTACATTTTCTATAAAGGGCATGAATTTAATAGTAGCAAAAAACCTCACAAAATTAAAGCAAACCCCCCCCACACACATCATGAGCATTATCTCATGACATTTTTGTGAATATCTCTATTCAAAAACGGTATAATCCCGTTGTTTTACATTCAAACAGTAATAACTAGTTATTCAATGAAAAGTAAGTCCCACCATCTGTGACAAAAACTTTTAACTGTGGAGCAAAATTAATTTCCTCTTTTTCTTGAGCACACAGCCAAATTACCACATTTTCAGCCTCACTAGCACTTAGATATGACCGTGGCATAGGATCCTAGCCAATAAGTGGCAATATGCCACCTTCAGGCTTTCCCATAAAAATCTCCCATATGGAATTCCCCATGTTTTCTCTCCTTCCAGCTGAATTTTAATATCTATGTAAACCTTGGAAGCTACTGAGGAAAGATATTACAAACTTGAGCATCCTGGGTCCCTGAACGAATGTATGGGAAGTAAGATGCATTTAATCCCATCACTACAATTAGTGCAGACTCTCCATGGGGTGATATGTGAGCAAAAAATAGACTTGTCTTGCATTCAAGCCATTATACAATTTGGAGGGTATATATCACAGCAGTAAGCCAATTTTAAATATGTTTGACTTCCCAAATTAATCATTTCTAGTAATTAGTATAGATTAGGTTTATTCTGCAGTAAACAAAACCCAAAAATCCATAACAGTTTAACACAGTAAAAGTGTATTTATTGTTCCTGCAAACTCTCGCAAGTCCTGGTGACCCTCAGGCAGCTGTCCTTGTATGTGAGGCAACTCTCCAAGTTGCTTTTATGTTGTGGCTCAACCTTTTCAATACAAGAACTTTGGCATGAATATTGTAAGGAAAGAAACAGATGGAAGAGTTTTAACAGAGTTTTTAATTTTTTTCAGCTCAAAAAACAGTACCATTCACATTTTAGTTACTGGAACTAGTTTCGTGGCTCCAGTTAACTGCAATAAAGTACAAGAAGGAAAGAAGAACTGTGTATTAATAAACAGCAGTCATATCTACTACAAAACTGTTATCTATTTCTTATGTATCTTACCAGAAAAATCCTATACATAACCAAGCATATTCTTAAAATTGTAGATAAATGAAGGTCTACTATACACTGTTTAAGTCTTGCTTTTTTGTTTAATATATTTTGCAGATTAATATGCAGATCATTCCTTTTTAACTGCTGCATTTACTTAATATGTCCCTTATTGAAAGACATTTAATTTTTTTCCAAACATTTTATGCTGCAAACAATACTGCCATGAATATTATTTGAGTACATTCAAGAATATCCATGAAATAAATTCCTAGAAATAAAATTGCTAGGTCATGTTTGCATTTTTAATTTTAATATACATATATTTTACAATATATACATAATTTCCTTCTAATGAATTTGCCTCAATTTACATCATTACCAACAGTTTATAAGGGCAGTTGTTTTCCTTCAAACTTGCGAACACAATATATTAGCAAAATCATGTGAAAGTATTATGTGTAATCTGCATATTAGCCCATCGTATACTTATATTTAACTAAATAAACATTGCTCAACATTCATTTTGTTTCCAATATTCAAAATTATACAAAATATTGCACATAAATATGTACCCAATGTTTTTTTTTATTATTTTGTTAGAATTCACTTTTAGAAGTGAAATTACTGGATCTAAGAGTGTGAAATATTTTAAGGTTCTTGACACATTACAAATTGCTTTACAAAAAGTTTTTATCAATATACACTTTCACCTGAGTTATATGAGGGCCCATCTCACTTCATCTCCATCAATATTAGGTTTTACCATATTTTAATCTTTGTAATCTTGTAAGCTACATAAGGCCAATACTGGAAATTGATAATACCACTTCTGTAATAACTAACACATGAGAGATTAGCATGTATTCCACTATCAAAAATATTCTAGGGGTTATATATTTTTCTTAATCTAGTATCCTTTTAGAATTTAGCATCTTTTTGTGGGGAGGGGGGTGAGGGGAAGGGCATTTCTCGTCCCCAGTTGCATGTAGTTCTTGTGAAAATTTCAATCATATCATCCTGCTGCAGGATTCACCTGTCCCCTATGGTGGACAAATATCCCAAGCTGTGCCAATTCAAGATCTTCCTTAATACTAATCTACAGAACTTGCAATAAAGAAGTCCTCACTTCCTTTGGGGGTTGCTAAACTGAGATGAAATAATGCTGGAGCTGCCAGGAGCCATCTTATCTAAAATATGAAGAATGAGGCTTTTTCAGAATGAAGTTAAGTATAGATAGAATATTTTAGAAGTGCTGAGTGCATAATTCCTGTCCTAGATGCTTTGTTTTTCTATATCTTTGCTTTTAACTATACACTATTTTATTCATCCCAGCCAGTGAGCTTCTTTTGTATAAGCCAATTTGAGTTAATTTCTTGCCATTTGCAACTAACGTAATTCTTACTAATAAGCACACTAAAGCAGTATACTTACATGCTTCTCTGCTACTTTGCATTGTGATAATCAGAATGTCATTCATCATACACAGAAATCTCACTAAATTTCATAAAGAAAACAGTATTAGATCCACAAGTGCCTCCCAAATAATCAAAATTTAAAAAGATCGTTTTGGGGGGCTGGATATAATTGTAATATTATTTATTTGATTGCAATATATTCTTATTAGTTGGCAATCCTTTTTTTGATATAAATGAAAAAATAAATAATACAATTAAAAAATGGGCAAAGTAGCTGGATAGACACTTTTCAAAGGAAGACATACAAATGGCCAACAAGTGCACAAAAAAAAATGCTCTACATCACTAACCATCAGAGAAATGCAAATCAAAACAACATTAAGATATCATCTCACCCCAGTTAGACTGGCCATTATCAAAAAGACAGAGAATGACAAATGCTGATGAGGATGTGGAGAAAAGGAAACCCTTCTACACTGTTCTTGGGACTGTAAATTAGTACAGTCAATATGGAAAACAGTATGGAGGTTTCTCAACTTCAAATAGAACTACCATAAGATCCAGTAATCCCAATTCTGGGCATATAAACAAAAGAATGGAGATCATCGTATTGAAGGGATACCTGCACTCTCTCGTGTTCATTGCAGCTCTATTTACAACAGCCAAGTCTTGGAACCAACCTAAATGTCCACTGACGGATGACTGTATAAGGAAAATGTGGTATACATACACAATGGAATACTACTCTTCCATAAAAAAGAATGAAATTCTGCCATTTACAGCAACATGGATGAGCTTGGAGAAAATTATTTAAGTGAAATAAGCCAGGCACAGAAGGAGAAATACCATGTCCTCACTCATAAGTGGGAGATGAAAGAAGGAAAGAAAGAAAGAAGAAAAACAGACCACAATAAAATGTTGAACTTTCAAAAGGAGAGAACAGACCTATAGTTACTAGAGGTGGGAAAGGGGGAAGGAAAGGGAGATAGGGAGTAATTGGGTAAGGGACACAAAGAGTATTTACGATTTATAGTGATGAACATGCTAATAATATTGATTTAGTCATAACACACTGTACACAAATACTGAGAGTGAACTGTACACCATAGATATGTATAATAAATAAATAACATTTTTTCGGGGAAAAAAAGAATACTACAAAAACAAGCTCCAAAATGTATACATATATCAAAACATCACACTCTCCCCCATAAATACACATAGTTACTATTTGTTAATTAAAAAACATTAAAAACTCAAAAAAGTAAAATAAAATTTGATGACCCCAAACCTACTAGCCTCCACACCTGTTAAGTACCTGTTTCAGAATTTTGCTATATGGTGCCCTTTGAGATACAATGAGTCAGCAGGCTATATTTTGGAATAAATATAGTAAATATTAAACTGAGAAGCAGATGCTTGCATCTGGATGTCTAGCCAACTCTTAAGGCTGAGCAAATCCACAGTAGTTAGTTGAACAACACTGAGTAAATCAATTTACTTTGGCTTCCTCATCTGTAAAGTATCTCATTTGAAGGATTTCTAGAGTCGCTCCATTCCCACATCCTAATTAATATTAATTTCACTGTAAATTTAATTTCAAAGTAGCAAAACTGTTGATAATTCAGTCCAATTTATGTTGCAGGAATAATAAATTGCTTTAGTTTATTCCCCTATTTGTACAAAAATGATCTAGAGATTTTATAACTCTTCTGTTTTTATCTACTTTATTCATATAAGTCACAATGTTGCATTACTGAATACGCTAGGTCAATTAAAGCATTATATATCACTTAACATTTTAAAATCATTAGCAGAAAAGTTACATTCCTGGCAGATTGACTATTCTGTGAAGAACCACTTTGTTGGCCAAAGGACACAAAATATCAGTTAGAAGGAATAATTTCAAGTGATCTATCACACAGCATCGTGACTACAATTAATAACAATATACTCTATACTGGAAAATTGTTTAGGGTAGATTTTAAGTGTTCTCACCAGTGCTGTTTTTTTTTTTTAATCTTTTCTCTATCTTTGTTTCTTAGTTTGCTTAATTAGTCTGATGAAAAATAAAATACATCCTTTTTATCTGAAACTTTTTAATATCTGAGGAATTTGGAATTTGTGTTTTTTTAGATAATTTCTATTTAGTTTCTTGTACTACTTTAAAATCAGGTAATTTGTTTTCTCACTATTGAGGTGTTTGAATTCCTTATATATTTTGGATATTAACCCTTTATCAGATATATGGTTTGCAAATATTTTTTCCCATTCCACAGATTGCCTTTTTAAATGGCCAACAGGTACATGAAAAGGCTCTAAACATCACTAATCACCAGGGAAATGCAAACTAAAACCACAATGAAGTATCACCTCACGCCAGTGAGGATGGCTATTACCAAAAAATTGAAAGATTATAATTTAGGTAGGGATGTGGGAAAAAAGGAACCATTGCACACTGTTTGTGGGAATATGAATTGGTAAAGCAACTGTGAAAAACAGTGTGGAGGTCCATCAAAAAATTAAAATAGAAGTAGCATATGATCTAGCAATTCCACTTCAGGGTATATATCCAAAAGAATTGAAATCAGGATCTCAAAGAGGTATCTGCACTCCCATATTCATGGCAGCATTATTTTTAATAGTCAAGACATGGAAGCAACCTAAGTGTCCATCAGTGGACAAATGAATAAAAAAAAAATGTGGTATAAACATACAGTGGAATATTATTCAGCCTTAAAAAAAGATGGAAGAAGGAAATTCTGTCATTTGTGACAATATGGATGAACTGGAGAGCATTATGGTAAGTGAAATAAGCCAGACACAGAAAATTACTACATGATACCAGTTTTATGAAGAATCTAAAATACCCAAACTCATAGAAGCAGAGAGTAGAATGGTGGTTACCAGAAACTTGGGGGAGGTGGAAATGCAGAGGTATTAGTCAAAGAGTACAAAGTTTAGGGATACAAGATAAATAAGTTCTAGAGATCTACTCTACAGCATACTGCCTGTAGTTAACAATAATGTATTGTGCACTTAAAAAGTTGCTAGGAGGGCAGATCTTATGTAAAGTGTTCTTATCACAAAAAATAAAAAAATAGAGCAGGAGGAATTTTTGGAGGTGATAGATGTGTTTATGATATAGATTCTGGTGATGGTTTCATGGGTGTATCCTTATCTCCAGATTCAGCAAGTTGTGTATATAAAATATGCACAGCTTTTTGTATGTAAATCATAGTCCAATAACGTGATTTAAAAAAAAAAAAACTTCTGAGCAGACCCAGGCAACAGGCAACTACAGCACAGTGAGACATGAAGTTTTACAATTTGTTAAAAAGAAAAATGTAAATATCAAAATATGTAGATGCTTTCCATATTTTACAACTAAAGATGATCCAGGGTCATTTCTTTAAATAATGTCACATTCATTCGCTTGTATTCAAACATGATTTCTAAAGAGGTCAAAAAAAAAAAAAAAAAGGACGGAATTTGCAAGATTTTTTGCTATGGAGATAATAATCTATCTGAAATATAATACTCTCCTATAGTTGACTCAGCATTTTAGAAACAGCCTTATTTGTGCCTTATAAAACGCAATGTAAAAATGTACAGACGTAACTTCTGAATATTTCATGCAAACAAAAGCCAAAAAGCCCTAAATATTGGTAGGAGTTGAAGGATAAACTATAAGACCTTTATATATTTTTACATTGACTAGATTGAAGATGATTAAAAAAATATGGCTTTAAATTAATATTTAAGTATAAGGATATTTACATGAAAGCACATCAAGAGTGTTCTCAAAGGAAAAGTTGATTGACTTCTGTTAAAAAAAATCTACATCTCTTTAAATGCTGTTCACATCATGAAACCTGTATACAACTGCCTAATTTTCATCTTATTGAATGCAAAATAGACCTGCAAAATGCTACTAAAATAGAAGATAAAATGGCCACACCACATGTCATATATATTTCATTTATTAAGCTTACCAATTGCCCTGCCAACTGCAGTTTGTGTGTGAATCATCTCATTCATCACTTAACAGTCAATTACTTTTAGATGGAATGCCTAAGACCGATAAGGACAATGACATCAGAATTCAATTTTGTGAGAATGCTTTTGCCGGTGAATGGAGAATAAGGCAAGAACATGACAACTTGACCAGGACCTAAGAATGCATACAACCTTTTCTTGATGCTGGCTAATTGATTTTCGAGGGTTGCCCTAAATTTCTCCTTTATCCCAATAATTTGCTTTTCCTTTTTTTTTTTTTTTTTTTTTTTGGTGGCTGACTGGTACAGGGATCTGAACCTGTGACCTTGGTGTTGTAACACCACTCTCTAACCAACTGATTTTCCATTTCTTTCTATGTCAGATTCATTTTTATTGTGAATACCATCATGGCAACACTCAAAACCAGAAATACTTTCCAGTGAGTTGGACTGGGCTGAGGTTGGAAATGGTTGCTCAAAACAGAAGAACAAATGAAAATATGAGAGGTGAATTAGTGAAGTGGAATAAAAACAAATGGGAAAAGGACATGGTAATAGTCCTACTGGTGGCTCATTGAACAAGAAGACACTTAAATTTGATTAGCACAACTGTAAAATTAAAACATTTAATTTACCTTTGGTATCTAACATTGTTTCTATCTAGAGAATACAAACTTTTAGAATTAGTGTTAACTTAGAGATCATCTGGGATATATGGACCCCAAAGTAGTTCATGAGTTACCTGAACTGGATGGAAAATTTTATGTAGTTATTTCTGTAGAGTGGCTCCTTAGAAGCTTCTGCCAAATTAAAAAAAAAAAAAAAATTCAAGAATCACTCCTAATCTTTCAGTGGTTGAAAACTTAAGTATTAAGGCTCACATAAGAAAAATGACTCCTCCAATTCTTGTGGTCAGTAACAGCAATTGGAAACTTCATACTATGAATATTCTTTATATGACATCAGACAGTATCCAGTATTCTTCCAACTAAAATATTTTGTCCGTGATACTTAGACTCCTCAACATCAATTCAATGTGAAGACCTGAAACTAAGAAACTCCTAAAAGAAAACATAGGGGAAACACTTCAGGGAATAGGACTGGGCAAAGACTTTATAAATAAGCACAGGCAAAAATAAAGAAAGAAAGAAAATTTAAAAAAAAACACAGGCAAGAAAAGGAAAAATAAACAAATGGCATTATATCAAACTAAAAAGCATACACACAGCAAAAGAAACAATTAACAGGGTGAAAAGACAATCTACAGAATGGGAGAAAATATTTACAAACTATGCATCCAACAAGGGATTAATACGTAGAATATACAAGGAACCCAAACAACTTAACAGCAAAAGAACAAGTAACCCAATTAAAAAATGGGCAAAGTAGCTGAATAGACATTTTTCAAAGGAAGACCCATACAAACAGCCAACAGGTACATGAAAAAATGCTCAACATTACTAATCATCAGGGAAATGCAAATCAAAGCCACATTGAGATATCATGTCACTCTGGTTAGTCTGGCCATTATCAAAAAGACAGAGAATAACAAATGCTAATGAGGATGTGGAGAAAAGGAAATACTTCTATAGTTTTGGTGGGACTGTAAATTAGTATATTCACTATGGAAAATAGTATGGAGGTTTCTCAAACAACTTCAGCTAGAGCTGCCATATGATCCAGCAATACCACTTCTGGGTACATACCCAAAGGAATGGAGACCATCATGTCGAAGGGACACCTGCACTCCCATGTTCACTGTAACTCTATTTACAATAGCCAAGAGTTGGAACGAACCTATATGTCCACCAAAGGATGACTGCATAAGGAAAACGTGGTATACATACACTATGGAATACTATTCTGCCATAAAAAAGAATGAAATTCTGCCATTTGCAGCAACATAGATGAACTTAGAGAAAATTATGATGAGTGAAATAAATCAGGCACAGAAAGAAAATACCACATGTCCTCACTCCTAAGTAGGCACTAATAAATAAATAAATAAAATTTTTTAAAAAGAGAGATACAGCAATCACTATAATTCATTGAACTTTCAAAAGGAGAGGACGGAACTGAGGTCACCAGAGGTGGGAGAGGAGGAGGATGGGTTAGTGAAAAATTGCCAAAGGTCACGGAAAATGATTGCATTCTGTAATGTTGAATATACTAATTGTTCTGGTTTGAGCATCCAATATTGTACACAGGTATGGATATTCAATGCTGTATGCCACAGATATGTATAATCAATTATGTTTCATTAAAAAAAGAAAAATAGAGTAACAGATGCATGTTAAGCTCTCAATAAAAAGTTGCTTATTCTCAGACAAACAAACAATATCTTGGCTTAGGACCTCAGGCAGATTTTAGATTTTTAAAAAATCTCTTCTTATTATTAACTGTGGATATTTTCTGTCAGCCCAGTTCATTCACTAGAGCTTAGAATAAAAGTATTCTGAAATAGCTCCTGTAGATGGTAGACAGCTGCTTACTCTTCCATTAGTAACAACAGTTCTTCCGTACTTTCCCTATACCCAGATCTCTGCTCACCCATTTATTCACCAACAAAACCAAATAGCTACAGTGAAGGGAAACTTTGAGTGATCTTGCTGTTCTATAGTCATTGTCTGTGAGCTCCTCTCCAGCATGGAAGCTGGTACTTATCATTTCTAAAACAATGTAACTAATATTAAATAGTTTTCTCTGTGCCTTCTTTATCTACGCCCCAAGATTCCTTGTTGACCAGATCCAGTGACAAATTTTCCTATCCGATTTTTAAATATCTAACAGTTTTGAATTATAAATCTTAATTATTTTGCTTTAGAATTACTAATCATGAAGGAGAAAGAAAGGTAAAGAGATTAGAGAAGAAGCTTATATTTTATTTCTATCTTTTTTTTTTTTTTTTTTTTTGTCTTTTTCGTGACCGGTACTCAGCCAGTGAGTGCACCGGCCATTCCTATATAGGATCCAAACCTGCGGTGGGAGCGTCACTGTGCTCCCAGCGCCGCACTCTCCCGAGTGCGCCACGGGCTCAGCCCCCTTATATTTTATTTCTAAAGAAAGCATTGCTGGGAATTTAAAATTAATACTCCTTCCAAATACAGTATTCCTCACTGGAGAAGAAAAGCAAATTAGTAGCTAATACACATTCTCCTCATAATAAAATGAAACTTTCAAAAAATTTCAAAATATTGACGACATTGTCCCAATAGTTTGTTTTTAAAGAAAGGGAACAGCATGCCTGGCTTTCTCAGCCCAGAAGGTCTTGTCTCACACGCTGTCCTTGTTGGATTGAATAAATCTGACACTTCTCCTGCTGTGCTGATATCATCCACATCTCACCTCTCTTCAATTTGTCTGAATTCCCTTGATCACAAATGCCATATATCCTGATATTTTTATTTATAACTAAGAAAAACATTTTGGATGCTGCCTAAGACTTTCTCTCCAAAGGCCAACAAGATGACATGCTTTAATTAAACAGCCAACCCCTTTGCAGCTTAACCATTTCAAGTACATACTGATATTTGTTTTTATCTATTTTTAACTTGCTAATAATTTTTTTCTTTTACAATCAAATTGCCCATCTTTTACTATGCTCAAAGTTGTTATTCATCCTTGCTGTAGACTGGTTGCCACCACACTGAGGCTCGATCCCCACTGTTGACTGTTGAGGGTGGGAAATCCTATTATGGTAATTGAAAGATGGGACCTTGAAGAGCTGATTAGATTGCATGACCGTGTAGTAGTGAACGGGTTAATTATGGTGGTCAGGGCGTGGTTCTGAGGACTTTAAAAGAAGAGAGGGAAGAGTCTGTCTCTCTCTCTGCTCTGCTCTATGCTCTCTCTGCTTCTACCATCTTGCAATGTGAGGGGTCACTGTCACCACCTCCAGATATGTTCCTTGGACTTTGGACTTCCCAGCCTCAGAAACTGTAAGCAAATAAATTTTGTTTTCCTTATAAATTACCCAGTTCTGTGTATTTTGTTATAAGCAATAGAAACAGACTGCAACAATCCTCTTATAGTACAGAGAGGTCCAAAGCCTGGAAAGCTAAGACAGTCCTTTGATCGCACTGCATTGACATTTGAGATGCACTATCCCAAAATATGACTTTAAAAGGTCCAGATACTTCAGGTGAAGTCTTGGGAGAAAAGGTCTTCTACTACTATTCTGTTTAGGCATCAAGTATTCTCTTAACTTTGTCCTTAACCTTTCAGATAGATATAAAACCTTGACATTCTGTTAAGTTTCTCAGCTCTCGTTATTGGAAGAAAAATGTCTTTATAAATCTTCCCCAGAAAACCATGACAGGTTAAACTGTTAGAACTACAAATTGTATGATACAGCAGTATCTGCTCGATCGGTGATGTTTTGCATGACCTTAGGTAAATCTCTTTACCTTCCTTATTCTCATCCTTTTTTTTTTTTACTTGTGGAATAAACGGCAATTACACTTGTCCCTTTTGTTCTTGCATGGAATAAAGTAGTGGGATAACATGAGAGAAACAGTTTTGTGGGTTGCTCCATGCTACAGTACTAACAGAGACAGTATTAATAAGGAGAAACTATATGTCTCCAACAAAGGTGCTAAAATAATGTGATTAATAGTGAGGTTTCAGCAGAATGTAATTTATGTGATTAGCTCTGAAATGAGACAGTTCTGAGTCTTTCTTGACTGATGTGACTACATCATGGTGAGTGCTTCCAATCTTAGCTTACCAAAGTTTTTATTAAGCATACGTAATTATTGTTTCTACTTTCGAAGTCATCATGTTCCAGGAAAATAAATAAACCAGACCTAGACACATCCTAAGTAATTTTGATAAAAATTAAGTAGCATCCTTAATTCTGCCATGCAGATATTATTATCTTATACTATATTTATTGAGCAAATAGTTATGTACGGTGGTTTTCTGTCCTAGCAGTTGTAGCATTGATTGTGTTAATTACCAGGATAAGATACTATGCCAGGAATATTTCTGAGGTTTTTTTTATTCATTTTGAAAATAAAGTTGAGTAGAGCACATAATGACAATTTTCCTTGTAAAGAAACTTGATAATGATATTCTCCATCTTTAAAACCTGAGTCATGTTGTAGTAATTTCTTTGGTTAAAACAAATGACCAACCCAAAGTTAGATATTACATTGCATCATATAAATGTTTTTATCTACTTATAGTTACTGTTTCTATTGGCTATCCTTAAATAGCATTATAAATAGATTGAGCTCAGAAATTTAGAAAGTAACCATAGAGGCTTCCATTTTTAGCAATATGAGAGACTAAACATCAATTGAATCACTTCCCACAACAGCACAACTAAGGCTGACGAATAAAGTGTAGAAACAACAAAGGTCCTATTCACAGAATAGGATAGGATTCTGTGAGCACTGGAGCTTGCATTAGCCTGGGGCCTATTGTCCATCACTTAATGGCTGAAAGCCTCTATTGTATCACCCAACAGCACTGAAGAAAGAAGACAGGACTAGGGTGCTAGCAGCATGGCAGTTCAGTTAAAAGAAATTCAGAGAAAAACAGTACTCTGAATAATCATCATTCAAAGTAGGTTAAAGTCTGACTAGAGAGAGTTAGCAGAGACATTTAACGATCTCTATTTGATTCAAAATGGAGCTAACAAAAAATAAAAGAAGTCTTTTTTGAGAACTTTTAACAGAAAGTCTGCTTTTATGTTAGTCTGGGGACAGATTTGCCACCACCTCTGGTACAAAAATCCCCAAGCTGAAAATTTTCTTTAAAGTGGTTCCAGGTTGGTGTTACCCCCAGATTCCTTGCAGGGGGTGGGGGAGCACGACTTTAGAAGAATGCATTTTAAAACCAAGTCTCAAAGAATTCACATAAAATTCTAAGTAATATGATGTATATAAAAAAAATCAATATATTCATATGAATAAAGGGAAAATAGTTAAACCTTTGTCCCCATGAGAAAGAAATGAGCAAGAAAAAAAATGAAATGTCAAATCCATAAAGGCTGACAATATTTGAATTATTAGACAAGAATATAATGTTGATATGTTTAATAAGTTTCCTGAAAACGCTTTGAAAGTTATGGCCAAGTAGATTTGAAAAAAAATTAAATATAAAATCCAGACATGAATGTAATAACTGATTTTGTAACTCAATGAACAAAAAATACAGTACAGTGAAAGATCTGAAGATTCATTTTCCACTAGCAAAATGGAAAATAGAAATAAAGACAGTAAGCATTCTGTAGAACATGGACAAACTATATGAAAAATATGAGAGATTACAAAGTAAATTAATAGGGTAAGAAGATCTAACAGACCCTATCTTTAGGGTTCCAGAAGGAGATAACACAAAGAGTGGAGAAAAAGCAATAGTTGAAAAAACATGGCTGTGAGTTGAGGATAACTGATGAAAAACATCATTCCTCACATTTAGTAACATAATTAATCCCCAGAAAAATAAGTATACTTTAAAAACACAAATTAGGTGCATCATAGTAAAACATCAAAAACAAAATTAAAAGCAGTCAGTGAGAATCTACAGACTAATATAAAAGGTCTATAATTAGATGCTGGCAATAGTAAGATTTAGAAGACAATGGGATTATGTCTTTATAGGGATGACATTAAAAAAAATTTAAAAATAAGTAATCTTGGAAATCTATACCTATTGAAATTATCTTTCAGAAATGAGGGTAAAATAAAAGTATTTCCAGACAGACACAAACTGGAAGCATGTTCTTGTTATGTTCTAACTAAGAAAACATCCTGAAGAGATTCTTTATTAAGAGAGAAAATTAATTCCAAAGGAAGGTCTAAGGTGCAAAAAAGAAACAGCAAGCAAAGAAAATTGTATCATGTCAGTAAAACTAAAACCAAAAATTAATAATATTAAAATCATAAAAGCATCCAGTTTACAAAATTAATCAATTAAGGCAGAAATAAATACTGGCAAAAAAAAAATGGAAAAAAATGGCACAGAGAGGGATTATGCTAGTAGGAAATTGGACATAATTCTTCTCTCCTTGTACTGTTTTGTAAGAGATTAGCTATAGGATTTATTACAATATATATATGAATTTCACAAATTATAGAAAAATTACTAAAATATTAGATATAGATTTGCTATAAATTATAAACCAGTAAGCAGAAAAATTACAATGACTGAAATAAAAGAAAAGGAGAAAGAAAAAATATTTTTAAATGGACAGATACGTAGTACAAACAAATAATGATCAGTATAGGGCTAAAATACAAATTGTCAGACTAAATTTTTAAAGTTTACAAACAACAAAAGTCTAAGAAGAGAAAAAACACATTAGGCAAATTTGAGCTAAATGAATATATTGGGTGTGTCTATATTAATATCAGATAAAGTACACTTTAAAGTAAAATAACAGTAAGCAGTGTAATCATATATTGAGAAAATACTCAATTCAGCATAAAGATAATAAATGTTAATGCACCTAACAAAGTTTCAAAATATAAAGAAACAAATAAAAGAATCATAAGAAGTAAATGAAAAATTTACCATCATGATGGGAGATTGTAGCATACCTACGTCAGATATTGATAAAAGAAACAAGAAATTAAATAAATATGTGGGAGATTGAAAAAGTCAGTAGACTTTACATGTCTTTTTCCCCGACTCCCTCCAAAGACCAATTAAAATGATACTAAAGGAATTTTTAAAATGAACCTGTCTGTGAACATAGTGGGAGAGATTACCTGTAGAGGGTGAGTTCATTTAAAAATTGGGGGGAAGACAGAAATGTGGCAGTTATAGAAAAAATAATAGAATAGCAGATGTAACAGATTAGACTATACATAAGGGAAAATGCAATGGGGAAACATCATTTTCCAGAAAGGAACCCACAGATACCCATGTATAAAAGTTTATAAGTACACAGAAAATTCATTAAAAAACAGAAGGTTAATTTAAAAACTATCCAAACAATGTGGGTTTTAAAAAGAAAGTCTTCCATAAGATATTGTAACTATAAAATCTCCATTATTAATTTAAGAAACAGTTAATCTAATAAAAGGTATGCAGAAAACACAGAAAGTAAACAACATAACCAATGGTAATTTTTTTAGAGGCATTTTATTAAAATTAGAAACAAGGCAAAGATACTTTTCAGGACCCTATAGCTCATACAACTGTACTTCACCCTTTTGCTAGCTGGATATACTGAAGCATAAAATTGTATTTTCTGAACTTCCTTGCAATAAGTAATCTGAATGCAAAGTGGAATCTGCTGATTGGGTGTACTCACACAAAGTATAGAAGACACAAATGAGTAAGAGATCATCTTTCTGTCCTTTTTTAGCTATTCTGTCAGCACGAAAAAAGAAAAATATTTTGCATAAGCATTCCAGAATATTCGATAGAGAGTTACAGTAATGAGTGATGGCCTTCATGACAGTGGAAGTTTCTTACTCCAGAATTTTTATCCCCGATCACAGTAAAGAAAACTTATGCTTCTTTTTCCTGTGGGTCTTCAGGAAGCATTGTAGCCGGTGGCATTTTGTTGATTACTATGGTCTTAGAAATAGCATTCCTATGATGAGGCAGTTTTGTGTTGTTCTCAGTGCCATTCCTGAAGTCTTTGCCAACAACCTTGTCCTTCAGCTTTTATCATGATTTTTTGACCTGCCATCTCCTTTAATCACATCCCTTCTTCTTATAGAACATGGAGAATTTTCTGTCTTGTACACTTATTCTTAAGTGATAAAGGTATCTACTATCATTGCTTCTAATTAACATTTTTTCCTGGATATCTTAGCCAATACAATAAGATAAGAAAAAGTAAATAAAAGATATGAGAAACAGAAAGAAATTAATCAAACCATTATTAGGCTCAAATGATGTGATTGTTTACATACATTAAATTAAGCTTGTTAACTGAGTTGTACAAATATTCTCATTCTCACCGTTTTATCAGTAGGATCAATTACTGTGAAAGGCATATTAAAAACCCCTGTTTTAGTGGTATACCTGTCTATCTGTTCTTGCAGTTATTTATACATTTTTTGCTTTATGGATTTTGAAGTTAGGCTGGCACATTGTTTGAAACTGTTTGAAATTTTTACATATATCTTATGTTTTAAAGAGGCATTGTTTTAAAGTTATTTTATCTGATACCAATACTGTTGTATACTTTCTCATTACTATTTTTTTAGATTTTTATTTTCTAACATTTTGTATTTTCATGTTCAGACAGAATATAGTTTGAAATTATTTGTCTTTCTCCCCTCTCTTGTTTTCTCTTGTATCTTGGATTATTTTTCTTTCTATACCTATTACTCTCTCATATAGTTTATAAATTACATAGTCTACTTTTATTTTCTAATTGCTATTCTTGACACTGTAACATTGATAGAAATAATGATAGGTAATAACACATAAAGCACCACTATGGCTCAAATATTGTTCTGAGAACTTTACATATATTATCACATGCAATTTTCCCAGGAGCTCTGTGAGATGGGTATTATTATTCTTCCTACTTTACAAACGAGGAAACTGAATCACAGATCAGGCAAAATTTTCAAGGCTCCATAATAAGTTGTAGGGCTTGGATTTTATAGGTTGACTGCATGTCACTGTCTACCTTCTCCCTTCCTCAGACCAACACAGGAACTTGGATTATCCCCCCCCCCAAATTATTTGCTATTCTTTACATTTTAATTCTATATTTTTAAGTCCACAAGTTATTTTATTACTGTTTTTTATCAATGTTTCTTTATAATCATTCACATTTTTATTTATTTTCTTAATATAGCTTTTTTTAACTCAAGCCTTCTATCCAGGATCACTGCAACTGAGCAGAAATAGTGATTTTGGAGTAATAAGAGTCTATAAAAAAAATCTGTTTCTATTTGTTTGAATATTTTTATATAAATTAGTCTTGGTATGCCATTTTAAATTATTTTTTTCTGTCAACATTTTGAAATGTCGTTCTATACTTAGGCTACCACTATTGCTTTTGAGAAGCTAGCTGTCAATCTAATTATTATTTGTTATTAACAGCCTTTTTTCTCTCATAAGGCTTTTTAAGAACTATATCTTTGGAATTGTATAGTTTCACTACAATGTGAACATATGAAGATTATTTTTTATGAACTCTAAGATTCATTTGTTTTCCTGAATTTGATGATTGGTGTTTTATAATAATTTATGGCAAAATTTCCAGTCAATATATGTTCACCTCTAGGTCTCTCCATTTCTCCCACTTTTTACCCAGGTGATTAAATTATGCTAGATTTTCTCATTCTCTTCTTTATATTTTCTAATGTTTCATGCTTTCTATTTCCTTATTTTTCTATGCTATAATTTCATTAATTCCTTGAATTTATTTTCCAGTACATTAATTCTCTCTTTAGCTTGGTCTCAACTACTGATAATTCTGTACACCAAATTACTTCAATTATTTTGTTTTTCATTTTTAGGAATCTTATTTGTTTTCCAAATACATCTAGTCACTTTTATTGTCTTATATTTCTTTCTTATATTTTAAAACCCTTTTACAAATTTAATTTCATGTCTATAAATTATTAAAGGTGTTTTATCTTTCCATCCCATATCAACTTGAGACAGAAATTTCTCTTGCAGTTTCCTATTGAACTATCTACTTCTTAAAGTTTTGTCCCTTGTCCTCTTTAGTTCTTGAGGTCATGAAAATCGAAGCTCAGCTCATTTTTGTTTGTCAAATTCCCTCAGGTAAAAGACTGTTTCGGTTCTTTGTGTAGGGCTGAGTTCTTACTTTCAATTATTTTTTGGCCTTTGAGAATTCTTTACTTTCTTAGAAGATTGTCTGTTCTTTTAGAGGGATGGATTTTTGAGAATATTTTATCTGCAATTTGCAGTTGATTTCGGCAAGAGTTTGTTCAGTTATCAAGTCTACTGTACTGTCAAAAACAAGATTTGATTTTTCTTGTCTATTACTTCATTCCCCAAATGGAATGAGGTGAAAGAAGAGCCTGTTTCTTGGTCTGTCTTAATCAGCATTATATGCTGTGCCTATAGAGCAGCTCCTGGAACATAATCAATACCTACTGAAGAAATAAATTATTAGCATTTCTAGTTTATTTATTTTAATATTTATGTGTATTATATGATTTTAATGAAATATATAAAAATGTTAACAATGATTAAAACCTAAGTGACTGTATTTACAACTTTTATGTATTTTCTCCTTTTTTTCCATTGAGTATGCATTACATTTTAGTAAGAAGATATTTTTAAATTAGGAATTTGAATATGTCATATTATAATAAATATATTTAAAAATTATAAACTATCCAGAGAAAAAAACTAAAAGGAAATAGAACTACACTGTGGTTGGTGGAGTATAGATTATTCCTTTTTAAATTTATTCCATCTTTAAACTTTTCTACAATTGTATATTTTTTCTAATAAATAAAATATTTATTTTAATTTAAAAGACAATCTATATAGAATGGAGGTAATCATTTAAAAAAAAAAAATCTATGTCAAATTCAATCATCTATTTTTAAACCAAAATATATTAATTGCTTAATACACATCTGGCTGATGCTAAGTGCCTTATGTATATTGTCTCAATTAGTTTTCACAAGCCTGTAAAATATTTTACATATGAAGAAATCGAGTAAAGTTAAGGAACTGCCCATGGACATACATGTGTGTTAAAGATTGTTATAGCAGATAAATAACAGTTGCCAGGTAAAAGAGCTGGAAACTTTAGACAGTCTGTGACTTGTATTTCAGGTCAAAGCCAAGCCTTTAAATGTTATACTAAGCTGCCTCACTCCCTCTGAAGAAGTAGGTGTTCCTATTCATAAAGCACCAGTAAGACTTTATGGAAGGAACATTACTCTGCCTGTATTAGTTTGCTAGGGCTGCCATTACAAAATACCCCAGATTAGGTGGCATAAAAATTAGAAATTTATTTTCTCACAGTCCTGGAGGATAGAAGCCTGAGATCAGTGTAGGAAGGGTTGGTTTCTTCTGAGGCCTCCGTCCTTGGCCTGTACATGGCCACCTTCTCACTGTGCCCTTACATGATCTTTCCTCTGTGAGCATGAACCACTGGTGTTTCTCCATTTGTTGTAGTCTCCTTTTCTTGTAAGGACATCAGGTATATTGAATTAGGGCCCACCCTAATAAGCTCATTTTAACTGAATTACATCTGAAAAGATTCTGTCTCCAAATACAGTCACAGTTAATTTTCAGGTACGTGGCACTCAGACTTGAAAATATAAATTTTTAAGGTAACACAATTCATTCTTTGACACTGTCATACTGAAAGAAGTGAGTATAAGTGTAATTCCATGCTAATAAAAGCTCTCTAGAATGCCTCGAGGAGCTAAACAAGACAAACTCCTTGCAACTCTATAGTATACAATCTTTGATTAATAAATATGGATATTTTTATCCTGATTATGTTGGCTTTTCCCCAAACTATAAATATAATCTGTTGTCATAAATTTTCATTAGATTTAATAGTTAAATGCAACAAGTGGCTATTGTGTTCCAGGTACCATGGGACATTTAAAATAAGAATCCTTGATGTAACACTTGAGGCTTATAATATAACCAGTATAGAAGGGGAACAAAAAAGCATGTATATTAAACATCGTAATTGCAGAGAAAGCACTTAGTAGGTGACAACTGACAAGTAAATGCTATAGGAGATACACAGTACAATGGATATTAAAGAATAAATAGATTTATATTTATTAGGAACATTTTAGTACCAGCTCACTTATTATTTTCATTGAATGGAAATTTGTGTTGGACATCTTTTTCCCTTCTGATTTAAAAGAATGAAGAAAACACCAGCATAGCTTTCAGGAAGGTCATGTTATTGTTCAGACATTATTAAGATCCATTTTAGAACATTTCATTTTTTATGGTGTCTGACCATTTGACAAGAAAGAAAATACTTTGTAAATTGACATTATAGAATAGAGTGACTGCGATTTCCTTCAGTACATCTTGGAAAATAAGTAGGAAGGAAAATGACTTTAGTTACATAAATATTATATCTATTATTACAAAAAAATCAAGGGTAAGATGATATGCTTTTTAGAGATGTAAGAAATAAGAAATGAAAGCTAGATAACTACAATAAATGTAAGAAATAATATATGAGTAGTAGGAAAGGATTACTAATTAATATTTTAAACAGAGAAATATTGTTTCCTATCTCAAATGGTGTAGTTGATAACATATGAACCCCATAAATATTATACTAGTGCAATGCTAAAACAACTGAAGATGCAAATTGTGCATCTCAGAGAAAACCTGAGAAGCTACCAGCAGAGCTCTTATATACATGCAATCTGTTTGAGATTTAGTCAGTTGATAGAAATCAACTGATATAGAAAGGTTTATTTTATCTATGTGCCAGATTTTCTACCTTATGCCCCTCTTTGATTGATGCTACTGTGTTTTTCATGCTCTACATGAGAAGCTGTCTGATGGCTGGGGGCTAAGGTGGTGACTACAGAAACAAATAGAACTGGAAAGAGTCAAGATGGCAGAGATACCCAGAGGACTTTCTGGATCTATTTGGAAGATGAGATGAAGGGAGAATCAAAATAAAGCCTAGGTTTTTATCTGGAGCAAATATGTGATAGTTATGGCAGTTCCATTTTACAAAAAGAAGACATCTTGGTGGAAGAGAGAATCAGGAATTTCTATTTTGCATTTATTGAGATACATAGATAGATATGTATATCTACTATGTTATATATATTTATATATTAGATACACAAATGGAAATGATAAGGCAGTTGGATTTAAGAGACACAAAAATCTTGAGCTCAGGGAAGGAGATGAAAATTTGGAAAACATCAGCATAAAGTTATGGAAGTAGAAGTATTCATTTTAGGTAGGAAATGTGATTATAAAGAAGAGGACACAGGTTACATCATGTTTTAAAAACTCATACTAGAAGAAGCTCTTGTAATGGGCTTAAACAAATGAAACCTAGAGGTGTTGATGAAAAAACAGAAGTATGTAATACTATGAAAGTTGATAAAAGGAATATTTTAAACATGAACATTTTCACTCAAAAATAGCAAAATATAAATTGAAAACAGAACATCATGAGGGAGATATGATTAAAAAATAAAGCAAGTGAATCAAAACTGAAAAAGATCTTGGACATTTTAAGACAAGAAAATAACTATAGTTAACATGATTAGTAAATAAAACCAAGCTTGAAATTAAATTAGAAGGTAATTAAAATAAAATATCCTGAAAAACACGAAATATTTGGAAACTAAATCATGTACTTATGAATAAATCATAGGCCAAAACAGAAATTGAAAGAAATATTAGAAAATATTTTAACCAAATGATAATGAAACACAACATGTCAAAAGAATTGGAATGGGAAAAGGAGAAATAATCAGTATTAAAACATGAGAAAAAAAAATGGAAAGAGAACAAATATAGTAAATACAATACATTTTTATGCTCCTCTTGAGTTTTCTAAACTATGTTTGACAATAAACAAAATTTATATCCCTGTCTGATGTGGTTCTCAAAGAATAGAAAATACTTAAGGTAATTATACTATAAATGGGGAGGATTAAGAGACATAAATAGAAATAAGCTTTCTATATTTCACTCAAACTTGTAAAATGTCAATACCAGTAGACTGTGATAGTTATGTACATATAATGTAATACCCAAAGAAACCACTACAAAAGCTGTATAAAGAGATATACTCCCTAGAGTAGTAAAATTCCTAAAGACAGAAAGTAGAATGAGGGTTGCCAGGGGTTAGAGGGAAGAATAGGAGGTTTTTGTTTAATGGGGTTGGACTTTATTAAAATTGAAAACCTCTGCTCTGTGAAAGAAACTGTGAAGACACTGAAAGTACAAGCCACAGACTGGGAGAAAATATTTGAAAACACATATCTGATAAAGGACTTGTATCAAAAACATACAAAACCCACTTAAACCTCAACAACAAGAAAGCAAACAACCTAACTCAAAAATGCACAAAAGGTCTGAGCAGACCCTCACCAGAGAAGGCATACAGATGGAAATCAATCTATAAAAGACATTATCATTTGCCACTAGAAAAATACATATTAAGAGAAAATGCAAAATGGTTCAGACACTTTGGGAGATAGTTTGGCAGGTTTTTTTTTTTTTTTTTACAAAACTAAACATAATCTAAGTATCTAACTAACTGATTTGAAAATATGTCCACACAAAACCGGCATGCAAATGTTTACAGCAGCTTTATTTATAATTGTGAAAAATAGAAAGCAATCCAGATTCTTTCCAAAAGGTAAATAAACAAGCTGTGGTATGTCCATAGATGGAATATTATTCACTGATCAAAAAGAATGATATATCAAGCCATGCAATAATATATATAAATCTTTAATGCATATACTTAGTAAAAGAAGCCAGTCTAAAAAGGCTACACATGATTTCAATTATGGGACATTCTGAAAAAGAACAGAGTTATGGAGATGATAAAAAGATCAGTGGTTGTAGGGATTCAGGGCGTAGTTGGTGTGAAACATGTGAAACATAGGAGTTCTTTTAAGGTGGTGAAACTATTCTCTATGATACTATAGTATTATATGTGACAACTTGCATTTGTCAAAACCCATAGAACTTTACAGTACAACATATGAACCTTAATATATGCAAATATTTTTAAAAATTATTAACTAGTTTGGAGGAATCTAAGATTAAGTGTGATTAAAGAACCTGCCAGTATTACAAGAATCTGCCTGTACAGATGGTCCCTGACTTATGATGGTTCAGCTTATGATTTTTTGACTTTACAATGGTGCAAAGCAATACACATTCAATAGAAATCATGCTTTGAATTTTAAATTTTGACTTTATTTTTATTATTTTTTTATTATTATAAAATTTTTATTTTTACTCTTATTAAGTAGGCTTTGTGTTAGACAATTTTGCCTGTCTGTAGGCTGATTTAAGTGTCCTGAGCACATTTAAGGTAGACTAGGCTAAACTATGATGTTCAGTAGGTTAGGTGTATCAGATGCATTTTTGACTCATCATTACTTCAACTTATGATGGGTGTATCAGGACATGACCCCATCGTAAATCAAAGAGTATCTGTATTACTATGCAATAATTTCACTGAAGGAAATGGGGGAAAAGATGCTGACCTAAGTAACTTTAGGTATGAGTGAAATCTATAAGATTAAGGTTAAAAAAAAAACAAAACTGTATATAACATTGTACTCTAGTTGATAAAGTTGTTTTCCACAAGGGTACAGATTAACTACACTGAAACCAATTTGTATGTGAAAGTGAACAGGTAATTAAATGGTTGACAGATGGTGGGAGCCAGGTGTCTCACTGTTGGAGTAGGGAGGAGGTTACAGATAAACAAGGATATAAAGCCAGAATGACCCATGTGGTAATAGCTTAGGGTTAGAGGCATCAGTATGAACTACATTTAGATTAATACAGATATATATGGTTACAAATAGTAATACTTATAGATATGTGTATAAACACAGGAGTATCACGGGAGCCCCAAATCTGAAAGAGCACTCATGTAATGTTTGCCTATTCCAAAAAACTCACCCAAGCCAAAAGGTAGAGACATTGGTTTATTAGACCTATGAGAGTTACTGGCAGTGGATGGCCAGCTGGAATCCACGCCGTCTCGGGGTACATATATAGTGAACAGATCAACGTAGAGGTGTAAATTATTTGTATGCTTACATGCCCCTCATCCAGATCACACAGCCCAAAGCACGCAGGAGATCTGGCTGAGTAGATAAGTTTATCTACTCCCTACTCTCCTGGCACCAGAGTACTTTAACAACAGCATGCCAACTTACTTAGGGTCCCTCTTCTTTCAGTCTTTCATTTGTCTTAAAGGGGACATTTGTCTTCAAGGAGATGTGCCTTTCCTTGGGTAACTACCTTGACCAAGGGTAGTTTTCCAGTGGGGAGAGAGAACTCTGGTATGTATGGGGAGGGGGAATAGGTCTATGTCTGGCGTTTACCTTACATACATGTAAACATTTCCTTGCTTTATCAGCTGAGAGGACTTAGATCAATGACATTCCAGTAACAATGAGCACACTTAGCACCCCGATCTTGGTTTCTAATATCATTTCTAATAAAATTTTTCAGTAAAAGGGATGGAATGGTTATTTCTAAGACAAGGGAAGAATATATACAAGATGAGTCTGGAGCTCAGGCAGTCCAGAAAATAAGTGTTTAAAAAACACAGTGAGGGACATACGTCAAGCAGACACAGGAGCCCACTGGAAGATCTCCCAATGTCCAGCACTGGAGCAACCTGAACGATACAATAAAGTAGTATTGGAGTATAAACAAAATTATAAAATAAATATCCATGAGTCCATATTGATATAAATAAATAAATGGGAGAAAATAGACAAACCCCGTGCACAAGAATTCCAATTAATTCATGTAGACATTTCACGCTGTAGGAAGTGAACTCTAACCCCCGCTTCTTAAGCGTGTGCTGCATGTACTGACTTCTTTCCAAAGAGTACTGTATGAACAGAGGGGAAAATAAAAACGTTATGGTGGATAAACATGATAATCACTAGTTTAGCCAGGTTATCAAGATTAACATCAACAGTCGCAAGTCAGGTATACAGTATCCCCATGATGTGATGTGAGGAGAATGGCATTTTAATTCTGTGGTTTTCCTCTCAAAACACCCATAACCCCAGTCTAATCATGAGAAAAACATCAAATACAAACTCCGTGGATGGACATACTGCAAAATACCTGACCAGTACTCCTCCAAACTGTCAAGGTCATCAGAAACAAGAAAAGCTGTATTTTTCAGACATTTTCCATTTCATCTAAATTGCCAAATTTGTTGGCATAATGGTGCTTATATTATTTTCTTATCATCATTTTAATGCTATGGGATCAGTAGCAAAAATTCCTCCTTCATTCATGATATTGATGACTTTTTTCCTTTTATTTTTATTAGTCTACTTAGGTGTTTGTTTCTTAAAATATCAGTTTCAGACACATTATCTATACATTCAATGCAGTTCTAATCAAAATGTCAAGGTTTTTTTTAGCAAACGTTGTAAGCAAATGCAAAGGACCTAGCTTTATCTTGCTACGCTTTCTTAAAAAGAAGAACAAAGCTAGAAAAATTACCACACTTGATTTCAAGACTTAATGTTTACAAAAATCAAGACACTCTGGGAGTGGCAAAAGTTTAAACAGTGTAGAGCAATGAAGCAAAGTTGAGGGTTCTGAAATAGACCACCACATATTTAGTTAATCGATTTTTTACAAAGGTGCCATGGCAATTCAATAGAGGAAGGAAATTCTTTTCAATAAGTGCCGCTGGAACAATTAAATTTCTGAACGGATTTTTAAGATAAAATATCTTTATCTCATTCCATATACTGGAAATTGAGCGAGGACGAGAGGAAGGAAAGTAAAAGCACATTTTGTTTAGTCTTTTACTTGAGTATTTCTTAGACTCTAAGGTAAACAACATTTCTATAAGATTATGAAGCCAGCACAGTTTAAAAAAAAAATAAACCTTCTCCCAAAAAGCTAACACTGGGCACTGGGTTCATATTCAAGTAATTATCCAGTTAATTTGGCATTTATCTGGAAGACTGACTACCAGATGAAAGCCAGTTTAGATAACATCAGCAGTTGTTTGGGGGGGGGGTGTCACAAGTGCTCATGTGTGCCTGCATGTGTGAAATTCCTGCTGTGGAATTCCTTTGGGGAACAGATTTCAAGATCAGTCTATTCAACGTGCAACATCTTAGCCAATCTTTCAGCCGAATGCTTAAATGAACAAGGCTAATTTCTTTAGGTTAACAAGTGCTGTAGCCCCTTCTCAGCCTCCAAAACCACAGCTAGTAAACACAAACTGTGAGGCCGACCCCGTGGAGCACTCGGGAGAGTGCGGCGCTGGGAGCGCAGCGACGCTCCTGCCGCGGGTTTGGATCCTATATAGGGATGGCCGGTCTGCTCACTGGCTGAGCGTGGTGGAGGACACCAAGCCAAGGGTTGCAATCCCCTTACCAGTCACGAAAAAGACAAAAACAAAACAAAACAAAACACAAACTGCCTGTGAATTCCATACCACGATTGCACAAAAAACCAAATGCCTAAGTCTGCCTTGTGAATCCCTCTTAATGTGGCCAGAAAGATCCTTTCTTGGTGTGCGAGAATTAATAAGAGAGAGAGAATCTAACTCTGCAGCACGTTCCTGACCTCTGGGTTTCAGAGCTTTACGTTGTGTTGCCTCAAGATTAGAGTCATAACTGAAACAGAAAGGGCCAGGTAGTCACAGCTTTAGAAAGCAACAAATAGAGAGAAAATACTAATGCTACCACTAATAACAATCACAACAGCAACAACAAATGTCTTTACTTTATAGTATTCTAATCATGTATAAATTCAAAATAAATTCATGAGGTAAAAATATTACTCTCATACAAATGAAGAAGGTGATGCTTTAAGAAGGGCAGAGAAGAACTTAAGTCACGGAAGTTTAGCAATCTGGAGCTAGAACAGTACCCCTTGTAGAGCCCCACTTAAAAGATGAAGAAAGAAATTTGAGAGAAATAATAAATTGTATCACATTACAGAAATCATTAAACACTAATAGTGATTTCACCTGTAAGAGGAACAGGCTAAACTAGTTCCACAGGAGAGGTTAATCTGAGGTATACTCATCTTTTTTTCTAAAACCTTTGCAGTTTCTGTTTCCTCCGCCTGAAAATATTTTTTTCTTGGATACATGGCTCAATACCTCACCTCACCTCGGTGGCCCTTCTCTGATCATCTATTCTAAAATAGTAAAGCCTGTCATTTTCTATCCCTCTGCTCCACTTTACTTACTTTATAACACTTCTCACATCCTACCATCATACTTTGTGAAAATAGACCCATACTTCTCGCCATATACCAAAATCAACTCAAAATGGATTAAAGACTTAAAGACCTGAACCCATTTACTTTTTTACCTATTTATTTCCTATCTTCCCCTCTAGAATATAAGTGTCGTGATGACAAGGACTTTGTCTTACTCATGACTGTATCCCTGGTGCTTTCTAAGAGTGCCTGGCATGAATTAAGCATTCAGTAATTACATGTTGAATTAATGGATAGTTGAGTTTTCTCAGAAGCTCGTAAAGGTCACTATTTTTAATACTTTCTGAGTTTCTTCCTGCACTCTAACACTATCTCCATTTCCTTCTATGCACACAAACACACACACATACACACATCACCCACCCTAACACACATGCATACACTGACACCAGGATTTTTGTCTTTATCAAATTCAGCAAACACTAAGTACACTAAGTAGTAAGATATCCACTAGGTTCTGTTCATCTGGGTATGTTATGGAAAGGAAATGGGCTCCAAACATGGTCTCAGCCTTCAAAAAACCTACTGTCTTGTTATAAGGAGTAGGGAGATAACTTCATCTGGCATGAGGTAGAGCATCATTGACTGTTTAACTTCACGGTGTTAACATAAAAATGTAGATTATTATATATAAACAACATATTGCCTTATAACATCTTGAAAGGAGATCTGGAAAGGTTTCTTCTGGAAGAGCTACTGAAAGAGGTAAATGAGCAACATTACAAGAAGTAGAGAAGGATGGAGAAAGGCATTTCAAATAGAGGAAATTATTCAAGAAAGGACACAAAGGAATGAAAATTCAAGCCATGTGGCAGAAACCATGTCCAACTTCCTGAAGGACTTCATATGTGGAGGGCAAGTTCACAAATGAATATGTTGTTCCAATTTGTGGTAAGATTTGAATGCCATTGGCATTTATTCTCTTGGTGATGGGAAGCTATTAATGGCTTTGCTTAGAAGAGAAACATTAAACAGCAATTTTGTATTGTTTATTTAATATCATCTAAAAATGTGACATGCATAATCTTGTTTGATCTTTTCAATAAGTCTGTGAATAAGATTATAGAGTCGAGGAAACAGATTCCCAGAAAAAATAAAGATGAAAAATTAAAACAGCTCAAAAAGGCTGGAATAGTTTAAAACCCCTGGTTTGGGATTCAGAATGGGTTTATTCCATCCTACCTACCTGATTAAATCTGCTATCTGAAACATTTCTTTGGAAATATTATTTATGAGAGACTTTACTGAAAAAAAAAATTCAGTTACAGAGTCGATTTAGGAATCTTCTAGAAAAAAAAAATGAAATAATGAAAGCCTGAATTAGAACAGGGATGCAGTGAAAGGACAGATGGAGTAGGTAGTGTGAGGTTATTATACAGACCACTGGACAACTGGGGATTTTCCCTCCGGGGTAGTCAATTTTGAAGAAGGAAATAAAAGTAGATTGCATTTCATTATTATTTATTTGGTCAACTAGCTTAAGGGAAGAAAAATGAAAATAGCAGTAGAATGTAAAAGCAGGTGCCGAGAAAGACTTTTAAAAGAAATGGACACTATATTATCTTTCCTTCACTATCTTTCTTTAAAAGAGAGAGACATAGAAGCTTTCAATGTGTGTAGGTTTCCAAATCCTCCCACTTAACACCTGTTCAGACACATCTGTTTTCCTGTAAAATGGAAACTGCCAAAAATAAAAAGGCCAGCTAATAATAACATATGGTGAAGAGAAAAACTTTTTTGTTAGTTTATTTAGCTTTATTTTTTGTTTGCTTTTTTTTCTTTCTAAATAGGGTAATATTTAGAATGAGTTTTTAAAATTAAATTGTACATATTAGACCTAGGTATGAATATTGGAATCTCCCCCATTATGCTTTGGATTCCTGGTACTTCCTTATTTGTTGTTAATGTGGCTAGTGCATCTGTTTTTTTCATATGGCTTTATAGATATGTGGGTATTCCAGGTATTTTATGTTATGGTTTCAATAGATTAATATTTGGATATATAAGAGAATAAATTTCATTATGTCAGAATCCAGTCAAAACTGCTGACATCTTTTACTTTAGGTCTGCAACGACCCTGGCAACTCTGAATAAATTGTAATCTAGCACAACAGTGAATCTTAAAAAGGGAATAGCTGGCTAATAAGCTGATACATTTGACCTGAGAAATGAGTGAAGGAACTGGCCATACTAAAATTCCAGATAAAGGTAATAATAAGGGTAGACCAGAATAAGCCTGGAAGTTTCAATGGATAAAGGAGAGTTCAGAGTGTCTGAAGCCAGAGGAAGAGATGAAAGAAGCAGTGAGAGGTGAGATTGGAAAAACTGACAGAGACAAGATTATGCTTGCCTTGGAAGCCATGGAGGAAATATTTTTTTCTATTTACAATGAGAATTCATTAAAGTGTTTAAGAGAGTAACAGTTCCAATTTATGTTTGTAAAAGTTTACTCTGATGACTCTGAGGATAATGACTACAAGAGGGCAGAGGTAGAAGTGAGGAGACCAGGTGAACAGCTTTAACAATAGTTCAGGTAAGAAATGATTGAAATCGTGGACTGGAGCAATGGAGACCATGAGAAGTGTTCATAGTTGGGATATAATGTGGAGGGAAAAGTACATCTGGAGTTAAATCGGCATGGACTTTATGTCTCTAAATTCATATTCAACTGGCCTATGTTCTGTAACATTTCTTTTATTTTAAAGAAGCAAAAAATAATCTGTGATGTTTTTAACAATAATTCAATGAATGAAGTATTTAAAATATAGTTAAAACTGGAATTTCTTTACTTGGTACACAATGGTTTTTAGAACCAGACGTTCCCTACATATTAATGAAGTCATTTTACCCATAGAAGAACATTGACAATGGTATCATTTATACCAAACTCAGTTGTTCATTCATGTGATTTATTTCTTACAAAACTTCTGAATATCTTATCGTGTCATTCATCTGATTTTATTCCTCTGTTATTTTACCAGAAGTTTTATTTAAGGAATGTCATATGTATGAATTTCAACAAAATCAGGTCATTATAAACAGAAATGTTTAAGAGTTAATTTCCCATGTATATGAGACTTTTTTTTTTCAATTTACAACAGAATGAATACAATATAACTGAGCCATTTGACAGTAAACATGGCCAGTGACTTTAAATGGAAGTCTAATCTCAATCGAGAGAAATGCCTATTTCGATGGAATTGTGGTTTACATTTTCTGCTAATGTTCAAACTCAAGTGGTACTTGTTTGTGTAATAAGATCGTCTACATTAAGCTCCAATAATGGTTTGTTGCATGATCATCACAATGATAATGTGTTGTAATTTATCACACCTGCCATTGAAGAAGCTCTAAGAATTTCCCATACAGCCCCTCATTAATCTATTCATTTAGCTCCTTTCCTCTTGAAAGTTTCTAAAGCTATTTAAGAAACTACGCAGCAACTATGTGAAAGAGGTTTTGGAGCATTCAGTAAAAAAACAAAAGATGTGAATTCCAAGTGAAACCATCTGGAGAACTGACACAATCATATATGTGATAAATTCCTGTTTGGTTAAAATGAAAAACACCCTGAAATATTTAGATTATTTCCTTGTTTTAGAAGTTGAGCATCCTTGTCTAGTTTCTTACTGATCTATTCTCACTGGAGGTTTGGAGATCTCTGAAGAGTTTGAGGTCTGTTACTCTAAAATAAATCTCTTCTTTGCTCCAGTGCTACATAGTTATAAATTCAAAGATTGTTTCCCATGCAACTAAAATTGATTCTGTGCTTATGCATAATATTCTTGGTATTCTACAAAACTCTGAAATGTTATTTACATTATTTTATTAAAAAACATAAAATGGACTCTGAATATATTAAACAGGGTATATGTTCTTGGTTGGCATAAATGTCAGGCTAGTCAAAACGTTAATAGACAACAAGTAATTGTTCTTTAATCTTATGATCTCTTTATATATCTATATCACTAGATTATTGCTTTTATACATACTTACAAAACATTCTAATTTGACAGATATTGTATAATTTTCCCAAAACTCTAACCCTTAATCAAATATTTTTTTAAGAGTAGTAAATACCCTGAAAAAACATTCTGATGATAAAAATGAATTAACATTCACTCCAATTTAAGAAAGAAAAGAAATTAAAAGACATAACAGAGTTATGATTTATATTTGCACAGAATAATTCCCATAACAAAAATATATTTCACTTTACAAAAACATTCCTTTAGAATTTATAGAGACATCAGTTTAGATATCCCTGTTTAAAGTGCATGTTTCATGTTGAAATATCATTTAAAGCTCATATGATGGGAAATGGTTTATACTGGGAAAACATTTAAGTTCTTAAAAAGTAGTAAGTTCGGATGTAGTTGAGAAGCTGAAAATCTTAATGAGAAAGTAGCAAGCAGATGTAGCCAATTAATTATGCAAATTTTAAATCAAGTATTCATCTATAGGTGAAATGGGTTAGGCAGGATAAAATGTCCTCTTAATTACAAAAGGACACTTGTACATGGTAATGGCATATGTATATACAGATCTCTTTCTCAATAAATGGGATCAGTGCTCCTAGTTGAATTTAAAATTATGTTGCTTAAAACTGAATCAGCTTTAGTACAAAGCATGCCATCCTTATTTTTTATGGAAATCAGAATCACCTGCAGAAGAAAGCCTACAAAATGTTTCAAAACTTAGTAATTCTTGGGACCAGTTACAAGCCTGGCGATGTTTGAGGTCAAAGAATATTAATTGTAGAAAGAATACTACAACAAACACCTGTGCAGATTCCCTTTGTTAAAATTTGGCCACTTTATAATGTTATCAAAAATAATTTTTATAATGATACATATAATTACAGGTAGAGTTGAGGCAGGCTCCTGGGTGCTCCTCTTGCATTTCATGGCCCTTCTTCTCAAAAAGGTACTAAATATGTTTAACTTTGCATTTGTCAATACCATTCGCAGTTGCATACACTTATTTCCTATATTTGCCTTCACTGAGAATGAATAGTATTATTTTATATGGTTTAAGCTTTATATAAATGCTATTGTACTATACACATTTTTTGCAATTTGCTTTTTGCTATGGTTTTTTGTTCTCTGACATTCATCTTTATTGTTGTATGTAAATATAGTTCATTCAAAGTGTCCTGTAGTATATCACATTATGGATTTATTACCATTTATTCATTCACCTGTTAATAAACATTCAACCTTTTTTCTATCATAATAACACAATGTTCACTTCTGTTTATGTCTTTTTAATAACATGCACATTTCCCTGAAAATTGTTTTCACATCTTTAATTTTGCTAGATATTGTCTAAATGTATTTATCACTATATGCTCTATCAAAAAAAATCACTAATTTCATTCTTATCTACACTTATTGTCAGATTTAAAATTTTGCATGATATAGATGATGTATTATTTTGCTAAATATAAATTGTCCTGTCTTCTAGGAAGCATAAGCATCTTTCAGTGTTACCAACCATTGGTCTTAGTTCATTTTGTGCTGCAAATACCACATTTTGTGCAGAATACCACAGACTGAGTATTTACAATGAACAGAAATTTATTGTCTTACTGTTCTGTAGGCTAGGAAATCCAAAACTGAGGGGCTGGCATCTGGAGAGGGCCTTCTTCCTGCATCATCCCATGGCAGTAGAGCAAAGAGAGAATAAGAGAGAAAGACCAAAAGGGGCTGAACTCATCCTTTGACAGAGAACCCACACCCACAATAATGAACCTACTAAAAGCATTAATCTATTCATAAGGCCAGAGCCATCAGGCCTAATTACCTCTTAAAGGTCCCACCTCCCAACACCACTGCATTGGGGATCAAGTTTTCAACACATGAACTTTGAGGGGACATTCAAACCATAGTACCATTTATTTATCCTTTGATATGAACCTTAACCATTTCCTCTAAGATTTTCTTTTTTAATAAAGATTTCTAAGGTATAAATGCATTCTGGATAAAATATATAATAGCAACAAAAGTTAACAGATTCTTGGGGATAAATCTACAGGAGCTTGCAAACCCTTGTTACAGAATGTAATGAAACCTTATTAAAATATATTAACTAAGACTAAATATATAGAAAGAAATACATGAAAGACTATACTCTTTAAAACATGGTAATTCTCTCCAGGGAAATCTATTCATTCAACATAATTTCAATTAAAATATAAGCAGAACTTTTTTATGATATTTAATGCTATGGATTGAATGTTTATGCCCCTTGCCCCCAACAAATTCATATGTTGAAGCCTAAATCCCCAATGTGATATGTGATAGTATTTGGAGATGGGACCTTTAGGAGGAAATTAGGTCATGATGGTGGAACCCTTATGGATGGGATTAGTGCCCTTATAAAAAGAGATAGGAGAAAGCTTGCTTCATCTCTTTCTGCTCTCTACCAGAAAAAAATTCTGCCATCTATGAACCAGGAAAAGTACCCTCACTAGATACCAGATCTGCCAGCACCTTGATCTTGGACTTCCTAGCCTCCAGAACTGTGAGAAATACATTTCTGTTGTTTAAACCACCCAGTTTGTGGTATTCTGTTATAGCCACCCAAACTGGTTAAGATACTCAGTAATCTGATTCTAAAATTCATATTGAATATGAAGAATCAAAAATACTGAAGAACATTTTGCAAAAGAGGAACAAGAGGGAAAGTATATTAGCCACCAGTCTTGCATCACTGCAGATCCTCTTAGCTTCCCCATCTCTTGTTCCAGCAACCTCTGAAGCATCTTACTATGCAAGTGCTCCAACCTGGCTGTCCCTCAGCTCATGAACTTGCTGTGTTCTTCTTGCCTACTGCCTCAGGGTTTCTTAGCTCCAATTTACAGTACAGAAGTGTGCGAGAATGAGTGCTTTGCAAATAGATGAATTCCCTTTCTCTACCTGTATGGACTTTTCCAACACTCAATGTACACTGCTTATTTGAAGACAGTCCTGCATATCCAGCAATCACTTGCACTTGAGGACTCAGCCTCCTTCCTTGTTTTGCTCCCCTTGTCCCTCACTTCTTCTGCCTAGGATTGTACTCCTAGGGTTGTACTCCCTGTTGTGGCAGGTAAGCTCTCTACCTTAGGCTCTGCTTCTTGGAAAACCCAGTATAAGACAGAGGAACTCACCTATAAGATAGCCAGAGTTATCACAAAGTTATGGTTATTAAGAAAGGTTGACATTGGGGCAGAGGATGACAAATACTTCACGGGGATAGAATAGAGTGACTCAAAACAAACTCAAATGTACAAAGATAATGAATGACAGAAATGTTACAAATCACTGGAGAAAAGATGTAGTATTCAATAAATTATGATGAAGCGATTGATTTCTATATGGAAAAAAAAATGCTTCCTCACACCATAGACAAAAGTCATTTTGAGTGGACAAAAGACCTAAATAGAAAAATTAAATCTTTAAACTTTTAAAAGAAAATATAAGAAAATACAGAGAATATGACCATGAAATATGGAATAATTTCTTTCACAGATGTAAAAAGAAGAAACCCCAAAAGAGAAAATTAATAAATTTTCCTAGTTTAAAATAAAAACTGTTGTTCATCAAACACATAACAAAGTGAAAAGAAAAGCCAAAGATGGAAAGAAGACTAGAACATATAAAATAAAACATTAGTATCCAGAATCCATTTATCTTATAGGTATCTTATAGATATCAAAAAAGAAAAATTATTTTGGAAAAACGTAAGAGAAAAATAGTTCAGAATATGAATAGTCATGTCAAAGAAGAGGACAACTATCAATAATTTGTGATAGTTATTAATTCTAAAGAATGATTCAGGATTTAAAACCTATCTGTTTGGTATTGGTATAAGAGTGTCTCTGGTTTTATTTTTGATTGTAATATTGCTAGATTTTTAATTTTTATGCAACCTATGTAAAATTATTTCCTTTGTAGTAAGCAGAAACATCATTTAATCCTCATAAAGCCCTATTAGGTAAGAATAACTAGGCCATTTCATTGAATTAGGCCCAGAAAAGTCAATTAAATGGCCCAAATTCATATAGCCAGAAAAAGTCAATGTCATATTATGAAACCAAGGAGTCTAACTTTAGGCTCTGTTATTTTTTTTAATCATTATTTTATACTTTGTCTGTAAATGAACTGTGGCAAAAGTTGTTTCTTCTTTCCTAATCTTAGTACATCTTATTTCTTTTTCTTTTCCTACCAGGCTTGTTAAGATGACCGATACAATATTAATGGAGACTTTAGTATGAAAAATCCTTTTTCAATTCCTACCTTTAAAGGAAATACACTTAACATGTCAGTTTTAGAAGTGATGTTTGTTTTAAAATTCTGATAGAGTTTGGCTATTTAGCATAGGGATTAAGGACCGTGGGTCTAGAGCCAAGTTACTTAAAATTCAGGCCCGAGTTCCTCTCTTCATTCTCTAATATCTAAATTCTCCATTTATCTGTCCTCTCCTGAAAGTGTAATGCAATCATCACCATACAAGTCATTATAAGAGTTAAACAACTTAATACGATTGCTGTAGTTTGGATGCCTCCCCAACCTCACTGAGGCTTAGTCCCCACTGTAATTGTTGAGAGTGGGAAATCCTATTATGGTAATTGAAAAGCGGGGCCTTGAAGAGGTGATTAGATTCTAGGACCATGCCTTAGCGAATGGATTAATAATGGTGGTCAGGAGTATGATTCTGAGGGCTTTAAAAGGAGAGTGAGTGGGGAGGTTAGTCTTTCTCTCTGCTCCACCATTTTCACAATGTGATACTCTGCTGTCACTGTTGCCACCACCAAGGCTCTCACCAGATTGTTCCCTGGACTTTGGACTTCCCAGCCTCCAAAACTGTAAGCAATAAATTTCATTTTCTCATAAATTATCCAATTCTGTGTATTTTGTTACGAGCAACAAAAACGGACTTAAACACAGATAAAGATTCAGAGAATTTGCCTGGCAAACACTAGGCACTCTGTAACATTACTTGTTATAGCCAATACTACACTCCTGGCTACACCAGATTGTGAAGGCAAATATGAAGTTTACTTACACTTGTCATGATTAGTTATACAGCCGGGTTTATTTCTTATATCTTTGTGTTTGCTATTTACCTAGCTTTTCTAAACATGTTCCTCCTCCTTTTTTACATTTGACTGGAATGATCAAGTTTTATTTATTTTATTTTTGTCTATCCACTGGTTTGGAAGTTATATATTCCATATTTAATCTTTTAGAATTTTTACTTAAAATTTAAGAAGCATATTTGATTTGATGAATTCTAAAGTTATTAATATTTCTAACATTGTCCTGCAATAAAAAGACCTTAGTAAACTTTAAATTTGATCATTATCATCATCTTACATATTTTTGTTGTCTTGTATTCAATTTCAACTTGTTTTTATGTTTCCAGAATTAATCTGTACATGCACACACACACAGAGACACATTTAGATTTATCTACATGTTTACCAGTTTCTTTTCTCACTATTTTCTTTTGTTTTTACTCTTTTCTTCTGAGATCAATCTTCTTCTTCCCAAAGTACTGACTTTTTATTTTATTCAGCTAGGATTAGCTGACATGGCTAAGAATATAGAAGGGTTACTTCTCCCTAACTCTATAGCAGTAAATTCATAATCATTTTTCAAATATGTTTTTTGTTGCTTCTGAACTTTCATGTGTTTGTTGTGCTATTTATTTACTCCTGAACAATATCACACCATTTTAATAATTGTATTGTTAACATGTTTGGTATTGCATAGAATTTTTGTACGTGTATGTGACGTGTATATACATATTTATATATAATCTTTCTTATTCTTACTAGGTTTTTTCTCAGACACTTTTTTGGCCTAATTTGGTTAATTTTGTTTGGACTTATACTTCATTACTAGATTAAGTTAATGAGAGTTAACACCTTTATAAGGTTAATCTGCTTTTATGTTCATAAAAATTACTTGTAGTTAAATTCACATAGATCCCAAATGATTCTTCTTGAGTTTATACAAATATATTCTATATGGGAGTGCAGGTATCTCTTCAACATACTGATTTCCATTCCTCTGGGTATATACCCAGCAATGGAATAGACAGGTCATGTGGTAGATCTATCTGTAGTTGTTTGAGGAATGTCCATACTATTTTCCATGAGGGCTGCACCATTTTGCAGTCCCACCAACAGTGTAGAAGGGTTCCTTTTTCTCCACAACCTTGCCAGCATTTGTCATTCTCAGTCTTTTGGATATTAGCCATCTTAACTGGAGTGAGATGGTATCTCAAAGTGGTTTTGATTTGCATTTCCTTAATGTTGAGCAATGTTGAGAATTTTTTCATATGTCTATTGGCCATTTGTATATATTCCTTTGAGAGAAAATTATATTAAGTGAAATAAGCCAGGCACAGAAAGAAATACTGCATGTTCTCACTTATTTGTGGGAGGTAATAAAAATAAATAAGTAAACAAACAAACAAACAGGGGGGAGGGAGGGAAGAAGACACAATAATCACAACAACTCCTTGATTTTGTTAAGACATGTGAACATACATGATGTTGATTTGGGGGAGTAGGGAGAGGGAGGGAGGAAAAGGAAGAATTGATAAAGGGATTCAAAAATCAACTATATTGTATATTGATAAATTGAAATAAAAAATTTAAAAAAACAAACATATTCTATATGTTTGATTTTTAGGGTAAATTAAATTTTTACCTTTTCTATTTAGTCTCTGACTGCTTATTGGTAAAATGAAAAGTTTTAAATTTCTGAATGCTTATTTTGTGATCAGCAGCCTTTTGAGGTTTCTACTAAGTTCTAATTGTTTTATAAGTTGATTCCATAGGCTTTTTATGTAAATAAGCATCATTTGGAAAAGATCATGATTTTGCCTTCTCTTTTCCTTTTTCTTTAGTTAAATTATTGGATTATTTATAATTGCCAGAACAATTTTGAATAACAGCAGAGATAGTGGTTATGTTTCAGTTACTCTTGACTTTAAAGAAAATACTACTACAGATTCATTATTAAATATGATCTTTACTATAGGTTTGAGATACAAATTTGCCTGTATTGCAGTCTGGTTGTTTTTAATCTCATTTTAAAAAATATACAGAGATTTTGTAGGGCATGAAGTAAGGCCATAACACATTTTTAAACCAAATAACTGATTAAATATGACAAAACTACTTACTGAATTCATGCCTCTATCAATAATTTGTGATGTGTCCTTTATCGTGTATTAGATTATTAAGTGTACTACTGTCTCCTTTTGAGTATATAATTCTTTAATTCTTGTGCCTCTCCACTCATGTGCTGTACAGAGACTCATTTAAGTACCTCTCTGAAATTTGGGGCATTTGAGCAACAATAATAATGTCAATAAAATAATAATAGTATAACAATGGCTATCCTTTAATGAACATTTATTTTGCCTCAGATTCTGAGCTGTGTTTAATATATGTCATCTCAAATAATGCTCAAAATAATCCTTTTTATATGGTTTTGCAGATGAATAAATTGCAATTCAGCAAATTAAGTAATTTCTTAGTAGTCATAAGGTTAATAAGAGGGAAGATTATTAGAAGAGAATATTTTCTATTATTTTAGTGTAGAAAAGGGTTTTTAAAAACAAGAATTGGAAAGTACAAAACCTAAAGAAAAAGGCATGTACATTTGACTACATTAAAATTAAATAAATATATTAAAATATAAATATATGAATTATTTAAGTGTATTAAAATACCCAAAATATTAATACACAAATTTATTAATAAATATCCGTAGCATATGTTATTTATATGGATACACGCACAACAAAGTGAAAAAATGTCAGAGATTGGGAGAACATACTAGCATTAGGAAATGAAAGACAAAAAGTGACTGCAGGATGGGAGTATTTTGGTAGATTTCAAAAGGCAAATAGGATTTTCCAAACACCCAAAAAATTTAAAAATCAAAGCTAATCAGCAGTTACTCTGCTTTATAAGTATGGGGTTTCCTTTCGGGGTGATGAAAATGTTTTAGAACTAGATAGAGATGACTGCTGGACAACACTGTGAATGTACTAAATGCCATTGAATTGTTAACCTTAAAAGGTTAATTTTATGTTATATAACTTTTACCTCAATAAAATCAAAGATATTAGATGACAAGAGCCTTATCAATTTAATCACTGAAACCATTATCCTCTTAAGTTAAATTCTACCATAAAAACAGAGAACAACTTGATTATGTTTAAATATAGAATATGATCACTTTAATGTACCAAATATGAAATGAAAATTTATGATTCCAAAATCCTGACAAGGTCAAGGACAAAAAAGTTAGAACATATCCTCTTTTGCCAGATGTCTGGCACAGGAACCCAGCATGTTGTTTGATAAAATATTATGCACACTAGAGGAAATGCTTGATTTCCACTGAGACAAGGTTAGATGACTTATCAAACTGGCTTATTCATTCCCTGGTGGCTGCATGGTTAAGGCACAAAAATTGTTCCCATTTCCTTCTCTTTACTTCTTTCACTTTCCTTTTATCACCAATTTACTCAAATCCCTAAACCACAGGTAACTGTACAGATAACTCCATTATCTCATTTCCCTCACCTCCAGCAGACTGACACAGTAGTAGATCTGAGATCAGATTGTTCAGCATAAGCTTCATTTATAGGGTTGATCTGGAAGCCAAATAGCACAATAGTTAGAACAAGCACTCAGGCTCCAGACTCTCTGGCTTTGAATCACAGCTGGTGATTGATGTGCGTTCCCCACATCAACAACGTGACATTGGAGATATGACTTAAATCCCATATACCTCAGTTGCCTGATTTGTAAAATTAAAATGATGACAGTAATATTACCTACTTCAGGGTTATTGTAATTTAAGAAGAAAAAGTGTTAACGTAGCATTTGGAACAGTTTCTGTCACATGGCAAGGACGTAGTAAATTTTCGCTATTGTTATGATATGGTCATTAGCACTGCCTGAAAGCAAAGTTTGTTGCTCATTAGGGCACCAAATCCAGCTCATATGGAGTCGGATGGTTTTTGAATTATGAATCAGCACAGGTTCAAGAGAAGAAACTGCACCACTAAGAGTGCAAGCACACACACGCGCGCACACGCACACACACACACACACACACTGATTGACTATGAGTATTTGGTACTATACAATTGTGGGAGTTGGTTGAACGTATATGTGAGGCTGCTGTGTTTGTGCCCAGTGGAAGAGCCTGAGCTCAGAAAGGGAAGTGAAGCAACTGACATATATTTGTTACAGGGGAAAGTTGGTACAGGGGTCCCATGCGTGGTTGCAGCTCACTTACATTGTCACATATGGGTGGCTCACCTTGTTAGTGTGGGGCAGCAGTTGGGCCAATTGTTGCTGAGCTTAACACGAGATTCTCCTTCAGTTTCTCTTATTTTTGTCTTGGGTTCCATTTACACCCTGATGAAGGATTCCAGCATCTCTTGCATGATGACCATATCATTCAACTTGGAAGCCTGAACATGGCGAGACCAATGTGGTTCTCAGTTCACCATGGACCCAGTCACTGCTCACAGGTTTACCCTCACTCTCACCACTTTAAGTCCATTTTCCATTTCTGACTGCCTGTTGTTTCAGAAGATTTTCCAAAACTTATGCAAAATATCTTTTGTGGCATCCAAGAATTTGGAACTCTTCAATGAAGGGAATTCTTGAAAATGTAGTTTAGCTAAATCGAAAGAATACAAATCCATCACATTCAACCCCTTGTCAGATTGGCATCCATTTACATCTCTTTTAGCTATACTGAACTTCCAGATAAAGACAACAGCAAAACATGTTTCCACCTAACATAATACAGCTATCCCTCTCAAAACCAAAATCATGCTAGCCCTCTCTCCAAAAGAGGATACAAATTTTCTTCATCTATTTTGGAGTGATGTTCATACCTCTTCTATCTGTGTCACATTCCCCCTTTGATATTCTAAAATGTAAATACTGAGACATAAAATGAACCACTATTAACACACTTTCTTGTAGATGGTAGGAAAATGGAAAAAGTGAAGAGGAAAAAATGGCTAATATATATACGAATCTATTCATAACAAAGGATGCAAAACTAATATGAGGGTACTTTTAAAAGTTAATAAAAAGATCCGTATTATCTTTTTTTTGATCCATATTATCTCATAATTCTATTTTTCCACAAACTTTTTGAAGCACCCTCATACAGCACACATTTCTACAACTGGTCATATGGGCGTAATTGGTAGTTATTACTACCTTCATCCATCACTCATTCGATATCCCCTTTACTGTCAGCACGTAGTTTAGCTGGTCATAGTTCTTTGCTGGGTAGGATGTCCCACACCATCATTCTTGAAAGGTGTAGACCATTAGCAGGCCTGTCTGCACTGGGCCAATATAGTTTTCCCAGTGACTTGAATCACAGGATATGGGAGTACTGGGAGCTATCCCAGGGATCTCCCTGGATTATTATAGAAACATTTCTCTTTATCCCCATTTTGTAATAGCAATATGTAAAATCATGTATATAATATGTATATTTGATTGTGTTTCATATATTATATTATACATACATAAGAATTTTATATATATATATATATATATACACAGTCAGCCCTGCGTATCTGTGGGTCCCTCATTTGTGGATTCCACCAACGTTGGATCAAAAATATTTGGAAAAAAAATTATGTCTGTACTGAACATATACAGATTTATTTTTCTTGTCATTACTTCCTAAACAAAACAGTATAACAATGACTTATATAGCATTTACATTGTATTAGGTATTATAAGTAATCTAGAGAGAGAGAGAGAGAGATCACACTGGATTAGGATGCAAGAGTCTTGTTTTTGTTTTTCCAAAATCAGAGATGAACTTCCTTTTAAAAATGAGGAACACTTTACTATAAGTCAAAGTTCTGTATTCTAGACTTAGTTTTGCAAGTTAGTAGGTTTGTGACATTCAGTAATTTACTTTTCTAAACTAAGGATTTGCTTCTCCACCTGTAACTGGGACAAGCAAACCCAGCCTCTCCTCATTCACTAATTTGTTGATATAAATAAATGAGATAATGGCTGTTGGAATGTTCTGTAACTTATAAAGAATAATGTACACACAAGTAATAGAAGTATTAAGTCTGTTTTCACTTTTGTAAATAACAAAGATAGATGATGTCATCAACTACAGAGAATATAATCGACCTTGATTCCTTATGGGGCCTCCTTATGACATTTTCCCAACATTTCAACAAGCTGCCTGCTTTGCATGTGAGGCATATTCTTTCCATGTGGCCAGCAGCAGGAAACAAAACCCATTCCAGCCCCGTGTAGGTGGTTAATTGGTTTGAACTGTCATTTAGCCGGGTCCTCCTTGCTGTCTTCTAATGATCTCCCTGGTGCAGTGCAGTGCAACTCTTGTATGTTACCTATCACCAAAGCAGCTGTTTTTTAAAGATGATACTTGCTTTTATACTATGGATTAGTACCCTTTTATGCTTTAATAAAAAACACACTATATACAGGGCACTCAGACAAGCACAGAGGACTAAGTTTGGGGAGGGGGCCATTGTTGAAAAGCAAGGAAACAAAGAGGTATGAAGCATTTATCCACCTATGAAAAACTCAGTCTAGTCTAAAAAAAGACACAATACCACAAATAAGATAACAGAGAGAGATTGCTATTGGTGGCAAAAGAATGAGGGTTTGTTTCAAAGGCAATTAGGATAACATCATAAAGAAATATATATTAGAACTGTGCCTTGAAGAATATTCAGGATTTCATTAAGTCGAGGTGCAATATGTGTGAGTTGGAGGCATGACAGAGGGGAGAAGAGAGAGAAAAGATTATGTCTGGAAGAAAAACTTGTCATGAGCATTGTGACTATGAACTTGAGTGACATAAGAACCTGATTTGTGTACTTCCTAGATAGCAAAGGACCATAACTAGCCACCTAGTCTGTTAGAACTTACCCAATGAGCAAAAGTGAGTCATGTGAACAGGACTAGTGATGTCATCAGAGTGGTGCTTAGAGGGTTGTTCTATTAACCATGGAACAGGAGACCAAAGTCTGGGGAGATACTTGGCTTATTTTGTATTAGTACCTGTATGGGGGGAAAGGCTCAACAAGGGCAGAGAGTTGGTTCAAAAAAGGAAGGGATATGAGATGCAGGCAACGAAAATAAAATAAAGACTTTGTGTTGTATCAGATCTCTGTCATTTTTAAATCATTACCTTTTCTCCTCTGGAGTGAGATATTTTTCTTTGACGAAAAAAGTTGACTGTCAGGATTTCTCAACACAGCAGCATCTTTTGAAATATTACTGCTGAAAAAAACATTAAAGGCGACCATGAATGAATTAGGATTCTGTAAATTCCCCACGAGTCTTACCCCATCATTTTAGCTCTGCATCATTTGCATTTGAGGATCACTTTGTGATGGAGAGGTAAGAAGTGAGTGCAGCTCTGCCCCAGGAAGGGCTGCAGATTCTCCCCAGGTGAGCTGGGCCCTAAGGTCACCTCCACAGCCAACAGTAAACATTATGGTGTATTTGAAAGTGGAATAATCCACATCTCCTCCCCCAAACACAACTGAACCACCATCCAAAGATGTGTTCACTGGTGTGTACCATCACCCAGGCTTTTCTGCCTGACACCAAATTCATGCAGCACAAGGACTGGCCAGAGGCCAGCTCACATCTTACCCCCCATCACTTGCTTCCCTCATTATATCTTTATCATTTTAATTTCCCTAACATCCCATGCTGTTTTAATTATACATACTTCCATAATTTGCACATGCCATGTGCTTTTCTCTCTGCCTAGAGTAGTGCAACCCTCCACTTAGTCTGTCTGAACAAAGATTATTCTTACTCGGAAACATACCACTTATTCTGGGATATCTTTTCTGACTTAAAATCTCTTGAGAAATACTTAGTTATTCACTTCGATCTGTTACAACTGTACCACATGCATACTTCTAGTGTTACACTTAAGCACACATTGAATTGTAATTACCAGTTCATACATATCCCTCAGCAAGTGAATACTGTTCCATAGACAGCATTTCAGGTAATAACCTATCTCTAGCCGTATTTTATTGCTCTATCCTTGTTTATCTTTCACCTTATCTTATCACCTTATCTTTCTTACCTCATATTATTTTATAATATACAACCATTTTTAGGTCACCTTAAATCATTTTGGTGCAAGATGAGGTATATATAAATGCATAAATGTGTGAATAAACAAAAAAAATAATCTCTCCTACTGTGAAATCCTTGAGGCAACCACTGCCTTTTGATGACTTTCGACGTCCCAGAAAGTAAAGACTGGATGGCATATGGAAAGAGTTCAATCAAGTTTGGCTAAATAATCAAACAATAGCTGTTCATTCTGAGCTACTTTTGGACACTTTTAAACAAATAAATTAGCATTTCCATCTTAATTGATACATTTGTTGAAATAAAATGCATGTGATTTTAAATGTAAGTACAGTAAAAGGTTATTATGGTTATGTGGATAAGCAGGATTTTTCAAGTGTCTTTCTCACTGGCATCTACGGACCAACTTCAGATGTTCTATTTAATGTCCATATTGTAGATCCTTATGCTAAAGAAAAAAAGGTAAAAAAGCAAAAATGAGAGGCAGTTTATGTCAAGGTGAACTGATCACTTCCTGCCTTAATCACTTACCTGCATCCTGCTGAGCTCATGGCTTCACCCCTTTGCCACTAGAAGAAAAAAATACTTTAAAATTTCTATAAAAGGTACCTATGTATTTGAAATAAATAGAACAATGAAGTTAGATAAACAGTGTTATTTTTCTTAATTGACCACTTAACTAGGTTGTATTGTTTGTTTATTATAACTGGTCACTCGTGCAAATATATCTGAAGGATTAAATAGTGTATACCTGTACAAATGTGTATTGGAACTTTAAGAAAGCTGGCAGAATGGATATTCATAATGATGGTTTAGTCACACTGAGCACTATTTTTAAATAAAACAGCCTTCTTAAGGGGCCCATATTCTATGAATCACTTTATTCAACAACTTATTTTTGAGAACCTGCTGTGTGCTAGGCCCCTGTCTCAGGCTGTGAGAATAGAACAGTGAACACAACAGGTGAAATTCCTGCCCTCATGTAACTACTCTTCTAGTGACGTAATCTACAAATTAATGTGTAATGCATTTGTAACAATGATATGATGGAAAACAAATTAACACAAGGGAATGAAGTAAGCTGTTGTGCTGCTGTAGACCAATTGGCAGAAAAAAAAAATCTCTCTGAAAAGGTAATGCAGGAGCAAAGGAACACCTGGGGGAAGAGCTTTCCTGCCAAAAGGAACAGCACACGCAAAGGCTTTCATGCCTTTACATTAAAGATTTTCTCTACAAACTCTCAACTCACTTGAAGAGCAAAAATTTTCAAGAGTCGGTGTACACAGATGGCCTCCTCAAGTTGTCAGAATCTCAATGTTTTGATCATATTTTTGATCAATGTTTTGTCCCTGCTTTTTTCTAGTTTGTTGTTACTCTAAAAGTCCCGAATAAGATATTTGATAAGACTAGTAATATTGTATTGTTAATATGAGTTATAAAACTAATAAATGCTTCCTTTTTGGCATGTTGTTCACTTACTGTTAGTTGCCATCATTTTGAACAAGATGACAACCTGAAGTAAAAGTGTAAATAGAATGAAATAACAATGTATGGTAGAATCAAATGCAATGTGAAGAGAGAGTTAGTGTTGGCTCAGAACACCCACTAGTGAAAGATGTGACAAGCAAGTGTTTTCCTAAAGGAGAATTGAAACCAGTTAACAGAAGCCAGGCCATGAGCTATATATATATCAGAATCAAGCCCCTCTGCCTGCCTCCAAACTCCAGCAAGCCTCATCTGTAATTATCAATTATAAAGGCGCCAATGCTGAATAGGTATTCATTGTTTATGATGATGATTATGAAGTTAAATAATAGAGAAATTGCTTCCTTGATGGAAAATATATAGAATTAAAACTTAAAAACTGCCATGGTATCAGGACAAACTGGAAACAAAATCATTTCAGAGATTGATGACATGTCATTACAGGCTTGAAATATCTGCCTTATTTCTTTTAATTATATTTTCATCAACCATTTAGGCCAGGGACATATTAAAGTCTATTAACATCAGTTATTTTGTCCTTTAACACTGGATGGTGCAAGAACAACTTTAAAATTGAATAGATTTTTTTCTGCATTATAAGATATGCTATTTGACCTTTAGGTTTTTAACAGAAATGCTCAGTTATTCTAAAAGTGACTTGATACACCATTATAGTGGCCATAAAATATGTCTTTCTGTAATGTCTCTTTTGCCCTTTCTTTCATATTAGCATATATATATATATGGTTCAATGCCTGAGATCATTTCCATGGAGAGACATGCCTAGATCATTCGTGAAATTGAAATATTATACACAGGACAAATGCATTGATTAAAAAAAAATTCGAAAACTGAAAACATCATTTTTATTGATCTTCCCTAGGCTCCAGATACAGATAGAAATAATAGGAAAGATAAGGAGGAAAAGGTTTTTTGAGACAGAGGGAAAACCTTGCCGAAGACCCCGTGAGTGAGCAGAGAGGCCTGGCAGGCACAGCTCGGCTTCCAGGGAGGAGGAAGAGAGTGAGGAAGGCAGACGGGCAAGGGGCAGCATGGGAGCAATACTTGTGGACAGTGTGAGCCTTCCCTGTATGTCTCACCAACTCAATGACCATGGCCAGATGAATGGATAAAGAAAACGTGTTATACACATACAATGAAGTATTATTCACCCTTACAAAAGAAGGTCTCATCATTTGCAATAACACAAAGAAACCTTGAGAACATTATGTTAAGTAAAATAAGCCAAACAAAGAAACACAAATACTGCATGATCTCACTTACATGTGTGTATTAGTCCATTTCTGTTGCTTATAACAAAATACAATGTGGAATCTAAAATAATCAAAATCACAGACATAGAGAGTGGAATGGTGACTGCCAGGGGCTGGAGGAGAAGGGAGAATGGAAAGTAACAGCCAAAAGGTACAAAGTCTCAGTTATACAAGATAAATAAATTCTTTAGATCCACTGTATAGCACAGTGCCTATAGCTAACAAGACTGTATTGTATACTGAAAATTTTCTGAGAGTAGATCTTTTATTAAGTGTTCTTAACATGCGCACACACACACACACACACACACACACACACACATATACAAACACACAGACACACACACAAATAATAATAATAATAATAAAGGGCAGGAGGAAACTTTGGGAGGTTATGGATATGTCTATGGCCTTGATGGCAGTGATGGTTTTATGGGTGTATATTTATCCCCAAACTCATTGAGTTGTATGCATTAAATATGTACAGCTTTTTACCTGTCAATCATATCTCAATAAAGGAGTTTTAAAAAAATAATGGTCTTGGTATCACATTACCTTGAAATGTAATTTTAAATGTTCATTTTATGAGAAAATGAACAATTTTTCTCTCTCTCCTCTGTAGCAACAGTAGCAGCTACTACTGAAAGCAGGAGACTAAGTTATGGGCCCTGAAAGCTACCAAGTGTTATGAAAGGCAGGAAAATCAGTTTTCTAACTAGCCCAAAGAATAAAGGTCAAAGGCCTGAACTAAAGCAACAGCAAATGGGAAGAAAAAAGTAAGTCTGAAAAATCCTAAGTACATATAGGTAAAAGCTTTAGAACGAGGAACAGAAACTCAAGGTTCTACTGGGAACAAGAAGGTCACATGTATCATGAGGATGGCCTGTAAACATACATGTCATCAAAATCTTCAGGTGATGGTTCAGTTTAAAGACAGGCACAAGAAGCCAAAAACCTGTTTTATGTAAAAACTCCCAATTTTCCCAGTGTTGGCATTTAATTCTAATTAGTTCAAAATATTAGGTAGCCAAATTAAAATGCACCTGATGGTCACATATGACTGTTTTTGACTTCTGAATTAAAGCCATGTGAAAACAACCCAATTGCAATATTCTGTGTGAATGGGAACTGATGGCTGCTTCAGGCTGTGCAAAATAAATAAGAGGATAACTCAGGAAAGCACTTGGAAACCATTCCAGTATTTGGACTGACTGGTAGCTAAGAGTTTCCATTTACACATGGGTGCCTTAGGTTACTTCAATTTAGAAAGTTTATTTTGAAGAGCATCTTTTTCTGTATGTGGGCATATTTTGTGTATACATACACATATATGAACACAGAAATAAAATTCTACCATTATTTATGTGTAAACATGACATTAAAACTCATAATAACAGAACCAAATTGTGTGTGTGTAGTGTTTGTGTGTATTATTAGGAGCATTAAATTAAAAGGATGCCTGGGACAGAGTCACAATGACATACTTAATAGCTGTGGAATCTAAGTTATTGCACTTGTTTAATTCTATAAGTATGCCTATATATAAACAGGGTAATAGTCCCTATTATTGCCTAGCAGGATTACTCTAATATGGTTCAAATTATATTATAGGTTTGATTACAGGTTTGAGTATTTTGTCAAATGCCATAATGTTTTAAACAAGCCTCAATATTTGGTAAATTCACTCTTGTATTATACATATTGAAATCATTTCAAGATGATTTATTCTTGAAACAAAAGGGAAAATATAAGACCTGTGAGAGTTGGCATAATTTAATCTTATAGCTACAAACCACAGCAGGTAGCACATTGCAATATAACCTCACTACCAACTTGTCAATGTGAAAGTTAACTGGCTGTGTTTGTCAACAATATATATTGGTGCCATTTACTTACTGAAATTAATAAACTGGCAGGAGAATTCACTGATGGGGCTTAGAATACTTTTGTTTGTGACTCAGAACGTTCTGCAAATCAACCATCCTTTGTGTGGGATTCTTAAACACAACATACAGCCTGCTGTGATGCAATATTACACAATTATCCTAGCTGAATAACCTCTTTCCAAAAACACGGTGAGGAGAAACTTGACATGAATTTACACAATACTCATTATTCAATGGTGTCAACTCCATGGTCAGCCAACTCCAGAATATAGTTATAGCAACAGAGAGAAAGCTCTGCTAGCCTTAGATACTGTGGAAATTTGTCCCTCTACCCCTCACAACTCATCGGGTGGGGACACTGTAATAGTACTTAGAGTTTTATCCAAGGACCCTGGAGAAGACATGGTAGAGTCACTGCAGGACCCAGGGATGACATGAGAGCGTCACTGCAGGGCCCTAATCTTTATTGATTTGGGATCAGATCTCAACATGAAGACTGTTTTTGCAAATATCATGTCTTCACTTTAGCAATGATTAAGATGAAATGGGGAATGCCAACAAAACTGGATATTTAATCCCAATAATATTGTCTTTAAACTGTCATATTTAACTTTCATTTAATTTGGACAATTTAACTCTCATTTCCTCATTTTAATTCTTACTTATAAAATTAGAGAGATGAAATAGGTAATCTCTAAGTCCTAAGTGAGTTGCAATACTCTACTATTTATGTGACTCACTAGATAATTCAGTTTGGAGTTGAAGAGCAAAAGCTGTTATCAAGTATGTATCAGAGTTAGGTACACAGTAAATAATGAATAAATAATTATTGTTAGTCCATTTTGGCTCATTATTTTCTGTAGGAATGCTGTCGGAACTCATTCCATCCTTGTGGCCTTCAGAGCTATGGTTTTAATAGTTAGAATTTTTCCCCTGCACAAGTTGCTTAGCAACTAAGGAGGGGACAGGAGCAGAATGCTATGCTTGTGAGATAAAGGGAGTGACACTGGCAACCCCAAATGATAAGCAACAGGAGGTTGCAGAGTGCCTGAGAATGCTGTACTTTTGCAGCTTTTCTCTCTTTGGTGTAGCTCCACTTTTGTCTCTAAGTCCCTTATAACCCTCAACTCTCCCCCTACCCCACCCCAAGGTGTGGAGACAGCAGCAGCGCAGCACTCGGATGGATTGATACTCCTCAGATCCCCTTGAGTAACCACCCATTAATAATAATAATAATAATAATAATAATAATAATAATAATAATAAAACAACTCCTCATAAACCATATGGAGTTGCCTGCTTCATTCTTTGGTCTCTGGATACCTTCTCAGTGTGGTGGGTGTTATACTGTTAGCTCACACTTGTACAGTTGACAAGTCAGACAGGAGGCCAAAGAGTGACACAGACATGGGTGAAGAGACTGTACAACCCACATAGCCAGTGGCTTTCGTATGAGGAGACCTAGCTAGGCTTGTTGTCTGAAGGGGTAATCCTGTTATTTATCATTGTCTGTAGGGAGAATCCCATTATTTATCATTGTTTCTGGGGGGAATCCCAGGCTGGCCAGCAGCCTCCATGTGTCAGGGGCTTGGCTAAATTTACTGATGGTCTGGGCTGGTGTGTGAGTAGGAGAATGCCCACAAAATGCCTAAGGGATTGCTTGATATCCTAACCAGAGCAATTACAAGGGGTGGAGGAGGGAAAGTGAGTAGGCTGTTGCAGTAGTGGCCTGGCCTCTGCCATGTGCACTTAAATTCAGCACAAAGAACTGCAAATCAGGCAGAAAGGGCTGCAGCCTCCAGCACTGGCAGGCTCCTCAGCCTGAGTAGTCTTGGCTATGTTCAAAAGGAAAAAAAAAAAAATTTTTTTTTTCTTAAAGAGCTCCTGTCTCAAACAGCTGTCTTCCTTTAAAAACTCAAGCTGCCTGCTTTGTATCTTCTGAAAGACTTGTGAAAGGACATTCCCACCTGATAATTAAATGGTTAAGAGTCTGAACTTTCCCTCAGATGGCACCCTAGCTTAGTTGGTTAAAGAAACATGCACCTTGGTTTGAGTCCCACCAGCAAGGGAGACAATCCTTTAGAGATGGAAATTACCGTTGCTTTAGCTAAACTTAGCTGACTTCAGGGGGTGGCCTGAAGGGTTTCTTGAGGAGGGTTTCTTTTCATCCCTTTGGGTATATTTTCTTTTAAAAATCTCTATTTCTCTCTGTTGGATTTTGCTTCTCCTTATAGGGATATGCACTCCCTCTATCTGCTTCTCCTATTGGCATGATTACTGCCAGTGGTTTCTGGAAACTCTGGAAACTCTGGAACCTTGAGAGAAATGTAGCCATGGTGCCAACGACCTATTTTTTGGGTCTGCTACCTTCCTCTCAAGGCCGTAAAAGGTTCAGCCCTTGTAGGCTTATGGTGAATTTTTATCATTTTTTGTTTTGTCTTGACACTCATTTTTAATCTTCCTTTGTGTCTTATCTGATAAACCCAAATTTCTTCTTGGAAAGAAGTGCATTCTTTATGTTTTGAGATATAAATTTGCTACCTTGTTTTAAAGTTTTAAGATCTTTGTTTCTACGTTTTTATGCATACATGTATACGTATGTAAGCTGTGTGCTGTGTCTACATGTATGTTGATGTCTATACATGTGTTGTATATTGTCTACATGGTAGTAAATTTATTAAATAAGCCTAAATGTTTTCTAAATCACATGACTCTAGTCATCTTTAATAACTAAATTAGTTTTAAATTGTTCCTTTTGTGGTATTCCTGATACATGCTTGATTTGTTCCTGAGCTAAAGCTGTGAAGACTGGCTGCTGGATCTCCTCCACAGCAGTACACATATCTTAAGTGGCTATCTTTGGTTTCTATGAGCAATTCAAATACAATTAAGATATAAGAAAATTAAGTAAATAAAGTGAAGAATGGATGTGCTCCTAAAAATGTATCACTCTATTGATGATGTCATGTTAACCAGTGATGACTTGCCTTCACTCTCCCAAGCAGAAGAGGCTCTACAGGCACACTCGAAGACCTGTGAATAGGAGGTACATGCCAACAAGTTACAAGAACCTAGGCAGTCAGTAAAATTCCTAGGAGTCATCCAGTTGGGTAAGACAAGAGTTATGCTGGAGGCTATCACTGATAAAATACAGGCTTTTCCCATACCTAAAACTGTGAAGGACTTATAAATTTTTGTAGTGTCATTAGGCTACTGGCACCCATTTACTTGGCACAAATATTGAAACCATTCTGTGCTGTTGTGAAGAAAGGGGCTAGATGAGATTGACTATTCCCCATTAAGAGACATTTGATATAGGTAAAAAATTGTTCATCTAACACGTACAAGCCTCAGATGTAAGATATAAATTGGTTGCTAGTGTCTATCTAAAGGAATTTGGTTGGGGCCTGTGGTGGAAGCAGAATGGGAAATGGTTAGGATTTTGGCTACAACAATGGAAAGGTGCAGAAACCAGTCACAGCCCTATTGAAAAAACAGCTCCTGCTCATCTATCTGGCATTGCAGCAGATCGAAGCCTTGACAACTGACTTGTCAGTGGAAGTGTGCACTTCCCTGCCAATAGTGGATGGATTAAGGACATATTTTTGAAGCTGTTTTTGAAGCTTATTACATAAGTGGCATGCCTACTTACAACAATGGAGCTCTTAGTACATTAGTCCATTGTCACAAGAAGTACACATGCTATTGGGGCTGGTTATTACATACATGGATGTGGACCCTACCCCAACAGTAGCAGACATTGCTCCACCTCTCCCAGAAGTGTGAGAAGGCGTAGGCACCCCTCCCCAGGATGGCACACAGATGGTAGCAGCCAGAGAAATCCACCCACCTGGCATTCCTTTGGCATCTGGTTGGACTCTGACATTATTTGGATTGAGGACGGAACTAAACAGAGCAGCCAGTGTGCTGAACAATGAGTGGTGTGGATAATATTGAACCACCAACCGATGCTGCTTGATATAGCTATGGACAGCTGGGCTGTTTGAGAAGTCCTGACTACTTGGATTCCACAGTGGCACCAAGAAAGCTGGACAAAAGTTGGTAAGCCACTATGGAGTGCCAAATTGTGGAGAGACATACGGGGAGTCTGCATCCAGCCAATAGCCCAGGCGTCTGTATGACGTGTCAGCTCACCCCTCAACCACCTTGCTGGCCAAAAATGAGACTGATGTTTTAGTTAGAATCTGAGCTGTTTTGCTAGAGGACTTGCTAACATCCTCCCACGTGGCTGACAGGGTTCATCATAACTCTGGCCATTGGGGCCCACAAACAGCAGAGGAGATAATGGAGAGACTACGTCTGCCCATAAAACACTCAGTCAGATCTCCAGGCTGCAGACAAGGATTGCCCACAGTGTCACTTGAGATGATGTTCCCTAAGACACATGCCAGGACATATTGGGAATTTTACCTGCCCTGTCACTCAGTAGCAGAAAGAGAACATTGGCCCACTGCCAATATCGGAGGGACACAAGTACATTCTGAATTGTGCAGACACTGCCACTGGACTAGTTCAGGCATTTTCCTATAAAAGGGCAAATCGAGCTGCTATAATAAAGGGACTCACCAAGTTAGAAAACATGTATGGGACCCTGACCCAAACAGACAGCGATCAAGGTATTCATTTCACTGGATATAATGTACAGGAGTGGGCCAACACACACAACATATTATTTTCATCTGCATTGTAACCCTACCACTGCCATCCTCATTGAATAAATGAATGGCAAGATCAAAGCCATACTGAAAACTTTGTCCCTGAAGGGGACTTTGAAGGGATCAGACTCATAAATGCTGCCCCCACAATGCACATGTCTGCATATGACTGGCTTGTAGAATGCACACCACTAACTAGAGCTCAAAAGGTACAAATACAAGAGGGAGGACTGTGGCCCATTCAGCAAGGTGAGGGACTTGTCCTGCATTTGCCACAGGACCTCCCACCAGTAATACTTTAATAGACTGGAAACTAAAATGGCATCCCTCTCCCAGGTGGCTTGGTATTCTCATTCAATAGAAGATGGCCTTACCTCTGATGTCACACTCACTGACCCTTTTTATCTAAATGGGGGCCCCATCTTGGCCACTATTGCCTCCCCAGGATTCATAAAGAAAGGGACAGAAGTTAGCTTACTTTTATGAGTTCCAACAGACGCTCCCATCTATGATGTGCTTGTACCTACTGATAACATCAAAGACCAAAATGTATGGCATTGCCCACCCAGGGAAATGCCCAAACCAGGGCTGGTGTTGGCCAATAGTCATCGGATAGCAACTGTGTTACTATTAGATGCAGGCTTACCTTGTTGAATTCTTTTAAAAACACTTGTCTTATCATTCTTAGCTTCTTCATTTTCAGGTTCCTGCCTACAACATCAGGGAATGCCTTTCTGTCCTGGGCAGTCACTTATACTGAAGCTAACAACCAGTCAGACTGCTGGGTTTGTGGACTGCTGCTAATGCCCTACAACCTTTGTTCCCCACAATGCTCATGTTGGAATCTGATCCCCAATGTGGCAGTGTTGGTAGCTATTTGGGTCATGGTGGGTGGATCCCTCATGAATGGATAATACCCTCCCTGGGGCAAAGGTAGTGAGTGAGTTCTCAATCAATTAGTTCCCATGAGAGCTGGTTGTTTAAAGGACCCTGGCACCTCCTCTCCCTCTCTCACTTCCTCTCACCATGTGATCTGTTTGTACCCACCAGCTGCCTGCCGCTTTCCACCATGAGTAGAAGCAGCCTGAGGCCTGCACCAGATGCAGCTGTCACAGAACAGTGAGCCAAATAAACCTCTTTTCTTTATAAATCACCCATTCTAAGGTATTTTGTTATAGCAACACAAAAATGGACTAATACGTCCCCTTTAACAAAACTGAATGGGAACTTGGGATGGGGCTGGTGACTATTCACACTAAGGACACTTTAGGAATTTAAGTACTAACACAAAACCCACTGCCCTTCAATCTGGATGACACAACTAATATGTATATTCTTTAGTTAGACACAGCTCTTTCATAGACACATTTTACCCAATGAGTTGCTTCTCTCCATGGAGGCTGGGGGAAAGTTGTTCTTAGCACCCTTCTCTGTCTAGTGGGATTCTATGCTCTTGCTGCTGCTTATACTACTGCTGTGGTTTAGCAAAGCTAATCACCTCCCCATACCAGGACCTAGGGCCCTTGCAGAAGACTGGTAAATAAGATTGTGTGGGCCACTCGGGGGTGTCAGGGGGTAGAATGTAGGAATGCTGGTCAGAATACACTTCATCTTCATGGCCTTCAAAGCTATGGTTTTAATAATTACAAGTTTTTCCCGCACAAGTCACTTCGCAACTGCGGGGTGAACAGGAACAGAAGGCTATGCTTGTAAGATAAGGGGAGTGACACCGGCAACCCCACAGATAAGCAACAGGAGGCTGCAGAGTGCCTGAGAATCTTGTACTTTCCCAGCCTTTCCCTCTTTGGCTTAGCTTCACTTTTGTCTCTAAGTCCCTTATAAGCCTCAACTCTCCCCACTCCGCTCCACCCTGGGGTGTGGAGACAGCAGCTGCACAGCACTCAGATGGATTGATACTCTTCCAATATCTTTAAGTAACCACCCATCAATACTAATACTAATACTGATAATAAACTCCTTATAAATCATATGGAGTTACCTGCTTTGTTCTTTGGTCTCAAGATAACCTTCTCAGGGCTTCAAGCTGTTGGCACGCAGTAAGACGATTTTCCTTCTCTCAAACGTTCTGAAATGATCACTGCTTAAATATTTTTATTTCATCTCTTAGGTCTCTTAGGTGAAATGTCATTAAAGGTTATAATTAAATTTATTCAGTCACTTTTCTCAAATTGGGAAGTAGAAAAACAACGTATTTTATTTGTGTTTCATTTAGACTTAGGTATGTTTTGCATACAAATTTCATGGAGAATAACCTTCAAAACCCACAGTGCATATGTGAAAGTGTATCTCTATAGAACTGTTTCAAGAAATTTTCAGATAGCAAAGACCTGTACAAAGCTCATGTTCTCACTTTGTAGAAATGGCTCAACAATACCCAAAACTGCTAGTTGGGTAATACTTATGACATAATCAACTGGAGTGATGTGCTTTTTATTTAATGTGGAACTTTTTTATATACAATGTCTTGCAAGAAGGCATTGTTTAAAAATAACAAACACCTTATTGACTTATGTATATATTTCCACATGTAGGAGAATAGACAGCTTGTCAAACAATCTTTACAGTACACTGTTACTCTATAAAGAACTAAAATTTATATGGCCACATTGTTCTATACCTTTCAAATATATTTAAGAAATTAAGTTTAAAATCCTACCTGTGTGGATGGTTAAGATTGCTTATCAGCCATAATTGAGTATTGAGTACATTACACATTTATTAAAAAGTCTGGTGGTGGGAGGGCTGTGAAGTGTAAGACAAGTCCTGTTCCCCTTATGCATCTGGGATCTGGAAAAACAAAGCAGTGCTCATGTAAGGGTGTTTACACACACACACTCATTAGAGAATTACAGAGTACTAAATTGTATAAGAGAAACATTGCTGGCATTTAATTGCATAATTTCTGCAGAGGGTAAAGTAGACAGAGCTATCAAAGTTTATGGATAGGTGCACAACTATATTCCAAGGTATGCACTTTAAGAGACTGAGGAGAAAGAAGCACTACAGAGAAAACATCTTTAAGAGGAGGCAAATTGGGATAGGTGTTGGGACAGACGAGATGAATGAATTAAGGGTGTTGAGTTTAAATCTTAATGTGGCAAATAAAGAAATGGAATATAGAAGAAAATCTGGATATGATGAATATATTCGGTGACTATCAACTTGGAACCATGATATATTCTATATGATAACAAGTATAGTGGTGGTCTGTAATATTTTTAAGCTTGCAGACATTTGGAGAATACAGTGAAAATAAAGATATTCTCCATAGATAAAGTAAATACTCATACTAAAATACACATAATTTTGTGCATAATTTCTGGGGGTACTCAGACCCTATTTACCTTATCCGAATCCCAAGATAGAAAAACTTATTTTGGTTAAGCAAGAGCATGAGGAAATGACAGATGAAAAAAGATAATATCTACTATTTATTTAGCATTGATCATATGCCAAGCATCATTTTAATATTTTTCATATACCATTTTCATAGAGTATTTTCTTTAATCTCCATAATAATCAACAATGTAGATATTCACTTTCTTCTTTTGTAGAAAAATTGTCAAAGAGCAGACAGAAAATAAGTGAACTGAGGCCTCTTGCATCTCGGCCTACATATATCTCGTTGAAAAGAAATTTTTCTGACATTTGTTAAAATGGTAAGAAAGTTTTTGAGACTATTTCAATAGGAGAGACACTTTTCCAACACAGCAGAGAGATTGATCTCAACTCTAAATACAGCAAAGACTGCTGGGGATGTATTGCCAATGAGCAGATGACGCAGGTCAGTGGATAAAAAATTACTAAGAGGAACTTGATTGGATATCAAGGGTAGGGGAATTCTTGTTAAATTGGATTCTTGATAAAGGCAGGCCAAAATGATCAGATATCAAGGATGGGGGATTCTCAATAAATTGGCTTAGTAAGATTCTCAGCTGGGCTCTGGAGGCCAGTAGCTGGGCCCAAGGATGAGACCTAGTCAAAAAGAGAGGGCTCAGAGGAGCCTGAGTAAAGTTTGGTCAAGGAGGTAATCTTCATCACTTTCTTCACTTTGCATGTATCTTTTCATTCAAACATATTTATTGAATTCTAATTATATGACAGTTCTGTATTGAGGATACTGAAATCAGTTACACAGGTCTGTCCCTACCCTATGGAGCTTGGATAATCATTACTCCTATTTTATGTCTCAGCTCACAGACCTACTCCTCTGTGAAGACTTCCCTGACTCCAAAATCACCTCTCCAGGATGTACCTCCTGTTTACTTGTCTATGCACCTTCTTAGACTGTAAGCTCTATGAGGGTATGGGCTATGTCTGCCTGGTTCACTCATCTCCAGTAACTATCACGAAAACTGGCCAAGTAGTAACTCAGTAAACAGTTGACAAAATCTGTAGAATATAGATAATAGAAGTCAGAAACTGATAAGTGATGCCAGATGGTAACCAGGAGAGATGCCAAGGATATTCATATATTGTTTCTCAGATACAAGGAATATAGAAAAAGTTAAATGAATGAGAAATTGAGACGACACTATCAAAAATGGGAAAACAAGGGCCTTTTGAGTTACTCAAGATCTGAAGTTCTCAGAGAGCCAAACAAAAGGGGTGGGATTTCAGATACAACTTATTAGAACACAGAACATGGACTTGATCCCAAAGCAAATGACTCTTGACCCTGGGAGCAACTGTAATACTTTTGTGAATAGAAAGTCTTATAGCTGAGTTTAATGCATGGTTTAGCAAATTTATTTCTCTGGACCTCATTTTCCTCATTAGTAAAATGTGGGCTGGGAATGAGGGGACAGTGTAATGCACAAATACGTAGCATAATACATATGAACAATAACTCTGTCTTTGATTCCATGGCCGGCAAGTATGTTCCATGGAAGGCAGTAGAGGGTTATCAAAGGAATTTATTAAAGAGATGGTAACATGGGAATAGTGGTGGATAGTGGGATCTAATTAATAGCATATCATATTTATCTTTGTATGGCCAATTTCCAGCACAACTATCATATCTTATTTACTAACTGAAAATCAAATTATAAAAAAGCATTGAATCAGAGAACAAGAATAGTTTGTTCAGTGAACAGCACGTGGACTCTGAAGATCAACCCCCTGAGGTTGAGTCCTAGCACTGCCAGCTGTTAGCTAAGTGACCATAAGCAAGTACTTAAACTCTCTGCACTCAAGTTTTCCCAAGAGTGGGGATGATAATATATTCCTCATATGGTTTTTATGAATATCACACAAACCAATACATGTGAAGGGCTAAGAGCATTAAGACCTTGACTTATTACTAAAAAGGAAGAATACCAAAATAGGTTGTGTAACAAGAGTCAAGCACAACATTAGGCATTTTTATATAAATTATATCATTTGATTCCAGCTAAAAAAAATTATAGGTCAGAGCTCTAACATTCAAGTCTTTTTTCATATCTCTGTATCTGGGTATAACAATGATTCAAGTCATTTGGGTATGTCTAAGACTGTACTAGGTGTCACCCCAATTCTGGCTATTATTTGAGTCTTATGATTAGTTGTATGAGAAAAGTGGAAGATTAAAAACAAAAATTAATTAGAAGTCTCTTATGAATCTGTACAGTCTTTGCCATTGTTTTGTTTATTTGTATGTTTATCTGTAAATTCAATATAACAGCTAATCTTCCTTTATCTGATTAGCCTAGCTGAAATGGCAACTCACAGTGCACAATCATATTGCATGGATAATTCAAGTTCGTGCTTTTATTTCCTTTAGTAGCTCTGAGAGTCTTGAATGATATTTCAATGTTAAATACTTCTAATGTTTGCTAATTCTGAGTCCAAATGGATTTCGTATTCAGTCTATTTGTAAGTTCATAAACAATTTAGGACTTATCTTTTTACTTATCTATTTAGCACAAATAACACAAATTTGCTCTTGTTAACCCATGTCTGCATGACCTCCACTTTTTATTACTAATGACATAATGATATCCTATAGCCCTGAAAATAAAACCATTTGGGGTTATACAAAAAATAAAGTAAGGTTGGATCAGGACAGTATTTTTTTTTTTCAACTTTTCTCCTCTCTCTGATTTCTTCCTAAATGATGACTTCATGTTGAGAACTATTCATCAAATTCCAAACAAACATTTAGAGTTTAAGTGCAGTATTGAGCACCTGCATGCTTGAGAGCAATGATTACGGGAGAAAAAAAAAAAAAAAAAGAATTTGAACAACATCCATGCTATTTATCATCATTCCTGGAGTACTGGATATAATGTTCCTTTAATTATTGACATTTGTATCACACATTTCAGTTTACAGCAAAATAATCATGTGTATTATGTCCTTATACAACCCTATAAATAGATGTAATTTTTCCCATTTGACAAACCATGAAACTAAAGTGCACATTAGTGAGTCTGTAACAGAACCAGGCCCAAACCTTCTGAATCCTCTCCTCCCACTACCATGCCCACTGCCAGATTGTGTCTTCTTAATCCGAATACCACTTTTTTTGGAAACTACTCTACAGTTATTTTGTGGTTATAATCTGGGTTTCCAGTGTGACTATCTGTAGCCATGTGTTAATAATGCAGACCTATAAGGGACCACTAAATACAAGTGCACTGATTTCCCACAGCGTAATGGGATCAACCCCTCAGTGGTCTATTTATTCCTTAACACTTTTCATTTCAGAAAAATATTTTTAAAAGTCCATTTTATTTCCTCACCCCCAAACCACAGGCACTAAACAACTGGTCTTATTTGCATTTATGCTGCAGGATTTGTAGCCTGATGAGCTACATACAAGCTGCTAAATTTCAGTAGATTTGACAATGGAATAACACAAACAGCTTTAAAGGCCTAGGCTTCCTGCCAGGAGCAGGAGAGATAGAAGACATAGAAATTCCTAAATCCTTCCAGGTAAGTAATTCTAAGCCATGTCCACATTAGAATCACCTGGGGGAGATTTGAAAAATATCAGCACCTAGTTCCCTCCCCCAGAGAGTCTGATTTAATTGGTCTGGCATGCTGCCTGAGCATTGGGATTTTTAAAACCTCCTTGATTGATTTTATTGTGCATCCAGAGTTGAGAATCACTAACTTAAGAAATAACCTAGAGCAGTGCTTCTCAACACTGGCCATATAATTACAATTTCCTGGGGGACTTCTTAAAATATTGATGGCAAGACACAATTAAATCAGAATCTCTGTAAGTAAAGTCCAGGCATTCGTAATTTTTCAAGTTCCACAAGTGATTTTGACTTGTCAAGTTTGGAAATCACTTCTCTTAGTTACAGTGCAATATGGGGCCTACAGATTAGCAAAAACAAACAAGTAAACAAACGAAACAACTAGAACCTGAAAACTTACTAAATTGAACAATTTCATACTCTACTCCTGTGGTAAATGAGTCAGAATCCTCATTTTAATAAGATTACCAGGTAATGACTATGCACATTAAAGTGTGAGAAGTTCTGTGTGCATTGCTTTTCTAAAGACCTGAGGACAGTATTAACATTACCCAATCCTTTCATGTCTTCTCATTTGACTTTCTTCTCAGGTTCCATGTGAAAATGTTCTACTGATCAGGGCATTAGAATAAATTGCTATCATTCATGCCTAATTGCCACACAGTACAAAAATGATCACTTAACACCTAGTTATCATTAAATAGCTAGCTACTAAGCTAAATCCTGAGCTGGAATTCAAGACCCTTTCATCATCTAAGCTGATTTAAGTTCTTTCTTGCCAACTTTTTCCCTTCTATCTCCACTCTACACTCTACCCAAATATAGACTGCTCTGTTCTCCATACTCTCTAGCCTCCTACCTATGTATCCATCCCTACCTAACATGCTTTCCTTCCAGTTCAAGTACATCCTTTAAAGTTCAGTGAATGCTATTGTTTGATGAAGATTCCTCTGATTCCACACCATGACAAAGTAGTATTCACTTCTCCTAGCACAAGATATTCATAGTATCCTACCTGTACCTTTTTGCTGCCCATTTAAAATTTTTCTTTATGTCAGTTTTCCAGACTTGTTTTATATTCTCTATCAGTTGGTAAGTTATGTTAGTAAAGGATATGTGCATAACTCACTTCTATAAAAGTCACACAACCTTTCTCAGACCCATGTGTAGTAGGTAATTTTTATATTGCTTAACAATATTTATGCTTAACCAGTTCACGTCAATCATTTTAGTATAGCCAGTCTGTTCATAAGTTCTCTGCCCTGAATAAATCTAGACCAGTGTTTCACAAACTGTGGTCTTTGCAGAATTTGAATTATGAATTTCTAAAGAAGATATTGTTTGGAAACTTTATATGACCAAACACCTTTTTTTAACACGTTTTTCACAGGCATCATTTGTTTTGCATGACACACTTTGGGATATTTTTAATAATAGTGCGTGATATAAGTCATTCAAGATAAGTTTAGGGCTATTTGGGCTTTCAAGACTTACCTAGATACATCATTAACATTTCTTCTTTTTCAAAGGGAACATGACAGTCCTGGACAAAAGAGACAGAATAGCACAACAGTATTATTCTAAGGCTGGATGGGTGAAAATTTAGGGCCAAACATCATCATAGGAAACTCCTGTGTTATAAGTTGATTAACTAAGGACCTTTGGTATACTATCAGTCATGTCTGAGAAATAAGGAAGTACCTATTGAGTTCAAATTATTCTTAGAAAAACTTCCACTAATGATGGTCTTGGATGTAGTATATTCTACTCTTCTTCCTTGAATACTATGAAATAAAAGGGGATAGCAAGTAGATAAATATTTTTATTATCTACAAGTCTTAGAAGGTTTCACGATTTTGAAAGCAACAAAGAAAGCCACAGAACTGTCTGTAACAGATGGTACTAATTAGTATCTCAGAACTGACTGGAAACTATGTCAAAGATGACTAGCCACTTGCAATAATATTTCTGACCAGTTGTTCTAAAAGTACTTTCATAAATATATTGAGACATTCCATACAGTTTTATCAATGTTGAGAGATCCAAAAGAATAAGACATGGTGACATAGGCATCATTTTTTTCTTACTTCCCAGCAATGCCAGTTCTCTGGCAAAGTGAATGATAAAGCACCCTGCATTTTCTATCGGACGACTTTAGAGTGGAAGGGAGATGATAACTTAGTCTCTATAGCTAACGACTGAGGAAAGATGTCAGGTATATTTATTGCATGTTTTCCTAACATCTTTATTTATCTCTGTTAACCCCATATACCAAACAATCCCAATGACTACATCCTTTGTTTTCTGCTTCCTACAAAAGGATAAAACAATGTCTCTGGAGTCTTTCTTATTGATGGTTCTAGAAACACATGTACTAAAATTATAGGATTATTGTAGAGATTTTCAGGCTGACTTACTGTGTGTCTTTTCAAATGTTTTTAAACTAAAACCCCATTACCTCCCTGTACCATTGCTTAGAGTGACATTGAAAAATCTCACCTGAAATACAAACTATACCTATCCATAAGCTTTTATTTTTAAGTTTTTTAAAGTACTCATCAATATCTCTTCCAATTGAATTGTCAGAGAATTTGACAACATTTTTGCTATCATTTCGACTAGTGGTTTTTCAATTTAGCTATACACTGAAATTAACTGGGTGCTTAGAAAAATATTGATGCCTGGGCCCCACCTTCAGAGATGCGTATGTAATTAGTCTCACATGTAGCCTGGGGATAAGTCATTATTAAATCTTCCTATACAATTCTAAGATGCAGACAAGGTTGAAGACAATAATTTTGACCAAACATTTTGGCTTCAATTTTTATAACTCTTTTAAACCCAGATGTTTTAATGACATGAATCCTAATCTCCACTTCACCATTTTATTTTACAACTTTTTATTGGAGACTCTCCAAGTCCAGGAAATCCTTCTGAATGTTAGATTCCAAATGTGAACACAGATGACCTACTTCACAGGGCACTGATAAAGAACAACTAGCAAATGTCCTGCAAAAGCCCTTTCCAGAAAGAAAAAAACAGAAATGCCCAGTTACCACCATCCAGAGAGGCTACCCCATTACCTGTCACAGCCATCTGAAATGCTGACCATTTGTTCCCACCCACTGTGAATACAGTCCTAAAAGCCACTTTTTCTCTCCATTACTTTCAGACTCTCCTACTTGTCCTATAACATAGTAAGATTGAAAACACGTTTCCTTCTTTTTTGCCTTTTGTATTTCTGTGAAAGTCATAATTATAAATGATTTTAGATAACTAAATTATAACCAGTACAAGCATAAACTTGCCAGTCAAATTATAAAACCTGATTAGAAGTCTAATGAGTAAAAACCAATAAATAAAAATGTAAATTTAATGCCAAAATCAATTAACTCAATGTGACATTCGTGTAGCTTCTCCTTCTGGACTCCATGTTCTCTCCAGTGAAACACTGACTATATTATATGCCACGTGGAAAATAGCCAAGATGTTTGGCCCTATAAGAAATAGTTGTGTCTGCCAGGAAATAATTCTCAGTGCACTTTTTTCTCAAAAAGTGAGAAAAGTCATTAACCAAGGGTAGGCTCAATACCAAAGGGGAACATAATTATGAAGTACAGTGTTCACTGCTTTTTGTGAGCTGCCCTACGACTGTCAGGCCCAAGCCCAGGGTCTTTTGGTAAATAACAGTAGTTGTTGAAAAAGTTTTAGTTTGGTAAACTCTGCCATACAACCTTAGTACCAAGTTAGAAAGAGAGCAACTCTCAGACAAATTTTGTCTACATTGAGACGTGTATTAATTAAACTTTTATTAGCAAATTAGTACAAGATAAATTATGCAATGTGGTTTGGGGCTTAAGAAAGTCCAGCCTTCCTGTTCTTTCAGGGATTAAAATGCCACCTTCCAAGACAAATTTATTGGAGATAGCCATATAAAGATGCCAGAAACAGGATTCTGTCACTGTTATAATTTGTCACCCTTGTAGTTTTCACTGGGCAAGCAGAAGCCAGAATTTACAGCTAGATACTGTAGGTTTGGGGATTTAGTTAATTAAGGGTAGTGGCCTTGCTGAATTTTTAGACACTGTTCTTGCAAGGATATGGGTGTCTCAAATATTTTTGACGATCCATTTCTTTTGGAAAACTTTAATTTTACCAAGAAAGGCCATTTCTGATATTCATCTATTCCTCATACTAACAGGACACCAAGCTTACCCCTAAAAACCCATTTCTGGCATTCAAGATGAAAATTAGCAAAACTTTGATTGTAGCCAAACATATACATACTTGTCATTGCTGCATCTGTGCTAGGATTTTGCTTATGAAAATGCTACTTGTCCAGAGTGTGTGTCCTGATTAGGATTCTAAATGCATCTTGGAATTGCTTAATAACAAATATATTTCTTTCTCCTCTCTCTCGCTCTCTATACACACACACACACACACACACACACACACACACATATGTATATATACACATATTCCCCGGTGTGTGTATGTGTGTGATATATAAACAAGCAAATATACATAATATGTATATATGTATGTGTATACAAGGGTACTTCAAAAAGTTCGTGGAAAATATACAATTAAAAGATAATACAAATCTTTCCATGAACTTTTTGAAGAGCATTTGTATGTATAATCATATTGTCTACACTGAATTATTTAAAATAATTTAGTCATTATAACAATTCTGTTTGATTCTATTCTGGAAGTTGTTTCCTTCTTGTTTCATCATAATTTTTTTATATGTCTGCTTCTCTTACTGAATTAAAACTCATTAGAAATGTGTTGTTTATTTCTGTCTCCTCTACATTTTTAGCATGATACTTCACATACAAATATGTTTAATAAGTATTTTGAATAAGCAAATTATTTTCTAGAAGTTCTCATTCTTGTTCTATGTTTAATATTTTAGCTCTCAGCAAATCACCTTCTTTGAAATTATGACATGATATTTTTATCTGAAAAAAGGGAAATCTAGGCAAAGTTAGTCATTTTATATGAAAAAAGGGGAATCTAGGCACAAAGAGCTTTGTGGCCATTAGACTTCAGAAATTAAATGATCATTCTTTGTCATTTTTAAGGGAAAAAAATTGCAAGCGACTTCACATGACTCAACAACTCAGTACAGACACATTTTCTAAACTAAGACCATACAGTTGTCATCACTAACAAACAGCTCCACAGTAATCTCAAATTCCAGCCACTTGTTTTGTGCGAGAGAAGATAAATTGGAAAGACGAGATGGTCATTACTCATCTACCTTGCCGGGGTTTCCATCTTTTTTGCTGTAGTTTCTTCCTCACAGGCATGTTGGAAGATAGATGTGTGACCAATTGCCAAGTTCATTTTGAGAAATCAGTGATTGGGAGATTAAAACTGACATTTATTTTTGCTTCTATAAGGCTGAATCCTCAGATACCTAATGATTAAAGTACTTTAAGACTGAGTAACTCTTAAAAGCCCCTGACAATTTGGGAGGCTAATTGTATCTCCCACAACCTGAACTTGGTTGATTTGTCTCTCAGCAGACATCCTGTTCCTTGTAAACAATATAGATGGACACTAAATTCCTCTGTGTGGTCATCAGAGCTTCTCATGGGCCAGAATTATTAGACAAGAGATGAAGACCTTGTTCCTTAATGATGCAGCTTCTGCAGTCTCTAGATAAACTCACTATTAGAGCCATTTTTTCAGAGGTGGATTTCAAAGTCACCTTCTCAGCAGATGTGCATTGTTTGGTTTCCACTAAAGAGGAATGCACCAGAAATAATGAGAAACACCATTTTCTGGCTCAGTTCTTATATTGTTTTATGTCTCCAATCACCTTGGAATTAGAGTTACCAGATCTGTCCTTAAAAGTAGAATGAGGTGGAGTCTCCATTGTGACTAAGTAAACAAGCATCTTTAGGGCTAGAGAAGTTAACAAAATGACTAAAATTCTCCAGTTTGTGAAATTCTGAATTTTTTTTTTTGAAGTTTTGCATCATTGTTCTGCATTAAATATAAAGAATCCAGCTATGTTATATATAGGGAACAATACATATGACTGGATGCAAGTCTCTGGTGAACTATCTCACCGTCATTTACGTTCTTGAATAATCTTCTATCTGTTGACTTAAATACTGTGAAATAAAGGGTCTTGTGTAAGAGACTATAAGAGACTAATCAATAAACTAAATAGGTCTTTCTGCTAAAGGAATGAACATAAAAAAGAATTGATTGATTTAAGCAATTGTAATGACATGTGGAAAACTCAAAAAACTTAAAATAGGTATTGTAAAAAGTTTGGAATTAACCTGTGTGTTAACTATATAGAAAACAACCTCAAATATGATTATAAGAATACAAAGTAGAAAAGGAAAGGGATGTTATTGAATAATCAAAGTAAATATTAGATAGCTTTAAAAGGATAATAGAAAATCCTCACTTAGATCAAATAAAGTTGACCTCTGAAAAATAGAAATCATTAAGACTAAACTACTGATCATAGCACATGTTCCTAATTTTGCATGAATTGTGAAGTACAATACAAATAATTTGGGTATAGCAATAGCTAAATTATGAGAGTTTTTTAAATGGTGTGTCTTTTATAAATTGGAACAGATATAAAACTTCCCTTTTAATAGCTTTACCACGCTTTCTTGCCTTTTTGTTTGCTATCTTGTGTGGGAGACAAAGTTAGAGCTACTTCCTGGGAGTTGCACGGCCTCATCTATCAGATGTTCTGGAGCAAAAAGCAGGAAGCAAACAAACCAGTGAACCAACAGAAAAGGTCAAGAACTCCTCTGTGATCAATACCCACTGAGCCAGAGAGACTAGATGTGGTAAGGGTAATTAACAGGTTCTCTATCTGTATAAATGTTCTTATATTTCAGAAATGCTCTTTCTACAAGAACCATTTTGGTATTATTTTTCTACTTCTCTGGCTTTATAATGAATCAAAAGATTAATCTTAAGGAGTTAACTCTCAAGAAGGTGAAATTTAATAAAAGGAATAAGGGAAGTATATGCTGCTACACTTTACCAAATGCATATTCTTTTTCTGTTGTGTGCTAAACACTTTACATATAGTATGTCACATAACTTTCATGAAAACCTATGACTTTGGTATGATTATCTCTATTTTATCAATGAGAAATATGCAGCTTTAAGAATTTAAGAAAGCTTACCTGATGTCACATAAATACTGGTCAGAGAATTGGGATTCCATACCAAATCAACCTAATGTCATTGTCAGCAATGTTTTCCATATTTTCTCAAATAACAATAATGAAGTTAGAATAGGATAAGTGCCATAAGAAGATGATAAATTAAGGACTATTGGATTGGGAGAAGAGAGAGACCTCTCTGCGACAGATTCATAGAAAAGCCTTAAAATGTTTGTAGTATACAATATAAGAATATTGTATTACTCAGTGTTTTCCAGAGAAACAGAGACAATAAGATGTACATATACATATGAGAGAGAAGAAGAGAAAGAGAGATTTCATATAAGAAATTGACTATGTGATTGCAGAGGCTGAGAAGTTCCACGATCTGCAGTCTGCAAACTGGACACCCAAGAAAGCCAGGGGTATAGTTCCAGTCTGTGTCCAGAGGCTTGAGAACCAGGAATGCCAATGGCGTAAGTCTCAGTCTGAGGGAAAGAGATCTCCCAGCTCAGCAGACAGGCAGAGAAAGTGAATTCTTGCTTCCTCCATCTTTTTGTCCTATTCAGGCCCTCCACAGATAGCATGATGCCCACTACATCGGGGAGGACAATCTGCTTTACTTGGTCTCCTGATTCAATGCTAATCTCATCTGGAAATTACAGACACACCCAGAAATAAAATTAAACCAAATATCTAAGCACCCCATTGCCTAGTCAAGTTGATGCATAAAATTCACCATCACAGCTATGAACCAAAATAGCATAAAGGGATAGTAGAGTCCCTGAGTCTTAAGGGATTTTCATTCAATTCTCTCAGCCTCTTTTTTGTGCCAGCCAAATTACTGATTGAATTATGAGTGTGGCGCTGCCTTTGGGACTTACACACATTTACTGAGAAGATAAAAACTTAATGTGGCAACAGCCTTCCCCTCATTTTCTCCAAGAACTGCAAAAATCTGAAAATTTTATGTGAAACTCAGAAAACCATGGATAATGTATTTCCTTACTCTTGGGCTTGGAGGAACACTTTATTTGTATTATTGATTGAAATGTAATTTAAATTGCCTCTGTGCTAAAGTGGCTCGTGAGGTGAGAATAATTTTTTAAGAACGTCTTGAAGAAAAAACACAAAATGTCCAGGTCTCATTAGCATTATCAAATAACAAGCTGTTAATGTGTTCTAGACTATCTTCAGGTTATACTCTAGCTTGATGTGGGTTGAAGGAATAAGGGTAGGAATGTTATGTTTTTAATAGCTTTCTTTTATATAGAAATTATCACTCATTGAATGATCAAAGTAAAATCTATTCCTATTTTCCTTTTTAGTTGATGAGGGTGGGGGACCTCTTTTAAAGTTTATCTATCGTGTAAACATAATAATTACATAAATTAAGAAAAACCTAGTGTAATTTAATTTCTTCAACTTTAAAATTCCTCTATTTTGTATTATTTTTGGTTTTCTTTACCCCGCCTCAACAAAGGCAATTTTAACTTACTTGTATTTACAGTATACAAATTTTTTTAATATGATTTTGTCAATTATAGCAGAAGCATTTCCATGTCTCTATCACTATATAGTCTTCATACTTAACATTTTAATGAGGATGAGATAATTACTTATTATTGGACATGAAAATTGGTTTAATAATTCTGTCAATGTAAAATATATTATTTAATTTCATAACCATCATATAGCAGATTTTTGGAATAATTATTATTTTGTTTTGTTTCTCTGCATGATTTCTGAATCCTACATTGATATCTATACCTCTTTTTAATTTGTATGTACTATTTTAAGTATTCTCAAATTTTTCCTGGAAGTATGACAAATGTATCTAATTAAATAAGATAAAATGCCAGTGAACATATCCTGAAGAGCACGTGCTTGTAGGGACAAGGAGGCAGGAGAGTGGAGAGGGCACGTTCTTCTTTACATTTCTGTAGCCTTCACCTCACAGGTGTTGTGTCTCACTGTTCTTCCAAACTCTCTTTTGATCCTTGTGACAAGTCTTTGCTCTCAGAATAGGGTGCAAAGGACAGCAGCTTTTTAAAGGATAACTTTTCTAATCATGAAACTTCCACCAATGTATTTCATTAGAAAATACTTTGAAGAGAACTTTCTTCAACCACTGAAATTTGTTTAAAACTTTGTTCTAGTTACCCTTGTGGCATACTGGAGTGGGTCAGAAAGGTGTTTCTAGTCATGGCGTCTTCTAGGCATTTCTCGAAATATAACTTTTATCTGTCCCCACCACAAGGTAAAGTGCATGTTGACTCTGCTTACTTCTAGAATTTCTATTGGTTCTTTCTTATAGCTTCTATTTCTCCACTAATATGTCCTGCCTTTTCATTTACTATGAGTGTGTTTTACTGTATCCCATTAAGCATTGTTTATTAATTGCCCTAAAGTACTTTTCTACTTATTCTAACATTTGTGCCATCTCAGGTTTAGACTTCATTGATTGTTTATTCTCTTGAGGATCGACCACAGATTATTTTTCTTTAGTACTCAATTACTGGGTTAGACATAAACTGCAAACTTCATCTCCTAAGCATAGCTCAACTTAGTCTGTCTTTTGTTTATTTTCTTTTGTCTCAATGGGGTTGCTTAGAGTCTGCCCACACATGTGTGGTTCAGGGATCAGCCAGAGAGCTGAGCAAAGTTTATACACAGAAATTGGGGTCCTCCTCTGTGGCTTTGTCTTTTCCAGGACTCTCCCTTCACTCTCCAGAAGTTGTAATTACCCTGAACTCTGTCCTCTGATTCTTTAAGTTCAAAATGTCTGAAAATTATTGGAGTTTTAGTCCTTATGCATGGCACTAAATGCCACCTGTCCTCAGGCTAAAATACCGGGAAACTCACCTTGTGCACGCCCCTCCTTCCAACTTCCAATTTCTCTCATGTTCTTGTTCTACATCCCTGAAGTAGTTACTTCTTGTATTTTGTCCAGAGTTTAGAGATGTTATCTATAGCAGACTAAGCCTGGTATGGGTTACTTGGCCGTTACAGAAGCAGAACCTTGCTCGATAAAACTCTTTAAAAGAGACAGAAAGAGAAAATTAGAATACCCAGAAAGAGTAAAAACTGAACCAATCACATGAAAAACCCTGGATTTATCCCAATTTGGGCCTGAGGAGTTTCTTTATGAACAAAGAACAAACTCCTTCACTTTCAAGACCTTTCGTGAGGCAGCCACCTGTAGCCTGGCCATGCCAATGGTTCTTCTAGAACAACTCTTGTGCAGATCTTATTCACACAAGCCTGGACTTCTGCAATGGCTTTCTAAATCACTTCTCCTCCTACAGCGTCTCCCTCCTTCCAATCTAGACTGAATGTTAGTTTTGAGCATCTATCTATTCAAATATTTTAATGGCCCATTGTTCACTTAATTAATTCCAAACTTTTTTGCTTGATCTTATTTTTTTTTTTCACTTTTCCCTTGTAAGTAAAAAAATAAAAATAAAAAGACACTGAACGTGAACTGGGAAAATCAGTGCACAAGTCCACATTCTGAAACATATGCTACTTCAGAGAAGTAATTTATATAATGAAGCAATGGAGCCATCCAAGCTCATTTAAATCCAGGCTTTATCCTTCAGTAGTTGTGTAACTCTAAATAAGTTTTTTAACCTCTCTGTAGCCCAGTTCCCTATCATAAGGGTATTTTACAGATTAAATAAAGGAACACTTGAAGGCACCTTAGAACAGTGCCTGGCACATGATACCACAATAACTGTTAGCTAATACTCTGTGAAATGGGGTGGGGAGGTGTGGCAGCATAATTCTATTTAAAAGATTAATAGTCCACATGCAACAAATGTCTAAAAATTTAAAACACTTCAAATCTGAAGGCAAAAGAACTCAGCTTCAGCTATACAGAAATATTTGCCATTTTCTGTTCTTTGAAATATGCAGTTTATACCTTCCCTCATCAAGATGATTTTCACGTGTGAAGTGACCATCTTCCATCTGTTCAAATTCTTGCCTTTTTTTAGGCTAAGCAAACGTAACACCAATCCACCCTAAAACCAAGCCTGACTTCACCCAACTAGCAATCTCTCCTTCCTCTAAACATCCACAGAGGAACTTCCAGCACTTCTTATGTAATTTTTCTGTTCGTGCCATATTCTTTCCCCTAGACTGTGGGCTATTTGACAATAGTAACTGTGATCTATCTATCATTGCATCCTTAGCAATGCCTATACATAATAAGTCTCAATAAATATCTGTTGAGGTGAATTAAGACACAGTACTCAAATTATATCAGCGAATACAAAAAAAAATTGAAAAGTGTCTATGTTTATACCAGGAAAAATAGAATGTTACAAAAATTGTCATATTTCTTAAGTGATAACCCAAATTTGTGATACCATCTTTAAAAAGAGTGAAATTTCCCTGGAGCTTATTGTAGGACTTCGGTTTACACTCAGTTGAATTTCCTGGTATAAGTAATGATGTGATTTCAAATTCCAAAGTCCAGCCACACGGCCCCTTCATCTCGATGCAATTCACAGCCAGCAAAAACAGTGCTGAATTTCACACCTGGTCTCCTGGGACTGGATAGAGGTGCAGTAAATAGTACTGAGAAAGATCATATAGATGCCTGAGAACCATCTGTGCACAGTGATATAAATGACAAACCAAAGCATTTCATCTGTCATCCCCAAAGTTAACCTCCTACCTAGGGGACTAAGACATAAACAGAAGCAGAGCTTCTTTCCGCTGGGCTGGCAGAAGCTTTGCCTTCCCATCTGATCGAAAGCAAATGCAAAGTGTGCAGGCAAATAAGGACCGCCCCATTAGCACGTGCTTGTTCCTGCTGTAGCCAAGTGATTCTGTAAGGCTGCCCTTCAAGCTGTTTTCCTGAGATCCATCTGTAATTGTTTACACAAGGGCAGATCTCATTTGTTTACTTCTAGACATCATTCCTTGTCCTCTACCTAGTCTAAATTCTGCTCTGTAGATCCAGATAAATAAATGGAGACCAATTTAGTGGGGTGAAGAAAGGCAAATATAGTTTGTATTCCCTAAAACTCCTAAAATGTAAACCAGAAGTACTCTGAAACATTGTATTTTTTATCCCTTTGTTTTGCAATTGTGGAAGTAAGTTGCTCTGTCATGGTAATGCCCAAAGTTCACAGCAGTGAAAGCCCGATGGTTTGGAATGCATAGTCTGGCTCTCCCAACCTCCAGCTGGCTTTATACCTCCAGATCTTGCTTTCCTCCTTTGTTAAATAAGCAGATTGCTATAAATTTTTGAAAGCCATTCTAGCTCTAACTCCCTAAGTCAAATCATCTATGAGTTTTTCCAAGATTATTCAGATTGCTGGCAGAACTGATTTCTTTGAGACTGTAGGATGGAAGCTCCCATTTTGCTGCTAGTGGTTGGGTGGAGACAGTTCACACACAGTAAGATGCTCCTCCCCCTGGGCAGTTCACAACAGGTGTGTCTGCATTCTTCCAGACCAGCCAGAGTGTGATTCTCCGACTTCCTCTTCTATTGTCAGGGACAGAAAACTGCACTTCTAAAAGGCTCATGGGATTAGGTCAAGCCCACCCAGATAAAATCAACTGTGCCATCTAATCTAATCTAACCTAATCTAATCAGAGGAATCAAATCCATCATCTTCATGATCTTGGCATGTATTCTGTGGTAGAAAAATATTGGGGGACATCTGAGAAAACTGACAACCACAACAGCTCATATTTTTATAGCTATGATGAACCTCTTTTTCCATTAAATCTTTCTAATTGGTTGTCACTAATGCAAAGAAATATTATTTTTAAGCGTATAGACTCTGGAACCAGAATACTTCTGTCTAAATCTCAACTTTTCCTTTTATTGGCCGTCTGACTTTAGGCAAGTCATTTAGCCTCAGTTTTCTCATATGAAAAATGGGTATGATAATAGTATACTTGCTTCCTGGCAATGATGAGAGAATTAAATGGATTAACTCATGTAAATCTATTTGAACGTCACACAGCACCTCATCAGTGCTCAGTAATTGCTGTTATTAAGAATGATGATGCTATTTACCAACCACCATGTTTGCCTCTGTGATAAATTTTAATAGTTTTTTAACTTTATTCAATTCCTATGCAAATTATTTATTAAAAAATAATGACGATTTCATTTCTTCCCTTTCAATTCTTAACCACACTATTATATTTAACATTATATGATCTAGGACTTCCATTATAATGTTGAAGTTAAGCAATTATCACTTGTCCCTTTTTCCTGTTTTTACTAATAATCCTGCTAATATCTGTCCTTTAACATTACTTTTGTAAAGGTTTGATAGATATATTTTATCAAGTTAAAAAGGTTTTTTCGGGCTAGCCTGTTAGCTCAGTTGGTTAGAGCTTGGTGCTAATAATAGCAAAGTCCAGGGTTTGATCCCTGCAATGGCCAACCACAAAAAAAAAAAAAAAAAAAGGAAAAAAAAGTTTACTTTTATTTTATATTATTTCAAGAAAATAAATCATCAGCTTTCCCTCTTTGCTCTCTGAAACTATTTCTATCATTTATAATATCATCTGGACCTCCTATCTTTTCTTTTTCTGGGATGCACTGATAGTGTAGTTTTGATTACCAATGGGATTCTTAATATTTTCTTGGCTTATCCTCTTTTTCAACTTTTTCTTAAGTCAGTGTTTAAATTATTTTCTCTAGAATTAATGGTAGAGGTAAGGTTAAAATAGGCCAAGTAGTTTCTTCCCGTTTCTCTTGAAACTCTCACTCAGTTGCTATCTAGAAAACAAAAACAAAAAACAAAAACCCCAGCTACCTCAAGGCCACCATGAAAAGAGACCGCAAAGAGGGATGATGTAGAGACAGATGGCTGAGGAGCTACAGATGTTCAGCACTCAGATGTGGCAGTCCTGCCAGCAGGGGGCAGAATTCTAGCACAGCCCCAGAGATTCTCACCACATGGTGTATATGCTTTCTATAACCTCACCACTACCCACCACGACTTCAGTGTAGACAAGACTATGCATATAATGACTTAATTCCCAGAATTAGGGGAATGTTTATGACAAAGGAAATGTAATTAAGGCCTCAAATCAGTTGACCTTTAGTTAATCAAAAGGTAGGTTATCCTGATTGGGTCTGATCTAATCAGGTGAACCCTTAGAATAAACAGGACCCTTATGTAAGTCTTCTCATCAAAGTGTGAGAGACTTTCTACTGCTGACCTGGAAGAAGCACATTGTCATGTTACAGAGAGGCCCATGTGTCAGGATAAAGGGTGACTTGTAAGATCTAACAGGGAACCCCAGCTGACAGCCAGCAAAAAAGGATCCCCACCCTATATCTTCATTCAGTAAATACTTGAGGTTCCAAACATCTCCCAAATAATTATTTTTATACCCAAAGATGGGGCAAGTAACTATATGCTTAGCCTATTTGGCTAAGTTTTTCTAGCATCACAAATAATAATAATAACAATAATAATGGTAGGCATCTCTTACAGATTCCCAGTTCATGAAGGAATCTCTCCCAACTAAAAGCTGTGTGACTTTGGGCAAGTCACTTTCCTTTTAAAAGTCATAGTTTTATCATCTGTAAAATGAGATATGAATAAAATTATCTCTAAGCTTTACATTTCTTATGATTTTATGACTATCACCTTCCTTCAGTTGGCTTTATTTAAGGAGAAATTTTAACAGAAGTCTGACTCTTGAACTACTGACTGAAACACTTTTATGATTTTTCATGCCCATAAAGTACATTAAAGTGGGGTAATAAATGGCTTTCTTGACCATGGGATTATATGTTACACTCATTTGGTGCTAGTATAAATTCAAAATCTCTACATAGCTCCTCAACTTGAAAGTTTACACTACTGTTAAACTGTTGGGCAGAAAAACAGACATTTTCTAATACTAATGATCAGCTTACATTGGCAAGAATACATGAAACTGGTGGCTAAAAGAAAGATGCTTGCTATCAGCAGACCACTTACACACACCTCTTATTGCAATGAATTCTAAGTATCAAGTTTTCTTCTCTGTCCTCTCAAGTAGACTGAAAGATGCTTGAGGACAGTAGTTGCTATGTATACATCAATATATCTAAAAGAATAAAAAGAATAGCTATGTGGTATGATGCTGAGCTGCTTACATATATTATCTTACTTAAGATAGTATCTTAAATATTATCAGGATTATCTAACAACCACCTTTTAAGAGAGGTACAAACATTATCCCAATTTTACAGATGAGAAAATTAAGGAAAAGAGAGGCTGAATAATTTATTCAAGTAATTTAAGTGTTAGAGGCAAGGTTCTTATTGTATTTTGTTTGCCTGAGCTCTTATCCACCATACAACAATACTATCATTTATGGTATTTTATAGCAGGTAGCATACATTTACTTATATTTATTAACCTGTTAAATGAACCATATTTAAGTTAAAAGTGGGGGTAGATTTAATTAGAATTGCATTCAATTTAATGCAAAAAAATATTTTGAGCCAGGTATTTTGCTAGGCAATTGGGAAGCCACAGAGAGAAGCAGAGGACATTTTCTGCCTATAGAGTTTAGAGTCTCGAAGAATAGATAAGATTGAACACAAATGACTTTATTACAAGTCAGAGCGATTAAGTGCTGTCAGGAAAGCACCAAATGCTTTGTAGGTTCAGAGGGAGGAAAGAATGCATCTTCATCAGAAGAGACTTCACGGAGAACATGGCATTTGAGAAAAGTCTTGAAGATAGATAATATTTTGATAAGATGTTAAGAAGATTTTGATTAGAAAAAATATTATGGGGTGAAGAATGAAGATGGCATATGTCAGAGTCAGGAAAAAGCGTATAAGTAATTGTTTGGCTCAAGCACAGGGTGTCTTTACAAAAGTGAATGGTAAGGCTTTTAAAAAGGTAGCTAAGGACACCCCAATTTCATTTTTCTCCCCTTTCCCCAGCACAGAACTTTACTGGTGACCATTACTGTCATCAGTAATGACGTCAGCTGAAATTCTAATTCTAACATCCAGGATTGGGATGTGATCTTTGCTGTCCAAGAATTCATATGTCATAACCATTGACAGTGAATGTCATCATATAACATACTGTTTGCTGAATGATTCTCTTACCTCAAGACTTGGCAAGGAAAAACATTCTGATTCTCCCCTCATCCTAGTATCGTACTCGCTCTTAGACTCACAGAACTATAGTAACAGAGCAGGCTTAAAGCAATCATAGACAATCAAGGTTGAAAGGTACTTGGACTCTCTTCCACTCAGTTTCTTTTCCCCATCTTCCAGGAACTTTTCCTACATGCAGACTAAATGGCTGCCTAAACTCTTCTTATAGTTTCCCAGAGGACAAAAGCCTCTTAAGCAGCTCTAGGTCATATGTTCCTTCATTTCCAAGTATAGAAATCATCCTATTGTCCCGATCAAGGGTCATGCATTAGTCCTTCCCTCCACCAAGAAGTGTCAAGTGACACCAACGGTGTCAAGAAGGATGGACTGCAACCTTGTGATTGTGTGACAAATACAGCATGTTATTTAGAATAGCAGAAGATGTGCAGGGTGAATGAAATTTTGAGACCTAAATCTCAAGAAATTTTTTTTCATGATGACAAGGCCAAGTTACTCAAATTGTTAGTGCCTGCAGTTTCCCAGTCCCCAAAATGGAAAGACTAGTCCCATATTATAAAATTATTTCAGATGTTCCCATAAGCTAAGGCAATAATAAAAATGAAAATTAATCACATTAAAATTTATATACATAAAATTCTATGATTTTATATGGATCACAGCTTACGGGTTTAGTCACCACTCTTCTTTGCTTATTTTACATTACCTAACTAGAGTATAATTTCCATGACTCATGGAAATCTGTATGCTCCCACCTTCCAGCACAAGCTCTGGTTCCTCCACACACAAATAATAATAATAATAACAATAATAAATTGAATGTTTTGCATTTTACCTTGCCAGAATTCCCATTTAGAAAGCTTTTACTAAATGTGTTGTTACTTTATTTGAGTTTCTTTTTTTTTTATTATGTAACTTACAATGATTGCATTATTACTTGGCTATAAGAAGCATGATTTAATTGTCTAATAAATGCCAGAAATTTTGTCTGCTTGTAAATATTTCAAAAACAAAAGATATTATCCCCAAGATTATTTAGAAATTCAGTGGAAGCTAAAGCGAAAACAATTATATGAGGACTGTATACACACACACACTCACGCACACAGAAGCAATTTATTCCTTATGATTAAATGCCTTTTTGAAAACAGGTTATATAACAAACCAGAGAAAGGCAATGTGATAACCTGAAATATCACAAGCACAGCAATGAAAATTGATTTGTAATGTTTAGGTCACATGCATTTTCTAGGACACCAAAGGATTTTGGCATTTGAAACCAGCTCTTTCCCCTTTTCACCTGCTCACGTGAACAAAAAAGAAATTAAAGAACACATAAGTTTTCCCCATTTATGTGCCCTAAAATTTTCTCCTTACTAAAACAATGCCACTGAATATAAATAATGAAGCCCATGCTTAGCACTCAGACACTCAAATCAGGTCCCAGAAGATGCTCATTCCCTGAATAGCTATCCTCACCTTCTTTGAAGAAATTAATCATGGGCACCCCAAGAAAATGTCCTAAGTAGCAAATTCCTAGTAACAATTCCCTTATAGAACAAAGTCAGAAGAGTGAGTCTCAGGTGTTTAAAGCTGCTTGTTTTGTGTTACTCAAAAAGGTTGTCATGTTTTAAAATGCCTGCTTTTGGATTTACTCCCACTAAATTCATGTGATTGGTAATAGAATTACTGCTTACATATAGAAAGCCAGTTTCATTAAGAGTTCTAAAGCACTTTATGATTATAAATATAAGACACATTAATTTGGAGAATATCATCAGCTCTCAGGCACCAACCCCCCACCTGCCTCCATCCTAGGTAATGGTTGAAAGTGAGCCAGACACACAGGAAGCTTCAGTCTGTCCAAAGGTTAGCACTTCATTTCAGAAAGCCCATTTTAATCTATATCTTCTCAGAATGCCCAAGGGGCCAAGAGCACCCAGTGTTGGGCTTAAGGTAATAGGGAGTCCACCTTCAAAAGCAGCCCTTTATTCCTGACCATATTGTAACAACCAATGACATCCAATGAAAGGAACTTCACTGAATTACAGGGCTACTGAAATGCCTGGATATTTTTGTATAATTTGATTTCTAATTGACCAACACCAACGCAGCTCAGTATTGTTAACAGTGATTATCTCTGTGTGGTAGAATAGAAGATGAACTTTATTTTCTTCTTTGTACTTTTTTGTAAAAGTTCTCTAGCAAAAAGAAAAAAAATGAGATGATAATTATCTTGAGAGACGGTAGGGTATCATTAGGGCTCAGACACTAGAGCTAAACCACCTGGTTCAAATCCTTCTTTAAGTACTTACCAGCTGTGTGACCTTAGGCAAGTTACTTAGGCAAGTTAAAAGTGGTAAAGCAATTAAAATAATACTAGCATAAAGTAAGCACTTTATAAATGATAATGATTATTTTTTAAAAACATATTTTCAACAGTAATGCTACTTATCTGTAGCATGACACGGTAATGTCTGCCATCTATATGGTGCTCTTCAGACCCTTTATCAAAACAGTCTCCAATTTTGATAATAGGTCAAATTATTTTTTTAAATTTTCATCTACTTCTAAAAAAAGGGCAATGCAAGCACTAGACATGGTACACTAAGTAGAGGCTTGAAACTAATTCAGGAGAATAGAGTAGAATAGATCAAAGAACTTAAAAGTGGGATGAGGACACCAGATCATTACTGACAGTTTTATTACTAATTTTGTGTATAACTCAGGCAAACTACTTTCTCTGCACCTTCTCAGCTTCTTTACCTGCACTATCATCTGTTTTAAGTACTAACTTGCTGAGTAAACAATAAGCAGTAAAATATTTAAAATAACAGTATTTCCATGCAAAATATTCCAGAGTCTTGCACTACAAAAGCAGATCCCTCAAACACTTCTGTGATAGGAGTAATACTTCTCCTCCACTACCTTAGAAGTTAAATAACTGACACATGGGAGTTTAAATTTAGACGTCATAGAACTTATCAAAATCAGAGTGCACAGGAGAGCGACTGAGCATCTGTTGTGTAGATATGGAAGTGTGCTGCCCTCCCTCCATGAGGAAATTTACATGACTAGTTGTCTAGCACTGTGTATTCCCACATTTCACCATTTATCCTCTTTTTTTAGGTAAGGGGAATGCCTAATAAATCAACAAGAAGAGATATCTATACCAAGTTAGTTATCTTTCATGATTAAATACACACTAATAAAAAGGGGAACATTCAGAGATAATCTTGCCCTTGAGGAATTTGGAGTCCAATAATAGGGGTAAATGGGTACATCGAAGACCAAATTACCAAAGTCAACATGGCAGGTGCCATATGACCTTCCAGGCTCTGGAAAGCCTGAAGACTCTAATAAAAATATTACTTTTGCTTCAATTTACATAAACTCAAAATGACTTTGGCTTATGTTATCATCTTCTAAAACAGTGCTTCTCAAAGGTTCTATAGTGAAGCCAGCATTAAACAAACAAACAAACAACAACAACAACAACAAAAATCATGCATCAAAGACTTACACTTTTGTAAAATATAGTATAAATGGATTCCCATAAAATGAAAGGAAAGAAAACAAATACATGTCAAAACCATTTATTATGTAATCACCTGTGTTTCCAGACCGGGTGGCTATGCTATAGAACACCAGTGATTCAAGGAATCTTAAATTTTTCCATTCCAATCCAGTCATTTCACACATATGGACTCCATGAATCACAAATATGAAGGGATTTACCAAAGGTCATATAACTCATTTGAACAGGGGGAACAAAAACTCATGTGTTCACACTTCTACATAAGAGTTTTGGAGATTGTTATCCCCTGTGTGGCTGTTCTTATTTTGTCTGTTCTCTTCCCTTCAGAGAGGTTGATGCTAAAAGATAGTCTTTTCCAAATTTCCTCTTATAAACATTTTCTACTTTAAATAACATCAAACTCCTAACTTACTGACAAAATACTCTTTTTTTCAAAGTTGCCTATCCTAACCTTCATTGTGGTCACTTACTATTGTTTTTTTTTTTTTTTTTTTTTTTTTTTTTTGTCGTTTTTTCGTGACCGGCACTCAGCCAGTGAGTGCACCGGTCAGTCCTATATAGGATCCGAACCCGCGGCGGGAGCGTTGCCGCGCTGCCAGCGCAGCACTCTACCAAGTGCGCCACGGGCTCGGCCCGGTCACTTACTATTGTTAGTTCACCTTCCTTTCTATATTCAAATGACTTCTAAAGTGAAATAGAGCAGGAAAAGCGGGGGGAAAGATCATTTTAATGCTGCATAGTGCGGACATTTCTTATCTATTACCCCTTCAATTATTCACCTAAGTCAATACCTACATCCACAGTAGTTCTATATACAGGAAAATAAAATTGCAAAGACATGACTGCATCCTCAGAAGAGAAGCCTTGTCTCTCTTTTCTGCTTCCTTGTGTGGTTTTCCTTTTGATATTCAGGTCTTAACTTTAATTTAGAAAATAGATGAGCAACAATCCCTTCATGCCATAAGATCAAGGGCATGTCATCTAATCATTGTAACTGGTATGGTCATTACCACCTGACAATTCTTATTGATCTAAAATTCAGAATGCTTCTAATATTTGTAACACTAAGGCGAATAGAGTGGGGGATCTATTTTTAATCCCAGAGATTCTATTAATTCTTGATGACTCTGTAGCCTATGCACAGCTGTAATACTCTTAAAATTATAACCCAAAATGAAACTGTATCTCCTCAATATAAAGATTATGCTGCTTGTCTTCTGTTGTCATAGTCCGTTCAGGCTGCAATAACAGAATACCGTAAACTGCATAGCTTATAAATAACAGAAACTTATTTTTCACAGTTCTGGAGACTGGGAAGTCCAAGGTCAAGGTGCTGGCAGATTCACTGTCTGGCGAAGGCCTATTTGCTGCTTCATAGCTGGCTGTCTTCTCACTGTGTCCTCACAGTGAGGAGGAAGGAAAGGGGCAAGGGAGCTCTCTGGGGCCTCTTTTGTAAGGGCACTAATCCCACTCTCATGACCTAATTACCTCCCAAAGTCCTTATCTCCAAATTCCATCCACTTGGGAATGAGGTTTCAACATATGAATTTGTTGGGAGGGGGCACAAACATTCAGTCTATAGGACCTGTTACCCCAACACAATTCTAAAATATACTAAATAATGTGTTCAACATGGGAGAACAACAGTAAATCTAATCCTGTGTATTCTTCAATTCTTTAGACCAAGGATTTTCAAAATTTTTGAGAAAAAGATCTTTCTATTTCTATAAATAATGTGCATCTCTGTGAGAAAAACAGGAGGTACCCACTGCTATCAGTTTTGATCCCCCTGCTCTGGGAATCCTGGAAAACCACAGTGAGGGAGATCATGGTAGTGATAGCAGGGAAATGCTGGGTAAGATGTACAGAAAAAATAGTGTGGAGCTGCTTCCCAAAATTATTTCTTTATTTAAGAAAAACCTTTGTATATGCTAAAGAAATCAATACTTGACTGTTCTGCTGACACTGGGTTCTTAGTATGAAATTAGAATCCTGATACATCCCAGGAGACCACACTTACTTGTGGTCTCTAAATGTCATATCCAAGATAAAACCTTTCACTTAAATTCCACACTTTAGAAATAAATGGAGTAAATGTGTTGATTGTTCTTCCCTTTTCTGAACATTACCCATCTTATTATTTTTAGTTGTAGCATGTTTTTAGCTACAGTTCAGTTCTCTACATTGCATCTTCCATTGACTTCAATTTAAACTATATTAACAATTTTCAAACTAACCAGGCAGATATTGAACTATAGCCCCAGAAACAGGTGGAAAGAAATCAATGTTACTAAATCTGCATGTAGTGATTATAGATGGAAAAAATTATATTGTTGCCATGACAATGCCACAATGCCTTTGATTTTTTTTCAGGGAATACCAAAATGTGCATTTAATAGAGATGTCTAATTGTCTTTCACTCTGGTTTTTGCTCACCGACATAACAACATGCTTTTTGCTAAACATCACAGCATTGAAATTGCTCTGCTTCCAGCTGCCATTAACATATTTTGTATTCACACTTTGTATAAATTCCAGAAAATGTTTTCAGTTAAGCTTCCCAACTATGCATTTAATTTATATTTAATGAGACAGAAGAATGTTAAATAAATGTGAATTAACTTAAAATAGATGTATTGGTGTTTATCAACCTAACAGTAGGTAATTTCATGACCACCTTCTGAAGTTGTTAAACCATCATATCTAAACACTTTTTTAGTTGAAGTTAAAGGTAAATGTAAGCATTGGCAGATTAAGATCATCCAGAGACTTGTCCTTTCCTGCAATTAAAGTTGTAAATATCCCAATTTTCTCAAGCAACTCATGGCAGCATATGAAAGGGTCCTTAGAAATCTCTTAGTCCTTTTAATACGTGCAGAACTTTCTTCTACAGCCAAACCAGTAAATGATTATGCTCAGCCACCTTAACACAATGTGCGTCAATATGTACTTAGACATTTAGCTGTGAGTATGGGGAACCCCAGTAGTTGGGAAAGTCTCCATTCAAGCCGTAATTTGTTAGATGTAAATTCTACTAGTTTTAAATTGTGAAGCTCATATGATAGATCTTCAATCATTTAAAACAGTTGTCAGATCCCTAATAAAACTATTCTTCTATTCACAAATCAGTCCTTAGTACTTGAATAAGACTAGCAAAATAAGATCGCACACCTATTTATCCCAGCAGTCTCTATATGTCAGTTTCTTCCTGAAATTAGGAACCTACTGTTCATATATAGTAGGAGCAGGCTAAAAGAGAATGCTTCTTTATTTCCAGTTAAAAGAAAATATTTCCCTACTGAGAGTCCTTGGTACCTTCAGGTTAGAAGACAGCTGGTTATATAGTGAAATAAATGGAGAAAGACACAAAATATAGTAAACACCTCTTAAGAGCTTGGTTCATACACTTATTTCTGTTAATTTTCTCATGGTAATACCATAAGTGAGTAGCAGGTTCAAAATTCAAACTCAGCTTCTTGACTTTAAGCCTGTGCATTTTTTGTTATACCTACCTTCATCAGTATTATGACCCACCTAAAGGGTAGAACAGACAGTGAACTCCATCAGAAGCCGTGGAATTTTCTCACTGTATTTGCCATATGAGTTAAAGGATTAACTAGCTCTGCAACCTGGGGCATGAGGACATTTCATAAACACTGGTCAAGGTCTATTCTAAATGACTCGCTGAGCAGAAAGGGTCTCAGGACAGAATGGGACAACAGCAAGTTACCAGGGGTCTTTGGTCTTTGTGGATCTACCATTTTACCCTCAAATTAGCACCTTCTTATGAATTTTCTGTCATTCTGTGAATGATATCACCATCCTTCTCCTCCCACTCTAAATACCATAAACTGCGGAACCAGGATATAAGGCCTTCAAATAACAACAGGTCCACCTGATCCATGCTCCTTCAGATGCCTATTTCAGCCCCACAGTATTACCCAAGAAAAACATCCCAAGAGGTTTCCCTGTCTCTGTTCTGGCTATTCCATTTCCAGGATACACTGCACAGATTAGCAAATTAATCTGTTTAGAATGTACCTTCAAACATGTCAATGACCTACATAAAAGCCTTTGGATTCCATATTACATATAGGACAGTCATTTCCTTGTCATTTAGAGAGTTCTACAATATATCTCATTTCTATTTTTTGGTCTTATTTCACGTAATCCTTCATTTGTACCATACATTCTAGCCAAATTGCCCTATTCACTTTTCCAAACATACACTGAATTTTCTCACCTCTAGGCCATTATCTTAAGACTAAAATGACTTTCTTAACCCAGAGATCCAGGATAATACTATTGAACTTCAATTGACCATTGAAGACTCACCTCAAATGAATTTCTAGTCCTGAAGCCTATTCTTGTTTTGCAACCACCACCATATTGAAATCTTAACCTCCTTTAAATTCCTTATAGGATATTCTTAAAGCATTGTTATTATATTACATATCACATACTCACACATTCTCTTGCTCTGCATATCCCTTCTAGATTCAATTACTCACCTCTTCATACCTCATAGCATGGGGCTTTGGTAACAAGTACCTCATAAGTGTTGCTTGAAGTAAAGTAATACAAAGCCCCCTCTGTAAAAGGTTGAAAAGATGCCCCAGTGTTTTCCTACCTATATACTTAGAGTGAATATTACAGTGCTTTTCTACAATAATAAAATTTCCTGACTTCATTAACGCAAGGTCAAAAATATGGGCCAGCTTGGTGCAGTAAGTACTTTTACATCATCCTCATTCCACCCCACCATACACCTAGGAACAGTTTTTTTCCAAGTCACAGATGGTATTAAGACAGAAAATGGAAGAACAGCTGTTAGTTCCACAGAGGTACCTTAGGCTCTCTCAGAAGCTCAGTTCAAACTGTTCCCATAGCCAGAACAAAGCGGTAAAAGAAGCAAAACTGCCTGACAATACAGCACTTTATTTCACTTGAATTGCCTCTATCCTCTGTTTAGCTTTAACTCAGGTGACCTGGTAGGTACAATTGCAGTGTGTGGGCTCCTTCAATAACAGCAACAAAAGAATAGTCCCTGAAAGCCGCCAACAGTGATAGGCTCTAGGTGTCACCAGCCCGCCTAAGCATAGGTAGGGAGAAAAAAGATGAAAAGGTGGAGAGGTAGGAATGTCGAAGAGAAAACAACTCGTTGGCAGAATGGAGTGCCACATACTCACTGCTCTACAAAACAGACTTTTGAAAGCCTGACATCGGCAGCAACTCATTCAAAAATTTAGTAGATGTCCTATTTGAATTGACTGTATAGTTTACATCTCAAGCAGAAGAACGAAAAATAATATGAAGCTTAGTGGAAAACATTTTATACTTATGTAGCATATTCACTAGAAAAGGGGGTTTCTTCTTTTGTTTCTTACATTAGAAAAGGAGATTTCTGTACCAGAAGAATTCTCTCATTATATGTAATTCTAGATTCAATGTACAAACCTAGACTTTTTTTCTTCTTATGATCCTCTCTGGCTGCAGCTTCATTCTTCAAAATGTAACTTTCTAATTTAAACTTTCACCCAACCCCCCTAGGAAAAAAAATGTATCATTTATAAAACAAACATCAAGTGCTTACTCTGTGCCAGGCAATACATTAAACACTGGGGGTACAACTGTCAACAAGAGATGCACGGTGACCAGGCCTCATGAAGACTATAGAGGGAGCGGGACCTAGTGGGTGTGGTGAGGGGAGGAGAGGGAACCGTAGATAAACGTAAACCAGCCAGATATTGTGCACAATGTCAAATGGCCTAAAGAAAATAAAGTGATGTGACAGAGAAGAACTGTCAGGTTTGAATGGGGTGCTGTAATTAAGGTCATCAGTGAAGAGCTCCCTGAAAAAGGGATATTTGAGTTATGATCTGAATGATATAAATAAATAGATGACAGGGAGAGAAAAAAAGAAAAGAGAGAAGAGAGAGAAAGCAACTGGGCAAAAATATGAACCCAGAGCATTCCAGAAAATGGCCCAGAATATTAGAATATTTCCAGTCCAAAGTGTACCAAGGTTTCCCTAAGATGGAAATTAGCTGGAATAAGCTTACTGTATCTGACAGGTGCAGAGAAAGCCACTGCAGCTGGAGCATAGTGAACAGAGAGGAAAGTGCTAACATGGAAAGCCAGAGTAGCAAGCAGAGGTCAGATATCGTAGGGCATGTCAAGCCCTGGAAAGGGGGTTGAATTTGATTGTCAGTTCAGTAATAGGAAGGATTGCTTTTGAGGATTTTGCATAAAGGAACAACATGATCTAATCTGCATTTTAAAAGGATGACTCCAACGTCTGTGAGGAGAATGGACAGTGTAGAGCAGAAGCAAAGAAGGGAAAGACGATAGAAAGTTAGGGTGAGAGTTCAAGTGAGAGCTTCGGTGGCTTGAATCAGAATGGAAGCCGTGTTACCTTCACCATGCTCCTGCAGCACTCGGAATAAACCTCTACTACAGAATGATCACCCTGTATGATAGTCTAATTTGATATTATGTGTATCTGTTACCTATACTATACAATAAGCCATTTAAAGACTGAGACTGCATTTTACTCATCTTTATAGGCCCCACCATACAGGGCACAATGCATAGAGGACCCTGAGTAAATGCCTGTGGCATAGAACATAGTACTAGGGTCTTATCCTGTGATCCTGAGAGATACCAGCATATGATCTCAACCTTGTTCCAGTACTTATAGCTCTTCACCATACGTGGATTATTTGACCACAACATCCCTTAAACCTCCATTTCTTCACCTGTCCTAGTGCATGCCACCATTTAAGCTCATGGTGTTAACAACATCAAACTAGATAATGGATGAGAGAGGACCTTGTAAAATTACATTCCAGTGTTCCATTGAATGTAAAGCATTATTCTCAGTTCTGTTCTCCCCCTCTTAAACATTTGCCCTTTTTACAAGAGAGAATTTTTCCCACAATTAGAACTCACTTGAAGTCTCTTTGGAAATCTTAAGAGATCTACTGATTATTTGATAATGCAGAGCAATCATTTGATCTCTCAACCCTCTGTTGAGGCAGGTGGCTTTAAAAGTACAGGCAATTCCTAGCTTTTGTAAATTTCCCAAGAACGCTAATCCTTCTTCCCTGCAGAATATTGGGTATCACTAGTGGATCAAAAGAAGCTACATAAGTAGAACGGCAATGTGGTGTAGAGAAGAGATCACTGCACCTACAGTCAGGAGGAGTCTCCTGCGAGTTTGTCCACCACCCAGTGCAGTCTGCAGCATGATTTTAGGTATATCACTTACCACATCTTGGTTTCAAACTTTCCATCAGTATGGAGGAGACTCAATACGGTAGTGCAAGAAAAGAACGTTTGATTTTCCAACAACCAATTCTCCAATTCTTCAACACCAACTGATGTCCAACAATTCAATTCAATTCTGATACCAACTACTCAGAGTTAGCACAGATCTCATAGATTAAGGACTCAGCCCTACAAGACTGCCCCACTTCAGATGCCACCCATGTTTCTGCTTAGCCAACTATAAATTTGGGGGTTCCCATGACCCTCTCACAGGTTTGATAATTTACTAGAATGACTCACAGAACTTGGGAAACCACTATTCTTACATTTATAGTTTTATTATAAAGATACAATTTAGGGGTAGCCAAATGGAAGAGATGCATAGGTCAAGGTATTGCGGGATAGTGACTGTGCAGAACTTCCACATCTTTTCCGGATATGCCATCCTCCCAGCACATGGATGTGTTCAGCAACCTGTTCATCAATCCCTTAGCCTTGCTGTTTTCAGAGTGTTTATGGAAGTTTTATTATACAGATATGACTGATTAAAGCACTGGCCATTAACATCAATCTCCAGGTCCTCTCCCCTCCCTGGATCCTGGGGATAGAGCTGATAGTTCTAATCCTCTAACCAGGTGGTTAGTTTTTCTTCTAACAACCAACCTCCATCCTAAAAAGCTATGTAAGTGAAACAGAGTAAGTCTAGGCCTATGAACCAAACTCACTCCGTTTTACCTGTAGAGGACTCTTTGTTACTCTTCCACTCCTCAGTCATGAGACCCCCAGGGCAAATGATTACCCCATGGGCCATCCTAATAAAATAGACTGAGATAAAAGAGGAAGCAGATATTTACTGAGTTTCAAAACCCCTCCCCAAGGCTTGTTTACCATAATTGTAAACGTTATAGATTAACCTTAAGAACCCTTTAGGAATTCCCACCTGCACACAAAGCTTCAAGGTGGCTGCTACAATAACCCAATGATGAACACCACTGCCATCTTGGCCCTACTGAGCACGCACCCATGTCGTAACCAGGAAGAACAAAATGGACCACCTCCAGTGATGCTGGCCTGTACCCCTTAACTCCTTTCCCTATAAAAGACCCTAAACAGCTCCCCTCTGGGGGCTTGTTGGATTTGTCACCCCTCTTCCACTGGGTGACGGAGCTGCAAGGGATTACTCAAAGCCCATCTCTTTTGAGCAGTGAGAAGCCCCAAAGTGGTTAATCTCCTGGAACCCTCAAGAGAGAGACATTCCCTCCATTTGGGAAATTAACCACAAATTGGGGTTCTCGTCCTGCATTTATTCTCCAGACCAGGAAGTTACAGGAAGAGAACATAGGTGGGGTTATAGTTTAACAATATAGGCTGGTAACATTCAGTAAAACAAGCAAAGTAACATTCCATAAGGCAATTTAAGTGATCTACCAACAAAAGCTTGATCTTAGCAAACATTCCTTCTCCCTACACAGCTTCCCCATATTTTTACATATCAATCAGTAACTTGTCTGTCTTTGAACCAGCAGCCTTGCTGAGTTACAATTCTTTATCTTATAACAGAGACTATAGCCTAGGGGAAATTTCTTGTTTTTTGCAAGGTCAACATTTTATATGTACTTTTAAAATGTTAGACTAAACCTAAAAGTACAAGAAACTAGGCCCTGTGAAATATATTTGCTTTATTGTATACTCCACAGGGCCTAGCTTGACTGTTGTGTGGGGAAAATAAGATAATTTAGTCAGGCTCCCTCAGCTCAGGTCTGGTCAGGGGTCAAGCAGCACATTTCTTGTAAACAAGTTGTATGTGGGTCAAGTTAGTGCACATGTGCACCAATGTATCTTTTTAGTTTTGTTGCTATTGTGTGATCTTGAGTTTGTGAAGTAGGCTGGCCAGCAGAGAGCTCACGTCTAAAAATAGAGCATGTTGACTCTGCTAGCAGCCATTCAGTTTTCAGTTTTTCTTTGGACTTTGCCAGTAGCGATTGATTTCTGAGTTTCTCTTTGTACTGCCTAGCTCCTAGTGCTGTGTGTGCTAAATAAAGACTTTTCTTTCTTCAACCAAGGCTCCAAGGACCTTTTTGCCAGGTACCTAGCTCATAGATCTGTGTGTGAAGGGTTTGTGAATGGGCTCAAGGGGTCTGTGAGCTCCAGACCCTAGCTCTAGCTCTACATGTTGCTACCACCTTATGCATAAGTCTATCTCCTCTTTTAATAAAGCGTTGCTTGCTTTACTGCTGGGTACATTGTTCATTTCTGTGACTTTGGGATCCAAGAGCCTAATTTAGTCACTGGAGAAAACTGGAAAGCTTTGGGCACCAGAGAAGACTCTAGCTGCAAGAGGCAAGTGGCCACTGGGAGTATTTTGCTCCCATGTCTCTGCTGCTGGTAAATCTCTCCTGGAGTCCCCAGCCTAAATTCTGACAAGGCAATGTGCTTTATTCTCTTTTATTCTCCTTTCTCCCCCTTTTCTTCCTCTTTAAAGTGACTGCCAGACAACTACAGCTTAAACTCCTCTCAGCCTGGGAGAAGCTGCTCCCTCTGGCCAGCAGCTGCTTGCCCTGATGGGTGACTAGCAGAGGTGGGGAGCCTGGTCCTTCACCATGAAGACCTTGCTTGAGCAGGTTCACCCTGACGGGGGATGCATGAGAGTGGTGGGGATTCAGTCCCATGCCGCGCAGTGACTGGAAGTCCAGAAATCACTAAAATTCTTTACCTTTCTCTGATTTTCTGAGCCCTCTTCTGCTGTTTGGCTGGATTGTATCCACTACTATGTAGGTGCACCCTGGAGGGCTCCGAGCTAGGCTTTGTTTCTCTGATTTAAATCCAGTCGGTACATTCTTCTTTGTGCTGACAATGGCGGAGAGAACTGCTTTTATCAATTACTCAGTCAATTAGTCAGCAGAATAGGTTGGCCCCGCCAATTGAGACTAGGATAAACTGGACCCCACTGCTGCTCTTTTCTCTTTGTTTGCTTGGTTAGACATTTAGTTGAGTACCGGTAATCTGAATAAACCTTCCAATCCTTGCACCAACTTTTGGACTTTCAGGTCATTTGTTTAGTGCAAGAAGGCAAGCCAAGCCTGGTCTGTCGTTAACATACGTACCCACAAAGAGTCACCACAATAGCATAAACTAAAGAATGGTCAAAAGGGGCTCATCATGAATAACAAAAGATACTCCTATCACTCAGAAAATTTCAAGGGTTTTAGACACTCTGTGCCAGGAACCAGGGATAAAGACTAAATATATATTTTTTATTATACCAAAAAGTGCAATCAACCAGATTATTTTTAAGTCCCCTTCCAGGTCTAAACATTCTGCTACTGGTTAAGTTTTATTTATACTCCATTTCCTAAAGTCAGCTTCTGTATTACTGAGCACAAAACCACATGAGCATAGATGTATGAGGACTATGACATTTAACACGATAGTGGGATGAAAATGGTTAGCTCTGTATTCCTTACCACCATCACAAAAGGAAAAGATTCCCAATGCTAGCAAAATTTCCCAAGATTATGTAGAAAGAGAAATAGAAATCAAAATAATAATTTGGGAGCCAGAGAAAGAAAACAGTTTAATGCAATAAATCTCATTAATTCTGACTTCCTTGTACATTTTATCATATCTTAGAATGTTCAAAATAGCAAATAGTTTTCCTATAGACAATTCAGATAAATAGAATAAAAATACTTTCCAAGAGTACTACTTAAAATCTATGTAAGGTAATTAAATTAAACAATCAGAAATGCCTACACATATTCATGACAAAAAAAAAAAAAACATAAGTAATGATATGGTACTCACAATTTAACTAGTCATCAAAACACAAATCCCCAAAGCACCACATTAATCTAAATTTTTACAAATCTAAGACTGTAAGTTACTATAGATTTTAGCAATTTTATAAATTATAGAATATCAAATTGAAAAAGAAAGAGGGAGAAAGAATAAAAGAAAAAGAAAAAAAAAGATGCTGGCCTCAGTTCTTATAAATCAAACACAACAAGAATTTTCTATTTCGTGTTTTTGCCCCACTATTGTGTTTGTGGGAATTGTAACCTGAGATCTGTCACTTTGGGATACATAAGCAACTATGGAAATGATTTTGCTCCCTTTCTTGAGAGCAAAGTAAATGTCATATTTTCTCCCGATCATTTTCTGTACATTCTGTCATGACCAATAACGAGGGATCAAGAAGTCACTGGCAAATGCTGTACTGTTAACTGGCAAGAAACCATAAAACAGAGGGTATAGGAGACTGAACTTCCAATTATTCCAAAATGTACCAAAGGAATCTTATTTTTTGGTCAGTAAAGGGAAGTCATATTTATAGCACCATCTTGTGAAAGAATAGGGAACTGGCTTGCCAAAGTAAGGAGAAAAAAGCCAGCCTTTCCAAGTTCATTAAAGGAAATTATTTTTTAAAATAATTTATTTTTAATTGCCTATTTGTACTTTCACAATATATGTGTATGTGTATAGGCAACTCAATTTGGAAAATTTTCCTACTCATCTTCAATATATTTCTCTAAATACAACTAAATCATTTTGATATTAGTCAGAGCCACATGAAATAAAACTGTACATGCTATGCTTAAACAAATATGATTTTATATTCAGGCAAAGTATTTATCATATTTATTTTATGTATCTCAGTATTCTCTTCTTTTAACCTCTTTTCTTGTCATTTCATAGATGCCAGGACACCCAATTTTTAAAAATGAGTGGAAAAAATAAAAGCTAGGGAACTAACTAGCCGGTATGGGATCCAAACCCTTGACCTTGGTGTTATCAACACCATGCTCTAACCAACTGAGTTAACTGGCCAGCCCTAGGGAATTTATTTCTAATAGCTTCTCATAGCAGGGCATAAATCAGAGCAACATAAATTGTTCATTATCAAGTTTTTCAATCAATATTTCTTCTACAAGTTAAAATGGAAAATGTATAACTGCTATGTTGCTTATTATGAAGTCGGTTTTCTGAATTTTAGGAGTAAGACTCATCAAATGTTTTACTCATTAAGTTATGTAAAATGCCATTCTAGACGTTTTCGTTTTCTAATTATTTGCAGTGAGTACAATTATCTAGTCTGGTGGTTTTCAGATTTTAGTGTGCATAAGAAACATCTGTAGTACTCGTTACTTGTTCTCAGCTCCTATTCCCAGGCTTTGATTCCAGGGAACTGAGGTGGGAGCCCTATAATCTGCATTTCAACCAGCTCACAGATAACTTACAGTGGGACATCTATGGCCACACTTTGACAAAGAATGGTCTGATTCGATACCGTCTCATTTTGCCATTTTAATCTGTTGAAACCCTTGATTTGTGCTTATTTACCCCCTTCCCCATTTAATCAGTTAATTTTCCTCTTATACCATATTTTCCATGTAATATCTTGGCCCTGGATCTATTGCTGTTCTCGTCTTATATTGCTCAATCTTCCAATTTCCTTAGTATAATATAATTTTAATATCCAATGTTTGACTTTGGATGAGGAGACAATCTGTTAGTGTCTAGAACAAACGGAACACTTAATAGCACTACAATTAAGAATATCCTGACAAGATTTTGAGTTTTTAAAGGAGTCGTATGTCTTATTTACCACAAAGTCCTCATCACTTAGCATAAAACCTAGCTCATAATAGACAGTCAATAAATATTTGCTAAATAATAACTAATTAGATAAGCACATATTGAAAATAATGTAGCTTAAAATTACTACAAAAGGAGTCAGTCACTAACATTGGCTCTCAAAATTATGTGTTCCTACTTCCTCATTTTCCAAATAGGTACACAGAGGCCCTCCTGAAGAACATACCTTAAGCAAGCCAATTATGGAAACGATCCAAGTCTTCTGACTCCCATTGAAATGCTCCCCCCATTACTATAACAGATCATCTAGGTGTTTTCACACTAAATAATCTAATGGCAATTTAATTGCTGTGTTTTGGGTTTTTTGTTTGTTTGTTTTGGCAGCTAGCCAGTACAGGGATCAAACCTTGGACTTTGGTATTATCAGCACCATGTTCTAACCATAGTTGTTGTTTTCAACTAACATGCAGTTCTACCTAGATTGCTTTTTCTAAAACACTTAGGATTTCTGAGTGCTGATATCTCTCTATGCCTGTTCTCTGACCTTCCACCTCCAAAATCTAATTACTCCCAACTTCAAAATCTGCTTGAGTAAAATCCATAAGTGGAAGGAAAAGGCACAGCTGTACTCTAAGCACAGTTCTATTTACTACAATTGCTTTAGCTTTACTAATTAAAGTTCTACAGTTGTGCATTTATAGGATATGTGTAGAAATTTTTTCACAACACCCAAGGTAGGTTATTAGTCCCCATAGCTTGATGAAAAACAGGCATATATATGTATATATGTATATATATTTTATATGTGTGCAATATATATAAAATATATGTGTATACTTGTATATATAATGTATACACTGTAAATGTATGTAGAAATATTACATACACATAAATAACAGAACGAAACCACTCGGTGTGGAAAAGACAGCTCTTATGCAGTGGTTATTGGGCAACATGAATCTAAGCCTTGATGCTGCCACTAGCTTTTGCAACGTTTCCTTCCTTCTCTGGGTTCAGTCCTCATCTTTCAAATCAGGGGTTTGAATTTGATGTTCTAGGGAGATCTAAGATTCCTTCCAGATTTTAAGAATCTTAAGGTCATGGAGTAGTCAAATTGCTCACATTCTAAATGATCAAATCAGTATAGTCTTATAGCTAGAAAGTGATTTGTACATGAGATTAGACCAAATTTCTACTTTCAGCTCATTTCTAGTCTTGCACTGACAGGTTCTGTCCTGGCAAAATTCAGAAGTGGGAACTAAGGCCGATGCTTCCCACATTGGCTAAGCCTGTGCCTCGCGTCTCCCACACTCCTCATTCTCAGCCTGAGTTTCCAGACTCCTGACAGTTGTTTATATGTTTCCAGAGCTGATCTAGTTCACAGACATCAGTGTCATCTCCTGGTTCCATAGGAGTCACTCTCCCCGCTCCATTCCTAACATAAAGATCCGTTCTCCCACCTTCAAAAACCTGACTTGGAGCCTCTTAACAAAAGCTTATTCTGTATTCCCGGAACTGAACTCCAAAAGTTCATTAAATGGTTAAAAAAATACAGTTGGGTGGAGAATGCTATCTCTGCTACTTACATTCTCAGAGCCCTCGCACAAGCTCCTTAATTGTACTGAGCCTCTACAAATGAGGATTGTAACACCACCTCACGAATTGCTGTTGGCATCAAAGATGATGTGCAAAGAACCTATCCCAGAGCCTGGCCCACCACAAGAGACTAAAAACTCTTAACAGCCCAGAGGCCATTTTCCCACATTTCAAAGAGATATATAAGAGGGAAATCCCATTTTACACCATTTGAAGTCTGTAAAAATATAATGTTATTTTCATTATTTGAGTAACAAAGTTCAGTGCTGTGCAAAGAACACATGGAAAGCTGCCCACGCACATCCTGCCACTGTCATTTAGGAAGCAGTTTTAATTCTACTTAAAAAAAAAAAAAAAAAAAAAAGCGCAGAAGCTATGCAGCTGTATCTGATTTCTACCTGATTTCTGACTTGATATGTGGGTAAACAGCTTGCCCACTCTGGGTGTGGAGGACCCTGTCTGTGCAGAGCTGCCGGGATGGAGCTGGGCGACCTCTAAGTGTCCTTCCTGTTCGGAGACTGCAGCTGTACAGTCAGATGGAGGCTGTGCCATCGCAGCCCTGCTCCCGGGCTGGCGGGCAGGCGGGCGCTGTGCCAGCAGAACGGCTCCCTCCTCCCCCGGAAGGGCTTCCCTCAGCTGCAGCCGCTGCCGCGCCAAGGAGGTTGCAGGCAGGAGCGAGCGGGGGCGGCTCTCCCGCGCAGCTCCTCGGAGACCAGGCGAAAACTGCCTTCCAACCATCAATAATGCAGTCATTTGCCAGCAATAAATTCTCTCCAAAATTAATGAAACACCGCTTTAAATTCTCCTGTCACTGTCTCATACAGCAGGAGCTGGCTAGGCCTCGTGCTCTCTAAATAAATATAAAAGCTATGTAAATTGTCTGGAAGCGGTATCTAGCTTGCCGGGCCACAATCTGGTCTCCTCAGCCACCTCCAGAAACAAGGAGAAAGATGGACACCCGGCAGCAAAATGTTTGATCTCTATTGCAGAAGGCGCTCACTCTGCCTTACACAGGACAGCCCACACAGCAGGCAGAAGTTTATCCATTCATCTTCCAGGGCACTTCCACTTTGCAGTTTTCTGCAATGTGACCTAGAGGAGAACAGAGGAACATTAGATGTTATCTACGCACATCCTTTTCTTTCTTTTCTTTTTTTTACAGGCCAAGAAACTAACGCCCAGAGGGAGAAAGAAAGGGCTGCAATCTATGGTCTAGTGTCCTAATGTTCTAAATCTGTGCTTCTCAAATTTTAACGTGCCTAAGATTCAGTAGATTCAGTGAAAGTGCCCATTTCTAAAAAGCTCCCAAGTGCGGCTTTAGCTGCTGGTGCATGGATTACTTTTCTACTATCAAGTGTCCAGAAGACCATTTGCTCCATTGGGGCAGAGCCAGACTTCTTTCTTACTGTGTTCTCAGCACCTAAGCCAACATATGCGTAGGTTTTCAATAAAGGTTTGTCGAATAACTAATTGGTACATGTAAGAGGCACCATTGCACAGGGTCAGAAACATGGACTCTGGAGTCTTGCTACTTGGGTTCACATCCTGATGATGTCACTAACAAGTTGTGTGCCTTGGGCAAGTTATTTAACTGCTATGTACCTCAGTTTTATCAACTGTAAAACTGTATCACTAACAGTATTTGTCTCCCAGGTTGCTGTAAGGGAGGGAAACGAGCTAACATAAATAAAGAACAGTACCTGCAAAGTGGTTGGTAATATAAAAAAGTGACTTGCTTAAAGTCACACATCTATGTAGAGGATCTGGGCCACCACCCATATCTCTTGACATTTTAGTTTGGTATCATCAAGCAATGCCTGGCAGGAGAAGAACATTCTATTTATTCAGTTACAAGAATGGCATGTCAAATCTACAATCCTTTAGAGTTATAAAATGTAAATGTAAATCACATGAAAAGACATTCTCTGATTGAAGGCAGCAAATAACTGAATATACAGATTTATGCCAACCAGAAAGTCACGTGATGACTTAGTAACGAGAAGGAGCCCAAGCCCCACAGTGCCACAGAACTGAGTTCAAATCCCAGGTCATTCACATCCAAACACTGCACAGGTAAAGTAGTTATTTGTTGGGCTGCAACCACTCCACTTGCTATATCAATTGCTAGCGTGAAAGGAGGCCACACCAAATGGCGGCTGTTTAAGTTCCCCACCCGCATGGTCCACACAAGATGGCGCCTAGAGGAAGCAAAAGGGGAGTGTCACTTTTAGTTCTGCAAAAATTTTTATTGGTAGTTGCGCTTTTCCGTGCTCCTGATCAGTGCATGATCAGTAGGCTAAACATAGGAAAGTAAGGCGCATGCACATGTGACCTTTCCAGTGACTGGCTCTCAGTGTGGAAATCCCCACTTGCTTAGATATAAATACAAGTGCTTAAAAGACAATAAACAGAACTGCTGGCGGAACCCCCTGCCGCGTCTGAGCACTCACCCACCTTCAGGGATCCTTCTTCGGCTTAGGCCGCAGAGGGCAACTTATCTGGTCCTGCCTGGGGGGGATAGGGAGTCTGCCAGGGATCACTTGGGTGGCCACAGCCAGGGAAATCCGGAGCCTGGGCCTGGCTGACCGAGAGAGGACCCCGACAGTTATTCTCTCAAAATGACAATTGGCACACGAAAAAAAAAATGGAGAAATATCTAATTTAGAAGGCTGATACACAGAATAAATGAGATAATCTCTGAAAGGCATAGAATGCTGCTTTGCACGTAGTAAGAGCTCCAGAAACAACAGCTAGTAATGGTGGTAGTAGTAAAGCCATAGAACATTTACACAAGGTGTATATCAGGAAAACAACTTTTTTTTTTTTTTATCTGTTTCATAGGAATGTGGATTGGTAGATTGTTCACACTTCCTCTAGCTCTAATGATATAGAACCACAGTTTGTCTCCAAAACAATAGAAAGTTGTAGCATGCAATATGCGCTAATGGCTGTTACAGGCCAAAGAAGCAGACCTGATGGAGAGATGGTGAGGGACCAGAATAGGGCCTGCCTAGACCCAAAAGTTCTGGGCAAAATCAGACACTCGAGAGAAACGATGGATTGTCATATGACTTTCAGTCCTAAAAAGAGGATTTTGAATATTAAGATTTAATATTCAAGCAAGAAAGAACCCTGAAAATAGTATATTTGAACACTGTCATTTTAACTTAGGAAAACTGCGGCACAGAGAGACTGTTTTCCCTCTGATAACAATTTAGACATGAATGGATCAGGACCCTGAATCATCAGTACAACCAGAAGCCCATGCCCCTCCTCAAAGAGTGACTCCATTTGCTTATGCCCAGAAGTTCAAAAAACTATATGAGGGAAAACTTCTGAGATCAGCTTTGACATGTAAAGCACTTAGAAATCATCAACAAGAAAAAGCTGGACAAACTGAGTGAAAATCAATGACTTTTCTTGGACTTATCAGAGAACTGAGGTCAAACACTTTCTGACATCAAGACTTCCTATAAAGCTAAGTAACGAAGACAGTGTGATGCCAGTGAAAGAACAGACATATAGTTAGGTGGAAGCAAATACAAAGAGTAAATATAGACCTATACAAATACTCATATAATAAATTGATATTGAAAAAGTCACAAATGCAATTCAATAGAGAAAAGATAGTCTTTTCAACAAACAGTGCTAGAACATTTGCATGTATATATGCAGAGAGAAACAAAGACAGATAAAGGGACAGAGAGAGCCTAGACACGGAGCTTACACATCACACAAAAATTAACTCGACATAGATTGTAGGCCAAAATGTAAAATGCAACACTATATAAATGTTCTACTAGGAGAAATCTAGGTGATGATAAGTTCGATGATAAGTTTTTAGATACAATATCAAATAAATTTGTGATCCATAAAAGAAAAACTTAAGAATTTGGATTTCATAAAACACTTTTCTTTGTGAAAGATACTGTTGAGACTGAAAGTACAAGCCACAGACTGGGAGAAAATGTTTACACAACACACTTCTGATAGAAGACTTGTATGCAAAATATGCAAAGATCTCTTGAAACTCTGGAAAAATGTAATACTATGGAGATGATGTATTAGTCCATTTCTGTTGCTTATAATAAAATACCTGGAACTGGGTAATTTAAAAGAAAACAAAATTTATTGCTTACAGTATCAGAGGCTAGGAAGTCCAAAGGCCAGGGAACACATCTGGAGAGGGTGGCCTGGCAGTCATCACTGGGCTGGATGCAGATGTTGGAGGATCATGGCTGAGGCCCTATGTCCTCCCCCGACTCCAGCTTGGAAGCCTGGTGGGCTTCCAGTCCTTCTAGGTTTTATAGGTGTTCTTTGGTGGTGTTAGTCCTTTACTAGTTAATATCAGAAATGTGTCTCTGACCTGTTGGTTTTTTGTTTTCCTTTTAGTTCTGTGTTCGATTATTCACTATTCCCACCACTTAAATTATGCACTGGAACTAATTTGTTGTCCTTTGGTTACTTCTAAAATGGGGAACTTCCTATGGGAACCAGCACTTGAGCCCTGCGGTTGAGCTAAATTGCTGCTTTGCTGCTGATTCCCTGGGGAAGGCTTTTTGTGCAGCCCAAGGATTAATTGTTAACCTTGTAAGCACTTCTGGTTCTTGTGAGGTTAGATACACCTGGGATGTGTTGAAACTCTGGTCTGGGCCCGAGTCTTTTCAGCAAACTGCATCCCCTGCAGTTCTATATTCCTGACCAGCTCCATTGAGTGGGCCTGTGCTGTATGGAACGCAGATCAGCTGTTCATACTGTGCCCCAGTGTTCCTCTAGTGTGCCCTTCTCTCCTACCTACCACACTCCAAACACTTCCCATGGGATGGGCAATGTGCCAGTCCCTTGTGATGACTCACTGGCCTCTGAATGGCTCCTTTTTTCAGTTGTCTGTGGCTCCTCACTCCTGTGTGGGTCTATGGGAGCCTTGTTAGTGGTCTTCCTGGCCTGGGGTGCTCCAAGGCCCTCTTCTCCTCTGCAACCTCCAAGCAACTTTGTATGAAGGGCACAGCAGTAGCTTTTGCCAGCTCTTGCTCTGTGTGCTCACCAGAGCCAGCCTTGAGGTTGCCAGGGCTCGAAACTGTCAGAGCAGTCCTTTCTTTCTCTCATTGTGGCTTCTCCTGCCTTCAGGAACTCTGTAGGTCTCTCTTCCTGTTTGCCTGAGCTCTAGTGGCCCCAGCTTGGCAGTCTTGCTTTCAAATAGCTGTACATTGGTCAATTGTGGGAGAGAGTGACTCTGAGGACCTTCTATTCTGCCATTTTGATTGGAAGTCCTGAAGCCATAAATCTTTCCAATGACATCAGGTTGCTGTAGGTCTCTAGCATCCCATTCCCGTACAAAGTCCTCTGACTATCATTGGGTTCCTTCCACTCCTCCCAGGTGAAGTCCATAGTAACGTCCTCAAAAGACACCTCTAAGATTTATTCACTTTTTGTTGCACTTACAAATGCACAGAGCACTCTGGTAGCATAGCTTCAAAGACACAGAATGCAACCACAGAACCTCAGCAGCAGCATGGAGGTGGCCACAGCATTTGGAAGATGACAGGAGTCTCCCGGGACAATTTGAACGATAAAATAAATAAAGTAGTAATAAATTATACTCCAAATATCTGTAAGTACACAGTGATATAAATAAATGATTGAAAAATAAAGGGAGAGAATAGACAAATCTCTTGTGCAGAAAAATCCAAATAATTTTTGAAAATACACTTCCTTGAAGGAGGTGAAGCAAAAGTCCCACTCCTTAAATATGAGCTGCACATAGTGACTTTCTTCCAAAGAATACTGTATGGAAACAAAGAGTAACTGTACAGTGGAGAAACCTCACAAACACTACTTCGGATAGATGCTCAAGTTTAACATCAACAGTGGTAAGTCACGTGGATAATATATTTCCATGATAAGATGTGGTGAAAACGGCACTTTACCTCTGTAGTCTTTCTCTCAAAAACCCATAACTCCAGTCTAATAATAAGAAAAACATCAGACAACTACCAATTGAGAAACATTTTACAAAATATCTGACCCCTAATATTCGAAACTGTCAAAGCTATAAAAACAAAAAACTGCCTTAGTCAAGAGGAACCTAAGAAGACACGACAAATAAATGTTGTGTGTTATCCTGGATAGGATTCTGGAAGAGGAAAAGGAAATTAGGTAAAAAACTAAGTAAATCTGAATAAAGTACAGACTTTAGCTAATAATAACATAGCAATATTGGTTCATTAATTGTGACAAATTCACCAACGTAAGATGTTAGCAATAGGGAGAAGTGAATGTGGGACATAATGAGAACTCTACTATCTTCACAACATTTCTGTAAATCTAAAATTTTCTAAAATAAAAAGTTTATTAGATGTAATCTAAGAGTCTCTTGAATATATGTGAAAATGCAAATACTTCCTAGGAGGGGCATTCTTTTATCTGTTATCAGTCTCTTACACCTTAGCCAACAGAAAAGAGTGTGATAAAATTCTGGCATGGAGTTTGCAGAAAAGAGAAGAGATCTGTGGCTCATGAATATAAATAGGTAAAAAGAAGTAGGGTGTGTGTGGGTGGAAGTGTACAAAGTGGAGGAAAGACTGCTTTTAATTTTACCCCTTTTTAAAAGAAAAGGCAGATACTGTTAAATGCCAGGATGTTCTGGTATAGAGTGAAAAGAACAGAATGATCCTTCCTGTATTATTATTTTATTTTTTTAAGTTTATTTATTAATCCTTTTTTTTTTTTTTTATATTCTATGATGTTGTTGTAGGGCAGTCACAGGTGAGAGGGAGAGAGGAAAGGGGAAGGGGATAGAGTGGGAGAAGGAGGAAGGAGGAGGGATGGGATTGAGGCCTGTGGCACCCCCTTCATTCCTGCACGGGAGACCAGGGGGCTTCCACGATGGCTTTGTCATTGCTAAGCTGGGTGCAGATGTCAGAGGGGTGTGGTTCAAGCCCTCCCCCACCCCACCCTGGCTCAGGAGCCGGGGAGCCCAGGGTGCTTCATGTGGTGGCTCGGTGGTCATCACTGGGCTGGTTATCTTCCTGTATTATTTTGGTCAAGTCATTTGCTGGCTTTGGATCTCAGTTTTGCCATATACTTAATTTAAAAAAAATTGAATGACAACTCCTAAAGGGTCTTTCACTTCTGGCCTTCTATAATGCTATGAATATGATTCTATCCGTGGGCTCAATGACATATTAATAAGAAGCAGAGAGTTTTAGTTAAATCCATTCATTTTAACTTTTCTGAGTGTCACTTGGCATAACCAAGGAAAACAGCCTATAGCATATTCTTGCATGACACATTATTATCTACTTAAAAAGTAAAGGAACCAAATGAAATTCAATGCCATCTCATTCAACTTTTGGTAATGAAAAATTTGCCTTTTAAATAGAAAATTTGCATTTGACCAGAAAGAGGGAATGCAAACTTGACTTACTCTTTTGGCTTAGTTACACTTCACAGAAGCAGACTCTTAGGGTAATATCTGTATGTCACAGATGTCAGCAAATTATTTATGGCATAAAAGAATAGAAGCATATGTCTATTTAGATAAAGCACAGTAAAAAGTACTACTTCTATCCTGATTGCCACTTCATGAAATCTCTCAGATGTGCATCATCAAATTCACATCGCGTTGCCAAAATTCCATAAAAAGAGATCAAAATTTTTAAAATTAGTCATTTTTGGAAACAGATTAATGACATAAAAGTTAATGGTTCAGAGAGATTTTACTTAGTGGAGACAGCATAATTGATGAAGGAATACAAAAGCTAACAAAATATTTCAATAATAAAAATGAAAATTATTTAAACCCAGTATATAGCTACCTTAGAGAAGTAGGATACCTATTCAGAATTTAATGTATAATAGACAAATCTAACAAAAAAAATAGAAAAAGAAAACTCATTTAAAGCAATTCAATCTCAGTAGTTAACACGGAGCCACATGGTAAATTTATGCCAGGTCCAGAACAAAATCAAACACCATGAGATTCCCACTTCAGTGCTGCTTTATCCATAGAGAAAGACAGAGAAGTAATCGGTGGTGTACCGGAGCAGGCTCCTACGAGTTTTTGAGCATCAAATGTTAAATATTCGGAATTTTGTGAGCTAGGTGTTAAACCATTGGCAAATTGAAATTGGCAATGGTGGGAGTATTTACCCCGTGGAAATTAGCAAACACTACACCAATGCCTCCTTCCTTCCTTCCTTCCTTCCTGAAAGAAAGTGAGCCAAGATGCCGGGTACCATTCAAGCTTTATTAAAGAAAGATATCCGCTGGGCTGTGCTCAAAGTAGCAGGCAGCCCAGGGCTACCCTGAAAAGGGGACAGCACCAGGTGTGAGGGTGGTAGAGCTTATATAGTGCGCCAAGGGCTGGCTGATGCCCTCAAGGAGGGTCATTATGCTAATGTGGATCGGGGTGGAGAACTGCATCCTTGAGGAAGCAAAAGAGGTTTCTGTTTAAGTCAAGAGGCTTCTCATAAAGGGAAGGGGGGAGGGGAGGGGAGGAGGTGGGCGGCGCCATTTTGTACTTGGGCTCGTCTAAAGTGGCGCTGGTGATGTTGCAGATCTATTCCTTCCTGCCTTCCTGCCTGCCTGCCTGCAGTTGGTTTACCAACACACCACTGGCCCCAGCCTTCAACTTACAATTATATACAGTGTTTCCTGTAAAAATGAGCTTTAGACTAAAGACCAGGAGGTTGATATTTTTAAGTTCATACTTAGCATTTCTAGAAAATGGTATATTGTATTCATTAAGAAAAGACTTAGAAATTGCATTCCATATTTCTAAAGACTTGAGCGTATGGGAATTTGTATAACCATGTCTGATAGAGAATGTCAATCCATAGTATAGGGAAATGAGCATTTCAGTTTAGTTGTACTTCCCTTGTATGTATATCTTCACCAAATCTGAAATAGGCATAGCTATTTTAGAAAGGCAGGATTACTTTAATGGTAATATTATAAGAATACGGTGATAATTAATTTAGCCAGAAACAGAGTGGACATAATCTGGAGAAGAGTATAAATAGGAGAGAGGTGGTAAGGAGCCATGGGAAGAACAAAATAAGGGGAATAGAATCCCAAGGAAACTTCGGTCCCATAAAGGGAGTGAAAGGCTCACAGGCTAGGTGCTATAAGTTTTTCCACCTGAACTTGTTGCTGTGACTCTGTAAAAAGATGTTGACTCAATTCTTACTTGTATGACCTAAATTCGTCATAGAAACTATCAATACTTAAATAAATATTATCAAGACTAAACCACACTGAGCTCTGTCAGAATGTTCTTTAAGGTTTCAGTAATGGAAAAATTTATGTATTCCACTTTGATTAAGTATAATTTGAAACATTTATAATAAATTCAAATGAAGAAGACCAATTAGCAGTTTAACATATAGGTTTGTAGTAGGATTTATAATGTCAGCACTTTTCACAGTCTGAAGACGATCATTGTTTGGGGGGGGATGCGTATGCACGTGTGTGTGTGTGTGTGTGCGCGTGTGCATGTGTGTGTGAAAAGGGGGTGGGCATGCTTAGCACCATCCCTGGCCTCTACCCACTAATGCCAGTAGCATCACCTCCCCTGTTGTGCCCATCAAGAATGTCTCTCAACATTGTCAAATGTCCCCTGGGGGCAGGGGGCAGGGGGAAGCAAAACTGTCCCAGGTTGAGAACCACCAGTCTATAGTGTAGGAAGAAAGTATGAACTCAAAAAACAGATTTGGAAATCATATTTCAAGTAATTCTCAAAGCCTAAATAGTGGTGTTTAAATAATGGTGCAGGGCTCCCAGAAAACATATTTAAAGAAGAAAAAATGTAAGGAGCCCAAGTCAGTGAAAAATGCAGAACTCTTCTGTTATAAATAACAGTTATCAAACTCAAACTCAAAAATGAAATAAGGGAATCTATTGGACCTGTAGAAATGAGATCCTGAGTAACACCATTTAAAGAGCCAGAAGCATTTTTGAACCCATGAAGTAGATGAAAAAACACACAACAGACATAGAAAAAAACTCGGAAAAAAAATAGTATAACAAAAGCCAGGAGATTCATTACCTTCTCTTCCCACCTTTCTCCCTGAGCTTTCCAGTCTTTTAAGTCCAGTTCAACTCTCTTCTTTTCTTTAAATCATTACTAACTCCTCAGTTATTATCTGCATTTCTGTTTCTGATTCTTTTTCTCAGAAATTATGCCAAATAAACTTGCAAGTGTATTCTTTTCAGTATTATTTGTTGTTGTTTTGTAAATTTTATTATTCTCTTTCCCACTAGATTTTAATTTCCTGGAGGAAATTTTAGAAGAGCATCATTTCAGTGAGTAACTGTTGTGTGCCTTGCTTTGTTCTAGGCACACATAAGAAATATAAAGATGACACATATGGTCAGATTAATATGAACAGAAAATCACTCTTCAACAATGCCCGCTGTTTTTACCATGCAGTGCATGCTAATTACTACCAATCTGAAAGGAAGGTAAGCTGACTTTTTTCTACCCATAATTAAACTTAATTTCCCACTTAAACATGCTATAAGACACTCTTATAATTGTTTTCCTTTAACCCACTCTGTTTTTCCAACAAAAATGTGGTATGTTACATAGAAAGAATACTTAATGTGAAAGAGGGAGACTTGTTTCCAGTCTTACCTTACCACTGACTTTTATTGTGGAATTTTATGAAAATACTACACATTCTTGTCCTCAGTTTCCCACTCTATAAAGTGAGGTGGTTTGATAAATGATTCCTTCAAATCCCAGTAACGTAGCATGTAGTGATTTAGTGAAGTAAATCATTCTACTTAGAGTTTGACTGCAGCCTCTGCAAAGAAAGTGCCTGCAGAAGATAGCAGTACACACATATATATTTTGATGATTAGAAAAAGCTAATTTTGTAAAAGCACCAAGCGAGTATTCAGCTTTATAATAAGTCATGCCAATTGACATATTCTCCCTTTTTTGCTGCAAACAAACCTAGTTCATCTTGGCAATAAGATTGAGGTAGATAGACATACGAATACTATTGCAATGAATTCTGCTTCCAGCTGCCTTGAGAGAATGCTGAGGTTAGCAAGATAGTGAGGTGGGCAATAAATTGCTTTTCAGATAGATGAATATATTTTACTTCCTATCACAAGACTGCCTAATAAGTGAGTCCCTTGAGTACAAGTTGGCTTCTATGAAATGTTATTTAATCTTTGCATTTCATCACTTTAATTTAAATAATAATCCATATTTTACTTTTTCTACACATAGTCAAGCTTTGTCATTCATAATGCCCTGCTGAAAAATCAGCCCCTCCTATCAGATGCAGACCTATTAGAAGTGTCTTTTGCTATGAACAGGGACACCTTGAATATATACTTTATGCCTCCTTTCAAATGCTAATAGTTATGAAAAAAGAAAAGAGAATTTGTGACTGTGTTTTCGTTTTGCTGGATTCCTAGAAATTAAAGAGTATGCACAGTGCCCACTGAGTTTAATGTGCAAGTTATTTGTATGTTTAAGCTATGTTTATATACCTCAAATCCTCACATTTACAAAATATACCCGTCCACAAACAACTTTCATGCATTTCCAACTACTGCATATGTAATAATAATTTAAAAAGAAGAAAAATTAATTGGAATTCCTCCACTGTAATATCTCCTGTTTATAAATTTTGTCGTGGTTAGTATTTCCTTCCAACCTTTGATCATGTGCAGACATAATTTACACAGCTGAAGTTATAGTATAGATATAATTTTACATTTGGCTTTTTTACATTGCATAACAGGAAATATTTCTCTTTCTGCTTCATAGTCATTATAATGTGAAATGGCTGCTTAACATTTAATTTTTCTTGCTCAAACTCAAGCCAAACGGTACTTCTTCACCATTTCTAGTACACGGGCCATGATTTTTGGCCTCAGAACCTTTGCATGTGTGGTGCCTGTGGCTGAGAATGCAGATCCATCTCTGCGTGTTCAAATTCTACATATTCTTAAAGGTCCAGTTCTATGAGTAAGACTTCAGTGAGTGTTTTCCCGATGGCCTCTTTCCCTGCCCTCCCCCAGACAGTGATCACATCCCCTTTCTCTAAATTTCCAGTGAGCCTTCATTTACTATCTTTTCCTACTTAGATTACACCCCCCCCCCACCGAATCACAGTTTTGCATAAGATGCATCTCTTCTGCTTAACTATAAGATTATTGGGAAGAAAAACCATGTCTGATTCTTCTTTGTGTCCTCTACAACAAGTAGTCCACATTGGAAATAAATAAATGTTAATACAATACATGATATGAATGCTATTTTATTTTCTATAACTGCCTGTGGCGCTACTTTATCCTGTTCATGATACCAGTTACCTGGCTCGACGACCACGCTAGTTGTTGGATTACCTGCCAGTAATCCTGCCCCAACTGGGCCAAATGTAGAGCTAGGGCTGGGTCTGGAGCTCACAGACCCCTCAAGCCCCTTCACAGACTGGGTCACAGACCCTTCACATGCCAGGCTGGGTCACCAGACCCCACACACACCAAGCTGGGTCACCAGACCTCTTACACACAGGTCTATGAACTAGGTAACCAGCAAAAAGTCCTTGGAAGCCGCAGTTTGGAAAGCATGGCTGTGTGCTGCCAGCGGCCGCCCAAGGCAGAACACCAGCCAAAGGGGTGGCACCACTCATGTGCACCAGCTCCACTCCTACACACAATTTGTTTACTGAACCACCCCCAACCAGCCCTGAGGCAAAGGACTTGACTAAGCTATAATACTTTCCCAACACTGTCTTATCAAATTTCCACAAAACTGATGGCTTAAAACAATATAAATTTATTATCTAACAGATCTATAGATTAGAAGACTACCTCAGGTCTCACTGGGCTAAATTCAAGGCATCAGCACGGGTGTGTTCCTTTCCGGAGGCCCTGGAGACGACTCATTTCCTTGCCTGTGCCTTACTAACATAAACACGTCTCCTAGCTTTGGCTCAACTGAGAAAGGTGCTCCAATTTTAAGGACTCATGCAATATTATCTGGATAATCCAGGATAATATTCCCACCTCAAAGTCTTTAATCACAGCTGTAAAGTTACTTTTGCCATGTAAGGTACATATTAACAGATTCCAGGGATTAAGATGTGTATATTTGGGGGACACCTTTATTCTGTCTACCACAGATGCTCACATGGAACTTAATAGCATTCTAAAAATGATTGGCAGTATCCTCTTCTTACACAGATAAGGAAACACACATGTTCAGAAAAGACAGAAGTCTTGATCCAAACCCCAAATATAGTAAATGGAGAATTTAGGTCTTGACTCAGTGTGCAGTAACCTTTACATTTACTCACAACTGTCCCCTATTCCATAGTTCCTTAATAGAAGTGTAAGACTGGCCTGAAAGTGCGAGTCTTACTTGTTGGGAAGGCTCATCTTGCAATCAGAGATCGCTGCAATCAAGCAAGAGGTTTTTATTCCAGCATGCTGGGGTCGCTCTGTCTTCAGGACAGAAGCGCCCCGAGCCCTTAACACAAGCACTTTTTATTCAGTTTGGTAGGCAGACTTTGGCAACAGGATGAGTTGTACACAGCTTATTGGTCATCTGAGGTGACTTTTAATTTCGTTGGTGACCTTCAGTCGGGTGGTACACAGACGAGGAACTGGGGAATTGACCAATAGCCCACCGCTTTTGAGGTTAGGCCCTCCCTGGAACCGGGTGAACTTTGGGCTCTTTGGAAAGTCCCTTCCCCCTGGCAATTGAGGGTCCTTATCTTCTGGTAATGGAAAGTCTCAAGCACCTAATAGTGGAAAGTCCTAAGTACCTGGTATTGTTTACCCAAAAGATTGGGGGTTATCTCTACCTCTACAGAAGCAGGAAATAATTTATTTCATATATATACAGCTTAGAGAGGTGAAAATATTTGCTCAAAATCACCAAGATTGTGAGAACATTTAAAATCTACTTTTAGCAATTTTGAAACAGACAATATATTATTATTAACTATTGTCACCATGCTGTGCAATAGATCACTACAACCTACTCCTCCTGTCTAACTAAAACTGGACCCTTTGACCAACATCTCCCCTTTCCCCACCCACTCCAGCCTCTGGTAACCACCATTTTACTCTCTACTATGAGTCTGACATTTTTAGATTCCACATTATAAGTGAGATCATGCAGTAAAAGAGTGGACTTTCAATGTTTTCACCACAACAAAAGTGACAAGTAGATGAAGTGATGGGTATGTTAATTAGCTTGATTTACTCTTTCTACAATATGTACGTATATAAAAGTATCACATTGTACTTCATAAATATGTACAATTATTATTGCAATTATTATCATTAAAAATAAAATAAAATAAACAAATAAATAAAAATTGTCTATATGGAAAGAGAAAGAACCAAGCTTAAGTTGTCCCCTGTTCTATTCTAGCACTCTTCCTCTTATACCATGCTGGTCACACCCCCACAGAAGTTCAATAAACCAATATATTTTTAAAATCCAAATAATGACATACAATAACAAAAATAAATGTCTTTTAAAAATTCTTAACAATGAGAAAAGATTTGTTAATAAATCTAAGTCATTGTATTAGTCCGTTTCTGTTGCTTATACCAAAATACTTGAAACTGGGTGATTTATAAAGAAAACAAAATTTATTCTTACAGTTTCTGAGGCTGGGACGTCCAAAGTCCAGGGAACACATCTGGTGAAGGCCTTGGTGGTAGTGACAGTGACAGCAGAGTATCACATTTTGAAAGCAGTGGAGCAGAGAGGGCAAGAGAGCAAGACAGAGAAAGACTCTCTTCTCTTCTTTTAAAGCCCTCAGAACCACACCCCTGACCACCATTTTTAATCCATTTACTACTGCACAGTCCTACAATCCAATCACCTCTTCAAGGCTCCACCTTCCAATTACCATAATAGGATTTCCCACCCTCTTCACTGTCACAGTGGGAGCCAAATTTCTAATACATAAAACTTGGCGGACACAATTCAAGCTTCAGTCAGTCTGGCGGGGACATAATTCAATCCACTGCAGTCATCTAGCTTCACCTGGAGTTCAGGAGTAGGAAATTTGACCTGTCACCTCTGGAGAAGAATTTGCCCAGAACAGTCTTGTTGACAATAAGGTTATCCTTTCTCAGGACCATAACATATATACTTCTCTGTGTGCTCTTGGGAGAAGTCAAAACACTGAAGTTACATTTATCCTTAGAGCAGGCCAAGCCAGCTAATTGTATTGGTGAGGGGAATAAGAATTACCTTTAGCATTGCTGCTCCACTGAGCAAAAGGTAAGAAGGCTTGTCTGATTCCCAGATGTTTGGGGGAAGCATTGAGAGGAAAGTATTTATGAAATTAGATTATTCTTTATAATAAAAGCTACCAGTGTATAGGCCATTAGAGTTTCTGTACAACTTTCACATCTCTCCATTGCATTCTACAACACATTGTGAAGAAGGGGGTTTTCTTATCCCTAATTTACAGACTGGAACAATGGGGTTCAGATCATCTTAGGAGGACTTGTGCAAGATCTTCTCAAACATAGTTCCTTGACCAAATTTCCATTCTTTTTCCCATGATGTCATATTGCTCTAAAGAAATGTCTTCCTATAACTACAAATTAAAATGTTTACAACATTTATTAAGGGTCTCTATAAAAGACAACAGATGAGAATAACTGATTTTTGACTAGTCTTTCCCCTACCTTCTCTCTCCTAACTGTCGGGCTTTAAAAACTAACGCCACCTTAAGTGGCATTACAAGTGGATCAACGTGGCAGCCTAAGACGGCACCGGCACCAGGAGGAAGTAGGGTGGGAGTGTCTGCAAGAACCTTGCCTTAGCCCTTAATTGGCCGCACTTGTGAACACTGCGTGATTGCAATACATAGGCATTGAGACAGGACCCTTAAGCTGATTGGAGGATGTAAAAAACCTGCCTTCCCCATTTGCCTTTAAAAGCAAGTGCTTGTGTGATAATCAACGGAACTGCTCGGCAGAACCCCCCCCCCCCCCCCCCCCCCCCCCCCCCCCCCCCGCCGCCGCCGCCTCTGAGTGTCCTTTATCCGGGCTGGGTTGGGGCCGGCGGTGTGCTCACCTCTCTTCACGGCTCTCTTCCCCCATCTCCTTCCAAAGGGGACAGGAGGGAAAGATGAATCCCGGGCCCATTTGCTCGCCCACCAAAAGGAACGAGGCTAGGGCTGTTCGGGTAGGCCGGCGGCGGACCCGACACTAACTATGTCCTCAGGGAGATCTCATGAACAAACTGTCCATCTTGCATATGACATCCACTGTTTTTTTTTCCATCTGCTAAGCCAATTTTCCTTTTGTGGGGAATGTTAAGTCTGTTTGGCACAACTGCTTTCAATAAGTGCTGCCATTTCTCCCAGGCATGAATTGCCTTCATTAGGTGCTATAGATCTTCCTAGGCACTGACACTTTTGCCAGGTCCACATCTGCTTCTTATTGATGCCTCCATGTCCATTGTATAAAATAGCGGTTTCCACCACATTCTGCCATATTCCTATCACACTTATGTACTACTGTGTCCACCAACCCCCAATTTCCATTAGGCTCTATTGTCAATATTATTGAGGATTGTTTTTAAGGTCCTGGAGATTTCACTACTGGGTAAAGATCTGTAATTTTTCCTCTTACTCTTTTTGTATTTTATTCAGTTAGAAGAATATCAAATTATCAAAGCAATAATACTCTGTACCTTAACTGTCCCATACAAATTTTAGTAAAAATAATTGTCTCAGATTTTATTTGCTTCCTGTCTAAAAGCCAGCCATGAGTTTATGGGAGACCTCTTCGCTCTGACAATGAAAACCTTATTGCTGGTCAAGCAGTGCTGACTTATTCTCTCTTCCCTTAGACTTTCTCTCTAAGACTCCTCAATGTCCCACACAGATTTCTGGAAGACTTGTTTCTTTATGGTCTAGACATGAATTGATCTAAAATATAGCATGACATTGAACAATTAATGCACTGTAAGAAAAGAGAATTCCTTTGGCCTTGACATGAAGAAAAATTTCTTTAAAGTGATTGAGATTTAATGCTTTAGGATTACATTTCCTTCTCTCTACAGATCCAATTATACTACTTGGTTCTGCAGTGTATAATAGTTATATAATCCTAATAATGTAAACACTGTTGGGTTTTATTTTTTCAATTTTATAAGCAAAGCATAGAAGTCTCAAGTCTATAAATCATGGGAACGTTAAAATGTTATAAAATGGTAAAACCCTTATGACTGGTAGTTAGAAGAAGGGAAGAAGAGAAAGAGAGGAGTAGTTTACGCATGAGCAAATGCTGCATCCTCTGTTTTTGGAATCAAATGTACTGCTGAAAGTTGATGCATCAAGAAATGGAGTTATTACGTTTATTTCTTAAACTTATGGGTATAGTGGGACTACCAGTCTGCCATGCTACCACAAGGCTAATGCCTGGAATCCTGCTCACAGCGCCAATTGCAGAGCTCTCTCAATCCTGCCAATTGTTGGGCTCTTTTACTTGCCAGTAATCCTGCACTGACTGAGCCAATTATAAAGCTAGGGCTGGGTCTGGAGCTCCCAGACCCCTCAAGCCTGTTCACAGATTGGGTCACAAACCCTTCACATGCCAGTCTGGGTCACCAGACCGCTTCACACAGGTCTAATGAGCTAGGTAACCAGCCAAAAGGTCCTTGGAGCCATAGGTTGGAAAGCATGGCTGTGCCAGGATGACGCCTGAGGCTGACGCCCACCTGCTTCACTAAAACTCCTCTCTCTCTCTCCCCTCTTTCTTTCTCTCTCTCTCTCTGCCTCTCTCTAAAGAACACAAGAATAGCAACAAAACTAAAAAGATACATTGGCGTGCATGCACACTAACTCCACACACACACACACACACACACACACACACACACACACACACACACACACACACACACACACACAATTTGCTTTCAAAGGATGCTGAACCACACCCAACTGGACCCGAGGTAAGGGCCCTGATCAAACTATTCTATTTTCCCAACACAGTCCAACAGAAAAAATGCAATCAGAGAAGGTAAAAGAGATCACCTCTTGCAGTGGACCTGCCATGAGGATGTGGGATAGAAGACTTTTACTTCTGAGTTTATGCTCTGCCTGCCACATTATGAGCATATTTTGGAGATCAAGTCCTTGTGTTTATTTTAACATTTTTTAAATGATCACATGGAATTCACCTATCCTAGGTAATGTCTGTCCATGAAGCACTGGTTGAGGAACATTAGCCTATTACCACACACCATAAGGATCTCCAGAAGTTTCTCCCACTCCAGCTCTCTGACAGGCAAGAAAAACCAGTCTCTTGCTACCATGAAAGTGCCTGAAGATCTAGAACTAAATCCTTATCTTATCCTGACTTCCCTGCTGTCATTGTGCTCTGCTTCCTAATCCACGCTGCCAGCTAGAGCCCAAACCAGGTTCAAGGAAGGCCTCTTGTGATTTCTAAGCATTGCAGTTTCTCAATTAATTATAAGCATGCTTTTATAAAATACAAGGCCAAATCCCATGCTCTCTACAAAAGAAAATTTTGTGATGCAGATAAGTAGAAACATAAAACAAGCTTGATGAAAAAACATGAAAATGCCACATATGAAGAAAGGATGCTGCCCTTGCCATTTTCTGGCTTGTTCCAGTACTGGCTTCTGTCCCACACTGGCTGGTAATCACTTATGCACTGCCTCGTCATTTGGGAAATGATGTGCACCAAACCAACCTTTTAGAGAAATCATGCACATATTCATAAAAAAGATATAAAAGAGAACTTATTCTCTTCCAAAATCATAAGGCAAATGTTTGTTAACCGAACAAGAGCTGTACAATTTTTATATCACAACATCTAGGAGGCCCTGAGAAAGCATTTGTTAGAAGTAAAAACTATAAATACACCATAAAAATGGTAAACTGAACCACCATAAAATGAAGGATTTTTTTCCTCCAAAGATCACACAAAATGAAAGTGGAATGAAAAGTTATGAGTCCAATTGTCCAATAGACCTTCACCGTCCTCTTTAGAGGCAGGAATATAAGAAATATTTTTTTCTATATCCAAATTATAATTTATATGTGATACCTACTAGGACATAGTACATTTTGTATATCATAAACACTTAGTCATAAACTTTTTTTAAGTCTGTAATTGAATGTTATTTTTTTCTGTTGGAAGAATTTGCTAGATTATCTGGACCATCTAAAGCTTATAAAGCCCCAAACTGTTCTTATCCCTTCTTACTTTCATTCTGTGAAATAATTCTCCCAAAGCATTTGGATACACTGCTGATTTGTAGCCTGCAATGATTATATGTATATATATATATTTATATAAAAAACTATAACCACTAAATTTTGCATGATCCATCTCATGCATGATACTGATTATTAGACAGCAAGGTGTAGTGGATTGAATTGTCCCCCCAAAATTCACTGAAACTTGAATTGTGTCCCCACAAGTTCTATGTATTAGAAATTTGGCTCCCACTGTGACTGTTAAGAAGGTGGGAAATCCTATTATGGTAACTGAAAGGTGGAGTCTTGAAGAGGTGATTGGATTGCAGGACCAGGCAGTAGTGAATGGATTGAAAATAGTGGTCAGGAGTGCAGTTCTGAGGGCTTTAAAAGAAGAGGAGAGTCTGTCTTTCTCTCTTGTGCTCTCTCTGCTTCCACTATCTTGCAATGTGAGACCCCTGGGTCACTGTGGATACCACCAAATGAACTTTGGACTTCCCAGCCTCAGAAACTGTGAGCAATAAATTTTGTTTTCTTTATAAATCACCCAGTTCCAAGTATTTTGTTATCAGCAATGGAAATGGACTAATACACAAGGGATTAAGTGAATTTCAAAACTGCAACTCACCAAAGAGGCCCAGAGATTGTATCAACCCATATGTGTTTAAACTGCAGAGTCATTCAAGAAAAAATTGTTACCTTAGCTCTAAGCCAGGAAGTGATCCCTGATCATCTTTGACATTTTCAAAAACAGAAAATTGTTTGGCTTTATTTTAAATGTCACTCCTCTGCAGGTGAAGAATTTATTCATTTAGAAGAATGCAGGATGGAACAAACTGTGCAGATACACACTGGTTACAGAAAGTTTAATAATTTACATTCTTGTGAAATAGAATTTGAGTGTTTGTTGAATCATATAAAGGCAATGATCAAAAAAAAAGTTCTTAATCTTAAGAAGCGGTGGGGTGTGGAGAGAAGTTTCTGGGTGTAAGAGTCAGAATGTAGGATGTGAGTTCCAACTTCATCAATTACTAGCTCTGAGCCTTTGGGCAAATCAACTACCTCTGTAGCTATGTTTCCACATCTGTAACAGGAAAGTCAGCACTAGATCTTTGGTCACTTCAAAGGCCTTTAATTCCTCATAAAGTCATTGAACTTCTCATTCTTAGTCTCCTCATCTATAAAGTAGGGCTAAAATTCTATGCCCTGTTAATTTCAGAAGTTATGAGAATGCAATTGAGAACATAGACATGAACTTACTTTGAAAACCGTAACAGGCTATCAAATTTAAGATATTTGTTTTATTAATTCATATATTTGCAAAATAATAAGGTATTTTGAAAAGATGCTTACCTCTAATTCCTACTTTGTAAAAAATTCTAACCAAGTAGTAAAGTGAGGAGTTACAGCTATATCCTTATTTGTTTGGATTGGTTGGCTATTTCTTATTTCTTCACTCATATGGACATTTTATCTCTCAGGAACAGATGTGGAATTTTCTTTCTGTATAAGAACATGCATAGTTAAGCATTTGGACCAGCCATCCTCTAAGTCAACATCCAAAGCTTGCAGTATGGTCAATGAAATCAAGGGAATGTGGCAAAATGCACCTACAGCTCAGAGTCAGCGTCTTTTCTTTCTCCTCTGAAGCAGTGTCACACTAGTGTCATCTGAGAAATGTGTGGCATTTTCTCTGCAGGGAAAAGAAAGCTCATGGTAATTCTGAAGTGGCTTCATGCTTTTTTATGTAGGGCTCTTCATTGTTCTCCCCACCTGACATTATTGATGATTATGAATTTGACACCATCTAAAAGAATTTCTATAATGAATATTCTTTGTGAAGACACCTCCTCCGACATTTCTTTAGCCATACAAAACGCTTCCCTAATTCTCTACTGCTACCCTAATCAAATTGAATTTCTCACTGTTCACTGTATCGCCCTTTTCTTTCTCATTTTTTGGTCATGCTGTTCTTCTAGTTGGGCATCTTTTTCCCCAGCGGAAACATAGTAAAATGTTTTCCATCCTTCTAAGTCCATTTGAAATGTCAACTACTTGATGAAGACTTCCATGATGTTCCTGAAGCCTTGATTATCCCCATCCCCAGGAATTCCATACCCTTTTATCCATATCTCTTTCAAGGTACTTATCTCTTTTTCTCTGGTTGTGTCTCTGCCTCTCTTGTCTGCCCTTATAGATTAGCATGCCTTGAGGGCAAGATGTGATCACCCCAGTATTTCCCAAAGGACCCAAATGTAATAATTAATGTTAATGAATGTTAAATGGATAGGTACAGATTATTATATTTAAATGCTACCAATTGCCTCAGTTTTCACCAGGCTACTGATAAAACCAAGGTTCCTTACATTAATAACTGAATCTAATTAGTTCTGAGTCCCCAATCTCCAAAGGAAATTCAGTCCCCTGCAGAGAGAATCCTTTCACTTAAATATTTGTGAAAATCACACAAGTCTGCTCATGTTTTGCTTATGATTGTTTGTAATATGCTGTAACTCTTTTTCAGCTGATGGTGCATCGTGATGCAGTGAAAAATTATTCAGCTCAAGTAACCCTCTCCATTTATTCTTTAGAAGTTTACCAGAATCTTATTATAAATGAACACACCCTGAATGTCTTATCTCTGTCTTTATGCACATTCTTCTCTGCTCTGGTTCCCATGCCTTCCTTTTCTACATGACAAAATCTTAACTATCCTTAAAAAGCCAGATCAGATCGATTGCCTCTAATCTCTTTATAGTATTCGATTCTACTCCTTTTTGAACTTTAATTTGCACTTTGCATTACTAACTTCCCTAGCAATAAAATTAACTAAACCTCTACTACCACCACTAACTCTTCTTTCTTAACCCCTTGCCATGCCTCCACATCCCCCTATTCTAAATGCAGACAATATCTAGTCTCTTTGAGGGCAAAACCTAGTGTATTTCATCTTTGTAGTTCTTATATTAACTCAAACATTACCAAATACACAATTTTGGATCAGTAAACATTTGAAAAAACTAAAGCATATCAATTGCAGAGAGTAAATTCAATGGACCTCCAGTGTTTGTCTTCTAATTGCTCTGTCATGATTGTGCAAACAGTATATTATATTAGCATTAGACAGAAATAGAGTACAGGGGATAAGAGCTCCAGAATTCTGGCTTGGGCCCTAACTAGATGTGTGGCTGTATCTCAGGCTCAGTATTCCAATCAGTAAAATGAAAGTAATAGAGCTGGCTGCATAATTTGCAGGGCTGGTGGAAAACACAAATGCAGGGCCCCAAGGATGAAGAAAGGGCCAGTCAGTCTCCTCTTCCCAGGGGCTGGCCACTCAACCCAGGATGCATACATGACACCCAAAGGAATTGAAACTTTCACACTGTAATGAGTTTTGTATCCAGATTAGAGGGTAATAGGCCTCCACTTAATTATCTGACCAATGTTCTATGGGCAGAGAGCAATGGTGGAATGCAGATCCCCAAGCAACCTGGTCACCTCCCTGGGCAAAAGGTGACAGTGGTCCCAGAGGAAGGCAGCCAAGAACCTGTCCCAGGGAGGCGAGGAGGTGACAGGAAGCAGGACAGTTCATCTCCCCAGGCTCTAATTCCACTGCACATGCCCCATTTTCCTATTAGACTTAGTTTACTCAACCTAAGTTCAAATATAAAATTATTAAGAATTTCAAGAAGCAACCAGACACAGAATATTAGCCCCAAGTGCAGGGCCTTCTGAGTACAGAGCCTTGGGAAGCTGCATTGGTTGCATGCCCATGAAGCTATGCTAAAAATAGCAAAAAATCTCTAGAGTTGGTGTAAAGGCTATATTTGCATGCACTGAATAGTGAGAAGACACTTAACACTTCAAGGTTCAATTTGCTGTTTCTACCGATATTCAATGAATCAATGAATATCAAAAGTATTCATATGGAACTAACTTTAATCTGAATATCCCCCCTTTCTCTTTAGAAAGAAAGAAAAGAAAGAGAGAAAGAAAAAAGAGAGAGAGAGAATTGGGGACAAAGAAAGAAAGAGAAAGAAAGAAAAAAAGGAAGGAAGGAAATAAGGAAGGAAGGAAGAAGGAGGGAGGGAAAGAGGGAAGGAGGGAGGGAGGGAGAAAAAACAGACAATATAATGTAAAATTATTGAAGAACTAAGAACAAATATATCTGCAATACCAATAAATGTAAATGAGCCTAATTCACCTATTTAAAGAAAAAGGTTGCAATAAACAAAGTAGTATGTGAGCAAATGCACATAAAAAGTTACACCTAAAGAAAATGATTCAGAAAAGCTTAAAATAAAGGCTGGGTGAAGATATATTAAAAAATACAGGGTAGAAAAACATGGGTCATAATCTAAATATCAAACAATGGTGCCTTTAAGGCTAAGAGTAGAAAACTAGTCAAAGAAGGACAGTATGTGATGCCAAAGAGTACGAATCACTATGAATACAGTTATGAATTTACATATACCAAATAATATTACAATAGCTTTCATGAAGTGGAAATTACATATGACAGAATAATTGGATCAAAACACAATAAAAGTAGGAGACTTTCATTTACTTCTTTCAATCCAAGGAAGATCAATATTGAAAATCTAAACATAACCAAAAAGGCATCTCATTGATATATCTTCAGTTCTATTCCTTGAAAATAAAGAATAAATTTTATCCTTAATTTCTTAAGTTATATTCTAGCAAACAGATAAGAAAATCTCAATAAATTCCCAAAGTAGAAATGACATAGAACACATTTTCTAATTTCAATGCAATAATTCTAAACAACAACAAGAAATGAAATAAATCTTTAAATTACCAGTATGTTAAAGATATAACACGTTATCGAATATGGTTTATTACAGAAATACAAGGATGCTTAATTCTCAAGAGTTATAATGTCCTGTTTATAGATCTAAGGAGAAATATCCTTTGTTGATATCCAGTTAAAAATTTGAACAAATTAAAAATCGGTTTAAAAACCACTAAATGAAAAGATGAACTGATGGATACTAATGTAATATAGTATATGTGTAATCATAATTATAAGGGATATATATGAGGGTACGTTAAAAAATTTATCTTTTAATTCTATGTTTCCACAAACTTTTTCAAATACTCTCATATTTCAGCACAAAAGCATAGTGCTTTCAAATGACCTACCAAAGGACTAGGCAAAACTAACAAACATTCCTAGTAGTGACATTTTTACTTAACATTATACTAACTGACATAAAGAAGAAAAAGAAATCATAAGTCTAAAAGCTGGAAATGAGGAAATAGATGATATTTGCAAATGATATGATTATATTTCCTGAAAACCCAAGCAACTAAGTAAAAACCTATTATAGCCAGAGAAATCAGTAATATAGCAGGGTATCAAATTATAAATCAGAAATCAAAAGAATTGACATATACAGAAAATAAGCTAGAGTATAAAATGGAAGAAAAAACATTTATAATAGCAGCAATAAATAAATAAAATTATTGGGAAAAACTTGTTTTTATATCTTATATAAGGAAAACTTCAGAATACTACTGAAGATCTTGAAGAAAGAGCTGAACAATTAAAAGACACCCTTTCTTTCTGAAGAGAAAGAATCAATATCAGAAAGATATCAATTTCCACTAAGTTTATTTATAATGTAACATGATATTTTAAAAAAATAACTAACAGGTCTTTGTGTTTTTGTAATGATGGTCTCTTATTTTTCTTGTCTATGTGTTTTTGTTTGTGTATTGGAACTAGAAAGCTAAATTTAAAGTTCATTGATAAAACTAAACAATCAAGAACAGCCAGAAAAGGCTCTTTTAAAAAAAGCAATAAGGTAAAGGGTGTCTCTGCTTACAGATATTTAAACATACTATATAGCTCCTATATTCAACATGGTTTGATAGTGGTACATGAAGCCACAGACAGACCAATGGTACATATAGAAAGTCAAGAAATAAAACCAAATATATTTGGAAGTTTACTATCTGTTGAAGACAACATTTCAAATCTGTGGAGAAAAATGAGATGGTAATAAATGGTCCTGCTACCACTGGCTGGCTGCCCAAAAAGAAGAATGCCGAATACATACATCATACTTTTGTTAGGAGAAACTCTAACTAGATTAAAGATTTACAGGCAAACATTGAAATGTAACCATAAATAAATCAGGAGTAAACATAGGAGAATTATTTTATTACCTTGGAGTTGGAAAGGCCTTTCTATGACTGTAATCCAGAAGCCATAAAAGTACTGATAGATTAATACACCTACATAAAATTACAGGCTTCTGCCTGGGGGTAAAATCATAAAGTCAAAAGGCAAAAAATTACATTTTATAATGACGAATAGCCAGTTATCCTGATTTAATCATCACACATTGTACACAGGTATTGATATTCAACTTTGTACCCCACAAATATGTATAATCAATTATGTTTCAATAAAAAATAATTTTAAAAAAGCAAAAATATAAAACAGAAAAATGTTGTAACTAATATCAAGATAAGACTAATCTCCCAGGTATAAAAAAAAAACTCTTAGAATTAATGAGAAAAGGCCAAAACAAAAGGCAATAAACAAGAAAAATTGTCATGCGAATGAATAAATAATTCATAAAATGGAAATATTAATGTTATTTAAACATAAAAAGATGCTTAACACATTCATTTTTTTGGCAGTTACCACAGATTTATTGAGATAAAATTCACATACCACACAATTCAGCCATTTAAAGGATATGATTCAATGATTTTTAGCATATTCGTGGATATGTACAACCATCACCACAGGTGATTTTAGAATATCTTCATCACCTCAAAAAGCAACCCAATATGCTTTAGTTGTCACTCTTTATTCCCCTGTTCATCACACCTCTTCCCAGCCCTAAGCAACTACTAATTTATTTTCTGGCTCTATAGACTTAGCCATTCTGGACTTTCCACATAAAAGGAATCATATAATATGTCCTGTAACCATATAATATTTGATCTTCTGTGACTGTCTTCTTACATTTAGCAAGATGTTTTCAAAGTTCATACATGTTGAAGAACATTATCAATACTTCACTATTATGACTGAATAATATTTCCTTATATGGATATACCATAATTTGTTCATCCATTTATCCATTGACAGACATTGGGTTGTTTCTGCCTTTTGGCTATTACAAACAATGGTGCTATAAACATTTGTGTTCCTGTGTTTTCATTTACAAGTATTTTCTCCTATTCTGGGGGTTGTTTTTCACTTTATTCAAGGTGTTCTTTGGAGCACAAAAGTTTTCAATTTTGATGAAGTCCAACGTATCTATTTTTTCTTGATGCTTGTACTTTTGATGTCATACCTAAGAATCTTTTGCCAAGTACAACGTCATGAAGATTTACCCTATAGTTTCCAATAAAAATTTTAATAATTTTACAAAACTCTATAAAAGTTTTATCATTTTAACTCCTACATTTAGGTCTTTGATCTATTTTGAGTTAATTTTTGTATAGGACATAAAGTAGGGGTCCAGTTTTATTTTTTTGCACATGGAAATTCATTTGTTTCAGCATCACTTGTTGAAAAGACTGTTCTTTCTCCATTGTATAGTCTTGGCACCCTTGCTGACGATCAGTTGACCATAGATATATGGACTGTTGAATCCATCTCATTGATCTACATGCCTATCCTTGTGCCAGTACCACACTATCTTGATTACCATTACTTTGTATTAGGTTTTGAAATCAGGAAAAGTGAGTCCTCCTAGTTGGTTCTTATTTTGTAAAATTGTGTTAACTATTCTCAGTTCTTTGCAATTTCACGTGAATTTTAGAATTAGTTTGTCAGTTTCTACAAAAAAAGTAAGCTGGGATTCTGATAGGGACTGAGTTTAATCTGCACATCAGTTTGAGGAGTAGTTCCATTTTAGCAATGTTAAGTCTTCCAATCTGTGAACATGAGGTGCTTTTTCACTTATTTAGATTTTTAATTTTCTGAACAATGTTTTGTAACTTTCAGAGTATAAGTTCTGCACTTCTTTGCTAAATTTATTCCTGTTTTATTCATGTTGATGTAACTGTGAATGAAATTGTTTTTATCATTTTATTTTTGAATTTCTCATTGCATGTGTATAGAAATAAAACTGATTTTTATACAAAAGTACTTCAAAATATTCATGGAAAAATAAAATTAAAAGATAATACAAATCTTTCCATGAACTTTTTGAAGTACCCTCATGTATCAATCTTGTGTCATGAAATTTTGCTGAACTCATTCATTAGTTCTAATAGGTTTTTAGTGCATTTCTTAGGAGTTCCTATATACAAGATCATGTCATTTGCTAATGCAGATAGTTTTACTTCTGTTCCAACCTGGAAGCTTTCTTTCCCCTTGTCTAATTGCCCCAGCTAGAACCTCCAGTACAATGTTGTATGGAAGCAGGCAGACAGCCTTTTAATAGTCCTCATTTTAGAAGAAAATCCTCCAGTCTTTTGCCATCAAATATGATACATGTGGGTTTTCACAGATGAGTTTTGTCAGATTGAGGGGTGTCTCTTCTATTCCTAGTTTGTTTAATGTTTTTTCATGAAAGGAGGATGGCTTTTGTCAAATGCTTTTTTTGTGTTTATTGAAATGATCATGCAATTCTTGCTTTTTATTCTATTGATATGATTATTTGTATTAGTTGATTTTAACATGTTAAACCAACTTTGCATTCCTGAGATAGATCCCCCTTGGTCATGGTATATAATTCTTTCTATATTATTGTATTCAGTTTGCTCTATGTTCTGATGGGATTTTTGTTTGTTTTACATTTCTTTAATTTTTATTTGATTGTACATATTTGTGGGGTACAGTGTGCTGTTTCAATACATGCATATGCTATACAATGGTTCACCTTAGATAGATAGCACATCCATCACCTAAACATTTATCTTGTCTTTGTGGTAATTATGTTCAAGATCCTCTTTTCTAGCTAGTTAGAAATACACGATACAGTATTATTAGCTACTGTCGGCCTAGAACACCAAAACTTATTTTTCTTATCTACCTGTAACTTTGTAACCATTAATCCACCTCTTCCTCTCCCCACCTCCCCTTTCCCTTATAGACTTTTGTAAGCATTATGTTACTCTCTATTTCTATGAGAACATTTTTTCTGTTATTTTTTTTGTTTTAGATTCCACATATTAGTGAGGTCATGCAGTACTTGTCTTTCTATGCCTGGCTTACTTCACTTAACATGATGGTCTTCAGTTCCATCTATGTTGCTGCTAATGACAGATTTTTTTTTTTTAATAGCTAAATAGTATTCCTTTGTGTATATATACCACATTTTAAAAATCCATTCATTGTTGATGGACAGTTAGGTTGATTCCATCTCTTGCCTAATGTGCATAGTGCTGCAATAAACGTGAATGCAGGTGTTTCTTTTATATATTGATTTTATTTCCTTAGGATATATACCTAGTAGTGGAATTGCTGGGTCATAAGGTAGTTCTATTTTTAATTTTCTGAGGAACCTCCATACTGTTTTCCATAATGGCTGTATTAATTTACATTTGCACCAACAATAAATGAGAGTTCCCTTTTCTCCTCTGTCTTTTGTTATTTTCTGTCTTTTTTATAATAGCCATTCAATGTTTGCCCCACTTCCTATTTTTTGGAAAAGGTTGTAAAAAATTGGTGTTTATTCTTCTTTAAATGTTTAATAGAATTCAGCTGTAAAGGCTTCTGGGCCTGGGCTTTTCTTTTCTTTTTTTTCTTTTTTTCTTTTTTCAGTAAGTTTGGTTTTTATTACTAATTCAATTTCTTCATATGTATGGGTTTATCAGGTTGTCTTTTCTTCCTGAGACAATTTCAATAGTTTGTGTCTTCCTAGGCATTTGTCCATTCTATTTAAGTTATCTAATTTTTTTGGCATACAATTCCCTTCCTTTTCTTGCTTTAGGTTTGTTTTGCTTTTCTCTTTCCAGTGTCTTAAGGTGAAAAGTTAGATTTTTGATTTGAGATGTTTCTCTTTTTTTAATGTAGATTCAAATTTCATACAGATTTAAACTTCCCTCTAAGCAATGCCTTAGCTTCACCCCTAAGTTTGGTAGGTTGTGTCTTTATTTTTGTTCATCTCAAATTGTTTTCTGAATTCCCTTTACATTTCTTCTTTGACCTTGTATTAATCAAGGTTCTCCAAAGAAACAGACCATCCAAACTATACATATATAATATATATATATAACTACTTTATATATATATATTCACACACATACACATAGTTTGTGGAAAAACAGAATTGCTACATAATACAAATCTTTTTGTGAACTTTTTGAAGTACCCTCATATGGACTGGCTTACGTGATTGTGGGTTTGCCATGTTTGAAAGCCACAGGACTGGCCAGCAGACTGGAAACTCAGATAAGAGTTGTTGTTGCAGTATTGAATCTAAATTTTGCAAGATAGCAGGCTGAAAACTTTCCTGTTTCTTTGCATGCCACATACTTTTTGTCAGAAACTAAACATTTTAGATAATATATTGGAGCAACTCTGAGTACTGGTCTCTCCTCTCCAGGGCTTTTTATTGTTATTTGCTCATTTATTTATTTTTTTATTTAGTGACTAGCTAGATTCTTTGGTAAACTCTATTCTCTGCCTTTCTCCTTCCCCCCAACACAGTGTTAAACCTCTGATGCTGCTTCTTAGAGCCACAACTTTGCCTATGCCCACAGTCACCTTGGGATGGTTTTGGTAGGATTCTCTTCCTTTATTCCTGACCACACCCAGCTGTTAAAGTCCAGAGAGACTGCCTACTGATTACTCTATTGTTTTCAACAATGCCCTGGTGCATAAATTAATCTACAATTCAATGCAATCACATTATGACTCCTTTAGAGGAATAATTTCTGAGGTCAGTGCTTGTTATTTTTTTGATCTTGGGAGGGCTCCTCCCATCTGTATTATTCCCCAGTTTTCTCCTGAAAACCAGCTGGCACATGGTGTAGGTTGCATCTTCATTAAATCTACATATGTTCTCCCAATTGCCTTTTACCACAACCTCCATTGTTCTTAAAAGCACACTTAGGCTTGAACTTCTTTATTGCAAAAAAAGTCAGCTCCTACAGGAATTGATTATGAACTATTTCATGGCCTGCTTCTTCTCTCAGGCATAATTTTGGGGGGAGTGGGTATAATGGCAAGCTTCTGAGTGAGACCCCTACAATCAGAGCTGAGTCCCTGGTGGGTTAGGGGGAGGTGGGAGGCCAGCAGCCTAGTCATCTCTTTGCTTGATTTTTCTGGAACAAAAGCTGGCATAGAACTACCACTTCACAAGCCAGGACAAGAGCGATCAAGGCCTCAGTATTAGCACATTGCACCCAAGATAGAGCCTCCTTTCCATAAGTGAGTGCTGAACAGAAGATAAAAACCTCTGTAAGACTGGCCCGAAAGCGCGAATCTTACTTGTTGGGAAGGCTCATCTCGCAAAGACCAGGAGACAGAGATCGCTGCAATCAAACAAGAGGTTTTTTTATTCCAGCATGCTGGGGTCACTCCGTCTTCAGGACAGAAGCGGCCCCGAGCTCTTAACACAAGAACTTTTTATTCAGTTTGGTAGGCAGACTTTGGCAACAAACTGAATAAAGGATGAGTTGTACACAGCTTATTGGTCATCTGAGGTGACTTTTAATTTCGTCGGTGGCCTTCAGTGGGGTGGTACACATACGAGGAACTGGGGAATTGACCAATAGCCCACCCCTTTTTCCGTTAGGCCCTTCCTGGAACTGGGTGAACTTTGGGCTCTTTGGAAAGTCCCTTCCCCCTGGCAATGGAAAGTCCTTATCTTCTGATAACGGAAAGTCTCAATCACCTGGTAGCAGAAAGTCCTAAGTACCTGGTATTGTTTACCCAAAAAGGTTGGGGGTTATCTCTACCTCTACACCTCCACTTCTTAACTGGACTTTCCCAAGAGTTAGCCTCAGCAATAGGTGGCAGGAAAAGGATGAAATATTCTGAAGTCTTGCTTATTTCAGGCAGAAATCCTTCTGAATGGGAATTGCAAGGAGAGGGAGCCCTGTGTTCTTGTCTGTTGCAGTCTAAAGTCAAGTCTCCACCTTACTGAGCTGTAAGGGTAAAGAAAGGAAGTGGTCTTTGTTCAAATAGCACAGATTCTGGCCTTTCTTACCAAATTTTTATAGATTTTCTTGAATAGCTTTTAAAAAAAAAATATTCTCCTTGCCCTGAAGACCATTTCCAGAGGCTTTAAGTATTGACTTTTATAATTTTTATCAGTTTCACTGAGAAGCAAGTAAACAGTTTCTCATGCAGACATGCCAGAAGTCAATGCCATAAATATTTATTCTTAAGAAGAAAATAAAAATGGGAAACTACATCAAGATATCATTTTTAATCTATTAGATTAGCAAAATCTAATGTGTTTTAATACATTCTGTTGGTGAAAGTGTGAAGAAACAAGCCCTTTTACATGTTTCAGGTTGAATATAAATTTGTATGACCCCTAGACAAGGCAGTCCTTGAAATATACAAATTAAAAAAGCATTTACCCTTTGACCTGGCATTTCCACTTCTGATATTTGTCTTAAGGTATATCTGCATGCATAGCTTTATTTCTAAGTGCAAATTATTGGAAATAATGGAAGACAAGAGGCTAAATAGAGAATGAAATGATTTATATAGTGATATAAAAAGATCTCCATGATATATTCAGTGGAAAAAAAAGAATCACATGCTAGTTTCTGTGAGAGAAATGGGAGGAGGGGGAGAAAAAAATATATACTACATTTTCTTGAATTTACATAAAGAAACTCTGGAAAGAGAAAAGAAATCAATAAAAGTGGAAATCTGTACAAAATATGGTAGATGTAGAAATATGAGAGGGAGATTTTCACAGTGTTTCTTTCATATTGTTATAAATTTTAAACCATGCAAATGTATTGCCCATATTAAATCGTATTTCCAAAAGAATCAAAATATAGAATTTTTAGTAGGATAAAGTTTTGGGGCAGGATGTGAGTTTTGGTATCATCATGTTCAAATCCTTGAATTTAGGTGAAGAAACAAAAGGCTGAGCTAGGAAAAGGGAATTGCTGTAGGGTACATGGCAAGTTCTTGGCAGAGTTGGGATGAGGACTCACATATTCCAAATCAAATTCAGGGTCCTGCCCACTCTCACTACATATTATGGGAAAGAAGCATCATGCTGAGAACTAGTATACTCTGAGCCCTTCCATTCCTGTGGTGCTCTTGTGTCTCCTAGAATGTGTGGCTTTCTTGGTAGCAGCCTCTACATCACCCCTAATGAAGGCGTGATAGTTCTATGTGCCAGGAGCTGTTCATAAAAAATTTACAAAAGCAGACTCCAAATGTTCACATTCTGCAGTATTTTCTTGCAGCCACTTTAATTTTTTTGTCTCTTTGGCCATCTTAGAAAATACTTTCTATGCACCTGTTCACTTTGATGATAGCACAAGTACCCTAACCACATTCACATCCTCAGTAACTGCAGAATAGCCGGTTGCTCTAGAGATAATAGGGATTGTGTCTCGGTTATTGATTACTAAATCAGTGAAAAAAGCTACAGAGAACAAGACTTCCTTGAGGCAAGTTTCAACACTCTCTACAGATATTTATTAATAAATTGGTTGTAACTACTTCTCAAACTGTATGAATAGGGCATAATTTTTCTCTGTCTAGTCTCTCCTTGTGATCTCCCTTCCCACCCACCCTCCGTCCCTGAGTTTCAGAGATTACTTGCTGATTCCACCAGCTTTGGTATTGGGCACATGATCCAGATATGGCCAAACAGAATATTCCATCTATCTAGCCAAAATGATTGGATCAGGGATGGGCACGTAACTCAGGCTGGGTCAATGAGAACACAAGGAACTTTGCTGGCACTATCAAGAAAAGTCTCACCTTTCTTTTAGGATTGATAAACCGAAAAAAATATTAAGTTTAGAGCTTCCAGTAGTTAGCTCCCAAACCAAAAGAGTCTGAGTGAAAACCATCATAGAGAAATCAGAGTCCAAGAGAAAGACTCCAGAAGACAGTGTTTAAGCACCTGAATCCAGCTATACTTGAAATTTCATGTCTTGAACTTCCCAGTTATATGAAAAAAATAGTAATGTTCCCTTTGTGGTGGTTGTTTAGGCTAGATTTGAGTATCTATCTGCTGTAGCTCAAAGAATTCTAACAGAGAAAACCTATTATTAATTACAAGATGCTGATACACTTTCTTAACTTTAATGCTCTCTCAAGTTATAACATATTATTTATTTCATCCACTATAATCTTCATGGAAATGGAAGCAGATATTCAACACAGTGTCTTACCTACTTTAATCCCAAATGCTCTAGAGTATTTAGAAGTGTTTCAATAGATGAAAAGTACTCTAGAGAGGAAACTAAAAGAACACTAGAAATAACAATCCTTAAAATCCTTCTTGGCACCATCATAATGTTACATTACCTGCATACCCCCATAAACTTTTAAGGTAGACAGTGTGTTATAATTTCATTTCAAAAATGAAAAAAAAGCAAAGTTCCAAAAGCCATAATTTACCAAAAATCACAGAGCTAAGGAAGGGAGCAGGAATTGAACACAAGCGTTTTAATTTAACCTTTGTGTTTCCATTACACTACATTGATTTAGACAAGGACAAAGTCTCACCATTCAATGGAAGCATTTAATCTAAATTTCAACTTTTCATTTTCACTTGGGTTTCAGAAATTACATGGATTTCCTCTTTTACGTTTGCAAACCAATAAATTTTTCTGTTCTACTTTTCCATTACCAGTCCTGTCCAGAAAATCTTTGTTCACATTATACAGAGATATTGACTTTGCTTACTAATCTAAAAGACATAATTTTCAAAAAGTATTATTTATGAGGAGTGCAAGGGAAAACCTCTTTCATTCAGATGAGGAAAGTAAACATTTCTTACAGAGCTGCCTGGGGCAGTTTTTAAAATAATTTAATTTGACTCAAAAAACACTTACAAAGTTGATGCACTTATAAGCCCTGTGAAACAGTGGTAGATACTGTGGTGGGTAAAAACGAGTACAGCAATAAAGAAGAATAAGGCACAGCCCTCGACTGGAGAGATAAAAGGAATAGCATAGTGGGTAAGGGGATAGGGTATATTTCTCAGGGTTTAGAATTGCAAATCATGAAATTCCCTCCATTTTAGGGAAAAAAAGAATCTGCTTGCTCAAAATATATCTAAGGTGGAGATAGAATCAGGGTTGGAATATGTATAACCAAGAACAAGATCCAGGGACTGTTCCTGCAAACCCCACTGCTTCTGTTCATAGGGATGTGTCCCACAGGTGCACTGGCTGCTGGATGCTAGAACTTCTGACAGTGCTGTCCCCAAAAGCCAGCCTCCATGGCCATCAGGCTTGCCTGAAAATAGCTTTTATGGGGATGACTGCTTCCTCAATTTGCTCTCTTGTGAGTCAAAGTTTTATAAGGAAGTTTCTGGATGGGAGTGTCTGGGTCACATGTCTCTCTCCCTGCTGTAAGCCAAAAAAGGCTGGGAGAACTAATTTCTGGATTCTGCTTTGAAACACATAATAAAATTGAAGGAAATACCTTAAACACAGGAAAAATCTTAAAAGATTACTCACATTGTCTAAGCTTACACATGTCTACAAGATACATTAGAGGAAATAGAAAGAAGTACAAAAGTTTTTAATAGGAAATATTGCATCTTTTATTTTTTTAAACGGGAAAGATTCTTATGATGGAAGAAGCAACAGAGAGACTTGGAGGTCATGAGTTTTGAGAAAGACTGTGTTTTAAGCAGAGGTTAGGTAGAAAGGCATACTCCAAGCTGCCCATTATTGTAACCCCTTGACAAAACGCTCTCACATCCCTTAGCCTTTACTCCTTAGGTAGGTTGGATAAACTAATTGTGCAACTAAAGATGATTTTAGAAACCTTCAAGGTAGTTTCATGGAGACAGTAATACTAAAATGCTAAATTTTCCCACCATAGCTTCCAATGTCAAACTCATACATATTAAACTCTAAATGAAACAATTTCAAATGTGTAAAACAAAACCCTCCAAATGTAAGATTAACATCTAAAGGTCTAATGACAAGGCAAGTAAAGCAAGTTCACGTTCAGCTTTTTAAAGGGATTTTTCAAAGTACTGGATTATAATAGCTTTGAGCTAGGATAAAGCTGGTCCTAAAGAAATCTTTCATTTCTGCCTTAAAGCAGAGCATTAGAGAAATGGGCCAGCTCCTACCAAAGCAGAGACAGGTTTCGAGATGAGAATGTCCTCCGGGCAGGCTTATGACACCATGTTCTATGACACTCACACACTCCAGCCTGTGCCTTCCCAAGGAAATGAAAAACTCCCAGGTAAACTGTTCACCCAGCCAGTTCCCAGTGCACATTAAACTTTCTCCATTTGGGTTTAAAGGGAACAATAGAAATGTAGTCCTTACTCCCACTTTGTGGATGTCAAACACACACTGTCTACATGATAATTTTATTATTTTATGAAATTCATTCAATTACAAAAGACTATCAGGTATTATTATTGAAAACAAAATATTATGTAGTGATTATGATTATGTTTGTGGATAAATGCAGGATACTAAATATCTTTAATTTAATATCAGGTGGGTTTTCTGTTTGTTTGTTTGTTTTTGTGGCTGGCCTGCATGGAGATCCGAACCCTTGACCTTGGTGTTAGAAGGCTGTGCTCTAACCAGCTGAGCCGATCAGCCAGGCAGTTATATTTTTCAATGCATGAAGAAAAGAATCTGGAAGGATACACCAAATTTAAACAATGGCTGTCTTCAGGTTTTTAGATTTGGTTTTGGTTTTGGTTTTTCATTTAATTTTTACTATCTGTTTCTTTGTACCTTCCTGGCTGTTCCAAATCATCTATAAAGAATACGTTTTATATTTATAATCAGAAAAATAATAATGAAGGCTTAGTTAAGGGTATCAAAGTCACAATTACAGGAGTGCAAATGTAAAATATGTAATAATTTAGTAATATGTTGAGTATACAAAATCCAAAGAAAATTATTTTCTAAAACAACAATTTTTTTAGTTCACTGCTTGGGAAGTTGAACTTTCTAAATTGGAGTCCTTCTTTATTAAAAAAGAATTAGCAAGAATAATGAGTCCTAGTTGACTTTCTCAAGGACTCAAATCAACATCATGAACATGCACTATAAATACTCAGGGCCCTAACATTGTTTACTGCAACACTGATTTCTGAGCTCTTTTATCTACATATTGCTTGTTGGTTTGCATTTCTGAGAGGCTGTGTAGCTTCAGTCATCATTCCCTAATGCCAACAATGCTTTCTCTTGCTGTCACTCTCTTCTCATTGGTAGAAGAGTGTGTGGAAAGAACGTACATTTTGGCATCACGAAGCCTGCAATTGGATCCAGATTTAAGCATGTACTAGTGTTCAGAATCTAATCATTTGATACATCAGAACCTCAGTTTCCTCATCTGTAAAGTGGGCATGGATATAATAATAGCACCCAATAAAGCTGTTGGAAAATTAAATTAGCTGGGACACGTGGAAGCAGTTTTCAAATTGTAAAGCAATATGCAAATGATTTTATTCTTTTCAGTTCTAAAGTTGTTCCTTTTAATGCTGATTAAAAACCAGATAAATGTATTAAATGTAATTAAGAATAAAAATAAAACCTAGTAAATGAACTTTAAATGTTGCTGGGGTCTGAATTAAACCAAAGATAGTAAGTGTCATCAATTCAAAAACAAATGTATTTTTCCACAGTTTTAACATTTCTAAAATTGGGGTGTGTCTCAAACTGATGGTGTCTTGTAACTGCAGTGGTCATGTTGGCAGTGGTAATGTTGGCATTGCCTGTTCAAGTGGCAATAGGAAAAGTATCATCCATTTTTTTGAAAATTGCAAAACAGGTATCTGCATCTTGCAAGAAAGTCCCAGGATGAAACATGAAGCACTCTTTGAAACGTTGCTGTAACATCAATTCTTCTACAGGTGCAGGGGATGATACTGTGAGATAGGGATAGCTGTGGGTCCAAACAACATCCAGAGGAGGCACCTCTGAATGGGGAAGAGCTTCTGGAAAATTTGTTATTTTGTTTGTGTTCATTTCTTAGGTATGCACAAAAGGATATATAATTTTAAAAACTGTCAGAAACAACTTTAAAATCTCTGCCAACAAATATAAAATAAAATGCAAATTGATATGAAACCATATATCATTTTTATTGGCAGCATTTTTCTCTCTTAGTTGTATAAACAATAATAATGCATCTTACAATTGGTGGTGACTTAGATGCAATGAAATAGGGTAAATGTCCAGTCGTTTTTTGTTTTGTTTGTTGTTTGTTTGTTTTTTAATCCTGTTACCCTGAATAATTTAGCATGCTCTCCTAGGAATAGGGGCATTCTCCTATAAAATTGTGGTACCATTATCACATCTCAGAAATTGAACAATACTTCCATAATACCATCCAATATCCAGTCCATATTCAAATTTCTCTAATTGTTCAAGTCTTTTATGTTATTTTAACCAGCATCGAATCAAATTTCATGCATTGCATTTGACTAACATTTTTATTGTTATAAGCACTGTGTACTGACTACTCAGGAGGGACAAATTTATTTTATTTTAAACCCCATCATCTTCTAAGGCATTGGTGTTTATTTTGTTTCATCCTGTTTTTATATTATGGAACTCATTTAAGGTAAAGAGTACTTAGCAACCTTGTTTTAAAAACCTGCGTATCTGGAATCTATATTATTTTATTTTATTAATATATTAGTTTTCTGTTGTTTATAATGAAATACCTGAAACTGGATAATTTATAAAGGAATAAAATGTATTTCTTCAGTTTTGGAGGTTGGGAAGTCCAAGTTGAGGGGGTATGTCTGGTGAGGGCCTTCTTGATGGGGACTCTACAAAGTCCCAAGGTGGTGCAGGGAATCACACAGTACAATGACGGAGCAAGAGCACATTTCCACAAGCTTTCTTCCTCTCCTTACAAAACCCCCAGTCTACTCCCTGATAATCTATTAACTCATTAACCCATTAATCCATGAATGTATCAGTCCATTCATGAGGGTTTAGGCCTCAATGATCTAATCACCTCTTAAAGGCCCCACCTTTCAGATACCATACTGGGGATTAAGTTCCAACATAAACTTGGGGGATGTCCAAACCACAGCAATTGAGTTTCTTAATCCTTCAGAGGTAAAAATAAAAGGCCATTTCCAAACTTAACTTTTGGTTGCAATAGAATAAGGTTGCTGTTAATGCACTAACTAAATTGCTTTCTGGAGCAATACATAAGTATACTAGAGGTCCCAGATATCCGGAGAAGTGCTGCCTTTTGAAAGTTCAATATGATGTTCTCTGAGTAACCTCCTTATTTTTATGAAATATATAAATCTTCCTATTGCCACTTTGAAAATAGCTTCTTCCAAATTTCCTTTAGATAAAAGTTGGGGCTTTGAATATGATGTTCATATCTCTGGAAAGAACAATATCTCCTGGTGAATAAAAATATTCCTTTTCAACAAAGTAATATTGTTTCAGTACCATAAAAGATGCCTCAGTGCTAGTGTGAAAAGAATGTATAAATGTGTGGGTAGTATATGGACTAATAAACAAAATAAATTGAATATTCCAGATAGTAGGAAGTAAACAGTGCATGTTTCTTATTATATTTTTCATTTATGTTGAAGCAAATAATGAGATTTTTGGAAGAAATTGGTCATAAAAACCACCTAATCTCCATAATCCCAATATAAAGTACAATAGAGATTATCAAACATATATTATTTATTTTTGGTTGAATAATTTTCTATCACATGTGCCAGAATATTTCATTGAAATTGTCTGGCAACCCTAGCTAAAAGTGATTTTTACATTTCCATCTTAAGTTGTTCAGAATGAATATTTATTTTTTGCTTCCAGCTCTCAGTAGGGCTTTCTATAAGTAAGACATCAAGAGAGTAGAGTTCTATATAAGTAGACTTTTACTGCTTGTAAAAACTATTCCTTTACAAATATGTAAGTACACAAGGTGATGAATCCATTAGTTGGCCTGATTTAACCACTCCACATTACAAGTGTGTATCAAAACATCACATTGTACCCTACAAATACATACAATTATTATTTATCAATTAAAAATAAAACTTTAAAAAAGAAACAAATGATTTCTTATACAGCTGACATAAACAATAAGTTAACCCAGAAATGTGTGATATGGGCTGAGCTCTAATCATTGGTTTAGCATCATACCTCTATCAAATTGTTATATAGATTTAGATTGTTATATAACTTATGTTAACTGGTTTCAAAATGGATTAGTCTTCATTTCCACCCGTATATTATTAAATAAATGGACAGATTCTACCATTAAAGGTTTTCTTTTCTTCTGTTTCTACTATAGTCCCAAAATGGAAAAAATAAATCCAAAAAATGTGATCCTGGGATAGAAGCTTTCCAGATTATGCCTCTAAAAGCCATTCTCACTGCCTAAGCACCAGGGCATCTCAGTGGGAGGGCCAGGTCAAGGCCATTTGTATTTTTTGAGGCTCCCAGTTGCAGAATAGAGAAATGCCAAAAGATCATACACTAGTGATATATGTTAAAAGTTTACATTTAACAAACTATTTGTATGATCTAGAAAATTCAACCACGGTATACATGACCTATCTAAAGCTAACATCAAAAATATCTGGCCAGTTAGCTCAGTTGTTTAGAGTGCAGCCTTACAACACCAAGGTCATGAGTTTGGATCCCTGTACAGTTGGCCAGCAATATATAGACCTAACATTATGAGATACTCTGGACTCTCCAGTCACCCTACAACTTCTGGTCTCTCATAAGTCCTGCCAATCACATATTCACTTTGTTAAATGCATAGACTTTTGTTACCCCTCTTATCCTCACCTCCGATAAACTACTTATTGTAGCTGTCTTGTCATGTTCTTGTATGTGCTATGGTAAAGTACCAAACACTGACATCCACAGCAATAAAAACTGATTGAAAAAAAATGTGTCAGAATTTCATTTCACACAACTTTTGATAGGACAAATAATTTTAAGTATACGATTTCAATTTCATGGGGACCATCAGAAATCATGTGCAAATCCACAGAAATATTGACATTTTATCTTTTTTCTAAACTTCACAAAGGAAATTTCTCCAACTTCACAAGGGATAAGTCATCACTCAGTTTCCTTGTTTCACCTCATCCCTGTTCAATAAACATAGCTGTATCTCCATTCATTCTTACCTTCTCTATTAAGTCTCACAAGAAAGTTATCTTATGTTGAGTTCAAACATAATCCTTCAAACTGTGCCCTAAATCTTACTCTCTCCTTCCTTAGGAATCTATTAACACCATTCTTTCAGTGCTTTCAATAGCTCCCTCTACTGTTTTATTTCTCTACATACATAAATTAACATGAATCTCTCTCCCATTATTTAAAAACAAAAAAACAAGGCTCTAATTTTAGTCTTCTAGTTATCTTCTGATCACCCTGACTTCGGTAACTAACTTCCTTCGAGGAGGACTATGCTCTCTTCTCATTCTGCCCTCACCCCAATGCTATATGATTTCTTTTTTTTTTTTTTTTTTTTTGTCGTTTTTTCGTGACCGGCACTCAGCCAGTGAGTGCACCGGTCAGTCCTATATAGGATCCGAACCCGCGGCGGGAGCGTCGCCGCGCTGCCAGCGCAACACTCTACCAAGTGCGCCACGGGCTCGGCCCCCAATGCTATATGATTTCTAACCCCATCTTCCAGGGAAATTTTTCTCACAAGGGTGAGCAGTTTCTCCATTATTTCTAATAAAATTAACATGTCAACCTTGATCTTACTTTATTTCTCTGAAATATGTAGTACAATTCTTGCCTATTTTTCCATCCACATCCACTTCTCAACCTCCTTCATAGATCTGAGTTTCTTCAGCTACCCCAAGATGCTTCTCAGAATCCCATCTTTGTTCTGCTTTTCCTCTTATTGTATTTGATCTCCCTGGATGGCACCATCCACTCTTATGATTTCAATTGAAACTGTGTTGATAAAAAGCACAGATCTATTTTTCCAACCTGGATTGCTCTGGAAGTTTCCGGACTCACCAAATGTCTTTTGTACTTCTCTATCTACTTATTCTAGGGCCACTTTTAGGCCTCACAGGATCACGGAATATTTTTCCATCAATGAATCCATCACCAAACCTCCTCCCTTTTCAATCAGTGGGACCACCCCACCACCCTACCTAATCCAGAACACGGAAATTATGCCTATTCTTCCCTCTCCCCTACTTTTCACATGTCACCAAGTCCTGATGAGGTTAACCAGCCAAAGGTCTGTCAGATGCTCTCCATCTGCACAATTCCAGATGCTTTGTAACTTTGTTGTTTACATTAACTGCTTAGCTCTTCTCTCTGCCCCTAGTTTTTTCACCTTCAACATTCCCACCACGGTATTACCAGGATGGTCTTTCTCAAATGCAGAGTCAATCAAGCTATTTCTCATTTCCTCCCATGCTTAAAACAGCTCATTGCATTCCTGCAGTTTTGAAAATAAAAGAACACTCCTGAGCATGGCCCTCCACAGTCTGGCACTGCCGATCTCTGCAGCCTTGACTCGCCGCCTTAGCCTTGCAGCCTATGTATTAGTCATATTGTAATGCATATACCAAACATTGACATTTCAATCACATTGGAACGGATGCTTTGAATGCACTCCTGAAAGAACATGCTGTTTTCAACATTTGCACCTCTGCACACCCTCCTCACTTGACTCAGCTTGAGCACCCCCAGGAGACTTTGCCTGTTTTCTCCTAAGGAAATGGACAAACTCTCCTGTTGTGTATTCTCATACCTCATTGAACTAATCTCAGCTACAAGATCATTTTATTGTTTTATGATAGTCCAGTTACTTACCTGTTTGTTCTCTAGGCAGATAGATTCAGTGTTCCTTGAAGGCATTGAGTACACACTCTTCTTCATTTACCCGTGGTCTGTTGCAATGGTTGGCACATACTACGTTCTGCATCAACGTTGAACGAATTCAAGCATGACTTACTAATACTGCTTTGTGGCTAGTTATATGATAAAAGCATGTAATGCAGTCAAATTTTAAACTTACAAATATGTTACTTTGTATAGATGTTATGTAGATAGATGTATAAACCAAAGATATGTCATGAATTTGTATGTTGGTCTTTCTCACTGCAGACATTAACATATTTGTCCATAATTTTACATGTGTGCCACACACAGATATATATGGACAGAAGTTACTCATTCTATAGAAATACAAAACATTGTTTTAGGGAGCATTAGACAAACTATTAAAATGCTTCTGTGAATGGGAAAGACTATAGTAACTAGGCACATGTAACTGGTACATGCAGATGAAAAAGTCACGTAAACGAAAGACATTCCATTGACATTTTTGAAATCATATGTAATTCCCTTTTAAATAATATCTTTTTAAAGAGCAGCATTATATATGGATCTCATTAAAACATTATTTTAAATAATCAAATGCATCGTTGACCTGTCAAAAATATTAAAAATAACATAGTCCAACCTCTTCGTATTATAGAAATGGAAATTGAGACTCAGGGAAAAAAACACCTTGCATAAAATTGCAGAGCATGTAAATGAAAAAGTCAAAAGATGCTGAAACTTTAAAACATAAGTATGTCCCATTCCTTTATTGTATATGATAGGTTTAATTTAAAATAGTGTGTCCTCTAGGGTGGTTTCTTTAATTTTAAAGCCTCACATAGACTATTAAGACAAAAATTTAAGCAGTGATTCTATGTGGCATACACTTATGATTAGATTCTTTTATGAAATGTAATGGGTACTACAGGAACAGTTTACTTGTTATCTGCTTTCAACATTAAACTCCTGGCAAGGCCAGCCCATGGCTCACTTGGGAGAGTGCAGTGCTGATAACACCCAGGCCCCAGGTTTGGATCCCATATAGGGATGGCCAGTTAGCTCACTGGGTGAGCATGGTGCTGACAACACCAAGTCAAGGGTTAAGATCCCCTTACAAGTCATGTTTTAAAAAAAAACAAAAAACTCCTGGCAAGCAGAATCCCAAGGAATACAACTTATATGCCATCAAACCATCAGAGTCCCTTGATATAGTAGAAACCTAAAGTTAGTTAATGCTAGCCAGGGCTTATCCATTTTGAGAAGAACTAAACCACAGGTCACAAGAAAAAGTACCCAGAAAAATAAAGGCTTTTGTAATCCTACCACTGTCAGGCTCTTAGCCCCCAGTAACCTGGGGATGCCACATCTGACAAAGAATCTGGGTCCAGAACTGATAAGAAGATAACACAGATGTGCCTGTACTAAGATTATTTCCACTCCAACTACATTACAGCTCTTCTCACTGGTGTTAATTCAATGCATATCATGCAAATAAATTTTAGGTCTCACTTCTGATTTTTAAAAAAATGACGTAGTATATGTTGAGCAATAAATAAGGCATTTTAGATCAATTTCCCTGACTCAGGGCACTAAGTCCTTTTCTTTGTCTCCCTGAAATGTTTTATAGTCTAGGAAAAATTTAATGTTCATTTTTAGATATGATCTTACATTCTAAGTATTCTTATTCATCATGATAATAAAAACAACATCTACAATTTAACTAATGCAATATGCAGTTCACAAAATGCTTTCATATAGATTTTGTATGATCTTCACAATCATATAAGTATTTTACTTTTTATTTTACAGAGTTGTAGCAGGCTCGGGGATATTACATTAATTTGGAAGTTCACGTGCATGTTGGCTGGTAGATCCTGAAATTGACCCCATGTCTTTGGGGGACACCAAGTCCACTGTTCTTTCCACTACTCAATTCTACAATATTGTTGAGGACATAATATTAGAAAGAGAGTAATGCAGTTTTTCTTCAACAAATTTATTCAGAGTAAGTATATCAATTTCTGTTTTCAATTGTATTTGTTTTTATCAAGATATGCTTCCATTCCAAGAAAAGAATATCTAAATATTGATTCCCCAAAAATAAAAAACTAGAAACCACTATTAAATAAAGTATAAATAAGATGAAAAGATAGAAACAAGAAAGAAAGAAAGAGGTGTTTTGAAAGCCCCAAGCTAAGTTGGGGTTCCAATAGCACAGTGGCTAGCAACCCTGCCCTAAAGAGAACTGAAGGGAGCCGGCCATCTCTCTGGTGCTGGGAGCCCGAGCTTATGTACCCGTCCCCCACCCACACCCACATGTCCCAGGGAAAAAATCAGCCTGAGCAGCCTCTCTACTACTTCAGATGGAAGGCGCAAATTCAATACAATAAAACAATAGGAAACCAGCTCAAAGATTTTTACTTACAGATCCTGGGCAGGGCAGGTGTAATGAGTTGGGAGGGCAGCCTCTGTCCCTGGGTTATGCAAGGCATGAATAAAGAGTCAAGGAGAGAAGGAGAGAAAGAGAGAGAGAAGGGAATATATATATAAGGGATAGGGTGTTGGGCACTTTGGGTAAATGCCTGAACTGATCTTGTAAAGGAAGCAGCAGGAAAGCCTGGAGCACAGTCTGTTCAGTGGGAGAGATGCCTTAAGTTCTTACCCCTGGCCATTTGGATTTGGTGTAGAACTGGAAACTGTGTTAAGGGTGTCTGAGCCCTGCTTCTGGAGTGAGAAAATTAAACTTGTATTCAAAGTAGATACCAAAGCAACATAAAATTACAAGAATTCACGACGGACGGACGGACAGAAGGAAGGAAGGAAGGAAGGAAGGAAGGATGGAAGGAAGGAAGGAAGCAAGGAAGGAAGGAAGGAAAGGAGGGAGGGAGGGAAAGGAAGGAAAGGGAAGGGAAGGAAAAGAAAAGAAGGGAGCGGGAGAGAAATGTCAGGAATTTCATTGTCAAGAAAAAATGGTGCAATAGATGTCTAAAAGAGTCCACATTTTAAAGTTTCTATCTCTTCTTAGCAAACCCTATGTAAAATTATGTTATGTAAATATGTTTATTTTTCTGAGAGAAAGAGTGCAAGGCTTTCATTCATTCATACTAGTCCATTGTCGTACCCTCAAAGGAGTGCATCAACTAAAATAAGGAATTATTTGTTTGGGAAGCATAGAAGATAATAGAGCAAATTGTTCTAGGAGTAAAGAAGGAACTGATTAGAGCTAAAAGAATCTGGGAGAGCTTTATGAAACTCATAAAACTTGAACTGGATCTTGAAAGACAGGTTGAATTTTAACAGGAAAGGGAAAAGAATGGACATTTCATGCTAAGAGAAGGGCAGGAGTAAAGACACAGAAGGAAAGTGTATCTCTGGGAAAATGCAAATGTTTCAACATCTGCTGAAGGGTCCAGGTGACTGGGAGTGCTGATCAGAAAGCAAGTCAGTCTTCTCGTTTTGGGAGCAGTTTTCATTAGTATCAATAAGAACAGTAACACCAGAGTCTCTGAGCTACAAAAGAGGAAAAACTTGAGCCCCCGTCCTGGTTTCCAACTTTGTGCTTTCCCTTAATTCCTATGGGGAAAGGATAGACCACAGTTATATTCCATTAGAAAAGGCCCTCAATAAGTGCTTATTAAACTAATCTATATGCAGTTCCTGCCTCACTGTCATAAACTATTCCGTAATTTCATCTACCAATAAAATCAAATATTTTCCTCTAAGTATATAGACAGAGCACACTTCAAAGAATATTATGCAAAAAAAAAAAAAAAAAAGATAATGTTTGCATTCTGGTTAATGTAGATTCTAATTATAACTCTTTTAAACAAGCAGAGTTAACATCCCAGTCTAGTTTATTTTTATTTCTCTTTGTGTGCCTTTTACTCTTCATCCACCTGAACCATCTCCAATTCATACAATGCAAGAAAACTGGGTTAATGAAGTCACATGTGTTAAGAGTAAATGTATTTTGTCTTTTTCGTGACTGTCTCAGTTCAGCACTAAAATCTTTAAGGAAAGAATTGACTATTGTGTGGAAATAACTTTAGAAACTTAAGATTCATTGATTCGATAAGCTCTAAAGTCCTTCTGTAAAAATTATTATATGTTCTCAAATTCTTTTTCTTTAGAGCAAAATGATTTATTATATGCTTTGGTTCTTTTTCAATTGATTTAATAGGTTTAAAATGATTTCCTAGATTATTAGTGTGCAGTTGTATCTTATATAGAGAGTAAGTTCTAAAATCAGCACAGTAGGTGAAAATCTCATATTCTAAATTACCAAATGCTAATTTAAAATATTCTCTACCAAAGATACAGAAAGACACACAGAAACTTGTGAATTACAGAAAAAAAGCACATAGAGTTGAAAATTAGTAAAGTGCCATTTGATGAAACTTTATTCTATATTTACAGGACACTGCAATGATGATAGTATATAAATAGAGAGGAAGTGTACTGAAAAATTACTCTTTATATTAAAAATTATTATGATTGTGCTCATAAATTATCCATAATCTCTTACCTCTAAATTCGTTCCATACTCTACTCTGCGATGCTGGGGCTCAACCATGGAAAACCGTATTTCCCAGACTCCCATGCCAGGTGGCTATGTGCAATTCTGACAATAGGTGGCATTACAGAGTAATATTGGAAGGTGAGAGGGGGAAGAAAGGACTTCCTTGCTGCCTAGCCCCGTCCCCTTTAGCTGCTCTGGCAATGACACTTGGTGAAGGCTGCCCCTTCTCTCTGCATTCTCCAAATCAGCCACATTAGGTTCCTCCTCCTCACCGTTGTTTCCTCTTTATCCTGGGCTCTTCCTGCAGCTATTATTCTAGGTCACCAGTGTTCCTTTTTTGCTTTTTCAGCTCATTAACATCTGTGTAATGATATTCCAAAGCAAATCTACTCTGTTTTAAATAACTAATGTGGTTTCCATTTTCCCATCAGGATTCTCACTGGTGCTTTAAAAGATTTCCAAGTGAATACCAGTCTGTATTGGCTTTACCATCTCCTATAATGACCATAAAATGGTATGATGAGAAGATTCAGAAAAAGCCAATGACACTGTCTTACACGTTGGAGCCAGAAAATAGTACAAACACAAATATGTGCTAAATCCAGTGAGCAAAAGAGGTATTCTCTGAAGTCTGAAGTTACCCAAGGCAAAACCAAATTCCCTAGATGTCAATCCTCGGAAAAGAGGAGGTGAAAAGAAAGCAATTTTATAAGAGCTTTCCACTAAAAACTAGGTCAAAAAAGCGTGGGGGACGAGGCAAGGAACAATTTTATCTTCTCCACTTTGAGAGCTTCAACATTATTTTATGCTTTCCAGCTTCAAAATTGCCTTGTTCATAAAAGTTTTATGAGTAATTTAGGTATATTCTGCAAAAAATACAGAATATACAATGAGTTTCTGAGTTCAGAGGTTTTCTGCATTAGCAAACAATTTCTGATTCCTCTCAAAAAGTGACCTCAGAAATTTTGGTTCCTTTCAGCTACTCACAGTCTCATTTAGTGAAGAATTAAATGAAATCTGAGTGCCATGATTTCAACATACCCTTGGGGATAAGGTAATGTTGTTTTAAATGTTAAATATTTTAGTTCCAGAAAACATCATGGGGCTTAAATTTCTATTAGAATGAAGGAAATAAATAGCCTAATAGGCCACCCATTAAAGTATACTTGAGACATAATTTTATGGCTACACCCAACTTAAGCCATTGATAGTGAATCATAGCAGAGTTGTTCTAAGAATTCCAATGAGCACAGTCCTATTGAAACCCCACTGAGTATAGCCAGCACAAGTAACTTAAAACCCATTAAAAGTAACCAAGAACCAACAAGATCTCTGCAATAGGGGGACATGTATAGCCCACAGATGTTATGAACAAGCTGAACTTTTCTCTTCATGAGTAAGTGTTCAGGAAGACCTAGTTGTTCATTATACTGATATATCTAGAGGCAGACTATCCAAACAAAATAGTTTGATCCCTGCTAATTTTAGTCTTTCTAAAATATGATAATGCTATTTCATATTTTTAGAATATACAAATCCTTTCCACATCTCTGATCTAATCTGCTCTGCACAGAAACATCACTCTGACATGACAAATGAAAAAAATAAAAGTTCATGAAGTTGGGGGCCTTAGTCAGGATCACATAAACATTCAGCAAGGAGTCGACTAAATAGTCAGTCATCAGAAAGCTAGAAAATGTGGTCATCAGTATTCCCAAACGGAAAGTATATATTCAGGGGTTAAATTCTAGTTTTTCAAAGGACAAAAATGTTAAGTTTTACTCTAGGCCTGTTCCAGAGATGTCAGAAGATAAATTATTTCAGCCAGACCCAAGTAAGATTTTGTCCTATATTTACAAGGAAATAAAAGCAAATTATTAAGTTATGTACATCCTTTTGGAGCTAAAGTCATTTTTTTAAAAAAGAAGAAAGTCCAAAGAATGAAAACTCTGATCTGACATGATGTCTAGTGAGGGTCTGCTTCCTAGTTCATAGACAGCCTTTTACTATAACCTCACATGGTGGAAAGGGGGAGGGAGCTCTCTGAGGTTTATTTATAAGGGCACTAATTCCATTTATGAGGGGTCCACCCTCATGACCGAATCACCTTCTAAATACCATCACATTGGACATTAGGATTTAACATATGTATTTGGGGGAACACAAACATTCAGTCTATAGCAATTGACTTGTTAGAATAGCAAATTCTTGGGCCCCACTGAATCAGAAATTCTGGGGGTGACACCCCAAAATCTGCATTTTACAAATGCCTCCAGGTAATTCTGACACTTGCTAAAGTTTTAGAACCCCTGGGCCAATAAAAGAATTAAACTAAAGGCCAAATCTGGATTTGTAAATAGATTAAACTGTCTGCTGTATAATCCTGGGTAAAGTATTTAACTTATTTTAGCCTAAATTTCTTCTCCAGCAAAATGACAATACTAATATTCCTTCTATGAATGATTTTAGAATTTGAAATAATCACAATAGCCAGTGCTCTTATGCTGAAAACTCACCCCAGATGTACTCTAATAAAAGCAGAGAATCATATAACCATTTCACAAGCAAGTTGCTACTAAAATAAAATTCCATGGACACCTGCTTCACCTTGAGCAGTGTCCAGGCCATAAATGTTTAAAAATCACAGAGATTGCCAAAAGACTCCACACAGAGAAAACCACTCTGTTAGAATCTTAGCATGGTTTATGCATTGAGGCAGAACTCAGGTCTCATCCATATTGCATTACTTCTTTGAAGACTGAATGTACAAGATTGCAGGCCATAAATAATTTACCTAAACACCCACGATCTTCTAAGTATTAGTGCTGTCGTTTTAAATAGGCTCAAACCTATGAAAATTGGCCAAAGACAGCCAGCCATCCCAGAAGCAAAAGCTGTTCTTTCATAAGGGTCAAGGCCAGTAATGGAATTGTAATGGACTAATTGCATTCCAGGACTAATCTTATCTCTGGAAACGGGGAATTTTCTCATGCTCTTCTCATTGAGTCTGGAGGGCCTCAGAACCTCACCTTCTCAATGGCTTCTAAAACAGATTTAATCTAGCTAGTGTCTAATTTCAGAAATCTAACCTTCCAGGACCTCATACACACAATTTCAACTGGTCTCCTGACCTCATAGGGTTGGGTTTAATGGTTTCTTCTTACCACAGTGAAAGGAAGGCACATAAATACTCTTCTTGGAGATGGGACCTCCAGGCCTGATGCTTCGCAGGAGGTCCAGTGGGCAAGAGAAAGAGCCTCCTCCTCTACTAAGAAAATTCTAGTATGTTTCTCAATTGCAAACAACCCCCTCTTTGTTGGAGCCCCAAACCCCAAGATGATTCCTGGCGTTAAAAGGACTTAGAACCATAGAATCTTGCCTTGGTGTCCTCAAAGTCCCCAGAATCTGATCATCTGCTTGGGTCCATCAGGTCATCTCTGAAAGGCTCCAAAGTCACACAGAATTACAGAACATTTGGGAACTCTGTCAGAGCCCAGAATTATTTTGATAGCTCACAGTAGGTGCGAGAACATCCCATGATTGACTCTAGGCACTTCTGTGGAGGTCAGATTAGCCAAGAACCTTACCAATTCCCTCCCCCACCCCATAAGAGTGTATGCACCTCTGAAGGCAGAGTCTTAGCACCTGAGCTACCTCCAAGCCCAGTGAGGAAGTTCAGGCTGCCCCCTGTGCTGACTGATTGTGTCCCGATTACCCCCAGAAATCTTTTACCACATCATCTCATGGGAAACCACCCAGGGAGAGCATGGCCCTAAGGCCACTGGGAGCATTGGAATCCATGATAGAGATCCCAAACACTCCTCTAGCTCTTCTGAAGTGAGTAGTGTCTGTCACTTGGCCTCTCAGCTTAGAGCAAAAGCCAGTAGTCATTAGCCAGTATTGATTTTATAGATGACCATGAAGATCTCAGAGTTGGCACAAGGATCCAAAGATCAACTCTGGTGAGATTAATGCTGGCAAGAATTGGGCTTAAACCTGCAATTATAGATTGTGTTCTAGCCACATCCAGAGGGCCTCAATTCTGATACTGCTAGAAACTTATCCCACTAGTGGCTTCCCTAGGATAGGAAAAAAAGCTCTGTGTATACCAATTCCCTTCACTTAATACTACTGAAAGAAAATCCTTCCAGGTGAACTTGATGTATTCTTAGGAAATGACTTTATGTGAAGAGACTCAATACCTGTATGACTGAATATCTATCTCAGCCTTAGGTGCCTGGTATTAGTGGTTTCTACTAGAAAAGTAAACAAACAGACCAGATGAATTCAACTGTTTAGGGGCCCAGCTGCCTGGGAAAGTCTGACAGTTACTGGAAAACCCCATATTCCCCACTGTGGGACATCTACAGAAGTTGCTCTGCAAAGCACATGTAATGGGCTGAATATGTGTGTCCCCCAAAATTCATATGATGAAATCCTAACTCCAGTGTGATATATTATCCTCTGTGATGTATTAGGAGGTGGGGCCTTTGGGAACAATTAGGTTATGAGGATGGAGCCATCATAAATAGGATTAGCCTTCTTATAAAATAAACCCTCGAGAGCTCTCTTGCCTCTTCCTGCGATGTGAGGACACAATGCAGCTGGAAGTCTGCCACGCAGAAGAAGGCCCTCATCAGACTCCACCATGCTGGCCCTTGATCTCGGACTTCCAGCCTCCAGAACTGTGAGACATAAATTTCTGTTGTTTATAAGTGTTGGGAAAAGAGAACAATTTAATCAGGCCCTCTTGCCTCAGGCCTGGTTGGGGGTGGTTCAGTAAACAAATTGTGTGTGGGGGTGGAGTTAGTGTGCCTGCCCCGGTGCTGCCTCCTTAGCTGGAGTTTACTGCCTTGGGCGGCCACCACTGCACAAGCAGCCATGCCTTTTCAACCTACGGCTTCCAAGGATCTGTTTGCCGGTTACCTAGCTCAGTAGACCTGCATGTAAAGGGTCAGGGGATGTGAGGGGTCTGGTGACCCAGCCTGGAACAGGCTTGAGGGGTCTGTGAGCTCCAGACCCAGCCCTAGCTCGACAATCGGCCCAGTCGGGGCAGGATCACTGGCAGGTAAAAGAGCCGGACAACTGGCCTGGTCGTGTAGCTCTACAATTGGAGTCGTCAGCAGGACTCCAACATTACACTAGCCAGATTGCCACAATGAGCCACACAGTCTGTGAACTTCGTTGTAGTAGCCCGAACTAAGACAGCCCAGAAACTTTCTCACAGTACGGAGACCTGTGTTCAGTAAGACCCAAATGTCTTCCAGGGAACTGAGCATCTGTGGAGCCACACTGCATGCAGTCAGCATCACACAGGGTACTACCTTCGGTCAGATCTGTTGCTTCCCTAACAAAAGCAGCTGAGGCCAACTATTTTTTCTTACTTTTTTATACAGCTCAAAAGTAATATATATTTGTTATGGCAATTCAAAAGAAAATACAATAATTTACTAACTTTTTTTCCTTCTCCACTTTCTCAGGAAATTTAATATATATTTATATTATTTTCTATGCTTTGTGTGTGTGTGTGTGTGTGTGTGTGTCATTCTTGGACACGTGATTCTTGCCTTTTCTTTCTCCACTGTCACTCTTAGCTAATGACTTTGTTTTCTTTTCATTAAGAAGTAATCATAAGGGAACTTCCACAACAACCCTCTTGCCAGCACCTATGTCCATATATTCTGTCTTCTCACCTGTTCCTGTGGCTGCCAGGACGTTGCCTTCTGGTTTTGCTCCTTTATAATGGGCCACAGGTTCTCAGTCTTGCCTCCGGTTCCCCTTTCTATCCCCAGACTCTGAACTTGGGGTGCCCCAGGGCTCGTCCTTAGACCTCCTCTTTTCTCTACAGACAGTCACTCCCTGGGGATCCAGGTTGGTGCTTTAAATGCTGTATCTACACTGGTGCTTCCACAGTCTTCAACCAGTTCAGCTACACGTAAACTGTTCTACATGCGGGGTTTTCCTCTATGACTTTATATGAAAATGAGTTCCCTTTCAAAAACAAAAATAAAAACAAAAACTAAAAAACGCAGAAAACAAGAGCTTCTTCATCTCTAGTATTCTCATATTTTAGTACTTCAGTATTAGAAAATGGAATACAATTTACATAAGAAATATAAATAAGCAAAATCATAGAAAAAAGTTACACTAGTAACCAAGAAAATGTGTCTTAGAACAAGATAGTATTTTTAAGCTATCAGGTTGGCAAGGATTAAAAGTAATGCCTAGGGTAATGCAGGATAAAGGTGTCTCTTAAAGTGGAAATATACAATATTATCCACATTCTGAAGAAAGAAATGTTTAACAGAATTGTTTTAAAAATGCATCATCCTTAATAATCATATATATTTTTAAGAGTTTGTCCTTAAAGAAAAGAGCATACACAGATATTTAACTAGAGGGATAGTCATCAAGTGTTGTCCCCTTTAGAGAAAGAAAACTTGAAATGTCAGAAGTATCACATAAATGTGAATTAGTTTGTTTATGGTAAAATCATTCAATTTCTACTTCTGCTTAGATGGAAAGGTATTTACAGTATATCAATTTTAAAGGATGTGTTTCAAAATAATATGGATCCTATTTTAGTAAAATAAGTACGTGAACGTGAGCGTCCATGTCCGCGTGTGCCTGTGTGTGTGTGTTTCTGTGTGTGAGTGTTTGGCTCGGGAAGAACATAAATGAGTTGTCATTTTTTGCTCTGGGATTACAAAGTACTACCCCCTTCATCTATGTTTTTTCTTTATTTTCTAATTAATCTTTAATATTTGTGGCTTTTAACTAGAAAATACTAAGGAGAAAAAAAGTACTGCTCATTTTCAAAAAGTGCAGAGTCTTTCTCCCAAGGCTGATAATAAAAGAGGAGGAGGTAAAAACGTGAGGAAAAGTTCAGCTTGCCTTTTTCAATATTCTATTTTTCATTGTTTTTAGATGAAAACTCCTAATTTGCAAATTACCTTCTGATGAACAATGACTGTCCTGGTGTCAAAACACAATTATTTGGGCATTGATTATTCATTAAAGAAATATATAACTACTCTTGTTCCTTAATTAGAAACAGGATATAGGCCATTTGTTTCTCTAGATTTTCTCTGTGCCTGACTTTTGTTCTTTTTGGCACTTTTTAATACCTTGGCCAGTCCATTCAGGGCAAATATATATATATATATATATATATATATATATATATATATATATATATATATATATATATATATATATATATATACTTATCCAAACCACTCAGTTTGTCCATTTCTTGGAAGTGCAGTTAAAAATTCAAGTGTTAAAAAGTAGGTGAGAATTATTGAATAAAGTTTGAAAAAGACCAAGAGATTTTATTTTATTTTTTCTATGTCAACAACTAAGAAAAATCAAATACAAGGTAAACCATTGATTGATAATCAGCAAGGTTAAAATAGGCACTAACATTTTGCAAATTAAGATGCAAAATAAATTTATTACTTGTAATCTTAATTTCCAAACAAGATGAAAAAAATCTAACAAAGAATTTGCGAGTATAATAACTTTCCTGTTTTAGCATTTTAACAATACAGTCATTTGAATAAATTAAGAAAAAATAGATAAGGAAAAAGGAAAAATATGTGGAAAATCACCCCTACTCCCACTGCCAAGGGATAGTTATCCTTAACATTTATGTGGTTACAGTTCTATTTTCTATTCTTTTTTTTTTTTTTTTTTTTCTGACCAGTAAGGGGATCGCAACCCTCGGCACGGTGTGGTCTGCACCACGCTCAGCCAGTGAGCGCACCAGCCATCCCTATATAGGATCCGAACCCGTGGCCTCGGTGCTACCAGCGCTGCACTCTCCCAAGTGAGCCATGGGGGCAGCCCTCTATTTTCTATTCTAAAGTAGATATGTGCACATAGCTTACATAACTTGAATCATAGTATGCTTATTGATTCATAAGCTTCATTTTATTAAAAAGTAAGTTATTAAGATATTTCATGGATTACTATCTTAGAAATGTAAGGGCAGCAGAATGATCCACATGACAAGCTGATAAACATTTATCTTCTGTTCCATTTTTTATTTTGGAATTTTAGACTCACAGAATAATTGCAATAAGAGTACAAAGAAATTCTAAAATTCTTTCACCTAAATTCCCCAAATGTTAACATTTTACTGCATGTGTTTATCTTTCCCATGTATGCTGTCTCTCTTTCTTTCTATCTCTAGATACACAGATAGATAGATGTGTGTATATACACGTATATACTGTACTTTTATTTTCTGAACCATTTAAGAGTAAGCTGCAGACTGGATGATGCCCCTTTACCGCTAAACACTTGAGTGCAGTTTTCTAACACAAAGGATGTTCTCTTACATAAACACAGTACAGTCTACTAATTGTAAATTAGAAAAACACATTGATGCAATATTTCCTGTGATACACAGACTTTATTCAAATTTCTCCCACTGTCCCACTAATGGCCTTTATAGAGAAGGAAGTTCTTTTTCTTATCTAAGACACACTCAAGGATCACACATTGCAGTACTGAATTGAATAAGTGCCAAATAAGGGTGGATATTAAGATGTAGGTCTGTTAAGAAGTTTTTACTTAATCTTATAAGAACAGAAGCTGTTGGAAGTTTTAAGCAGGGTGGTGGGAAGGTGTTCAGATTCTCAGTCTTTGTTTTGTTTTGTATTTTAAAAAGGCATTTCTGTTTGCATTGCAGAAAATGGTTTGGAAGAAGAAGGCTGTTTAATAAATTCCTGGAATAGTGAGAGACAAGAGGACAAGAGAGAGTCTACACAGATGGAGAAGAGAGGAAAATAAGAGATAGATCAAAATCCTGTGTGCATAGGTAACCCCTGCTCCTGCATTCCACAGGAGGAACAAAATAGTTTCAGTTTGTGATGCCAGACCTTCCCGTACCACTGGTATGAAAATTCACTTATAAGAGAGAGAGGACAAGAAATTTTCCCTGCCTTCAACGTATGCTTGCAAAGACTGTTTGAAGATTGAGTCTGTAATGTGTTGCTGATTTCTCAGTGGAAGAGGATAGCTTTGTTTAACACCTTCCCATTTCACTTCTAGAAATCTTTTTATGCCATTACAGTTCCCTGTTATACATCAAATTAAGGCAAGCCTTGAATGTCAGCCCCAAAACACTTTAATTTATCCAATCATCAGCATAATGTTAGATATCATTCCTAGTTTTGTTCTTTGATTTCAGGTAATGATCTGTTTACTTCTCTATAGTGCTAAACTTTTGCATGTAACAAACTAAGTTAAAGAATAATCAACAGCCTATGAATTGAACTGAAAACATATGCACCATATATTGTTGTCTAATCCCTTGAAGCCTAAAGAAACTATCCTAATGAAATATATCCATCAATTAAATTTAGAAGTCTCACTTGAGAACTTAGTACATCACACATTTCAATGTGTGCATGAGTCTCCTGGGAGCTGAGTTACATGCAGATTCTGATTCCATAGATCCAGGGTAGAGTCTAAGATTTTGTGTTTTAACATGCTGCCAGGGGGTATCCATAACGCTAGTTTCCAGACTACACTTTGAATAATGAGAATGTGGAAATCACTGATTGGTTATCACTGGATAATAGATTTTTACTGGAAAAGGAAGGCAAGACAGCAGATTGTATAGTATACAAGGGTAGGAGTCAAGAATAAGGAATCCAAGACCTGTGTCTGCCTTCGTTGAGCTGGGTGATGTAGGACAGGTCCTGTGATCGTTTTGGGCCTTAGTTTCCTCAATGTGTACATTCACTGCAATAGGACAGTGAATTGGTTTTCTAGGACATAAGGTATGTTTTTAGTAAACATTTAACAAAATTTGAACCTCAATGAATAAACATGCTATAGTTGGTTTCATTGCGGTGAAGGTATTTATTTCAAAATGTTAAAGGTTTTCCTGCTGAGATTGCATCCCAAATAGTTACCATAATTATAAAGAAAATGGAAAAATAAATTACCTCCAGGAGAAAGTGACCTCTTCTCCTTATAAATTCACAGGCTGAATGAAACAGCAAGCAAAGAATGTGGCCAAAGAACTACAAATCAGGTGATTAAAATATTCCTTCTTGTATATAGAAATGAATACTCTTCAGCCTCGTGTATGGCTTTTAGCAAAATATACTCTTTTTGAATTTGAAATGAAGCAGTTTTTTATTTATTTTAACATCTGGCTCTCAACTCATGGGAGGCAAAGAAAAAAAAAAAAGCAAGCAAGCAAGCAAGCGTAGTCTCTTGCTTGAAGAAGCATTCAGATCAGTAGCAACAGAGTGTGCCAAGAAATGAATGGGTCCAATTGGAACACCCCAAATCCAGAATTGTACACCTTGTAAGAATAGTATTTGTTCGTAATCTATAAGGAAGAAACTAGAAAGGTTGGCTTTTTAAAAAAAAACAAAAATAAAAGACAGAGAGAAGAGAGGGAAGGAGGTAGAGAGATATTTCACTGGGCAGAGCAGGTTCATTCACTTTCTCACAGTCTTTGGGATCAGTTGTGTTTTTGAAGCAGCTGAGTGAACATCCAGGGGTCACCTTTTGCCAGCTGTCTGAGTCCTGTTGCTTTTGATCACTTTCTCTGGCAGATGTGATGTGATTCCACTTGCCAGCTCGCTTCTTTAAGTCTGCTAACTTGGTGCATGCTGCTCTCACCTCACTAGCTGGGCTGCCTCTGGGTGAAGGCGCTTACTCCTGTCAAAGGCAATCTCCCCTCAGAAGGGCAGGCCCCTGCCATCTCCTGACAGTCCAGACTCCCACAGCAGATGCAACTCTCCCTCTGGCCCTGGTGTCAGATTCAAAGGCCTGACCAGCTTCCATCAGCAGAAGCTCTCTCTTAATTGCTATAGATCAAAAAGTATGGAACATGTCAATTAAAATGGAGTAGATGAGGGCAAAGCAAGATAAGAAAGATCTGGCATTTATCAAGATAATCCATTTCCACTGGGCTGATAGCTTTCTGTGTGCCAAAGACATCCAGAAACCTTATTAATAGGCTGGTCATTTCTACATCAACACCAGGAACAAAGCAACCAATTTCAGTGTCTGTTTATTGATCCTTAATTTCACTGACTTTTCTCTTTCCCATAATTTGTTCTCTTCTTTAGCAAAAAGGTATGTTCCTAGAGCTACCTCATATTTCCATTAGGGGAGCCCCCCCGAAACCACACATGCTCAAGAAAGTATTTAATCTCATTTCTTTTCATTCACTTATTCCTTTGTCATTTCCTTTTATATACCATCAACATGGCTAAAAATTTTTAGAGTTGGAAGGAGGCTTCATTAAATAGTCTAACAGATGAGTAAACTGAGGCTCAGAGACTTGAATTGACTTACACAGGGCTACAAAGAAGCTTGTTTACTGCCACAATTTTTATTTGATGTCTACTTCCATTTCACAGCTATGTTCCTAAGCAAACCATATTTCAGTAACCTGACAGAAGACCTAGAGAGGCAATCACATGCACTCAAAAGCCAAGCCACATCGACCCTTCCTTTCAACAGCTTTCTCTTCTGTAAAGTGCAAATTTATAGCAGTCCCCACCTCACGGAGTTGCTGTGAGCATTGACTATTAGTCTTGGTAATTAAAGCTCTCTAGTTCTAAAATATAGTGAGTTCTAATTTATCAACTCTTAAGTGTAAATTAGTATTCAGAGGAAGTACAATTTTTATAGTTCACTCAACTTATTGAATGCATCTAAATAAGCTAGAAACCAATGGACTCTAAAAATTGAGAATTTCATTTTGTTTTCTTTCCTTGTAGATTAACAGATTGCCAGATTTTATGTTTCCAGGTAAGCGAATAAAAATAGTCCCATTTACTAACACATTTATCTTGTAAACTAAAGAATACTTAAATTCAAAGTAGTATACAGGACATAATTTCAAAACTAAAAATAATCCTTCCCCCCAAAAGCAGTACTTTTGTTTCTGATGAGAAAAATATTTTCCTAGACCAGTGCTGGTATAAGCACTGGAGTTTGCAAGCCCTTTTTCATCTCCTCTAACAAAGAGGCACATTCTCAGAGGCTGTCTGTAGCCCTCTTTCTTCCTGCTTTCCACACGTGTCAGGGAGGGGCAAGACTCAGCAGCCTTGACTGGCAAGATGTTTTCCAGGGCTCTACATGAAGCTGCTGCCGGTCACCCAAGCCCTAGCCAGTGCTCATCAAATCTTCACATAAATCCAATTTGCCAGAATCACGATCCAAAAAACTTCATCAAACGTGGACAATAAGAAAATCTAACAAAATGTAACCTGAAAAAGAGCAAGCCCTTCCCCTTAGTGCAAAACTCAACTGTACTTCTGGGGAAGTTTACAATAACTGTTTATGAGAAAATAGACCAAAAGCTTAATGGAAGATCAATGTGGGCGGTCACTACATAAACTGCGTCCAAATTTAGGAGAGCAATGACTCTATTCAGTTTTGTGGAATTTAGACCATACCTGGAGGTGAGGTGCCAACCGGAACAGAGGCAGACTAAATCAGGCAAAAGGAGGCAATCAGAAGTACAAAGGCCCTGAGCTGCATCATAAAAGGATACTGATGACCCCAGAGATGTCGACCTCAGAGAAGGGGACCGTCAAAAGAGACACAGTCACTGCCTTCAAATGTCTGAAGAGCTGTCACGTAGAAGAGAAAATAGAACTGCCAGAGGGCAGAAGAAGTTTCAATGATTAGAAATAAAAACAGATTTATGTTATGTAAAGGAAAAACTCTTAACTCAGGCCTCCCCCCCAAAATAAAAAAAAGAATGGAGTGATTTTTTTGAGCAGTGGTGAGCTCCCAACCCTGGGAACTATTCAAAGAGAAGCCAGGTAAGAGAAGATAAGGGATACCCACACTGAGGAGTTAGGCCAGACAGTCTAACAAAAAGAAAGAAGACAGTGCTAACTGTCCCTGCTAGGAGCTAGGGATTCTGATAATCCTACCATATGATCTTGAACATCTCTGGGCTACTTTCTCAGTGTTGCTTTGCCCACCGTTGAGGCTATTGTATGTGATGAACTCAGAGCGTCCTTCCAGTTTGAATATGCTCCGGCTTCTGTCAATGAACATACGCTTTTTTCTTCTTACTTTTCATTATGGCAAACATCATTTATTGAATATTTTCCTTGAAAAAAGCACTGTAAAATTTTCCAGTAGGTTATGCTTATATTGTTATTCCCATTTTATAGATAGGGAAACCAAGTTTCAGAGTTGATATGTACTTTTCCCAAGCCACACAGCTAGTAAGAGAGTCAAAGATGTAATTCTAACCAAAATCTGTCTGACACACTTGAACCACATACTGCATGCCCTGAAAACTCTTACAATTTATTTATCTTGAAAGTATTCTCACTTTGCCCTGGCAGACTTTGTTTTGATGCCAAGTCCTACACCTAGAAATTTATACAAATTTCTGATTACCCAAGGATTACCCTGGAGATCAGCATCATGAAACTGTTTCCCTTCCCAGATCTGTTTTCTCAGATATTGATTCAAGCCTTCAGGATAATGCCTCTTTTCGTGTTCTGGGACGTAATGTCTGTGTAAATGGTAGGTTCGACAACCTGGGGTGACGTGTCCTTGACCCTTCAACTGTAGTTGTCTTTCTTCCCACTCCACTTCAGTTATTTACTCTTTGGGCTCAAGATCTATCTTATATCTAAAATATCCTCTTTCCGACCATAATATTTCATCCTTTACACCAGCTCCCTGATTTCATGACCCCTGTACTCTGATCTGTGGTCTCTTGGAGAACTGTTTCCTGTTCTCCAAAAATGTTCTTTCCCTGCCCCTTGACCTCATCCCAAGATCTTATGGTCTTTCTTTCTGTCTGGCCCACAATTCCCTGCTGCACACACCCACCCAAACTTCAATAATGGGTCACTTCCAACCATTCGTATCTTCTGCTTCTGCATGTGGGTTACTGCTGCAGCTGCTAAAAGCCAAGCAGCCGTGAAGACTGACACCACCAAGAATGTACAGAACCAGTCACAGCCGCTTTCTCAATCTACAGTCCTCAGCAACACCTATCAGTCCCTCTATCACTTCTCTCAGCCATTCTTCTAAACTGTTACCATTCTTCACAAGCATCTAAGTCCCACTATTCTATTGTGAATAGAATTTGGCTTATTTCACATTCTTCAGACTTCCAACCTTACCCCCTCGTTCTCAGCACAGAAAATTTCCTTCTACTACATAGAAGAAAAAAAAAAAAAGTCAAAAATAGAAGTTCCATGCACTTCCTACCACCAAGTCTATTGTGCCCTTGCACTTCCTTTTTCTCCTATAGATGACCTATCTCACGTTATATAAAGCCAATCCCTTATACATGCATGTATATTTCTGAGTTAAACACATATAATATGCATGTCTGTGTGGCTCTGGCTTCTCTATCAGGAATTTTATTCTATCAATAATGCACTTTCCATTTTCTTCAAAGTCTTTTTTTTTTCTGTAGTTGATTATTTACATCATCATTTAAACATGCTCAAGTCTCCCAGAACCCCATATTTCTCTTAATATGACTGCAATTACATAAAGTTAAATCCTGTGTACAGAAAAAAACGTGGAACAGAATACAGTAAAAGGCATTCGTGATTCTGTTTTGGTGAGACAGTGAGTGATATATGGTTTGATTTAAATTCTATTTATCAATAGTCTCAGATTTTTTATAATTAACATCTAATGCTTTTAAAGATGAAGTATCGCTTTTGTAAAAGTATGATTTTTCCTAACCGAACGAGTATTTGTTTTTACCTCCAGCCAGTCCAGTTGATTGGCTCTGCGTCTCTGAGTGCTTCAAGGTTAATGCTGTCTTGCTAGCTCCCGGCGCCCTCTGCTGGCAAAATTAGAGTACAACATAGAAAGAAACAGTTTCCAGTCTGGTTGAAGATTGAAAACACATCATATTTATCAATTACTTTGCAGCTTATAAAGTGTTTTCACTTCCATTCTTGTATAACACTGCTAGCATATTAAAATGTCACTCCCCCTGTTTTCATTTGAGCTGATGAATATAATAGGTCTGAGCTGTCCAATACAGTAGCCATTAGCCATGTATGACTCCTGAGCACTTGAAAAGTAACCTAATTCTAATGGACAGGCCTGTAAATGTAACATACACCATATTTCAAGAGTTATAATATGAAAAAGGATGTAAAATATCTAATTAATAATTTTTATTTTGATTACATGTTGAAATGATTACATATTTTGGATTGGATTAAAATATTAAAATAAATTTCACCTCTTCGTTTCTACCTTTTAAACTATGGTTACTAGTTTTAAAAATTTAAATTGTGTATATGTCTGGCATTGTATTTCTACTTTACAAGATGCCATAGATGCTACATTCTAAAGTGATTATATCACACCAAAATGTCAAAGTATGTGGCTAGAAAACGTTTAGATGACCCCTGAAATCTTCACATATGTTGAGTACATAAAAATACTGGTAAAGTATTGGAGAAGGATTTGATTGATTTTTTGATCAGTTTTAAAGTCGTTTACGTGTTAAATACCAAGAATCATCTCCGAGAGGGAAGAGAGTGGGACGTGCTTATGCCTCACTTCAAGCCTATCCAAGGGCTTCGATGGGACCACTGAGGGAGCTTGCCTAGGGCTGCCACATGGCTCTTGGAGGAGGTAATGAGGGCTGTGATTAGGGGAGGAGATGCACTTCCAGACTTTGTCAGAGTAAAGAATGTCTCTTTCTCTGAGGCTAAGTGTGGACTACCTGTGTTACAGACAGGTGTGCGGTTTAAGAGCTTCTCAAAGAGGGCCACCTAGAGGGGTGATAGGAAGATTGCAGATGGAAATTCGAGGTGGACTATTGAATGCTGGCAAGTGCGAAAGATTCTGGGAATTCAAGATGAGTGATCCGGGGAGGAGAGGAGAGGGGAGCAGATATGCCATGTGACACTCACAGCCCCAGTGAAGCTGCCAGCCCTCCCCCACCCCCTGCCTTAGCAAAAACTACAAAGAAAAATAACAGACCTCTCACAAATTTGTGAACCTGAGATGTGTGGCACTTTTTTGAGATGTTCATTTCTGCAGACATAATCTGTAAACAACTGATAGATTAAAAACACACCAGCTATTTCCGGACGGACTCCCTGATCCTTATGTTAGTCCCTTGCTGCTTCCTAATACTCATTAATTTGTTCATCAGATCTTGAATAAGACTGCACAGTAAACGGGGATTTCAAGAATGTCAAAGTTGGAGAGTGCTTTAGGAGTCTTCTTTTCTTCCCATCCATAGATTTATTTAACATAGAAACTTCTACATTGAGCTCTTCGTATATGTCGGGCACTATAATAGGCAACAGGGATAAGATGTAGTCCTAGCCAAAGTTGTGGTTGGTGAGAAATCACCATCTCACAGTGTAGCCCACTCTGTTCTGAGAATATTCTCATATTAGAAAAGTATTGTTTATATCTTCTCATGGAATTATAAAAGAGCCTGTATATTTGGAAAAAGTTCTGAGTGGTTGGAGCACCAGACCACATGTAGCTTGCTACTTCCTGAGTAGCCCATCTAGATAGCTTTGACTGTTAGAAAAGTTCATTTGTCTGCTTTGTCAAATCTTCCTGGTAAACTATTTATCTTTACAAAATGTTTCTCTTTTCTTCTAGTAATATATATATTTTTTAAATTAAAGATCACCTTTTCTGATATTTATCATAGCTCTCGATTGGTTTCCATGGAACATCATTTCTTGTCTTTTACCTTCAATTTTTCTGTATTATATATTTTAAATATTTCTTGTAAAGCAGCATACAAACATACTTCAAAAAAATGCATGGAAAAGTAGAAGTAAAAAATAATACAAATCTTTCCATGAACTATTTGAAGACCTCCTCACATAGTCAGGTTTTATCAGCCTGACAATCTTGTGTCTTTCAGTTGGAGCAATTAGCCCATGAACATTTAATATAAGTACTGTAATATTTAGTTTTGAATCTACCATTTATTGGCTTTCTATTCCATCTTTTCCTTTCAGATTGATTATATTTTATTATTCAATTTCCCCCACTATTAACTTGGTAGTGCAGGACAGTTCAACAGATGGTCTTGGACCAACCCAGTTCTCTCCCTTTTCTTGCTTGTAGTTTTCAAGAATAACGGTAGAATGTGCTGGGACTGGCCAGAACAGCCTGGGCTCTGTTCCAGTCTCCCCCTAGAAAAAGAACATCCTTCAACGCTTTAGTGATTCTCATTGCCCTAGGGTATAAAACCCAGTGTGCTGCTTTTCAAGGTTTCTCAGCTGTGGTGCAAGTGAGGCACGCATAGATAAGACTCCATATGCCCCGGGCAGCTTTCCTGAGCCTTGGGGGACTGGCTCATGATGAATCCTAGGCTTCTGTTGTCCCTTGCTGCCTATCCACAAGTAATAAATTTGCTTCACGTAATTTGTTGCATATGAGTATGTTCTGTCTCACCAGACTCAATCAAGTTTGTAATCAGTACACAGTGAACCTGCTTCACAGGTAGTTTACATTATTTTATTACTATTTTGTAGTTATAATGATGATTACAGAAAGCATACTTGACATATCAAAATCTAATAGTATTTTTTCCTCCTCCAAAATATTAAGAAACTTAAGCTTGAGGCCCCAAATGTGTTCTTAGATAGGTAGCATAAAAATCACCTGAAAGATGATTAAAATCTCCAGCCCCACCTCAGAACTTTTGATCAGAATGTACAATTTAACATGATCCCCAGATGATTAATATATGAAAGTCTGAGAAATACTGACTTAGAACACTTCAACTACATTTACTCTTTCATAATTTAAATACCATTTTTTTGTGGTTTAATTTTTACATTTTAAACATGCAAGATATTGTTTAAACAGTAAAAATGTATTTATATTCAACAAATATATACTTTTCATTTATATTTATTGCTTTCATCATTTTCTTTTTGCCTGAAGAACAACATATTGACTTTAGTATGGTTTCGCACAGTTTTTGTTTAAAGATTTATTTCCCTGTCATTTAAGAAACTTTACTGCAAACATTTCAAACATACTTCAAGGAAAGAGAGAATAGTATAATAAACCTGATTTCCTCATCCCAAAAGATTGATATATGGTTAATCTTTTCTATACTTCATTTACTTCATACCCACTAACATATTCATCTATAAATATTTCAGTGTGTATCTGAAAAATGACTCTCTTGTCCTTCCTTAGGTTATGACCTAATGCCAATGTCATTATCACACCTAAAAGGTTAACACTAAATCCTTAATATCAAATATCAAAAGTTTTCGCATTCCCCTAATCATGGAGTTGGTTTTCAGTTTGTTTGCAATTAGTTATAGCATCACTTGTATCTTATGTCTCTCCTTCTTCCCATTTTCCTAACATTTTACTTTGAAAAATTTTTGTCATCTAAGTTTCCCAGAGTCTGGATTTTTCAGAATGCAACCTTATGCTTCTTTTTTTTTTTTTTTTTTTTTTTTTTTGTCTTTTTCGTGACCGGCACTCAGCCAGTGAGTGCACCGGCCATCCCTATATAGGATCCGAACCCGCGGCGGGAGCGTCGCCGCGCTCCCAGCGCCGCACCCTCCCGAGTGCGCCACGGGCTCAGCCCCTTATGCTTCTTTTTAAAATGTTCCACAATACCCTATACTTCCTATAAATTAGTAGATCTTGAAACTTGGTAATTTCCTTGCTAGTATTGTTACTTCCATTTGTAGGTATGTAATGTCTAATTCCCCCTCCTTTTATATCAGCAGTTCATAAAAACGACCATAATCTCATTTTATCATTTTTTATTTGACCATTAGTTAAAATACTTCTATCAAGGGAAATTAACTCTCATTGACTTCATTGACCACTCATTACTCAGAGTTTTTTTTGTTTGTTTTGTTTTGTTTTAAGGCAGCATAAATGCTCAATTACTCCCATCATTTACCGTTTTTCAAAATAATGAGTTAATGAGTTGGTCCACAGCATCTACTATAGGTGAACAGTAAGGGCTATTTTGAACAGAAAAAGATATAAATTCATGGATTTAAACACATTTAATGTGTTTCTATTTGTTGCAGTTATTATCTTTATTGATCCAGAAATTGTCCCATTTTGGGCTGGTAAGAGTCCCTTCAAGTTGGGACAATTTGACATGATCCTAGTAATTTTTGATAGCTTCTTTGCTACTAATAGTATAATACATTACAGGTTCATCTTATACATTTAAACCCCACACATAAAATGAACATCTGGTTTCTTTTGATAGGATATATTATTTCAAGACTGTAATCTGAGCATGAAGAATGTTCATTGCTATTGGGGTGCTCATTATTTCTAGGCCTTTTCAGGGGACAGGTGGTTGAAAAAAAAATTTTTTTTAATGTGTGTATATGGAGAGACAGAGATGAGAGAGAGAAAGAAAGAGATACATAATTACATAGATACAGTCATTTGACATAGTTCCCTTCTGTATGATTGAGCACTACCTGGATACAATTAAAATACAGTCATTTGTTTACAATCATTAGTTTCATTCTACTTTTAAAGTTTGCTTTTTATTTTAAAAATTTTATTACTTAAAATAAGTACCTAGTTATAACATCAAATCTACAATAAGGAATATTCCATTATGTCTAGGTTCTATACCTCACACATATATATTTCCTCCCTCCTTACAGCTAACTGAAAACTTTTATTATTGCATTTTTTAGTATAAGCAAATGTACACATATAATAGCATCAATTTCCCACCCTCCTTTTCCAGATACATGGTGGAAAATTTCATGTTTTCTCCTTGCTTTTCTCATTTAAAAATATATCCTACAGATCACTTTATGACTGACATCTTCCTCATTCCTTTTGACAGCTAAATAGTACTAGTAGGGTATATTAATACCCTAGTTTTTTTCATGAAAAGTATTGAAATAAATTATGTAACATTAATCTACAAAATGACTAAATTTCTTTTTAAGAACTTGCTAAGAGTGACATCAGCAAAAGGGCCAAGTAGGTAGCTCCAAGCTACTGTCTCCACAAAGAAACTCTAGAAAATAAGCAGAAACTATCAGAACCAGCACTGTCAGAACTCTGAAAACCATCAAAGGCTTATAGCAAACTAGTGAACATTCAATCAAGGAAAAGTTAATTTAAAAATGGTAAAAAAAGCTTTCTGGTATTTTACTTGCCCTTACCCCACTCCCTTTCTGGCTAAGCAGCAGCCTTGGAGATGACAGCCCACAATGCCAGTGTGGGATCCTGGTCCCTGGTTCCAGAGGAAGCATAGCAGACCTTATTCGCAAATTATTGTGTAGGTCTCTTCTAACCTGACTGGGGCCTTTTGAAGGAGTAATGCAAGATGCTCATCTTTGTTCTGTCTAACTTGGAACACACTGAGGCCAGAAAAGTGGTGGGCATTACTTGAAAACACTGCCAGGTGAACAAACAACTCACAGACAACTAAGAGATTACAGTTGAGACATACAACAGATAGCCTTGGGCTTGGGAGAAAAAAACTGGGGAGAAAGTTTCTTTGGGAAATTAGAGCAATTAAAAGCACCCATATATCGGGGGATTTAGAAAGACATGCACGTGGCCAGGGCAAGAAGCATGCTCAGAAAAGACCTCAGAAGACCTTAAGTTTTCACCTCAGGTGGATCCCTAGGCTCAGTGAATGTCTGGCTAAAGGTTGAAGGAGGGTCCCAGAACAGAGGCAATCTGCAAAGACTAAGAGAGATTTGTTTCTTTGTTTGTCTTTCCTTACCTTTCATGTTCAAGAAAATTTCTGTCAAACACAAGATGAACAAAAGTTAAGAAACAGAGACGACAGTGACCAGACATGAAAAGAAATAGTCTCTGCAAAAATAGTTTGGAAAAATCACCAGACAAATGGACTACTACCACCTTCAACAACTGGGGAAATAAAACACATTACAAGAGAAACAAAAACTGAAGGGGTCAGTTACTGCTAGACCTGCCCAAAATAAATGCTAAAGGGAGATTTTTGAGTTGAAATAAAAGAACACTAGCACTCAAAGATGTGTGAAGAAATAAAGGGCTCTGGTAAATGTAACTACATAAGGAAATATAAAAGCCAGCATCACTGTATTCTTGAATTGTGACCCTACTTTTTATGTCCTACATTATTTAAAAGACAATAACATAAAAGAATTATATATCTTTGTAACTGAGCAAAAAATGTATAGATAAAATTCGTGACAACATAAAGAGAATAAAGTTTCTGTATGTTATTGAAATTGTTATCAATTCAAACTAAATTGTTATGAATTTATGATGATAAGTGCAAACCCATGGTAACCACCAAGGAAATATACTTAAAAAATACATAAAAGGAAATGAGAAGGGAAACAAAACAATTCACTACAAAATATCACTAAACATACAAAAAAATAAAAAGCAGAAATAGAGAAAATGAGGGACAGGAAAGGTACAAACCATACAGAAACCAAATGTCAAACTGGCAGAAGTCTTCTTCATCAGAAATTTCTTTAAATGTAAAGGGATTAAACTCACTAATCAAAAGGCAGAGATTGGCAGAATCAATTTTAAGAAATGATCCAACTATGTGCTATCTACAAGAGACCCCACTTTAGATCTAAAGGCACAAATAGGTTGAAAATGAAAGAAAAAGGATAATCCATGCAAATAAAAACCAAAACAGAGCTGGGGTTACCACACTAACACCAGACAAAATAGACTTTATGTCTAAAACAAGAGACAAAGACATTCTATTGATAAAAAGGACAATTCATCATGAAAATATAATAATAAATATATATTCACCAAACAATAAGCCTCAAAATATATAAAGCAAACATTAACAAAACTGAAGAAAAAAATAGTTCTACAATATTCACACAGAAGGCCAATAAGAAAATAGAGGACTTGAGCAACACTGTAAACCCACTAGACCTAACAAACATATACAAAACACTCCACACAACAATAGCACAACACATATTCTTCTCAAGTGCACATGGAATATTGTCCAGGATAAACTATGTTAGGCCACAAAAGAACTCTCAATAAATTTAATATGATGAAAATCATACAAACTATCTTCTCTGATCACAATTGAATGAAGCTAGGAATCAACAGAAGAAAAGTAGAAAAACCAAAACATGTGGAAGTTAAACACATTTCTAGACAACCAGTGGGTCAAATAAAAAATCAAAAGGGAAACTAGAAAATACACACACACACAACATACCTAAAGGAATCAGATAAAGCAAAGGCAATTTACAGCTATAATCACTCACGTTAAAAAAAAAAAAAATCAATAACCTAACTTTACATCTTGAGGCACTATAAAAAAAAAAAAACTAGCAGAAAGAGGGAAACAATAAAGATTAGGATATAGTTAAATAAGACAGGGAAGAGAAAAACAATAGAATCAACAAAACCAAAAGTTGGTCCTTTGAAGAGATCAAAAAAATTGACAGACCTTTAGTTGGACTGACAAAGAGAGAAGCAGCAAATAATTAAAATCAGAAATAAGAATAGGGACAAAACTATCAACCTTATAGAAATAAAAGTATTATAAGAGAATACTATAAAAAAATTGTACACCAAAAAACCTACAAGACAGCTACCAGAATAAATGAATTTAGGAAAGTTATAGATTATAAGATCAATACATAAAAATTAGTTGTTTCTATGTACCAGCAAAGAACAATCTAAAAAGAAAATTAAGAAAGCAATTCCATTTACAATAGCTATTAAAATACCAATCAATAAAATATTGAGGAATAAAATTTAACCATAAAAGACTTTACACTGGAAACTACAAAACATCATTAAAAAGATTAAAACAGCACAGCGGGCCCCACAGCTCACTTGGGAGAATGTGGTGCTGAGAGCTCTGAGGCCGTGGGATCGGATCCTATATAGGGATGGCTGGTGTGCTCACTGGCTGAGCGTGGTGCGGACACCGAGCCAAGGGCTGCATTCCCCTTACAGGTCCAAAAAAAAAAAAAAAAAAAATTAAAACAACACAAATGGAAAGCATTACTTGTTCATAGATTGGAAAATTTAATATGGTTAAGATGGCAATATTTTCAAAAAGAACTATGGATTCAATGCGATCCCTTTCAAAATTCCAAGAGTTGTTTTTGCAGAAATGAAAAATCCAATCCTCAAATTCATTTGAAATTGCAAAGGGGCCCACAAATAGGCAAAACAATCTTGAAAAATACATTGGAGTACTCGCACTTCCCAATCTCAAAACTTATTACAAAGCTACAGTAATAAAAACAGTGTGGTATTGGCATAAGGATAGACATATAGACCAATGGAATAGAATTAATGTCCGAAATTAAATCCTTATATTTAAGACCAATTGATCTTGCTCAAGAGTGCCAAGTCAATTCAATGAGGAAAATACAGTCTCTTCAACAAATAATGCTGAGACAAATGCATTTCCATATGCAAAATGTTGAAGTTGTATCCCTACCTCACAAACATTAGGATGGCTATTAAAAAATAAAAATAAAAAGGGAAAATAAAAAATAAATACACAAAAGGAAAACAAGTGTTGTTGAGGATGTGGAGAAACTGGAACCCTCATATATTGCTGATGGGAATGTAAAATGGTGCAGCCATTGTGGAAAACAGTTTAGTGGTTCCTCCAAAAGTTAAACATGGAATTATCATATGATCTACAATTCCACTCCCAGGTATAACTAGAAAAGAGGAACTCCAACAAATACTTGTTTTACAATGTTCATAGAAGCATTATTCACAATAGCCAGAAGATAAACTCAATCCACGTGTCTGTCAAAAGATAACTGAATAAATAAAACATGATATATACATATAATGAAATATTTTTCAGCCATAAAAAGGAATGAACTACTGATACCTGCTCCGTGGATGAAACATAAAAACAATATGCTGAGTGGCACAAAAGGAAAAAGTTTGATTCCACTTACAGGAAATATCTAAAACTGGCAAATTCATAGTCAGAAAGTAGATTAGAAGTTGCCCGGGGCTGGGAGGAGGGAAAAAATGGGGAGTTATTAATTAATATGTACAGAGTTTCTGTGTGGAGTAACAAAAAAGTTTTGGAAATAGTGATGGTTGCCCAACATTGGGAATGAAATTAATGCCACCAAACTTTACACTTAAAATAGTAAAACATCATATTTTATATTATGCATATTTCACCACAATAAAATATGTCAGCAAAAAAACCCAAAAAACAAAAGAACACAAATTGAAAAAATGATCTTAAATTTCCTCTGTGGAAATAAATATAAAAGAATAGCCACAGACATATTTTGAAAGAGTAATAAAAGGGGATGTCTCAGTAAATACTAATTTAGTAATTTAAAATGTGGTACTAGACTAAGAATTAAGAGATTTTTTTTTTTTTTAAGTAGAATAGAATTCGAACTATGACAGTAGTGGCATTTCAAAACCATAGGAACTGAGTTGATTGTCTAATAAATGGCATAGACAGAAATAAACTAACAGAAATTACATAAAAGTGAACTCCAGGTGAACTAAATATCAAAAACTAAATAAATTATAAAAATGCTACAATAAAATATAAGTGAATATTGGAGCTTCCACTTCTGAAAAGATAAAATAGACATACTTTTCCCTATTCCTCCCACTGAATACAACTAAAAACCCTGGATATTACACGTAAAACAAACTTAAGAATACTTTAAATGGTAGGGAAAAAAGCAAGAATCTTCAAGATCCAAGGAACAACACAGCTTTCCTGGGTTTTCTTTTTCCCTCCTATATATCAGACTAGAATGGCTGAAGAAAGCTCTCTAAACAGAAAGAAAACAATAAAATGAGGAATCTTGGAATATTACGAAGGAAGAACAGAAATAGTAAAAATATGGATAAATACCATGCATTCCCCTTCTCCCACTGAGTTCCCTAACTAGATGATTGAATTTTCTAACTTCTTTGATAGGTGGAGCAAAAAATTTAACACTGTTGATATGATTCAAAATGCATGTACAGTAAATAGTTAAGACAATTATAAATGTGGAGAAGAGATCTAAAGGGAAGTAAGGTTTCTACACTTTTCTTGAACTAGTAAAATGATGAAACTAGTAAGCTGTGATAAGTTTTATATATATGTAATACTTACAAAGAGCACTAAAAAAGCTATATAAAAAGATGCACTCAAAAATGAATCAAAATGGAATTCTAAAAATTATTCATGTAACCCCGAGGAAGGCAAGAAACAGAAATGTTAAAAAGGGAGAACAGAAAACAAAAAAAGATAAAGCAACAGACTTAAGCCCTAATAGACTAATAATTACATTAAATGTAAATCGTCTAAATATACCAATTAAAAGATATGACACAGTGGATTAAAAATATGTCCAATTATCCGCTTTCTACAAGAAAATCACTTCAAATACAATGATATAAGCAGGTTGAAAGTAAACACATAGAAAAGAAGACATATCATGCAAACATTAATGAAGAGAAAGCAGAAGTGGCTACATTAACATCAGATAAAGTATATTTGGAAGTAAAGATATTACCAGAGAAAGAGAAGGGCATTATATAACGATAAAATAATCATTCCGCAAAGGAGACATAGTAATTCTAAATGTGTACTAATCAAACAACAGATATGCAAAACATGGAGACTTCAACACTGCTCTCTGAACAATTGATAAAACAACTAAACAGAAAATTAGTGAGGATAAAGAAAAACTGAACAAAACCATCAACCAACAAGATCTATTCAAAATACATAAAACACACCACTTAACAGCAACACAATACATTTTTTTCAGTGCATATGGAACACATATTAAGAAAGACAATATCCCAGGCCATAAAGCAAATCTCCACAAATTTAACATAATGGAAATCATGCAGAGTATATTCTCTAACCACAATTGAATCAAACTAAAAATCAATAACAGAAAGATATCAGGAAAATCTCCAAACACTTGGAATATAAACAAAACACTTCTCAAAAATCCATGGATCAAAGAGCTAGTCTCTAGGAAGGTTTTTAAAATACTTAAACTGAATGAAAATGAAAACACACAGCATTTGTGGGACATATTTAAAGCAGTGCCAAGAGGAAAATTTATTTATAATAGAAAGGAGGAAAAATATTAAACAAAAAATCTAAGCTCCCACCTCAAGAACCTGGAAAGGAGCAAAATAAACCCAAACAAAGTAGTAGAAAATAATAAGAGCAGAAATCAACAAAATTGAAAACAGAAAAATAGAGAAAAATCAATGAAACAGAAAGCTGGCTCTCTGAAAAGGTCAATAAAATTGAGAAGCCTCTTAACATGATCAACAACAACAAAATTATGCAAATTATCAATATCAGGTATGAAAAAGATTTCACTATAGACTGTGCAGACATCAAAGAGATAAGGGCATATAACAGACAACTCTACACACATAAATTTGACACCTTGGATGAAATCATCCAATTCCTTGAAAAACACTAGCTTAACATGAAATTCAAATTTAAATAGCCCTATAACAATTAAAAATATTAAAGGGGCTGGCCACGTGGCTCACTCAGGAGAGTGCGGCGCTGGTAACGCCGAGGCCGCAGGTTCAGATCCTGTATGGGGGTGGCCAGTGTGCTCACTGGCTGAGCGTGATTCAGGCAACACCAGGCCAAGGGTTACGATCCCCTTCCCGGTCAAAAAAAAAAAAAAAAAAGTAAAAATATTAAATTTGTAATTTAAAAACTCCCCCAAAATAAAATCTCCAGACACAGATGGTTTCATTGGAGAATTTTGCCAAATTTTTATAAAAAGGAAAACCAATTTTACACCACCTATCCAGAAAAACAGAAAAGAAAAAATTCTCTACTTTATAAAATGAACATTGGTTAACACCAAATCTAATCAAAGACAGTACCAAAAGAAGGAAAAGACCAATACCCCTCACAAAAATAATGCAAAAATCCTTAACAAAATAAATATTAGCAAATAGATTTAAACAGTATGTAAAAAGAATTATACATCTTGATGAAGTGAGGTTTATTCCAGGGATGCAAGACTGGTTCAATATTTAAAAATCAGTGTAACACATTTATATTAATAGGCTAAAGAAAAATCATATCAGTATATCAATCACACACACAAAAAAATCATATGGCAAAATTCAACACACATTCATGATAAAAACTTTCAGAAAACAAGAGAGAAAGCATCCGAAAAATAAACAGCTAACATTGTACTTAGTGCCAGAAATGATTGTATGCCCTTTAAGATTGGAAACAGGGTAAGGATTTCCATTCTTATGTTTCTTATTCAATACACTGTTAGAAGCTCTAGCCAGTGCAATGAGAAAAGGAAATAAAAGACATACAGAGAAAATTATCCTAAGTGAAACAACCCGGGTACAGAAAGAGAAATACTGCATTTTCTCACTCATTACTGGGAGCTGAATCCATAAATAAACAAAAAAGAGAGACAGAGAGAAAGAAAGAAACAACAATCACAGTAATGCTGAACTTTTAGAAAACTAGAGGAAGAAAAGGGGAGGAGAGGGTGCGAGGGAGGGGGTTAATGAGGAATTGGTCAACGGACACAAAGAACTATTGCGTATTATAATGATGAATAAGCTAACTATACTGATCTAACCATCACATATTCTACACAATTATTGAAAATCTATGTTGTACCCCACACATATGTATAATAAAAAATAAAAGATATAAAAAGAAAAGAAAGGAAGCAATAAAATTTCCCGTATTTGAAGATAACATGATTGTCTACATAGAAAATCCCAGTAAAACTATAAAAAATTAGAATAAATGAGTTCAGAAAGCTCACAAGATAAAAGGGGCTCAGAAAGGTAACAGGATACATCATAAACATACAAAAATCAATTTATTTCTATATATTAGCAATGAACTTTTGGACACAGATTAAAAATATAATGCCATTTATAATCATGTCAAAAACAAAATACGAGAAAATCTAACAACACACACAGGAGGTGTATACTGAAAACAACACAATGCTGATGACAGAAATTAATGAAGATACAATGGATACACATACCATAATCATGGCCTGGAAAACACAACATAGTAAAGATGTCAATTTTCCCTAAATTGATGCAGAGGTTTAAGGCAATTCCTTTCAAAATCCCAGAAAGATTTTTCATAGATATTATACTAGATTATTCTAAAATTTATATGCTAAGACAAAGAAAGAATAGCTAAAATAATTTTGAAAAAGCATAAAGTGCAAGAAATCTGTCTACCCAATTTCAAGATGTACTACTTAGCTACAGTAATCAAGACTGTGTTATTGGCAGAGGGACAGAAACATGGGTCAATAGAACAAAATAGAGAACTCATTAGTAGAACCACACAAAATATGCCCAGCTGATTTTTTGTAAAGGTGCAAAAGCAATTCAATGTGAGAAAGAGGGCCTGTTCAAAAAATGGTGCTGGAGCAATTGAGCACTGAGGCAAAGAATAAACCTCTACCTGAACCTCACACTTCGTATAAAAATGAACTGAAAATGGATTAAAGACAAATGTGTAACCACAAAACATTGAGAAAAAATATACAGAAGAATATCTTCAAGATCTGGGGCTACATAAAGTTCTTAAACTTGACACCAAAAGCATGATCCACAGCAGGAAAAATTGATGTACTCCAATTGGTACTCTCCAGGGCAGAAAAGTCCATTGTCATTTACACACACATGCTTAAAGCCAATGACAGACTTACCTGCACACACACACACACATACTCACATGACCCAAGCTCTGTGTGTGAGAGCCCCCAAAGCCTGGTCAGGGGTTTGAGGGCATGAGGTTGGCAGGTCAGCAGGAAAGGCTTCAATAAAGTCAGGCACTGAGAACTGCTAGTGAAGGCAAAGACCAGGTAAGCAATGACACTAAATAGTTAAGAGTGGCAAGTATAATTAAGGACATGTTATGATTAACATGCCCCAAACCAAATACACCTAATTTGGCTCAGGAATTGGTAAGAAAAGTGGGTGTTTTGGGAGTGTGAAAAGCAAAATATTCTAGTGAGAGGTACAAAGGATTTACAAGAACATCCAAAGACTACTGGATGAAGGAGGCTCAAACATGATGCTTGGGGATAAAAAACCAGACAGATTTTGGCTAGAGGAACACATATAAGTGAATGACAATCTATTGGGTGTTGAGCTAGAAGTAGCAGAATAGTGCAGTAAGAACACATGATCAGGACTGAGGCCTTTCAGACAAATGCCTAGGAAGACTATATGACTTTTCAGGCCCCCAGTAGTGCATGAAGCCACTCTCTTCCTGGCAATGTCTTAAAAGAATTCAGAATCCTTTAACAACAGGAGTCTTAGAATGGTATATCTGAAGAAGTGCTTACCATACAGATAAGAGAACTGAGGTACAGATGATAAATGATATCCAAAGGTCCTGAAGCAAGATCATAGCAAAATCTGGACTAAGACCCCGGTCTCCTTATTCCTGCTGATTTCTTTAGTACACTGATTTTGTTACAGCCATTAGTTTGTGTTTACTAAACTAAATCAATTTAGTAATCACTGAAAATAGTATCTTATTTTTAAGATACCTGCTAATTAAATAAATGGTAGTTATTAATATCCATTTTCTCAAAACCCATATAAGTATCTTCAAGGTTTCAGGTAGAGTGCAGCCTGAGTTTTCTCAGGGAATCTTAAGTAATTAGCATTATTGTGTGAACATCCACCTATCTGTTTTTTTTTCTCCCAAATATGAGGGTACTTCAAAATGTTCATGGTAAAATAGAATTAAAAGATAATACAAACCTTTCCATGTCCTTTCTGATGTACCCTCATACATGAATCAAGTCACCAAACACAAAACAAAGCTACTTCTCTGATTTACACTTGGGAGTATTTGTTGAGAATTTCAATGTACTAGGCATCTATACCATGTTATACTTGTTTACAGAAAGTGGATGAAACTGGAATAAGAGAAAACTGTACTGTTATTAAATAAAGACATATTAGGATTATTTTGTAAAGAAGAAAAAAATAATACTCCCATAACTTCACAAGTCCTTGAATGCAGTAAAGAAAACATGAGACAGAGACTACTGACTTAACAAATGGATGACTTTATTAAGAGAGAAGGACAAGATTGGTTTTCACCTTGGTCAAATCATCCAGAACAACAAAAGCACACAGACTTATACAATACTTTGGTTTAAAAATTATGCATATTATCAATGTTAAACCTGATGTTTAAAGAACCAAATGGGACAGAAGGTGGAAAAAACAAACCAAGAAAACACAAGCTTGCATAGATGAATTAATGCAGATGTATGAGTACAATTGGCATTTAAGGGAGGCTTGAGGACTGGAGAGTGCTTTAATGACACTGACCATCTCAAGCTCCCAAGACACATGAAAGTCACCAGCACCATGTTTTTCATTTTCTTCAATGAGATCATGAGCAGGAATAAATTGTGCTGTATGAAGGTGAATTGAAACAGACTTTCCACTAGCCTAGTCCAGATGGGTGCATACATACCCACCAGTACCTACCATCGGTCACCTTTAAGGCATCCATAAAGTGTCCCTCACAGTTAGGCATGTAGTTTTAGGTGGCCTCTTTGTTTTCTGTCCTCAGACAGGCAACTATATTCCATCAAAGTTCTGTTCTGTTCCATGAAATAGCTATTTCAAAGCTGCCTTTCTCTGTGGCGCTTGGCTATAAATTGATGAGCACTTGGGATATCTCATTTGTTTTTATAAATATATCCACATTCCAAATGTCAAAGGATCTCTTATTAAGAATATGAAAGTGGCTGGACGCTGTGTGGTCTCTCTCAAGAGTTCACTTTTACAAATTATAAGACAAATAACAGTATCACCTCGAATTTCCTGAGCAACTTGATTTACATGAGTGAACTCTTGTGTTTTTTAATTCAGCACCTTTTCAAAATATATATTGTACCAGGATAGAGTCTTCTTAGGGCAACCCCCATTACAGAGAAGTCTCATTTTGGAACATTTTTTTTATATGCTATCACCCCCATTATACCTTCTCATTATTTACAATATTTCATGAAATGAATGTTGAGTTTCCTGGAAAAGGCAGATGAAATATACAGCTATTTCTGAGAAAGGGCAGTTAGCTTTCAGTTTACAGCAAGAGCTGAAGTTATAGCCTATGGGGATTTCAAAGGTTAATTCAATCAGAAGTACAAAAATTCGGACATCAAAAACCCTCTCACCAAATTTAACAGCTAGAAACTATTTTAACAATTACAGCCTGAAATTCAGTGCAACAAAAACATATCCTAAGTATATAATGTGTCATAGTATATATTCTTTCACTGTCTTCTCTTCATTGTTCTTAATCCTTGCTTTTTTGTGAAGGAAATGTCATTCAAACCCTTTCAATTCTTTTATTCATTATATATGAACCTCAGCAATGAATAATGGGGCACTAAATTACACAATTAATTCTGCCCTTATCTGAAATGTTGAAACCAGCACATTGTTGGCTCTCCACACTATGAAAAGTTACTCAAAAAAAGAAAAAAAGATATTTTACTTTGCTGAGAATGCACAAAAACATATTAAATCTATTAGGAACATGGTACTAGGCAGAGTTCACATACGTATAAGGGAAAGAGAATGGTTTTTAGGGCCAGATATTTCCACAAATAAACATGAATACTTGGCATGATTCTGTTAGTTTGTGGCATCAAATAGAACCTTTAAAAACCACTCTGGTATCTTCCCTACCATAGCAAAAGTTTTCCTGGTTAATTTTGTCTTAAAAGTAATAAAATAGAAACACTCTTCACATCAGCAAATCTTCTATTTTAAGTAAATGTCTCTTTTTTTATGTTAATGTTAAGCATTTCAATACATGTAGGTGTTGGTGAAATTCTTACAAACAATCTGAATGTCTTCACTGCACAATAGACCCTTTGGAAATAACTTCTACATAGTCACCTCTCAATTACTGAAGAAGTGATCACCTGGTGTGGAAGCATCTAGCCAGGAAATTCTCACTCTCCTACCAGTCTTTTCAGTTATGCCACAGCTTACTCAGAGATTGACAACAACTTGAAACAAGTTGAACAGATTGAAACAACTTGGGAGAAGAGGTCCAAAGTTCTGATGACAGGGATGCTTGGGAATAATCTGTGAATTTTATATCTCAACGGAGAATTGACTGCCATTCACACATAGGAACTACGCTGACCTCAGGTGGAGTCAAACTAATTTAAGGCAATACTGCTCCTCACAGACATTGCTGGTATAAAGTGCAGGTCTCACAGTAAAGGTGACTCTGTAATAATGAGATTTTCCCAGTTTACCCCTTAAATTTCAGCATTTCTAATGACAGTTGTTAAATGCCAGGAGGAGCAACAGCCTCTGACTCTTCCCTTTAATAGTCTTACATATCACCTCGGATAAAGAGATTCTTCCACCAAGAATTTGAATGACGTGTCCCATGCGGCATTAACAGGACAGTCTCCAGTTTGCTTCTCCATGCCCATATTACCTATCATAGGCTAAGAAGAAAAAAGTATTCTATCATCAGTAAGATAAACAGATATGGCTTTAAGACTCACAGGCACCACCAGATATGAGAAGAAAATAGGACCATTTTACAGTCACTTCTTTATGAGTAACAAGTAATGGATCAAGTATTTTTAAAATCTTTCTTTTTGCTGAAAGATCAGGTTTTGATTTTTTTATGATTGTTTCTAAAAAAGCCTATGTCATCAGAATATGGCACACTATGTATAGCAAAATCTACCTGAACAGCGTTCCCTTTCATTAACACTCCCTGCATGAACACTGTTTTCCCAAATTGGAACAAGTCTTTGACCACAAGCTCTATTTTGTTCTTAGCCCTTTGAAATCTGTTTACACAGGGGTCTCACTCTTTTACTGGGCTGAAGATCTTAGTTATTTTCCAAGATAATCATCATTGAATAATGAATCATCTTGGTAGTCCCCAAAGTGATTTTTATAGAAAGGCAACACTCATTAAAAACTGAGGCCTTAAAATGTTAACCACTTATTTGGTAAACTGAATGCACCATATTATAGCAGGTATTTCCAATTTGGCACAAGAGAGAATTTAGAGAAGATCTGATAGTATTAAAGAAAAGTAATTATTAGCTAAAAGCTAATTATTTTTATACTAAAAAGTATATTAAAAAGTCCTGACTTTGAGGGAAAAGGATAAACAACTGTCAACAATGAGTTTACTTATCATACAATTCAGCTTCATTCTACAGCAGAGAAGAAAAGGGGGAAACCAGTTGGGTCCAAAATTTCCTAGAGTGAGTTTAGTGCAACACAAGGCCTAAGTCACACATATTTGGGAGGATGTTGACCTAGATCCAAGTGCCCACTGCTGTTCAGAAAAGGTTTTTCTCTCGGGAGCATCTATCCATATCTTTCTCTTTTAATTTAGGTGTTTCTCTATAATCAGAAAATCATATCTTTTTGTCTTTGCAATTCATTAGTATACTGCTGGTTGTTGTAAAGACACTTGAAAAACAGTAATTTAGGGTATGCAGTCACTTTCTAAAAATCTCAATATTCTTTTAAAGCATGTGGAGCAACTGTCCAGTCCCCCAATACAATAATCATGTTGACATAATCAATAGTGGTTTGACTATTTTTATAGTCAAACAGAGTCATTTTTTTTTCCCCATTTAATCTGACCCTTATCTAACCTTGCTTCCAGGCAATGATGTACAAAAAATTAGGTGAGGGAGAGAGGGTCTTATGACAAGGCCCTATAACATACTGTGCTCTTTCAGCAGCACTGGTGGTAATGGGGCCTGGCCTCCAGAGAACAACAATACAGAAACAGAAGGATTTTCCAGGGCCAGAGTACTGGTTTATATCACAACACTAAAGCATAATACATTGTGGGCCTAAAAATTAAACTGTATGTGCTCCAGCAGCAGGAACAAGAACAAAATAAGTGTTTCCATATTTACATAAAAATGACAAAGCAGAGAACACAGTGAAGAGTGTCTGGCAGTTCATGAAAATACAGTGGTTAGTTGTTTCTATAGTCTCAAAGATAATTATTACATTATTTGAATGAGAAAATAAGAGGATTTAACTGGTTAAGTCTGATTTCTATCTCCTTATTAATAGGGAAATAATTACTCTGATACTCTTAAAAAACTGCTTTACAAAAAAATAAAATAAAATAAAGATAAAATATCTTAAAATTCTAATCTTTTAAAAACCTAAAAAAAAGTAACAAATTTTCAAAATAGATGTTGAATTGGCTATCACAAGGGAAATACCACCTTTGGTCACTAAGACAGATGAAACACTAATATATTCTACTTATGTGTTAAGTGGCCTGACATTTCTTTGAATGAAGTATCTTCAGTTAACATTTTATAATAATAAATATGATTGGATGAAGTACATGACAGGCAAGAGAAATACAGAATTTTTAAAGTAAAACTGACCATTGTATGAGATAGAAAAATAAACATTTATAAAATAAAATAAAGCAAATGGTGCTGCCCATTTGCCTAATTATCAAATAAAAATACACTGTGTTTTTTCTTTAAAGTTACCATAAAAAAAACTTTTAAAAACATGAAGCAAAATCACAGGGCAGATAAAGAAAAATATAGCATTACTATATGTCAACAAGGCCTAGATTTTGGATATTAAAACCACTATCTGGAATTTGACTTAAGGCCAGGACCTCCATTTTGTCTACCCTTCTCTATAAACAAAGATTTTTCTTTATTCATTTCCTCACAGCTATTCAAAGTCCTTTTATTTTCTTTTTCCTTCATTTCTCCAAAATGACTATATCCCTTAAAGTTTTGTTTCTTTCTAGATTATCATTTGTCCAAAATTTCCATCTTAGATGTCTTTTGCTCAATTTCCTACAATACAAAAACTTCATGAAACTAAAGATCTTTCTCAAAATGAGAAATCCACATCCACTCTGAGAAAACTATTCTAAATAGCTTCTTGAATATTGCCAGACTTTAAAGTCTATCTGGAAAGATAAGGCAAACAGAAGGCAGGTCTCTGCAGGGAAAAAAAAAAAAAAAAGATTAACAACTTCTTCTTTAGTCACCTATATGTTTCTTTCCTTAACAAAAACCATAGTAAAATATCAAAAATATCAGATTCATACAATGAGAAATAACAGCAAGCTGAGGAGATATATTACATACTTATAAGCTTGATTGCCATTTATGTTAACTAGGTAGCATGGGAAAATACACAATTCCATGAGGTTAGAAATTTAGACAAAGACTAAATTTCTTGAAGAAGGGCTTAAAGGTCTTGTTCAAAGGAATACAATGCCCATTTAAAAATATGTAGAACCAAATACTTAGATAAAGAACCACTTCATCAAATTTAACTTCACGTTGAATTTATCTAATTATTGACACGTAAACAAAACATTGCTGAGGTTGCCAACAAATACTGCTATGTCTTTTTTGTGTGCATGCTGTCTTTTACACAAGAGAAAAACTTCAATCTACAGCCAGACAGACAGATGGCATTATCACTTATGCAATTTTCATTTTCAGTTGACCTTGAAAAGACCTGAGCTAAAATTCCAGAGAATTAAATTTTCACCAAGAAATACTAATAAGTGGTTCATTGCCCAGGGGCTTCAAGGAGCCTTGCTATTGAGGAAGCCACAGAAGAATAAATACTGAGGAATGACATGTAGGCCAATTTTCCTAAGAGGCTTATAAGGATATGCAAAATCTTTACAATCCATATAGTCAGAATCAAATATTTCAAATGCTCCAATGTTTCTTACTTTATTTATGGTTGTGATTTTTTTTTTTCTTTTCCTGAAGAATACAAAAAGCAAAGGCTCTGACCTTCAAAATATTATATGCTAATGCACCCAAAAAAGCTATTTCTTATATTCTTTTATTCTGCATCACATCCAAACATGTTTTATTTTGATCATTCATCTCCATAAAATTCTAATGGCTAAATAAAACCTACACTCCAGATACCAATATTCCATAGCTAACAAAATGGCATTTTACAGAGCTCTTGGATACTATATCCCAGGAGATATACACAGCAGAGAGGTGGCCAATATTCAGAAGCTACATTTTCCTATACTGCCCAAGTGATCAGAAATAACCAAAACATTTGAAATCAATTAAAATTATTTATGGTCAGAAAATCACTTGAGGATAAATCTCAGGAATGCACACGTAGGACGAATAAAAACAGTCTGGAATGAATTCTGTATCATCCAGCAATATTTGCTACAGTGAGTCCATTTTCAAGGCAGATTTCTAGGATTTTACTGCTTGTAATGAAAACCTGGGGAGGGGAGGAAGAAAGAAAACACAATTAAAAGAAAATATTTTAAACTCAAGACAGTTTTTCTCCCAGGCAATATAATTTATTTTTTATTTATTTTATTTTAATTTATCAATATACAATGTAGTTGATTTTCGTGTCCCTTTACTTATTCCTCCTTTCCGTCCTCCCTCCCCCCCAACCTTCAACATCATATCTGTTCATTTATCCTAACAAGATCAAGGAATTGTTGATTATTGTGTTTTCTCCCCCCCCCACACCCTATGTTTGTTTGTGTGTTTATTTATTTATTTATTTATTTTTAGCTCCCACAAATACGTGAGAACATGTGGTATTTCTCTTTATGTGCTTGGCTTATTTCACTTAATATAACTTTCTCTAAGTCCATCCATGTTGCTCTGAATGGTAGCACTGCATATTTTTTTTTTTTTAATAGCAAAGTGGTATTCCATTGTGTAGATATACCACATTTCCCTTATCCACTCATCTAATGATGGACATTTGGGCTTCCAACTCTTGGCTATTGTAAATAGCACAGCAATAAACATGGGAGTACAGATATCTTTTCAACATGATGATTTCCACTCCTCTGGGTACATATAACCAGCAGTGGAATAGGTGGGTCATATGGTAGAGCTATCTGTAATTGTTTGAGGAACCTCCATACCATTTTCCATAAAGGCCGCACCATTTTACAGTCCCACCAACACTGTAGGAGGGTTCCTTTCTCTCTGCATCCTCGCCAGCATTTTTCATTCTCAATCTTTTTTATGCATTTCAAGTGGTTCCTGCATTCTTTGTTCTTGATTGTAAAATATTTATATACAGAATCAATGTGTTATGTCAATATTATGCATAAAATGCATGTCAAGGACAGTAAGGCACCCTTTCCCCCCAAAAAAGTGAAGCATACATACTGTGAGGAAAAAAAAAAAACCCATGAGTTACTTCCACTTAAATCAGGGATGGTAAAAATGCCACCAACTGATGGAAATTGTGATGGGCAGGTTGTTTTGATAAAGACATTTATAATGTCCAACTAACCCCATCTTTTAAATAATGTCTTTTGTTTTATTCTCAACATTGGACGAATGTTATAATGCAGGGAAGGAACACTTTTTAAAAATGCAAATGTCTGACACCCAGAGATTCTGATTAAATTAGTATGAAGTGTCACCTGTGCAACGGTGTTCTTTTAATGACAGCAGAAAAGGTAATTTAAAGAAATTTGGGAATATTATCATTAGATTTGGTAAAGGATAATAAAAATGTCTCTAAGAAATTTTCAAAAACTAAACTCCATCAATTAATAAGACCTAATATTTGTAAAGTCTATTACACTCTGCAAGCTTCTTTCACATATTTTACCTTATATGATCATGACAACTCCTTGACACTTTCTATTTAGATTGCTTCCTTTTTAACTTTTTTCTTTTTTTAGTGGCTGTCTGGCATAGGTGTCAAACCCTGAACCTTGGTGTCATCAGCAACACACCCTAATAAACTGAGCTAACCAGCTAGCCCATGTTTGCCTCCATTTTGTAGATGAGGAAATTAATATAAAAAACTACCTTTTCATTATTTTATTTTATAACTCTCATAGAAATACACATAAGTGAATGTATATCATCGAAAGGGCAAATATGTCCAAGTATTCTTTCCATTTTAAAGGTGTGGTCCAATTTAGATATCCATATTCTTTTCTCATTTTCTTTGTCCCATTTTTCTTCTGCATAAAAGTTTTGTGTGGGGAGTGTTTATGTATATTTTAAATCTAATTAATAGAGTCATGGGCAGATGAGAAATAAGAGCCAGTTCAGAAAAAGTACTCCAACAGATGTACGTGGAGGTCACAATTACCCTTAAGAACCTGATGAAAGTTAAGAACTTTCCAAGAGGAAAACGCAAATACAAAGACAGAAAATCTTGCATTCAATTTAAGATGTTTTGTTTTCTGGTTTTTGTCATTTTTGTTTGTTTGTGTTTTCATAAATGAAGAACACTATAACAATCTGTTGAGAGGAAGGTAACTTATTTTTCTACTCTAGTGATCAGAATACAGCATTTGAATTTATACCATGAGGCTTATTGAAAAAAAAGAACCTGAACTTGAACTATATATTTTGTTCTCACCTTTATGAGAAGACTCTGATTTTGAGAAATGACGTGTGGAACTATGCTGGTTTGTAAAATGACGGTGATCCAAATCCTCAGCATCAGTTACAGGAGGTGGTGGTGGCCTGAAGAGAAGCCAGAATTTAAAGAGATATTCTAAATTGGTTACTACAATTCCACATCCCATTGGATTAAATGGTAAAAACATTTTCTGTAGAAATAAAAAGACAATATGCTTTAAATTCTCACTTTAGTTCCTGGACAGTTGCATGACCTTAAAATAAATCATTTTATCTTACTATTCCTTTGTTTTGATGCACGTAATTCAATAAAAACAATTATTTTCTCAACATTTAATATGTTTGAGGCTCTGTGCTAGAGAAACAAAAATTTATGAAATATGATTGCTGCCATTAATAAGAAATTTACTTTGTTTGTTACCAAGAAAAAGGAAGAGGAAGAAAGGGAAAAACAGAAGAGAAGAAAGTAATAAAGTTAAGGAAGGAAGGAAAGAAAGGAAGGAGGAAGAGTAGGAGACAGGCAAGGAGGGAGAGGAAACTTTGATAAACATAAAATTTCACGAGTGAAGTTCCTTTATCCACGAGGTGGCAAAGTAGATCTTAATACATTTGCAATTTTTTGTGCCAAAGAAAACAAAATATTTTTTTAAATTACAAAATTTTTACTAAAATAAACTTTTCGATATCTTAATTACTTAATACAGACGAAGATGAAGAACAAAACTACTCTTTCTTTTGTTGGTGTTTCCCAAAGGTGTACCCGAATTTTTCATTAAAGCATGGCACCAGATGAGGTTAAGATTTATCAAATACACAACCACGTTGTAGGGCATTTTGTGTAATTACATATAAAATCTAGAAGGTATAAGTACACTGAAGTTTGTAAAGTTATAGTAAGTTTGTATAATGGACTCTGTCATATACGAATTCCAGTATTTTCAAATTTCTCACCCTGTCCCCAAGCAGTAATTCACTCCTGGGTATTCAGCATCTATCTGGGAGAGGTTAGCATAATATGTAAACTTGTATATACATTGAGGACTGTGCTATGGGTTCTACATAGATTATTTCAATAACTTTCAGGATAAATCTCCATGGTAGCTATCCCACACATATTTTAGAGTTAGATTGTGTTAGATAAGTTAAGTGATCTGTCCGAGTTTACACAGTTAAGTGGTAGACCCAGGGCTCAAACTCAACTGGACTTCAAAACCAATGCTCTTCGCTATATTATGCTTTGCTACCTAGATGTGTATTTTTATTAGCACCAGCAGCAGCTTCATGCAAGACTATATATATTTTCATATATATGTACCTTACATTTTCATATATGTACTTTCTATATGTATCTGTATCTTTTAAATACCATTTGAAAATATAAGATATTTTAATATTTTATAAGAAATGCATATATTTTTATATTTTCATGCATCTGTTATACACATATAATTAATGTGAGCATAGTTAGTAATGTGGCACTTTTGTTTTTTTCCTTGAGCCATTTGTACACAAATATTAGAAATTGAATGAATAGTGTTTTTCCTTCATTAACTGACGTTTATAACACTTACCTTAAAAAAGGTATGTAACACTTCAGCGTGTACATGCATATATGTGCATGTAAGGAAGAGTTGAAATTAAATATTCTGACTCCAGGATTAAGAAATGTAATAGCTTCACAGAACAGGTGGCTAAAGAGAAGTCTCAGGCCTAAGGAACAGGGTTGGTAATGAGGGTGGCAGAGTCCATTTACTCTTTCATTAACCCAACCTCGCTAGGCAATCAAAGACCAGAAAGACAAAGCCAAGTGGGGACACACAAAAAATCTCCACAATTATTGCCTTACCATCAACTCATCATCAAGAAAAAGGATGCTAGAGGTGTGAAACACAGCACAAGATGCCAGAAAATTCTCTAGGATCTCCATGTAAGCATAAACAAATCAATCTAGAATGCTTTCAGTTCTCATGGTGTGTTCTGTTCAAGTTTTTGGTTACAAAGAGAACAAATCTTGACTTATTGCTTCCAGGGGTCCTACCAAATTATTTTATTGCATTAGAGATAGTTATTTCAAAGAGTATTTATATCCAAAGTCGGAAATAACTTACTAATCAATAGTATGTTTTACAGTTTTTGTTGTATTTGGATTACCTGTTTCCTACTATTCTCATGAAATGATTTATATCTTTAAGTTGGTCATATAGCCAAATACCCTTCAGAACTCACTTCAAAAATCACTTCCACAAGAAACTTTCCTGGACACCCAAAGCAGGTTAAGCTCTTATAACACCCTGTACTTTTCATCCTTTGCACTTAACACAATCATGATAGTTATTTGTATAATTATTTGTTTAGATTATAAACTTCATGAGAGCATGAAACAGTTCACTCTTGTTGACTGCTGCTTATCCTAGTTCTGAGCAATTAGGCTGTTCAAAAAATATTTGATAAATGAATAAGTGAAAATAGCTATTTCATATTCATAAGAATACACTAGGAACTAAATAAGATTTATAAAATCTTCAAGTTTTTCTAAGAAAAAAATGCAAATAAAATACCAAGCAGTATACAATCCTATAGTTAAAAAAAATTGAAACTTGGGTTGAAACTTTTTCCAATTACAAAAAGTTAGAATTAATTCAGATTGCTAACTGGTTCTCTACTTCTTCAGAGAAAGTAGAAAATATTGTAATGGACAAAGAAATTAGATTCTTGACCATGAATGTTACAAGCTCTACATGAGATTTTGTTTCTCCTCTACTACTACTATTACTACACTGCAGTAATAACATCTTGACCCAGGAAGCTCCATGTTTCTCAGTCCTTGAAGCCACATCTTTCTGTATACATAGCTAACTGACCTTTTCTTCCATGATTAAATGTGAAAGAAGAAACCACAGACTCTAAACAGAAAGTAAACGTTCTGATATTACTTGTACAGATATCTATATATCCAAGATATACAGGCTTTAATTTTTAACTATGAAAATATAGGATTCATAAAAGTCTTATTCATTTTTCTTTCGACATATATACATACTTTCTGTAAATGATATTTAAAGACAAGTGTTCCTCTCAGGTCAAAAGAGATTTCAGTTCTATCAGCCTAAAGTCATTTTTCACTAATTTATAATAGCCATTTTTGATACAGAATCATTTAACTATTCATTCTTTCAATATACCAAATATTTTTAGAGTACCTATTACATTACAGAGACTTGCTCAGCTTTAATAAACCTTTTTAAATAGCCATCCCAGACTGTTTTAGCATATCTGCTTTCAAAGTTATTAGTGTTCTAAGGAGGCCAAGGACTTTGAAGACTGCAAAATAACCCTTAGATGATCTGAATCCATTTTACTAAAAAAAGGATAATAACCCAGACATATTAGAGTATTAGAGAATAGAATAGCTGCTTCTTATTTTACTTGGATACTGTAGGGATGTACTAAGCTATATAGTACTAAAATGTGCCTTAAAAAAATGTTTGGCATGTGCTTCACCAAAAGCTACAAGAAGAACAGATTTTATATAACTAGACAGACTATACTACCATTGTCCTTGGAGCAGTACAAACCTGATGTCATTTTCTGAAGGGTATATCTTTTGAAAGCATGAGTTTAAAAATAGAGATTTTTTTAAAGGACACCAAACATATTCACATGAAAGAAACAAGTCTGGCAGCTTAAGTGTGGGCAATGAGTGGCAACAGCAGTGTATATTTTTTAGTGAAATAAAATTATGTTTTAAGAATAAATAATAATCAGGACCAAAATTCAAGCTTATAATAATTCAGAGTTTTGAAAATATTAGATTCAGTGTCACTTTTGTCTTTTTGTATTTAATGTTTTCTCTTTACATTCCAATCATATTTTCTTTTGAAAGGCAACAAAAAGCAAGAAAAAAAGAGACTTAAATGCTGACAAATGAGGTGGAAAGACAGCAGCTGCTACCTAACTATGACCCAAACTGCTTTAAAGAAGTCAGAAAGTGTGTATACCATAGCCACAGCTATTTGATCTAGTGATATTTGGATAATCTGCAATGATTCAAGTCACTGCCTAGGCAAGTCAATGCCTAGGAAATTGAGACTCAAGACAGAAATGAGTTTGAACATGTGTAATTTTCATTCACACACCAGTGTGAACAGGAAACCCAATAAAAATGTAAACCTGAGATTTTATTCAGTAAAATGGTTAATCTCATGCCAACCAGCTAAGAGCATAAATTCAGTGAATACAGAGATAAGAACTGATTCTAAGAAAAAGGACAACCCTCCTTATACACCCTAGCTTGTGTAAAGTTCCCCTAATTTGACATGTACAACCCAATTTAAGACTACGAATAAAGTTTGAGAATAACCATTCAAGGCTTAACACCACCTCACAATTGCAGATTTTTGGATCTCCTCTTCAAAGAACAAACACTCTTCTCAGGAACTGACATCTCCTTACTCACCCCGAAGTCAACTTTCTCACTCTCTTTTTCAGGTGTCATCTTACCGTGCTGGCCTGTCACTCTTAGAACGGTGAGGTTCATCACTCTCTTTTGACTTTGAGTGTGCTGATTTAGCTGTTTTGGGCTATGGACAAAAGAGAAAATACAAAAGAAAACACATCAGAAACATCAAACAAAAGGTAAAGATTAGGTTTAAAAAATATGTATATCATGCTAGGCTTTCCTTTAGTAATTCCAGGTTACTTTACTAAGTTGAGCAACATAAAAGATTTTTATATACAGTTGTTCAGAGATAAAAAAAAAATCATAGGTACAATGTATACTGGAGGCTGTCAGTGCAGACAGATAAGTGGGCTAAACACACACAAACATGCTCCTCCCTGACAAAGGTGTGCTTGGCCAATGATTACTAACGTTAACAGCTGCATAGCAACTGACAAGAACTGGTGGACACCTAGGGTCTACGGAATCTAGGTTGTGCTCTCAAACTTATTTCTGTACACCTGATTTATGGCTGATGATTTTTCCAGCCAGGAAACTAAGGTACATTCAAGTCAACTTTTCTAAAAAAGGAACAGTACCAATACCAGTTACGGAATCAGAAAATCACCGAAGTCATGATACTTGCAAGAAATGTGGCCATTGCTCTCTGATTCTCCTGATTTATAATCTTTAAAATACCAACCCTTTCCTAGTTAAATTAATAAAAAATCTGAGCAACTCCTGGGCAATTATTTTTGGCTTAATTTATATAGCAGAAGCATTAGAGAATCACTGACTAAAATGAAATACGTTAGGAAAAAATCCTAAATTACTAAGAGGATAAGTAGTATAAGTATATAGTAGATATATATATATATATATATAATTAATTAACATGGAAATAATATTCGAACTTTTTAGACTGATACCTAGGTAACTGAGGAACAGAGAAATACCATTAGCATGATTTCTATGTCTTCTTTTTCCTCACAAACATTGCAGAGACTGAGGTAGGTCCGGAGACCCAAGGGAGGAATTTGCTCGAGAAAGAAAGGTACTTACTAAACATTAACTATACTATGGATACACATCCTAGGTTCCACCCTTTTGGGCCTAGTGCAAACTTGCTCTCTGAAAAGCCTTTACTGTACGAATTCTCTCCCTCTTCCTCTGCTCTTCTTCCACCCAGCTTGACCCTGTATTTGTTAGCGGTCTAGAGTTTGTCTTCCTCTCTCTACATTATATGCTATTATCAGGAAAAGATATCTTTGTCTTTCCATGTAGGTCCAGAGTGATGCCTTGAATGAAGTCACTGATTAGTTAAATTGAACTTGTAACCATGGTATGAGAGTCCTTCAAAAAGTTCATTGAAAGATTCATATTATCTTTTAATTTTATTTTCCCATGAACTTTTGGAAGTACCCTAGTACAACAATCAGATTACTTTACAGTAGGATGAACTGAAGTCACTGCCCATTTTGTCAATTATTTCTGATTAATGAGGAGAAAGATAACAATCCAAGCTCATACTAGATAGTTTTTGCACTGTGACATAAACTGATTGCTGGTGATAAGCAAACATCTGTTTGCCATAGACCAAGTTATGTCAGAGGAAAGAGCAACAAGTACCTGATAGGGATGAAGGATAATGTAAGCACAAAGAAAAAGTAGAGAGGAAGAGGTCACTATGAAAAATATGAAAGCATATGAAAATGCTCCATTATCCTGCAGTGTAAGTAAAATGAAAACTAAGATTATTCATGACCAGAAGCACTTCCATCTCAGTTGGTCTTCAATATTAGCAGTAACTTTTTGCGTAGTTACTTTCAAGAATTCAATAATTTTTCATAGCGAAACAACTCTTACAAATGGGATTCACATATGCAATACAGATAATTTGTACATCCTGAATACATGTGCAGAGCTTACCTTAAAAACAGAGTCCCCTTTTCATTTCTAACTTTATTCCTAATTAAAAAATAAACAAATAATACACCCTACCTTCCACTCAGGGTCATGTTTTCTTTTATCCAAAGATGATTTCTCTCGCTCCTTGGCTTTCTTGTAAGCTTTCTTTTCTTCAGCCATCAGAAGTCGAGCAATTTCCTAAACAAAATGCAGTCAATATCACTAACTACAGGGTTGCCAGTAGAAAATTAGTGGGATATTTCCAGAACTATCAGTTAGACTCAATAACTAACATGAACTTACTTCATCCTGGGCTACTTGAGCTGCTCTTATGTCCACCTGGGTAGCCTGTGGTATATAAAATATAAAATAAAAAATAATAATAATTGAAATCCATGCTGTCCATTTAAAAAGTCTATACAAAAGGGAATTTAAAACTAGCTGTGATTAATACCCCTGAAGTTGATAACTGGTTGGTATACTTTCACCAGCCAGAGCAAGGGCTATTTTTATCAAATTATACAGCAGGCTCTTAGAGAATTATCAGAACTTAATAATGGACAGATAGGGATAGAGAATTCTGTTGCTAATGCTTACTCAATAAGTAAAACTAGATACTCTATTCTCATTGTTTTGATTTTTTCACTCATAAAAAAAAGGTATCAGTTTCCCAGAGGACTATAATGCCATAAATCTCATGATTGATTCAACTCACAAAAACCCAGTGATTCACCTGAACTTTTGCCTTATAATGTGCTCACCAAAAGTTCTTCTTCTTGCAGTTTTCTGGCAATTTCAGCATCATACCATTCTTGATCCCTGTGAGTCACTCGTGATGGAGTAGAGACAGCTTCTTTCATCACTCTTGGCTTCATTCCTAGAAAAACACTCAATGTAATAAGGCAACTGAGGTTTTCTGAAAAGTTGCAAAATCTTAGATAAAGAAGTTTCTCTTTCACATCTAACTGACAATTTTGCCTCCAAAATTGACTGTGAGGCACATTGTAAATATTTTTTTCCCTAGGCATGGAAGTGGAGATGCAAATAATCCATACATTCAAAGTTACCCACCCAAACCTGCCTGGTAAAAACTGCCCTCTCACATAGTTTCTTCAACAGCACAAAATCATGTAAGGAACTGCAAGTGGGGCCTTCGCAAAACCAAAAGGGAAGAAAAAAAAGTCAATGAAAACAAAAAATATTTAGAGAAAATAAAGTTACAGAGTCAAAAGAGTTAAAAAGAGTTAAAAACGTTAAGCAGTCAAGACTGGAGGAGATGAGAGGCTTCCTTCTATTTACCTCAGGCTGCAAACCTTATTCCAGAGGGAACAGAAATAGCATCATCTGGGAATCATGTGATAATACCTGTTAGCTAACCAGTGGCCGTGCCATGGCTTCTGCTCTGACAATAAACAAACGCATCTGCTTTAGATTTTTCCCATAGCTTTGATCAGTTTGGTGTCATTGGTAACTTTCAGGGAAGATATAACATAAGAGAAATGTCAGGGAGCACATGACCCTAGAATTCTATTCCTCTGGGGAGAAAGAAATATGAGGGGCTGGTGGGAAATTTTGGCTTTTTTACTTTGAAATGTTATAAATAGCACATATTCTTTCTATTACTTGTAGGTAAGTGGCAAATGCTAATGATTATTTCAAAATTGTGGGTATTTCCCTTTTACGCCCTCTTACAAATTGTAATTACTCAATTGTGTGATTGTATTATATTCAGAAATAATAAAAATGTCAAGTGCAGTGAACAAGTCATCTAGAATAGTGACTTTCAGCCAATGGACTACTCAGGGAAGAAAGAAAATGTACTCCTGACTGACTGCCTGTCTCCTTATACCAATGGCTGTCAACCATGGCTATATAGTAGAATCACTTGGGAGTAGCTGTAAATAAACAGATCTGTCCCAACGGCCAGAGATTCTAATTTAAGTAGCCTAGATGAGCCCTGACCTTGGGTAGCTTTGTTTTAAGTCTTCCCATTTGATTCTTATTGGCAATTAGCATTGGAATTACTACTTTAGTGTACTCATATTATGTCCATCAAAATAAGAGAACTTTAAAGTGATTTTTATCAAAATGCCTCACCACACTTGATTCACTGGCTATTTAAAAAAAAAAGAAAGAAAGAAAGGAAAGAAATCTTGGACAAATAAAGAGAATCTAAGTTATCTTGTGAAACATATCTTTGCAGACCTTTCAACCTCTCTCGCTTTGTGGTAAACTCAAAAGCAAAAGACCCATATATACCTGTCTTTCCTCCAAATAAAGGCCAGAAAACCTGGCTTTCTTAGCTGCAGGCCTATTTGTACCTGATTACACAGACCACTTCAAGTCAACTCTAGAGTTAATGAATCTTACACTGGGCTGTGTTGGTTTCAACCTAGATTTCTGAGTGGTTTGAAAAAACAAGAAAACAGTAGCAAGAGGGGACCATATGTAAATGGAATATAAACCTCCCTGAGTTATGATTAACTTGGTCATAACTAAAAAGGCAGATTTCAGAGAAAATAAATAAAATTAGACTGGTAAGTTAGTATTGTGTTAGGTAAGTGAACAAAATAGGCTGCTATACCATATTTCAATACATAGAAAAATGCTACTTCAACGAGCAGTGCAAAGCCTAGTTGAGGATGACAGAATATACCTAGCTCCTTCAATTTTGCCATTCAGAGAAATGATAGAGTGGATGTGTTCAGGTATCAAGACACCAAACTCTCTCCACTATTATACCTCCTACTTTACACCAAAGAATTAACTGAGAGAACATTTTGCTTAAGTTCTATAAAAGATATAGTCAAATGAACAGTCTTTTGGTTTGACAGAACAGTAAGACTGTAACCTCTGGCAATTAAAAAGAAAGTGACAACTTCATTAATAACAGTCAGAATTTGAGGAAATATCTTTCTGAGTCCCAAATATTTAGAGGTAAAATAGTTTATTTAAAACCTTGATGTATCATTGGAATTTGCAAGTCTCATTAAGTGGAAAATCCCCACAGCCTGGGTTACCAGATTTCTGGACTGGCAGGACTGCTCACTTGCTGTAGAGTCCTCTGTGCCCAAGGTGAGAAGAGTTTTTGTAAGTATGTATAAGAAGGAAACAGAGATAGTGCAGAGTAAGGTTGTCATTACAGAAAACAGATGATTTTTTTTTTTTAAGCATAGTTAAACTGAAGATTAATGGAATATCTGCCCTCATCTTGGTAGCCTAAACAGAATCTGGAAACCAGCTTTCAAACTATCAGGTGAGTCACATTTTCAACAGTTTCATATATTTTTAAATCTAATTCTTCCTTGTTTTTTGCTGTTCACCACCCTCCACTTTGAGAAAACAAGAACCTCCCTAAGAACACAAGAACGCAAATAACGCTTCCCCCTTGAATAAATTCTGGTAGAATAAAATTGTCGAAAGTACTGGTATTCAAGAAAAATTAGTTCTAAATTAAGAATAAGATAAAATGATGACTAATTAATTTTTTGATATCACGCAAGAGTGTTTTATAATAAGCCAGGCTGACACTTAGGGAATGTTACAGTATTTTTGACTAACAATTCACGGTAGAAAAGCACAGATATTTTATGGCCCTGAGAGGTAAGAAGTTAACCTGAAGATAAAATTTATAAAGCAAACTGAATATAAGAAGATAGACACTAAGCAGTTCACATTGTAGCCTTTTTAATGCTTGCCTAGCCACACTGTTCTTTAACCCCTTGTGCTAGCAAAATAAAACATTTGCCTACAACTTCAGTAGTAGAGCGTGTGAGTCAGTGTTTAATTTCATGCTTCCTGAGCCTGTTTAAAACACACTGGAGCATAACTAAAAGCCATTAAAGGCTAACCAGCCCTCATAGCACACTTATAAGGTCAGATTCACAGAATGAGAAATGGAGAAATCAGCGTAATCACCATTCCTCACCCACACCTTTGGAACTCCAACATGTCTTTCTAAACCCAGATAAAGTATAACTTCCTCATAACCTATTTCAAATAAATTATATTATTCTCTCCTCTCTTCCCCCACAACTCTTTGTTCATGTCTTCCTAACAAAGTATATATAATTTGGAATTGTTTGTTTTCATATACATATTTTTTGCTTGATTATTAACCCTCTGAGGCTCAGATCCAAGCATAAAGCACCCAAGGCAAGAATATTTGTGGTAAATACTCAGTATGGCTTGCTGAACTTAATTTTAATTTTCTTTATAATCAAGTCCTTTAATAAAAGATAAAATGATAAGAAAAACCAGCAGAATCAACCTGAATCTGCAACCTACAAACCAGTTTCCCGAGTACAAGTAGAGAAGAAAATAAGAACAGGTGCGTTTCTTGGTACTCCTTACCCAGTAACCCTTCCTTCTCTCTAATACTTCACTAAGAGAAAAATGGAAGCAGGAAGATGAGTATAGTCTATCACATTACTAGATTGTGTGGTGCTAAGACTTCTACTGTTACAGCCACATGTAGAATTATCACCTCGGCAGTTTCCAAACAACAGCAATAACCATTACTGTGTCAACGATGGACTTCAGAGATAAGCCTCAGGGATGCCAGAAATTTGAGGCTTATCTCTAATATTCACTTCATTCCCATACAGATACCAAGAACTTACCTATATTGGCACTTTAGAACACTAACTGTAGAATTAGAGTTGGAGAAAGCTTAAACATAAAAAGTAATTTAAGGTAATCATTTTTAAACTTTAAGTTTATCAGTATCACCTCCCAGTCTAAAACATGCCCAAGCTCTACTCCAGAGATGACAATATATGTGAGACCCTTCGTTCTTAGGAAAAAGCCCAGCTGATTCTGACAAAAATGGACTGAGGCCCATAATTTGAAAAACACTGTCTTAAAAGATTGCCTATCCAACCCTTCATTTCACAAATGAAAAAGATGAGGTCTAGAAAATCTAATACTTTTAGCTCTACTGGCCTTTTAGTTATGCACATATTATTAAGGCAGTGTCACCAGATCTTCTGGGAACCCAGAAATCAAACTAGAAGTTCAGGAGCTTTGATTTGATATCAGAATCTCTGATGTACAGTCTTGGCAAATGGAGAACTGTATCTTGGATGAGCACTTTCACTGTTACCTGGGCCTGGAAGAAGCTTTGAAGGAATCAGTGTATTCTCACAGAAAGGCAAAGGTACAAATATTTTCCTTCTTTCTAAAGACCTGAGATTAAGTAAATGCCTTTTATAATATTTAGCTCCAGGATTTATTTCAAAACCATGAGCAAAGTGAAGAGGAAATAAGGTTGCTTAAGATGCTTATTAAATACACTGGTTTGTATGAACATACATGATACCAGAACATCCAGGCCTGTCCTTCATTACCTGTGTCATGGAGGTGGAGCTGCTCCTCACACTCTGAGAAGGGAGGAGTCCTTGGCCTGTGTCTCTTTTCTCTGTGCTCACCTTGCTCACGGTCCCTCCCATACACAGCTTCCTTGCAGTGAAGCCTTGCTTTCTGTGAGGTCTTGGGTGAAAGTCGGTCTTGGTATCGGGACTGTTTTTCCAAATTCTGAGTTCGATAGCTACTGCTAGCCTCCCAGTCATCCAATTCAGTGCTCAGAAATACTTCTCCACTGATCTTGGGTAGCGGAGATCTCTGGAGCCTCTGCCGACCAGACCATTTCCTTTCTTGCTGCTCACTGTTAATTTGGGGATCATCCCTCACTTTGCTCCAGCTAGAGGATGACAGGGATCTCTCTGATAAACAATGCTCTTCTACTTCTTCCAAGTTCTCCAGTGGATATTTTGGTTTCTCCTTCTTCTGCTTCATAGTCGTTCCATCACTTTGGAGTCTACAAGACCTTGAGAATCCAGAACCCAATTCCCTGGCCCTCCTTGACCTTGGCTGGTCTGAGTGGAGGTAGAGGGATGTGAAAAATAAAAATGCAGGTTAACTTAATGAGAGTATGAACTCATTACACCAGGGAAAGTCAGGGCCCAATTTAACATACTTTAAAAATGGACAAAACAGCTTTTTCAATTTAACAGATTGAGATGATGGGATGAGCATTTACTGACATGGTCCATGCATAAACGAAGGATTCTGGGTACACAACCAAAATGGTAAAAAACTCAAATTAAGTGAAATTACTTAAATCTGAAAGAAGAATTTGATCATGATTAGACAGAGTTAACAGAGGACTTTAATATTTGCCAATAACAAAAATTATAGCCACTAAACATAAAATTCTACTTATGAAACTAATCAGGAACTAGTATAGGGAAAAGTAGGGGCTGGGGAGACTTGTAAAACAGAAAATAATTAAGCCTTGCAATTTCAGTCAGAGGCTTTCACATATTCTTACTGGAAATGACAATAAAGCTGTATCAGAATGTTGCTAGTTTCTGCTTCAGCAGATTTTGGTATTCCTCTATCCTCGTCCTTATGTGGCTAAAGTAAACATTCCCAGCCACTTCAGAGAACAGCTCTCTATTACAGTTCAGTGTGGAAGAGGAAGGAGTAGAGGAGAATTTTAAATAATTAAATGACCTTGTTACCTTTAGATAACTAGGTCCTCAGTCTTAGTTGAAACTTGGCAGAGAAAAAAATTAAAAAGACATGTCACAATGGAATGCATAAAAAGGGGTCACTTCCTAAATACATTTCAAAAAACTTTGATACTGTATTATTTTTATAAAAATACAATATGTGTTAAATATATGAGGATACTTCAAAAAGTTCATAGAAAAAAGAATTAAAAGATAATACAAATTGTTCTACGAATTTGTTGAAGTATCCTCTGAAGTCCCCAAGTTTAACACAAGCTTCGAGAACAGCACATAGATGGATGATTCTGTCAGGTCTCATTTAGACAGAAGCACACCGTGAAAACAAAGGAAGCAAATTAATATGCACGTTGCAAGAACATACTGATTTTAACATTTTCTAAAACTTCTACTACATTTTGAAAGCAATTAAAAAAAAAAAAAAAAAGAAATCCTAATTCTAATGGAAAACTGCTAAAACAGCTAAGATAAGTTCCCTTCCGGAATTAACCATTTGCTGAATTGCATTTAAAGCAGTTACCACAATTTGATGAGGTTTAGAGGAAATGCAGGACTGTAAGTTTTCTTAGTTTTTAGGGTTTTTTATTATTTGTTGGTTTGTTTCATTTGATATTGTTAATCTGATAAAGGAATACAAGGGGGAGGTAATGCTCAATGCACCACTGATTCCATAAGGTTCCACTACAAAATCTGAAATTGTTTCTTCTTGAGCTTTCCAGAAGAAAAAAAAAATTTGCCTCAAAGATAAATCTACATCAAAATCTGTCTTCTAAACATTCTGTAAAACTATTTATCTTCATAATTAATGGTTTAATTTATATTTTACATAAAATCAAAAGTGAAACAGAAAAATTATTATCTGATAAATAATATTTGGTTAAAGGAGCAGGTACTTTTTTTTTTTAAGTCTATACTGACAACTGAGAAAGAATCAACATACTGTTTTGAATTAATATAACACTAACTAGCTACTTAAATCATGACCACATCCAGGGAACAGTGGTTTACAGCGTTAATACCAACGTATCCACAGAGAGTTGCATGAAAGAATCCACCTTTAAGCTCAAAAGAAACAAGAAGGGTTTTGTTTTTGACATGGATTTATGAGGCTATGATTTTTTTTTTAAATTCCTTCTAAACAGTTAACTGATATTAGTAATTTTACTTCAGAGGAATGTGTTGTAAGAATTATTACAGAGCTGTCAATACATTTTCACAGAGTTGACTGGAAAAAGAATATTCTCTAGTTCACTTGTTGTCATATCTTTAAATATGAGGAAGAAAAAGACAAGGTTGGGGAATCTATTTCAATCTCTTAAAGCCCCTCCTAGTTGAGGATTGAGAGTTGTACGTTTCTTGAGACTAAGTTATTTGGCAAACATTATTAACTCCCTCATTGCTAATACATATGCTAAGGTACTTAGAAAAGTTTGTGGAAAAAGAATTAACAAATAATACAAATCTTTCCATAAACTTTTTGAAGTACCATCATACATATATACACATATACACACATACATATAGATATATTTATATTTTATATGTGTGCCTCCATGTTTGTCTTTCAAAATAGGATTTTTGTTTAGATATACAAAATACTATATCATATGCACATAACATTGACATATATGTACAAATAATAGGTACTTTAGAGTTTATAAGTCTTTCACCAAAATTACATTTTTGATCTTCTCAACATCCATGTGAAGGACATATTTTTAAAATCTCCATTTTACAGATGAGAATAAAAGCCTTGGAGTAATTATAGTAGATAACTTTGTTAAAATTACAATTCTTCTAAGGATGGAATAGAACTTGAACCATGGTTTTATGACTCCAAAAACTATGACTAAAAAAACACAAATTACTAATATATCGGAATAACAGGTAAGTGGCTTTGAAAGGAAAACATGGACTCACAAATGAATAATATACACCATTTCACAGCTGATTAAGAAATGTTTTGCATAATTTCAAATTTGTAGAAAATCTACAAATGATCATTTTTAAAAGATCAATTTATTAACATTTAAGTAAAATAAAAGCAGAAAAGATGACCATTTCTATAATAATATACTGTGATTATTATGTAAGAAAGGCAAAAATCAAATTATACTTTAAGATAGAGTAGTACAATGAAAGACTATCCCACATGTGTTGAGAAAGGACCACTGCAAAGAACATAAGGATTGCTTTGTAAATATGAGCTGAATTGTAACATGGTTTCTGTGCAACTCAGCTTGTTCTAACTGAAAGGCATATAAATGAGGATCACATGTTTAGCAATGTATAATCTCCCAACAACAACACAGCTGAGGCAAGAGAAATTACAATATTTACACAAACCTGCTCAGGAGGTTGCCATTTCCTATTCCTCAACACTCCTTCAAATACCCCCCAGCCCCTCCAAAACAAGCCTATACAGCACTCCCTACAAATTTACAAAAGTAGTTCAAATAAATATAGGATAGACTTTTTTTTTTTTTTTTTTTTTTTTTTAAATTTTTAGGTGTCCCTGAAAACCCACTGAATTCTTAACAGTCTCCTGCTCTAGAGATATGAATCAGGATGACACACTCTGGTCAAAAGAAAGTTTGAGTCCCAAATCAAGTTAGTATAAGGCTTTAATAGAGAAAAGTAAAATTAATACTTTAGTATACTTAACTACTTGCCATCCTAATGTTTTTATAGACTTAACAAGTTTAAAAGAGTTAATTTTATTTACAGTGAACATGCCTCCAGAGCAAAAATAAAAATTAAAATTTAAAAAAAACCACCAGACACATTTCTAAGATTTTAATTGGAGCTGAAGAGTAACTCTTTATCTTCTGGTCTCCAGTATAGCACAATATGGCAATAATTTTTCTTTTTATATGATGTAATATGTAATTTCATCAGAAAACCCAGCATAAGGAAAATGGCTTTCAAGAAAGAGCTGAGCAAGTTACATACAGAGGAAGAACACATCAAGCAATAGAGAATCAACCTGTTTACTAAATAGGCCACAGAGCTGAGCTCTACTGACACAGTAAACGTAGAGCAAAAAATGTGACTGGGCAAGATTACACTCAAATTATAATAATCTGCCATCTACATCCCTTTCATTCTACTCATCAAAGACAAATACATACTTACCTTCTATAGTAGAATTATACAAAAGCATTTAATAATTGGTTTGCAAGGCCCTTTGGGATCACTGACCTAAAATCTTTACTCTCTAGAAGTTGCCTTCTGGTTTTGTTCACTTGTTATTGTAAGTATCGTTTCCAAGCTGAACTTCAATAAATACCGACACTTGAAACTATAGGAAATGCCCTTCCTTTGACAGATCTTTGAAAAGGACTGAACAATACTTGCAAATATCATTTCCCAACACACTTTTAAGATAAAGAATCACCACCACCATGACTGCCATCACCACACCATCACCACATTGTAAAAGCAGGCATTAGAAAAGCAAAACTCTGAAGGGACTTCTCTCCCTCAGAAATTATTCGATATGGTAATCAAATAGCAAAGAAAGCATCAAAAGAAAAAATTGAAGAGTGAATCTTAAAACATAATATTGTTTGTAATCAGCAGGCTAAAAACCATTGGCCTAGGTTTAAAAGACAAGAAAGCATGAAAAAAAAGCTTTGTTATCCAGTAACTGATACATGGTGCACCTTCTTTATTAAATACTACTTTGCTCCTTCAAACAATATTGCACAGACTTCCTTGAGAAAGGTTAAGTCTAGAGACTCATCCACCACTTTCCACATGCCAGTTTATGTGTTTTGAATGTAATACAGCATTCCTAGTGGCTACAACACAAAAGAATGCATGCCAAGTCTTACAAAACCATATTCAAGTTTTTAACAGCCATAAAAATGGGTCTGGCTGTCCAACTAAGGAACAGATTAATTTATTATATTCGAACAGAATCCTCCCACAAATCAAAATACACCCAGTGCCTGGGGATAAGAGAAATGTTCCCAGGTCCCTAAGATCAGTTTATAGACAAAATTAAAGTAGTGTCATGCAGTTGAGTCTAAGGACAGAGTAGGTCATGATGTAGACATTGTTACCTCCATCTTCATAATAGTAACTATCTCCATAAACATTGGCTCCAGAGAACTCTGGAATGTGTTTCTTTCGCTTTTTCTCTTCCTGTAATTCCTTTTCTTGCAAAAGGCGAGCTATATCCTACAAATACAAGAGGGAATGGAAATAAATATTACCAGAGAATGAACAAACTCCATACAGTGGAGTTCAACCTTCCACTGCCAAGCTTTTATAGGCTCTGTCCATGGCTTTCCAGATGTTAGGCTATCCAGATGCCATGAATGATCACTCCATGGACTGGCACATGATCTAGATGAGTGAGACAGGCTTTTTTTTTTTTTTTTTAATTGAAATTTAAATCTAACTCAATCTAAAGACATTCAAACCTAGTACTTCCTAGAACTGGTTACACAACAGAAATTTTAAAATACATATTTGTGGGACCTTTTTCCAAGCTGATGGTTCAGTAAGTCTGGGTGGAGCAGGATGCAGTGACCTGTAAAACTTTATAAATTATATTTATAATTTAATTTTAGAACTTTAAGAAATAATTCTTCAGGTGATTCCGACTGTCTTAAGTGAAAAAGAGAAAACAATCCTCCTCGTATCTCCCACCTGTCTCATCCCCCAGCAAAATGCAGCCAGTGCCTGGGGCTAAGAGCAAGTTTGATGAATAACATTTCAACCCTATTCCCCAAAAGATTACTATCCCTTTATGAAAACAAAGGTGTACATAAATAACTAAAAAATAATAATAATAAAAATAAATTAAATTATAAATGCCTCAAGAAAGGGCTGAAATGTCTATGGGAGTACAAAAGAGGGAATATTATTTCTGCTCAAAGAAATTAGTGCAAGACTTTGCATCTTGTTAGGCTTTGAACAAAGAACTGAATTCCAGTAAGCAAAGTAGAAAGAGAGAACATAAGCAAAGTTATGAATGTTTTAATGGACATCAATCTAGGGAACAGCCAACAGTCCAATTAGAACACAGGGTGTGGGCTGTTGTAGAGAAAGGTGAGGCTAGAAAAACAGTCTAAGACTGGGATCATAAGCACTCCTTATATACAATCTTCTGAAGTGTATTTTGTAGGACACGAAGAGTTACCAAAGGTTTTGAGCTACAGAGTGACAGTGTTCAGAATCTGAAGATTATTTCTATGAAAGCCAATAAAGTAACACATAAACTTTTATGCTCATGTATACCTTTATGGAGAGAAGGTCCATAGCTCTCATCAGATTCTTAAAGGCTCATACAAATATGGCAACAATACTTACTGATGCAAATGGTAATGACAATTAAATGTAATTTAAGGTACTTACTTCTTTACATTTATAATAAGGAATACAAGAAGTATTTTGATGTTAATGATGTAAATTTGAAGCAAGAATTATTATTCTTCCTTTTGAAATTTTCTGAATAAGTCCAAATGAAGAATACACTAAGACTGCAAGGCAACTTAAAAAAAAAAAAAAAAAATTCATCTGAATAAATCAGAATTTTTTTCACATATGTGCAGAAACAAGTTGGATGCTGAAGCCAGGTAAATAAGCAATAATTATCCACACCCTTAACTTTTTTTTTTACTCTTTATCAGAACAGCCTTACAAATCTGACTTTATGTTAAATAAATGCTTAAATTCAAACATAAAATATACTATTAACACACTGCTTCTTTAAAAAGTTCATGGAAAGATTCATATTATCATTCAATTCCATTTTTTCAATGAACTCTTTGAAGTACTCTCATATATACTTGATATGTATATTTTTTTAAATAAATAATCTATGTAAAAGCCCATGCATTAAAGCTTTGGACACCTGAGTGGGCACTCACAAAATGTAGCAACTCAGAAAGAGGTAAAGGATACAATCCTACTTAATGCGAGTATACTTTTCATATGTAGAGCTCTGAATTTTTATTACTTTGATGAAAAACTTATCCCCTAAATCCGAAAGTTAAGACGATTCTCTTTTCCCTTCCAGTTCAGGCCAGAGATGTTTTAAAGAGACTTTGGGAAAAAAGAGTAACTACTAATATGAATTTCTTTGGTTCAATTCTTTATCCATACTATGAAAAGTTTAAATTATTCAATCTTAAAGTCAAATGTCTTTGACTACTTAATGCATCGTTTTAATAAGTCTGTGTTTACCAGGTGCCCTGTGCTAGATTCATTACCTCTGATGTTTTACAAAGTAATATTTCAATCAGTTAGGAAGAGAGATAAGGGTGGGAGAGATAGCTTGTTCCCCTAAAACTAATATTTGTTATAGTAGAATTTCCCAAATCCCTATACTGTTTATTGCAGAAGTAGAAAGAAATGCAAACAATTCTCTGAGTTGTCATACTAAGCACTAACACTACATTTTCCTAATTGGTTTGCCTTACAGTAAACAAAAAAATTCTCCTGCTATACCTGAGGAAAGAAAAATATAAAGGAAAATTATCACGCCCAACTGCCAGCAGAAATTATTAAACTCACTCCAGGGGCCTTATAATTGCTTTCCTGCTACTGAATTTAGTCCCAATGAATACACAGTAATACCACTCTCCCAGTGTGGAGAATCAGGAGAGAAACAAGAGTTATGCCCTTTCTTTATAATGCATTAGCTAGTCAAAGGAAGAGTTTTTAATCAAGTAAAAAATAATAATGATAATAAAATGTCATACACCTTAGCACTCAAATCTTTTCGTTCTTCTAAGATCTCAGCTGTTTTGAGTAAGCTTCTAACTGGGTGAGAAGAAAAGGTTTGCTAGGCTTGATGAAGAAAACAATAAAGGATTTAATAGAAAACTGCCACTGTATTATAGCTAGAGATTAGCACAAGTCAGTTCTCTTCTCTATTTTTCAATATTACTGTGCAGTGAGTTCAGTTAGATGATTTCAATGTAAAGTAATTTCCCCTGGAACAAGATAAAGATGGCAATTATTAGTCACAGTGCTTGGATATAGCTAATCAGCTCAGTCACCTGTGCCATAAACAACCTCCTGGGTCCTCAGCTCCCTTCCTGTTAAAGGTTAGTCTAGAATGGCACTTCTCAAGTTCTGTTCCTGAGAACACTGATCTCAAAAGGTTCTCCAAAAAGAAAAAAACAAAAACAAAAACAAAAACAAAAACAGAAAAACCACAAAGCATTCAATAGAAAGCAAGTACCATATCAAAATCTTTAAAATGCACCTTGGCATATATTAAAAACTTTGATAAAAGAAACCTGTTATCTTTCTGTAACCTAGGATTTTCCAAATGTATTTTATGACAGAAGCTTTTCTTTACATAAAAAACATAAACCTTATAGAATTAGTGTTCTACATAACATAACTCGGTAAAACAAATCTAAGAAACTCTTAAGCCCTTTCAAAGTCATTTTCAATTTTTTTTTTTTTAATATGTCAGGAGGACTTACTTTGCGCTAATATGTTGAAATAACCCTGTTCCATAAAAGACTTCATAGAAAATACCTTTATTAGAATGTGAATTTAACATTGTATCTCACCTCTCCCTTTTCTGTTATCCCAGCTCACCCAACTCTGGGAAATGTGAAACTATAACCATAAGAAAGAGCACAGTCATTTTAATGAAAACATAGATTTACGCATTCTCTTCAATGGGCCAAACATCATGCTATGGACCAATAGGGAATCTGGATATATGGTCATATCCCTAAAGTTCTTATCTATTAAGTGTTAAAAACAACATAATCAGCATAGTGTAAGACATGCAAAAATGAGTGCCCTAAAAGAGACATTAATATAAAAGAGGTGCAGTGCAGCCTAGAGGAGCCCAGTACATCTTACCCATGTAGATGACAACTTACTAAAACATGGTATCAGGTTCCTTAGGGTATTTTAACGGTTTATATGATTTATAACAAGGTTATTTCTCCCTTAAAGTTTCCACCTCTGTTGCAGGTTTCAAAAAGAGAGAATATTGAGTTTAAGAACAATCAAAAGGAGATCTAAAAATGTGATGTCAAATGACTGTCAGAAAGGGGGGGATATTCTATTAAATTGCTAAACTTCTTTCTTACCTAGTAATTAGCATATTAACATCTAACGTGATAGGGATCTCAAGGCAGGTACAATCACAAAAGGGTTATTTTATAAAACTAGGAGAACAGAATAATACCAATTCTATGGATCGTAAACCATCAATATAATCAGGATAAGAATAGGGAGACAGAATTTAATAAACCAGAAGCTTTCGTACCACCTCCCTTTCTGGTCAAATATGTATAAACTTATTTTTAAAGTACTAAAACACAGAAAATCTTTTAATAGGTAAATGTACTGCTATTTGAGCTAGTCTCTAAAGATTATCAATTTATATATTATTTTAGACCATGAAATTCCAATCACTTTAAGAGTTCTATGAATAAGTGCTATGGCTTACAGTAGATTCATTTTTTTTTAATGCAAATTGGTTACTAAATTTATCCCTGAAAAGCTCATATTATAAATAGCATCAAATTGTTGGACAAGTACCACAAATTTTTCATGTTTGGCCATGCTAATGTTTTACTTAAGGAAAAAAAAAGTTTTCCCTAAAATAGTTGCACATTCACATACATTTGGACCTAGGTTCAAACACACACACACACACACACACACACACACACACACACACACACACACACACACACACACACACACACACACACACACACACACACACACACACACACACACACACACAGTCTCTCTCTCTTTTAAGAATAACTACGTTAAATCATCTAAACACACATTCCTTGGCTTTATGAAACAACAATGACAAATGCTTATGCTGTGGCTAGACAAAGTCACCACCAGAGGTGGGAAAGAGGGAGGGGGACAGAAGGTTAGCGAGAAATTAGTAAAGGGCCACAAAAAAATGATTACATCGTGTAATGTTGAATATACTAATTATCCTGATTTGAGCATCACATATTGCATACATGTATTGATATTCAACACTGTACCCCACAGATATGTACAATCGATTATGTTTCAATAAATTTTTAAAAATTAAAAATTTAATTTTAATAATAATAAAAGAACCTATGTATGGGTAATGTACTTTTATTAATCACAAACACACAGTCCAGTACACTAGAAGGCCCTTCAACAGTGTGCCTAGAGATAAATTCAACTACTATATTCAAGATACTATGTAAAACAGTTTTTTAAAAAAGAAACATACAAGAAAGGGAGAGAAAGAGAAAGAGTGAAGAGGAGGAAGGAGGAAGAAAGGGAGCGGAGGGGAGGAGCCCACAATTCTAATTAGAAGACACAAAATCTTTTTTTTTTTTTTTTTTTACATCTAACTCCCTGCATGGAAATATTACTTTCCTTACATCTGTGCTCTGTTAATAAACAAAATAAAATTATACCATAACAAAGCTGAAAATGCTAATTCATTCCCACTAAGTTGTATAACTCTACTACTTCTCATGCACAATGCTTTGGAAAAAGTCTCTGTCCCAAGTAGAAAGGGGCATTGGTCTCTATACTGGTTATTTTGGGGGGTTATAAACCACTCAAGAGAGTCAACCCCAAAAATCTCTAAAGGAGATTTCGGTGAAAATCCAGAGAGGAGTTTTACACAACCTTGCTGCTGAATAAGAATTTAGTAACTGAGAAGACTATAGGGAAGTAGAAGAGCACAGAGGGGAGGAAACAAAAACAAAAACAAAAACAAAAACTAGGGCAGTTCAGGAATAACAAGCAATGCTTTTTCAAAAATTGGCCAGAAGAATCAGTGCTACTGTCTCAGTTTCAGTCTCAGTCTCAGTCTCCTCTGCCTTTGTGGCACCGTGTTTCCAACGGATTAAAATAAACAAGTATTACATACATCCTTCAATGAAAAACTTTACAAATGCAAATTTTATTCATTTAACAGCAGACTAGTCAGCTGAGAGTCACATTTTTTTCTACAATAAAAGAACTGCTTGGCACAGAACCATCTTCTAATCTAAGGCACTAGTTGAAAAGTTAAAAAGTCTGAAAGAAGTTCCTTAAAGGCTAGTCTAGTCACTAAACCTCCACAACTGGATTTCTCATTTAACTTTTCCACTCTACTGGGGAAGGGGGAACATTTTAGCAGATCAAATGGTAGTGGAGGGCAAGCTAGCAGGAGGCCTGAAAAGACAAGTAAACACTTGAAGACCCCTCAAATCACACCATACTGGAACACACATAAGCCTGTTTAATTCTCCCTTAATTTAGCACGTATTTCTATAAGAGAAATTAGGATTGTTATAAGTGGCTGAATTGTGGGGAAAAACACCTGGTAAGAAAGCAAAATGGAAAGAGCAATTACTAATATGTACCAGAGACTTTATATATATGATCTCATTTAAATCTTTAAGGTATGTACAACTATCATGACATGCCTATTTTGGAACCTTAGATTCGTTAAGTGAGATGCTGAAAGTCACACAGCTAAAAGTTAAAGAGCTACAATTCAAACCCAGGTCAGTCTAACTCCAAAGCTCACATGTTTTATGTAGTGCCACAGTATATCTAAGTCAAGCAGTCAGGATACCTAAATTATACAGACATTTCTCTGGCTTCTTATCATAACTTGAGACCAATCACTTCCATAAGATTTAATTTCTTCATTTGAAAAATGGAGTTAACATTACTTATTTTATATAGTATTACCATGAGATTACTCATTGTGGTTATTATTTAGATTTTATATGCCTAAAATAAAGTGCTTTGGTTTCTCTTTCTATCCTGTTTTTCCCAGAATGGGGAGGGAAAAAAAAAGAAAAATCACAGGATAGCAGTAGCATTTATAAAAAGCCAACTTCATTACTCTGTTATTTTTAAAACAGAAGCTCTCCTGTCTTCAAAATATAATCACTTCTTTCAGTTCCCTGTTTCATCCCCAAAGCAAAGTCTTTACTATAGAGAGGCAACACATTCTGTAGTAAGAAAGAGCCTCCTGTGTTGATAATGGAAAGGATCAAAAATAGTCACTAATTCTTACTGATTATCACATAATTATGGTTTGTTTCTCGAAGAAACAAATACACTCACACCAGGTGTCTAACACTCATCTGGCACTGAACAAATCTTATAGGAACAAGGGTAGCTCAGTGGAAGTAGCAGTGTATGTAGGCTAGTTTACTGATGACTCTGATCATATCTATGGAATAGGGTGATCACATGTGCCGGTTTGCCCAGTATAGTCCCAGTTTATGTAATTATTAATAGTGTCCCTTTTAGCCCTCAAAAGTGTTTCTGGATACATAACAAATCATATGGTCATCCTACCATTAAAAGTAATAAATCATTTTCTTCTCAATTATAAACCAAGACAGTGGCTAAGAACACCATAATAGGTGTGAAAGAAAACAGACACAGAATTAATGTAAACTGAAATTGTCTGTTGAAACTATAACATAAAAGCAAATAATAGTTAACTGTCAGTTCAAGTCATCTCACAAACAAAACACTATTGTTAATTTCAGTAATTTTTAGCTTTACAAATAATAAAACTTAAAAAATATATACAAAATCAGGGCGGCGGGCACCACGGTTGGGAGCTGGAGCAGCAGCATGGAGCAGCTAAGCGGCATGGCCAAGCATGTCTTCTCCATCAAGTGCATCCTGAGCAAGCGGTTCCACAAAGGCAAGCTGGAGTACCCAGTCAAGTGGCACGGCTGGTCCTCCAAACTAACAGCTGATAGCCAGAGGAGAATATCCTGGACCCAAGGCTGCTCCTGGCCTTCCAGAAGAGAACATGAGAAGGAGTTGCAGAACTGGAAGAGAGGTAAAAAGCCCAGGGACTGGCAGAGGGAAGCACATGGTAATGTCCTCCTGCAGCTGGTGCTCTAAGCTCAAGGAACACGGAACTCCCTCCAAATCCAGATTCAGTTCTTCCTCCCCTTGTCCACTGTGACCTGGGGCCAGTGGCTGCCTGGGTCTAATCCTTCCCTAGTCTCTGGTTTTGCTTTGATAAATGATCCACAGACCATGTTCTCTCAAGGGGCTGGGTCAGGGGATGAGGGATAGGTGGTTTCCTTTACAGGCAGGCTTGGAAGGGACTTCTCCCAGACCACACCCTGCCCAGGGAGCTGTATCTTTGCCTTGCTGGGGCAATGCTCCCACCATGTTCCTACCTCTCTGTGCTTCCACTCCCCTCTCTGTTTCACCTCAGGAAATCTGGGTGGCCACCTGTGGCTCAGGCCAACATTCTTGAAAAGAGCAGGTTTCTTAAGCATGGACAGCGTGTCTGTGCTGTGTCTGGACTGCTCCTGCTTGGTCTGTACGATGGAATAGTAGTCAGTTTTGCTCCCAGTTTCCTGGGGCAGAGGTGGCAGAGGAAGGGGCTTCTCCAGGTCCAGCTTGGCTTGACTCTTCTCCCCAGAGATGAGGAGAGAAATTTTATTGATGGGGGAAGCAAGGCCCAGTAGGACTCCTCCAAGGAGGGGTCCACTGAGGTCCCTCTGCCTGGCAACAGTTACTAGGAGATGGGGTCTGGGTGGAGCAGAGATTCTCCTCTTCAGTGCCTGGGTTGTCGAGGGTGAGGTAGGAATCCTGTCCTTACAGCTGAGAGCTGAGACCTTAATGGAAAAGGACAGTTGATGGCAGTTGTAAGGGGCAAGATCAGGAACCCTAGAGCTTGGCTTCAGTGCCATCTAACCTAGTTTAGAGTAACATCTTTAGCCCCCACATAATGGACCAAAAGTCCAGTATGGTGGGGAGGGCGCTAGTCCCAGAGCCCAGTTTCACCCGAAAAGCCTCTGGGTTTGGGAGCAAAAGGAGCAGGATGTCCCTGCTGTCTTCCTTCCTGCTGGCCTGTACCCTGTGAGAAGTGACCTTGGTCCCCTTCCAAACCCAAACCCGCCCCTTACCGGGGCCCACCAGAACTCAGCCAAATTGGAGAGTCAAAGCTGCTGGGGCTCAGCATAGGGAAACAGACACCTCCACAGGCCTAGAGCTCTGTCTGGCAAAGAATAAGTAGAGTTGTTCAGAGAGAGTTTCTGTGTTGGGGCCCTAGGATTGTGAGCTTCTTTCCACTAGCTGGAATTTAACTTCTGGTAATAAAGAACTGGCCTAGTTTGCAGGGTCCCCAAACTGCCCCTGGGAGCCACCAGAGGGTGGGATGCAGGCAGCTGCTACAGTTGATCCAACTACTGCTTGGCTACTGCCCTGCACTTCTGGCTGTTGTGCAGGCATTTGCTGTAGTTCCCACCCTCTTAACCTTCACTCCGCATGTGCACGGCCTTTCCCAGGTAGGTGGGCCATTCCTTTGGGGTCACTTTCCCTGACAATCTCTTCACTTACACCTTTAGCAATATACTCGTACCATTTCAGGAGTGGGACAATGTCTGAACAGCCTACCTGGCAGAGGGCCCCAAAAGGCCAAATCTGCCAGCCTTGGCCTTGAGGCTCTGTTCACGCCCCTCTGGGAAAAAGACAAATACTCAAGATTCTGAGCCCCCCACCCCCAAGACAGCTGAGTCTCAGAGCTACCTTTTATGATACCTGACCAGCACCAGACTTGTCTTCTGAGACATCAGCTTGCGGCAGAGCGGTGGGCCTGCGGGTGCACCAGGAGGTGGCAGTGGCGGGCAACCTGGTCTCTGGGTCTTTGTAATGCCAAAAAGAAAAGCGGGAGAGGGTGGAGACTATAATAGTTTCTGCTTCTATTGTTGGTTAAAGCCAGCCAGCCAGCAGATGTGGGGCTCTTTATTCCAGCAGCCTTGGTTGCAGGGAACAACTGCCCAAACAAGCCCAAACTTGGAGAGAGGTCTCTGGTTTCTAAGAAGCAGGCTTACCAGGCTGCAAGTCCCTATATCTCCACAGTACCTCACTCTCCACACCAAATAGGAAGAGATGGCCTTTGTGTAGCCAAATTGATCTTAATAGTGTGCCTTCAGGGACGGACCCATGTTCATACTGTGTGAGGGCCATCCAAATGCAGTCTCCACGGCTAGCACGTGGTTGCCAGGCTGGTTGCAGCAGGAATAATGTCCACCTTGGCAGACTAGACAGCTAAGAGTGCCAGACAGCCAGGATGGAACTGGGGAGTGGGCGGTAAGAGGAAGGACTGCTCCCTGCACCACTGCGAAAGGCGAGACAGAGATTCCAGCTCACTGCACAGCCCAGGAAAAATGGATTCCAGCACACTGGGCTCCGGCCCTTCCTGTCTCCAGCCAGCTCCTTCACTGCCTCCCTCTCAGCGGGGCTGACAATCTCAAGTTTTGTAGCTCCTTTCCCGCCAAGCACTGTGTTCACTTAGAAGCTCCAAAGTCAGGCTAACAGCAGCTCTCCAAGCCCTTGGGGGTGACCCTGAGGTTCCATAAGCTGTTGGAGAAACAAGGATTTTGGTCCCTGACTGGCTGGGTTGACTAGACTCGTCCCCAGCAGCCTGGTCTCTCCAAACCCCAATTTGGTGCCTTTGTGTTTACTTCAATTCCTCAGTCAGAATCTGCAAACTCCTTCACTCCCTGCCGACGCTTTGGCTTCTTGCTGTGCTGCTTGTTTTTCCTAGTGCTCAAGACCCCCCGTGGTTCTTGCCCAGAAGAACATGTGTGCCCATATGCAGGCACCAGAGCCTCTGCTGGAGAACTGCACCAGATGCTCAGAGTTGGCCATCTTATGTATACCAATAAATAAAAGTAGTACTTTCCATATTAAAAAAAATTTATATATAAATACACACACGCACACACACACAAAGTGAAATAAAGTAGTTTTTTGGGCCAAGAGATCATAGGAAAGTGAACCCACGAGGAAATAGGAGAGAGAGTGAGAGCAATGCCGACTCCTGGCCACTCACAAGAGCTACTCCCTAACCCCTGTTCAAGCTCTGCTCAAGGCTTGCTCTCTCTCTAAAGTTGCAAGAATAACCAAGGAAAAGACACATTGTAGTGAGCTGAATAGTGCCCCCCCAAATTCAATTCTACCCAGAACCTCAGAAGGTGATCTTATTTGGAAATAGGGTCTTTGCAGGTATAATTAGTTAAGCGGAGGTCACAGGGGATTGGGATAGGTCCTCAATCCAATGACTGGTATCCTCATAAAAAAACAGAAAGACACAAAGATATACACAGGACAGAAGGCCATGCAACAATAGAGGCAGAAACTAAAGTGATGCAGCTACAAGCCAAGGAATGCCAATGATTTCCAGAAGTCACTGGGAACTAGAAAGAGGCAAGGAAGTATCCTTTCCAAGAAGTAGCATGACCCAGCTACTTCTACCTGATTAGACTTCTAGCCTCCAGAACTGTGACAGAATAAATTTCTGTTGGGTTAAGCTACCAAGTTTGTTGTAATTTGTTACAGCAGTCCTAGGAAACTAATTCACACCTGTAGCGCTATGGCTAATGTCGGAATCCTGCCGATGTCGCCAATTGTCACGTTCTTAATCCTGTTCATGACGCCAATTGTGGAGCTCTTTTACCTGCCTGTAATCCTGCTGACTGGGCCAATTGTAGTGCTATGGCTCTGTCGGAATCCTGCTGATGTCACCAGTTGTCGAGCTAGGGCTGGGTCTGGTACTCACAGACCCTTCAAGCCCGTTCACAGAGTGGGTCACAAACCCTTCACATGCCAGGCTGGGTCCCCAGACCCGTCACACACCAGGCTGGGTCACCAGACCTCTTACACACAGGTCTATGAGCTAGGCAACCAGCAAACAGGTCCTTGGAAGCCATAGGTTGGAAAGCATGGCTATATGCGGCAGCGGCCATGAGGCAGTAAACTCTAGCCAAGGTGGTGGCGCTGTGCAGGTGCACTAACTCCACCCACACAACCTATTCACAGCAAATGCTCGGCAAGATTCTGAACATCTGAGGGGCCCTGATCATTTTCCTATATTTTCCCAACAAAACCTTATGTCAATTTATCCACTATCATCTGTCAAGACTTCACCACTTCCATAACTAATCACAAGGTAATAAACAGAGGCCCATGGAACAATGCTTGCACTACTGCACCCCAAATGAAGAGCTTTCTACCGCCCATCTAGTAACCCTATGTTAAGCCCATGAATACAAAAAGTAACTGCTCCAGTGTTGAGCACCCCTTCCTCCATGGGTTGGAGGGGCATTAACTAAGTTGTACCTCATCCTTCTTCTCCTGAATGCGCCGTCTCTCTGCCTCAATAGCCAGCTTCTCCTGAATTTCCTGAGCAATTTCACAGTCTTGCTGTTCACTAAAAAAAAAAAAAAAAAAAAAAAAAAAAAAGGTGAAAACGTGAAAAGAAAATAAGGAATATTTTTTCCTAAAAATAAACACAAATTATTGAGTACTCATTATGAGCATACTTATTTTTATCTCAATTCATAGTATAATGATGCAAAGAGGTTGATACCGTCACGTTTTACAGAAGAGAAAATTGAGGCTCAGAGAAGTTAAATCACTTCCCCAAGATCATAAAGAAAATACATGGTAGAACTGGAACCTGACCCCAGACATTACAATGGAAAGCTCCATTCAGTGCTTCTTCTACACTACCACATCACTTCACCCTACTGGGGCTGCTCTACAGAAAGACAAGCACATTTTCTCACGATTCTGCAAAGGTGATGTAGACTACAAGATAAATATCCACAAATATCCAAATAGAGAGTGCAAAGGGCTGGCCGGTTAGCTCAGTTTGGTTAGAGCAAAGCCTTATAACACCAGGGTCATGGGTTCAGATCCCCCTATACTATCCAGCTGCAAAAAAAGCCAAAAAACAAAAACAAAAGAGGATGCAAAGAAAAGGTTTGGGAAAGAGCTCACTAAAATGTCAATAATACTGTGGTGACCTAGAGGTGGTGGTATGACTTTGAAATAATTTTTACAAATGTTTTAATTATCTACATTTTTTTTTTTCAGTTTCAACAATGAACACTAAAAAATTATGCTTTAAAGGGGGAAAAAAACAGTGTATATTCCCTAACTTCGGTTCCCAGTACAGGCCTTTCTGGCAGAGGCCAGTTTTCCTAACATTCTGGCCACGAAGAAAATCAGATGCTACAATACTGCCACTAACACAGTATTTTTTTGCTTGTTTGTTTGTTTGGTTTTGGCATTGTGGACTAAACAAAAATGTAAACAATACCTCCTATGGGCCAGGTACTATGTCCAACACTAAAATTACAAAAATGAGTACATTTTCATCTTGCCCTCAGAAGCTCACAATACATTCTGGTGGAAGAAACAAGGTAAGTCATTTTTATAAGAAAAAGAGAACTGTTTTACACCAGTTCCCACAGAACATGGAATTTGGTTCTTTCAGAAATGGCTACAGAATTTGCCCCTAGGTACACAAGCCTTGTTAGGGTTTCAATAAAAATCAATGGGCAGCTTACAACTCAGAATGTGATAGCCCTGAAGAACCAATCTTTTACACAAACCTGTTAAGTAGGAAAGATAAAGAAAAACACGTTTAGAGCTGGCTATCTGAAAAGACTCAAGAATAAAATTTCAATTGTGATTTATATATGCAGTTCATCTGCTAAACAAATATATCCCCTCATCCTCACCTGCCAATTGAACTTAAATTCTCAATGAGTCTCAGTCTTAGTTGTATATTCCAACCAAGACACTTTAACGGCAGTTTGTAATTAAAATGAGTTAGGGGCTGGGAGAGAAGAATATCCTAACTTCTCTGCAGGAAATGAAACCCAAGTATTCTATTCTAACAAAAATAAGGGGATAAAAATTGTTTTCATTTGTATAAGAAAATGGTCATTTTGAACATGTTTGGAAACAGGTAGATGTAGGTGGAAGTAGACATGTGTGCACATACAAGGCAGAAAGAGAACCAGAGAACACCAGACAGAAACCACAAGCCAGAAATAGCAAAACTTTTTTTAGAATCAGTAGGAAAATCACTGGACAAGTAGTCTGTGGACCTGATTTCTGGTCCTGTCTCTACCACTGTTTACCATGAATCATGCCCTCTTATGCCATTTTATCAGCTATGAAAAAGTTTGGCTTAATTACTTCATATTACAGGTCTAATATTCTAGGAATCTTATCCACTCAAGCCAAAGAAATGAAAATTAAACATAAATCTACTCAGAGCTATTTCTATTTCCTCTTTTCATTCACTCACTTAAAATAATTAAACACAAAATCATGGTCTCTGTTTTCAAAAACTTCTCTACCTGGACCTCCCAAATTAATGTAAAATCTGTACAGGAGTAAGCAACTACTAACTACATGCAAGGTGATCATAAATGGGAAGAGAGCAGAGCAGAGAAGGCAAATCCAACTGAAGTGTTAAACGTCACAAGTAACACACAGATGTATCTCCTGTTACAGAAAATAAAGCAGTGAAGTTTCAGCTGATCTTAATTATTTCAAACTATGTTTCCAAGAAGGACTAGCTCTGGTTCAGTCAGCTAATTATACAGAATCCTGAGGAAACAAAACTGAGAAAGAAGTAGTAAACAATCCATAAACCTCACTTTGGACAGCAGCCTCAGCACCCAGACTAAGTGAAAGATTCCAGTTCATTAAAATCTGTAGCATTTCATCCTTCCCATAATGTCCAGCTGTCAAGATTGCAAGGGAGTGAAAACTGAAAGACTTCCTTTCTACCTTACTTATTTCAGCCAGGAAGACTTCCAAAACATTGGAGTCCCAGGCAGAAAGGTGACACCTGGTTCTTCTCTTATTTATAGGACCTCTTCTCTTTTTTCTTCTCTTATTATAGGACTTATAATCTATCATTCTCCAATTCCTGATTTATATTTTGCAATGATTTGTGTTGATAATCTCTGAATAACTTCATTATACTCACTGTCATTACCCTAATTCAAGATCTTAAACTTCTGTATCAACCTCAGAATGGGATTTCCTAACAGAATTGTAAATAATGTAAAGGGCAATAATTTAGAACTCTGAACACTATTGTTTTGGTTCTCACCATTTAATTTCATCTGTGGAAATGAGCCTTAGAATATCCCAAATCTATCTCTTCCTCTTTATATCTCCATTACCATTACCCTCAGTTCAGGCCTTATCATCTTCTACCTCTCTATATCTCTATCACCACTGTCCTCGATTCAAGCTCCTCACATTTGACCATTGCTCAACAGCTGCCTTTAATCTTACCTACCCCCTGCAAGCCTTTACCCACCCAGTCCCCAGAGTAGATCCCGAAACAAAAATCTAAAACTCCTTCAATGATTTTCTATTTCTTATAACACAAAATCTATAAAACCTAAATTCCTTAATGTAATTTATGTGACCATTTTGGTCCAGCTTTTGACTACTTTTCTGGCCTCATCTTTTTATGCCCTAATCATATTCTCCACTCTAACAGTATTGAACTTCTTGCAGCTACCATGATTTTCCAGTCCTTTCACCTCCTGCCCTTAAATGCATGTTACTCATTCTGTCTAGAATGGTTTTCCCAAATTATCACTATAAACTCCTAATTAACTATCAAGGTTCAGATAAAATGAACCATCTGTCTTGTGAAGCTTTTCCCAGTCTCCTCTCTCTTCACAGGTGTGAAATTTATAATTAAATTCCCTGTGATCCATACATGTATCTCTGAATATATAATGCTCAGGGTGTTTTCCTGAGGCTCTTAATGGCAATGGCTATGTCTTGTTCATATCTCTGTGCCTTTCATGGTGCCAGGTTTAGCAAGAGTCAATAAAAATATTTATTTACAAAATAAATAAGCTTAACAAAATGATGAATAAAATCTCTACAAATAACAAACAGAAAGACAAATCCCTTCTCAGTGGCAGCAAAAATGATAGGCTTTCCTGTTTTATTTGAACATGACACTAAAATAAATCAAGGGGTTTTTTCATTTCTCCCTTTATCTACTTCTCCTGAACACAATATCTTATGGCTGAATCTTCCATTAGAGATTGAGGTTGTAAGAGCCATTCTCAGAAAAGGAATGTACCCTGTGAGGTTTTAAAACACTGAAGAAAAGTAAAAAGTCATTGTGCCAGAAGAGACCTAGAAATGATCATTTCTATTTATCTATCTATTAAAGGAGGAGAACAAGAGAGAACTTTTGTCAGACACTGAAAGTTTGAATATAACTGAGTGCACAATTCAGAGCTTTCTAGAACATTCTGCCATTTCTTGAAAAGTGAGGAGCTAAAGGAAAGTAAGAGCTGCAAACACAGCTAGGAAATAGTAAAGGAACCCAATACAAGAATTCTTTGAGGTCCATTATTTAACTCGATTCCCCAACAAACTATGAGGCAGAGGGGACAGATTATTTTTTCAATGTATGGGTAAGAAAAACAAATTCAGAGAGGTCAACCAGCTTGCTCAAAGTCATACAACTAGAAGTGTTACAGTTCACACCAGTCAAGTCCCAAACCTAGTCGAGTGTTCCAACAATAATGAAAAATTTTTAAATCAAAGAAAAAAGCTGCTGTAATCTATCAGTGAAAGGAATCACAAGGACAGGAGTCTCCTTCTTTCCTGCCCTGGTTGCTGGCTCCACAGAGAAAACCAGTCCTGACATTACTCCCTCCCACTCCCCAAATCCTCACAGGTCTTTGTAGCGTTTCTGGAGCTGAGCCTGGGCTTTCAGATCTTCCTCTTGGAGCTGCTTAGCCACCTGGAGATCATGCTGGACCAAACGGTTCCGCTGAACATTCGATGCCAAATGATGCTCAACTGGGACAGAAAGGTTGAGGAAGAGAATTACAACGTTTTGGCTTGTTAATAATAAACCTCCTAACAAACTGAAGAGCTTTACCATTAAAAAGAGCTTCATATCCATCACTTCATTTTATGCTCTCAACAACTCTATATAATAGGCAGCACAGGAATTATTATTCCCATTTTTGCATTAAGTAAAAAGAGAATAAAAAAATTAAATAATTTGCCTTTAATCAAGTGGCAAAAAAGTAGCAGTGCCAGGACTTCTATGCAAATATTCTAAAGCCAGGGCCAGTGTTGCCACTCTATTTATTAAATGCAGTTTTCAATAACTGATTTTTATATTAATATATGAATTAATAATTCATCAATTACATGTTCACAAACATGTACTTTTATATAACACACATAACTTAGATTTACTTTCCATCAGTTCACTGCATAAATATTCAGAAAAATACACGATGTGGCCTAATCTAGATCCCACCATTGCCTGGAAAAGATGTTCAGGTGCAGAAATAGACTGCTAAGGAAGCCTTCTACTCATCCTAGATACATCTACAACCCACAACACTAAGGCAAGGGAAAAGTTTCAAGTCCTTCTTTTCCTCTTATTTGTCCATTAGTTTTCCAATCCCTGACAGCCTGTGTTACTTCAAAACACCTAAAACTTCATTCTCCACCCTGGCATCATTTGCCTAGACAAATCCTTCAGGATGGATAGATGGTATAATCAGGTTACTATGTTCTCTCCCTACCTCACCCTAAGAAACCAGCCTCAAGCTACTGTTAAAAAAAAAAAAAAAAAAAAGAAACCTGAAAGAGCATGAGTATGGGCCATTACTCACTCTCTTGTTCCTGCAGGCTATGAGCCAGGGTGTGGTCCTCCAGGACAGCAAAATCTCGGCACACTGCAGGGCATGAGGAAGGAAGAACAGACAGGAAGGCTCATTAGTTAGTAGTACTTAAGAATAAAAAGAAAAGGATTTTGCTTACTTCAAAAAATCAATTCTAATATTTTAGGATGATCAACTTTATAACTCACAATGCATAAAGTAGTGACTAATTAAGTATGAAGTCTTTGTTCATAAAAATCCATAATGCCTGCTCAGTGCAAGCAAAGGGTGTCACAAAATAATCATCCTTGGCCTGAGGTGAGAATTTTAACCACAGAATCAAAACCCAAAGGGCCAGAAATTCCAATCCACTTCTATAAGGGGAGGGCAAATACTGCTGCTTTGCATATTGCTGCTGAGTGAGAGCTGAGTGAGAGCTGAGTTCATGCAGCTACAGTCAGGGGAGTTAAAAGAAATCTAGCCTATGCCTCAACCATCTGTGGTTCAGGGGCTTCTCTCCCAGAGATTTACTTTTATCCTGGTGTCCTTAAGGAAAAGCACAACTACATTAGTTCCTCCAGTAGGAGTAGATCTCTACTTTAAGAATAATCACATTCTTTAATGTGTTCCCCTGGGACAGGAGTTGGAATTAGGTCTTTAGGTCTCTCTAAACCGAAAGCCGCCCCCAAATAATCTACAAACCAAAAGAAAATGGGAACTCTGGAGGAAACCAGGACTGTACTCCTTACTTTGCCTCCACCTGGAGACCTAGGAGAGCATTTGCTGACCAGTTTTCTTAGAAGCAAAATAGGTAGGGATGGTCTCCAAGGTCCACTTGTTGGGAAAATAGAATACTTTAATCAGGCCTCCTCGCCTGCCATCTGGTTGGAGGTGGTGCGGCGCATTCTTTGTAAACGAGTTGTGTGTGGGTAGAGTTAGTGCGCATGCACGGTGCTGCCAAGGCCTGGCTGGCATTGAGTTCCTCAGGCAGCTGCCCCATGCGACCATGCTCTCAAACCTACAGCTTCAAAGGACCTGTCTGCTGGTTATCTAGCTCATAGACCTGTGTGTAAGGGGTCTGGCGACCCAGCCTGGTGTGTGAAGGGTTTGTGACCCAGTCTGGACAATGGGCTTGAGGGGTCTGTGAGCACCAGACACAGCCCTAGGCCCTACAATTGGCCCAGTCAGCAGGATTATGGGCAAGTAAAAGAGCCCGACACCACGTTACCCCAAACTGCAATTTAAACTCCTACTTTTTTTAAACATAGCAACAAAACAAAATATGAATACCTCATCACGAAAACTGCTGTTTTAAGGACATATAATTTAAGTGAAATATTTTCACTTTATTCCAAACATGTAACTCATGTTAAAAAAGGAAAATTCTCAAAATCCTCAGACTGCAATGTGTGGGACTCATGAAACTGCTCCCCAGGGCTTATTAGAGGTTACAGACTTCTTTCTGCACCTTTGGATTTGCCTACAAGGACATTTAACTGAAACAAAATGAAGACACTCCCTTGCCACTCTCAGCACTTATGTATGCGGGTACCTCAAAAATTTCATGAAAAGATTCATATTATCTTTCAATTCTATATTTGCACAAACTTTTTGAGTACCTTCTGCATTCACATAGTCCTGTTCCTCACTGAAAAATAATGCAGCAAAAAAGTAGGGAGATCTGGGGATATCAAGATTACTTTGAAGTGGTTTTACGATGGAGGAATCATTCCTGCCCAAGAACCATATTAAACTGAATATGACTTGCTTACCCCTTGCTCAAATGCAACTGCAAAACCAGTAATACCAATAGAAGCCCTGTTCTTTTTCATCAGATATATTCTCAGCAAATTTTAACAACTTGAGGCATAGGTCCAAGTCACCCTATATTTCACAGAATGAAAGTGCTTTAAAGATGAGCTAGTTAACACCCTTGTTTAATAAGTAAGGAAACTGAGGGCCAGAAGAAAGAAAGGCCTTATTAAGGCTATATATAGTTCATTGCTGATAGGGCTGGGGGTCAATGTCTGACCTGGCAAGAGCTCTTTCCTTCCCTGACTCTGTGATAGCCCTCCTTGACTTGAGCTAAACCATGGTCAGAACAGACTGAAGATATTTTATATTGACCAACATAAACTCTCCAAAACACTTCAATTAGTTAATACTTAATTTTAAGTAGATAAGACATCCACAAATTCACAGAATATTCAGTTATTGTGATTTGGCTCTAAATCTTCTTACCCACAAGTTATGAGCAGGGCCTGAACTAGAAGAAGATCTAGGATCTTCAATGACTATAAGGAAGTACACATACATACACAAATATTCAGAATGAATTAGACAAAATGAATATAATAAAATCTTGTGTAAAAGAATGCTATTTTAATACACTGCCTTATTATTTGAAATATCTTTATTATATCAGAAAAACTTACATTTGTATATTAAAGTCAGTATTAATTTTAGATTAATTATAACTAGATCAATTTTTAAAATTAGTCAGGCTAATTTTAAATGTTTTAAATGTTTTTCAAATCATGGGTGTCAACCTTTTATTAGGTCATAAAATCAATTACTAAGTCTGAGACAAGCATTTTAAAAATGAATAGGCTAGAAAATAAGAGTATATAGCATACATTACAGGAGACTACAGTTTGGAAAAACTATTTCCCAGTATTACATATATACACACTACATAAATACACACACATGTAAATGATAAGTACTAGGTCACAATGTAAAACATATATCACTCCACAGATTACAGTCAAAAAAGTTTAAAAACCACTTCAATTTATGTTATTAGGTCACAAAGTTATGCCAAAAATATATATGTTTTTAATGTCATGCTGATTAAAGAATTATAAAATCATTACAGTTTTCCATGTGGAAAATCAAATAAAGAACTGCAATCATTTATATGTTTTTAATTATAGTCATCACAACATTAAAAACATAAAATATATTGTTTATGGACAGATATACTTGCAGTAAAAATATTTTAATATACGGCACTGACACAAACAATTCAGAATAATGGTTATCACTACAGAGAAAGAAAAGGAACATGAGTATTTTAGCTGTAGATTCTGTTCTGCTTTTATAAACAAAAAGCAATTAAGGCAAAATTAACATCTATTTAATTCAGGTGGTAGATTCCTGGGTTTCTGTATTTCCTGAATTTTTTGAAATGTTTTATATATTGTTTTAAATTCCCTAATTAAATATTAAATTTTTAAAATCTACTTCTTTCATTTCATCAAGAGCATATATTGCTAAATCACAAACATGAAGACAAGTCTGACGTACGATAATAGATATGAGAATTTATGAGTTATTAAGTATCTTAACAACAACTCTTCTTAATGATTTCTTAATATCCAAACAGCAAAACTGAAGAATATTCAATTATTATGATTTGGCTCTGAATCTTCTTACCCACAAGTTATGAGCAGGGCCTGAACTAAAATAGGATCTAGATCTTCAATGACTATAAGTACACATAGAGTCTTACTGTCAAATACTGTACACTGATTTAGCACTTCAGAGTTTACTAAGAGATTCCAAATACATAATCTCACTTATACTGAAATATTATTTGCCCGATCTACAATTTCTTCTGTTACTACTCTAGTTCCTTTCAATATCTACCTCTATGTACCCTGCATCGCTTCTCTAATACAAGCTGAAAAAGTCACCAATCCAATCGAATTTGTAAATGAGTAACAAGACTGGGAATTACAGAAAACATTTCACAGCCAGGCCAAGTTCAGAGCCTGGATGAAACTTTGCTCCTTCTCCAACCTACTCTACTACTTTGACGTAAATATAAACAACATAAACTCATCTCTGTGGGTGATGGGTTTACCTGTGTACCTGTGTACCTGTGGGCACACAGATAAACCACTGGAACCTGAGCTTTCTTCCTCCTCCTACTCAAACTTTTTCCCTCACATGTTCACTCTCACTCACCCCGAACTCAGGCTGATCTTCTTGCCATAGGCCAACTCCACCATTATCTTCTGCTCTTCCTAGCCTGCTACTAAAATGAGCTTCCTCCCCATGATAAATTCCACAACTATCCCCCTTCATTCCCACCCAGACCTCAGTGGTCCTGTAGCGTCTCCCTTCTGCCCCAGACATTTCCCCAAAGCCAGGGCATGGTAGCTAAGTCTCTTCTGAACACTAAAAACCATGCAACTCTGCCTCCTGGTTTAGAAGAGTATCAATAGAAAGAAATGCAATTTGCCCTTCAACTGGAGCACACAGCTGTCTCTCCATCAAGTCGCAAACTCTTCAGGGCAAGGACTTTGTGGGGGTAATTTCTGCACCTCCCACACAATTAGCACTGGATGTAGCATATAAGCTCTACTGTCATGACACTATCACAGAATCAGATTTGTAAAATCTGTCAAACATCCTTTAATTATTAATTTATTAAAAATAAATAAATTACATAAGAACTAGAACCCTCTACCATTCCCACTAAAAGAAAGTTTTAATGATTTTTTAATCCAAATATGTACAAACACTGTATAAGTATATAATGAATAAGTTTACATTAAGCAGAGTCTGAGAAATACATATATGAATGTATGTCAATCACTCTCAGATATATATATATATATATATATATATATATATCTCCCAACCATTTTTCCTTGAAGAGAAGAATTATTACAATTCAGTTCTAGATTCTCCCTAAATAAACAAATAACAGAGTATGCACCTAATATATGCTCGTTTATTCAGTAAACATGTGCTGAGCTCTATCTCAGGATGAATAAGTCATTTCCAAGCATCAAAGAGGTGGAGATGACAGAAAGGTAAATATGTATAATTTGATAAGTGTTATACTAAAGACCCATGGTAAATTCTTTGAAGGGATAAATATTGGAGCAGTTATGTTTGTTATGAATTGGGGGAAGGAGTAGGGAATGAGGGTGACTTGAGCAGAATGCATCAGGAAACCTTAAAGTAGATAACATGAAATGGATTGCAAAGGAAGGTTAAAAATCTCACAGGCAGAGAGTGGTAGGCATTCTTGGCAGAGGGACCAGTTACAAAAAAAAAAATCACAGGCTGTTCCGGGGTCTATATGACCAAAGCACAGAAGTCTCAAAGGGAATTGTGGCAAGAGATGAGATAGAAAAGGCCTTGTGCGCTATGCTGAGAAATTTACTCCATATGCATTTTTGGTACACAGATTACATGACATACGCCAAAGAAAATCTGGTAATTAACCACCACACTCTACCTCAAGCCAACCAAAAACTACCTCTTATACATTTTCTTTTCCTCTTTTTTGATTTGCTCCCCATGTTCTTCTTATTATTATTTATTACTTGTTTATTTTTATTTCTCCTCACACATCTTTTTTCAGGAATATCTGCTTGCCAACTTTACCCCTCCAGACACAGCCCACTCCCAAATTCTCCCTACTGAAGGCTTTCTATATACTACAAAACTACTTGTTCTCTTTTTACAGATAACACCCTCATCTGCTCTCCTTTTGACAATTAGTAGGAAAGTAGAAAATTTCTACACTCTAAAAATCAGCATCTTAAAGGAAAAGAGAAAACTCAACATCACTGATTTGAATGTCTCCTAAAACTACAGCTCAATTACAACAAAATTGGAGTCCTAAAACAGTATTTCAAAAAATGTTTTTTACTCATTAAGAGTAGCAGATTAAGATCTCCTTAGATTTTCACCAGTAAAGGAAAAAGTAAATGACTGAATATTTTACACAAAAGATATTTAAGACTGTTATTTAGAAAGCTCATTTAAGCAATTTTCTCTCTTCCTCACTCAGAAGCAAAATATTTTATTTAAAACCTGTTTAAGAGAGATGATTCAGACTTAGAAGTGGTGGGATAAGAAACAATCTTTGGATCCCCTTATCTTTTTTCCATAGGCAAATAGAAGTGCCTCCTCCCATCCCTACCATACACATTCTCTCACACACACACACACAAACACACACACACAAGCACACGCACACACACACGCGTGCACGCGCGCACACACACACACACCAAGGGCGGCAGGAATTTTGTTTACTCTTTCACTAAATGAACATATTCTCAAACTTTAGCCACATATCACAAACTTAACCTGAATTTATACCGGCAACACCACTGAGAGAAAACTTAGTGGGGAACATTTTGATAAACTTATTCTGCTCAAGAGTTTAAAGTTGTAAGCAAGAATTAAATTCTACTTCTGTTAGCAAGAACTCCTTCTTTCGCTCCAGTCAAGTATGCAGAATGAGTACACATAAACTAATCACCCCATTCCAACCAAACTCAGAATTTCCTCTGTCAAGGAATGGCTACATGTCTTTCTCATAACGATATCCAAATAAAACATATTTCCAATCCTTTCCCACTTAACGCTATACAAACTAGAAAAACAGTAATTAAAAAAAAAAAAAAGTCATTCCCCTTGCATCATCCCTTTACCCACCTCCAATACTTTCTGAAAGTACAATTCCTATGACTCAATCTTTACAAGCTTCCACCTACATAAAAATGCCTGGATTAATAAACATTCACCAAAGACTATTTCTTTCAACTGTGTCTGTAATCCTTTTTGTGAAATAGCAAAATTTTGTGAATTATTCTCTTTTTATGTAAATGCTATTAGTAGCACATAGACTACACTCATTGCTTTGAGAGCAGAGATTCTGCTTGCTTTCCTTTGTTCTAAACACATGAAAACACCCTCTATGAACAAGGAGATATTCCGGAGACACATTTTGTCTTGAGAAAGTTTGGTAATGATAGGCAACCACAACTGACATTTCTTTGTAGATTACAATTCACTTTCATTTATTCCTCCTAAACACCTAAATATAAAGGTTTTATTGACACGCTCAGTTTATTTATGAGAAAGCTAAGGCTCAAAGAAGTTAAGTGGCTTCAGTACGATCACCCAAAAAATAAACAAGTGATCTGGAAATCAATCCACCTTCTTTTGCCCCCAAATATTTTTGCTCAAAGAAGAACTTCTGGAAGAAATGGGTCAGTGTTTCGGTATGTCAGAAAAGAGTGATATTATTAAATACTAATTAAAACAAGACACATGTGCATTAGTTCTTTGAAACTGAGGATGAAATCAAATTTCGGTAAAGGTGGTACATGTATTCAGATAGTGGGTTCTTGGTCCTAGGAAAAAAAAAAAAAGCAAAGATGGAACATAGTTTAAACTACAGCTCACTATCTCCCCAAAATAGACCTCTAGCAATCAGTCAGCCTGTATTCACTCCCAAAAAACAAAAGCAATAAAAATCTCCTTTTATCTGTAGTGTTTCATAGGTGACCTACAGAAATATATTTTACACTAACGTGTTTAAAAGATATTAAAGACTGTGGATTATACTATAAACAAATATATTTCACAGGGCCTAGTTTCTTATACTTTCAGATTTAGTCTAACTTCTTAAAAGTACATATAAAATGTTGACCTTGCAAAAAAACAGGAAATTTTCCCCAGGCTATAGTCTCTGTTGTAAGATAAAGAACTGTAACACAGCAAGGCTGCTGGTTCAAAGACAGACAAGTTACTGATTGATATGTAAAGATACCGGGAAGATTCTGTACAGAGAAGGAATGTTTGCTAAGATCAAGCTTTTGTTGGTGGATCACTTAAATTGCCTTATGGAATGTCATCTTGCTTGTTTTACTGAATGTTACCAGCCTATATTGTTAAACTATAACCCCACCTATGTTCTCTTCCTGTAACTTACTGGTCTGGAGAATAAATGCAGGAAGAGAGCCCTAATTCATGGTTAATTTTCCAAATGGAAGGAATGCCCCGCTCTTGAGGGTTCTGGGAGATTAACCCCTTTGGGGCTTCTCACTGCTCAGAAGAGATGGGCTTTGAGTAATCTTTTGCGGCTCTGTCACCCAGGGGAAGAGGGGTGACAAATCTGTGGGAAGCAAAGCAACAAAAGACAGTTTGAACTAATAATCTGTTAAACTCCTATGCCTTTGTTTGTCACCCTACAAAAGAAATGTCTATTAATGAAAATCTATTAATGAAGAGTCTCTCCCCTTTATTTACTCTCTTCCTCTTTATTTAAAGTTCTAATAAAATTGCCAGAATAGAAGAGAAATGGGATTGTGGAATATATTAAAAAGCATATGTACTTCACAGGGCCTGGCTTTCCAAAGCCTTGCAGTTTCAAATATTGACCTTGCGGAGGACTGGAAATTTCCCTCAGGCTATAAGTCTCTGTTGAAAGATAAGGATTGTGGCACAGCAGGTTGTTGGCTCAAAGACAGACTAGTTACTGACTGTTATGTAAAGATACTGAGAAATTGCTATAGGAAGAAATGTTTGCTAAGATCAAACTGTTGTTGATAAGGACCACTTAACTGCCTTACTGGAATGTCATCTGGCTTGTTTCACTGAAAGTTACCAGCCTATATTGTTAAACTATAACCCCACCTTTGTTCTCTTCCTGTAACTTCCTGGTCTGGAAAATAAATGCAGGAAGAGAACCCCAATTCAGCATTAGTTTCCCAAGGAAGGGATGGCTCTCGCTTGAGTGTCTCAAAGAGAGATTAACCACTTCGGGGCCTCTCACTGCTCAGTAGAGATGGGCTTTGAGTAATCCTTTGCGTCTCCATCACCCAGGGGAAGTGGGGTGACAAATCCGTCGGGGGCGAAGCAAAACAAAGCAACATGGGATACAGGGAAATTGTAAATAGATCTCAGCCTAATAATAAATCCTCTACATTCTCAGCCCCAGTAAAGTTTATATAGGGACCAAGAAGACAGCAACATCACCACCACCAAAACCAACACCAAAAGAAACCCACACCCTCACTCCCACCAGTGGCTAAAGGAGCAGCTTGGGAACTTATTAGAGATGCTCTGCTATAGACTGAAGACACCCTCCTAACTATCTGTCCCAATTATAAGTCCCAGAATAACCAACATTGCTCTGAATCACTGGTCAGCCTGACAAGTAAAATTCCCCACTTCCAGGCAGAAGGTTGAAACAAAGAGACTAATATCTAAGCAGTATTTGAGCAATTAATTTACTAGGGAACAAAGGGTAACTGAAACTTTGATCCTTCTCTATCTTTCAGTTTCCTAAAATTTCCATTTCACTGAAATTAACAAAATCCATGTACAGTATGACTGAGGGAAGCTGCAAATAATTTTGGCTGATGCTACGCAGATATACTACACAGGTGTTTTATTCTCATTTACTTTGTTCCTAGGCAAAGTAGTCAATGGCAGGGCTACTTTTCTGATCATGTCTCTAATACCCTCTTCTTTCCAATATACCATGGTTGCTCCATCTGTCTGGGAGATAGATGATCCTTCGTAGCAGACATCCATAATACAATTAAATCAGATTCACCTTCCTGTGGTTATTATCCTTAGCATAATTATCCCCTTTACTAAACTACCCACAAAGTGTACACACAGATTTCTGCAGTTCTTTTGTGAAAGACACAGACTTTCATTCCACACATTGTGCAAACAATTGAGGGATCCAGTAACATTAACCAATATTTCAAATGTTTGGGAATTTTTTATTGTTATTGGTTTTGGTTTCTATTTTTTGTTGCTTGGCTGCTGTGGATGTGGAACACAGAGAATGAGAGAGCCTTTCAAGTCTAAAGGAAACTAAGCTACCATTACATAGATAGTGGTGGGGAGAATCTTGTTCTATCGGCCTGAAGCTCCCACGCATCCCCTCTGCTGTCTAGAAAATTAATGATCAATCTTCAAGACCCCTATTCAAATTCCACCTGTCTATTAATCCAGTCCTATACTAAATACAATCAAAACCAATGCAACTGACTCACTCACAAACACCCAGCAGACTTACCTATTCTTTTCTTACAGCACTTTCATAACATGTAGCATATATAGTACTGTGGCACTACTCATGTTATTGATAATTTTACTCATCTGTTTTCCCAGCATAGATTCTAGAACCTGAAAGAGAGATAAAACCTTATGGATCATTTTATCTTTAATGTTTATTTCAGCACCTGGGATAGTGATTTTCAATTAAATGTTTGTGGAGGGATGGCCCCTGAGAACGATGACTACTATACGTGACATACCATGAAATATTGCATTTTTCCATCCACATCCTCCAGCTTACCTGAAACAAGGCTAAGGAGCTACATGTCTACCAACACTCCCTCAAGTGTCAGTGAATTCCATCACCCCAAATTTCAGATGTATTATAACATGTATTATTACCTGATAGACTCCTGCAATACCTAGATAGGTGGTATACTCAGGCAGGTGGTCAATTGTCAGTCCCTTTGGACCACAATTAAATACGTCACTCAATTTGTAAAGACTGATGGCTGTGAGATTTGAAATAACATGCCCAAGATCACATAGCTAAGTAAGTGGCATTGCCAAGATTAGGGCCCAGTATTATAAAAAAATATGTATAGTACAAACATGTTTATTAAGCTAAACAGCCTGATAGGGTACTTAGGTTGTATGTGGTGTAAAGAATGCAATGTGTATTGAGGTGCAGGCGGAGTTTGCAGAATTTAGAGCTAGGCTCCTAAGTCACTGATTTGAGGAAACTGCCCCATGTCCTCAGAAGTCCTCTTTAGTAGCAGGCCGCCAAACTGTCCTGAAAAGTAGAAAATGTTAATAAATTAAGTAGAAGATGAATGGAAAAAACAAATCAAGGTTGACAGAATCTCCCCCGCCAAAAAAAGACAAGTCTTGAGCAGTACTGGTAATGGAAAGACATTTTTTCAGGCTTAATTATACTTCAATAAACACTACAGAAAGATAGAAAGCTATCTTTTTAATAAAAACCTCTATAAGCACCAGAATATTCAGGATCAAATATCTGATCTGCTAAAGTCACCATCTTAGAGCACCAGACTGTCAGAGTATCAAAATCTTTAATACCAAAGAAATATCTCCAAGAATAATAAAGGTTCTAGATGATAAATTGGGTTCCCAAGTCTCCTCAAATATTTCTAAATTTCAATCACTGTTCATAAAAAGTGTTTTAGTAATTGTCAAGTCCAGCCTTATCTCATCCAAGCAATCATCTGGACTACAGTTAAAATACCTGACTTTTCAACTTAAATTTAATTTAGAAAGCACTAGAAAAGATAAACATCAAGATTTTAACATTAATTATATACTGTAGGATTATAATGTACCTTATTTTCCTTTTTATTTTTTTTTATTTTATTTTATTTTATTTTTTTTTTTTTATTATAAGTGGCTTTTTTTTTTTTTTTAATTTTATTTTGTCGATATACATTGTAGCTGATTAATGCTCCCCATCACCAAAACCTCCCTCCCTTCTCCCTCCCCCCCTCCCCCCCAACCATGTCCTTTCTGTTTGTTTGTTGTATCAACTTCAAATAATTGTGGTTGTTATATCTTCTTACCCCCCCCCCGTTTGTGTGTGTATGTGTGTATGTGTGTGTGTGAATTTATATATTAATTGTTAGCTCCCACCAATAAGTGAGAACATGTGGTATTTCTCTTTCTGTGCCTGACTTGTTTCACTTAATATAATTCTCTCGAGGTCCATCCATGTTGTTGCAAATGGCAGTATTTCATTCGTTTTTATAGCTGAGTAGTATTCCATTGTGTAGATGTACCACATTTTCCGTATCCACTCATCTGATGATGGGCATTTGGGCTGGTTCCAACTCTTGGCTATTGTAAAGAGTGCTGCGATGAACATTGGGGAACAGGTATACCTTCGACTTGATGATTTCCATTCCTCTGGGTATATTCCCAACAGTGGGATGGCTGGGTCGTATGGTAGATCTATTTGCAATTGTTTAAGGAACCTCCATACCATTTTCCATAGAGGCTGCACCATTTTGCAGTCCCACCAACAATGTATGAGAGTTCCTTTTTCTCCGCAGCCTCGCCAGCATTTATCGTTCATAGTCTTTTGGATTTTAGCCATCCTAACTGGGGTTAGATGGTATCTCAATGTGGTTTTGATTTGCATTTCCCGGATGCTGAGTGATGTTGAGCATTTTTTCATATGTCTGTTGGCCATTTGGATATCTTCCTTAGAGAAATGCCTACTTAGCTCTTTTGCCCATTTTTTAATTGGGTTGCTTGTTTTCTTCTTGTAAAGTTGTTTGAGTTCCTTATATATTCTGGATATTAATCCTTTGTCAGATGTATATTTTGCAAATATTTTCTCCCACTCTGTTGGTTGTCTTTTAACTCTTTTAATTGTTTCTTTTGCTGTGCAGAAGCTTTTTAGTTTGATATAATCCCATTTGTTTATTTTTCCTTTGGTTGCCCGTGCTTTTGGGGTCGTCTTCATGAAGTCTGTGCCCAGTCCTATTTCCTGAAGTGTTTCCCCTATGTTTTCTTTAAGAAGTTTTATTGTCTCAGGGTGTATATTTAAATCCTTAATCCATTTTGAGTTGATTTTAGTATATGGTGAGAGGTATGGATCTAGTTTCATTCTCCTGCATAACGATATCCAGTTATCCCAGCACCACTTGCTGAAGAGGCAGTCCCTTCCCCAGTGAATAGGCTTGGTGCCTTTGTCAAAGATCAGATGGCAGTAAGTGTGAGGGTTGATTTCTGGATTCTCTATTCTATTCCATTGGTCATATTTTCCTTTTTAAACATTTCTATATTTTCCAATTTATCCTCCTTGAAGGGGAATCTTACTATCCTTTACAAAATATTTTATAATAAAAAAGAAATGTGTTTTTACTCTAATTTAAGCTCATCTAAACAGTGAAGTAACAAATATTTATTAGAAAAAAATCAGATGCAGTAGGTGTTCTATTCATTCATTTTATACTGCTCTTTTAAAGTTACAAAATAAGTGTTTTGTTTTTTTTAAATGGGAAAAATTATGCTAACAAAAATAAAGTTTACATAAGGCCCCAAATTTTTATGATATTCCTGATCACTACAGTAAGAAGGGACATATGAAAAGTTGTTCATGTTGGACCTTAACTAGGAAGCACTAAATTACATAATGGACACCATCAATAGTTTTACAGGAAAGGGTAATAAGTATGAATTTTAAATGTGTGCCTATACACACAAACACACACACTCACTCTCTCTCTCTCTCTCAACAGACCAGGCTAAGAATAAAAAGACATTTTAAAAAGCAAAACAATTAATTTAATCCAAACATATCACTCTGATGCAATTTATCAAAATAGGTTCCTGAGTTATTTTTTTCTAATCCCCCAAATTCAAAGTTAAATGAAAACCCCAATAACCTAAACCACTTGTTTGGCAAGTAGATATATTATACCTAACCACAGACATACCAGATTACAGGCAAGTGGGTTTTGAAAATGCTGAGATAATGTAAGTCTTCAAATCAGAAGTACTACTTTAATATCATAGACCATCTACATCATTATCAGAGACCACAGAGTAACTGAGTAACTTATTAGAAAAGAGAAAACAGTTGAATCAGAAATTTCCATCTGAAAATGATTAGATGATTAGGGGTGAGGGGAACAGCAAAAAAGAGGGGATAAAAGTAGCAGGGTAGAAATAAGCAATTTTTACTCAAACTGGTAAAACTGTCATATAGAGATAAAATTTTCTATAAGGAACTGTCTGACACAAGTTAGCATAAATGATAAAGAAATACCCACAAACACAAACAACCTTACAAGCTTCCTGTGTTGCACACATCAACTTTATATATTGGTGCTTTGAAGCCAAAACCTTTTCTTGGTGGCAGTAACAAAACAAAAGCTACCCAAGAAAATTACAGCTCATCTTGTGTATTCTCAGAAAATGCAGACACATGTATTAACACAAAGCGCTCAAATTGAGCTTCCTCTCCTCTCAAGTAATATCCCATAATCCCAAAATGAGCTCAATCAGGAGGTCATTTAGTCTGAGTCAACATCGAATTCTTGGGTTCTGTCTTTGTATTCCCACCAAGTGGTCACTAAGGCTTTCCTCAAAAAACCCCAAGTGATGTGCATTCCACATGGTCTAATCTTGGATGGAACAGGTATCAGAAAATGTTTCCTTAAATTGGACCAAAATCTGTATGATCTATTGATCCACCATTCTGTCCTCTAGGGTCATAAATAATTTTTTTCATACTACTTATGGTAGCTGCTAGTCACATGTAGCTATTTCAATTTAATTAAAATTAAATTTTAAAAATTCAGTTCTCAGTTTCGCTGGCCACATTTCCAGCTCTAAATAGGCATAAGGGGCTGGTGACTACTATTTTGGACAGTGCGGAATATAGAATATTTCCATCACAGAAGTTCTGTTAGATAGCACTGTTGTAGACAATAATCAGTGTGTGACACATAAGACAGTGCTAATTTAGACAACTGGACAACTCAATGAAACTGAATTAAACTCCGCAGCATTTAAAATCAGTGTTACCTTCTGTGTGGGGGGGTATGCACAAACATGCTTACGTTTTAACCAGCAGTTGTAACTCACTTTGCCATTATGGACAACAAAGGGTATTGAGTATATTTTTGGTCTTGTGTTAGCCACTGATTTATCTTCAAAGTGCTTGCACACTGACATCTCTCCTATGCTTCTTGTTCCTCAGCCCTAAAGTGATGACAGTTTAGCTAACCTCAGCAGGGTAAAAAAGGGCAAGAGTTATTCTACGTTTTTCAAGTAACCACTGTGCAGATACAGTCACAGAGAAAAAGCGAACAGATACGTACTTGGAAAGGAAAGTGAACTAGGTATTCAACATAGTTAAAGGAGTTCAATTTTTGAAATACAGCTGCTACTGAATAAACTCATCCAATCTCTAATACTTTACCAAACACTTACTGAAAGACCTTGAATACTGATTAGCAAATGTGTATATTTCTGAATTTCAACTGCCCTTGAAAATTAAACTGGTCACAACAGGAAACCCATTTTGCTAAATTTATTGTCTTCCGTGCCTTCTTTAAAGAACAATTACATTTTACACATAGGTGCTCTACTTTAGAACAACTCAGGAATATTTGAACTTACAAAGCAACAAAATAATTGCTCTCAATATCATAAAAACTAGTAAAAAGAAATCAATTCAGTTTTAAAATGGTTCTGTTTATTTTAAAAATTGATTTATAAAATTTTATAAATCAAACATTGTTAAACAAAGAGATAACTATCAAAATTACACTTAGAAAAAGATAAAACTCATACAGTATTTTCTATAGTACAAGGGTACTTCAGAAAGTTCACGGAAAGATTTATATTACCTTTCAATTCTATTTTTCCACAAACTTTTTAAAGTACCTTCATATAATGCACAGAACACCAGTTCCATAAGATATTCAGTGAATACTTACTGCACAAGGAAGTAGCAGTATGGTATAACCAAGAGTACTCTTATTTGGTTCCATTCCTGGCTCTACCACTCACTAATTGAATAATCTTAAAATAATATCGCTTACGTTTGCTCACCTCTAATATGAGAGAAATAATAACCATCATAACTACTTGAGCACTGGAGAGAACTTGTATTTTTTTTTAAAGGTGCTCACAAATTATTCTGATAGAGACAGTCAGACCTTCTATGTAGAAAATAATAGCTCATTGACAGTCATAAGGCATCCTCAAAAGGGAAAGTACTATTATATAAGCAGTAGAATTTTTTTTCAAAGCAATTTTTCACTAAGAATATCCAGACAGTAAGAATTTATTTATTTTATTTTGATTCCCTGTATCCCTAAAGAAACTCCAACCTTTTCCTGTTCCACTACTTGAATGGCACTTTTCCTGGCACTTAAACAAGCCCTCAAATGGTTTGGCAGGCAGTTCTGTGTTTGCCTTAGCCTAGAAAGAAAAGCCACCCATCTCCTTAAACCTCTGTAGGATAAACCCAGTCATGCCCATTAAAACCCACATGATCACATTCAGCCCAACTTAAGTACAAGTTTACACCAGGGGAAGAAAAACCATTTTGGTTTATTGGCTTCATATGACAAGAGAGTTTCCTTAAGTACTAGCTACTGCAAGTTCTAGTTATCCTTGAGTCAGATATTTCCACTTTCAACTTCTCTTCTGCAAGTAGATGCTTTAGCTAGTACTTTCTTTCCTATTAGGATTAGGAAATTCATTTCAATTTCAAACAATCAAGAGCAATACTCAAAATCCCCAAACAACTTTACTTTAGATAGAGACCATGGGATAAGCAGGCATGGTAAAATATTCTTTTAGAATTTTGCTCCCATAAAGCAAATTCCAGCACTCACAATTTCATTCTGGTAACCATTTGTCAAAACTCTACACAAATTTCCAGTAATCTCGGATTATGTAAATCAAAACGTAGAAACAGGTTGGCCAGTTAGCTCAGTTGGCTAGAGCGTGGTACTGATAACATCAAGGTCCAGGGTTCGATCCCTGTACCAGCCAAAAAGAAAAAATAAAGTAGAAACAGAAAACAAACTGTAAATCTTGAGATTTCTCAAGCAATTTATATTCTTGGAAGTGTAAATCTTGAGATTTCTGAAACTCTTCTCTGATATGTCGCCATATGCTCAGTAACTGGCAATGTTCACAACATTGAAATGTGTTTCAAACAAAACAAGAAATGTATTTGTCTAAAAGATACCTTCAGATCATGGGTAGGTACATTCTTAGATCAACTCAGTTTTATACTATTCTAGGAGGATGCCTCCACAGAAGATACGGAGATTTATCTTCCTAATTACAATAATAAGTAGGCTTACATTAAAATCAGATTTCCACCCCTACCAATAGTCTATACAGCATAACAACATGACCACACAGTAAACTGGAAGAAGCAGCTAGCCTGTGTTTTAAAGTACACCTGGAAAATTCCTATGCAGATAATAGGGAGTTGTGCACAGATTTAGAAGTGATTCTGTCAATCACCTTGGCTCTGTATGTAGTTTCTTCAGAGTGAGTTGATTTTTTTTTTCTTTAAGTAAGAAATTTGTATTCACTTTACTGGTACTTTATGTAAACTACTGATGATTTTCTATTCCCAACAAAGGCTGGAAACTCAGCTAGTTCTATGAGACTGAAAAGGCAAAAACTGAAGCTTACACTCACAGTGACAGATTGAAGTAAATAAAGAAGGTGCTCAGCTTTCTTCAACCAAAGTAAACAATACACAGAGAGGCAACATGGATCTGTTTTGGATTTTGCTTAATGTTTAAGAAGCATTTCAGAAAAGAGAAAACATCAATATTTGAGCTATATAGATTAGGATTCAAATATTACTCAAAGACAATAAGGGCAAGTTATTTAATCTCTTTGAGCCTCAGGCTCCTCATCTGTAAGATAAAGATAAATGCTGTGAGGACTAAATTAGATAAGGTATATGAAGGGCTAAAGAAAGCACCTGACACTCAATAAAAAGAAGCTCAATAAGTGGAGCATATGTGGCCTCATCAAAGTTAATGAATTCTTATAATTAGTTATTTTCTATTAAGCAATTATTCTAGTCAGGTCCAACTAAGTCATTGATTAACATAGATCTAGTCACTTTTCTAGTATAGAATCTATACTGGAATATGCAATCACTACATGATTTTAAGAATCTGTAGAAATGTTTCCTTACAAGGAATTACAATACAATCAATAGTCTGCTGCATTTCTATAGCTCTTTCTAACCTAAATATGTCCAACTGAAGGACAACATGTTTCCTATACACATTGTGGGCCTGAATTAAGGGGATACTGGGATGTCTAAAATGTTTAATAAGCTCCACCACTCCAAACTTTTTTTCCGTTGAATGGCCCAGGATTGGGAAGCAAAGAATTTTATGTAAAAATGATGTAAATTATAGGTAATGAAATGGAAGAATCATCAAAGTATCACCACCAAAAATGGTACGAGGGTAGACTCATACCATTTTTGTACCTAATGGTATGTTGCGTACAAGTGTAGCCAGTCAAAATTAAACCAACATATTAACATGTAAACTAAAAATTGGGGGCATCACTAAAACTAGACAGATTTTCCTAATTTCCATACTTTGCGTCGCTCTAGTAAAAGCTTTCTGCCAAATCCACATGATAATTTAGCATCTTTATTATAAGAAATGTGGTTATTTCTTGCCCAATTTATAAAAATATAATGGCTTCATTGTAGCATATAAGGTATAAACAAGTAAAGTACAAAGAGCCCTCTTCTTAATTCCAGACATCTGTCAGAATTTTAGTTCTGGCTCTATCAGCAGCTCACCAAAAGGCCTTTGACAAGTCACTTTCCAATTCAGAGCCTCAGAACTATATTATCTCAGTCTAAATTATCTTTAAGAACTCATCCAACTTAGATATAGCATTGTATGAAATATAGTTGATTCAGTATAAACATCATTTGTCTCTTGGATATGAACACATCATCTAAAAATATGATAACTGCACCGTATATGAAGCCTACCCACATAGGATGATTGATGTGCTTTCTCCTACACAAAACACTGCTTTCTTTACCATTGCTGTTGATTTCACTATTTCTAGCATACAAAATGACAAACATCTGCTTTTACCCATCTGTGTAGTGGCTTTTACTACTAGTAAATCTTAAAATAACCTTTCATTCAAACTGGTGCCTTATCAAAAGGTAAGCTTTTCTTGTTTCAACTAGCAGTTCTCACAGAGCCTTTCAGTATCACGGTAAAATGAGACCATGAAATCAGTCACTAACCATCTGATAAATACAAATGCAGACTGTGCCATTTCCTAAAGGATTTTCCTGGGGCCAGATGATCAGAGCATAACCTGGGAAAGTCTGCCATATTCAGAAGGCTTCTTAAAGATCACCACATTTTTTAAGTTCATCTGGAATGTGCTCTAAATGCCCTAGATTTCTCTATGTATTGCTACTGAAACCTGCTTTAATACACCCTACAGTATACTTGATTATCATATAATACCTCTGATAGAAGAAGTGAAAGAAAATCAGGGGCAGCTTGCATTTGTGAACAGAAAGACAAGCTGTCGAAATACCTTTCTGCTATAAAGGATTTATTTGCCTCACTTGTTTATCAAGGAATCAAAAATTCAGATGATTAGAAAAATTTATATAATACCTCCCTAGAAATATAAATTTGTTTTTTGTAGCACCGCATGTTCTTAAACCAGTGTTAACTTCTAATACACCATATGAAACTGGAAGAGACCATTCTAAAATGAACACAAATTATGGTTAGTTCAGTTGGTCAGAGAGCAGCCTTGTAACACCAAGGTCACAGGTTCATATTCCCATACTGGCCAGCTGCCAGAAACAAAACAAAAATAATAATAAAATAAAATGAGTACAAACAAGCAAAACTCTCGACTTGATTCTTTTGTTCATGCTCCCCCCAACTTCATCATAAACCATTCCTAGTTTGTAATCTGTACATCCATCATTTTAGTTCCCAGCCCAAAACTTTCATATTCTTCATAATTATGTCCCCTTCTAGTCAGAAGTTTTAAAAATACATGTTATGCTTGACCTATTTAATTAAAACTTTATAAGAACTTTCCCCCCTTTACCTAAAAATAAATCTAATGGAGAAAATAGTGCACACAAAAATTCTGAATGGAACCTAATACCATCTAATAAACTAACTGGATCCTACAGTAAAAGCAACAAAATGACACATGACTTTACTGGAAAATGTGCACATTTTATCAGGATCTTATATAACTAGCACTAATCTTTAAACAAGTAAAATTGTTGCCTCCAAAGGAGACCACTATGGGTTTAGGCCTTAAATTAATCTCATCACCAATCAACCTCCTCTAGAAATCTGAGAGATGGGACAACTCACACAACAAAAAGTAAAAATGACTTATTCCCAGTCCCCTACTCCTACCCAAGTGAATTTATGCAAGTGATCATAGTTCTTACTCTAGTGTCATTAGTTCCACTAGCTCAGGAACAGTCTGCCCACTGAACAGAAACTGTCAGATAATCTAACTTAAGTTTTCTGGAGTATCTCCTATGTGTAAGGACCCCTAAGAAATATTGAAATCAGTCAGCTACCATCTCTGTCTTGAGAGAACTAGCAGATCAATACATAGAATAAAATATGTTGTTTAAGGAAGTAAATACTTAAGAATACGTATATGAGATACACAAAGAAACTGCGTAGACTTAACAGAATCAGCATTTGAGCTAGGGCAGGAGAAGTAGAAATAGGCTATATTTGGATAGTGGAGAAAGAAATCCAGCAAAGGGTTAGCGTTCACAGGAACAAAGGTCTAGAAGAGAGAAGAGTGGGGGTATTTATAAGGCAACGTGAATGGTAACATCAAGACGTATACCACTGCATTTTATGAAGTGTTTCAATATCCAGTTCTTCATAACTCACAGAAAGCCCATGTTAGGCACAGTAAATATTATCTCCAGTGAACAATTAAGGAAACTGGAACTTAGAGATACTGAGTATTTTCTCTGAGTTCTTTCAGCTAATAAGGGAGATGTGAAAATAGGTCTTCTAAATCTAGGTTCAAAGTACTTCCCTTTATAAAGAAGTTAGTCACTTGAACTTGAATTTTACACTCTAAGCTAGATTTCAATTTGGATAAATTATTTAATATACTGGTAAACTAAAACAAATACTGCAAAATAACTCTAGAAGAAGCTCAATTACTCTAAAGATGCATAGGAGAAATATGCAGAGCAAAAAGATAGCATCCTGTGCTTCTATTTAAAATTTAAAAGAAATGATAGTTATGTTACTTACTGCCAAGTAAGTAGGAAACAGAAATGTGTGCATTTCTTATCTCCCCTCAGTTGCAGAAATAGGTTCAATACCTGTTCCCCATATTTTGGGGGAATACATGGGAAAACCCATAAATTGGGAACAAAAAGAAAGCTAAGTTTTGATAAATTCTATGACTAACTACATATACATAAATGAAACCCCAATAATTTCTACTACAGTCTATAAAACAGATTTCATATTTCATTTAGTAATTATGAAACAAAACAAATTAAGAACCTCAAGACAGTCTATAAGACACAGGTACCCCAGGTGCTAACAGCCAATGAAAACTTTCCATTTTCCAAGGTACTTCAAAAAGTTTGTGAAAAAACAGAATTAAAAAATAACATGAATTTTTCCATGAAATTTTTGAGCACCCCTCATAAATAGCCAGAAAGCGTTTCGTAACAAGTCAGTTATCATATCCAGCTTCCTGTGGTATTTCAGCAATGTCCCCTTCAGCTGAGTGGTCACCAATATTTATGTATTCTGTTGAAATTATTAGAATCACCCCTTTTTACTCACAAAATAATTGGGTTTGGCCTATAAATCATTTGGCAACCCTGCCTTTAAGCCCCAGTAGTTATCCTAGTTTGGGGAGTTTGAGTGTCACTGAAACCAAGTTCCTGGAATTCAGGGACGTTAATAGCACGATAAATTGGAGTCCTAACCATCTTCTACACCTCCAGTCTGTCCCTCCACCAAAATACACACATAGCCAAAATGATCTTTGACAGATCAGATCTATGGAGTGTTAATGGGGAAACTATAAAAACAACAGAAAAGAAATGATTTGTGGATACATTAAAGCCCAATTTGAAATAATGAGGTCTGACCATAGAAGCCTGGAAAACAATAGGAAGCAGATATGTCAACTTAGAATCCAGCAATCACTGACAGAACAGGGAAACTTTTGTAGGCAAAGCCAGAAAGTGATTTGTAAATATAGACACTGAGAGTGAACAGCCCTTTCTAAAACAGCTGGTGGCCCAGAGGGTAGAGCAAACTTTTTGAGATGCGCAAACGCAAAGAATTAAGGACCTTAATAGGCTCCCTTCTTTCTCTTTCAGGTTTCCCACCTAGATGATACTGAGCTTTTCACAGTATTTGCCAATCCTAACATTCTGCATTTATACAGAACTTCGTAATATGAAAGAAAAAACTAATATTTTAAAATATTTTGTGGGAATGTGTTACTTAAAAAGTAGTGAATGTACTAATTAAAGTAAATCAAATACTTCTCTATAGTCAATAAACAAAACAAATTTTGTTGTTGATGAGGAGGCAGTGAAGAGGGAAAGATATCCTTATAAGTTATTCACACTTTTCCTATATATAATTAAAAGTACTAGAGTAAAGTTAATGGAAATTGACTCAGCTTTTATGACTCATTAGAAAAGCAAAAGCCAAAAAAGCCCAGTGAAAAGTTGATCATTGAGGAGCTGTATGAGGACTCAAAATGTTCATCACACATCAAGCCTCCAAAGTATGGTGGTAAATCAGCCTTTGATACAAGTTTCCAAGAACGACGAAATGATACTTCATTCATGCAAATATCAGTACTGAACAGTCAATAATAAGCAAAAGAACATACGCAAACTTTTTTAAAAAGTTGAACCTGTTGAATACTCAAGCACTTTACTAATGAAAGCTCCAAAGTCCCCAACTAAGAGCTGCCACAAGGCATATACTTACTTTACATCAGATTTCTACCTAAATTCAATTTTGAAGTTCTTAGATATTTAAAGAGTATAATTTTTTCTTCTTAAACAACAAAAAAGGATATAATCTATAGTTTTAAACACCACTACAAAAATTAAATATGCTGTCGTAAGAGTTCAATCAACATCCCCAAGGATGCCACTACATTTAAGCAAAATTATGATAACTGGTCTTCATACTGATAACTAAAATATCAAAAAAGTTTTTTAAAAGTTTTTTTAAAAGTTTCATTAAAAATGGTTCCCCACCCCCCAATTTTTTTTTTCTGTGAAGTACTAGATAGTAAAAATTTTAAGCTCTGTGAGTCACATGGTCTCTGTCACAACTACTCACCTCTGCCTTTGTATCATGAAAGATATCACAGACAATACGTAAATGAATGAGCATGACTATGTTCCAATAAACTTTACTTATAGACATTGAAATTTAAATTTTTTGCTGCAAAACTTTTTTTTTTTTTTTAATCATTAAAAAATGTAAAAACCATTCTCAGGTTGTCTACTGTATAAAAACATGTGGCAAGTGGGCCCAATTGGTCCAAGGGCCTTAATTTGCAGGCCCGCATAACAAATTTCAATTACTGGGGAGAATTACTGCTCATTCTTTTAGACTCTCAGATAAATAAGCTGTCACTGCAAAAACTTAAGTAGGGAAGGATCCCTGTATTGGGGCAGCCCCAGTATTCTCAGTCCATATTTTCCAGATGCCTATTATATAATAAAACTGCAGATTTCTGGAACTGTCTCCAAGAGATTAGGCTAATATCAAGTACAATTAGGAATGTGTTTATAATAAAACTCCTCACATCATTCTGATGGTGAACCAAGGCTTTAAAACCATTGACATTTGCAAACTACATGCCAGATAATATTTGTATCCAGAACATGAAAAGAACTCTCCAAACTCAGTAATAAGAAAATAGTCTAACTGTAAAAATACAGGCAAAAGTTCAGAAAAGACACTTCAACAAACAATATATAAATGGCAAATAAACTCAAGAAAAAAGGCTCAACATCATTAGTCACCAGAAAAACACAAATTAAAGCCTCAATGAGATACCATTACATATCTATTAAAAATGGGTATAATTTAAAAAAAGAAAAAAAGACCCTGACAATCAAATGCCAGCAAGGATGCAGACCAACTGGAGCTCACACACATTGCTGGTGAGAATGCAAAATGGTACAGCTACTTTGAAAAGCAGTTTGGCAATTTTACAAACTATAGAAATGATCCCTGAAAGTATAGTCTTCAGTTTGGCAATTTTAACATACACTCACCTTAAGACGCAGTGAGCCCCCTAGATGCTCACCCAAGAGAAAAAAAAAAAACTATGTTCACACACACAAAAAACCTGTATGCAAATGTTTAGAGTGAGTTTGTTTATAACCACTAAAAATAATTCAAATGTTCTTCAGTCAGTGAACAGATAAACTGTGGTACAACTATACTATAGAACACTACTAAGAAATAAAAGGAACAGAATTACTGAAACACATATTATATCAGATACATTAGGCTAAAAGAAAGAAGTCAGACTTAAAAAGCTACTTACTATATAACCCCATAACATTATTGACAAGGCAAAACTACAGGGGCACAAAACAAAATCAGTGGCTGGCAAAGGCAGGGAAAAAGGGCTAACAAGTTTGGGGGTTATAAACTGTCATATATACTGATTGTTGTGGTGGTTACAAGACTGTACATTTGCCAAAACTTATACACTAAAAAGAATGAAGTTTTACTGTATGTAAATTATACCTTAAAGAACTTGACAAAAAAGAAAACTAAAAAAGAAAGAACCACTAATTATAAACAAGACTGGTTATATATGGTTCTGGTTTATTAGAAAGTCTTCACTGTTTTTACAACAGTATATGATCACTAACTATCCTATGCATACAAATTTAATGTGTGTGTGTGTGTTTAAAAAAATGATGGCAAAAGGAAATGGTTCTTGTTTTTTACTTGTTTGTCATGTCCTTTTTAAAGTAATATCTGAGAACTCTTTTGTACTGGTTTCTAAATTCGAACATCTGGAACATTCTAGATTCAAACGTCTACATAATCCCCAAAGTCTTTCTGAATAAAAAACCTAATTATCCTTTGTAGGTCTTATCCAAGATCTAGGGTATCCTAATTTCAGATTTTTGAAGCATAGGACACCATTAAATGGGTCATCAATTAAAAACATTATTCCAATGGCACTTCCATTGGCTACCTCTGAAACTGCAAATGTTACTGTTAGAAGGTTCTCCCCTGCAACCTATGGAACAGAGTGGTTCATTTAAAAATATGCTCCTGGACATAGAGAACTGGGATTTCAAGAAGGACTTACTTAGGTTTAGAAATATCCACAATTGCTTTTTTTTTTTTAAGAGCAGTAGAATATCATATTGCTTTCTGTCACTGAGGCAAAATTCATTTATCTCCATAAAAACTCCTATGTCCCAGACAAGAACTGAGGATAGACCATGGCCTATAACTATGAGTGTATTTCCCTAATAATGATTCATTTCAGAGAGCTCAAGCCTTACACATTAGCCCCTTTGGGAAGACAAGACATTTTTTGTGTGATTTTTCAGGTAGAAAAAAAAGTGAGGAAGGAGTGTGACTTTTTATAGTTCACCCAATGATTTATTTGCTGAATCAAAATTAAAACTCAATAAAATTTTTATTAAGAAATAAAATCTATGTTAACTCATTAGCATCCATATGAAACATTACCCACAAAATAACAAACCTCAGAAAATCTCTGAAATAGTCTTGCCAGTCATTATTTTCACTCTGCTGTTTTAAACATATGACAGTATTAAATGAAGTACATCAGAAATGAATCTTATGTATCTACAGAACAATTTAAAAGAAAGAGAAGAAGAGAAGGAGGGAATAAAAAGGAAAGGGGAGGAACAGAGAAAGCAGGTAAGGAGGGAGGAAGACTGAACCGAGTAAATATTAACAATTCTAAACTTTTCTAATTCTAGGCCCCAATATGCCAATTGCTAGCTACTCAGCCTCACTGGTTTACTCACTTTCCTTCTTTGGCCCTCAGATTTTCATCTAAAAAACTAGGAGGTTGACCTAGATCAGTGGTTTTTAATGCTTTCTACTTTGAGATCCCTTTTAAAAATATCAATTAACTTCATAGTTTCCCACATGTGGGGTATCCTTTAAATACCTCTTTAATTTTTTTTTTATTTTACAAATAATAGTTACAGTCATTTGAAAAAAAAATAATTTATTCATTCAAGAAAGTTTTGCATGCCTGCACATAGCAATAAACTGAAAGATTCTTTTCCCTTATGCAAGAGGCATTTTTGGAGCACATATGAATTTATTTAGAGGGTTCTTTACAACAACTCGATGTATTCCACACCACAGTGCAGACTGTGTCCATACACCACAGGGCATTTTTTATTATCAAACTACCCTCACACAATATGACCCACAGCAGACAAACAATTATTTTTTTTCCTTTAATCTGTACCTAAGATTCCTTCCAGCTCCCAAATTGTGTGATACTGGTTTGTATTTAAGAAAAAAATAAACCTATTACTCAAGTAAAAATCAAAACCACAAAACAGCATTTTAAAAATGTTTTTACTAAAATTCTATTCTTAATAATTACCTCCAAGGTCAGAAGAAAAAGTAATTACTTTTTAAAAATTTTCTATGCTATACATATCTATGTTGAATGAAATATATTTACAAGACACACGTATTAAAAAAAACAGAAAAAATAGATTTAAAGTTTTTATAACTATAATGCTGACATTAAAGATATAGGATACATATGGTTAAAAGGCATTATCCCTGCCCTTTAAGAGCTTATACTCTGAGAAGGAATATGAAATAATTATGCCAGAGATAGGATTCCTAAACCAACAAGGAACATATAATAATGTATTCACTCATTCATTCATTTACACATTCAAATATTTACTGGATATTTGCTGGCAATATGAAAGACATGAAGCCAGATGAGGAGGGTAAAGATAAATAAGACACAAACCTCCCAACTCAAAAAAAGATCCAGCCAGAGTCTCATTTAAAAACAAAAACTGCTGTGGAATATTAAAGAAAAGGGAAAGCAAGTTTGCCCTACAGCCAGGTAATGTACATCTCACAGATACTGCCATCACCTTAGATGCCTAGGGTGCATGTGATAAGCTTTAGATCTCTGGGACTACTGGACTAATTTATTGTACCAGACATAGTTTATCTTTCCTCTTGAAGTTCTGAATTTATGCCATTTACCCCATTATGCCACTTGGGTGTCCTGGACCTAAAATGAATTAGTACTTTCTAGGTACGTTTCCTTTTATAAACATTTCGAAAAATGTATTAAATTTTGTCTTTCATTAAAGAAAAAGGATCTGCTCCCAAAATAGATAGCTACCTGTACTGCAAGAAATGTCACTCCTAGGTGGAGATGTTAAACCCACACACAGAGTTTACCAGTTTTGGAGACTGTGGAACTTTCCATTTGAAGAACAGTAAAAATACAAAATAAAAAACAAGAGTTGGGTAAGTGCTGTAAGGAAAGAAAGACGAAGATTGACACTGGGAGAAGATGGGAGGGTTGGAATGCAAGTGCTAAGTGGCTAAAAGTGGGAAAACTCTAATGTTTAAGAAATCATAGAGAAGCTAAAAAAGGGTCTAGAATGGCTTTGATGAACAGGCTAATTAGTGCTCTTCGGACCAAAACTTTATGACAATATAAAACTGTAGTTGGATGGGGGAAAATGGGAGAATTAAAATAAGCAGGCAATTCCAATTAAATAATGATACTGGAATCTGACCCCCCCCCAAAAAAAAAAGTTAGGAGTCTTGACTGTTGTTTCAGAAAGAAAATTCAGTGAAGCTAAAATTAACCAAAAAAAGAGTCTATCAACTGATTAAAAGCATTCAGTTTAAGTCTGGCCGGTTAGCTCAATTGGGAGAGCTTGGTGCCAATAAAACCAAAGTCATGGGTTCAGATCCCCTTACCAGCCAGCCACTAAAAAAAAAAAAAATTAAAAGCAGTCAGTTTTAGAAAAATATGTTCTCAGCTCTGAACTCTAAAGTAAGAAACTTTCAAAATATTGTTGGAATCTATTCCTTTACCTAACATTCACCAAACTGCATGTTGCATTTCAGATACAGATCTACTTATTTAAAAAATGACTGGGAATTATTTCAAAACTTGTTGCATAAAACCTCAAATATTTCAAAAGAAATAAAGCATTATTCCTAAACACTGGCAACAGTATTTTCCATTACAAAAAGCACGCAGATGTTCTAAATATGCTTCTAACCAGAAAAAAACTGTTGCCATTTAGTTGACTTAATGATTTTCACCTACAACTGTACTCAACACATCCCTTTGTCTTCTAATTTGAGAGATTTCTCAAGATATAAATACTGCCGGCGGGGTGGTCGGGGAGTGTGTTTTAAGAAAGGTCTTTCCAAATGATGAATATCTTTGATCTCCCTAAAAACAAAGTAAGCAAGTGTTGGATTTTAACCTAGGAAAGATTTTCAAATAGCCCCTCACCCTGATGTCAGCTGTTACCCATGACCTCTGTTGAGAGGTTCACAACAAAGGTCACGGAGCGACCCAGGCCCTCCTAAATAAATGACAATGGGAAGGGGCACACAACCACTGCATTATTATTCTAACTCTCTATTGGAATCTACCTCACTATGCCACATTGCAATTGTATATAAGTCTACCAAAGGTTTAAGTTTAAAAAAAGTGGAAGAGACAGATACAGAGAATATTAAACAAATTACTACTAAAGCTTCTTCTCAAACTTACTTGGAGTTTCAGCATTACAACAGTCTCAATGTGCAAGTTTTACCCCATCATGGGCACCAGTTTTATTCTCTTTAATTAGGGTAAAGACACTGTTGGGGAATAACTGGGCCATAATTAAGAGTTATATTGGAGAAAGATACACTTTATTAAACTTGAATACTTCCCAGATCAAAAACATCACCACCATTAGGACATTCCTAGTATAATACATCATTTCCTTTGATGATTTTGGAACCAGAAAAGTCAGATGCTCACAAAGACAGTGATCTCAACAATTTCTGACCACCTTCGAAATCAATAAATATTTAATTCTGACTTAGTGAAGACACATGAAAGAGCCACACTAAATTTCCTTATCACTTTAGCAGATTACATAAACTGGATTGCCAAACACTATATTATGCAAAATAAAAGGCAATTTGAATGAATTAAACTCTCGAGTTTGAGAATGGAAAAATCTTGCATTTTTAGATGAAAAATGAGGAACTCCTTGAACAATAATATACTAGAATAAATCATTCATATCTAGGTAAGAAATAAGGATAATATAAATGTATACAGAGAAAGTGAGTTTTAAGCTTCTTCCAGGTCACTGATGTGGATAGGGGATTGGGAAAAATCACAGCACTGTATGATTAATACTTTACATGTCAGGTTTTGTTTGGACTCCAATTCTCATTCTAATTATCACTCACCCCTAAGGATCACTTTCTTTCTAGAGACACACCTAACACACACAAAACTAATATCCAAAAGCAAGAACAACCAGGCAATCTCTAAGAATAGGACTTTCAAAGTACTGATCTGCCTTTCCTATCACTCAGGCTTAGTCTCCACAGTGCAGGAAAACTGTATTTAAATGTGAATGCTGTAGGCTTCTCCCAAACCAGGCTACGAACAGAAAAGTCGAAAAAATACTAAGATCTCATGCCTAAGCTACAACACCCCTCAGGAACAACAGCACAGACCCAGCCCCATTAAAAATTCTACATAATATCAGTGACAGTTACTAGTCTCCTAGTATTTGGAACCCTGGGAAAGAAAGCAGCCAAGCAGTCACCAATTTTCTTGGGATTTTTGGGTTGGCCTGAGCTCGCACAAGACCATTTGAGTCAAATTAAGTTGGGAATGAAACACGCAAGTTTCAAGAAAGCAAATATTCTTATTTTCAATTCCCCATTCCCAAGACAGCTCAAGCCACACAGTACTCTGTAGAAACAAATTACATCCACAACAAAGGCAGTCCTAGCAAGCCCTTAAACTTCTGTGCTTGCAATAACTTTCTGGAACTTCTGTGCTTCCTAAAATCAAAGAGTAGTCAAAGGTAACTAAAGGGTAAAGTGATCCAGCACCTAACACCTCAATAAAAAACGTTAGGTCCTGGGGCAACTGATGAAGACCAGGGAAGGGAAGTCAAAGGGCTACTTGCTGTTAGCTAAGCCAGGCCAGTAATAATCAATCTTTATTTTCCTGGACATCAGTATAGAGAGCCGTTAAAAAACAGGATCATCAGTCCCCTGTTCCCCTTGCTCACTGCTTTTTGTAATACAATGATTACAGCGGCCTCCCGTCCGCCTGCACAGAGAGCAACGCCAAGACTAAACTTTCAAACCTTGGCGAAGGTGGGAAAGTCAGCCAGCCAGACGCTGGGCTAGGAAAAGCAGGGAGAGAAGGAGGGAAAGAGTCATGTTTCAAAACAAAGGCTCCACACGGAACTGAATGTCAAACTCTCCCCACTTCCCAGCCTTCAAGCCAGCTATGCTGGGCCTTGATTTTTAAGAACACTAATAAGTCCGATATACTCAGCTCTTCAGCTTTCACTAGGGCTTTGCCATTCACGAGAATATTTGCACAACCACTTGCTGAGGGTGTTGCTATCCTCCCCCGATCCCTTACACAAGAAAAAACAAGCTTAGGACGCAAGTGACTTGCCCAAGGTCCCACAGTAGAGCCCAAATTCAATTTCCTTCACGTCTAGGCCAGACCAAGCCAAGGCGGGCTCCCTGCGAGGGCGGCGGCGGCCAAAAAGACGACGCCCCGCCCTGAGGAGAGGGGAGAGGGGAGAGGCCCCGCGTGCCCACCGCCTCGGCCCCTACCTTCCTTGACTCCTGGCAGCTTGGACTGGTCGATGCCGACTTCAGCCATGTTGGGCTGGGGTCCTGGCTGCCCCTAGCCGCCCGCTTCCCGGCCACCGCCGGCACCCAGCGGGGCCCGGAGCGCAGCAGCAGCGTCCGACGCGGCGCAAAGTCCGGCCGGCAGCGCGCGGGCCAGGAAGGAGTGGACCGGCCGGGCAAGGGCTGGCGACAAAGGCGGCGGAAGATGGTCCCCGGAGCACCAGGCTGGCGGCCCAGCTACCCCGCCACAGCCACCTGCTCCGCGCCCCCGGCCCTGACCGATACCAAATATCTGGAGCCCGGAAATGGACCCGGGCCGGCCAGTACGGAGGGAGAGAGGAGACAGAAAGGCGGGCAGGCGGGCGGACGGGCGGGCCTGGGAGGGGGCGGGGGAGGGGAGCTGCAGGTCTGTAACCGCAATTGCGAGTGGCTGGCGAGACAAGATCGGCTCCCGCTGCCGCCTCCCTGTCGTCTCCTTTGTGCTGGGTGACGCGCCTGAGGCAGGGGCCTGGCTGTGCCCCCGCCCACGGGCCCTGCCTCCCTCCCACGGGAGGGTCGCCTCTTTAGGTGGGAGCTCTGTGTCCTGAAGGCTTCAACACAAAGGCCACACAGGTCATCCGGAACATAATCGTTCCTGTCAGCGGTGTAGTCAGCACTCTGTGCTGTTTCTGGGATTGAGATTTCCATAGGATGCTTTCTGCGTACCCAACTCTGTCTCAGGCACTCTTTGCATCCGGGGTTTGAGGGGAGATAATATATATGCATAAAACACCTCTAATACAACGTACAGAATAAAATGATGCTGACAAAATTCTGGGGCAGTTCAGAGAAGATAGTGTTCACACCAGCTGGGGAAGCTGAGTCATTCATTCATTAAAAACGCATGAATGACTACCAAGTGTGATGTTAGGTACTGGGAGTGATAAAGACGTGTCAGATTTATCTCTGTTCTGGCATGTTACACATTAGGCTGTAATTGTGACATTTCTAGCTCCCTGAAATAGACAACGTCTCCTGTTTCGTCTCCTGGCAACAGGATTCTCCCTCTCTTTGGGAAATTGTCCCTTTCGCCCTCCTCAGGAATGGACTCCTGTCCTAAACTGGTGCAATGATAGAACCTCAGCATAACCAACTCCCTTCCTCCTCTCCCCACCCCGACACACTTTCATCAAAGAGTGGGTGTGTGACCAAAACAGGTCAAGCAGAATACTTCCCTGGGCTTATTACACAAAGAGGGACAGATAAGTATTCTATTTCCTGTAGGGAAGGTCTGCCCTCACTAGTGAACAATGAAGCCCAACTGAAGACAGAAGCAAAGATGAGAGAAAGATAGACGAAGAGGACATCTTCTGATGTGACCACAGTAGCAAACCAAGATATCCCCAGAGCAGCTGGGGATTCTACAGGTCCTGGATTCTGGAGCCTGAGCACCCTCTCAACTTATCCTCAGTTCCAGTAGGCTAATAGAAGTTGCTTTTCTGTCTCTCGCAGCTCAGAGTCCCAGTATGAGAGGCCACATGGAGGAGGCTAGGCTTTATTTGAATTTGACATTAAAAAATGGGCAGACTTTAGCAAAAATTTAGAAGATTTTCTAGGCCAGAGGGTGAAAAACTGTGGCCTACAAGCAAAATCCAGCCCCCTGAATTTGAATGACCATTTTTTATGTATTGCAATGGTTGTATTTTAAATGGTTATACAAATAGGACATAGTATTTTCAATTTTGCCTCTTAAGCCTCAAAGTCTAAAATTTTTACCATCAGACCCTTTACAGAAAATGTTTTCCCACCCCTGTGCTAGGCAAAGATAGCACTCAGTAAGTTGTGTGGAAAAGGAGGTAATATTAGAAAGGCAGGTTTGTGGGCATTTTAATTGTCCTGCCATCTACTGATTTTTTTAATCTCCTGTGGTCATAGAGAATATTCGGGAGGCTGACATCTACAGATAAATCACCAGGGCCCTCTTGCCTTGTGGCTTTCTGTTTAGTTTGACCAATAAGACACACTGGCAAGGCTGGAGGGTTAACTCAGTTGGTTAGACCTCGGTGTTAAAACACCAAGGTCATGGGTTCAGATCCCCTCACCAGCCAGCCGCAAAAACAAAAACCAAAACCCTGGCAGAAGATCAAAAGAAGAAAGGAGAGAAATATCAGAACATTTATTCTTCTTCAAGTATGTATTCTTCACCAAGTATGTATTCTTCTCCCCCTTACACTAAGCCAAAATTGTGGCTATAGTTGTGTCCCTCTATGACTACAATGCCTGTCTGGAGGACTCTTCCATGGCTTCACTTCTCATGGGTCTCTAATAATACCACTTCCTTCCAGTGCCCCTTCCAGCCAAGGGTAGTAATGGCTTTCCACTGTTGCTAGTTCCCTTTACCCTGACAACACTTCTGGAAATAGTGCCTTTGTTACATTCTTCTCAGTTAAACCATTTTGATTGTGGCTTCTGTTTCCTGCCTAGACTCTGACTGATAGAGTGATATGCCAAAAGGTCACTGCTTTGTTTTCCTTAAAAATATCCACATTTCTGTCCTAGAGAAAAATAAAACATACATAAAATCTATGCCTATTGTTTAGGGAATCAGTTACTTTTAACGAAAAAAGTTAATGAAAAGGAACCAGGAGCCCCTCCAGTTGTTAGAGCAGATGATCTGGAAATTCCCCCATAGTTCTGTGTTCCTTCTTTGACTACATACCCACTCTGTATCTCTCCCCAACCAGAGCAAACAATTAGGCTCAGAGTTGCAGGATCAGACAACTTCTAGCAGAGGACAGAAAGCAACATGTAAAATAGTTGACTACATTTTAAGTATTTATTTAATAGGGAATAAATATATGGTGACTTCCTATAGCTAAAGTATTTTTATGTCCTGAAATGTCAATTCTGCAATAAAAAGAGTCAAAGGATAGGCTTTCCAGACAGGGTACAAATCCCTAATTTGGGGCAGACCTCGAACAATTCAGAGCCACATCACAACTTGAATGCCATACTGAGAAATAAGAATTTTTATTTATGAGGAAATATGGAATCACTAATTGATTTTTTTTTTACAAAGAGTTATATGAGAAGATTATATGATAAATTATAAGTTATATGATACATTTTCTTCTTTAAGAAGGTTACTTTGGGAATAATGCAAAATGTGGATTGGAGTGGAGAGAGTATTGTCATAAGAACACCGGTTGGCAAACTATGAAATTCCACAAAGACAACTCCAAGTTAGAGCTACTAGAAGTTAAGCTTCATGAAGGCAGGAGATTTTATGTTTCATTTACTACTATCTCTAATACCTACAATGGTGCTTGGCACTTAATAGGCACTCAATAAATATTTGTGGAGTAAATGAATAAATACAGTTATCCAATAGTATTATGGATGAGAATCACAAATTAAAGGAAGACTAAGAGAAAGCAATATGGGCAAATGAATAAATGACACTGGACTTTGACAAGACAGGAAAGGGGACCCAGAGAGTTACCCACATCCCTGGAAAGATCCTTTCCTCTCCTTGGCACCCAATATCTCATACCTCATCAATACAATCTACCTAAGAGGGCAGTTCCAAAAAGGAAGCTGCAATTTGAACTGTTATCCACCCACGAAAAGGATACTATATCAGTTTGCTAGGGCTGCCATAACAAAATATCACAGACTGGGTGGTTTAAACAACAGAAATTTTTCTTTTTCACAGTTCTGGAGGCTAGACATCCAAGATCAAGGTGTCAGCAAATTTGGTTTCTTCTGAAGTTTTTCTCCTTGGCTTGCAGATGGCTGCATTCTCACTGGGTCCTTATGATGCCAGAGGAGAGAGTCTGGGGAGGCCAGATAGTCAGCTTCAACCCACCCCGTCCTCTTACCAGGTTCTTGACTCCACCACAGGAGAAAATTCAAGAGCAGAGTCACACAGTAGAAGATGAAAACAAGTTTATGGTTAATGTAACAGATAAGAGATACGGACTTGACAAAGTGTGCCCTAGCTCCAGAGACTTCGCAGGGCCCACACCAAGTTTAATACAAAAGGAAGAAATATACACTTAAAGTTTAGTATAGAATGCAGGCTGGCTCAAGAGAGTGAGCAGCTGCTTGCTGGAAGTAAGCTTGTTACAAAAATAAAAAAGAAATACACATTCTACAGACAGAGTGCAGGCCAGTCATGGAGAGAGTGAGCAACAGCCCCACAGCCTACCAGATTCGGCTTTTATAGTTTTGCTCTGATGCATATTCATGATGCCTAATGAATATTCAACTAAGGAGGTGGTTCCCTGTCATGTAACATAGTCTCGCACATGCTCAGTTGGTCTCCTTTTAAGGCACGTTCATTGGTCAAATCCTGTCACATGCATTGAACATATTAAAGAATCTTTTGTGCTCTTTAGCATCCTTAGTGGAAGGTCTTTCCCAGGACAAACTTCCTTCCACTGAGCATGCTCAGTCACTGGCGTCATACAGACCTGTGTAAATTCCTTTTATTGAGCATGCTCAGCTACTGGATTTGCATAAGTGCCCCCCCCATCTCAATTTCCCAGTGTTGGTGCTGAAAATAGGTCCAATAAGCCATAACAACTTTCCTCTAGGGGAGGTCCCAGAGGAGGAGCTTGAGACCTTGGGGAGTGGCTTGAAACCCAGAGGTGTGTCCTGGAACCCAAACCTAGGGAAACTGAGCACCTCCTGTCTCATTTATGTGGTCTTTTCCTCTATGTGCAGGCACCTAGCCTGTCTTCCTGTATGTCCAAATTTCTTTTAATTGTAGGAACACCAGTCATATTTGGATTAGAACCCACCCTAATGTCCTCATTTTAACTTAATATCATCTTTAAAGGCCCTATCTCCAAGTACATTCACATTCTGACATTCTGAGGTTTAGGCCGTCAGAATTTGGGGGGGTTCAATTAAAAAAACCCTGTTTTTCCTCTCTTTTCACCTCACAACAATCAATACAGCTTCTGTGATCTCTGGTCACCAAAAACTATGTAAGGATTTCTCTCCACCAGAAACCAATCAATTCTACAGTGGAAACCAGCAGAAACACTATCTCCCTAGAAATGACATCAGATCCCACAGATTGAGGGCTCAGTCCCACACGACTGCCTCCAATTTTCCAATGTCATTTGTAAGTCCCAGGTTGTTTTACCTGTCTTTCTGACTGACCTGCTATAAATTGGAGTTCCCATAGAGTCCTTCTTGGGTTCTGTTAATTTGCTAGAGTGGCTCACAGAACTCAGTGATACATTTACTTACATTTACCAGGTTGTTACAAAGGATATGACAAAAGATACAGATGAAGAGATGCATAGGGCAAAGTATGGGGAAAAGAGAGGTGGAGGTTCTATGCCCTCCCTGGGCATGCCACCCTCCAGGAACCTCCAGTGTTCAGCTATCAGGGAGCCCTCCAAACCCTGTCCTTTTGGGGTTTTATGGAAGTTTTATTACATAGGCGTGATTGATTAAATAATTGATCATTTTTGACCAATTTAACCTTCAGCCCCTCTCCCTTCCCTGGAAGTTGAGGGGTGGGGCTGAAAGTCCCAACCAATCCTGCATTGATTTTTCAGATGACCAGCCACATCCTGAAGCTACATAGGGGCTGCCAGCCATCAGTCAACTGTATGTCTTTTTGGCATACAAAAAGACAGTATTCACTTTGAAGATTCCAAGGATTTCAGAAGTGAGTTGTATGCCAGGAAATTGGACAGGGATTTCAGAAGTGAGTTGTATGCCAGGAAATTGGACAGGGATTTCAGAAGTGAGTTGTATGCCAAGAAATTGGACAGGGAAGACAGGCCAAATACATTTCACAGTATCACAGGAAGACAATTCAGCCCGTAACAAAGATTATCAGGACAATGATCCCACCATACTCTTTATCTTGTTTTCCCTTCAGGTCTGAAGCATTTTGATCTGGGATATCCTCGAAAAGTTCATGGAAGGATTCAAATTATCTTTTCATTCCATCTTTCCAGGAACTTTTTGAAGTACCCTTATGTATAAGTTTTCTAACCTTACTCAGGGTCACAGCCTTCACCAGTCGCCCAGGCCCTTTCACTCTGCCCTATAGAATTCATATTATCCCCCAAAATTCACTGAACTTGGAGGTGCTGTGGCTATCTTCTTTTAATCATATTGCCACTTCTAGAATGTATTTCTCTCCCATCTTTAAATATTTCCAGATTCTTTGGAGCTCGTACCTCATATCCTCTTATCCACTACTACATACTCCTTATGGCAATTATCTACACAGCTCTGGGTAACTTCTCTTTGTTCCTTAAAGATGATAGCTTCTTTCTCTCTGCGTCTGTCATCCACATAACTCTTGGTATTTTTGATGTCTATGTAGACAGTTCTTCTAGTAGCTTGATCTCTCTTTCTTTGACTTTCTTTCTTATAGCTCAGCCAAGCACTACCAGGATTATTCACGAAAATTTGTCATTACTAAAACTGTCATCTTTCATCATCTCCAACATCCCATTCTCTAACTACCACTTGTATCTCTCCAACTCATTCTTACTAGTACTTCAACTCGAACAATTCTACAACCACACCAGAACCCATAACCTATTTGTCCTACCATGGTAGTACTGACTCTCATTTGACCCTACACCCCATTTTCTTCTTAACTGGTTAAAATTCCATGTCCCATTTTGACAATCACTCCCAACTAAATACCTTCAATTCCCTGGACTGTTTTCCTATTTTCTACTTGCATAGTAATAACCTAATCATGGTTAATCTACTATAAATTCTACATATTGCCCTGATCAATTAATTTCCTATTCCACGAGACACTAATTACACACCTTCTTCTCTGAAACATTCCAGATCCCTTGGTGCCTTGGGTTGAATGTCCCCCTAAAACTTAATCCCCATTGTAATTGTTGAGGGTGGGAAATCCTATTATGGTAGTCAAAAGGTAGGGCCTTGAAGGGGTAATTAGATTGTAGGACCACGACATAGTGAATGGATTAATAATGGTAGTCAGGGGCATGGTTCTGAGGGCCATAAAGGGAGAGCGTGAAGAGTCTTTCAGTCTCTCTGCTCCATCATCATCTGCCATGTTAGACCCCTGCAGTACCATGACCAACAAGGCCTTCACTAGCATTGTTCCCTGGACTTTGTACTTCTCATCCTCAGAAATTTTAAGCTAATAAATTTTATTTCCTTATAAATCACACAATTTCAGGTATTTTGTTATAAGCAACAGAAACGGACTATTACAGAAAATTGGCACTAGAGAAGTGGAGTATTGTTTATAAAAAATAATTGAAAATATTGAAGCAGCTTTGGAACTGGGTATTGAGGAGAGGCTGGAAGAACTTGGAGGAACAGGCTAAAAAAAAAGCCTAGATGCTCGTGAAAATATAGAAGACAAGAAAACGAGGGAAAGTTTGGAATTTTACAGACTGTTTAAATGGTGGTGACCAGAATGCTTATGGAAATATGGACTGTTAAGACCATTCTAAGGAGGTCTCAGATAGAAATAAGGAGCTTATTGGAAACGGGCAAAGATCACCCTTGCTATGAACTGGCAAGGGACTTGGCTGCATTGTGTCCATGTCCAACTTTGTGGAAGTTGGAACTTAAGAGTTGTGAACTAGAGTATTTGGCAAAAGAAATTTCTAAGCAGCAAAACATTCAGGAAGCTGCATGGCTACTTGCAACAGCCTGTGCTGAACCATGGTAGAAAAGGCATGATGTAAGCCAGAATTTAAAAGATGTTAAGATTTGGAAAATTTGCAGCCTAGACATATGGTAGAGAAGCAGAGAGCATTTTCAGTAGAAAATTGCAATGGTGCTAAGAAGATTAGTACAAAAGAAAGGGAATATCAAGAGAAGGGGAAAAGGCCCTCAAGGCATTGTGGGAGCCTCTGGAACCAACCCTTCCATTTCAGGTTCAAAGGCCTAAGCAGACAAAAATATTCTCAGGGAACAGGCCTGAGGTGCCTTTCACAGCCTTTGCTACCCACGGCCACCTCACGAAGCTACTTCCAGCACCAGCACTCCAGCTGCTTTGGATGCTCCAGCTGTGGCTAAATTGACTCAAGGTGTAGCTGTACCCACAGCTTTGAAAGATACAAAGTGTTTTTCTTTCAGATCTATGTGCTGTTAGGTCTACAAGCTTACACAGTGCCAGAGCTGTAAAGGCTTGGGAACCTCCACCCTGATTTCAAAGGATGTATGGAAAAGTCTGAGGGCCCAGAAAGAGACATGTTGCTGGGACACAGTCACCACAGACAGCCTTCACTAGAGCAATGCCAAGCAGAAATATGGGTCAGAGTTGCAGCAGAGAAACCCCATCAGCACCATGCCTAGTGGAACCATGGGAGTGGAACCGCCAAGGATATACCAGGATTGTAGAGCTACCGGCATGTACCGCTAGCTATAAGAGCCAAAGCACCACCTGAGACTGGGAAACCCATAGAAGCAGAGCTGCCCAAGGACTTGGGGACCCAACCCCCACAAAAGTTTGCAGAGGACATCAAACATGGAGTCAATGTACATGATTTGCCTGCTTTGAGATTTTTTAATCAAAGATTTTTTAAAAATAGCTTAAGCTCTTATTATAACTTCCTTCAGCGTGTAGACTTCTGGTAGAATTCTAGGCTACAACATCTGTGGTTTGTATTTCTACTTAAGCAAATGACCACCTGTATAATGTATATCAAAACTAGTCACACACACACACACACACACACACACACACACACACACACACACACACACACACACACACACACACCCTTATTATTTAAGGGTTCCTTTCCTATGTCCCAGACCTTCAAATGCTGGAATGTTTCAGATAGTACTTCATTTCTTAAACTTCTTCTACTTTCCAACTTTCTTATTCTGAAGAATTTATTCAATCTCTTTGTCTTAATTTGCTCTTAGGGTAAATGAAATTGCCAATACAGAACCATTTTACTGAAAAAAAAAATGGCAATTTATATGGTTCAACCTAATACTATGACAGCTCCAAAACTTATATTTTTCAACTCAGACTCTCTCCTGAGTTCCATACTCATGTACGTTTTTATATTCATTTGAATGCTTAATTGGCATTTATGCATGAATGACCAAAGCTAATATCTTGATTTCTTCCATAGCTACTGCTCCTCTGTTTACCTCATCTCTATAAAGATCATCTCCATTCACACAGTTGTCATATTCTAAATATTAGAATTATCTATTCGCTCCTCTCTTGTTTTCACACCCCACATCTATCCATCAGCACATTGTCAACTCAAGCTTCAAAATATAACTAGAATTTTACTACATCTCGTTCCCTGATTGATGCTACCATGGTCCAAACCCCCATCATTTCTCACTTGGGTTTTTCTCTTATCTTCCTTTTCCAGATTTCTTGGTTTTGCCCTTGTTCTGCTAGAGTTTATTATCTACACAGCAGCCAGAGTGATGCATATTTTAACATATGTCAGAGCATTTTATTCCTTTGTACATAAACATCTAGTGGCATTGAATCTTCCTCAGAATAAAATCCAAAGTACTTACGTAATCTACTAGAACCACCCCCTCTGCTCTGACCTCTTGTCCTCCCTCTCATTCCCTCACTCTCTGCCTTCCTGCCATGTAGACCAACTTAATGTTCCTTGAATAAGCCATGCATATTTTTGCCATGGGATTCTTAACTGGTTCCTCTTCCTGGAGAGGCCCCCCCATGCCAATAACTGCATGATGCACTTCCCAATTTTATTCAAGTATCTTCTCAAAAGTCACTTCCTCAAAGAGAACTTCCCTGACCTTATCTAAAAATAATGAACCAATCTCTGTCATTTCTTATTGCTGTGGACTGAATGTCCCCCCCAAAACTTAATTGCCACTGTGACAGTGTTAAGAGGGTGGGAAATCCTATTATGGTAATTGAAAAGGCGGAGCCTTGAAAAGGTGATTAAATTGTGAGGACCGTGCCCAAGTAAATGGATTAATCCATTGATGGTTTAATGGCAGTCATGAGCATAGTTCTAAGGGCTTTAAAAGTACAGCCAGTGAGGAGTTTATCTCTCTCTCTGCTCTGCCATTCTCTCCATGTGACACTCTATGTTGCTGTAAAGCCATGACCAAAGAAAGCTCTCACCAGATGTGTTCCCTGGACTTTGGACTTCCCAGCCTCAAAACTGTAAGCAATAAATATTGTTTTCTTATAAATTACCCAGTTTCAGGTATTTCTGTTATAAGCAACAGAAATGGGTGAATACAGAAAATTGATACCAAAGAAGTGCAGTGTTGCTCATAACAAATACTTGAAAATGTGGAAACAGCTTTGGAATTGGATATTGGGCAGACACTGAAAGAATTTGGAGGAACACGCTAGGAAAAGCCCAGATGCTGGTGAGACCTTAAAAGACAAAAAAAAAAAAAAAAAAAATGTGGAAAGTTTCATCTTAGAGACTGGTTAAATGGTGGTGACCAGAATGCTCATAGAGATACAAACCAAAAAGACCATTCTAAAGAGGTCTGAGATAGAAATGAGGAAGAACTTATTGGAAACTGGGGCAAAGATCACCATTGCTATGAACTTGCAAGAAACTTGGCTGCATTCTGTTTATGCCCCAAAGTTTTAAGGAATGTGGAACTTCAAGGTGCTGACCAGTGTATTTGGTGGAAGAAATTTCTAAGCAGCAAAACATTCAGGGAGTTTCATGGATACTTGTAACAGCCTACAATGAATTATGGCAGAAAAGGTATGAAGTAAAGACAGAATCTGTAATTAAAAGGGAAGTAGAGGGTAAAAAATTGAAAATGCCTCAGCCTGGCCACATAAAGAGTAAGAAATTCTGTTCAAGAGAGGAAACCAATGGTGTAGCCCCGAGACCATTTACTATCTAGAGGATTATCAAGAGAGAAAAAAACCTTGAAGGCATTTCAGAGATCTTCGAGGCTAATCCTTCCATCACAGGCCCAGAGGCCTAGGGAGACAGAATGGTCTCAGGGAACAGACCCAAGGTGCTCTCCATGGGCTCACTGCCCATGGCCACCTTGGGATGCTGCTCTCCACATAGCACACCAGCTGATTTGGCTGCTCCAGCTGTGAATAAATTGGCTCCAGTTGTGGCTGGACTTACAGCTTTGGAAGATATAAGCTGGAATGATGTTGTTTAACATTCCATTATTGCTATTATGCAGCAATAGGTAATTAAAAGAGTATGTTTCAATTATATCTGTAAGGTATTAATTCTTTGAGGAAAGGCAACATATTTGATACAAATATGGCAGAATGTTTACCTTGAATTGGATTTGGTGCATTGGAAATATTATTATATTTTTCATAGGAAATATTACATATTTTATAATTCAAAATTTAAAAGCATATTTGGACTTGCACGTCCAGCCAGAGTGAAATAGATAGTTCTAAACATGTCTTCCTTCTGTGAACAACTATAAAGTTCGAAAAAACATATGTAGCAACTGTTTTCAAGTACTGAGCAATAGGTAGCATGATCCCTGAAAGAAGAGAAACACATGAAATAAGCCTTCCATGTTTTTGACAATGCTGTAGCTTGGGACAGTTTTCCAACTTTTATAAAGGGAGTAGAGTCCATGAAGACTCTCTCTGGGGAAGCAAAAAATAGAATATGGGGCTGCTGACACAATTGGAACTTGTGGGGTAGGGTTCTGGAGAGGAGGAAGCTGCACATAGGGGTTCGCAAGTCCTTGGTCAAAGCTTTTACTGCATATATGCAAGATAAAACTCCGTGAGACCCAACAGAAAGAAGCATCTGCAGAATAGAGAATGAGATGGTGAAACTAGAGGTCACAGAATGCTGGGGAATGGTAGGTTAATGACTCGCTTAGAGTAGAGAGGCCTCGTTAACACATCAGACATTAAGGTCAAATACCAGAGGCTATAATTGATAGGTATATCCTACTTGAAATGACTACTCTGTAGCTAACCTAACAAGGCCTAAAACCAATCTCTGACAGAAGGAAGTAGAGCTTCTAATAGATTAACTGCTGGCAGAACACAATTTAACAGTCTTTTTTTAAAAAGACAATTTGATACAGACTCCTTACAACTTATTATCACAATGTCTAGCATTTAATCAAAAATTACTAGACATGCAGATAAGTACAAAATGTTGGTGAAAAATCAAGAAAAAAGCAATCCCTGGACACAGGCACCAAGATAACCCAGATGTTGGAAATAGTAAGCAAGGACATAAAGAAGCTTCTATAAGCAGTTATTAAAAAATTTTCAAGGATGTAAGCAAAATACATGTTTTTAATGAATAACAGCTGGGGAATCTCAGTAGAGAAATAGAAAATGTACAAAAATAAGTGAACAGATATAGAATCTCAGCAGATAAAAACCAATAAGTAAATGGAAATTCTACAACCAAAAAGTACAATATCTGAAGTGGAAAAAAATCACTTGATGGGATTAATAGTAGATTGAAGATGGCAGAGTAAAGACTCAGTGAACTTGTGAACAGATCACTAGAAATTATTTAATTTAAAAATACAGAAACCAGATTTGTTAAAAAAGAGTCTCAGGTAGCTAGTGATACAATATCAAACTGTTTGCAATACATGTACATAAAGAACCAAAGGAGAGAAGACAGAGAAAATGATGCAGAAAAATATTTGTGAGAATAACTATCAAAATTTCCAAAATTTTATTTTAAAACATTAACATACATGGCCAAGAAGCTCAGGAAACCCCAAGAAGGAGAAATACAAAGGAAAATGTCTTAGGCCATTTTAGCCAAAATGTTGATAACTACAGATGAGGAGAAAATCTTTAAAGCATTCAGATAAAAATGGCACATAACATACAATGGAATAATATATAGATAATGACAGACTTCCAATCAGAAACAATAAGCCCATAAAATAATAAAATTATGACTTTAACATGATTAACAACAACGATAACAAAAATTTGTCAAATTAGTGTTCAGTATATAACAAAATTGTCCTCAAAATTAAAAATAAGAAAGATATTTATACGTAAAAGCTCAAAAAATTTGTAACCACAAACCTTCACTATAGAAAAAGTTCAAGAGGTTTACAGAAAGAATAACAAATGGAATTTCAGATTTAAAGGAAGGAATGAATTTCTAATATGAGGATAAGTTTTCAAAAGTTTAGCTTCTTTTATTTTTTCTCTTTATTTCCCTAAATGAAAATTTATTGTTAAAGCAAAAAAAAAAAAAAAAAAAAAAAAATTATTGTAAGGTAGTGTTTATAAAGTATGTAAAAGTAACATTCATGACAACAGAAGCACAAAGTAATGAGTGAATAAATAAAATTAAATTTCTGTGAGGTTGAAGTGGGAAAGACCCTTGTAAGTTAGAAGAAAACATGACCCAATTCATTTCATGTGTCCAGTACAGTGCTGAATATAAAGCCTGACAAAGATATTTTATAAAAATAGAAACATAGACCGTGTACCTCATGAAGTTAGATGCAAAGATCCCGACAAAATGTTGGCAAATCAAATCCTGAAATATATAAAAGAAACAATACATAAATACGAAGTGTGGTTATGCTCAGAAATGCAAAATCAGTTTAACATTCAAAAATCAGTCAATATAACTCAACATAGTGATAATCTCAATAGATATTATCAAAAACACTTTTGACAAAAATGCAACAGCAGTTTATAATTAAAAAAAAAAAAACCTCTCAGCAGACCAAGAATAGAAGGAAGCTTCCTCAATATCGTAAAAGACATCTATGAAGAACATGTAGATACCATCATATTTAGTTGTGAAATATTGCATGGTTTCCTCCTAAGACTGGAAATAAGGAAAGCATATCAACTCTCCCAAACTTTTAGTAAATATTTTACAGTGCAACATTCAATACTGCAATAATAAGAGGAAAAAGTACACATCACATTAGAAAAGAAATAAAAGTTTATTTATATATGATATAATATTCTAAATAAAAACCCTAAGAAATCTGCAAAGCAACTGCTAGAAATAATAAAGCAAGAACACAGAGAACAAAGTTAATCTAAAAATATCAATTGTATTTTTATCTATTAGCAACAACTAGAAAATAAAATTTTAAAAAATTTCTCTTATAGTAGCATCAAAATACATAAAATTCTTAGGACGTTTTTCAAGAATATATACAAGACTTCTAGTCTAAACACTACCAAATATTGCTTATAGAAGTTGAAGACAATATAAACTGGAGAATCATTCTGTGTTCATGGACTGGGAAAATGAATATTTTTAAGAGGCCAATTCTCTCAAAATTGATCTGTAGAGTGCAATTCCATTTAAAATCCCAACAGGCTTTGGGGTAGAAATTGGTAAGGTGATTCAAAACCAAACATAGAAATGCAAATAAAAGAATGGTCAAAACAATCTTGAAGAAGAACAAAGTTGGACTCACACTGCCTGTTTTCACATTTTATTATAAAGCTACAGTAATCAAGACTGTAGTATTGTCATACGGAAATAATTCAGTGGGATGAAATAGAGAATTCAGGAAGAAACTTACATATATACACAATTGATTTTTTTTTCATAAACATGCCAAGGAGATTCAATGGGAAAAAGATAGTTTTTTTCAACAACTAAAAGGACTAGAACTTTCATATATTACTACCATGACTGTGAAATCTTGCAACCACTTTAGGAAAGTGTTTCACAGTTATTAATGTTAAATATATTTTTCCCGAGACCCTGCACTTCCCATAAAAATGTGGACATCAAAGAAAACAACACCTTGTGTTTGTTTTCCTTTCTTTCTGCCTCATTTTCCTTTTCATTTTATTCCTGTTGCCTTCATACCTCTTAATAAAGTATTAGCTGGCAGCACATTTTGCCACAAGTTCTGTCTTCTAATATTCCCTGACAAAGATAATTAATACAAGGAATGGCCTTCAAGAGCCAATACTGATGATGACATTTTGGGGTTGGATCACGGGTGCTCTGGACACCGTAGTGATTTATTCCATTTCTACTATGTGGAGTGGAAAAAAATTCCTTGTTTGTGATGGAATCACAATTATTAAAGCTCTCATTTCTGATTGTAGAATTAAATGCAGGTAGAAAGAAAGACATTAAAAGGTCAAGTGTCTTTTACCATTGATCAGTATACAGGCATTTATAGTGACAAAGTACCAAAAGCTGCAAAAAAGAAGTGCAGACCTGATATGTCTCCCATAACAAAGGGAGAGGACTAGGATGAGGATATTTGGGAGTTTGAACTTTCTAAATTCCCTGAGCTGTCATGGCCAGCAGGATCTGTCCTTTCCACTTGACAGAAGAAAACAGGCTAACTCAAGCTTAGGGACTCTGAATCTTTGTAATGGGCAGTAAGCGTGGCTGAACTTTGCCTCGATGGGAGATATTATCTTCCTTATTCTGGGATAGAAGTAAACCTACTATTTGCTTTGAAAGGAGACACTACCTGTATCTTCCAAGGATGTTTACTATACAAACATCCTTGAAAACATAGTCTAGAACAAAAGAAATTGGTGCCTCTCCTCAAAAGATATGCAGAAATGTGAAATATCCATTTAAAATTAACTTCCTATAGCAGATGTGTTACTTACACTGAAGCACATTAACCAAGCTGCTGGCATTTGCTATGCTATTATCGAATTAGTTATCTTTTTAGTATGGAGTATCAAACATAGTTTGTCTTTACATGGCTATATTAACTGTCCTAGTCTTTTTTGTAATAAATTCCTCAGGTATCTTGACCATGTTGATCATTTTCAGATTCTGTAAAATATCCCTCTGGTCCTCTGTACGGATAACATCATTCTGACTTGCCTTGTAAGCAAGAAGTGGCAAGTAACCTCAATTTCCTAGTAGGACACACGTATGACAGAAAGTGGAAATAAACCCCATAGAGGGTCAGGGGCATATTAAGCCATTCCCTCTAAAGCAATTGTTCTCAATCAGGAATGATTTTGTCTTGAGGAGACATTTGGCAATGTCTGGAGACATTTTTGGTTATCAAAAATCAGAGAAGGGGAGTGGCATAAGAAGGTAAAGACGAGGGAAGCAACTAAACATCCTACAATGCACAAGACACAATAAAGAATTATCCAATCCAAAATCTTAATAGTGCCAAGATTGAGAAATCCTGCTTTAAAAAAGTAATAAATATTATGCTGCCCCAAAGAGGTACAGTGCATGTAGGTCCCTTTGAATTTTGGAGGTATTACCTACAGCAACTGTGATACAACTGTAATATTACAGCAAAGTAATACTACTTTGGCCCCTTAATAGAGTAAATTAGAGTCTGCATGTTTTGGATATGGCCCTGCAAAGAGAGGGTTCTACAGTAGATCCACATTGTGTGCAGGCTCCCCTGCCACTTGGGACATATTCATGTGGCTCAGCTCTACCTTTGTTCTTGGCCCTAGCACGTGCCTTGCTTCTGAGCCACGGAAGTCCCAGTAATAGCTCTTGCCATTTGCATGGTGATAAATGTCCAACTGTTTCTGTTTGTCCCACTGACACAAACAAAAGAGCCACTACATAAGGTACTGGCTGACAAAGAGAGACCACCACAATGGCTTATTGGTAAATAAAATTTTTTAGGTTTTAGCTTTCCTACTGGATGCCTAGAGCAGGGAGGAGGATAATACAGCCTGAAAATGCAAGGGAGTTAACACTCCATGGAGCAGATCTACGAGATACAAGAGAAGAGATGGAGGCAATAGACAGTTCCTTGCACTTCCTATCCACCATGGACTCTTCTGAGGTGCAGTGATTCCTTGTAGCCAGTCCAGAATTATTCTGCCTTACTCAGCAGTTGACTGTGTTTTTACATGAGATTGTGGCCAGCACAGTAACACATCATATTGTATTTGCTATCCCTCTGTCCATGCCTCACTTTTCTTTTTTCTTTTGTGCTCCTTTGTAGCCTTCAATAAAGCATTAGCGTGTAATCTTGCCTCAGGTTTTCTTTCCTAAAGTACTCGGGCTAAGACACAGTGCACTAGAATGTGAAGAGCATATGGAAATGTGATTGGTGAAGAGATTGTATAAATAGTTTGAGGTTAGATCATGGAGAATCTCCAACGTCAAGCTAAGGATTCAAAGTATACTAGGGTTCTAAGAATGCATGATTCTGTATTCACACAGAGTGGTAGGAATAGAGTTCTACACAAGTAAAGTGATTCAGTGCCTGTCCAGGCATTCATCAGCTAATTAAATTGGAGAGTGAATACTGCTGATTCTTTCTCTTCACGTAATTCTTATGAGTCTCTCCTTCATTTAATTACATGGGCTATACTCTCTTTCCTGCCAGTAACTCATCTCTCATGTGCTGGAGAGGAAAGGTCTGCCAGAGGTGAACCAAGGCTTCTGCAGGGAATTAGTTGATGAGAAAAACTGTAGCAACCTCAAGCATAAAAATGTTCCCTCCTTACCATTTCTCTCCTTAACAGGGGAAACTATTTAATGGTCAAGCAGGTTAAGAACCCCAAAATAGGTTTTCCATGCCATTATCAATGACTCTATGGTGCTTTAGGCATTTCTGAAACTAACATGGAATTTAATTGCTATCATATGTTTCTGACTTAAATTTTGGTGGGATAAACCAAGGATAGATATAAACTAATAAAATAGATGATAAATGGATTTTTTGCAAATTATAAATTGTGCTAGGGTTTAATTGTGCCTAGTTTTATTGTGCCTAGTTCATAAATGAGCCAGTTAAATATATCACTAAAGTTTATTTATGCTCTTTGTATCTTTGAAGCAATGTATTCTTTCTTTATCTTACATGGTGAGTGAGGGAAAAGAAAAGCAATATAAAAATATCTAGTGTTTAGTGAGTTTCTGTACAATGGAGTTTTGAGGTTAAAAAAGAGATGTGAATATTGTATTCACATTGTATTAGAGGTGTTTTAATTTGCTTTATGCAGAATCACACTCTGAGACAAGGGTTCAAGTAGAAGTAGTTTACTTGGAAGGAAACATTACGAGAGAATGATGGGTAAAGGAGAAGTATAATTGGGAAAGGAAGAAAGCCAGTAGAGTATGTTTTATCCAGCAAGTTGCCACTTTAGGAATCTGGAGCATAATCCCACTAGGGAACTCGAGGTGACAGTGAACAATAAATTTCAGTGTTGTCCCAATCAAGGTCAAGGAAGCCAGCATACCTGTTTTCAAAATCCCTGTCTTTCACTGGATGAAATATGCTTCAGGAATCTCTACTAGATTTCCTTTTACAGCCATCAGCCAAATCTCTCTTCTGCCATACATCATTCTGTAACAGAGGGTCTGGTACTAAGCTGGACCTAAACAAGTGTGTCTCATCGTCTTCGACATCTGGCCACACAGAAGACCATAATCCCAAATGGCATGAACGTGGGTCAAAGTCATGTATAGATAACTGCTTATTGTACTGTCAACCTGAAATACTAGGAAGAACATTGAAAGAGGAGGAAGAAGATAAAGAAATCAAATGTCATAACATTCATGAGTAGTGCATATAGATTGAACTTAGGCATTCTGAATCCTATTGATGGGCTCTTTCCAATATGGAGAACAGACTCTTGAATGATTTTGCCTTTCATAGCACTTAGCTCACTGATGGTCACATGGTCAGGGCTAACTGTGAATTAACTGTGAGATTTTTTTAAAAAAGGGAATGTGTTTCTACTTACTACTGCCCCAATTCCTGTCTTAAATTTCCCCTTCCCCAGAGGTAATATCTGTTCAAGGGATACAAGGAATGCTTGATAGAGCTGTCTCATACCAAAGCTGTGAATGGTGCTGAACCTCAGCAGCCAACAAAATTGATTGTTTTTACATTCTCCACCTTCCAGAGAATCCTTTCCTTGCAAACCCTACCTTTTAGCAAAGCTCCCAGTAGTGCCTATAAATCTAAGTTCATATTGTTACAGTAGTTAATGGACTGAAAAAAAGCTGAGCTTGAAAAGTTATGCCCAGGCAGGAATTACAAATTATACAAATCAGGATAAAAGCCCCATAAATATTGACTCTACCTAATGGTTTCTATCAGAGAAATAAATCTCATTGTGATAATGGCATCTTTTCTCTAAAGCACTGTTCATTGAACAGGGGTTCTGTAGATGTATTAATATCACCGAGAAGTTAATTAATAAAACTAATCTGGAATGTTCAATCTCTAACTTCATATATTACTCAAAGTATTGATAACATTGAAGGTTTTCACAGTGGAATTTTGAAAAATATTGTGATGAAAAAGCAAAATTTGTGGAAGGCAAGGCAGCATTGTGAATCAACTAGGATTGAGCAAAACGGCATTATGCAAAGCCAGGGATGTTTGAACTATTCTAATGTTTTCCATTCAAATCTTCAGACCAGCAGCTAGAATGAGACATATTTTTCTCTGGTTTGACTAAGGCTTATGTAATTTCTTGAATCTGTTTGTGTCCCCAGAAAGACAGCTGGAATCCACCTAAAGAAGAGGAAATGGTTCGTCAAGGAGAAGAAGGTGACATACTGTGGTTAGGGCAGTAAGTCGCTCCTATAAATGAATAAAAGTAAAAAAGTTGAATGCACACAAAAAATAGATTTACTGAGGAAAGAGAGTAATCATGTCAAGTTAAACAAAGCTGTGACTTTTTTGTAGTTCATTCCATGATTTTTTTTACAAGACTACTGTAGGTCTATTATTGTGCTAGATATTATATTGGGTGTTAAAATGTGTAATAAGAATCTTGAATTAAGTTTTTTCCCCCTAAAAGCATATATATATACAACTGTAAGAAAGTGTTCATTAGAATATTGCCACAGAATGTTCAAAGGAAAGTGATCTTAGATATAATTGACCTCAATATCTTACACATGAGAGAGTGAAGCTCAGAGGTTGGAAGTCCCAATGTTATACGACAGAGGTAGAAGGTGTTATTTATATTCTAAAGTAGGTGACCAAAGAACATTTAACCTGCTAGATAACAATGTAAATATTTCTTTAAGTGTACTACCATAATGAATAAAAGTTTTTTAAAAATTAATTTGCTTAGTAAATAGAGATTATTTAAATTAGGATAATCACTGATGGAATAATTATCCATTTAAACATTTATAAACACATATTATGTTCCAGGAGCTATGCTAAATATTTTACACTTATTTTCTCCTTTAATCCCCACCACAGGGTAGAAGGTATGGAGTATAATGAAAAATGAGGAATTACTATCCTTGCCTTTAAGCAATTCAGAATTAAGAGGGAGACCCAGACACTGAATTACTAACAAATAGAATGCAACAGGTCAAATACATTGTATTAATTATGCTACAAGAATATGAACAAAGTATCAAGTAATTCTGCCCTAAGGAGAGGATTAAGAAATTTTTTATTGAAAAATATAACCTTGGACCTCTATTTTTAAAATAATGAGTTTTCCAGGTAGACTGAAAGAAGGATAAAAATATTCTGAACAATGGGAATTGTACGATCAAAGGAAGAGTCTATTGAAAGCATTCTCCTGTATCCACTGCGCAGTGAGGCTAAACCAGCTGTAAGGGTAACACAAAAGGAAAAGCTGAAATCAGAGTCAGAGAAGAGCAAAAAAGACTCCAGAGATTAGATCCTAACAAGAATGAAGTCAGGAAAGTGGCCAAGGACAGATATGTTACTCTATGAGTCAGACACCTGTAAGGGACAAAGCCTTTAGATTAATTTGCAGTACAAATCCAAAAGGCACACACAAAAATAAAAGGCACAGAAGGTACAGGGAGGCTCTTCATTTGAAGAGATTCTCATAGAAATAAAGCTTTTTGTACCCCAGCTCCTCCAGAAAGAGCCTTGACTTTAGGCCCTCAGTGAATCTGCAAGAGGCCTGCTGCGTTCCTTCTTGACATCTCTCAGCTTCAACACGCTTCTTCCTTAGATATTGACACTATTTCCCAAGCACTACAAACATCATTACAGCTTATTGCCTGATCTATACACACATTAAGGTGTTCACACATTTTTAGTTAATTTGCCTATCAAATCGCCAAAGTCATGTTTCGTTCCCCTCCACTTCACTTACTTAGTGACAGCTATTTTCCACTTAGGAGAAAAGAAACAAATATGCGAGCCTTTGCCTTCTTTTGCCCTCTTTTCCTCCAAGCACAGAGACTCTGAATTTGAAAGTCTTAGCTCAGTCTAGTTTTGGAGACACTCATACTTTGACTTTCCTTGAGATTGCCCTAACTCTGTGTCTGGAACAGTCAGGAGATGTCTTCCCCCTAGTCAGTGGGGTTTGAATTAGTTAAACCAATGGCAGGCACCAAAGCATAAAGAGAACCACAAATGGACTCATTCTATTTCTTTATTCATTTGTTTAATCATTAGATATTTCTGGGGAGACAGTAATGGGCCAGGAATTCTGGTTGCTGGAGATAGATGCAGTGACAAACAATGCAAATATACCTTTGGTATATTGAGTCTTATAGTGCAACGGACAGACACTGCACAAAAACATACACAAGCAATTGATTTGGAGTTGGGACATGAGCTATCCAGGAAAAGTACACAGTGCAGCGAGAAGTTATAACAGTTATAAACCTTCTTAGTTTGGAGAAATCAGGGGAGATTTTGCTGAGGAAGTAACAACTTTGAGGCGTGAAATGAGATGGCGGGGGAGGAGTATGCCTCCCTGCAGGTGCAAAGTTCTGTGGCAGAAAGTAACTTGACATTTCTGAAGAACTGAAAGAAGGTCATTGTGGCTGAATTATGGTAAGGGACACAAAGGTCTGGATGAGATTGAGAGATAGGCAAAGGCAAGTAATGCGGGACCTTCTAGACCATGTTATGACTTTCAATATTTATCCTAAAAGTAATGAAAAGCAGCCAATGGGTTCTAAGTGAGAGTATTACACACAGCTATTTGTATTTCCAAAAGATTACTCTGACAGCTTTGTAGACAATGGTTTGAAGAGAATTAACAGTGGGTGAGAGGAGACTTGTTAATGAGGGTATTTCATTAGTGCATGTGTGAGATGGTATCTTCTTGGTCTAGGGAACTGATAAAAAAAGATGGAAGGAAGGAGAAAGATTTAGGAGGTTTAATTGAGAATTCTGTAAATGACTGAAAAAAGGAGAGGCAAGAGAGAAGGGATTTCTTAAGTGAATTACTGGGTAAATGGCCATGCCATTTTCTAAGATACACTAAAAGAAAAGTGACACATTAGGGTAAAGATGAATAGTTCAGTTTTGTAGGTGGTTGAGAAACTTATAAGAAATCTAGGTGGAAAAGTGTCTTTGGATACACAGGTGGAGCACTCGAAAGAGAGATGAGGAGAGAGGTGGAAATTTTGGAATCAGTGGCATGTAGATAGGAATTAAAGTCATGTATCTCCTAGGAATTGATTAAAGCATGATAAAAAAAAGAATCTAGAATCAAACCCTGAGAAAGTTCATCTTTTAAAGGTCAGAGAAGGAGGAAATGGTAAAAGAAACTGAAAAAGGGTGACTAGCATAGATAGTAGGAGAAAACTAGGGAGTTTTTCAAGAAGGATGTGGTCAACAATGGAGACTCTTCAAAGACACTCAGTAAAATAATGACAGAAAAGTGTTCACTGGACTTAACAGCAATTAGGTTTTTGGAAAAAGATGTTTCAGTGGAGTTGTGAAGAGAAAGGTGAAAGTGAGATTGAAATGGTTTGAAGAGTAAATATGTGGGAAAGAACTGAAGTCAAGAAATGATTTTAGGAAGTTTGGCCTTGATGGGATAGAGAGAATGGGGACAGTAGATGAAGACTTTGTGAGTGGTCTAATAAAGTTTATTTGTTTTTTGTTTTATTTTAAGATGGGAGAGAAAAAGTTTTGTTTAAATGGTAGTTGGGGAAATCTTGTAGGGAGAGAAAGATGAAGAATACAAGCTGTAAAAGGAATAATTGATAATCTAAAGCTCTGGAGAAGATTGGAGGAGCACGTATAGAGACCCTAATCCTTGATAGAAGGATAGACTTTCTTTACCACTATCATCACCCTGGCATCTGAAGCAAAGTGAGAACATGGACATTTATCATAACCCAGAACCCCTGCTGGTAAGGGTCTTCCCTTTAAACTAAGGCTCAAACCTTTTTCTTGACAGTTTCTTCCTCTAGTCTCAATTCTAAGTCTGGTTTCCTGCTGCTTACAATATTTTTAGGCTTAGAAAATCTTTTTTTTTTTTTTGTATGCAGACACTGTTTACTTAATTTTTTCATCTTCTAACAGACCCAGGATTTTAAATCCGGTTTTTGCTCTTTTCCCATTTCCAAGGACTTTATATTTTGTGTTAAAGATTAATTCTTGTTCAGTGGTTCCACCTTAGTTATGATTCTAAATAACGTTTTGTTTTGCATCATGTTGTACAAATGTAGAAGCAAATGTCTGATCCTTGATTTAAAGTCCCCAGGCTGGACCAGAATCTAAGCTCCTCACACACTTCTACTTAGGCATCTTGTATGCTCTCAACCCGTATTGAAGACGCTGCTTGAGAACAGATTAAATTTCCACTTTACGGTGTGCCTGTGCTTGGAAATTCCTGCTGTTATGTCCCGCCCACTGGCGCAAAGCCCCTTCTGGATGTTAATACTGGTTGGTATTCAATAATTGGTCAATATATTATTATTACTATTACTCTCCCCTAGACTCTGCTACAGAGGTCTTTATATCTCAAGTCTCTTCTTCATAAAGATGTGATGAAATATCTCACAGTGTCTTAATTCTTAATTCTAAAAATGTAATCAAATTCCAAGCGTTGAGGATATTATTGCCAATCTTATGGACATAAAAAGGATTATATAGGCAAATTTACAGAGACAGAAAGTAGAGTATTGGTATCTAGGGATGTGGGGCATGGGGGCTTGGAGGGCAATGGCTATAGAGAGTGATGTTTCTTTTTGTGGTGATAAAAACTGTTCTAAAATTGTTGGTGGTGAGGAAAGCACAACTGTGCGAATAAACCAAAAACCATTGAACTAAACACTCTTAATGGGTGAATTGTATGCTATGTGTATTCTACCTCAATAAAGCTGTTGAAAATGAAAAAAAAATTATAAAGGAATACTATTAATAATTGCATGCCAATCATTAGAAAACCTACATGAAATATATGAATTTCTTGAAAGACACAAACTATCAAAACCAAATCGAGAAGAAATAGAATAGACCTAAAAGAAGTAAACAGATTGAGTTAGTATCTCAAAATGACTTCCCACAGATGATTTCACTGTTGAATTCTAAGAAATGTTTAAAGAACTAGCACCAATCCTTCACAAACTCTTCAAAACCATAAAAGAGGAGAGAACCATTCTCAATTCATTCTATGAGGCCAGTATTACCTTGATGCCAAAACTGGACGATGACATAACAAGAAAAGAAGACTACATAAAAATATTCCTTATAGATATAAATGTAAAAACCCTCAAGAAACTAAATCCAGCAACTTATAAAAAGGATTACATACCATGACCAAATGGAATTTATCCTAGGAATACAAGATTGTTTAACAGATAGAAATCAATCTAATATACCATACTAATGGAATAAAGGACATGAACGTTATTCTGTGATCATCTCAATAGATGGAGGAAAAGCATTTGACAAAATCCTATACACTTTCATAACGAAAACACTCAACAAACTAGGAACTGAAGGGAAGTTCCTTAATCTGGTAAAAGTCATCTATAAAAAACCCAGAACTAATATTACACTTAAAAGTGAAAGGTTAATATTAAGCTCGGGAACAAGACAAGGAGGTCAGCTCTCACACTTGTATTCAACATTGTACTGGCGGTTCTAGCTAGGGCAATTAGGTAGGAAAAAAAATAACATTTACCCATATTAAAAAGGAAAGAGTAAAACTATATTTGTTGATGACATGACCTATATAGAAAATCCTAAGGGCTCTACCAACAAATAAACAAGCATATGGAGCTAAAAAATAGTTCAGCAATGTTGCAAGATACAAAATCAATACACAAAATGAATTGTATTTTCATATAATAGCAATGAAAACTGCAAATATGGAATTTAAAAAATTCCACTTATACAAGCATCAAAATATTTAGGAGTAAATTGAACAAAAGCAGTGTAAGACTTGTTCACCAAAAGCCACAAAACAGCACTGAACAAAATTAAAAACCTAAATAACTAGAAAGATACCCTGTATTCACCATTTGGAAGGCTTAATAGAAGGATGCCAATTCCCCAAATTGATCTACAAATTCAATGCAATTCCTATCAAAATCTCAGCTTCCCTATTTTATTTGGCAGAAAATGACAAGATAATTCTAACAGTTACATGGCAGTGCAAGGGATCCATGAAAGCTAAAACAGTCTTGCAAAAGAAGGAGAAAGTTGGAATTCTCACAATTTCCAATTTCAAAGCTTACTGCAAAACTACATTTATTATGACAGTGGTGGTATTGGTACTGTATTATTACTATGTATACCACGACAGTGGTGGTACTGGTATAGGATAGACAAATCAATCAGTGGGATAGAACTGGGAGTCTAGAAATAAAAATACAGCTGTAGTCAGTTGATTCTGACAAGATGCTGATGTGGTATATCTACACAATGGAATTCTACTCCACTATAAAAAATAATGAAATACTACTATTCGCAGCAACATAGATGGACTCAGAAAAAATTATATTAAGTGAAATAAGTCAGGCATAGAAAGAGAAATACCACATGTTCTCACTTATTTGTGGGAGCTAAAAATAGATAAATAAATACACAAACGAACAGGGAGTGGGCAGGGAAGAAGACACAATAGTCACAATTCCATGAACTTGTTAAGACAAGTGAACAGATATGATGTTGATGGGTGGGAGGAGGGAGAGGAAGGGACATGAAAGTTAACTACATTGTATATTGATAAAATTTTTTTAAAAACCCAAAAAACAATTTGATGAGAGAAAGAATGGTTTTGAAACAAATGGTGTTGGGACAACTTGATACACACATGCAAAATAATAAAGTTGGAACCTTACCTCACAATATATACAAAACTTAAGTCGAAATGTATCAAAGACCTACATTTTAGCGCTTAAACTATAAAACTCTTAGAAAAAACCATAGGAATAAATCTTCCTGATTTTTAATTAGGCAATGGTTTCTTAGATATGATACTAAAAACCCAAGAATCAAACAAAAAAATTGGATAAACTGGACTTTATCTAAAAACTTTTGTGCTTCAAAGGACACTATCAAGAAAGTGGAATGACAACCCACAGAATGTGTAAAAGTGTTTGCAAATCGCATTCTGATAAGGATCTAGAATACAACAAACTCTTACAAGTTAACAATAAAAAGACCAATAACACAATTTTAAAAAGCAATCAAAAGAATTGAATTGACATTTCTACTTTATTTTGACACATACAGACCATTCTGAACTCTTTTAAATAAACATAATACAAGTGATATCTCTGTGAGAATACCAGGACCTCTAGTTTTGCCTTCCTCCTTTTGCATGTAGTTTTTATTCATTTGTTTAATTCCATGTTAGCAATTCTACCATGAATCAGCAGGGTCAGAGAGAGGTCAACATGACATTGTTCAGTTTTTCCACTTACTGAAAATAAAAGCCCAAGTGCTTAACAGAGTCCGAAAGTAATTATTCAAATTAGTTGCCATATGAACTTTCATTATTCACACTTTTCTTGTCACTCATTGTAAGAGTTAAGATGTAAGTGAATCTTAGAGCTGTTTGTTTGCTGTAAATTACAATTTGACAATATAACACTGACAAAATGGAAATGTTATTGATATACAGACTAAGTGATGAAAGAATTGCTCTGGAAAGCACTAAGATGAATTGTTTGCAAGTTTTCTTTAAAATGGGAGTCTCTATTATTGGGACAGTCAATCATTTTCCATCTGTGTGTTTCCCTAATGGCAGTAATTGGAGCAAGAGACCACGTGGGTGAAGCATGAGGCTCTGCAGTTGGGTAGATCTGGATTTCACTTTTGCCTCCACAACTTTCTTCTTTGCTGTAAAAAGCAAAACGAATTACAATTTTATATTTATTGAGGGGCAGCGGTGCGAATTAAATGAGGTACTTTTGTGAGGTGCTTAGAACAGGGTTTCGCATGGGATGATTGCTCAATAAATGGCAACAATAATATACTCTGTATTATTACTATGTATACCAAGGCCCCAGAAACAAATATTCTAGCTTCATTTACCTATTCAGTACAATCAACAGTAAAGATTTGTTTTTATTTGAAAAATTTGGTTACGTACTCATGACAAGAATTTAGTAAAATAACTTTTTTGAGGAGGGAGAGAAATGATAAGTTTAATGAAAGGTCTTTGCAGATTTTCCCTAAAGTGGATAAAAATGGTCATGAATAAGGGACTTCTTTTTCTCCTTTTCAAATTAATTAATTTTTTAAAGGTTACAAATAAAAATGTTATATTTTTTACCTCACATACTTGTTTTTTGTCTGTGTGGTGTGAAAACTTAAAATCTACTCCTATAGCAAATTTTAAGAATACAATACATTGCTATTAACTATAGTCATCATGTTGTACAATAAATCTCTTGAACTTATTCCTCCTACCTAACTGAAATTTTGTATCCTTTGAACAACATCTCCCTAACATTCCTCCTTCCATAAGACCCTGGTAACCACCATTTTACTCTACTTTCGTGAGCTCAGCCTTTTTAGAGTCCTCATATAAATGAGATAATGCAGTATATGTCTTTCTCTGCATGGATTATTTCACTTAGCATAATGTACTCCAGGTTCATCCATGTTGCTGTAAATGAGAGGATTTTCTTCTTTTTTAAGGCTGAATAATATTCCATTGTACATATATACCACATTTTTTTTTTACTTATTCATCCATTGATGGGCCCTTAGGTTGATTCCATATCTTGGCTATTGTGAATGATGATGCAGTGAACATGGTAGTACAGGTATCACTTCATTATACTGATTTCATTTCCTTTGAATATACACCCAATAGTAGGATTGCTGGATTATATGGTAGTTCTGGTTTTAATTGTTCACTGAACCTCATAGTGTTTTTCATAATGGCTGTACTAATTTAAATTCCCACCAATAGTATGCAAGGGTCACTTTTTCTCCACATCCTTGCCAATACCTTTATGTTTAGTCTTTTTGATAATATCCACTCTCACAGGTATGAGGTGATATCTCAGTGTGGTTTTACTTTGCATTTTCCTGATGATTAAAAATGTTGAACATTCTTTCTGTGCTGTTTAGCCATTTGTATGTCTTCTTTTGAGAAATGTCTATTAGATCCTTTGCCCATTTTTTAACTGGGTTATTTGTTTTCTTGCTATTGAGTTGTCTGAGTTCCTTTTTATGTTTTGGATAGTAATCCCTAATCAGATGTGTGATTTATAAATATTTTCTCAACTATTGTGTAGATTGTTTCTTCATTCTGTTGATTATTTCCTTTGCTGTGCAGAAGCTTTTTATTTTTATTTAATCCCATGTGTCTACTTTTGCTTTTGTTGCCTGTGGTTTTGGGGTCATATCCAAAAAAAATCCTTGCCCAAATCAATGTCATGGAGCCTTTCCCCTTTTTTTTATTCTAGTAGTTTTACAGTTTCAGGTCTTACATTTAGATATTTAATCCATTTTGAGTTGATATTTATATATTGTGTGAAATAAGAGTCTAATTCCACTCTTCTGCATGCAGATATCCAGTTTTCCCAGGACCACTTTTTCCCCATTGCATGTTCTTCGCATCTTTTTTGAAAATCAATTGACCTTAAATTGGTGGATTTATTTCTTGGCTTTCTATCCTGTTCCATTGACCTGTGTGTCTATTTTTATGCCTGTACTATATTGTTTGGGTTCCTATGTCTTTGTAGTATATTTGATTCAGGTAGTGTGATGCCTCCAGCTTTGTTCCTTTTGCTCAAGTTTACTTTGGTTATTTGGGTTCTTCTGTGGTTCCATATGAATTTTATGATTTTTTTCTATTTCTGTGAAAAAAGTCATTGGAATTTTGATAAGATAGCATTGAATCTGGATAGTATGAACATTTAAACAATATTAATTCTTCCAGCACATGAACACATGATATCTTTCCATTCATTTGTGTCTTCTTCAGTATCTTCCATCAATATTTTATAGTTTTGTGTCAGGTCTTTTGCCTCCTTACATTTATTCCTAAGCATTTTATTTTTGGAGTAACTATTATAAATGAAATTGTCACCTTGATTTCTTTTTCAGATAATTCATTGTTAGTGTATAGAAAGGCTACTGATATTTATATGTTGATTTTGTATCCTGCAACTTTGCTGAATTTTTCTATTAGTTCTAATAGATTTTTGGTGGAATCTTTAGAGTTTTATAAGGGTACTTCAAAAAGTTCATTGAAAAATTGAATGAAAAGATAATACAAATTTTTTCATGAACTTTTTGAAGACCCCTTGTATATATGGACATGTCATCTGCAAACAGAGACAATTTAACTTCCTCATTACCAATATGAATGCCTTTTATTACTTTCTCTTGCCTAATTGCTCTGGCTAAGACTTCCAGTACTATGTTGAATAGAAGTGGTGAGAATAAGCATCTTTATTTTGTTCCAGATCTTAAAGGAAAAGCTTTCAACTTTCTACTATTGAGTATGACGTTAGCTGTGGGTTTGTCATATATGGTCCTTATTGCGTTGAGGCACACTTGTTCTATACCTAATTTGTTGAGAGTTTTTTTTATCATGAAAGGATGTTGAATTTTGTCATGTTCTTTCTGCATCTATTGAGATCATCATATGGTTTTGTTCTTGATTCTGTTAATGTATATCACATTTATGGATTGCATTTGTGAACCGTCCTTGGATGCCTAAGATAAGTCCCACTTAATCATGGTGAATGACTCTTGTAATGTGCAGTTGAATTTGGTTTGCTAGTTTTTTGTTGAGGATTTTTGTATCTATGTTCATCAAGGAAATTGGCCTGCAGTTTTCTTTTCTTGTAGTATCTTTGTCTGGCGTTGGTATCAGGGAAATACTGGCCTCATAAGATGAGTTTGGAGGTATTCCCTTTTTTTCAATATTTTGGAAGCGTTTGAGAAGGACTTATATTAGTCCTTCTTTAAATGTTTGGTAGAATTCAGAAATAAATCCATCAGGTCCTGGGCTTTTCCTTAATGAGAGAGAGACTTTTTATTACTCCTTACTAGCTATTCTGTTCAAATTTTCTATTTCTTCATAATTCGGTCTTGGTAGTTGTAATTTTCTAGGAATTTATCCCTTTCTTCTAGGTTATCCAATTTGCTGACAAGTAATTGCTCATAGCAGTCTCTTATGATCCCTTGTATTTATTTCTGTGGGATCAGTTGTAATGTCTCCTATTTCATTTCTGATTTTATTTGAGACTCTAAGTTAGTCAAGCCAAAGGTTTGTGGATCATAACTATCTTTTCAAAAAACTAACTCCTACTTTGTTGATCTTTTCTATTATTTTTCTAGTCTCTATTTTATTTATTTTTGCTCTGATGTTTATTTCCTTCCTAAATAACTTTACGATTAGTTTCCTCTTACTTTTCTAGTTCCTTCAGGTGCAATGTTAGGTTTTTTATTTGAGATCTCTCTCTCTCTCTCTCTCTCTGTCTTTTTTTCTGATGTAGATATTTATTGGTATAAACTTCCCTCTTAGAACTGCTTTTGCTGCATCCCATGTGTTTTGATATGTTGTATGTTCATTTTCATTTGTCTCCAGATATTTTTTAATTTTGCTTTTAATTTCTGCTTTGACCCACTGGTTGTTCAGGAGCATGTTCTTTAATTTCTATGTATTTGTGAATTTTCCAAAATTCCTCCTGTTATTGATTTCTATTTTCATATCATTTTGGTTGGAAAAGATACTTGATATGATTTCAATCTTCTTAAATTTATTAAGACTTCTTTTGTGGCCTAACATATGACATATTCTGGAGAATGTTTGGTGTACACTTGAAAAGAATGTGTTCTTTGATGCTGTTGGATGGAATGCTCTGTGCATGTCTATTAGGTCCATTTGTTCTAAAGTTTATAAGTCTGATGCTTCCTTATTGACTTTTTGTCTGGTTGATCTGTCCATTATTGAAAGTGGGGTATTAAGGCAACTACTAGTATTGTAATACAATCTCTCTCTCCCTTCATAATATTTGTTTTATATATTTAAGTGTTCTGACATTGGGTTCACATGTATTTACAATTCTTATATCCTGTTGATGAATTGATTTCATCATTATATAATGACCTCCTTTGTATTGTTTTACAGCTTTCAACTTAAAGTCTATTTTATCTTATATTAGTGTAGCTACCCTGCTCTCTTTTGGTTTCCATTTGCATGGAATATCTTTTTCCATTTTTTCACTTTCAATCTATATATGTCCTTAAAAATGAAATACACCTCTTGTAGGCAGCACATAGTTGGGTCTTGTTTTTGTACCCATTTAGCTATATCTTTTGATGGAAGAATTTAATACATTTACATTCAAAGTAATTATTGATAGGTGAGGATTTACTACTGCTATTTTGTTAATTGTTTTCTGGTTGTTTTGTAGATCCTTTGTTCCTTTTTTCCTCTCTTGCTGCCTTCCTTTGGGATTAGAAATTTTCTCTAGTGGTATGCTTTGATTCCATACTTTTCGTCTTTTATGTATCTACTGTAGGTTTTTCCTTCATGGTTGCCATGAGGCTTACCTAAAAAATCTTATAACAGTCTATCCTAAGCTAACAACTTAACTTTGATCACATAAAAAACTTTATATTTTTACTCCACTCCCCATCCTACATTTTTTGTTTTTGATGTCACACTTTACATTTTTGTATTGTATATCCTTTAACAAATTATCATAACAATCATTTTTAGTAGTTTTGTCCTTTTACATTCATACTAAAGATATGTGATTTACAAACCACCATTACAGTATTAGAGTATTCTAAATTTGACTGTGTACTTACTTTTGCCAGTAAGTTTTATACTTTCATATGGTTTCATGTTACTAATTAGCATTCTTTTCTTTCAATGTGAAAAACTTATTTTAGCATATTTTTTATGAGAGGTCCTATGGTGATGAATTCCCTTAGCTTTTGTTTGGAAAGTCTTTATCTCTCCTTCATTTCTAAAGAATAGCTAGGGACTTATTTTTCACAACTTAGCCGACGTTACCTAAAATATGACAGAAGGAAAGATTTGGGAGATTCTGTTAGATTTTCTGAAATTAAAGTTTGTGAAACAAAATCCATAGAATAAAAGTCATAAGTGTTATTTTGTCTAGAAATAAAGCATCAGCCTTATCAGAAGGCAATTAAATTATTTTGTCACTTTCAAGAAAACACCCTTGAGAACTGAGATTCCTTGTGCTATCTACATGAAAACTTAAATCAGAATAATCTTATTTATATTTAAAAACATTTTTTAAATTAAGAAAACATGAACTGAATATGTCTTTAATACTGACTCATATTTAAATTTTGCATTCTATTGAGAAAATTAAGGGCTCGTTTTAGATTATTGATTAGATTTATTTTGAGTATATTTTAGATATTATTTTTAACTTTTTTCTTTACAATTTAACATAATTAAGCTATTTTTCATCATATTTATATATTCTCTGTACATCAGGTGATACTTATTTTCTATTTTCCATCTTGACATAATGCTTTTAATAAACAGAAGTTAAAAAGCTAATTTAAATAACTTATTATAAATAATGACAGATATTATCAAGGTGTATTTAAAGGAAAGAAGTTTTGAAATTCTGTGGTATGATAAGCTTTTAAGATCAATATTCAAAGACACTATTTGTTCTTGAATTTTTAGGATTGAGAAAACACAGACACTTTAAGAGTTGCAACTATTCTTTCAACTCACTTAGCTTTATAACTGGATTTAAAGTTTAATGGCATTATTCTACTTTTGGCTTTCAATTACCAGAAATTTCAGTTATTATTTTTTCATGTATCAAACACTTATTTTTTTTCTTTGAATCACTGTGACGCTTGCAAATAGGGATAGAAATGACTATGATAGTAACTGCTCTCAAAATATATACAATTTAATAGTGGATGTGAACACATAACATAATGAAAGGAGAAATGGATTTTGTGCTATAGTAGATATATAAACAAAGTGTTGTGTCAGTCCAAAGGAGAAAAAAAAAAATATATATATATGTATATATATAGAGAGAGAGATCCAAAAGGCTAAACAGAGCTGGTGGCACTTGATTAGAAGCTTCAGAAATGAAGAGGTAAAATGGTCATGAAATAAAAGATGCCAGGAAGACAGAAATATGTCAGCGAAGCTCTGGAGCGAAGAAAGTAGGGGATGTGTTCAGGAATTAGGAGCTTAATGTGGCTGGTTAACAAGGACCCGTAAAAGCAAAACAAGCCTAAATATCAAACTAAGTAACTTAAACTTTATTTGAAAAATTTGTTTTCCAATGGGTTAGCAATGGGTTAGTGGAAAGTTTGGTCATTGACCCTACTTAATATCATTATGTGCTGTGTGTATGCACTTGGAACTGAGTCAATTTTAGAATTGATACATCTCAAGTCCCGTGGGAGAAGTAAATGCCAAGACCAGAGGTCATTATAGCATTTTTGGAGCCATAAAATGGGAACTGGAGATATACTGAAAGACATTGACTTAAAAAGAAAACCATCACAATTACAGCAAGTATTAAAGGGGGTAATTGATGGGACATTTGCCAGCATTGAATTTAATTAAATTCAGCCTTAATTCTTAAAAGTGCTGGTTGCAGCAAAATGAAACCATCTTACTCCAATACAGTGAGAAAGAAATGTTATCACATTATGATTCATTTCTAATTTGAGCTCTTCCCGACTTTAATCTATTTGGTTGGTTAAGTACGAAGTGATGGTTGCAAATAATGGTATTAGGAAGACCATCACCTGGCTCTAAATTAGTCAAATGAAAGGCTTTGTTACCACTTCCACCTGCCTCCTATGCACTCAGACTTAGTATTAATAAGATTTGAGTTTAATTAATTCTGAAATCAGGAAATTAAACAATAAATTATGAAAATCCAACCAACAGGTTCTACATTCCAAGTTTTTGCTTTCTGCTTGTGGATGTGTTTGAGTGTGTGGGGTATGCTTTTAGTGAAATGGGCAGGCATGAGAAATATTGATCTGGTTCTTCCTGCCACTGACTGTGTAACAAACTTGTCACTTCTCCAAGTAGTGAATCATGTTGACAGGATACATTACATTTTATAAGTTTTTTTTCATTATCTAGAACATTTATAATTGAAGCACACTTGCCTTTTAAAAGTCAGCTCTGCTGCATTCCAGAGCCATTGAAATATACGTCTTGACCTGGAAAGCCAGTTTCTCTGCTAGCACCAAAGATTTTTAACATGAAGAAGATGCTCTCAACCTCATTTTGCTTTGGACTCCTAACTTTATCTGTGATGATCTTTTTAGACTCAGTGCATGGACGGCCATATCTTACGCAAGGTATGTTCACATGAATCTAAAATCCTACAGGTGAGTCAATGATCCTTATCTTCCTGTTTGTATCACTTTAATTGTTCTGCCTTTATTGAAATGCTTTAAGACATTAACACAAAGGAACTTCAGAAAGTTCAGGGAAAATGGCATTAAAAGGTAATATGAATACTTCCATGAACTTTTTGAAGTACCTTCGTATAATTTAATTGCCAAACCTCCCTAAAGTAGTTGTTCTAAACTAAATGTGATCTGTGATGCTGTTCTTCTCAAGCAAATTGTGCCACAATAATTTTACTCAACATTGTACTAAATTAATTTTAATTACACGTTATTTTTTCTAATCATGGGGCACTTGTTTCACATTTGCACTCTGTGACCAATACAGTCACATAATCTATGCGTATTTCAAAAGAATAAGATGTATTCAAAAAGTTCATGGCAAGATTCATATTACGTTTTATTTCTATTTTCCACAAACTTTTTGAAATGCCCTTGCAGAACTTGGGAGAAGAAAAAGGAGATTTTTATCCTATGAGATTATTTAGTAAATTACTTATGAAAAGAGAGTAGCTCAGAAAAATACATCAGGATAAAAACTTGTGTTTGAAGAGATTTGAGAATAACAATGCCTGGGGAAATCTACATAGTACTTTCAGGAGGGCAATGCTAACACCCACATTATGCAATGACTGTATTTATCAGATTTCTAACAAGTTTAGGGTACTTATGTTAAAGGAAATAATTTAATTTGTGACATCTACAAATATATACCGTGTGAAAATGTTTCTGCTCTTATAATATTGTGACAAACTGATCTTTGTTTAAAATTTTCAGTGCATTCTGTAGTAAAAGCAGCTCTTAATCTGAGAATCAGTAGAGATAGATTTAGTGCTGATTTATTAGGTAAACAATTTGGGCTCATTGAAACTTTTACATATTTCTTTATATTTCAAAAATAGTGACTTAAGACAATGCTTTCTAATATCCCTTCCAGCTTGAGATTCTGGGGTTTTCTTTCATCTAACTGACTTTCTTGTCAGGAAGAGGGAGATATCCTTTTACTCTTATCTTACATAGAGGGAACCAAGACAGAGTGTAATAAATTTTGTTTACAACCCTAGGTTGAGGAAAAGGATCAAGTTTCCTGTGTTTGAATTTAATTTGTCTTTACTAGACCTTGTTGCCTCAAGTGAGGTTTTAAAAGTCAATGAAAATCAGAGCAATTCTTTTGGCAGTGGCAACACAATTGCCTAAACCTTTGTATTTATGTATGAGGATTTTCCCGTTGAAAAACAGTCTCAGAGACCTAAACACAGCCTGGGAATCAAAGTTTCTGGATTTCATCCACGGCACTCACACTTTGTCTTTGGATTTTGATTTTGACTGCAAAATCATTGTGCTTAGTAGGACTCCATTGCTATTTTGGGGAAATAATGAGATTTCCAAGGTTTCTACCAGTTTAAATATGTGAGAAAAAAGTGTCATTTGTCTCAACAAAAGTGTCATTTGCAAAATTAGGATGTGTTAGTTAGTGGTAACTGTAACTTCTGAAATCATGTGTATAAGAAATATAGAAAAATCCAACTCGAAGGCATTTACTGGATTAATTAACATTTGCCACACAGTGATCTGCATGCATACTGGGAGCATAGTGGAAATATTTCTCTGAGACCCCCTTTGATCTCAGTTTCCTTATGTGTCAATAAGGAAGATTAAATTATTGGTAAGGTTATTTTCTGATCTAAATTGTCTAGGATTAGATATTGTCATTTTGGGAGTTTCCAGGTTTCTGTTAAAATTTCTTGTCTATACCCAGTAAAAACTTCACATGTGAATTGAAAGCAAGAAGACAACTAAGTTTTTTAAGATTCATAGTATAGAAATAGTAATGAATGAATATTTTCTGAGTATTTGCAAAAGCATTCACTCGTCATGTCTGAACAGCTTTGCCATCCTTTATGCCAAAGATGCATCTATGCTCAGATATTTTATATTCAAATATTCCCTTTATCAATATTAATTTTCTGTTGAGAGATTGAAACATGTATTTTTTTCTTTGAAAGCTATTTCTATTTAAAAACTAAAAATGAAAACAAGAAACAAAAATTTATTTACTATTATTTATCATAGCCAATACCTTACTTAACTTAAGAGATTTTTAAAAAATTTCTTAAAAATCTTTTTCTTCAGAGATTCCTATAAAAAGTGGTTGTCTCAAAAGGTAGTGGCAAGAATTTCTGAGGATAAATAGTCATGCAGATATAATTATTGGAAGCAAAACATAAAGAAAGGCAAGTATAATAATTTTGTTTTTTGAAAAATGTTCCACTTAAATATGCAGAAAATGGATGTCAATTACGCAAATAAAAGCTTCAGATCTAGGCTTTCCTGGTTCCCTTCCTCTTGGTCTTACAAATTCTCTAAGTTGAAGGCAATGGATCTGTTTCTCGTATCACAGTTCTGTTTCTTGCATCACATTTCTGTTTCTGAAACAAGTAGTCATTATCATCTGGCTCTAAAATGTATCTCTTTAAAAAAAAATTAAAGGTTATAACTTAACATCTTAATTAATGATTAGAATAAAAATTATATATTGCATAAGCATGTCTTTTAAACTGTCTCTGAAGGTCTTTATATAATTGATGTTGAGCAAAAGTTACATTGATTTTCTATTAATATTTTAAATATTCAAAAGAAAAAAACAGCTTCACAGATTTCTATGTCTATGAAGCAAAGAAAATGGAAGAAGTGAGCAACAATTAAATATCTTTGGTCAATGTAGAAAATGTTGATGCTATCGCCTGCCCCATATCATTCGTTCTCTTCCTTTAATTAGCCATTTAGTGGTTTCAGTTCATCAACTGACATTTTGTAGACTCAGAAAATATGGATGATTTAAGGAAAGAATATAGTCAAGTTATGAGCCATTTCTCTGGTTGAAACTGTAGTACTCTCACTCCTAAACCTCAACCTCATTAATCTAGCTTCTGCCCACACTGTAACAGTTAGTATGAGGAGAAAGGGAGAGGGACAAATGATCCTACAGCAATTATGTGATAAAAATTTGATTTTTCAGGCCACCCTGTGAAAGTTCATTGTAATATAATATTATTTCAATGGTTATTTGTTATTATATGCTAATAGTTATCTTGGTGTTTTATTGCTTGAATGAAATCTCTTGTCCCAATCTCTACTCCAGAATGAAAACAGTTATATTGCTGGGAGTTGGGCTCCTGAGCAATGAATGGCTGTGAGGTAATTGAAAAAGATGAAAAGATGTCAACATGGGAAAAGTAGACTCCATCTCAGCTCTTTCACAAGGTTTCCTTGGATGGTTTAAAGGCAATGTCTGGAACACAAAGTAGCTCATATACAAGCATGCATATCATATCAAATAAAAAAATCAAATGTTATTATTTTTCTTTTAAAAGCAACTTTTATTTTTATTGTTATTCTTTTTTTGGCAGCTGGCCATTATGGGGATCAAAACCTGTGACCTTGGTGTTGTTGGCACCAGGCCCCAACCAAGTGAGCTAACTAGCCAGCCCTGAAAACAACCTTTAGTTTATATTTATGTTAAATGCAACAGTAGAAAATTTCAAAAATGCATATTAAAAAGAAGAAAGTAAAATTGACTTGCAATTTCACTACCTGTAAATAATCACAGGTACAAGTTTAGGGTGCAACCTTCTGGGTATATTTTCTGTCTCTGTTTTTCTCTCTGTCTTCCTCTCTCCCCACCCTCTCTCTCTGAGTGTTCATATACTTTCAAAACAGCCCACCTTTTTGGATTACACATGATTCTCTACATCTCTTTTACTGGTGAGTATACACATTTATAGTTTCCTGTAAATCCCATTTAATCAGAAACACTTTTCAGCAATTCAGAATGGAATGGTGGTTTGTTATCATTACAGGAAATGAATTGTTTCCAGATAAAGAAGATACAAATCATGAGGACCTATTGTTGGCTCTACTGAGTAAAAATTTTGATTTCCAAAGACCTTCCAACATTGGTGAGTTAAGGATAAATTCAAGCTTTATTTATTTAAAAAATAACAGAATCTATTCTATCATCTGATCTGCTCTTTCTAAATATTAATTTATATTAAGCAAAATAATAACTGCTCCCTTGTATGCTGCACTGAAAACTCAAGTGTTTTTCTTGTTTCATATTCAGGCTTAAAGCCATGGAGTTACTAAAAAATATTAAAAGCCTATTTTGTTCGGTTTCAGAGTCCTAATGGGATTGGCAACCATCTAGTTTAAAAATAGCTACCTTTGTTCATATTTTTCTTTTACATGTGCAACTCTCTAGTGGTAAAATTAGTATTTTCTTTTATTAAATATTTCAAAAGTATTATGTTTATAGGTTTTTATTAGAAATTTCACAAATTAATTGTAGTTTTGTGGTGGTTAAGTTAGTGAATTTTCCAATCAAATTCTTTCAATTTGGCAAATGGTTGGAGCAGAGACCATGAATGGGAACTTTAGACTATACCAATTGAGATTGTTTTCATTCGAAGAATGGGAAAATCTGATGTACTAGTATGCATCAGACTGCTCTCTAAGAAATAACTGAGATTTTGTCAGAAATTTAGCAATCTAGCCTAAGAGACTATGTGACAATATGACAATGTGGTACTTTCTTAGACAGTATCAGAAGTATTATTAAAAAAAAGTCTGTATTTAAAGAACAAAATACTGATTAAAAGAATACCTTAATAGATACTTTAAAAATGCAGGGTTTTAAAATTAGAAATAAGATAAACTCATTAAAGAAAATAAATGAACTATGAAAAAGAAAAATTTATATCCAAATTGTAAAAACTGAAGAGAATTATTAATATTTTAGGGAATTTCTTTCTATATTGAATTATATATAGAATTTGTATCCTGTTTCTTTAATTTAATATTTTTTATGACAATTTCCTCATGAAAGTGAAAAGAGTTTATTTGGAAATAATAGTCCATGTTAGAACTGTAGCCTACTTTAGAAAAATTTGTGCTTATTGTTGGAAATTAGGTATTTTCTTACGACATAAGTGACTGCATTTCAATATTATGGGCATTGAAAAATATGTTGACTTTATATTAGGAATGAGTGGGTAATCTCGAATCATAAGAGAAAGGCCTTGGCCTTTCATATGAGGTCGTGAATGTATGTCTTAAAGTGAATTAAATATTACTTGCAATGTACATTTTTCATAGACAAATGTGTCTTGCAGATACAGAACTGGCTAACAGATTGGAAGAATTTAACCAGGTGAGAATGTGAAATACTTAAATCTCAATTTTAATAATAATTATAAGGCAATTTCCTACTGACACATTTTTTAAGTTATTAATACAGTAATGTAAAAGTTTTATTCCTTGCTAAGAAAGGGTAAAGAGATTCAATAGGAAAAATAAAGTAACCAAATTATACTAAAAAAAAAAAAAAAAGAACAAAACTATTTTGAAGTCATCATAGTATAGAATGTCCAGAAATCTGGACTGTAATTTTTAGTTTTCTAATTACTTACCTGGGCAAACTAAAATTCTCTAAACCTAAATCTCCTTACCTGGGAGGCTATAAATGGGTGTTTTCTGAAATTACTATTTTTAAACAATGGGAATCTTTTTTCCCAAATTGAATGACAGATGGCCTCAGCAAATGAAATGTGTCAGGGTGAGCTGTTCTGCTTGAAGCTGCTGGTTTGGAGAGCCTGAAGTGGTGCCCTCTTGACAGGGAGCCTTTCCAGCAACCTCCTCTTCTCCACTCATAGATATGCTACAAAGAAAATTTGAAAATCACTGGATTAGATGATTTCTAAAAATCTTTCAAATACAGCTGAATGCAATTCCATTATTCTGAATACTGTGGCCATTTGGGAGAGAGAACTGTACCCATCATTTGAGCAGAGGTGGCTGGAGACATGCAGTGCTCCAGGCTGAATCCTACTTAGGTGGAGTCAGGTCTTCAGGGCTTAGGCAATAATGGAGCTTGTTATAAATTAAGATGCATTGAATTCTGGGTGGAAAATTTAGGACCTCAAAATATTTCCCGCTTCCTGCTAGAAAGGACAAAGCTTTCAGGAAATACAAGCATTCACATAACTCTTTGGAGCTCTTTGAAAAGGACTGCTTATTAGGTGGCATAAAATTTAGATCAGCTACACAAACTATATTTACAGGATCCCCATTAATTAACACCAGAGTTGACTTCCTTTGCCAACAATCTGTTTCTTCCTGATCTCCTGTTGAGTTATGTACCTTTCCCAGCCAGTCTCTAACTGCAGGTTTCCTGTTTTTCTATTTATTTATTTTTGTTTATTTTATTTTACTCCTTTTCTTTCTTTTTCCCCTTATTTCTCTCTTCCTTCCTTTCTTCCATATTTTCTTCTTCTTCTTTGTTTTTTTTTCTTTCTTGCTCTTATCCTTCCTCTTCTTAAGTAAAGTACAGCATGGTTCTCTTAAAGACTAATAAATTATCATTTTAATTTTTAATAGCTGGAAAAGCTGAAAAAACAGCTTATGGAAATAAAGGATGCTGAGATGTCCTATGCTGTAGATGGTCTATCCTCTTCCCATCCTAACAAAAGAGGTAAGCTTTCATTTCAAACTTTTAAAATTGACTTCCAAAAGATTATTTTCGCTATTATTTCTGAGGGGGAAGAGATTAAATTGACATTTCTTAATCCTATGGTGGTGATCAAGATCAAAACTCACATTTTTAAAAAAAGATTCCTATGGAAGTGTTCCTATGTGAATGTATCTGAGTTTTGTTATGTTTACAACAGTGGGTAGCAAGGTCATGCTTCCCAGGTATAAATAATATAGGTCCTTACTGTTTAAAATCCTGGTCTACCCTTGTTATTTTGGCTTGAACACTGAAGGGAGGATTACAAGTAAAAATAATCAAATTTTAAGACAATTTAATTTATAGGGCATCTTCCTTGACAAAAGGCGAACCCTTAGTGCTATAACACTTGATCCAAGGTTTGATTTGTAACATTTAATTTTAGAAAGATTAGTCTTTTGGATTACTTTAAATTTTCATAATTTTCCTAGGAAATTCTTGTTTCTCTGTTTATGGAGTGATGTGAGATTTCCTAAAGCATATTTTGTTTATTTTTACTTGTCCCCCTATTGCAGATTTGTCTTTAACATCTGTAAAAAACATTTTTACAATACTACAAAGAGGGAAGAGGATGAACCTGTATTAAACACTTTGCATATACCAGGCATTTTATATTTTAATATTTCAAACTATAGTGGTTAAGCACTTATATTCCAGAGCCTAAGTTCAAATCTTAACTTTGACATTTCCTACCTCTGTGATCTCAGGCAATTATCTAATTTCCTGTGCCTCATTTTCTTTGTCCTGAAATGCAGATAATAATAATAATTATGGCAAATACTTGGTGTGTTTGCAAACAAATAAGAAGGGAATTAAAAATGTTCAGAAATACAAAGTCTTGAAATGCTGAAGGAGCTAAGTGCTTCTGGATCCCAAACACTATGAAATGAGATTTAAAATGACATTAGGTGACAGAGGATCAGTAAATATCAGTTAGAAAAAAGAACTCAGAGGAAAAAAAAAAAAAAAACAGATTGAGTGTGGTCTTTAATGTATGTTTTAGATACCTTCAAGGCAGCTGCCATTAAGTTGGGGGTGAGAATGCAAAATAAGTAAAATTGTTTTTTTAAAAAATCTTTTTGTATAGGAAATAGTTGAGAAGCTTTCTAAATTTTTGAAAAGCATCATTGTCAAAGAAACCATGAATCCTAAAATATTTTTGTCTTTGGCACTGAAAGACAAAGTAAACCTTGGGCCTCCAACTTTGCAAGAGTGGGAAAAGACCTGAGAAAACTGCAATTCCCAAGAAGGGAATATTCCTCCAAGTAGAGATGTTGGGAGGATTAAATGAGTCAATTTAATTTGCAACAATACCTGGCATATAGTAAGTACTATGTAAGTTTAACATTTTAAAAGTCATTTTGATTATTATTACCATAATTATTATTATTCTGTACAGAAACACCAGAAGATAGCTATTAATATGACTATTTTACGGATGAGAAGACTACATTTTAAAGGGGTTAAATTATATGCTGAAAATAACCCAACTGCTAAGTGACTTAGCTAGTGAGCCTGAAGGAGAAAGTGGTAGGAGATGAAGTGAAAGGTAGAAGGGAGGGAACCTTAAGTCTTTTTAAGGACTTTAGCTTTTACTTTGTGTCATATGGGAAACCACTGAAAGGTTTTAAGCATAAGAGTGATATGGAATAAGTTTTGAATCACTCTTGATGCTTTATGGAGAATACACTGTAAAAGAGGGGCAAAGATGGAAGCAAAGACCTTTAATTAGACCGCTTTAATGGTCAAGGTGATTACACCATGGTAGTTGGATTAGGGTGGTAGTAGTGAATTGAGAAGGGTTTTGATTCTTAATATATTTTGAACAAAAAGTAACAAAATTTGCTGTAGAATTGTGCATTGGATGTAAAAGGAAGGCAGGTGTCAAAAATGACCCCAAGGTTTTTGTTCTGAGCAACTACGGAAAAGGGCAATTTTATTGAGCCAGAGATAGCTAAAGGAAGAGAAAGTTTCGAGGAGAAGAGTTGAAATATAGATTTGTTAGACTTTCCTAATCTGTACTGCTTAGGCTATGACGGGTTAACAAGTGTAATCCAAATCTCAGAGGCTTAATGCAATGAAGTCCAAGCACAAAGTCCAATGCATGTGGCACAGCACCAGTCTATTTGGTAGCTATATCATCTAGAATGTTGATATGTCTTAACTGCCTCTAAGATTGCCAAGGCAGAGGAGAAAGATAAAGGACACATCCCAGTTCTCAATTGCCTAGTTCAGAAATGACACACATCACTTCTACTGAAGTCCATAGGCCAGAATTAGTAACACGGGCTGCTACCAACATATTGGCAAGACAGGCTGGTGAATGTGGGAAAGTATCTTAATACCTGGGGAGCATTGCCTCTACCACAGTCAATCTTTTGATGTCTTCTTAAAACCTTAGACTATATTCAACCCATTCCCATTAGGGACATTCCTGAATCCCTTTTTATTGACTGCATAAAGCACAAAGTACAGGTTTTCCAGGATGTACTTACTAGACTCTGTCAGATACAATGTGGCTATTCTTCATTTAGAGACCTGCTAACCAAAAAGGCAAGTTATTTATCCCACACAAATCCAGTAATTGGCAGAGGAACAGGGGAAGAATAAGCACAACCAATAATCCCATTCATAAAGGAAAAGAACACTAGACACAACATCTAGAATTCTGGTCTTCATCAATTCTGAAATCTCACTGGGAAAATATTGTGAAGGTCTTCTACCCTGGGGATGGAGAAAGGTTTCTTGATGAGGGCCCGCTAATTTCTAGGAGAATTTCTTTGTCCATTGTATTGTCTCCTCTGGAGCCACCTTTTCTGATTTTTTTTGCTTTTCTGTTGTCATCCTGGACACATGGCCTACTTGGGGGAATATTCCTGTCTTGGGAACTGCAGTTTTCTCAGGTCTTTTCCTACTCTTGCAAAGTTGGAGGCCCAAGGTTTATTTTGTCTTTCAGTGCCAAAGACATTTTTTATTATAGGATTCATGGTATCTTTGACAATGATGCTTTTCAAAAATTTAGAAAGCTTCTCAATTATTTGCTATATACAAAGATTTTTTTAAAAAAACAATTTTACTTATTTTGCATTCTCACCCCCAACTTAATGTCAGCTGCCTTGAAGGTATCTAAAACATACCTTAAAGACCACACTCTTAATCTGATGTTTTTTCCTCTGAGTTCTTTTTTCTAACTGATATTTACTGATCCTATGTCACTTAATGTCATTTTAAATCTCATTTCATATTGTTTGGGATCTAGAAGCACTTAGCTCTCTTAACATTTCAAGACTTTGTATTTCTGAATTTTTTTTAATTGTCTTTTTGTTTGCTCACAAAGACACCATTCCTTCCTAAGCCCGTCAATTTCTTGTAGTTCCTTGCTGAATATATCCCAAAGCCACCTAAACTTACTGCCAATTTTCTGTTTTTCAACCTTTTATTCCAGAAGTTCAAAAGACACATTGTCTGAATTCCAAGATGTTGCAGAAGCCTGTTTTACCACGTATTTTGCCATTTTATAAAATGGCTGTTAAAGTTTCCAACCTATAGTATCAGTTTCCTTGTCTGCCATTAACGAGTTGCTGAGACTGTGTCACATTTTAGGTACTTAGAGTAGCACTCCATTTCAAGTTACCAAACTGTATATTGAGATATGCTAAAAAAAATTATAGTAACAAAATAACCTTAAAATCTCAGTGATGCAGCTTATTATAAGTTTTCATTTGAATTTACACAGAGCCTTGTGCATGTTGACCGTTTTTCTTTTACTTTGTGCCTATACTCTGTGGAACACATGGTCTCCAATGTCTGCATAGCAAGATAGGGGAAGGATGGAGATAAGCACGGTCTTATCTGCCAGAACTAAGCAGATGATCTCAACGTAACTTGATGGAGTTGGGTGAGCACCTGGGAAACATAGAGGAGCACACAGAGCAGTCAGAGTCATATCCCTATCATAGACATTTTAGGCTTGTTTATACCACATATAATGAAATCTTACCAGCAGTGATTTGAATAGATCGTTGGATATATGAATTTGGAGTTTCAGGAAGCAGTTCAAATTGGAGTTATAACTTTGACAGTTACCAGCATATCAGTATTGTTTGGCATTGTGATGAGACCGTTTCAAGAGTAACTGCAGATACAAAGAGAAGGACTGAGGCCCAGGTCGCTCTAAGGTTAGAGACTGGGAAGATAAGAGACATTCAGCCAAAGAGGCTGAGTAGGAGCAGCTACCAAAGACGGAGGCAACAAAGAAATTCTAATTCCTAGAAGTCAAATAAAAAAAAAGCTATCTCCAGGAAGAAGGAATCCAACTGCATCTAAAGCTATAATAGATCCAGTAAGATGAGAACTTAGAACTTCGAATTGAAATCAGCAATGGAAAGGTCATTAATGACCTTGACAAGAATTGCGTGGTAAGATTTTGGTTAAAAAGAACATGATTTAAAAACTAGAACCACTGATAATAGACAATTCTTTTAAGGAATTTTGTTGTGAAGGACAGAAAAAATTGGAAATTAGCTAGAATAATTTGAGAGGGTCAAGAAAGTGTTTTGGTTGTTTTTAAGCAGAGATATTAAAACATGTTTCTATGTGGTAGGAACTAAGGAAATATCTGTGGTGATGAAGGTATGAAATAGCTGCCCAGATCTGGTCCCCACAACTTAAGCTACACTCTATGTGAAGTGTAGTGCTATTGGTATAACCAGAAACTGACCACCATGAATACAATGTTTGAAGGTGAAATGGACCCAGAAATCCAGCTTAAGGCAGTAAAAACTTACATACTGTGAAATATTGTAATTTTCTTAAATCATTTAATTCATAGTTGATAGATACCTGCTACAAATATAGTTGCCCAACATCTAGTATTGTGCTAAAAACAGGGGATGCAGGAGTGAACCAGATGGACATCTAGGGATAGCAGAATGCTGGCTAGGGTTTTACTTCATGTATGTGATAAATGATTGTAAGCATTAAAGAGTGGTTTACCGGTAATACCCCTTATGACAGTTCCCTTCGACCAGGTGCAAAAAATTCTTCAAACTATCTTTCATTGTATACTAAATTGAGCTGCTCATGTGGTGTAAGTCTTGGCTAAGCATAGGTTTATATTTTTCTACCAGACTTAGATATTCAAAGACATCTGAAAGAAATAGTGAAGGAAATGATATGAATTTCTGAAGCATACTATAAAAAGGAGACTGGACTAGTGGGCCAGTCTCTCAGATCAATGTCTGAAAGTAGACTTCTGATTTCATAAGGTTTGAATGTGGTTTTGTTTAAGGGGAGCTGGATTTTGTAAAAATAAAAAGTGACTCTGAGTGCTATCATAACACTCTCTGTATATGTGGTGATAAGCATAGGGGTTATAGTTTAAAGAGTAAGGTTAGATGAGGAGGAAAACTTGGAAAAGCAGATAGAATTTTACCATTTATTTTTCAATGAGTGGCTTAACTGTACTGATTTTTTTTTAACTCTTTTTCATTGTGCATCCCATTAATCAATAGTAAATCAAAGATCAGTCTCCCAAAGATCTAGTTTTATAAACCATTTAGGAAATTAGAAAAATTTATAATTTGATGAAGCTACAGTAAGTCAGACAATTGACAGGAACAACCTACAAAAGCTTTAAAATGATTCATTTATGCATTTGAAGATTGAAATGCTGCTAGATTTGGTTTGATTTGTCAGAAACATCATTTTATGATTAGAATGTGAAGACTTAATGTGATAAAGAATGAATTTACTTAAATATCATTTGGTGATTTGCAAAGTGATCTATAAACTTCCTTCCTCTTCCCTCAATAAATAGAAGCACGTTTATCACTGCTTTTTACCTATGTGACTTCCTCTTTGTGATTTCAGTTAACCCAAGTGTAAAATAGCAGGTGAATCAAACAGGACAACCTCTTGTATTCTCTGGACTGTATTACATGCATTACAAGTGTAAAAGTGCTATCCAATAGAACTTTCTATGATGAAACCATTCTCTAATTTGCACTGCCCATTTATGGTTGTTACTGGCTGCAAGTCATATTGAGCACTTGAAATGTGTCTAGTACAATGGAGAAGCTGAGTTTTTAATTTATTTAATTTTTTTTTTTTTTTACACAAAACTCTCTTTGTCTCTCTTATTTAGGTGCACGTAGACTATTTTATTTATATGTAAGGTTTATTAAATGACCTAAAAAATAATTTGCTTTGCTTTCTTCTTTAGCTTGCTTTTGGAAATACTGTGTCTAAAGCATTCTCTCTGGATGCAAAAGAGACAAGACCATTAGAAAAAGATATATATCTACTCACTCTACATCTTAAAGATTGTAGCTGTTTCAAGCAAAAAGAGACTGCGGTATTTATCCTGCATATCTTTTTTCTCACCTTGCTAGCTTATTACTAAGTGGGTTATAATGTACTTAAGATTTATGTTGTGAATAATGACAAATCCATTGCACTTCTGAATGGCCTGGGACTATCAAAATGGTTTTGTAGAGCTAAAGTTGAATATCCTGTATCTATTGTATGCTTTCCATATATTCGTTGTCTACATATTTTTGTCTTGTGATCACTATGCTGTTGAACTATCAATTAAAATACTTTAAAAAACATCTTGGAGAGTTAAATTATATTGTCTTAATTTATGTGAGAAATTTACATTGTTGTTCTTTCTCTTTTTTATGATTGTGCTGGCCACTATCTCTTTTCTGTTAATTTGGACAATTGCCATTGAGACTGCCACAACAAATAAACACATTACTAAAATGCAGAAATATATCATTTATTGGACTCTGGGCGAAAGTAGTACTAGGTATCTCAGAGATAGAATGTTAAGAAAAATTTCTTACAGAACAATTTGCCTTTAGGTTTCTTAATTCTCATGTCTGCATTGTTCACAACATCAGAAACTATTTGTGACTCTCAGAATGCTGTTTCACGTCTATACATCAAACTGCTCTTGCTTACATCTTAACAAACCTATTTAATCAGTCCAAAGCTGGCAGTTCAACCTCTACTTTGTCTGCTACCTGTGCTGGTACAGATATATTGCCAAAGTTCATAATTAAACAATATTAATGACTAGACTAGCATGCGATAGCTGAGTACATGAGCCTACACACATTTCCTTACTTTACAATATGGGGATAGACAGTGGGGATGCAGTTTTATTTATATAATATTAATTGTGTGGCGCTTAAAGATAAAGCTATCTCATAAGATAGAAAAACAATACTGATGAAACTATAAAAAATATATAAAATAGACCAAGTTGAGCAATATGACTGTAGTGCTACATATATACTTGCTTAGGAACCACTCAAATGTATATAAATATATATTAGCAGCACAGTAATGTCTGAAGATGTTCCCATATTTACAACAGTTGTGAACACAAACATAATATTACATAAAGATGAAAACTGCTTTCTTCATCTCATGTTTATTAACTTTGGAAAAGTTGAACAATATTCAAGCATCTTGAACCTTTAGGTGTAAGAGGTCACGTCATTCAAAAAACTTTTGATACTTCTTTCTTTTAGAGGATTCCATGATATTATTTTAAAAAATAATTTGCTTTAAGAAATTTGATTCACTAAAGTTACGTGAAGATTAAAGTTATAATTTGCAGACTTTTTGAAGCATAAGTACATTTTAATATGATGTAGTCAGGAATTAATGTCCTCTCATAAAAAGTTGGTTATGTAATTAACACCAGAACTCAAATCTATATTCATGTATTCATTTGCTCTATGAAGTTCCAGAAAGGAACAAAGAGTACAAAAAGTCATGTATTATTTTGATATTAAATGAAAAAGTCCCTTCCAGTTGGTGACTTTTCCATGAGATATAGTTGGATTTAGTAATTTACAGTGCATTGTACAAATAAATGAGATGACTTGTTATTCTTAACAGAAATTGTCTTAATTTACTGCTATGTTAAAAGAATATCTTATTTAAACTAGCATATTGCCGACTTATTTTATACTCTCTATAAAGTATGGTAAAAATTAAAATTGAAGTAAAACAATTATAAGTGGAGAAAACATTTTTCTCTTTTTTCTTCATGGAAGTTTTGTGTATATATTATGAGACAAATACATTACACATTTACAGTAGAGCAGAAATCAATATATCATGACCTCTTATTTAGTTAAATTGTGTGCCTAATTTTGAATTAAAAAATATGTAGTCTAATTTTGAATTAAAAATATAACAATGTAGAAAATCAGTTTGTTTCATCCAACTTTAAATCTTTACCATGAGAAATTTTTAGGTTAAAGTAGTAAAAATACCTTTTGTCAAAGCACAAAGTAGAACCAGTTGGATTGGAAGCGTACAAATAGCCAAATGGGAGAGAGAGGCAAGAAAGAGCTTCCGAGGGATAGGAAACATTTCTACAGTTCATCAGAAGGTTGGGGGAAGGAGGACGAGACAACATGACTCCTTAAATAATTTCTTCAAACTGTGAGCCTGTGGGATATTTACTTGGGTACCACTGCTAGCTTTCTAATACAAGTTTATGAAAACCAGAATTGGTTAACTTTCTCAAAATTCATTTCTCTTTGCTATAGCCCTCTACCACAATTAAAAGAAACACTCATTTCCTGTTTTTTCCTAAACTTAAATTTGAAGACTTTCGGCAATTTGAAAAATTCCCAGAAAAACTAAGAATCTACATACAAAACTACAATATATTCAAGAACACATGTTCATTTCTTTTACCTCTTTTCAGATCTTTTAAACTGGGTCTCTAAAAAGCACATGGATAACTAAAAACTTAGTCTTTTATAAAGGTCAACTATTTAGTTCAACTCTTTTCTCATGCATTTTTGTCATGACATTTCTTTGAGTTTATTTTACTCTTTGGATTGTACATTAGTCAATTTTCAGTTAAGATAAGCAACTACCCATTTCTCTCCTCTTCTTTTAATATGAAGATACCTTCTCATAACATTCTTTCTTTTTATGCTAAAATAAGCCTTTGATCTACTGGCCCAAACTTTTTTCCTCCCATGTATCAGTGATTACTAGAGTGTTTTAGAGAAGAAGAGTTTTTTTAGATGCTTTATAAACTTCTGCTAAGTAACTTATGCTGAATCTCTGGTCCACAGAATACATTATTTTTGGGTTTGAAAACAAATCCAATGCACAATGGGCTTATGTGCTAAGCTACAGTAACATCACAGTTATTGCTGAGAACCCGGATTTCCAGAATATCAAACTTATGCTTTGATAAGTCAATTAAAAAAAATCTGAATCATTTTAAAGAAATTATCCTTAAAAACATTATGTTCTTCAATGCCTTATTAAACACAGTATATGAAACAGATTAAACAGTTTCTTAGATGAGTCAATAACATCAAAAACATTGCTTACTCGTACTATGCTGAAATGTACTGTGCTAAAATGATGTCTACTTAGGTGGCCCCAGACTGCTTTGGTGGTTTACCACTTGGTGATTCCTTACTTTCCCCCCTACTTTCATCTGTTATTTCTGTGTGTACTTGTTCCCCTCTTAATGAACCACTGCTGTTCTTAATTAACTATCAGTTAAAATTTAGAGAAGTGTACAGTTATTAGTGGCAAGAGACATCCAAACTTGACAAATGAGATATACCTTCACTTCTATAATTCTAAGTCAATATAATCACTGGGACTGTGTTTCATTTAGCTGAATTTGACTGAAATTTGAATATGATAAGAGAAGCCTAATTTCATAATTATTATTCAACAGGCTCACAGACAAAGGAGAAGAGATGAGTAAAAGTACTTAAGAGAAAATATACAGCATTGCCTTTCCTTATTCCCCGATAATGAACAAACAGGTTGTATCTAAATTTTACAGAAGCAAATCCATTTTTTGTTACTATTCATTAATTGCAAAAAATGTGAATGGTAAATGCATGTAGAAGGCATTTCAATGTATTGTGCTTTTTAGTTGTTACTTTTAAAAAGTAAGTTGGGGGGCAAGTAATCATTCCTAAATAATTGAAATATATATTTTAAAATATACATACATTGAAATGATCTGCACAATTTAATTGAGGTTGTAACAATACTGTGATGTGAAAGACTGAAGTTCAAGCTTTGGAAAGAATTTGAAGAAGGTCAGTTCCTTAAAAGTTGAATCATTAAAGAGTGTGAAGAACTTCACTGAAGCATCTTCTGTATTTCTGTGACATTTCACCCAAGGAAGTTGCATCTGCAGAAATGAAAATTGAAATTGTTAAAGCTAATGAGAACTTTGTAAGTCATGTGGAAATCCATCAATTTTAATTGAGAAAAGCCAAACTTCTAATTGCATGATATTTTATTATAGCATTTATATACATGGCATATTTTTTATTTTGAAGACAATAATGCAAAATGATAATTTCAGATCAAGACACATTAAAAAGAGCAGTTTTAATTTATGTTAGGTGCCTGTGCTCAATTTTTAATAAAAATTATAAAATGTCTCTGTCACAATTCCTTTCTTCATGTATCTACTATATTCTATTTCTCTTGTTTTCAGTCTTGGTCCAAAGGATGTTGCTATGATAAATGAAAGAAAGATGAAGAAAAGCCAACTACCACTTTCTGTTTATTGTTATGGTAACACATTGAAAATTGTTGTATATTTTGCTCATGTTAAAAGAACCTAATCATGTAATGGCATTTAAACATAATATTCCAATAGTGGCAGGCTGTTTACTTCAGTTGGTAGAGTGTGGTGCTGATTACCACCAAGGTCTGGGGTTTGAGCCCTGTACCAGCCAGCTGCCAAAAACCAAACCAAAACAAAACAAAACAACCCCCCCCCACCATTCGTGCTGTATTTGAGAACTGTATTAATTTACTTGAATGATGATGTGTCAATATTGCTCTTAAACAAAAATTGTCAGTACAGTATAGGATATGTACCTCACTTTATTAAAAGAAAACTCAATGCATGTGGCAGCACAGTTGTCCTATTTCTAATTTCATCAAATAGGCATCCCAATTTCAATGGCAGAGACTTAAAACTTGCTAATTGCATTTAGAGAAGCTATGAAACTGTAGACAAAATGCCTCTTTGAATTTGAGTTTCTTAGAGTTAAAGCCTATTAAAAACTCAAAACTTTGGGTTTTGAAGAAGAAATCAGGTAAATATCAGAGTATCTTCCTTTCTAAAACACATATCAGGGAAGAGATTAGCTTTTGGTGTGGAAACTAGGTAGCACACAGCAACTGTGTCTAGACTTGACCTCAAACCAAGCAAAACTTCCACGATTAGGTACCAGTTTCACTTTTAGTGTGAAGACTTAAAGTGAAACCAGAAGGTGAAATCCCACAAATAAACCTGCTCCACAAGTGAATACATCAACCCCCACAGAAGTGAAACAAAGATTTTCATGAAGTTCAAGATTCTGGTTCTGTTTGTTTTAGAAATGTAAGACCAATGAAATTAGCATTTGACAATGACAATTTAGCACTAAGAAGACCTTACAGGTCATTAGAGAATTCTGGCCTAGAAGTCTGAAGACCTGGCTGGGTCCTAGATTTTGCTTTGCCCAAGTGTCTGTAAAATTTCGGGCAAATCAATTTCCTCTCATAGTCCCAGTTTTCAGAATTGTTTTAAAAAATGGGATTAGAATAAATGAAACTTTATCGTCTTGAATCTCTAACTGCTTAGCTGTGTGACTGTGAACATTATTTGATGACTGAAGTTATCGATTAAATGATGCACATATTACATCCTCTGTTTAATTCAAAGGGATATTGTAGCAGGAGAAAAATATATCAAAAATAACTTTGGAAATTTAAATGCAAATTAGAATGTATGGTTATTTTGTGGCTGTTGTTATTTATGAACTATAGAAGTGAAACTTCACATGAGGTTTTAATTAATAAAAACCTCATGAGAAAGTAAAAAATTCAGAAAATACTGGCATAGTAGTGGAAAATAATAAATTGAAACATAACAGTTGAACAGGTGAACCCACAATGACTGATAACAGGGAAAGAGAAAACATATAAGTTCTTTTCTAAACCTATTTTTTTGTGATATTACTATCTTGAGATTTTAATAATAAAGACAGTGATTTTTAAGATGCCCAGCAAAGTCTGTTAAGAGAGAAGGACACTGTATACTAGTTTAGATTTCACCCAACAGTGATTCAGGAAACATTATATTAATTCAACTCTTCACAGTTTAGTAGCCATCTGGAGTTTCTATGTTCTAAGATTTCATGTGAAAATTCATATGAAAATGAGTTTCCTGTATAATTTGTTTATCATAACTTGTTTTGGTTGAATTCAGAAATGTTAAAATGGGTGGTAATCCAGGGTGACAAATGTACAAATTAGCTAGTTCCTACTTGAATACAATATGGCAATTTTTAACAACCTGAAGAGTGACCATACTTGGTATATGTCTAGATAAGAAGAAAGAAAGTTCAGCAAATGTTTTGAAGATGGTGCTGTACAAAAGACAGTGTTCTTGACAGTATTCAGTAAGTCTTACTGTATTTATGGGCATTCAGCAACTACAGAACTTTATAGATCAACAACTCCACGGAGAACAAAATTTATTTTAGCTATGCCATTCTGAGAATGAGAGAGTTGAGGTAAAATGTTGACTCCCTATTGTGGCTTCAGAACATTGAGAGGGAGGAAAATAGGGCGATTTAAATTAAAAGAGGATCAGGGCTAATGTGATGCTTCTGGGGCCTCTACATCTGGTCAGAGGATCATCTTGAGAGAAGAAAGTAGAATTCTCTCTTCTCTAGCCTGAAATTGTTATAGCAATAACAGGTTGTCTTACCTGTTTGAGAGGAAGGATGCACCTTCTATAAGCCCTACTGGGAGAAAATATATTGCCTAGATCTCATATTCAAGAAACATTTAGTGTTTAAAACATAATATGCATGATTAAATATAGAGTTTAACATAAAAACTCAGGATTTAAGCTTTCTGGATTTTAATTCTATCTGTATTACTTACTATCTATGTGGCAATGTGAGTTAATGTATCTAAACCTTCCACTTATTTGTATAATAATAGTAATACTAATGATCATTGAGTGCAGTATTTAACATGTCAGGCACTATTTCAACTGCTTTATATGTATAATTCACTTAATCCTCAGGACAGTGCTATGTGAAGGAAATTATTATATTAATTTTATGGAGGAGGGTTTCAGGGTCCCACAGCTAACCAATAGGTGACCTGAGAGTTGAACCCATAAAGCCTGATCTCCCTAGTTGGCACCCTTACACCTTATACCATGCTGATTCTCAAGACATTGGAGATGGTAATAATACTGCTTTATGGAACAGGATGAATAAATGAAGCAGGCATGTAGAGCACAAAATACAGGGACTAGCACTGACTAAATTTTCAGAACTATAATATAAACTGTTATCACTTGTGTGTATTGTGTGTTTAATAAGACCACTACAAACATCTAATTTAATCTTTGCAATACCACTATGTGATTATTTAAATGTACAAGATGTAGAAAAAAATAAGACATCTTGACAGAAACAAGATAATGAATGAGTGACAGGATGTGGATAAGACGTTTTGATTCCATGGCCAATACTTTTTCTCCTTCATCATTCTCTTTCCTGTGTTCTGTCTTATCATAATTCTAGTAATGTATTTATTGGCAACAAAACGGTGTGTTTCACTGGAATGTGTCTTCATAACAGAGGGATTGCTACACATCTACGTATATTTATAAAGGTGATCTATTTTGTTAATTAGAATTTAACCCTTGTTTGCATTCAGTATTCAACAATTACATAGGAGTCTGTGAAAATAGCCAAATAATGATTTTTTTTTTTTAGGGTGAAACAGATTAAGACATTCTTTTTCTTTTTAAATGCCATTTGAAGTATTTACGTTAATGTAGTACTAAATGAATACAGAAATGTTTGGAGAAGTGAATTTATAAGCTAACAAATCAAAAGGGAGATTTATAAGCAAAGATGCATCAATTAGTCCATGGCAAAATGTTAATCAAATGCCTGCACATATTGTTACTTATTCAAATTGTACTCACAGTTGGAATCAATTAGCCTCTGGAATTTGAAAGCCGGTTTCTACCAATCCGATCGATGGGGATACCAAGCCGCTTTTTTGGATGATCTACAACTTTCCTGAAACAAACCAATGAGAACATTTTTAAGCTAAAGTGCAAGTCATCAGTCATTACTTTTGCTCCTTTATCTCATGCAGATCTGGCAGCTTTCTTTAGGAGTCAGAATAAACATAACAGTTACCATTCACCAACACCCACTATGTGCCAGACATTATCTCATATTCTCAATATTTGAAATATGGAATAGTACTACTACCTCCATTTTACATATGAGGAAACTGAGGCATAGAGAAGTTAACTTATCCAAATTCAAACAGAGCACATAAAAAGCCTGGTCTTATCAGCACACTAATGTGCTAAGTGCTTTAGTTTGGGTAAATCCCTTCCCCTCTTCAGATCTTATTCACCGGCACTGTGTTAGTGCTGTGTATACAAGAATGATAAAAATAGACATGGAAACTGATGTGGTGCTTACCCTCAAATGATGTTAGTGGAATAGGGCCATGTTATGTTTTTCACCTAATTCAACCTTCTTTTCTGCTAATTCACATCTATCTTCCTTTCTAGATTGGCTCTTGGTTTTTGTTATCTGCATTGATTATGCATATGATCTTGTAAGACTTTGTCTCAAAAAATAATTAATGCTTATTCTTACCCTATCCACACTCCTGTCTCCCTTATTCAGATTTCTAGAAACATACTCTCTTAAGTGATGTCTGTTGTTTGCACTTCTGGATTTCTTGATAACAAATTGACTACATATTTTTCAACTTGATAATCAAATGGGAAGCAGATTATTTGTAAAATTAGAATAAAATTCTTGGTCAAGAGTCATAAGAAACTATGCATATCAGTTATGCTTTAAGCCTTTTAATGAAATTATAAATATTGGCTGTTGAAAGAAAAAAGTCTCCTTTATATTTTTAATGTTCTATATTTACATAAGTAAATTTATAGACTCTTATTTAAACAGTTATCCTCCTTGTGATATTTGGAATAATGGCTTCCTAAAGATGTTCATGTTGTAATCCTCAGAATCTGTAAATATATTACTTAGCAAAAATGATTTTGCAGATAAAATGAAGGTAAGGACCTTGAGGTGGAAGATTATCCTGATTATCTGGGTGGGCCCACTCTAGATAGATAATGACTGAAGAAGTGTGGATCAGAGAAGAACAGCAATCTGAGAAAGACTTAACCCACCATTGCTGGCTTTGAAGATGGAGGAAAGAATCATGAATCAAAGATTGCTGTGGCCTCTTGAAGTTATTGAAAGAAAATGGGGACCTTGTTTCTACAACCATAAGAAATTGAATTCTGCCAACAATTCAAATGAGCAGGAGATGCATTTTTCCCTAGAGACTCCAGGAAGGAACACTGCCTGCTGACATCTTGACTTCCTCTGTGTCCAGCTGGCAGACAAGGCAAAAGAGAGCATAGAGCAACAGGCAGGAGGAATCTTAGAGGCCAACCATTGGCTAGAGGTCAATCATATGGCTCTACCTCATTGAAAAGGAGACTGGGGAACATTGTCTACAACAATCTATGGTGCATGTTGAGGATATGTTGAACTCTTACCTACTGAACTGTAGGATAATAAATGTGTGTTGTTTTAAGACAATACATTTGTCATCATTTATTATGGTAGCAATAAAAAATGAGAATACTTCTCCATGAAATTTAGAGCTTCTAAGTGTAATGTGGTTAATAAAAGAAAATATTAAATCAATGTGATTTTCTTCTTTTAACGCTTACATTCCTTTACTAATCATTCCACCATTATAACTTCAGGGAAGGGGTAAGGCAGAAGCACCTCAGAATGGAGAGCACTCAGGGGTGATGTCAGACAAAAAAAAAAAAAAAGAGGAAGTGAAAAACCACCCCCTTCCAGGTGTTTAAAGGACTTGTGAAAAGAGGAAGGAAATGGCAGCTGGGAAAAGGAGTCATAGGACACATGTCCCGACTCTTCAAAGCTCATGTAAGAATAGATGTTGTCATGAAAAAAATAACCCTTCTACTTTTTAAAAGAGAAGTATGAAGGTCAGGAAAATCATCATAAATTAAATCAGAGCATTTATTGGTCCCTATTACTAAATTTTTCGAAAGTGAATGTAAAATAAATAAAAAGATCATTTTCCTTTTTTGCTTTGCTAAAGTTGGTATTTCCCTGCTCAGGCAAATGAGAGGTAGTTGTGGTATGGTAGAAAGCAAAATAAACTCTTTTTCCTTCCTATCTTCCCTCTTTCTCCATTCTCTTCTCATCTTTCCCCCAGATTTGATCCAAAAAAGCATTAGGAACAAGAGATAGATGACTTGGGTTCTATGTGATTCTTTTACTTACTGATCGTGTGATTCTCTGCAAGTGCGTTATTTTAAGGGTCTCTCTCATTTTTTTTTTTTTAGATAAAATTCAGATAATACCTGCTGTGCCTATCTGCTAGAGCTGCTTATTAGTTGAACACACATATTTTAAAAGTAATATGTGATTGTTTTATGTATGGTTATATGTATCTGTTCTCTGCACTGGTGATACACTGGTGAATAAGACATGCTACCTCTCAGACTTCACATTTTACACTGAAAAGAACTAATAAGATAATACATGTGAAAACATTTTACACATTTTAACTGATACTATTCTTTCCCACCAGTGTTGTCCAGTGGTTTTCAAACAATTTATGGCTTACTATTTCTACAAATAAAAGCTTTATAAAAAAGAGCATTATCTAAAAAGATAAGTGAAGAATTCTCCCAGTAAAAGGGACAATCTCCACCTTCTCCATATATAATGGTCCCTGAGGGGGCTTCCAGGAACACTTAAGGTTCTTCAGAGAGGAAATGAAAACTACTGGTCAAGTGGATAAAATAGAGACGTAGGTTGTACATGGTTTTATTCTCGCCATAGATCCATAATTACTTTGATTCATCTCATCAAATTTGGGATTAGTTGCAAATACAGTTATGTTGAAATTGAATAAGAAAAAGAAATAAAATGAATATATATGTAAATTCCATTTAGTGTATATAATTTTTAGAAATAATACAAAAATGAAAATAATTATTTTCATAAAGCACATAAACAAAAACCATAATAGCTCAGTGAGTTAAATAATTTTTATATAATCTTTATCTACTCAGAAGTAAAATAGCAAGCTAGCTATTTTAACATTTTGGCTAATTTGAAATATACATAATAGTACTACACTCCATAACACATGCACTTAGAGGAATACACAGTATGTAAAAAATAACAGTAGATAAAGAAATATTCTTAAAGCCAAAAAGGGAAAGCTGTACTTTCTGGCTATCTAGTCCCTCTTGTGACAAAATAATGGTATGACATGGCTTATATTATATATATGCATTTAAAACAATCCAGCTTTTTTATTCTAAAATATTCTGTAAGTAGTTTAAGGATATAGATATCTATCAAACTAATATAGAGAGAATTACTAGATTGTTTATTTAAAATACAACTTTAACTTTACACTAAAATATAGACTTCCTATCCCAAATGGGGTTTTCTCTATTATTTATATTCTTGACTAATTCCATTTCAAAAGGTATTTTACATTCCAAAAAAGCTGCTAGAGAAATCATATTTAAACCTTTTAAGGAGAATTAGTTCACATACACAAGTCTATAAATTTATCTATGCTCAGTTTAAATAAAATGAAAATGAACATTCCATTTTGCCACTACATCTTAGAAAGAAAATATTGCTAACACTTTATACATCCCTGGTGTTCCCCTCCCAAACTTTATCCCTCTAATAGCTCAGTCCCAGAGGTAATCTATAGCCTGAATTTTGGCTTAATCATTCCCTTGCTTTTCCTTATAATCTTTCAATGTATGTATGTACTTTTAGTTTAGACAGTTTTTTAGTTTAGACAGTTTTAGACTTTTACTTAAAAGGAGCCATATACTGGAGACCTAATGGTAATCATTTCACAGTGTATACATATACCAAAACATTACGCTGTACACATTAAATATAATTTTTATTTGTCAGTCATACCTCAATAAAGCTGGAAAAATAAAAAGAATCATACATGAATTCTTTTCTACTTCTTTAAGGAAATATTACGTTTTGAGATTTCCCTATGTTGACATGTGTAGCTGTAATCCCTTTATTTTCACTGCTGTGTGATACTTCATTGCATGAATATATAACATGTCGTTTATCCATTCTACTATGGATGAAAATTTGAGATATTTCCTTTTTCGCTGTTGTTAAGTATGTTCAGCTGAAAATTTCCTCATATATACCTTTGGTGCTCATTTAAGGATTTTTCTACATTACATTTTCAGAAGTAGAAATGCCAGCTATGACTATACTTAATTTTATTACATAATGACAGACTTTTCCAAAGTGTTGCACCAATTTATACACCCAGGAACAGTGTATGATAGTTCCTATTATTTCAAATCTATGCCAACCCTTGTATCATGGAACTTTTAATTTTGCTAGTCATGAGATTTAGTTGGTAATCATATCTCATCAGGTTTTAATTTACTTTCCCTGAATACTCATCTTTTCATGTTTATTGGCCATTTGGATCTTGTCTTTTGAAAGTGCCCGTTTAAGTTTGTCACCTCTTTTTCCAATTTTTTTTTAACATTGATTTGTAGGAGGGCTTTGAATATTCTGATTAGACTTTATCAGTTATACATATTCAAATATCTTCTCCCATCTGTGATTAGTCTTCTCTATTGTCTTTTGTGAAAACGTTTAATGTTATTTTAAAAATTATCAATATTTTTGCATCTCATTTAATTAGTCATCTTCTCTAATATTATGAAGATATTTTCCTATTTTACCTTAGAATATTTTGTAGATTTGCTTCTCACATTTAAATTTTAATACTTTGAAAATTAATTTTATTTCTGGAGTGACTAGTGATTATAATTTTTTAAAAAAATCTATATTCATATCCACTTATTTATAAATTTTAGATTCTGCTTGTCAAGTCCTGTGAAAAATCCTGTGGCAGTTTTGACTGAAATTGCATTGAATCTAAGGTATAAGTCAATTTGGAGAGAATTGAAAGTTTTATGATAGCGAGCCTTACTATCCAAGATCATTTATTTAAATTATCTTTAATATCTCCAAATAAATTGTTATAATTTTCTCCATAAAGAACTTCCATAGTTTGTTGGATTTGTTGTTGTAAGTTGTCACTTAAAATATGTGTTGTGGGTGTTTTTTATAGGTGTCCCTTACTTGGTTATAAAACACTTTTTTCTATTTTTAATTTACTGGTGATTTTGATCATGAATGGGTATTTAATTTTATTAATGCTTTTTCTGCATCTAATGATATAATGTAGTTTATTTCTTAATTTGTTAATTCCACTAATTGATTTTCTAAAGTAAATCAACTTTTTGTGGTGGGAGGGTAGTTGAAAAGGTTCATGGAAAAATATAATTAAAGATAATATGAATCTTTCCATGAACTTTTTGAAGTACCCTTGTATTTTTGTGATAAACATAACATGATAATTAAATAGGGTTCTTTTTTTAACGCATTACTGGATTTATTTTGCTGCTTCTTTTTTTTTTTTTAAGTAGGAATTTTGTGTCTATAGTCATTTATAAGGTTTTCCTCTCCTTATTTTGGTTATCCTTTTGTTATTTATTTAATTACATCATGGTTTGAGAACATGTTCTAGTGATAACCATGCTTTTAAAATTTGTAAGGCTTATTTCAGACTAGCACTTCATTAATTTCATGTGTAAATGTTGTTTCATTATACTTAATAGTGTTTCATGTGTACTTAAAGCTTTTTTTTTTCCAAATTGTTGCATACAAAAAAACTTTAATTGGTCCTGTTTATGGTTTCGAGTTCCAAGGAAAGAAGCTTGGAATCAGGGTGTGGAGAATGTTCCATAAAAATAACAGTCTGATTTGTGGCTACATCTTAAGAGGCAATAAAATCCTAGGCTCCTTCAAGCAAGGCATGCAGCTCTACCAACACTGAGTACTAGCCAGAGAGGGATGATGTGGTAATGGCTAATAGTGGGTGTCCTTTTAAACAGTTCAATATTTAGATTAGTAAAACAGGGAAATAAATTGTAATAGTATAAAGCTCACATGAGCATAGTAGCCAGACTCCAAGATGGCCCTCAACTTCTACTGTTATGTAGTCTCCTTTCGCAGTGAAAAGAGCTAACTTCTGTAACCAATAGGATATTGTGGAAATGACTATGTGAAATAATAAAAGCTATTGCAGCTTCTGCTTTTCTTTGCGGCATCACTCGCTCTGGGGGAAGCCAGCTGCCATATACTAAGTACACTCTAACAGCCCTGTAGAGAGGTTTACATGGCAAAGAACTAAGAACTGCAGACAACAGCCAGTAAGGAACTGAGACTTCTTGCCAAGTCAGCCAAGTGAGTGGACCATTCTAGAAGTGGATATTCCTGCCCAAGCATAGCCTTAAGATGACTGCAGACCTGCAATCCTTTTCTGGATTTCTGATATACAGAAACTGTGTAAGAACAAAAATGTTTATTGTTGTCTTATGCTGCTCAATTTTGGGTAATTTGTTGCATAGCAATAGGTATCTAATACCCTGACATTCAAAGAGCTTCGAGATTCCACATGAGAAAAGATCATACCCAATTTGAAGGTTCCAGGAAAAATTTAGGGAGTGTGTGTAAACAATAAAATCAATGGTCACCCCTAAATCCCACAATCATGGTTACTGCAATTTAGAACTAAAGTATAGAATTAAAAAAATGGCTACAGTGGAACAGATATGTAACTATTTAAGTTACTACAGTAACTATGTAAGTTACTACAGTAACTATAAAAGTAACTATAAAACTTCAGACTTGAAACAAATGAAGGGAGATGAGGAAAATATTTTGGACTTCAAAGTGTAGTTAACTTTATCCTGAGAATTAACCTACATGTGCATCTGAAAATGAAGCTGGTGAAAAAAAATATGTTAAACAATAAAAAATAGAAAATGATAGGTGATTCTTTCCTTCAGTTTAATGTGATCTGGCATAGACTTTGCCCTGATTAGACTTTTAATGTTTGTTTTTGTTTTTCCCCAGGTATTCATTCATCCTTCTGTTTCCATTGCTTGGTTAAATTGTTCAAAAGCAGATTTGGAATTTTTTCTTTTCTGAATATTTTATAATAATTGAGAATAAAATAATGCATTTTATATGCTTGAGACTCAGAGTTTTAAAATCTGGGATCATATATCAAATACAATTCAGGGGACCATAAATGTGGATGGGAAAAGGTTACATCTTTAGTTTCACTAATCTGTAATTGAAATACAGCTTTTACTTCAATTACGAACATGAGGAGCAAATCACAACAGTATTTGTTGTACCTGGACTTTTGTCATAAATAGAAATCACAGATACTTCCAGACCACATTTTAGTTGTTGTAGACACTTTGAAATGTTTTTTATGTTTAGCACTTGCTGTTGATTGGATGCTCCCTCAATCTCACTAAAGCTTCAGTTCTCACTGTAACTGTCGAGGGTGGGAAATCTTACTATGGTAATTAAATGATGTGGCCTTGAAGAGGTGATTAGATTGTAGGAGCATAATGTAGTGAATAGATTAATAATGGTGGTCAGGGGTGTGGTTCTGAGTGCTTTAAATGAAGAGCACATGAGAGATTAGTCTCTCTCTGCTCTGCCATTTTCTGCCATGTGAGACCCCTGGGTCACTGTTGCCACCACCAAGACCCTCATCAGATGTGCTTCCTGGACTTTGGACTTCCCAGCCTCTGAAATTTTAAGCAATAAATTTCGTTTTCTCACAAATTACACAGTTCCACATATTTTGTTATAAGCAACAGAAATGGACTAATACATAATGTAATAACATACATGCTTCTTTACTAATACAAAAAATAACAAGATCTAGAGATGGATTTAAAAACAACAATAATTTCTAGTGATGCTGTATTTGTCCGTTTCTGGAATACAATCACAGCTTCACTTTATTTTGGTTTTTCAAAAACGCAATTTTGCCAATCTAATAGGTGAGAATGTATCAGTGAGGGTTTAATATGCTTTTTCCTTATGATGAGAATGGTTGTCATCTTTGCACCTGGTTAGGAACCATTTGCATTTCTTTTTTGCATGAACTGTCAATTGTTTTCTACCCCATTTTTTCAACAGACTTTTTTTTTTTTCTGACTTCTCTATCTTCAGAGTTTTTAAAAAATATATTTAGGATATTAACCCTATGTCTTTGAGTCTTTGATATATGTTGCAAACTTTTTTTTCCCCCAATTTATTCTTTTTTTACTTTGCTCTGTGGTATCTTGAAACTTTTAAAAAATATGCAATCAAATTTATTTATGTCTTCCTTATTTTCTCTGAACTTTTCTGAGTTTCACATCAGAATTTTAAAAACTTCTTCTACTTCTCTATATAGAGCTTCATCAATGTTTTCTTCTTCTGCCTATATGGGTTCATCTTCCCCCCCCCCCCCCGTTTTTGAGCTAGTACATGAAAACATATTGAAAAGGAGCATTGGATAAATGGTTCAGAAATATGCAAATAAAACCTGTGTAAAAGATAATCTGATCCATCTAGAACTTATCATGATGAATAGTTTAAGAAAGTATCAATTTTATCTTTTTTTCATTTATCAACATCGCTTATTCAAAGTCTATGCTTTTACTCATTTATGAGATGCCATTTTTTAATATATATTAAAGTTGCATACTTAATTGGGCCTATTTCTTGAATTTCGGATTTACTTATATATTAGTTAGTTAATTTATTTGTCTGTCCATGGGTCAACATTATGCAGCTGTAAAGAAAAGACTATATAATATTTAAAAATATCTGATAGAGATCTAGTTTCTTTTTTCCAGAGTTTTCCTGGTTATGCTAGTTTCTATGCTTTCAAATGAACTATACAATCAACTTGTCTAGCTCTAAAAAATATTTGATGGTATTTTTTGTTAGAATTGTTTGTAATTTAACTTAAGGAGAGCTAACATCTTTGTGATTTTGGGTCTTGTGACTCCAGAACATAGTATGTGTCTCCATTTGTTCAGATATGTTTTTTGTATTTTAGCATTATTTTTACAGTTTAACTCATATTCTATGAACATTCTTAGTTAGCTTTTTAATTTATTTTTTCTATTTTTGTGCTATTGTAAATGAAGTCTTCTATTACATCTTTGATCTAATTTGTTTGAATATATAAGTGCTATTAACTTTTATAATTATGTACTTCTTTGTTATTTTTATTAAAAAAGTTTTGTTTTAGTCATTTTTCCATTGATTATCTTGGTTTTCCAACATGTCAATTGGAAATAAACATAGTTTTTCTTTTTTCTTTCCAATTCTTATGCCTCTACATATTTTCTCTTGTCTAAATGCATTTTTACATTGCAGTGGAAATAATGGGCATTATTTTCTCATTCATCACTTCAGTAAAGCTTTCAGTATATCCCACCATTTACTAAGATATTGGCTTTTGGGTTGAGGTACACACATGTGCGTTCACACACACATTAAGAAAGTATCTTTCAATTCTTTAGAATTGAATTCTTTAAGAATTTTTTCAATTCTGTTAGATTTCATCAAGTACCTTTTCTGTCATCTATGGATATGGTCATATGCTTTTTATCCATTGTTCTATCAATATGATGGATTATATTAAAGGAATTCCTGAAATTGAATCATTCTTACTTTCCTGTAATAAACTCCACTTGGTCAAGATGTATTATACTTTTAAAGTGTTTTCATATTCTGTCTACTAACATTTAATCTATGATTTTTTGTTTTGATATTCATATATGACAGAACCATAGAAGACAGAAGTCTAAAGTTTCATTGTTTAAAAATAATGTTTGTGATTTTGGAGTCAATATTATATTTGTTTCAGGAAATAAATTTGGAAATTTTTTTTTTTAATGCTCTGAAAAGGTAAAGTAATATTAGGATTATCTGATATCTTAAGATTTGGTAAAATTTTCCTGTGAAAATATCTGGACCTGGAGCTTTCTGTTGTCAAGCTCTTATAAAATTTTTTAAAAAGAATTTTATGATAATTGAACTCTGTGTGGGTCTATTGGGGTCAATGTTTGTAAGCCATTATTTTAAAAAAAAATTATACATTTTTTCCTAGGTTTTCAATTTACGTATACAGAGTAAATAGTTCCTTATTTTTAAATTTAATTTCCTCTGTTTAAAACAATTATTTATTATTTATTATTAGCAAATTCATTATTACAAATTGTGATTTTTCTTTATGCCCTTTACCCGGCCTATCATTCCCCAACCCCCCTTCTTCCCTTCTCCCCATCTCTAGTATCCTTAGATTTGTTCTCTCCTTCTGAAAGTTCAACATATTGTGTGGTTGATTCTTTCTTCCTCCCTCTCCCCTTCCCTCCCTTTCTTCCTTCCTTCTTAGCACCCAGTTATGAGTAAGAACATGTGGTGTTTCTCTTTTTTAATTTCCTCTGTTTTGATGGCTATTTTCATCTTGCATTTCCAATTTTATAAATTTGCTTTCTACTTTTTTCCTAGTTAGATTGGCTTGGCTTGTCTTTTTCGATATAAAACAAAAACAGCTTTGCATTTATTTATTATATCCTGTGTTGTACTTTACAAATTATTGATTTTAGCTTTTGTCATTATTAATTTCTACCTTCTGCTTTTTTCTCCTAACTTTTCTTGGTTTACTTTGCTGTTCTTTCTAGATTTTTTTTTTCTTGGTGCAGTGTTTGCATTATTCTTATTTTTATTGCTATAATGTTGATTTTTATCTATTTGCTTTGTCTGCTCATATATTTTCATTATTATTATTATTTTTTAAAGATGTGTAATTTCATTTTGTATTCCTCTTTGACCAAATAGTTAATTAATGATATCGCTTAAACTTTCCAGGTGAGCATGCCTTCTTGTTTAATGGTTTTGTTATTAGTTTCTAGTTTTATTACATTTCAGTTAGTGAATGGTTTTGTAATATATCTGTTGCTTAGAATTTCTTGAGGTTTGTTCGTCACCTCCAATATGGTAAATTTTATGAGCGCTTTATATTCACTTGAAAAGAAGTTATATTCTCTGTTACCGTAGTTCAAAGTTCAGAACAGATTTATAAGATGTATTTTATAGATTATGTTATGGGGATTGTCTATAAATTTTTGATATATAATCTGTTTTGGATTTTAAAAAATGAGTTAAAGCCTTCTATTATTAATGCATTTTTTCTATTTCCTAGCATTTCCTGTGGTTTCTTTTTGATATATTTTGTTGAACTTTTTTTTCATTTTTAATTTACATTTTTCCTGGTAAAATTTTTCTATTTTTTTATTGTCAACCTTTCTAAATCTCTTTATTTTTAGTTGTATCTCTTAAATACAGAAAATTATTGGATTTTCCTTTATCAACCAGTTTGAAAACACTAGTATTCTACTAGGCAAGTTACATTCATTTACATTTGTTGATATAATTGATATTTTAAATCATATTTTAAAAGTTATATTTACAGGAGTCTTTTAAATAAAGGTTTTCACTGTGTTCTATTTTATTGTGCTCTCTTTTTTTATAGGAAAGTTTTTAGTTTTATGCTTATAGTTATCTTTGTATTAATATTTTTACATGATAACCTTGGGCCTCCCTCTTTTCAATTTTTGACTATTATTCTTTGGTACAAGATTCATTGCATTTAACTTGTAATCTTTTCTTTTCTCTCTTCTTCATGTTCCTAAACTTCTATCTTTTAGTACCGTTTTATTCCCAGTTTAACCATGAAGCAATCAAAAACTCATTCTTTTTTTTTTTTTTTTTGTCTTTGTTGTGACCGGTAAGGGGATCAACCCTTGGCTTGGTGTCGCCTGCACCGCGCTCAGCTAGTGAGCGCACCGGCCATCCCTATACAGGATCCGAACCCGCAGCGGGAGCGCCGCTGCACTCTCCCGAGTGCAGCCACGGGGCCGGCCCCCAAAAACTCATTCTAAATTTTATATGCTATTAGCATTGTCACTGAATGTTTGATAGTTGTGTTGTATCTATGTTGTCAGACCAGGTGCTATAACACATGACACTCTCTTCTTTGCAACCATTATTTCACTTCAGTTCTAAAGGTACTGCTCCCAACCAATTCTTCTGATGATATCTCTCAAGTCATTTTGGTTGCCCAAAGAAATCCATCTACTAGTTTCCTCAGGATGTGCTCATGGGAACAATATTCCCTCAATTTTTTTATGTTTAAAATAGTTTATTTGTAACCTTGATATGTAAAAGTCTTTTCAGATAGATATTAAATCTTGCCAATTTTCCTTTACTTTTTGAAGCTGAACTATGTTTGTTTGATAGATAGACTGATTGTATCTCCTAAGATAATCTCTTTATACTACTTATGCGATATATATTTGGTATACATGCTCTGTATTTATGCTATTATAAATTCATATATAAACATTTACATATATTTTATATGTTGATTTTAAGACTTTTCGGTTTAAGAGCCAGGATCAAAGAAATCATATTTATTAGAAAGCATAATATTTTCTCCTCTAAAAGTACACTTATCCCTTGGATTTTTATGGCCTTTCTTTAAAATTGATCTTTAAAGATATATCTCTTCCTACTTCATATTATAACTCATTATAAATATTTCTGTGTTTCTTGTTAGTATGTGTGTTTTTTGAGGAACAGAGCTTATGTTTTTCTCCTTTTTTGTGCCAGACTTCAACACAGTACCTACAACATAAGTGAAACTAATTTGTATTTATCTAATTAAAGTAGGGTCTGGATTTCAAAATGCAGATGAGGTATTGTTTTTCAAGTACAGGTAGGATAAATAAGTCTCCAAGTGATGATTTTATTTCCTAGTGTAGCCTTGAGAATCTTTTAGAACAGAGGTCTAGCAAATTTCATGAAATTTGCTAGAATATAATGAAAAACTTTGAGCACAGCAGAGTTATGAAACCATGAACAAAAATGGCAAGTCCTAGAACTCCAAGTAAACCAAGTAAGACTGGAGCGAAGAATGTAAAGATGAGTACAAGAAGAAATGAGACGCCAAATCATGAAATGTTTTGTAAGATTTGCTAAGGAGTTTGACTTTTATATTGCAAGCAATGGGCAACATTTCACAAGATTTTTGTTTTAGGTAATCACTCTGGCAGCAGAGTGGAGAATACATTGGTGCTAAAGGGGTGGTGATGGTTGTGGAGGGGGAGATGAGGAAAAATGGGAGGAAGAACAAATGTGAAAAAAATAATCATTCAGGCCAGAATTAGGAAAGCCTTAATTGATGAGAATATTCTGGAGATATTTAAGATATAAAACAAACAGGATTTAGATAATTTAGTGAGAAGTGGGATGTTCAGGGTGAGCAAAATATCCTAGTAAATTCCCCAGATACCTGGCTATAGTAACTGAATGATCTCTTCTGCCATTGCTAATATGAAATGAACTATGTGAAGAACAGATGTTGAAGGCAGTAGAAGATGAATTGTTTGGAATGATTGCTTTAAGTACTGAAGTTTTTCAATGATAAAAGGGATGATTTAATTAGTCTAATTCTGTTATTATAATTAACAACTTATGAAGCACTTTCATTTGGTTATCTAATTTGATTTTTATGGAGGTAAGTAATTATCTCTATTTTACAGACAAGTAAGCTGAGGATCACAGAAGATACTTGTACAAGTTGCATGGCTAGAAATGAGCAGAAATTTGATTTCAACACATGTGTTCTTACTCCACATTGTGACACCTCTTCACTACTTTTTGGTACAGGAGAATAGACTCATTCACATACTTTAGAAATCGTTTTATCAAGTGTAAAAATAAAAATAATATTTTGGTTATCTCTATTAAATAGAAAAGTCTGTAGACCAAAACATTTGTCCCTCCACACACACACACACCCTCAACTCCCAAATGCAGTATAATAATACCTATTTTATATGTGCATATAACAGGACCATCCTTAGGAAATGTTCTGACAAAAATATTAATGCACACTGTAGAAGTCATTTTGCTCCCTAAATAAATGCTTCTAAAATCATACTATTAAACCCACAAGTTAGCCAGCACACTTTCAAATCTGTTTACATATAATGTTTTCACTGTATATATATTTATGTGGAATTCTGTCTGTTTTGGAACACAGAATGAAAGAATTACAAAATGAAAACTTTCTTTCTTCAAGAATTCACTTACCTCTGTTTACCTTTATGATCTACAGAGCCAGCTGATAGTCTGTCCAGGGGAGACCCAAAACCAGAGAAGCTTCTTTTCTTTTTTGTCTCAATCACATCATTCTCCAGGGACACCAGTTCATCAAGGAGCAGGAGTTTTGCTGCCAGATCACTGGCTGATTTTTCCTCCCTGACTGTGGGGGGTGACTGCACATCTATGACTCCAGAATCAAAAGCCTATAGGGCAGAAAAAGGTGATTCCACTCATTTAGACAAAGAATCCCCAAACATATACAATCATCTGCATTTGACTTTTGCCACCTTTAGCTGACATGCCTGTCATGTATCATTTTATGATTTCTCATGGAGTTATGTCCCAGAGAGAAAGTTAGACTTTTGGGAAGTGAAACATATAGAGGTGGGGCATATCCATGAGAAAACTAAAGAAAACAAAAGAAAAACAAACAAACAAACAAACAAGAAAACAACTTCAGGCCTGTCTCTAAAATTTAGCACATTAACCTGTCATTTTTTGATTCATTCTCAGTAACAACCTCGTCTTTCCTTATCATTCTCATAATGCTATATGTATACTTCTTTCATCTTTACACTCATTACATTTTACCTGTATTAGATTGGTTACAATATATTTGTATTCCTTATTAAATTGTGAGTACTTGAGGGCAATAAATTTGTCTAATTAGTCTTTTATTTGCTGTATTCAATGCCTAGCTCCCCATTTTCCTCAGAGTTAGTACTCAATAAATTTCTGATGAATATTTATTGAATGAATTTGGAAAAAAATTAAATCTCATGCTCTTTTCTTTTCACCACTCATTCATTCATTCTTTATTAATTCAAGCCTTTAAGAATCCACTATGTGCCAGGTTCTGCATTAGACTTGAGGGATACAAAAAGGAACAAAATCCAGTCTCTGTGCCCAGGTAGCACCCCATTTCCATTTGCATGATTTATTAACAAATATTAATATGTCTACAACAAGTCAGAGCTATCCCAATGACTTCATTGTCCCATGTAAAATTTCTTGCTTCTTTCTTTATTTGTTACATATATTGCCACTTTGTACTTTGTCCAAGTCATAAAAATAGGTGTCCAGTTTGCAAAGTCTGTTTTTCCCTCTCCTAGGCTGAATAACAGCATTTTGTAAATGCTCCTATTAACAATCCTGAGTCATTTTATAGTCCTGGGAATACTTTTTTTTCTAAAAGTCAAGAATATTTTCTATAGGAAGAAATTTTAGCTCCAGGAGATCTTGTTCTTTCTCTCACTTCCCTCACATTCTTCTATGTGCCATCTTGGTTAGGATTTTTTTCACTTCCTGTTTTTCTTCTTGGATTATTTCTTCCACTGTCTTTCTATTATCTTCATTTTCTCCAATAAAATGAAAGAGTAGCATTTTTCAACCCCTTTGATCATTGACTCAAGCAACTCTCTTTTGAAATACAGGCTGACTCTCAAACTCAAAGCCCCGAGCATCCTGCTTCCGTATCCACTTAGATCCGCACTGGTCTGGTCAGTTCTTCCTGGACAACCTCTCTTGATCCTGTTCTTTTAGAGTCTCATCAGTAGTGACTTTTAGCAAGTTCTCTTCACTGCTTACTGTTTTTTAGTGTTCCTTTCACCTTTAACCACCTCATAACTTGCTTCTGTACCTCCTATTTTCCTCTTTTCTATTCCATCCTGAATACTCCTATGAAGTTAGTTATCCTCAACACCACTTTCATCATATAAAATAAAATTTAAAACCTCTTATAGCTCTTTGCTATTCATAGTGTAAAGCCCATAATATGGTTTCAAACTATTCTTAAAATCTCAACTTCTGTCGCTTCCTTATGTAAGCCTGACAAAGAAACTGGAGAAAGGAAGGATGTTATAATCCTAAGAGGAAAAAAAACCAAAGCAAAACACTAAAGAACAAGAGACAAATCTTCAAAAGGTGAAGATTTTTTATTATTTCTCAAAGCATGCTTTTATTCTTCCAACCATCATACAAAATAGAGGTTTTTTTTTTTTTTTTTTTTTTTTTTTTTTTTAGGGATGTCCTTAATCCCCTCTTCACATCACAGAACTCATAAAAATCTTGTTCTTTTGTAAAGTGCATTTCAGACTCTCACTTCATATTGTTTAAGAAGCACAAAGAATGTATGTTTCTAATAAGATCAAATAAAACAAATTAACTTTTCTCTATGTGAAGATGTTCTCACATTTCTTTCCTTTGGACTTCATCCCTGGTACCAAGAAAAATGTCCTGCAAGCTAGTTTTCATTACCTCTGTTGCTACATCCACTGAGAGCACTTTTCCTGAGCTCCACAGCATCAGTATCACAGCCAGTATGAAATGTGCACTCACCAATCTCCAGTCCAGCATCTAAGGGTCACATACATCAGGGTTAGCATTGACTACTTTGTAATATAAAGATAGAAAACAAAAGCTCCTAAAAAGCTTGTTTGAGGCAAGTAAAAAGCCAAATCAGTCAGCTTCTATGTAGTGGAGTACATCTCTACAAACCTTAAGTAATACTTAACAGAAGCTGTCAATCTCCCAGAATAAATTCTATCAAGGCTTCATTTCCATGGAATCCTGGATTGGGGTCTTCAGCTATAATAATGATTTAATTCAAACTCACTCAGGTTCTGAGAAATCCAGTTCATGTAAATTTATTCTTTGACTATCTAATACACAGTTTACAACCTCATGTACTTAAGGAGAAATTTGTAAAAGCAGGATATAAGAGGATAAGTCTGAACAAGACTTATAGGGTGTGCAGTGAACAAGAGAGAATGTGGCACCTCTAAAAAACATTTAACTACAAAATTTTTCAAAAACACCAAACATTGGTTTGGACAATATCTTTATGACCTTGTGTTATGTCAGGATTTCTTAAGCAAAATTTAAAAGGCAGATAGAAAAAATGGTCAAATTTTACTATATCAAAACTGAAAAATTCTGTATAATAGTGAACAAAATCAAAAGACATATTACAAAGTGTAAGATATTTTCAACATATATAAAAAAGAAAGATTAACATTTGGAACATGTAAGTCAGTTAGTTAAATAAAATTTTTAAATAGACATACAATTAAATAAAAATGGGCCAAAATTATGAACAGAAAGAGAGTTCATAAAAAAGAAGAGAACTTAAGGGAAATTAAAAATTTCACAATGCATGCAAACAGTTTAATGAAAATAAAAAGAAAAAAATGATATATCATTTTACACATCATATTGGCAAAAATTTAAAGTCAACATTGGAAATAGAATGATTTCAGAAAACAAAAAAATACAAAAAATGCTTGCAATGTTAAAAAATGGATCTAATCATTTGGAGAAAATTGGGCGATATGTATACAGAAAGTTTGAAATGATCACGTCCTACCTATGATACATTTATTTCACTTTTAGGTGTATATCCTGAGGAACACTCACATGTTTATAAGGAGACATGTATGAAGGTGCTTCAAAAAATCTCATGGAAAAATAGATTTAAAAGGTAGTAAGAATCCTTCCATAAACTTTTTGAAGTACCCTCATATCTGAAAATTCACAGCCTCATTTTTTATAGTAGTAAAAAACTGGGATCAACCCAAGTGTCTCATTCAAAAGAAAATGGATTTACCAATTCAGATATATTCAAATTATGGACTTAAAGCAAATTAATCAAAAATATGTATTTACTGTTAAAACAAATCATAAATATATGTGTATCTATATGCATGGATTTCAAAGAAACAGTTGTGGGGGAAAAGAGAAGTGTAGAACAGTACATATCGCATGATGCCTTTTACCTAAATTAGAAATACACAGAGCAATTCTATGTATTTTGGAATATATAAGTACAAGTAAAGTATTAGCCAATAGAACCTGATTCATGATTATGGTTGCCTCTTGGGAGGGAGGGAAATGAATAAGATTAAGAAGGAAACATAACATTTTGAAGGAAACAGTTGCTAATCTATAATGTTTTTTTAAAAAGCAAATATGTAAAAATATTGCATTTGTTAATTCAGAGTAGTAAGCACAAAAGTGTGTCATTTATAAGTTTCTGATTTTTTACATTAAAAACCCACTATACATCTGATTAAAACTCTTCTGTGGTCTGCATTGGGCTTGCTGGCTGAGCTTGACCACTGGAACTCTCAACACCGCATTGCTTTGCCAAGAGAAGATTATGAAGTACAGGCTGGATCAGGGTGGTCTTGCTTGAACTCAAGCTTGGCCACTTAGTACATGGCATTCAGAAAGTTCCCCAGGTCCATCCTTTATGAATGAGAAGTCTTTGTAAACTGTATTTCCTAAAATACAATCATTTGGACAACCTGCTGTAGGCAAAGGAGAAAGAGATGCTGGCATGGAATCTGAAGGACTGGGTTTGCATTTTTGCTTTAGTAATAGTGTGACCTTGGATATGTATCATTTAACCTGCTATGCTTCATTTTTCTATTTGTGCAGTAAGAAGTCATTCCTGCTTCAAAAGAGCTTTGAAGGGATTGAATTAATTCATGCGTAACCCCTTTATATCATATAGTATTTATAATCTGTAAGTAAAAGCACATTTATGAAGTCTTACTGAATATTTCTTTTATAATACAATTATCTTCACCCAAGATTTTCTTTATGAAACTTTCTTAAAAAATTGTTACTGTAAAATCTCAGTGTAGATTTTTAGTAATAAATGTTATATGCTAGAATATTAACAAATAGATGTTTTATATAGACAGAGTTGTATCTGTATTGGCCATGTGGATTAACACTTAAAACGGAGATAAAATATTTTAGCATTGTCTATAACATTTATTTATCAAATATAATTTTTATTTTCACGTAACGTTGTCTCAACTAGTGGTTCTTTATGACACCAATTATTCTATTTTGGAATCTCGTCACACAATCCTAATCATCAGCTACTTTTCTGTAGTTCATCTTTTTCTGTGTTCCTTTTTTGCTAGGTAATATTTATGCTGAGATTTTTTATGTCAAAACAAAATAAATCATTACTATGTCTCTAAATTGATAAAGTAGACAAATAACAAGAAAGAATGTAACAGTTATCTAGTGAAAAACCAACCAAAAACTGAATTAGCTATTCCTTTTTGGAAATCAGCTCCTTAATTGTACTTTTTCTCTTCATTCTGCTGATGTCTACTTTGAGTTTCCTCCACATGAAGGAAAATATATTAGGAGCATAAACGTAATTTTTTACTTTTTAAAAAATGTCGGAGTTCTCTCATTTAATCAAAGATAAACTACAATTGTGATGTTTTTGTCCCTCACTTTTTTCCTGTTAAAAATAGTTTACAAATTGTGAAGTCACCCAATTATATAAGACTTTTCATGTGGATTTCCTTTAACTATTTTTGTGCACATTTCACTAACCAGGCTTTTCTTCATCTCCGCAATCTTATAAATGGCACAGGATGATGGGTGTTTATAATATTGAGGATTATATCTGAGGCATATATTTTTGTGCTTGGGCGTATATAGGAAAAAAGTCATAATGTATCATCTTACAGATAACCACATCCTGATTATTTGGATAGGGAGATGTAAAAATAAATGCTGAGTTTAAATACACACATTTAATGGTTTAAAGCCACGCTTGTAGCCAGTCAACCAAAAGGCCAAGTTCCTAAATATGGCATTTGGTACTCTAATGAAAACAAACACCCTGGCACCTGCCACACAAAACACATTTGATTAACTAGTTCAAACTTGATTGCTACAAAATTAGAAACAGAGGAAATTATAGGGAGGAAAGGAAAAGACTAGGCTCAGCTCCATTTTCCTATTTTGTTAATAGTGGATAAATATAGCCCATGATTTAAAAATCTCTTTGGCCCCAAGTACACTCCAGATCACAGAAAGAACACTCAAAGGATGTTCATTGACTGTGTGAATCCACTGAAGTGAAGATATGAACAATTTTTCCAGCATGTCAATCATTTTTATTCAGTAATTTTTGAGTAATATTCCTCCGGGCAGTAGAGAGTTTCAAAGAGACAATGGGCACATGATCTGCCTTCTAAGAGGATTAATTGTGCACTTCACTCATTTTTAGCCAATTGAACTAGCATGTGTTTTCACTTTTTAAAATATACGTTTGAATAAACTTAACATCTTACAGTGTATAGCATCTTAAGCTTTGCTTCAAAGACTTGCCACATGTAAGAACTCATTATATCCTGGAAGGATCCTGCAAACTCTGGATGGAGTGGTGGTGGATGGAGCAAGGTTGGGAGGTGCGAAGTTTTGTCGTTTAAGTTTGGGAAACAACACATACTGCATATTCCTTTAGATTGGTGAGAGTTCATGGTGACATACAAGTGTGAAAGGCTTTGAAAGTCCATCAGCAAATAAACTGATTTAATTATATTTAAACCAGAATTTAATAAGAAGACTGTTAAAGATGTTTTTATTATTAAAAATCAGTACAGCAATGAGCCATTGTTACTGTGAAAAAAAATCTTTTGAGTGGGCTGGGGCAGAAAGAAGAAGATTGAAAATCACTGATCTAAAAAAGAAAGAGCAAACTGGAATGAGGGAAAGTAATATGGATGATTAAACTGGAAAAGAGAAGCAAAGTGAATCAGTATCCGATCTAATGCACTTTTTATCTAATAAAACTTTTAAACTATCTGCATTTCAATCCTGGTGTTGAATAAAAATAAAGTACTCAGGTGATTGAGGATATTTTTCATCAACCTGAGACTTTATGATTAACGTTTGACTTCTGGATAGTTGGATCCCAACGTCAGAAACTCACAAGAATATTGGGTTTATGGGTGAATCTTGATACCATCTGGGCATTTCTGAATTTACGGTACTATCTTGATTGGAAATATTCAAAATACACTATTCTACCACAATTTTTAAGAAGAATTAAAAATAAAGGACTTAATTAAAGAGGAAAGATTTACAAACTAATTCAACTTTTGCTTTTTCTTACCTTCTCATCCCACTTTGACAGAGCACAGACATTTAAGATTTAACAATGCAATCATTTTTTTGTGGCCCTGATAAATATAATAATGAAAAACCCATAAAAATATTTTAAAAAATAAAATAAAAGAGATTTAACAGGACATTTCATAAAGGGGCCCTAGTGCTGACCATAAAATGCCCGCGTGTGCCTGCTGACAACACTGCCTGCAATTTTCTTTCTCTAGTTGTGAGTCAGCTTGGCCTCTAAGTAAATCTGTAGAACATGGTAAGTTCTTCAGTTTACACTTTTTCCTATTCCATAAAGTTACATTTACTCAGGTCTTTTTGATAAGAGAGAAGAGCTTCAGAAATAGTAGATAACAGAGTGACAATACTTTTTTTTATTTTAAAAGAAGGCCCAAAAGGGACAATGCTTAACACAGAGTCTGTGTAGCTTGCTATAATAGAAAGAGACCCAACACAGGAGTTTTTAGACTCAGGCTCTTCATTGACTCTGTCACTACTTTAACAATGTAATGGTGGGCAAACCCCTTCCTCTCTAGAGTAAGTCAAAGAGGGTTGGTCTAATGACGTGTAATGTTGCTTCTGGCTCTTTAAGTCCATTGGTGAAGTTGGCTCTTTTCTGTTGGAAGTGCAGGCACTGTAGGTAATGATGACATTAGTGCGTTAGCGAGGAAAACCAACCTAATTCGTTTCTCAAATCAGCCAGAGTCTATGCAGAAGATTGTATCAAGGCTGTGACATACATACTCCCTCCCCTCTTTAATTTTAACTGTTTCTAACTGGAAAGAGCCTCCAAATCTCTGATTTTAAGATGTCACAGTAAAAAATTCATTTTAAAAATGTATTTTAAGAAAGAAAGCTACCAAATAAATTATGATATGCTATCAAGTGTAAAACTCATTCCAATTTCAGAAATGTTAAATGTAAGGCAGAACTGATGAAGTGTAGTATATATATTTACTTTCAAATGTTTACTTGGGATTTTTTTTTTTTTTAACCGTTTCTCTTTTTTTCATCATGGGTAAGTCACTACACTGATTCCCCCACATTTTCGAAACAAAATTGTTAGAAGTGAGGTTCCAGATTCCATAGAATACAGTTATATCTCCTCTTTTGAGCTCAGAGGAGGAAACTATGGTATGATATTTAACATGATTATCAGTTACGAATTTTTAAAATCACTTAATATTAATAGTTTTTAAGGATTTGATTGAGTCCTATTGCCCCATATTTGGAATTAATATTTCTGTTAAGATAAAATAATCATTTAAACATTTTCCCAGTAATCACAAATCACAGTGGATACAAAAATAGGAATTTTTGATAATAAGAATTTTTAGACATCTGAAACCTCTACCAATATCACACACATATACCCACAAATGTACATTTTTCACATAAAATATCCTCTGTCTATGAACTAATAAATGTCTTTAAATAAAACTATTTCAGTCAGTTATTGACATCAAAATAAAACTTCTGTGATAGCAAGAAAGCGACTCAGAATTATACCTGAAGGATAGGGTAAGTGTTCTTGCTGTGCTCCTTTTTGACCTAGTGACCTTGATCCGACTCTCAAACTGTCTAAACTGTGTAATAAAACTCACTTTATTAATTCACAAAATTTTAATTAGTTTTCATTGATTTTTAATTATTTAATTAATTTACTAATATCACAAATCGTGGAATTGGCTTAAGGTTGCCAAGTAAGAGCAATAAACATACTTAATTTTACATTTTATATTATTTATTTAAAAAGTATGAAGATACAAGTTTATCTATTAAACTCACTACATCATTTTTATCGTTATTGTATCATAGGCAAAAACTTTGCAATGGATACGTTAAAACGTTGCATGAAAACATTTTGTAAACTATAAGATATGTGAAAAGATTAATTACATACTACAAAAGTGATTATTACTGAGCTGAAGGCGGGTCTTTGATGCCAAGTCCTTACAGTAGACATAAACCTTCCACTCGATAACCACCTAGGGAATCTGAAGCTATTAATAGAGAATCTGCAAAACATACATTAAAAAATCAAGAGGATAAATTGCAGTTTGTCATTTTACAGATAATCTTGATAATCTTGATATGAGGGACAATATTCGGACAGAGTTTTACATAAGGTTTTTTTCCCCCTAGCTTTCTTTGATTAGTGAAGCAACCAGATGATTTAGGCACTTGCTTGCTGTAAACCAAAACGGCGATCTCATGCCATTGGGGACTTTTCCTTATTGGAACTGTAATTCCACAGCCTTTGATGAATTTGGCCCCATGAACAAGACAACTGAGTGTGACTGTAGCACTTAGAACTTTAGAAGTTAGAATTAGTTTAGGATCCTCATAAATGCCAATAAGGGATTTAAAATAACTTAGGATTTTTTACCCAAGAGCAATTGCATTACAGCTTGTAGATTTTGTCGCTAACATATACTGTCTTCTTTCAGTAACATACACGTCACCTATATCATCCTCTCAAAAATATATGAGAAATACTTATGGTGTTTAGCCGTTTATTTGAAATTCTCCTTTTGAAATTTGTTATTTTTAATAAATTATGTGTGTGATGGGTATTTTACTTTATATTTTGGGTATGATTCTGAAAAGAAGGTGCAATCTGAGACTGAGAAATTTAATATTCCTAATTTAAAAAAAATTAAAATATTCAGAATGTGCTTTTTTCTCATTTCTTATTGCTCTTCAATTGGCAGTAGTAAATTTTCCAAAGTCACAAAGACAGTTAGAAGAGCCAGAACAACAACTAACATTTTTCAGACATCTAGTTTCATGCTCTTTCAAGTATAACCTATTTGTGTGAAACATTTTCCATCTCCAAAACAAATTTCTTACAAAGTAAGATTTTTATGGATGAGGTGTTCTTAATGTGGCAGATGCTTGCATTTTAAAATGACTTTCCCTGAATGCTACAAATCAGGAAGAGTGATAATTTACTAGTACACATGTGTTAACTGACTTTATTCTATTTGGCATCATTTTAATTCTTTTTTAGACAGTATTGCCTTCCAAAATCTCAAAATGTTGTTAAGTATCTCTGTTTTTTCTCTATTTGGGATTTTTAACCGTACTGCTAGTCTTTTTCTCGCAAAAAAAATTTAAAAGGCAGAAACCTAGAATGCCACTTTAAAGAAAGATTCCATTATTTAAAAACACCCAGATCTGTATGTTTAACAATGTATTTAGTCGTCACTGTAAACTCCTCGAGGGCAGGATTATGCCATGTTCACCACTGCATCTCAGCACCTAACATAATGCCTGACATAGAGTTGAACATATGTGTTGAATGAATAAATGAAGCAGCTTTATGTGGTAGGTAAACAGGAATGCAGGGCAGATACTGAAAGGCCACCTTTATTGATACAGAAACTAAGGCTTAGAGAAGAAAGCAATTGGCCTAAGTTTTTATACCTACAGTAAAAAGTGATGAAGTTCTGCTAGAATCCTGGTGTGTTCATTAATATTTTGCATCACAGATTCTCATTCTAATGAAAGTGATGTGCAGCAGTATTGCCCAGTAACCATCTGTCCAGAGTTTAAGATCTCTCATTATCAAACATTAATCTGCATGTGGGTCCCTGAATAATTGAATAATAAATGTTTCTTGATATAAAACAATTTGCCTAGAAACAAAGAAGAATTTTAGTATATGATTGTAGGCAATTCTGCTAAGAAAATTTGTTGTTTAATTCTAATGCTTCACTAATGGGAAAAAAGAACTTTAAAACTATGGATAGGGAAAAGCTGACTGCTTGGCCATTTGACACATATGCAATTTTTATGTGGCATAAAAAGGCTTTTAGAGGGTGAGTTAGGTAAACAAAGTTAAATATAACCTATATAAGACTCAAGATAACATGGAATATCACCAACCCCTTCAACCTTAACTCCACTTTGTACTCATACATAATATTTAGTAAAAATCACAGAAAGGACATTGTTGGGGGGGAGGGAGGACAGGGAGGAGGGAGGGAGGTTTTGGTAAGGGGCAACAATAATCAACCACAATGTATATCGACAAAATAAAATTTTAAAAAAAATCTTACATTTTAATTACATTAAGCTAGCCAGTATAATCAATGAAAACTACTCTATAAAATGTAAACAAAGGGGAAAAAATAAATTTCACAATACTCAACAACAGGATGCATTTATTAGGCTTCTACTGTATGTCAGGAACCAGGGATGTGAAAGTAAATGACACTCTCCCTGTCCTCCAGGTGCTCACAGCCTGGTTGAGGTGGAAACTCCTAAACCACTTGCTCTGCCCTGCTTCCATTTTCTTCAAGTATAATTGTTATGAATAAACTTTTTAAGATAACATTTTCATAGTGTTTTATTATTGTGAAATTAGTTCATCTCCCTTCACTCTCATGACAGTCATGTTTGATCTATATGGAAAATATTATAATTCTGCTTTTGGACTGAAGAACTAAGACCAGTTGAGTTACTTTAGAACCCCTAACTCCTGTATTGTATGTTCACTTTCTGATACAACAGACTGAAAGAGGTTGGCCCTTAAGTTATGCAGATCTGGATCTGAACTCTGAATTGACATGTTACTTAGCCTCTCTGTTTTAGCAGCTTCATCTGGAAGATGGAGCAAAGACTTTTCATGCCTAAGATGAGGATTAGAAACAGTCCAGGTAAAGTGACTGGCACGAGTTTGTTATCCAATAAATAATGTTATCATTATACTGATATTGCCTTCTAAATATGGCAAATTTTCAAAATATTTTCACTACTTTTTAATTGATATTATTCAAAAATATCATTTTTAATTATTTGTTTTAAGGAACAAGATTAGTCCTTGGAATCTGGAATTATGGCAGAGTGTCACAAAATAAAACATAAAGACACAAAAAATAAAATGACAAAAATAATAAAGTAATATTGAGTGGGGGAATAATATTGAGTGGGGGAAATTTCACTAAAGAAAGTTATAAGTAGTAATCACTCTAACATTAGATGCATTATCATTATTTCCAGTCATAATATTTCTATGAAAATATTAGCATAAAATTATAAAGAATATCATCCTGGGAACAAAACAAAGGGAAGAAAGCTCAGTTTCCTCAAAGCATAATTATTTTCCAAGCTTTAATTCTAAAGTGAATTTATTTACTTATTTTTTTGGTGGCTGGCTGGTATGGGGATCTGAGCCATTGACCTTGGTGTCATTACACCATGCTCTAACCAACTGAGCTAACTGGCCAGCCCCGTATTTTTAATATCATTTTACATGATATTTGGAAAGTTGTAGCTTTCACATATTTAGAGTCTCGTGTTTCACGAGACTATAGAATTTTAGAAAGGGAAGGGCGATCATTAGAAATTATCGAATTTAACAATCTCAATAAATGGAGAAAGTGAGGCGCAGAGAAAATGAACTTGCTTAAGGGAGAGGAGATAACGGAGGGATATAGTAATGGATACCGAGGAAGAGAAAGCAAAAGAAGGTGGTGACAGAGGCATTGTTACTAGTGGGGTGGGAAGATGTGCTTGGAACTAAAGTCTGAGCTGGTGGGTGAGAATAGGGGAGAATGGGTAATGCTGGGCAGCAGCCAGTTCCAGCCAACCAAGGCACTAGGCAGTAATTGGCAAGTGATGCTGATCATTGCTCCAGGGAGGTACTGAGACTTATTTGAGAATGGTGAGGGAGGGCTCAGCTAAAAAAAAAAAAAAGCCTTTAACCAGAGAGATCTAGTTTAGAGAGGTCCCAGGGGTAGGAGGGAACTTGTAGCTCCCCTACCGTATCCCCCAGACTCCAGCTTCACTGAGGGAAGAATAAAGCCTTAGGGTGGCTGAATGACTTGTCCAGGGTCTCAAAGCTGTTGAAGTCAGAACTGGGATTAGAAGTCTGGCTTGCTCACTGCAAAGCTTGTGTTCCACTGACTGCACCATTGAATCTAAGCAAAAGTTGTTAAAGAGGTTAAATTAGATCATGTCCAAGATTAGCCCCAAGAATATGTGATACTGTGTCCTTATTCGCTTATACAGGGAAAATTGACTAATATGGGAGTTTCCCCAGGTCTTTCTTACACTCAGTATCCCTGACACTTCTATTTCTTTTGTTCCTTTCAGTAATTGAATATTATTGAACCCTAATCTGTGCTTAAGGCTTGCCTGAACTGGCACGGGTAGATAATAGCAGAGCTCAGATTTCTTACTTTGAGTTCTTTTCCTATGAGACAAGCTCAATTAACCTAATTCTGTTCATTAAATATTTCAGATATTGAGAACATTTGTACAAGAAGTTAAAATTATAGTCCAGAGGTCCCCATACCTAGTCAACTAAAGGTACTATATCTGCTTTCCACTGCCTTTGATTCACTACATAAGAATCAATTCAAAGCCCTGGGAAAGAAGGGAAGAAAGCAAATGTCGGCCAAACACAGAAAGACAAATACTGCATGGGGAATCTAAAACAAGTGGACTCAGAAGCAGTGAGTAGAATGGTGGTTACCAGAGGCTGGGGGTGGGGGGATGAGGAGATGATAATCAAAGGGTACAAATCCTCAGTTAGATAGGAGGAATAATTTTGATTTTTTTTTTTTTTGAGATCTAATGCACAGGATAGTGAATATAGCTAAATATTGAGTCCTGTACATTTCAATATCCTTAAGAAAATAAATCTCAGAAGTTCTCATTGCAAAAAAGTCAAATATTTAAGGTGAGGATAGGTTAATTAGCTTGATTTAATCATTCCACATTGCATTAAAAATCATAACATCACTTTGACTATTTGTCAACATATTAAAAAAACAAAGAAACAAAAACTTAAACATTATAAATAACTCCTTGAATGAAACCACAGTGCAACTCACTTACACAGAGGAGATTTGAACACATATCTACAGAAGGCTATCCTTACAGGAGTTCTGCAAGAGTGCTGAAGAATAGCACCAAAGTAAAAAGGTGTGCCTCATGTTTTTGGGTAGACCATTAGATATAACACTATCAATTCTTTACATTAATGGGCATTAAAAAACCACCATCATTCATCGTTAAAAATATTTAGTTTTAGAAAGATAACTCAGAAACAAATAACCATCAGACTTCTAAGCTACAGAGTCTATGATTGTTATTCAAAGGGACAGTATTTTACATTGTTAGAAGCGAATTGAGTTCACACTTATACATGGATTGAAACCTGAAACAAAATTTAAAATTTGTTCTCAAACAGAAATCAAGTGTATGTTTCATATTAACTCCCAATTCAATCATTAAGTAGCAAGAACATTTTAAATACTGAAGAATAGAAATTATCTATATTTATTCCATCTATGGTATTAATATCATATTTGCATATTTTATTTTAATAAGAAGGAAAACAAGAGGATGCTTTAGGCTTTAAGAATATAGAATTTGATTAATTTTGGGATGTTTCTTAAGCTTCAGTTTAAATAGAAATAAGAATAAGAGAGAAACTTTCCTTTCTACCCAGGTTGTTTAAATTAGATTACTGTGATACATTAAAAAATTTCCTAATATTGAACAACTTTAATGAAAGCAAAATAATGCTATTAACATACACACAGAATCATTATTGAGTCCCCTTTCTCTTTGTTTTGAAATGGGAAAAAAAGTAAAAAGCAATGTAATAAATACAAAACGTCTGAGCAAACAATTAGCTCTACTTGAAATTTTAATTACAAAAATATCTTGGATTTTATACTAATGTTAGAGAGGGAAATATTACCAAAAACATTTTTAATTTAACAAAATCAAGATATCTGAAAACATTACAAAGTATGTGAAAATAAAAATAATGGTTAGAAGGGGAAAAAACCCTAAATCTTTATCAGTTTTTACATTTAACTTACCTTGTGAAAAATCAGGAGATCCCAAGTGTAGAGTCCTGTCTGTGCAGTTTCTTTCAAACTCAGTTCTGATGGTGAGTTTTCTCTCCGAGTTTTTATAGTCTCAGTTATACACCCCTTACTCCAATCCCTGCCTTTGCTTTCTCTTACATCATTTCTACAGATTTTCCACTGAACGTTTTCCCAAGCCTCTCTTCAATCTCTCTCTGTCTTTCTGCCTCCCTCCTTTTCTCCCTCCCCCCCTTTTCTTCCCTCTCCATATTTATTCTATCTATTGCTTTGATCATGACATTTAAGTAGCAATGGGAGCTTGGGCTCTGGAAAATTTAAGCACACGTTTAGTATTGTGTTCAGCTTCAGGCCCATCACCTCTTTCTGAGGTTTTACTCCAGCTCTGATTATTACGAATCATATCTGGGAAATAAAATGCACTAAGATTTGTTAAAAAGTCACCAGGGCATTTCAAAGTAAGATTTAAGGAGATTATAATCAGACCCAAACTGATTTATTGGTGTATTTTGGGGGCCCTTAAAACTAAATGATCAGCTATGGAAATGATGAGTAGATTAGCCTCAGTCAGGTGTACAGTGCTGTGTCAGTGATACACAGGGACAGCTATTTCATAATTAACATCGCTATACTGGGAAGGCTGTCACTACCAAACCTATAAATACTTAACTGTGACATGTGGGCTATAAATGCAGATGTTGTAATTACTCTGATGTTGCTCTTGTTCTCCAGTATTTTAATTTCCTTTCAACCCAAATATTCCTGCCTCTGTCTGAAGGTTTCCTTCACTCCCATCTCCTGCTAATCATGTTTATGTCTTTACATACACAAATTATTGAAAAAATAAATTATTAAGTTCTGAAGGTAGTGTTATGTTGTTAGACCATTATTGGCTCATTTGATTCACCAGTGCACCCCCAACTGACAGATAAAGAGATTTAGGCTCAGATAAATGAGGTGACTTTAGGAGATCATATAGCTATGAAGTATCAGCAGGGCAGGTTTTCAAATCATCTTGATTCCACATTCAGTTCTTTTCCCACGACTGTATTCTGTCTCATTATTTAAAAAGCTAGAAAAGAAAATCCAAACCAGATTATGTTTTTGCACAAATAGAAATAAATTTGTTCTTTTCGGTTTTGCTTTGAAAGCCATTTAAAATACTACTCACTAGTATAGGAACTATTACATGGTTAATTTGGATCTAGATGGGAGAACTGACCAGAGCTCACTGAACTGGTGGGACAGTAAAATGCTTCATTTTTATGAAGGGTTTCCAGGGATAACATATGTCTCAACGAGCTTGAAATTTGAGTAGTTGGCAGCGATAGTTCACAAGTCAAGATAAAAATACAGCCTAATTGTGGACCTTGTTTAGATATTACTGCCATAAAACAATTATGTTAGCGTGAATCCACATGATGGAAAACTCTCAATATAGATTTAACAAATGCATCATAATGCTACCAGAAGCCAATATTCTTGACGTACCTTCTACCCTTATTTGAAATGCCTCCCTTAGCATGCTGACAAGTGATATCTGTGGCTGATTTATTCCAGACCCGTCCCTGCTTAGACAGTCCAAAGATTCCACCCTATTTGTGGATTTTGTTGACCTAATTCAAAAGTTTGACTTAACTGTTCTGCAGCAGTAGAAATAGTAACAGATTATTCCAGGAACATAACCATGGCACATTTAAGCCATTTATATGGGCTTCTGTACATTTTACACCCTTACATGATTTACGTATGCATTCATACATGATGCAAAAAATCCCATTACATTAAAAGGGAGAGGAGAAATGGGAACCTGCAAAGAAATAGAAAGATAAAGAGAATAAACATCCAGTGATGGATGGGGATAGTCTAAGATGAGAAAGGGAGAAAATATTAAAACTTTTTCAGCTAACATATCATTATTGAATTCCCATGACAACTTTGCCAAAGAGATTATTATTCACAGGCAGCAGATGAAAAAACTGAAGCTCAAATATGCTAAACGGATAGACCAAGTCCTCAGAGTTTAAAAGTGATGGGACCAGGGTTTGAGCTTTGCTATCTGTATCAGTCAGGATTCTGGCAGAAAAGGGATGGCACATTCAAATTAAGTAATTTGAAGAGAATGTAATGTGGGCAGGGGTAGAGGAACCAGAAGGAACAGTGTGGTACAGTGAAACAATAATAGCTGGGCACCCCTAGTCCTGAAGAGTTAAGAGTGATTACAGGGACCCAGCGACAGAAGGATCTGGGTAGAGAAAGTTGTCTGGCAGAAATATGACCTTTCATCAAGGGACACAGCCAGTTAAGAGCAATCTACAGAGGAGGGGACCTATGAAACGAATACCGAGATTTCACTCTACTTAGTTGCTACAACCTCCTGTTGTGTTTCCCTCTGGAGAAATCCGACTGGAAAAAGGATTGTGAGATGGGAGACAAAAGAGACCTGGTTCATTCTTTAACCTCAAAACTGTGCTAAGAGACATACAAATGGGGTCCTTTATAAAGAATAACATGACTGCAAATGCCACTCTTACCACATTATTATTAATATTTTCAAAACTTGTATTCAAGTCAGGTTTATTGAGGTATAATTTAGATACAGAAATTCACACTTTTAAAGTATACTGTTTGTTGAGTTTTGACAAATGCTGACCATATGCAGTTTTCACTACAATCAATATATTACCTCCACAATTCCCTTCAAGCCCCTTTGCAGTCAATTCTCTACCCTATCCACAGTTCCTGGCAACCACTTATCTGATTTCTGTCTGTATAATTTTGCTCTTCCCAGAGACTATAGGAATAAAATGTACAGTATGTAATCTTTGGTGTCTGGCTTCTCTCACTTAGAATAAAGATTTTGAGATTATTTATGTTATTAAATGTATCAGTATTTTAAAAAATTATGACTGTTCTATTGGATGAATGTACCATAATCTGCTTATTTATTCACCAGTTGGTGAAATTCTGGTTGTTTTTGATGATTATGAATAAAGCTACCATAAACATTAATGTAGAATTCTTTGAATTGATATGTTTTCAATTCATTTGGGTGCATACACAGACATGGGATTCCTATATCATGTGGTAAGTGTATGTTTCACTTCAGAATTAGCCACACTGATTCCCAAATGGCTCCACCATTTCGCATTCCCACCAGCAATGTGTGAGAGTTCTATTTGTCCAGTATTCTTGCTAGCACTTGACATTGCCATTTAAAAAAAATTTAGCCATTCTAATTAGTGTATACTGGTAAAACATCTTGTTGTGTTTCAATTTGTAGTTTCCTAATGATTAATGATGCTGAGAATCTTTCCATGTACTTATATATCTTCTTTTGTAAAGTATCTGTGCCCATCTTTTCCTTAATATTTACTTAGTTGTGAGAAGTTCTTTATATTCTCTAGATACAAGACTTTTATAAGATTTGTGTTTTGCAATTTGTTTTACTCTGTAGCTTGTTTTTTTTTTTTTTTTTTAAATTCCCATAACCGTTTCTTTCTCAGAGCAGGCATTTTTAGTTTTGATGAAGTCCAATTAACCTTTTCTTAAAAATAAATCATGCTTTTTGTGCCCTAAGAAAAAATTTCCTTACTCAAGTTTGCAAAAATTTTCTCCTAGGTTTTCTTCTAGGAGTTCTTCAAAATTCTTTTGACAATTCTAAGCCCTTTTCATTTCCATATAAATTTTATGATCAGCTTATCAATACGTACAAATGACTCTTTTGAGATTTTGATTGCGATTTCACTGAACTTATAAAAAAATTTGGGGAGAATTGACATATTAACAGTATTGAGTCTTCTGATTCATGAACATAGTATATTGTTCATTATTTAGATACAGAATTTCTTATAACAATATATTTTTAATTATTAGCATACAAATATTGCACATATTTTGTAAAATTTATCCCTAATTCTTTCATGTTTTTTGATGGTATTTGAACAGTAGTTTTTAAAATTTCAATTGCCAAGTAGACATTCCTAGTATAAAAAAATATAATTGATTATTGCATATTGTCCTTATATTCTGTAATCTTGATGAATTTATTTTTTAGGTCTAGTAGGTTTTGTAGATTATACAGGATTTTCTATGTGCATAAAATTATCTTGTGTAGAAATAAAAACTTTTGTATATTCCTTTCCAATCTGAATATCTCTTCTTTCCTTTTATTACCTATTGCCTCAGCTAGCTCCTCTGGTGCAGTATTGAATAGAAGTGGAGAGACCAAACATCTTTTTGCCTTGTTCCCGATCTTGAGGTAGGTAGTTGTTGTTGGTGGTGAATTAGTTCTTTCATCATTAAGAATGACAATAGTAGAATTTTTATAGATGCCTTTTATCAGGTGGCAGAAATTTCCTCCTATTATCAGTATTCTGAAGGTTCTTTTGGGGTCATAAATGAAGGTTAAATTTTGTCAATTTTTTAAAAAAACTTTTCTTCAGTTATTGAGATGACTTTGTTTTTAGTCTAAAGATATAGTGATTTATAACCTGTCCTTCCTGAGATAAACTCCACTTGATCATGATATATTATCTTTTTTCTGCATTGCTGGATTTGAAGTGCTCATATTTTCAAAAGATCTTTATTTATAAGGAATATAGGCTTTTTATTTCTTTTAAATATATTTTTCAGGTTTTGGTATCAGAGTTATGCTTGTCTCACAAAATAATTGAGGAGAATTACACCTCACCTATTTTCTGGAAGAGTTTGTGTGAAATTTGCATTATTTCTTATGTAAATGTTTAGAGAATTCAGTAGTAAAGCCATCTGAGCCATTAGTTGTTCTTGTGGGAAGGCTTTTAACCAAAACTTCTAATTCTTTAATAGATTTATGGCTAATAATTTTAGCTATTTTTTCCTGAATGCACTCTCATAGTTTGCATCTTTTAAATATATCCATTTCATTATTTATTAAATTAATGTTATTTATACTATTCTTTTTTTTTTTCATTTTGATACCTGTAGACTCCATAGTGATGTCCTAATCGTAGCATTATTTTTCTTCATTTTTAGAAAACATTCAGTCTAAAATTTTGCCAATTTGATTTATTCAAAGAATCAGCATTTGGTTTAATTAATTCTCTCTACTATTTCGTCTTTTGATTTAATTGATTTCTGCTTTGTATTGTTTCCTTCCTTTTGTCTCATTTAAGTTTATTTTGCTCACATTTTTCTATTTTTTAAGGTGGTTGCTTAAATTATTAGTTATAGATATTTCTTCTTTTCTAATATAGTCATTTGGTGCTATAAATGTTCTTCTAAGCCCCACTCTACCTATATCCTATATATTTTGATATGCTTTGTTTTCAATTTTTATTTAATTTGAAGTATTTCCTAATTTTATTTTAAATATATTTTACTATTGGTTATGTAGACATATGTCATTTAATTTCCAAATATTTAGTGATTTTCTATATATTTTTCTGTTAATTGATATCTAGATTAATTGTTTGGTAATCAGTAAACATTCTTTGTATTATTCCAGTTCTTTTAAATTTATCAGCAAATACCTCAGTGAAGTTTTATGTGGACTTTAAAAAGAATGTGCATTCTATTGGTATTGAGTTGAGTGTTCTATAAATCTCAACTAAGTTAAGTTGGTTGATAATGTTTAAATCTATATTTTAATGATTTTTGTATACTTGTCCTCCCAATTACTGAGAAAGGATTGTTGGTGTTTCCAAGTACAATTGTAAATTTCTCAATTTTGGTTTTCAGTTCTATCAGCTTTTGCCTTATGAATTTTTAAGCTTGTTATTAGGTGCATATCTCTTTGTCATTATGTAATTTATTTTTTATCACTAATAAAATTTATTGTTTTTAAGTTTACTTTGTTTGACATTAATCTGTTCACCACACCTTTATCTTGATTATTGTTAGCATTTTATATCTTTCCTCCCACCATTTATTTATTTAAACATTTATTTGTACATATTTGTGGGGTACAGTATGTTGTTTCAATACATACATATACTGCACAATGGTTCACTTAGGGTAGATAGCATAGTCTTGTACCCCTTAGTCCCCCTATCATTTTACTTTTAGTTTTCCTATGCCATTATTTGAAAATTGGTTCCTATAGAGAGTGCAGCATTGGCTCAAGCTGACAATCTTTAAACTTCAATTGCTGTGTTTTGATCATTTGCATTTAAAACAATTATTGATATACTTAGATTTAAAACTATGATCTTGAAAGTTTTCTTTTTGTCCCATCCTTTCTGTTTCCTCTCATTCTGCCTTATTTTAGATTATGACTTATACTTTTCTACTATTTTTTTTTTAAATTGCTGCTGTAGACTTACAATATGCATTATATTGCTATGGCCTTTCTTTAAATCATATTTTTTCAGTTCACGTGTAACATCACAATTTTTCAATAACATATATTCATTTTCAGACTCTCATCCTTTATGGTATTATTTTCAAACATTTTAATTTTACCTGTCATAATCCCATAATTCTTTTTAAAATTTTTCTTCCTAGTTAACTATTTTTAGTAAAATGAACAACAAATTTTTGTATTTACCTATATTTACCATTGCCATGTTGCTGTTCATGTGTGTTTAGATCTACATTTTTAACTAGTACCGTTTTCCTTTTGCCTGAAGAACTACCTTTAAAATTTCTCGTAGAGTTTTCTCTAAGCATGTGTTTAATTCACCTTTATTGTTAAATGTAATTTTTGCTCACTGTAGAATTCTGATGTGACTGCTTTTCTACATTTAGCATATTAAAGTTTCTACTCTTTTTTCTTTTGGATTGCATGTGTCTGATGGAAAGTCTGCTCTCATCTATTTGTGATGGGCTTAGTTGTACTCTTATTTATTTTTATTCTGCCTCAAGTTCTCTGAATATCTTGGTAGTTGCATTAATTTGGGGGGAAAATTAGCCATTATCTCCTCCAGTATTTTTTTGTCCCATTCTCTCTCTCTCCTTTCTGTTATTCCAATTACATGCATGTTAGATTATTTGATGGTATCCCACATCTCTTGGAAGGTCTGATTTTTTTACACTCTTTTTTTCCACTGTATTTCAGTTTGAATAACTTCTGCTGACCTAGCTACAAATTAATTTGTTGTTTTCTATTCTAAATCCAGTCTCTGATATTGTGCATGTGTGTTTATTTTTAGCATATTATAGACCTGGCAACTAAATGTGGATTTCACTTTCATCTGTGCTTCCAGAAATCCTAAACTCTGATGCAGCCCATACATTTACTTTAAAAATTTGTTAAAATTTTAACTTTTTATTCTCATTCATTTTTATGAGGTTGGCTCACCACCATAATACAGTTTCTTAAATGCTGTACCAAAGGTGAAACAATTTATGTGTCTTCTCTCCCTGTGGAGACACTTGCAACTATTTTAAATTTAGTACCCCTGGTTGTCTAGCGACCTCTCTGATGGGCTCAAAAAAAGTTGTGGCTTTGTATGATTTTGTAGAAGTGATATTATCTTGCAGCTTTCTATATACTAAGTGGAAACACAAGTCTCTTTTCTAATATTTTTATGCTTGTTTTGCAGCATATATATATTTTGAAAATCCCTTTCCACTTTTTCCAACAATATTTTTATTATCATTTCAATTTTATTGATGTGAAAACAGATTTGAAAGCTATAGTATTATAGAAATAAGATACACAGTATGTTTCTTAGCTAGGTCTTTCTTTTTCCACTGCATTTTCATTTGTGTAAATCATCCCTCAAATGATGGAATTCAGAGGTATGAGAAATGCATTCACAAGCCTCCTCATATTTTTCCTTATATTTATCCTGAAGGGAACTCCAGAAGGCTACGTTTCTATTTAATCCTGATCTCCCAGGTCAGGGGACTAATTTCCACTTTTGGACCACTATAGGACTCCTCATGTTACTCTGGCTTTGCACTGATTTTTGATATATTCCATATCTGGGCACATTGTACCCATGGAGTTGATGTGTTGGTGTCTTTTTCAACAGACTTGAGGTTTACAGATTACCTTTGAAGCAAAGCACATTAGCTTTCACCTTTATTTTTATAGGGGTAGCACTTCAGTTAGTCTTGTTGGCCCTATATCAAGAACTGCCACACTACTTGCTGACCCTGATGGAATACGCTTGCCATTTGATACCTCCACCCTTTTCACCCTTTCCCCATTAAGAACATCCCTACTAGTTAGTTACACTAACTACAGAATTCTACCTGCTAAATTCTAACAGCTCATCACTGACTTTAAATTTAAGGACATGGAAGTTCTGGGACACCAGAAGCCACATTAGAATACCAACTTCCATATATCCCCAATTTTATCACACACACACTCACACACACACACACACAGATATATACACACACACTCTGCACCTAAACATAGATTTATGTAATGAATATAGACACATGGTCCTCCTGGAGAAAGTCATTTGCCTACAATGAGGCACTAGTATGATAATAATAATAATCTGTCATTTGCCTACAATGAGGCACTAATATAATAATAATAATAATCTATCAGCATACAGCATATCAAAATTTACAAATCTTTTTATGCTTTGTATCACTGCCATAGTAACTTTTCTCTTGCTGTACAACAATTCTCTTAAATAATGGAGGAACTGTTATTAATATCAGTATATAGATGAAAAAATAGAAGCTTAACAAATATTTTCCTTTTCTATTTTATGTGCAAGGAATTTTGCTGGATATGTGGAAGTAGCAACCTTGACCTCTAGGATCCTTTATTCTAATGCGGAAGGCAAAATTGAAATGCAAATAACTCCAAGAAGGCCTCCATATTATTTGGTGAGGAATTCAAACTTCCTTTTTGAGATTTTATTTACACAATTTTTACAGGGTTTCTTTTGCTAATGGATCTCACCTGATATTCCAGACAGTTTTCCAACAGTCATCATATCTAGTATATTTTCTCTCATGTTGAGTCAGGAACTATTTGTCTTAAATTAAAGTTATAGGGAATTGTATGGGTAGACACTGGGTAGAAAAAATAAACATTTATCAATGACCTTCTATGAGACAGCACTGTATTATGCTTTTTCTAGTCATAATAACAATCAACATAATTTATTGTGAACTTACCATATGCTAGCATTACCTTGCTGAATTCTTACTTCTAAACAGTGAAGAAATTATTATTATTATTCTCATTTGACATAAGAAGAAATCAAGTCTTACTATGTTAATCAACTAGTTAGTAGTAAAGTCAGAATTTCAATCAAATTTTTCTGACTCACAGCCTTCTGCAAACTAGGACTTTTGGCTTTCAGCCATGAATTCATTTATGAGTCTCCCACAATTTTTCTTCTTTCCCCCTTCCAGTTTTTGGGTATTTATTTATTTATTTTTAGCTCCCACAAATAAGTGAGAACATGTGATATTTCTTTCTGTAAGTCTTTATGATTTTCTAAGTCAATCAACTGCTTATTTGAGAATGTGTCTACATTCACTACTTTACTGTGTGCTTCACAATATTTCCTCAGAGTCTTTTGTGTACTTGGTCCTGAGAAATCCATTGTGTAGAGTAAGGAGTTTTTAGGGGATAGCTGTGTCTTCAAGTAACATAAAGTCTTGCAGAGAAAGGCTTAATTTAAAAAATAATAGTATTTAAATGTGATTGTGCTATACAAACGGTATAATTTTTTTTTTATGGAAGCATATTTTAAACATGATTTGAGAGATTTACCTTCTGTCATATTATTTTAGTTGCCAGAGTGGCTGACATATCTTACCCTAACATTAAGTACATGCACACATGTTTTTCAAATGAGGATGTATTTTGCCATCCGCAGTCCAAGACTAGAGGCCCACATCATTAAAATCATTAAAGGACAAAAGTAATTTTTTTTTTTTTACATCCAAGATTCACATTCTCTTTCAGCTTCCATGGATGTTAAAAAAAAATTAAGTCAATAAATCAAAGTCCAGGCTTAAAATGACCTTATGTACAATTATCACCATATATCATTTCCTATAATAGAAATCACGCATCCTTAGCCTTGTTCCTCTATATTTCTTAGAACATAAAAGAATACTGTTTCATACTCTTCACATTGACCCTTTGTCTTAGCATTTGTACCGATCACTCATTACCTGAATTAAACTCACTCATGTCTGCCAAATTACTAGAATTCACTGACCTGCCAAAGTGAAGAAAAACAAGATACCTCTAATTAAAATGTAAGCTTTAGTCTTAAATCTAATTATAAATGTGGATATGGTAACATGAAGATGAATATAAAACTAGAGCTTAACCTTGCACAGTGTTGCCAAATGAAAGATATGAGGTGTAAACAAAGCTGTCCTTTTTCCAGTCTGTCCCACAATAATTTCTAATTTCATCAAGTCTTTTCTGGGCAGCACTGGAGTGCTATCATCTTGTTTTTATTTTTTACACATGCTTAAAATCTAGCTTAAGATGGTAAAAATACATTAAATTATTGGAAAAATTAATTTTATTATTGACATAAAACAAACTAACAAAATGAAGTAAAAAAATCACTCAAAACAATTAATATTGAAGTTCACATATTACTGCATTATATATTACTTAATTACATAATTAAAATTTTAAAAGGATGGATCCAGCTAGCTCTTTATTTATTACAATTTTAAAACATTTTTCAAAGATTCTGAGTCCATTAAGCAATAGAACTCCCACCAAAGAGTTTTCCTGAATTATTTTATCTATGAATCCTTTGGCACAACACTATAACCTTGTCTCACTGAGGAAAGAGTATCTATTATTTATTTATTTATTTGGTTATTCGGTTATCTTATTTAAACAACTTCATGAGCCTTTGTTCCTGTGAACCAGTGGGTGATATTTGGGTTAAGGCAAAGGAAACTGAAATAGAATAGCATAATTTTTTTCCACATTACCAAAACATGATGTAGTAATAATAATAATTAATAACATTTATTCAGTGATTACTCTGAGCCAGCACTCTGCTAATAGTATTACATTCATTATTGTTTTTAACCTTCCCAGGAATTCTAAGAGGCAGGTATTACTATTGTCCATAAGTTTAAAATGAGGTAACTTTGGCATGAAGTGCTTAAATGACTCATCAGAAGGTCTCTCAGCTAGGAAGTGCATAGGTAGGATTCAAGCCTGATGTGTTCAGAGCCCATGTTTCCAAGTATATATTACGTGCCTCCTACAAATAAGTAATTTCTACTCACCCTTTTCTAATTAGAAGGTACCTAGAATTATGTACCTATCTTTTCTTTCTTTTCTGTTTTTCCAGAAAATTTCTTCTAGGGTAAAAAAAAAAAAAGCATTTGGGAAAATTCAGAGAAATTGTACGGAAAAGGAAAGCTGACCATATATGTGTACGAACACCTCTTTTGGAAAGCATGGCTGGCCAGTTTAAGGGAAGGGAAATTGTACATACGGCCATAGAATCTGGCCCAGTATCTGTTACCTTAGTCCAAAGAATTCACAATCCCAGGAAGAAAGCTCTCTACAGAAAAGGGAATTAAAATGCAAGGGTTATAGACATATTGAACCACCCTGAGATAAATGTCTGTTAGAAATGTTTTTCTATATAGAATGTCTTAAAATTAAAGCTTTATCCATTTGTAAACAAGCAAACATTGATTTATTCAACTCAGTATTTTTAGTTAATTAAAAATATTGATTCTAGGTATCAAATATAAAATTATACACAAGTTCAAGAGCACTAAAAGTGAGTTTAAACATGAAAAATAGTACAATTCTTTATCACCTTATCTGATTAGGCCATTTTCAAAAATTAGCTTTCACTTTCTCAAAATCCCCATCTTCTGGGTCAACAAGCCCCTCTTGGGGCAGAGAGGAAACTATGGTTCTCCAAATGTTTCTGTTCAGATAGGTTTGTATCTGCTACAAGATGAGATTCACTTCTAGGGACCCCGATAACAGAACAGTTAGATTTAAGCTACGTGGGTACTAAAATTTTAAAAAGTGTGTCTTTCATTTCTGGCATATGTTCATTATCCCTTGGGCAAAAGGGATGAGTGCTCTTTCTGTTCTTCTCAGGCTCCATCAGGTTCTTCTGACTTACAAAACCCATACCTGGCTTGGGTTTGGCTTCTAAAGGCATTCTTAATCCACTTAGGGAAATTTCCAGATCATCTTCTATTTGTTCACTCTGTTACTTTGATCCTTCATTTTTCCGATTTCTCAAATTACTAGTTGGTTTTATTACTGACTCCATGGGGTCACCTTACTATTTGGTTTAATTGCTAAATTTGGTAGCTGTCACCGGATTTAATCTTTGGTGCATGACTTCTGGCATCTGTCCACTATTTTTAAGTTATAAAGATAAAAGCTTCCCACTTCTGAGCTCCATTTCAACCCTAGGGAACATATCTTAACTGGCATTGCCTCTCACTCATACTCAGCCTGACAAGGGGATAGAAATTATTATTGTTTTCCTTTACCAAGATGGAGTAGCATAAGTGGAGAAAGCATGGAATGGTGGTTGGAAAGAGAAGTATCCATGGAAATGGTGAGAAAATGGGGCTGCTAGAGCTTAGGGGAAGAGGAGGAGAAACCTATGGAGTGTATGAAGGTGGGAGAAGCCACGATGAGAGAAAGAAAAAACTGCTCCGACCAATTCAAATCCCAGCTGCATCCAGGCTGGAGCTGCTGAGCACACAGAGCAGGAGCCATAAAAAGCCACAGCTGTGCCCTTTGGGTGAAATTGCTTGGAGGTGGCAGGGGAGAAGAGGGCTTTGGGGACACCCAGGCCAGCAAGACCACTAATAGGGCTCCCGTGGACCCACATAGGAGCGAGAAGCCACAACAACTGAAAAAAGGAGCCACTCAGAGGAGGGTGAGTCACCACAAGGGACCGGAGCATGACCTGTCCCATGGGAAATATTTGGAGCACAGGCAGTGGGGGAGATGGGCCCACTGGGAGTACACTGGGGCACATTAAGGACAGCTGATCTGCCCCCCAATCAGGGTACGACTACTCAGAGGAGACTGGTTAGGAATAGAGAATTGCATGGGGTGCAGTTTGATGAAAAGACTCAGGCCCAAACCAGAGTTTCTACACAACCCAGGTGCACCAGATCTCACTAGACCTGGAAGTACCTTTAAAGTCAACCATTAAAACTTGAGCTGCACAAAAAGCCTTCCCTAGGGAATAAGCAGAAGCTACAATTTATCTCAACTACAGGGCTCAAGTACTGGTCCCCACAGGAAGTTCTCCCATTTTAGAAGTAAGCAAAGGACAACAAATTAGTTCCAGCGCAGAGTTTGAGTGGTGGGAACAGCAAATAATCCAACACAGAACTGAAAGAAAAAACAAAGTACCTACAACTAGAGACAAAGTTAGATACTAACTAGTGAAGGTCTCATTTCACCAAAGAACACCTATAACATCTAGAAGGACTAGAAGTTCCCTGGGCGACCAAGCCAGAAAGCAAAGAGGGCTGAGGCCTCAGCCATGACCCCTGACACCTGCAACCAGTCCTAAGGGTGGGGGCCTCGGGACTCAGCCACACCCCCATAACATGGGCAATCAGCCCAGCAATGACCAGAGTCACTGCAGGAAGTGCCCAAGGTTCTCTCGAGCTAGGGGCCTTGGCCATACCCTCTCAACACCTGCACCCAGCCCAGCAATGACTAAGCCACTGCTGGAAGCCCCCGGATTTCCCCTGTGGGAATGAGGGGGTTGCCACAGGCCTCAATCCTGCCCCTCCTCCTTCCTCCTTCTTCCATCCCATTTCCTTCCCCTTTCCCCTCTTTCCCTCCCTCCCAACTACTCTGCAGCAGCATCATAGAATGTAAAAAAAGAAATAATATTTATAAAAATTTTTTTTAAAAGAATTATTAGATTTAAATATTAAATTAAAATTATGGAAATTCATTTAATTCCATAATTAATTTATTTTCAAGAACACTATTATCATTTTCTGTTGTTTAGATCCTATTAAAAGAGAAACTAAGCATAGCTGTTTTACATTCCAAATTTGGCTGAATTTCAGGAGGAATTGTAAAATATGAGCTAAATTCATTTTACATTTTTTAGTGCTGTCAGGAATATACTTTTCAAATTAATTATGAAATAACATTTGTCATATTTTTAAGATTCTGATAATTTATGCGTTTTGATCACCTGATAACTGTACCTAAAGTTTGTCTAGAATTTAGATTCTATTTTTGTGACACATGCCTTTTGAATGCACATTAGCTAGAATATAACATCCCAACATTCTCCAAATAGACTAGGTCTTCAAAGTGATATTTCTAAACAGTACATGACAACTTTATGTTTAATATCTGCTATTTCCCATCCATCAACTATTATTTAGTTCTCAAAGACCATGTTATCTCTTCTGTGAGTTCTTTCATAATCTTTCCAGTTGGTATTAGCTCTTGTTTTACTCTGACATCCCGTGGTCCAAGTACTTCTATTTTACTTGACTTAATTATTTCAATATTCTACTCTATCTGTTTCCTCCACTACATTATTATACACTTCACAGCAACAGTAGCTCTATCTTTGCTGCTAGCTCAACAGTCTAGCTTGATACCTGACTTGTATTAAGGTAATGGCAAGTTTTCCTTTAATTGAATCAATTTGTTATAGCTTTGCCAGGATTACATGGCCTGTTATTGAGGTTCCATCTCAGGAGCCCTTTTTTGGTTATTTGCTAAAATAGTCTCAGCTTTGTAATTTTTTTGTTAAAGGTAGTAGCTCCTATTGAAAGTTGATTGCTGGTTTGCTGTTTTAACAACCTTAGCATTACACTTGATAAAAAAACCATATTCACTGAGTGGTCCTATCTCTCTATTACATTCCAGTTGTTCACCTGTCATGTTTCAAGTAACTTTCATGAGACTGCTGTACTAGGGATGTTTTTCCCAATACCATACCCCAATACACACACATACATGCACGCATACACATGCACACACACACGCACACACGACCATGATTTTGGGTAAATATTCTGAACGATGTAGATACCCATATTTATTACATAAGATTGTAGGGATGATTAAATCTAATAATGTATGTAAAGCAAATGTAAATGCATAATATGTATTTCGATAAACGGTGACTATCATCACAGTTTCATATCCAATTGAACTTTATAAAATAGATAGCAACATTTTGAGATAGTTATTATCATTATCATAATTTTTCAATGGAGGGCTTAATACAAAGTGAAGTGACTGACTCCAAACCACGTATCTAATAAAGTGTGGAGATTGTCTTGAGATCTGAACAAATTGTTCTCTCACTCTCAGAAAATCTGCACATTAAAAAGTATCAGACACACTAACATTCAGGGAGATGAATGTTTGATCTCTCCACAAGTATTTGAAAGTTAAAATAGAACTGGGCTGTGATGTAAATGAAGACACTGTTAGTAGAGGTTCTGGCAGCTGAGGCAGTTCTCAGGAGTTCCTTAAAATACAACAGAGAACAGCTCTCCTATATTGCATATATATGAATATCTTCTGTCTCAGCCAAGAGATCAGCAAGCAGACTGATACAACTATTTGAACAAAACTATTGTAACAGAAGCTGTGAAAGTTTTAAAAATGGCCAATAGTCCTCTGTGTCTGAAGCACAATAAAATGCATATATGGTATTGGGGAGAGGCACTGTGAGAGATAAGATCCAGAAGGCAGGTCTGCTCATTTAACAAATCACTATTTTTCTCAGCTATGTTCCAGAAGTGTGCTAAACAATAGAGGCCTAAAGAGAGAAAGACATGCCATTTCTGCCCTTGAGAAATGCATTCTGAGAAAGGAGGTAGAAAAATAAGCATGTTATAACAAGTGCAGCAGCTGCTGTCAGTTCAGTGGGAGCACAAAGGAAGCAGCCTAACTATGTCTGCCTGGGGGAGTGGAGGAAGGTTTCAAGAAGGAGATACTTGAGTTAAGACTTGAAGAGTGTGTAAAAATAACAAGTGATGAATAAACATTATGTACAAAGGCGTTCCTGGATGGAAGTGCACGTTCCAGGAGAAGTAGGTATTATGTTTGGGCCATAATATAAAATATTAGGGGACACAATCTTTGAAGTTTGGAAATGGTAAAATAAAAAATAAAATGCTCTCTTAATAAGTAAATCACAAGATTGGTGTCTCATATTTAAGATAAAATTATTGCAGCTCTCCTACCATGTCCAGATTTAACACACACTCGCCTCGTGCCTATTATTAGATCATTTTATAATAGGCCTGGGTTTTTAAATGAACACATGAACCAGTTATAGTTAATAATCACAACTTGCTTATTTTCATTGAGCTATTAAATACACCCATTCCGAAGTAAGGAGATTAGAGAAGTATGAGATATATATAGTCAGAAAGACTAAAAACCTCAGTAACTAGAATAGACATTTGCTTATTGGCATAGGTACACTGAAGGATGTCCTCTCCTCACATTACTAACATGTCAGGATTTTTAACAGATGTTATTAAGACACCACAGTGATGCAGAGATGTATGTAAGCTGAGAGCATAATCACTATGAAGACTGAAGGCTGATGATTTGACTGTGTTGAAATTACTCCGGTGTCCCTCTAATTTGTCACATGACTTAAGGTTTAACTCCATTATATGGTTTTAAAATCTGGGTTCCTGCTGATTTCTTTTTCTTTTTCTTTTCACAAAGTGGATGATGATTTGTAAACTGACTCTTCATGTTCCCAAACCACTGAGCATTTTAAAAATTAGTTTCCATGAAATAGAAGTGGTTTCAAAGGAAGTCTTGGCTCAAATAGCTTCTGTTTAGGGACTTTGACTGCCAGGATATCCATTCAAAGAAAGATGGTGATTTCTAAATTATTCTATTTTTACTTTGATATTCTCCCTGAAACTCTACAATTTTCTCCGTGCTGCTTCCCAGGATCTCCTCCTGTTTGTCCTCAGGATATGTTACCATTAGCAACTGCTGTTACTGGCCCTCCATGTTCCACCAGCTACCAAATCTTAGTATAAAAGTGGAAAACCTTGCAAATATAATAGTTTAAGAAAATATTTTCCACACATATTTGTGGAACTGATCTTTAGTATTCTTTTTTAGCATTTAATACACGAAAAATAGGTGAGAATTAAGAAAATTGTCTTGATTGTTCAGTATAAACTAATACAAATTAGCCTTCATAATATGAACACAAAATTGGATTTTCCTTTTGGTCTTTTGACTTGACTTGTTAATTCACTTTATTTCCATGCAAACTTGAGCAAGAAACATTAACTAAATGCTTATTTGTACCAGGTACTATGCAAAGTGTTTAGAAAATAATCAGAAAAATCAGAACAAAACTTCTGCTCTTGAGAAATTTACCAATTAGGTGAGACACATAAAAAGATGACTTTTATGAGGATACTAGAACTGTTCACATGATACAATGTTAGATCCCTATTTTTGGTGGAAAGAAAACTTCATTTTTATATATTAGGGACTAATAGATTTCAGCATTAATGGTCACCAGAGGATTCAGGTATGTTTGGACGTGTCTGAAGGTTCAACAGTGGGGACTCATCCAAAACTTTTTTGCAGGAGAGAACAAAGAGCTTTATGAGAAAGAACTCCAAGTAGCAGAATACATTGAGATGTATTAAAAAAAATGTGTCTATACCTCAGTCTAATATCTCAGGGTACATTTATTTGGCTCTCCTTTTGCAGACATGTGCTTAGGTCCTAAGGAGAGGAGAAAAAGAAAAAGAAAGACCTGAGTTTCTAAGTCTCTGTTAAAGACATATATGACATGTATCATATGTGCAATTCACAGTGGTGGTAAACACGAGTAACCCAAGTGGGTAACACCCTCCAGAAAATGGGCCAGAAAAAAACAAGGGAAGATATACGTCAGCATTTATGGGCACCTCTGGTACAAGTGTAGGCATCATGTCATCTCTGCATAGGCACCAGCAATTTTGGCCTGGGTACTGGGAGAACTGGTTAAATGATTCTTTCAGATCATTTTTCTCTAGAGAAAAATAAACTATAATTAAACCATATAATTCCAAACAACGTACTTACAATTGACTCTTCTGTATTTCCTAAACATTATCCTATCATTAACTGAGATTGACAGGAATTAGTTAGCCTGTACCTCAAAAATTTAGCCTTCTGCTAGAAAATGCTTCACTGAATCTAAGTTTATAAACTAAATGTTAAGTGCATTTATGTATGCTCTATAAATTTGTTCTTCCACAATTGTGTTAGTTATCAATTTATTGTTATTCTCATATCCACCCTTTTTTCCCCTGCTTCATGATACTGGAGTTGGATATTGTGGCTCTTGCCAGCTTGTGGAATGTAAACCTCCATCAAAAAAGGGTGCAGTGAATCCATCTGGTCCTGGGCTTTTCTTTGTTGGGAGCCTTCTGATAACAGCTTCAATCTCCTTTATTGTTATTGGTCTGTTCAAATTTTCTACGTCTTCACGGTTCAGTTTTGGGAGCTTGTGTGTGTCCAGAAATTTATCCATTTCCTCCAGATTTTCAAATTTGTTGGCGTATAGTTGTTTATAGTAGTCTCGAATGATTCCTTGTATTTCAGATGAATCAGTTGTAATATCGCCTTTTTCATTTCTAATTTTTGTTATTTGAGTCTTCTCTCTTCTTTTTTTTGTTAGCCATGCTAATGGTTTGTCAATTTTATTTATCTTTTCAAAAAACCAACTTTTTGATTCGTTGATCTTTTGAATTGTTTTTTGGTTTTCAATTTCATTCAGTTCTGTTCTGATCTTAATGATTTCTTTCCGTCTGCTAACTTTAGGATTGGATTGTTCTTGTTTTTCTAGTTCTTTAAGGTGAAGTGTTAGGTTGTTCACTTGCCATCTTTCCATTCTTCTGAAGTGAGCATTTAATGCAATAAATTTTCCCCTCAATACTGCTTTTGCAGTATCCCACAGGTTTTGGTATGATGTATCATTGTTTTCATTAGTTTCAATAAACTTTTTGATTTCCTGCTTGATTTCTTCTTGGACCCATATGTCATTAAGTAGAATGCTGTTTAATTTCCATGTGTTTGTATAGTTTCCAGAGTTTTGTTTGTTATTAATTTCTAGTTTTAATCCATTGTGGTCTGAGAAGATACATGGGATAATTCCAATTTTTTTGAATTTATTGAGACTTGATTTGTGACCTAATATGTGATCTATCTTGGAGAATGATCCATGTGCTGATGAGAAGAATGAATATTCTGAGGTTGTTGGGTGGAATGTTCTGTAGATATCTGCCAATTCCAATTGGTCTAGAGTCTTGTTTAGATCTTGTGTTACTCTACTGATTCTTTGCCTAGATGATCTGTCTAATATTGACAGTGGAGTGTTCAGGTCCCCTGCTATTATGGTATTAGTGTCTATTTCCTTCTTTAGGTCTAATAGAGTTTGTTTTATAAATCTGGCTGCTCCAACATTGGGTGCGTACATATTTATGATTGTTATGTCTTCTTGATGGATCAGTCCTTTTATCATTAAGTAGTGTCCCTCATTGTCTCTTTTTATGGTTTTTAGTTTAAAGCAGAATTTTACCAAACATTCAAAGAGGAATTGACACCGATTCTTTACAAACTATTCCAAAAGATTGAAACGGACGCAAATCTCCCAAACTCATTCTATGAAGCAAACATCATCCTGATACCCAAACCAGGTAAAGATATAACCAAAAAAGAAAACTACAGGCCGATATCCTTGATGAATATAGATGCAAAAATCCTCACTAAAATACTAGCAAACAGAATACAGCAACACATACGAAAAATTATTCATCACGATCAAGTGGGATTCATCCCAGGGATGCAAGGTTGGTTCAACATACGCAAATCAATAAATGTGATACACCATATTAATAAACTCAAACACAAGGACCATATGATCATCTCTATAGATGCTGAAAAAGCATTTGATAAAGTTCAGCACTCATTCATGACAAAGACCCTCTATAAGTTAGGTATAGAGGGAAAGTATCTCAACATAATTAAAGCCATATATGCCAAACCCACTGCCAATATCATCCTGAATGGGGAAAAGCTGAAAGCTTTTCCTTTAAGAACAGGAACTAGACAAGGATGCCCACTCTCACCACTCCTATTCAACATAGTGTTGGAAGTACTAGCCAGAGCAATCAGAGAAGAGAAGGAAATAAAGGGCATCCAGATTGGAAAAGATGAAGTCAAACTGTCCCTGTTTGCAGATGACATGATCCTATATATCGAACAGCCTAAAACCTCTCCAAAAAACTGTTGGAATTGATAAATGATTTCAGCACAGTAGCAGGATACAAAATCAACACACAAAAATCAGTAGCATTTCTTTTCTCCAATAGTGAACATGCAGAAGGAGAAATCAAGAAAGCCTGCCCATTTACAATAGCCACCAAAAAAATAAAATACTTAGGAATTGAGTTAACCAAGGAGGTGAAAAATCTCTATAATGAGAACTACAAACCACTGCTGAGAGAAATTAGAGAGGATACAAGAAGATGGAAAGATATCCCATGCTCTTGGATTGGAAGAATCAACATAGTGAAAATGTCCATACTACCCAAAGTGATATACAAATTCAATGCAATCCCCATCAAAATTCCAAAGACATTTCTCTCAGAAATGGAAAAAACTATTCAGACATTTATATGGAACAATAAAAGACCACGAATAGCCAAAGCAATGCTCAGCAAAAAAAATAAAGCTGGAGGCATAACACTACCTGACTTTAAGCTATACTACAAAGCTATAATAACCAAAACAGTATGGTACTGGCATAAAAACAGACACACTGACCAATGGAATAGAATAGAGAATCCAGAAATCAACCCTCACACTTACTGCCATCTGATCTTTGACAAAGGCACCAAGCCTATTCACTGGGGAAGGGACTGCCTCTTCAGCAAGTGGTGCTGGGATAACTGGATATCGTTATGCAGGAGAATGAAACTAGATCCATACCTCTCACCATATACTAAAATCAACTCAAAATGGATTAAGGATTTAAATATACACCCTGAGACAATAAAACTTCTTAAAGAAAACATAGGGGAAACACTTCAGGAAATAGGACTGGGCACAGACTTCATGAATACGACCCCAAAAGCACGGGCAACCAAAGGAAAAATAAACAAATGGGATTATATCAAACTAAAAAGCTTCTGCACAGCAAAAGAAACAATTAAAAGAGTTAAAAGACAACCAACAGAGTGGGAGAAAATATTTGCAAAATATACATCTGACAAAGGATTAATATCCAGAATATATAAGGAACTCAAACAACTTTACAAGAAGAAAACAAGCAACCCAATTAAAAAATGGGCAAAAGAGCTAAGCAGACATTTCTCTGAGGAAGATATACAAATGGCCAACAGACATATGAAAAAATGCTCAACATCACTCAGCATCCGGGAAATGCAAATCAAAACCACATTGAGATACCATCTAACCCCAGTTAGGATGGCTAAAATCCAAAAGACTATGAACGATAAATGCTGGCGAGGCTGCGGAGAAAAAGGAACTCTCATACATTGTTGGTGGGACTGCAAAATGGTGCAGCCTCTATGGAAAATGGTATGGAGGTTCCTTAAACAATTGCAAATAGATCTACCATACGACCCAGCCATCCCACTGTTGGGAATATACCCAGAGGAATGGAAATCATCAAGTCGAAGGTATACCTGTTCCCCAATGTTCATCGCAGCACTCTTTACAATAGCCAAGAGTTGGAACCAGCCCAAATGCCCATCATCAGATGAGTGGATACGGAAAATGTGGTACATCTACACAATGGAATACTACTCAGCTATAAAAACGAATGAAATACTGCCATTTGCAACAACATGGATGGACCTCGAGAGAATTATATTAAGTGAAACAAGTCAGGCACAGAAAGAGAAATACCACATGTTCTCACTTATTGGTGGGAGCTAACAATTAATATATAAATTCACACACACACATACACACATACACACACAAACGGGGGGGGGTAAGAAGATATAACAACCACAATTATTTGAAGTTGATACAACAAACAAACAGAAAGGACATGGTTGGGGGGGAGGGGGGGAGGGAGAAGGGAGGGAGGTTTTGGTGATGGGGAGCATTAATCAGCTACAATGTATATCGACAAAATAAAATTTAAAAAAAAAATTAAAAAAAATAAAAAAAATAAAAAAGAATTCAATGCCAAAAAAAAAAAAAAAAAAAAAAAAAAAAAGGGTGCAGGAGTGAAACTGCAAGGTCATGAGGATCTAGCTGATCCTCCATAATTATCATTCAGCCAGGAAGCTTCAGTTGCATCCTCCAACCATACTTTTCTAGAAGAAACCACTTGAAAGCAGCTCAGTGCTTAACCAGACCAGCTCTGGCCTGTCCTTACTCTCTGCAAGTGTAGGCCACTTCAACAGAGCAGTTCTAGGCTGAACCTCTGACATGTTTCTTCGCCATGGGCGGACCTGTGTTGTCCTGTAGTTGCCAAGCCGTGCCAATGATGTTTGAATTTCAGCTTTGGGGCCAGGCCCTTCCCCTAATCCTTAATCCCTTTATTTATTTGTCTATTTTAACCATTTGTAATGTAAACTTTAATCAACGTCTTCCCCATTGCAAAAGTTTTTAGTGGTTTAGGTACAGAAAGGGAAATGTCTTTATAAATAAAGATTTCCTTTATAGGTGTAAATTTCTTTTTTTTAGAATTTATTTATTTATTATGATTATTGTTTTACATTCTAAGATGCTGTTGCAGAGCAGTGGGAGAGGGAGAAGGGGAGGGGAGAAGAGAAATGGAGATGGAGGTGGGGGCAGGGCTGGTCCATGGCCGGCTCCTTTGCTAGCCTGGTTGTAGAGGGTGAGGGGTGGTGCATGGCTGTGGCCCTTGGCCTCTCACACCCTGGCTCAGGGGGCCAGGAGGCTTCTGGTGGAGGCACAGTTGTCAGTGGGTCATTGGGCTGGATGCAGAAATGGGGGTGGTGTGGCTGAAGCCCTCAGGCTCCCCTCAACCCTGCTTTGGAGCCTGGGGGGCTTCTGGTCCTTCTAGGTTTTATAGGTGTTCTTTGGTGGTGTTAGACTTTTACTGGTTAATATCAGAACTTTGTCTCTGATCTGCGGGTGTTCTGTTTTTTCTTTCAGTTCTGTGTTGGATTATTTGCTGTTCCTACCACTTAAACTCTTCACTGGAACTAATTTGTTTTCCTTTGCTTACTTCTAAAATGGGGGAACTTCCTGTGGGGACCAGCACTTGAGCCCTGTAGTTGAGCTAAATTGCTGCTTTGCTGCCAATTCCCTGGGGAAGGCTTTTTGTGCAGCTCAGGTTTTAATTGTTGATCTTTTAAGTACTTCTGGGTTTTGTGAAGTCCAGTACATCTGGGATGTATGGAAACTCTGGTGTGGTACTGAGTCTTTTCAACAAACTGCACCCCCTGCAGTTCTATATTCCTGACCAGTTTCTACTGAGTGGTACTGTGCTGATTTGAGGGCAGATCGGCTGTCCATACTGTGCCCCAGTGTTCCACTGCTGGGCCTGTGTCCCCTACCGCCTGCACTCCAAACACCTCCCATGGGACAGGCCCTGTGCCGGTCCCTTGTGAGGACTCACTGGCCTCTGAGTGGCTCCTTTTTTCAGTTGTCTGTGACCCCTCACTCCTATGTGGGTCCATGGGAACTGTGTAAGTGGTCTGGCTGGACTGTGGGCTACCAAGGCCGTCTTCTCCCCTGAAACCTCCAAGCAACTTCACATGAAGGGCACAGTTGTGTTTTTTGCAAGCTCTTGCTCCTTGTGCTTACCAGGGCCAGCCTTGAAATGGCCAGCACTTGAAATGGTGGGAGTGGTCCCTTCTTTCTCTCATCGTGGCTTCTCCTGCTGTCTTGAACTCTTTAGGTCTCTCCACCTCTTCCCCTGAGCTCTAGTAGCCCCAGCTTGACATTCGTTGCTTTTTCATAGTTGTAAATTGGTTGATTGTGGGAGAGAGCGATGCTAGGGACTGTCTATTATGCCATCTTGATTCTCCATCCTGGTAGATGTAAATTTCTTTTACAAAGAGTTTCAAAATAGCTGACTAGATGGCCTGGATTTTTTTTTTAATTTTTATTTTTGTTTATACATATTTATTTGGTAAAGAGTTGACTATCAGTATTTGTATATAGTATGTGATGATCAAATCAATATTATTAGCACATTCATCATTACAAATCATGATTACTTTTTGTGTCTCTTACACAATTACTACCTAGTCCCCCTTCTCCATACCCTTTCCTACCTCTAGTAACCATAGGTCTGTTCTCTCCTTCTGAAAGTTCAACATTTTATTATGGTCTTTCTTTCTTTCCTTTTTTTTTTTTAACTTCTGCTTATGAGTGAGGATGTGGTATTTCTCTTTCTGTGTTTGGCTTATTTTACTTAATATAATTTTCTCTGAGCTATTCCATGTTGCTGCACATGGCAGAATTTCATTCTTTTCATGGCTGAGTAGTATTCCACTGTATACATATATACCACATTTTCCTTATACAATCATCCATTAATGGACCTTTAGGCTGCTTCCACATCTTTTCTATTATAAATAGATCTGGGATGAACATGGGAGTGCAGGTATCCCTTTGACATGATGCTTTCTATTCCTTTGGGTATGTACCCAGAAGTGGGATTGCTGGATCATATGGTAGTTCTATCCCTCCATACTGTTTTCTGTAATGACTGTACTAATTTCCAGTCCCACAAACAATGTAGAAGAGTTCTCTTTTCTCCACATCCTCGCCTGCATTTGTTATTCTCAGTCTTTTTGTAATAGCCTGTCAAAATGGATTAAAGACTTAAATATAAGACCTGAAACTATAAAACCCCTAGAAGAAAACATAGAGGAAAACACTTCAGGATGTAGGACTGGGCCAAGACTTTATGAATAAGATCCCCAAAGCACAAGAGGCAAAAGAAAAAAATAAACAGATGGGATTATATCAAACTAAAAAGCTTCTTCACAGCAAAGGAAACAATCAGCAGAGTGAAAAGACAACATACTGAATGGGAGGAAATATTTGCAAACCATGCATCTGACAAGGGATTAATTTCCAGAATATACAAGGAACTAAAACAATGTAACAGTAAAAAACCAAAAAATCCAATTAGAAAAATGGGCAAAGGAGCTGAATAGACATTTTTCAAAGTAAGATATATAAATGGCAAATAAGTACATGAAAAAATACTCAACATCACTAGTCATCAGATAAATGCAAATCAAAACCACATTGAAGTATTACTTAGTTCCTTTATTGTGCATGTTCTTTTAGGCTAGAGGTAGTAGCTGCTTTTTTTGTATCTGCCACTTCTTTTAGTAGTTAAATACCTTCTAATAGTTAATAATTCTTTATATTACATTTTCTTTGTTCAAATGAGTGTTCTGGTTTTTAATCCCCTGATTGGACTGTGGTGAATGTACTGTATCCCATTTTCTATCATGCTATTCAAAGTAAATATAAATATCAAAATGATAAATTTACTATCACAAATAAAAATAATTTCCCCCTTTATTATATAATGAAAATCCATTGTGTTTTACTTTTTACTTTTGTTTGAGAAAACTCAGTGTACACAATACATTTCATCAAAAAATAATGGAATCCTTATACCAGGTTTGGCAAACTTTTTCTATAAAAAGCCAAGTAGTAAATAGTTTAGGCTTTGTGGGTCATATGGGCTCTGTTGCAAGTACTCAACTCTGCTTAAGCAGCCATAAATAATACTAAAATGAATAGGAGTGGCTGTATTCCAGTAAAACTTTGTTTACGAAAACAGGCTGGATTTGGCTATAAAGTTGTCATTTGCTCACCCCTGATTTAGATATTAATCTCATTATACAGATTCACAGTAAAAATATCACATTGAATATGATTTGTGAAATGTATTATTCTTATTTTAAAGCCATGGAGTTATAAAAAATGTAGAGTTTAATGGACTTTCAAGTTAATTTAAAATGTTTTCATTTAAGAAGGGTGCAGAGCTTGATAGAGCCTTAGCTTTGGAATCAAAATTTTGTTTAAATACTAACTCTACAATTTTCTGTGTGCCCATGGGTAGTATAATTTTTCTCTCCAAAGTTTATTTTCCTCTTATGTAGAATGAAGATACTAATACTTTGCCTTAAAAACATATGAACATGATTAGTAGTCACAAAAATTGAATGAATGAGTAGTCTGTGGAGTATATTTCTTTAGACAGTAGAAACAAAAAGGGTAATTAGAGATAAAGCTTGCCTTTAAGAATATAATACTAATTTTGAGAAATAGAACAGATATATACTGATAGTCTACATACAGGATCAACTGAGTTATGTAGGTGTATTATGAAGTCTACTATTTTATTACTGGTTAAATATTATATCCCTTAAATATTTGTTTAATATTAATTTAGAGAAGTTGCTGAGCACTGTGTTGAGGAAGGGATCTGAGCCAAAGAAGAAAGAACAGCTGGTGCTATATGTAGTTTAACTACCCTAAATAGACTATTTTAAAAAAGAAAAGACTGAGATACCTGTATTTGTCAAAGTCAAGTGCTATCTATTATCAGTTATCATAGGGACTTGATGGTAAGTTGACTCTGAGAAAATAAAGTTAAGTTTTTTCATACTCCAATTTTTGGCTGTATTGCTTATATACATGTACACATACACAGTTATTACACATATGTATTTGCATGTAGTATATGTATATACATATATAATTATACATTTCAATATATATTTGCAATGTGTAGCACACATATGACAAAGAATGTACAGAAAACATATTTTCAGGGGTCAATTAACTATCACAAAGACAGCCACTATGCAGTTATCACCCAGCTGAAGAAATGGAATATTGCCAGCACACATTCTCTCTCCCCTTCACTATTCTCTTCCAACAAACAGTAGTACCAGTTTCTAATATGACCCTTTATTTTTGCCTTTATTACCCTTTAGTTTTTGAATTTCATATACATGAAAACATACAGTATGTATTATCCTTTAGAGAGTTCTTTGGATCAGTATTAGGTTAGTGATATTCGAATATATTTGTTATCTTTAGCTGTAGGTATTTTTTTTTCCTGACCATGTAGTGCTCCATTATATAAATATGCTGTCAGTTAAATATCCATTTTTCTGCTGATGGACAGTTGAGCTTTTTCCCAATTCCCAGAATATTGCTGCTATGAACAATTTTTTTATATGTCTTATGGGGCATATATGTATAATTGTTTTGATATATACTGAGTGGAATTCCTGGGTCATAAGCTGTGTATTTCTTAAACATACTTAGTCATTTTCTATGGATATTCCATGTGTTCTTAAACAAAACTACTCTGCAGATGTTGGGTGCAGTGCTCTATATATTGCAATTGGGTCAAGTTCACTATTCATATTGTCCACATTTTCTCTGTACCTACTAATTGTCTGTTTTGTTTCTTTGTTCTATTAGCTCATGAATAAGCTGCATTAACTCTGTAAAGATTTATCTATTTCTTTTCATATTTCTGTCATTTTTTTCCTCTTATACTTTGAGACAACGAAATTAGGTGTATACAAATGAATATTTATTATATTTTTATTCTGTGTAACCCTGGTGAGCTAATATTTTACCATTTGATGTCTGTCTTTATTTCTAATAATGATTTTTAGTATTTATTTTCATACTGATAAAACTTATGAGTCTTCTTCTTGTTACTTTTTGTATTCTATATTTTTTTTCCAAGCTTTAAACTTAACCTTGCTGTACTTTTATAACTTAGACATTTTTCTGGTAAGGAATGTATTGTTTTATTCAGTCCTATCTTTTCTTTAATTAGAGCACTTAGTTTAGTTATAAGTAATATAATTATTAATATATTTATGTTTAGATCTCTCGTGTTCCTGTTTTGCTTTCTATTTATCCCTTCTTTCTCTTTTCCCTCATATTTCACTTCTTTTGCATAAATTACATATTCATTTGGTTTTATTTTCTTCTCTCTGAGTGAAGGTTTTTATTATTATTATTATTCTTTTTGTGGTACTTTAGGAATACATTATTTTGACTTAGTCTAATATTAACTGATACTTTTACCTTATGCTTAAAAATTCCAAGGTATATCCAACACTTTAATTTTATTTACCACTACATTTCCAGCTATTAGTGTGATTGGTGTTATATATTTTAATTCTCTCTCTCACTATGTATGTGTGCATGTGTGTGCATATATATATTATATATGTAATATGTATATTACTCCTAAGATATTTTTATTATATATAGTGAATGTTTATTTAGATTTACCCTGATATCGACTACTTTTGCTCTTCATTTTTCATGCACCTCTGATCTTTCCTCTGAGATTATTTTTCCCCTCCTTGAAAAATACTCTTTGTTATTCATTTTGTCTGTTGGAAAAATTCTCAATTTTTATTTATATACAGATACACTTATTTCACATATATTCTTGAAGATGTGTATTTTATCATTTTGTTTTTCTGAATATAGAATTCCAGATTTGTATTTATTTTATTTCAGCACTATAAAGGTAGCATTTCTTTTTTCTTTAATTTTATTATTCTTGTTGAGAATTCAGCTCTTTCTCTAATTGTTGCTCCTTGGAAAAAAAATTTTTTGTGTGTTTTTAGCATCTTTGACTTATTATTCCTATCTCAAGTTTTCAAGAATATTAGTAAAATAAGTATATAACAATTTGCTTTGATCTCATTGATTTTCTTGCATTTTTTTTTGTCTTTCATCATTGGATAATTTTCACTCACTATCTCTTTGAGTATGCTGCTGCTTCTTTCTCTCTTTCTGAGACTTCAGTTATACATATGTTAGACTGTCTCACTATATATTCCATTTGTCTAACCCAGCTGTTTTGCCTTTTTCTTTCTTTTTTCTCTAGGATTTATTAGGATGTTTTATTTTGACCTGTCTCCAAGGTCACTCATTCTCTCTTCAACTATGTCTAAACTGTTAAGTCCTATCATTAGATTATCAATTTCAGTTTTTATATCTTTCAGTTACAGAATTTCTTCTTTGTTTTATAGAATTGGCTTGGCAACTCTAATATTTGGAGCTTCTATAAATAGGCTTCTATTATACGTTGTTTCTGCTGGATTTCCTTTGTGTATTCTTGTTTTTGTGTGTTCTTGCTTATTTGTGATTATGTGTATTTGAAGCTTTTTGAAATAATTTGAAGATTACTTAAAGTTGTCCTGTTGTCCTTGAAAGTACCAGACTATATTCATTTAGTTCACACTTTCTCCTAAGATATATCATTTCCAAATATCAACCAAAAAATATGCTGAGGTTTACAAGAGTAACACCAAGAGGGTGTGTCTGAGGCCCTTGGCCCTCCCCCTACCCCAGCTTGGGAGCCCAGGGAGCTTCCTGTCCTTCTAGGTATTATAGTTGTTCTTTGGTGGTGTTAGACCTTTACTGGTTAATATCAGAAATTTATCTCTGATCTGTGGGTGTTTTCTATTTTCTTTCAGTTCTGTGTTGGATTATTCTCTATTCCCACCACTTAAACTCTGCACTGGAACTAATTTGTTGTCCTTTGCTTACTTCTAAAATGGGGGAACTTCATGTGGGAATGAGCACTTGAGCCCTGTGGTTGAGCTAAATTGCTGGTTTGCTGCTGATTCTCTAGGGAAGGCATTTTGTGCAGCTCAGGTTTTAACTGTTGATCTTTTAAGCACTTATAGGTCTTGTGAGATCCGATACACCTGGTTTGTGTGGAAACTCTGGTCTGGGCCTGAGTCTTTTCAGCAAATGCACTCCCCTGCAGTTCCATATTCCTGACCAGTCTCCACTGAGTGGTCCTGTGCTGATTGGAGGGCAGATCATCTGCTGTCCATGCTGTGCCCCAACATTCCCCTGGTAAGCCAGTCTCACCAACCCCCACATTCCAAACACTTTCCATGAGGTAAGCCATGCGCTGGGCCCTTGCAATGACTCACCGCCCTTTAAGTGGCTTTTTTCTTTTTAGTTTTCTGTGGCCCCCCACTCCTATGTGGGTCCTCGTGAACCTCGTTAGTGGTCTTGCTGGCCTGGGGGCCACAAAGGCCCTCTTCTCTCCTGAAAACTCCAAGCAACTTCATACAACGGGCACAGCTGTGGTTTTTGCTAACTCTTGTTCTGTGTGCTAACCAGGGCCAGGCTTGAAGTGGCTGGAGCTCAAAATAGTCAGAGCAGTCCTTCTTTCTCTCATTGTGGCTTTTCCTGCTTTCATGAAATCTGTAGGTCTCTCTGCCTCTTCTCCTGAGCTCTAGCAGCCCCAGCTGGGCATTCATTGCTTGTTTAATAGTTATAAATTGGTTGATTGTGGGAGAGGGTGGCAATGGGGACCATCTTTTCCATCATCTCTATCATAAGCCCAGCATTTCAATATATTTTCAATGGTAATTGAGATGGGGTAGTGATCTGGGAATTACACAAACCTATAGACTTTCTTATTTACACTAATGTCAATCCATAGTTGTGGGGATTCCATATAGCTTAGTAAACATATTCATAGTATTTTAGCACCTCTATTGTCCAGATTTAAGGTGGATGACTAGTAAGTCAGGTGTATTTTCTTGCTTAACGAAAGTAGTAAATAGGACTAAATCATCTTATATAAGAAAGGAATAAAGCTACCTGGAGGGATCTTTCAGAGAGTAGGAAGAGATGAGAGAGTGAGAGAAAGAGAGAAAATGAGAATGATGATTTAACAGCTGCCATCCCTTAGGGAGAGGAATTTCCTAAAGTTTTTTTAAGTTTTGTGCAATTTCAATTTTATTTTTTTGTTCTCACCAAAAATCTTCCAATGCTGTCATCACAGAGAAATGATAAATTTTTTTGATGGTGAATGTGCTAATTGCCATGATTTGGCTGTCACACATTGTATGCATATATTGAAATGTAATTCTGTACCACATAAATATGTACAATTAATACATGTCAGCTAAAAAATAAATTAAAAAAAACACCTTCCAAAAAACCTACTTATTTCATATTACTTTATGAGTTCTGTTTTATTGTTGGTTTGTATGGCTTTTATGTTTTTTCTTTTTGCTTACTTGTTGTTTTGTTATAACATTTAAGACTGGACAATAGGAAGATGCTATACAAGAGTAAGGCTACCCATAAACACTCCATTCCATTTTTGTTATATTTATTTCCCTCTGATTTATCATGTATGTCATTAAAAACAAATAAACAAATCCAAAATTCTTTAGAAAGTCTATTTCAGTAACCAAAGAATGTTAAGAGAACATAAATATAAATCTCCCAAACACAATTTATTTTAGTTTTGCTTTGGTTAATCAGATATCCTAATTATTAAATTCATAATATACATGACGTAAAGAAATCTCACTCTATTTGCAAAAAACTATAAAGAACTGTGTGGCTGTAAGTTATAACAATTATTTGTGAAAGACCAGACAATGAACAGGCAGATTCATACAATTAGGCAAAAGAGTTTATTCCATTCACTAAGTATGAAATAATATCTAACATTTATTGAATGCCTATTATGTGCCCCATATTTTGCTAAATGCTTTATAGGTGAGTTTATTAATCTTCTCAAAACCTTAAGTAGTAGATTACATATTGGCATGCAAACTGATGAAGTCTACCTAAGGAAACACTGTTATTATAATCATTACTATAAATTGGTTTATTTTTTATGCAGAGAAAATTTAAAAAAAGAAAAGATTTTTTAAAAATCCCATCTGATTCTATTAAATTAAGATGGAATCATTATTACATTTCTCACAGTTTTGGAAATTTTGAGTATCTGTATCAATTTAAATAATCACCTCAGATGAGGCTCATACATTCAGTCAACAAATATTTGTTAACATTTACTATGTGCCAGACTTTGGAGCATGTTGATTTTTAGGTTAAATACAAGTCCCATTCTTATGAGACTATTTAGCAAGCAATGTATACCAATTCAAATAATTATGGTAGAAAATTGTAATACATTTTTATTATAGGGAAGTTTTATAACAGAGGAAATAAAAGGTGCTAAGGGAGCAGAAGTAGAAGGACTTAACCTATTCTCAGGATTCAAGAAATACCTCCCTAAGGAAAAGACAAAGCTAAATCACCCATAAAGGCAGAGATGGGTGATGGGTATAACCATCAGGAGAAGCAACAGGTGGAAAATCTGAGAGGTGAAAGTATGGCATATTTGAGAGATCTGATGAAATTAGGCATTGCCAGAGAATAGTTTGAGGGAGTTGAGTGGCTTCCGGATGTTAAAGAAGGAGATATGAAGAGGAAAGATCATTAGAGCCTCATTGTCATAGTAAGGAACTGATGTTTTATCATAAAGGTAATAGAAACTATTGAAAGCTTTTAAGCACAGAGAGATAATCCAATAAGGGAGTTATAAAGATTACATAGCTAGATGAAAAACAAATTAGGAGAGAGATATACTGAATATAGTGAAACACTTTATAAAGCTGGTATTAGGGGAAAGACGTTAATGACTTGGGTTAGGGTAGCAGAAATGGGGACACGAAGTAGTGGATTGACTTGACAGCAATTTAGGAAACGAAATGATAGGATAAAGTGATTTATTGGTACAGTGGATGCTGTACCATTCAACTCCACTTTCTGGGAATGCTAATGCTAAAAAGCCACAACTTCAGCTAGAAAGAGCTCCCTTCCCCAAGGTTGCACTCTTTCCTGGGGGTGGCTCATATCCAACAACTAGTCAGTATTAGTTCAGGGGTTCAGGAATATCATAGAACTAGTTGAGGTTTCCTTTTATAATGAATCTCAACCCAACTTTTCCCTCTACCCAATCCTGCTGCATTCTCTTCCCTTCCACAGCTGTTGATCCCAAGAGTACTCTCTAGTAAACATCTCTACACTAATTGCTTTCTTAGAGCTTGCTTCCCAGGGAACCCAAACTAATGGCCATTTGATATGGGGTGAGGGTGTGTAATGAAGAGTGATAATTTAACAGATTCCCAGATTTCTGCCTTGAAAAGTGGATAGTAGATATGTCATTTAATGACAAAAAAAAAAAAAAAATCTCAGAGTAAAGGTGTATTTAAAGAAGAAATAAGAAGTTTTAGAAGCCAGTGTGACTTTAAAAAAAAATTGATTAAACATATTCATGGGGCACAGAGCTGACCATCAGCATCTGTGCCCAAGATGTGGTGATTAGATCAATACCATCATTTAGGGTCTGTATTCCAGACATAAGACATGGATGCTGAGAGTAAAGGAGGTAGGTAAGGGAATTAAAGAGCTGAACATCTGAAATCATGACTGGGTAGATAGGAAAATAAATTGACTAGAATATGAAAACACATTATAAACTCTAAATTTCATTGTGAAAAAATCATAATTAGGCACATGTTTTATGAAGATTCTTGTAAAAATGAGAGGAGTTATAAAAAGACACCATGACCACTTTAATTTTAAACCTCCTTTTAACATGAGGTCTAAAGTTCAATTTATTGGTGAGAATATCTTCTACCCTACACTCTCTATCTTGAAACCCGTTGAACATGTGTCTGCAGAGCTCAAATTTAACCAGCTAGGAGGGACCAAGAAAGCATTTCAATTTACTTGACAGACCTCTAACAAAAAGAATACATCTCAAAATAAATGTCTCGATGAAAAAAGAATTGCAGTACAGTGTAGTTTGATCCTGTCTTTTAAGGTCAAGAACATATTTTGGCTTTTGTGTGATCCTCAATTTAAAACATCTGTCCTTATTAATGATGTGGTAAACAGGGTCATTTAATATTTGGAACCAAATGATTGGTTGCCCTAGATGCTAACAAAGAAGACACTCTTTAGGTTTTTCTTTGGATCTGCTTTGCAGAGAAATAAATCCATCTTTGCTGTACTGAGAATTGCCTGGTTAGAAGATCGTTGCTGAACAGAAAACTATCTCAGTCACTCCCGACTTATTTTTAATTGGCCAGAAACTAGATCACAGACCTAATTTTCTAACTCAAGGAAAACAAAATAAAACCTGTGGCTGAGAATCCTTTATCTGAGTGCATAAAATGTCATTTTTCAGTTTTTTTCTGAAAGGTATTAGATACACAAAGTTAAAGATAGTAATCATGGTCACACAGAAGCTCAGAGTCAACACATGGCACTTATTAATACAGCAAATACGTATCTGTCTACCATGAAAAAATTGATATGGACCATATTCTCACAGTTTTAGGAAGTAAAGTCTCTGTGCTGAACATCTTCTGTTTGCTCCTCTAAAGCCTTTATACACCTTTGTCTACCTGCACTTTGCTCAGAGAGGCTGACCTTATAATCAACAATAACTGGCTCCTTTGTCCTGAAGCATTCAGCTGTTTTTGACCAATAGGAGGCACTTCCAGGAAATCTAGTGAGTAGGTGGGAAGTAAATTCAGGGTTTGATTCCTCTCACCAGTCTTCCTCAGGAATTGCTATGGGCAAGATCTTTAGGTGTAAGGTCACAGTTCCTGTCAGATGGCCTTTTCTCTTTCTACCCAAATCTACTCCCTCACTTTACTCCCACAGGACGCAGTATGCTAACAGTACTCCACTGTTACTAGTCCTAGGATACAAAGCTATTTCTTACAGTTTTCCTAAACCAGATCCACAGTATTGCCAAAAGTCCCTTTACAAAACCCTCCTCCAACCACTCAGTCTGAGTGTGCCATTTTTCCTCTTCTGGAGACGCCAACTACACTCCTCAGATAAAGGTCAATACATTACTCAAAATTGTTCTTCAAATCTCCTCATAATGTTGTAATCAAAGGTAAGATTTAATCAATCTGGAATGATATTTTTAGTCTTTTGAAACACATTACCTAGGCTTCTAAATATATGTATATATATATATATAAAATTCACTATAAATTGGGATTTATTTTTTAGTGCCTAATATATGCATATAACTGGACACAAGATGAATCAAATGTTAAATCAGCCTCAAGAGCTAGAGTAGGAAACAAGAGCATTCCACACAGAGGTATAATGTGAGCTGGGAAGTATATTTAAAAATGTGGATGGAAGGATTTGGAAATTCAACAAATGTCCCACATTCTGATTATCAATTTTATATTTGATTTTGTTTTCAGTGCGTCTTTTGATCTACTTTACTTTATGGTCTGCATTTGTTTTGTTTTACGTGATTTTGTTTTCATGTTTTTCTGGTAATTTGGCTAGATATATTTTGATTACAGTTATTTTTTACTTAAAACTCTTTCCTAATTTATAAGCTTTGAGAATTATTTATTATCTCCCTCTTTGATAGTTTGACAAATTTATGTACAAATGTCTTCCTACCTCCTATGCTTACTTTCATCAACTCTATTTTTATTGAGTGGTATATTTACATTGTAAAGATTTATAACTTTACATCCTCTTCAATAACCATAATTCTTGCAGTGACATCAGTAAGACAGTAGAAGAGTTTTCTACTGTCATCTCCTGCAGAAGCATCAATTTTGACAACCATCCATAAATAAGAGTACTTTTGTGGGAGTCTGGGAGTCCATCAAAGAAGTTCCAGCATATGGTTGGAGCAAAAAATCCAAGAATAGACACGTTGAAGAGAGTAAAAAGAATAGTTTTACTTTCTTTGCATCACCCCTCCCTCGAAGCAGCACAGCTCAGTACTAAAAGTGGCCCTCTTGGCCCATCATTTCTCCCATGGGGGAAAGCAAGAGCAGCCAGCTTCCCCAGATGTTTGGGATGCTGCCCCAAAAGCCCACTTTTTTCTCACTCCACCCAGAATATGAAAGTAATTAGCACAGTGGTGTGGTGGGGAGAGAATGGGAGCAGAAAAGATAGGTTGAAAATCACAGCAACCAGGGCTAAGAACCCAACAAAGGGCTATGGATACTACTAACTACTTCAAAGACCCAGTCAGCCTCTTGAAATGAGCAACTTGAGGTGGTTCACCTGCAGTTTACATCATCTGGCCCATGAGCACTGAGATACTACATGTGCCTCACTATTCACCCTTGTGGCCAGCTCTCTGTGTTCACCCCTAAGAAATGTGAGTGCAAGCCTTTGCAGATGCTCACAAGCACATGAAGAAAACTGGCTTGACTCTTGAGGATTATGAGAAAGCACACAAGCTTGGGCACTTCAGGGGACACCTGAGGGAAAACAACTGGGAGGCTCTTAGCACCCAGAATGACTTTACAGGATCAAGAGAAGGCATAGAATTATAAGAAACCTACCCCCCAAATGGAACAAGAGGTGTGGAGGAGATGCATTGTGTTCAACTTCTTTGAAGCTTAAATCCCCATTGTAAACATTGAGGGTTGGAAATCTTATGATAACTGAAAGGTGGGGTCTTGAGGAGGTGATTAGATTGTAGGACCATGCTGTAGTCACTAGATTAATAATGGTGGTCAGGGGCATGGCTCTGAGGGCTTTAAAAGGAGAGCATGTGAGAGTCTCTCTCTATTTCTGCTTTGCCATTTTCTGCCATGTGAGACCACTGCATTGTTATAAAGCCACCAGCAAAGACCCCCACCAGATGTGTTCCCTGGACTTTGGACTTCCAAGCCTCTGAAAGTGTAAGAAATAAATTTTCTTTTCTTATAATTACCTAGTCCTAGGTATTTTTTATAAATAACAGAAATGGACTAATACATGTATCAATAGGAAAGGTCTAAGAGAAACTCAGAATCCCTAACAGGACTGACTGGTGAAGGTGTTTCTTTCTCAAAGCCAGTCAATAAAGACTGGAGGAATTATTTATTCAAATGCAATGACAGAAATGCAAGACTTCAATGAAATTGAAAAATCAAGAAAGCATTACACCATCAAAGGAACGCAATAATTTTCCAGTAACTGCCCTCAAAGAAATGATCTATGAATTGCCTGAAAAAAAAAATCAAGATAATTGTTTTAAGAAAGCTCAGCAAGCTACAAGAGAACACAGATAGATAATTCAATGATATCAGGGAAACAATACAGACAATCCCTTACTTATGATTGTTCAACTTAAAAAATTTTAACATCATGATGGTGCAAAAGAAATCCACATTCAGTAGAAACCATACCTTGAATACCCATACAACCATTCTGTTTTTCACTTTCAGTAATCACTAAATTACATGAGAAATTCAACACTTTATTATAAAATTTTCTTTCTATTAGATGTTTTTGCCCAACTGTAGGCTAATGTAAGTGATCTGAGCACATTTAAGTTAAGTTAGGCTAAGATGTGATGTTTGGTGAGCTAGGTGTATTAAATGCATTTTCAATTTACAATATTTTCAATTTACAATGAACTTATTGGGATGTAACCTCATTGTAAGTTGAAGAGCATCTGTACCTGAAAAAATGAAGTTTAGCAAAGAGATAGAAATCATTTAAAAACAACTCAGAAATTCTAAAGCTGAAAATACAATGAATAAGATAAAAAGTGCAATAGAAATTGTCAACAGTAGACTTGATCAAGCATAAGAAAGAATCTGTGCACTCAAAGATAGATCATTTGAAATTATCCAGTCAGAGAAGAAAAAGAAAAAAAGAGTGAAAATAAATAAAGAATGTGTATGGAATTTATGGGACACCATCAAGAAAATTAATGTATGGATTAAAGGAGTTCTAGAAGGAGAAAAAAGAAACAAAGGAGCAGAAAGCTTACTTAAATATAATGGCTATGCACCTTCTAAATAATGGCACAGATATGAGCATCCAGTTTTATGAAGCTCAAAAGTCCCCAAACAGGTTTGACTCAAAGAGGACTTCATCAAGACACATTATAATCAAAATTTCAAATATCAAAGAAAAAGAAGTTTGAAAGCCTCAAGTGAAAAGGGGAAGCATCACATACAAGGGAAATACTATAAGACTGTCAGAAGATTTCTCAGCAGAAACCTTACAGGCTTGTATAGAATGGTCAGGTGATATATTCAAAATTCTGAAATAAAAACCTGCTGGCCAAGAATATTTTACTTAGCCAAGATGTCCTTCATAAATAAATGACAGATAAAGATTTCCTCAGACAAACAAAACCTGAGGAAGTTCATTACCACCAGACCTGACTTAAAAGAATGCTAAAAATAGTTCTTCAAGGTGAAAAAGGAATGCTAATTAGTAACATAAAAACATATGAAAGTATAAAACTTGCTAAATATATATGTTAAAAGTAAAAATATATAGTCAAATTTATAATACTCTAATACTGTAATGGTGGTCTGTACATCACTTATAACTCTAGTATAAAGGTTAAAGGACAAAGGTAGTAAAAATAACTATAGCTACAATAACGTGTTAATAGATACACAATATAAAAAATGTAAATTGTGAATTCAAAATCATAAAATATGGAAAGGGGTTATAAAAGTGTAGAATTTTTATATGTAATCAAAGTTAAGTTTTAGCTTAAAATGGACTATTATAAGACATTTTATGTAAGCCTCAGGGCAACCAGAAAGCTGAAATATATAGTAGATATACAAAAAATAAACAGAAAGGAATCAAATCATACTTTTAAAGATAATTATTAAAAAATGAAGGAAGACATCAGGAGCAAGAAAAGAAACCAAGGAATTATAAAACAGAGAGAAAAAATTAACAAAATATCAATGATAAGTCATTATCTATAAATAATTACTTTAAATGTAAATGGATTAAATTCTCCCATCAAAATACATAGTGACTGAATGAATTAAAAAAAAAAAAAAGAACCACATACTGCCTACAAGAAACACATTTCAGCTTTAAGGCCACACACAGGCTGAAAGTGAAGAGGTATTTCATGCAACCAAACAGAGAAGGGGTAGCTATATTTATACCAGACAAAATAGACTTTGAGTCAAAAACTGTAACAAGAGACAGAGGAGATCATTGTATGATGATAAAGGGGAAATTCATCAAAATGGTATACAAATAATAAATATAAATGCACCCAACATCAGAGCACCTAAATGTATAAAGCAAATATTAGCAGATCTAATGGTAGAAATAGCAATAAAATAAAAATAGGGAAGATCAATACTCCATTTTCAACAATTAAAATTTATCTAGACAGAAAATAAAACAAGAAACAGTGGACTTCAACTGCACATTAGATAAAATGAAGCTATGAAGATATCAGACATAAACAGCAGCAATATTCCCTCCAACAGCAGCAAAATAGTCATTCTTCTCTAGTGCACACATAACAGTTTCAAGGATAGTTTATGTGGTAAGCCACAAAAAATGTCTTAACAAATTTTAAAATACTGAAATTATATAAAGTTTATTTTTTCTGACCACTATGATACAAAACTAGAAGCCAATAATAGAAGAAAAACTAGAAAATTCACAAATATGTAAAAATTAACAGATTTCTGAACAATAATAGGTAATAAAAAAAATCAAAAGGGAAATAAAAAAATAAAATGGAACAAAAGAAAATTGAAGCACAACATACCAAAACTATGAGATGTACCAAAAACTGTTCTGAGGCAAGTTTATAGTGATAAGTGCTTATTAAGTATTAAGGAAAAAAGATCTCAAATAAGCAGAAATAAATGAAATTAAGACTAGAAAAACAATAAAAATGAGCAACCGAACTAAGCATCATTTTTTTGAAAGGATAAACAAAATTGAAAAATCTTTAGCTAGACTGAGAAAAATAGAGAGAAGACTGAAAATCAGTAATGAAAGAGGAGACATTTTAGCTGATACTGCGTAAATACAAAGAACTGAAAGAGACTCCTATGAACAATACCAACAAATTGGAAAACCTATAAGATATGGATAAATTCCTAGAAAAATAAAACCTACCAAGACTAAATCATAAAGAAATAGAAAATTTAAGCAGACCAATAATGAGTACATAAAAAAATCTCTCAATAAAGAAAAACCTTGGACCAGATGACTTTACTCATGAATTCTCCCAAAGAAGAACTAATACTGATCCTTCTCTTCCAAAAAATTGGGGAGGGAATACTTCCAAATTAATTTTATGAGGCTACCATTATCCCGATAACAACGCCAGACCAGACGCTACAGGAAAAAAACAAAAACAAAAACAAAAAACAAAAAACTACAGGCCCTGATAAATATAGATGCAAAAACCCTCAATAAAATACTAGCAAAGAAAACTTAACATTATATTAAAAGGCTCATACACCATGATCAAGAAGGATTTATCGCTAGGGTGCAAGGATGATTCAAAATACACAACAATCAGTCAGTGTGGTAAATCACATTAACAGGATGAAGGATAAAAATTATACGATCATCTCAATAGAAGTAGAAAAAGCTTTCAGAAAAAATTAACATTCTTTCAAGACACAGCCTCTCAACAAATTAGGTATAGAAGGAATGTACCTTAATAGAATAAAGACTGTATACAGGAACTTCTGGATAGCTGGACAGGTGGAGGTTCCTTACGGATGGCACATCTGGGTAGGACATGTACGCTCTGACTCCCTTCCCCATGCCTCACCCTATGCATCTCTGCATCTGTATCCTTTGTAATATCCTTTATAATAAACTGATAAACGTACATTAAGTGTTTCTCTGAGTTCTGTGAGCCACTCACCAAATTAATTGAACCCAAGGAAGGGGCTGTAGGAATCCCAATTTACAGTCAGTCAGTCAGTCAGAAGCATGGTTAAAATAACCTATAGCTTGCAATTGTCATTAGAAGTGTGTGTGGGGGGGGCGGTTAGTCTTGGGAACTGAGGCCTCAACCTGTGGGATGTGATAATATCTCCAGGTAGATGGTGTCAGAATTAAATTGGAGGACACCCAACTGGTGTTCACTGTGGAACACCTTGCTTAGTGTGAGGGGAGAAACCCCCACACTTCTGGTATGTCAGAGCGTGATGTGAAAGTGTAATGGCAGAAACTGAATGTGTTGTTTTCACTCATTTGATGGCAGCAGTGAGATTTGCTAGTATAGCCCTGGCTCACGAAGACATGTTTTGTGAAGGAAAAGAATAAATGGTGGGGAATGAGAAACCTTTTTATTCCTGGGTGGTCACAGTATAGAGCTTCAGGTGTGCTGCAAACAATTACTAAAGGTAAACGTTACCAGTGGACTTTAGAGACGGATCTAACTCCCAGGGAGTTGGTTCACTGGGTAGATAAAGAAAAGGAAACTAATAAGGAAAAAGCAAAATATTCAATTCCTTTGTTGTTGTTATCTGTAGTAGCTAAAATGAAAATAAAAGAGAGTGCTGGGTCAAACCTTGATGCTAGACCAAGGTCAGATTTCAGTGAGTCTGAGCTTTGGCTACTAGCCTCAAAGCCACACCACCGCCCACGCCCTGGGAAAAATTATGCAGGAAAACAGAAAGTACCTCTAAGACCAGGGGTTACTAGGTCTCAACGTGGTAGTGTATATGGGGAAAGAGCAAAACAAAGTAACTATTGGAACCAGAAGATGTAGTGGGAAGGAATTATTTCATTTTGTAGGTTGATATCACCCCTTTCCTGAGGAACCTTTACTAACATGGATTCTGAGAGAAACTAATTTAGGAGTGGTGTCTTTGGTTTTAAATGCTACAGAGTGGAAAACCATGTTCAGATTGATGCATAATCCACAGCTAAATACCGAATAATTGCAGATGGACATATATGATCCAGACAGACAGGAGGATATTCCTGAAGGAAAAGCCGGCCTCCTAGACTGGATAAAAGCTACTGTAAGGTCTGTTTACTCTGAGAAGGGGGTCTGTCCAACTCCCCTTATAAATGCCAAGGGGAATACCAAAGGAGAAGCAGCAGATATGCTTTGTATGCAAACCTGGCCTTATGATGACCAGGATATTCACCTGCTGAATATGCCCCTTACCCAGGTCATGGTGGATGCTGTTGTTAAGGATGCTCCTCTAATATGAATGCCCCATATAACCTTATTGTTGCCCAATTGAAAGACCGTCAGGGAAGCCTTATTGAATTTGCTCTCTCAGCTCTCCTTCTTGGGTCTTATAGATGAGAATACAAAATTAGTTTAATTAATAGGAGAATGGTGAAAGGCAGAGGGAAGAGTCAAACAACTACTCCCGGTAAGGTGGAAGGTTTTTAAATGGTTGTTAATAAATAAGGTAAAGGGCTGGCTGGATACCCAGTTGCTTAGAGTGAGGTGGTGCTCATAACACCAAGGTCCGAGGTATGATCCCTATACCAGCCAGCCACCAAAATAAAAAAAGAAAGAAAGAAAAAGCTAAATAAATAAAACATTGATCAAGGTAAAACTAAGAGGAAAAGGAAAGGGAAGAGTAATGAGATTCATCCCATCAGGGTAAAAATCTTTAGATGGTTATTTATTAAAAAATGAGATGAATAACATGGAAATTAAAAAAAAGTATTATTATTATTATTGTTTTACATTCTAAGATGTTGTGGAGCAGCTGGGGGGGAGGGGGAGAGGGGAAAGGGGATGGAGATAAGATGGTAGGAGGAGGAAGGAGGGGAGCATGGCTGAGACCCATGTCACCCCCTCATTCTGGCAGGGGAGACCTGGGTACTTCCAGAGGTGGCTCAGTGGTTATCATTGGGCTGGATGTGCATATTTGGATGGTGTGGCTGAGGCCCTTGGACCCCCACACCCCAGCTCAGGAGCCTGGAGGGCTTCCAGTCCTTCTAGGTTTTATAGGTGTTCTTTGGTGGTGTTAAACCTTTACTGGTTAATTTCAGAAATGTGTCTCTGATCTGTGGGTGTTTTATGATTTCTTTCAGTTCTGTGTTGAATTATTAGCTGCCCCTACCACTTAGACTCTGCACTGGAACTAATTTGTTGTCCTTTGATTATTTCTAAAATGGGGAAACTTCCTGTGAGAACCAGTACTTGAGCCTTGTGGTTGAGATGCTTTGCTGCTGATTCCCTGGGGAAGGCTTTTGGTGCAGCTCAGGTTTTAACTGTTGACCTTGTAAGCACTTCCGGGTCTTGTGAGGTCTGATACACCTGGGTTGTGTAGAAACTCTGGTCTGAGCCTGAGTCTTTTCAGCAAACTGCACCCCCTGAAGTTCTGTTTTCCTGACCAGTCTCCACTGAGTGGTCCTGTGCTGATTGGAGGGCAGATCAGCTGTCCATGTTGTGCCCCAGTGTTCTCCTAGTGGGCAAGCCTCTTCCAATCCCCACTTAAAACACTTCCCATGGGAAGTGCCACAGACAGGTCCCTTGCCTTTGATTGACTCCTTTTTTGTTTTCTGTGGACCCTTGCTCATATGTTAGTGGTCTTGCTGGCCTGAGGACCACCAAGGCCCTCTTCTCCCCTACAGCCTCTGAGCAACTTCATACAAAGGGCACAGCTGCAGCTTTTGCCAGCTCTTGCTCTGTGTGCTCACCAGGGCCAGCTTTGAAGTGGCTGGGGTTTGAAATGGTCAGAGAGGTCCTTTCTTTCTCTCATCGTGGCTTCTCTTGCCTTCATGCACTCTGTAGGTCTCTCTTCCTCTTCTCCTGAGCTCTAGCAGCCCCAGCTTCATTATCATTGCTTCTTAATAGTTGTAAGTTGATTGATTGTGGGAGAGAGTGACACCAGGGACCATATTCTGCCATCTTGATCGGAAGTCTAACATGGAGATTGATGGGATTAAAACAAAGGTCTTCAAACACATTATTGAAGGTTGGATGGACCATAGCAAGCCCCTGCTAGTTCCCCAACGCTGAGGTTCCAAGCAAGTTTGCTGTATTTACTCCACTTTGGAGAAATTTAAAAAGTCAGAAGGCAGAAATTTGGATGTGAAATTGCCTGGGGTAATGTTGAAGTCAATCAAAATAAAGATTGCCAAAGGGCCAGTGTTCTTTGACTCATCTCCCTGCTGGGGACCCAAAGCCTTTTGCACAAGAGAAAGTAAAATGGTCAGGAGGTGGAAAAGAGAAATTCCTGAGACTAGAACATAAAAATGTAAGAGTTAATGGGATTATAAAAGTTGAAATATTTAAACAGACTTTATTTAAAGAAGTTGTGCCTCCTTTACTTAAATGTTTTATGGAAATTGATATTACGTGTGGATGTAGAACACTTCCCCTACTTAGTGTTATAAATGCAAAACCTGTTTATAAAGTCCTAATGAAGGACACAGTTAGGAAAGTAAGGGTTGATGGAATTAAGAAAAAAGTTTATAGTAGAGTTGGTATATTTGAACACACTTCATGTGAAGTGGTTGCCTCTCTTTTACCTGATTGCATTATGGGGGAGAACATCGTATCTGACTGGAGGATGTTTCTTCTACCTAGTCCTGTAAAACAGAAGGCATGCAAATTGTCCTTCAAGCAATTAATTGGACATGCTAAATGGGAACCAGTAAGATTGCCTAAGCCCATACAGTATAGAATAGAACTTGGAGTGCTTGTAGGAACAAATTCTCCATTTAATAACCCTTTGGGAAGCATTTGCTTGGGCTTACAGCAGAAGTCTATGACTGCCTCCCAGCAATGATTAATGGGACTTTGGACTAGAGAATGTGAATGGTTTATACAGAATCATGCTGCCTGGAGAATACAAGAAGATATTTACAAACAGGGAGGCTCTTTTCCTCTAGGACTAACTCTGGAACTGTGAGGCAGTGCTGGATTCTACTGTCACTTGGACAGTGCCCTGTAAACAGCTCTTAGCTGACCAACAAAGAGCTTCTTGGTATGAGAATAACAGTTCTAAGGAGAATGGACAACGTGCTGTTTGGGAGGATTCCATTCTGATCAAAGAAGGTAAAAACAGATCAGCTGGTGGGCTGAATTGCATGCTGTTTTTCTAGCAGTGAAGAAAGAATTGAACAGTGGTAAAAGCCCCTATGTTTGGTTTTTCACTGTGTCATGTGCAGCGGCCTCACAGTCACAGAGGAGGGCAACGAACGCTGGCCTACTAAGGGGATGGCTAGGTGAGGCACAGCCCTATGGAAATTTGAGGGGTGCATTAAAATAGGACATGAAAATGCTCATCAGAAGAGCCCCATTTCAGGTTTGGAAGGCAATTGGAACCACAAAGTGGACATTTGGGTGTGCTCCATTAAGGTGGTCACCTGGGTCCAGGAAATGAGTAAATGTGGGGAAACTAAAACAGTACAGAGATGGGCTGGATCTAGACATGTTCCTTTAACACTTCCTCAGGCACATAGTGCTAATAAGAACTGTTCATTCTGGCAGCAAATGAGACAGTGACTGCCAATGGCTATGGGGCACATTCTGTGGTGGGAAGGTTCTGATCATAGCTGGCAAATGAGACTGATGTCATAGCTCTGAGGTGCTACAAATGAGCCTTAACAGGGATAGACACTGATTCTGGACTGAGCTTTTCTTACCTGGTAGAAGATGCAGGTGCTCAGTGCTACAGAAAAAGCAGAACAGAAGATACTGCATAAATTTGGACAGCAATTGTCATCTCTTCAGACCAAGAAGCACACTTGGTCATAATGTCCAACAATGGATAGAGAGATATCCTCCTAGAGTAATAGTTTGATGAAAAGTGGAATGGGCAATTGAAACATTGGTTGTCTAAAATGGGGGGAGACAAAGGCATGAAAGGCTTGGCTTACACACCTTCATGACTGCGGACTTACGTTCAGCATGACAGACTAAAAGATTACATCCTCATTAGATATTCCTTTGTTTTCCTGGTGGATCTGGGGAAGAGGGGCTGGGGAAGAATGCTGATATGACCATGCAATTCTTGCCAAGGGAGGAGCATGCTGTATGATGCTCATAATTTTTTATTCCCTATATCACCTTCTTTTTTCTTCCCCTCACTTGATGCAGTGGTGACAGGACCAGCACTGCAACTACACGTGCTGGAAGCAGGGATGATTCCTAAGCTCGAAATTGTAAGTATGTTTTTAAACCTTATGTCAGAAATCCTAAGGGCCTGATGGGGGTGGGTTGTGCTTTCACCACATCTGAAAAAATTGGTGTTAACAGTGAACGCAGCTATATTGCATGGTGGTAAATTAAAAAGAATTATTATTAAAAACCAGAGGTTTTGGCAATAATTTTTCGAATGACACCAAAAGCAGACAAAAAACCCCCCAAAACCAAAAAAAAAATAAAAAAAATAAAAAAAAATAAAACAAAAACCCCAAAATTAAATGAATGGGAGTACAGAAAACTAAAAAGCTTTTGCACAGCAAAGGGAACAACCAACAATATGAAAGTTAATCTATGAAACTGGAGAAAACAGTTGCAAGCCATGTATCTGGATATATCTGGTAAGGGGTTAATATCCCCAAAATGTAAGAAACTCACACAATCTAATGGCAAAATAATAATAATAATGACCTGATTAAAAAATGGGCAAAGAACCTGAATTGTCACTTCTCCGAAGATATAAAAATGGCCAACAGATGTCTGAAAAGGTGCTCAATATTACTAATCACCAGGGAAATACAAAGAAAAACCACAGTATGATATTGCCTCACACATATTAGGATGGCTGTTATAAAAAAGTCAAAAGATAACAAGTGTTGGTAAGAACGTGTAGAAAAGGGAATCCTTATACACTGTTGGTGGGAATGTAATGGTACAGCCATTATGGAAAATAGTATGGAGGTTCCTCAAAAAATCGAAAATATAATTGCCATATGATACAGCAACTCTTCTAGGTATATATCCAGAGGAAATAAAACCACTGTCTCAAAGAAATGTTTGCACTCCCATGTTCATTGCAGCATTTTTCACACTAGCTGAGATATGGAAACAATCTATGTGTCTGTTGATGTATGAGTGGACAATCAAAATGTGTATATGTACATATATGTAAACAATGAAATATTATTCAGCTTTAAAAAAGAAGAAAATCCTGCCATTTGTGACAACATGGATAAAACTGGAGGATGCTATGCTAAGCAAAATAAACCATACACAGAAATACAAATGCTGCATAATCTCATTTTTATGTAGAATTAAAAAGTCTAACTCATAGGTTCAGAGTAGGATGGTGGTACCAGGGGCTGGGAGAAAGAAAGAAATGGGGAGATGTTGGTAAAATGGTACAAACTTTCAGCCATAAGATGAATAAGTTCTGGATAACTAATGTACAGCTGTAAACATAGAATCCCCCCGCCACACACACACACTTGTGCATACACTATAGAACTAACTTTGTTTTCCTTAATGATTAACTAACATTTTATGGGAAGCAAACATCCTGTTTCACCCAATACATCTCTCAAAGCAGAAAGTGGCTGTCCACCACACTTGAAGACATCTTGTCTTCCTGGTGTAATATAATTTCTTCCTTCTTCCATAATATAAATTTATGTATATAAACCCCAGACCTCAGTCAACTGGGGAGGCAGTTGGGACTTTACCCTCTGTCTCCCTGGTCAACGTCTTCTGAAGTAAAAAACATTTGCTTTAAGTTCTGTCTGGCAGGTGTGATCGGCAATCCTACTGCAGCGAGCCTCAGACCTACAAGGGTCAGGGATTCCCCCACCCCAATGGGACTTCCATGGGACTTGTTCCTCACCACAGCATGGTGACTATAATTAAAAATACTATATTGTATACTTGAAGTTTGCTAAGGGAGTAGATCTCAAGTGTTCTCACAACACCAAAAAAAAAAAGAAAAAAAGTAAGGTGATTGGTGTGTCAATTAGCTTGATTGTCGTAATTAATTCACAATGTATACATATATCAAAACATGTTTTACACCTTAGATATATACAATTTTTATTTATTAATCATATTTCAACAAAGCTGGAAAAAAATAACCATAATTTTTAAAGTTGCTTAATCTTATTTATGTTTGAAAGAATCCAGTGCTCACGGGTATTTCTTTTATATAATACATTCTTCCATTTAGAGTTATGTTGGGTTATTTTTTGGTGAATTTTGATATTATTTAATTTTAGGTGTTCTTTTTTATATCATAGGTGTAATTATTAGTATTAGATGTTGCAAATGTCTTCTCCTGTTATTTTGCCCTTCTATTAACTTTGTCTATAAAATCTGTCACAAACAAAAATTCTGAATTTTAGTGTAATCAAACTTATCAAGTACTTACCTTATGATTTGTATATTTAAATTTTTATAAAGAAATCCTATTAGCTTTATAGCTTTTTCTTTCACATTTAATTTTTAAAAACTCAGAGTTCTTAGTGCCTTTTTCAACAAATAGTGAACCAGTATCTAGAACACATCTACTAAGGTGTGCACATTTTCTTTTCCGATATGTGTTCATAGTAACCAATCTTCATTGAGCACCTACTCTATGTTCACTAGTGTTCTAAGTGCTGTACTCAACTAATCCTTACAACAACCCTTTAATGAAGGTACTGTATTAGTCCATTTTTGTGTTGCTAAAAAAGAAAACCTGAAATTGGATAATTTATAGAGAACAGAGCTTTATTTGGCTAATGATTCTGGGACAGCTGCATCTGGTGTGGGACTCAAGCTGCTTCTACTCATGGTGGAAAGTGGTAGGGAGCCAGTGGGTACAAGCAGATCTCATGGGGAGAGGAAGCAAGAGAGAGACAGAGGGGGGAGATGCCCGGGTCCTTTAAAGAACCAGCTCTCACGGAAACTAATAACCCCCCAACCTAGGGAGGGTATTAGTCTATTTGTGAGGGATCCACCCCCCCCCATGGCCTGAACAGCTCCTAATACTGCCACACTGGGGATCAGATTTTGACATGAGCTTGGGGGGACAACACATCCAAACTCAATCAGGTACTATTTTTAATTCCTATTTTATAGAACAGGAAACTGAGGCACAGAGAGGTGAGTAACTAGATCAGAGTCACACAACTATTAAATGCCAGAACCATGATTTGGGTGCTAGCCGTCTAGGTCCAGTACGTGTGCTCTTAACCCCAACATTCTACTCATCTTTATTCCATATGTGCATGGGTATTTTTCTAATTTCTCTGTTATGTTTTATTGTTTTAGTTATTTGTTCCTGAACTGTTTCCACAACATTTAAAAAAAAAATTCCTGTGCTTTTTATATATCTTGATATCTTGTAGAATGAATCTTTCTTCTTTTCCCAAATTGAAGTTACCTATTGTGAACTTTTTATTCTTCAGGGTAAATTTTAAAATAATTTTACTGTGTTCCTCAAAAAAACATTTGTGTTGAATTTATAGATTAATTTGGGGGAACATTGACATCTTTATAAGGCTAATTTTATTCAAAAATATAATTAATCTGTAACCTATATTTTATATTCTATGTATCCATTAATACTTCATAAGTTCATGCAAGTAAATTCTTTAAGTGAATTCCCATTTTTTTTCTTACTGCGAATGGTATGTAATATATACCCCAGTAAGATATTACTAACATGAACAAACTTTTAAAATTTAAAAAGATGATCTTGCATTTCTTAAATTCATCTTGTATTTAAAATCCCAGCTGAACTCTGTAATTCTAATTTTTTTAATCTATTGAGTTTTCAGCATAGTTAATTCTAGCATCTACAGATAATGCCAGCTTTGTCTCCACTTCTTATCCTTATATCACATACTGATTATTTTCCTCGTCATAGTCCTGTGTTAACCAGGCCTTTTTACCTTGTTCCTGATCTTAAAGATAATATGTCTAACTAAATATTTTTTCATAAATCCCTAGGTTTCCTATTAATTTTTGATCAAATTAAGAAAGTTTCAGTCTATTCCTAGCTTTAGGTGCTTTTTCTTAATGTAAATACTTGTTCATATTTCTCAAACGTTTTTTCTGTGTCTATTAAAAACAAACCTTTGATTTTCTCCTTTACTTCACTAATGTGGTAAGTCATCTGAATTTCTGAGTTAAATGTACTTGAGCAAAATATATTATTTTTCAGACACGTGTTTTATGCAGCATTTCATTTAGGATTTTGCAACTATAATCAGACATAGAGTAGACCTGTGATTTTTGTGCTATGCTTATTATACTTTGGGGCCTAGGTTCATATGACCTTATGGAATGAGTTACACAGCTTTTTCTTTTTTCTATTTTTTTTATAACATTATGCTTAAGGCAAGTTTGGGATAAGCGATCATAAGATTGTTTTATTTTTTATAACAATATGATTAAAGGAACTTTGAAATAATTGATCATATAATTGTTTTGGTTTGGAGATTTTTGGGGGGATAAAGGAAAAGATGTTCTTTGATTCCCATTTCAGTTTTTGAAAGCAATTATTGGATATTTTGTGTTTCAATTTTTCTGTTCTGTATTTCTCTGTCTTATCCGTTTAGGTTCTCAAATTTTGCAAATCTCCATTGAAATCTTTTTATCATATTATTGATGATATTCCTTTTCTATCTTACATAAAATAATAAAATTATAAAAAGTGTTTTACTTTTTTTTCATTATTAATGGTCATATTATTTATATTCACATTTATATTTATATTTAAATTTAAATTAAATCTAGATTTATTTATTTATTTTTAAATGTTTATTTATTATTATTATTATTATTATTATTATTATTATTATTATATTCTAAGATGTTGCAGAGCAGTTGGGGGGAGGGGGAGAGGGGAAGAGAGAGGGGGATAGGGTGCCAGGAAGAGAAAGGAAGGGGCATGATTGAGGCCCGTGGCACTCATTCTGGCAGGGGGAGCTGTGGGGGCTTCTGGTGGCAGTTCTGTCATGGTGGGGCTGGATGTGGACTTCAGGGTGCATGGCTGAGGCACTTGGTCCCTCCCAACCCCGGGAGCCCAAGTGCTTCCAGCAATTGCTTGGTGGTCATCACTGGAACTGGACATCGGAGGGTGTGGCTGAGACCCTTGGCCCTCAGCCCTCCCCCAACCCTGGCTTGAGAGCCTGGGGGGCTTCTGGTCCTTCTGGGTTTTATAGGTGTTCCTTGGTGGTGTTAAACCTTTACAGGTTAATTTCAGAACTTTGTCTCTGATCTGTGGGTTTTTGTTTTTTTCTTTCAGTTCTGTGTTGGGCTATTCACTATTCCCACCACTTAAATTCTGCACTGGAACTAATTTGTTGTCCTTTGCTTACTTCTAACATGGGGGAACTTCCTGTGGGGACCAGCACTTGAACTGTATGGTTGAGCTAAATTGCTGCTTTGCTGCTGATTCTCTGGGGAAGGCTTTTTAATGCTGCTCAGGTTTTAATTGTTGACCTTTTAAGCACTTACAGGTGTTGTGAGGTCTGATATACCTGGGTTGTGCGGAAACTCTGGTCTGGTCCTGAGTCTTTTCAGCAAGCTGCACCCCCTGCAGTTCTATTTTCCTGACCAGTCTCCACTGAGTGATCTTGTGCTGATTTGAGGACAGATCAGCTGTCCATGCTGAGGCCCCGGTGTTCCTCTGGTGGGCCTGTCTCCCGCATCCCCTGCACTCCAAACATTTCCCATGGGACAGGCCATGTACCGGTCCCTTGCAATGACTCACCAGCCTCTGAGTGGCTCCTTTTTTCAGTTGTCTGTGGCCCCTCACTCCTATGTGGGTCCACAGAAACCCTGTTAGTGGTCTTGCTGGCCTGGGGGCTACCAGGGTCCTCCTCCCCTGCAGCCGCCAAGCAACTTCATACAAAGGGCACAGCTGCGGCTTTTGCCAGCTCTTGCTCAGTGTGCTCATCAGGGCCAGCCTTGAAATGGTTAGATTGGTCTTTTCTTTCTCTCATTGTGGCTTTCCCTGCCTTCATGAACTCTGTAGGTCTCTCCTCCTCTTCCCATGAGCTCTAGCGGACCCAGCTTGGCATTTTGTTGCTTTTTAATAATTGTAAATTAGTTGATTGTGGGAGAGGGTGACACTGAGTATGTCTATTCTGCCATCTCCTGGATTTATTATATTTATATGTTTATAAAATCTATGATTTTTAAATCTTTGTTATATCTGCATTTCTTTTTCTTTTTCATCATTTTGCATTATCACTTGGAATTTATAAATTTTCTCACTCCCTTCAATGTTCATCCTGATCTCTCTGGTTCAACTTTCAAATTCTTCTGTCTTATACCTATCCAGTTTATGTATTTATTCTTTGAAGTTTTTTTGCAAAAAAAATCACATTCTCTTTAACTATAACAAATTAGGTAGTTTATTGAAAATTTTATTTTCGGGGATGTTCTTTATCTCATGCTTTTTATTTGTTTTATTGCTTTCCTTATTTTTTGGTTAAAATATAAGTGTAAATCTTATGTTGTATACTTCCTGTTTATTATGGTATCTGAGTGTTAGCAGGAATATCAAGGCTTATTTTATCCCTAGTGGTTTAACGAAGGGAGATGGGAGTGCACAGAATAAGCTGTGGAAGCTAGTGAGAATTTTTAAAACACAATTTTACATAATGTGTAATGTTCCTGGCTCTAGGTGTGTTTAATCTGGGTTCTCTGTAGGAGGGCAGATTACATTAGTGAGGGTTATTATTTCTCACAGTAAAGCCTCATAGATCAGAGTTTTCTTGCTTATTGCATGATTATTTGTATCTCTTGAGTCATCTTAGTTCACAGTGCTGAAGCTGACTTAAGCTGAAGATGGGATGCTTGTGCTGTCCCTCTTACTGGTTCACCTTTCCTAAAGCTCTACTAAGTGGAAATAGGAACCTACAGAGAATTTCTTTTCCTCTGTGGCTCACTGATGTCCCTGCTTATTTTTTTTTTTTAACCATTCCAAGAAAATAATCCTCATTTAAGTGATTTAGGAGTTGCTCACAAATTTTTAGTGAAATCTGTACATTGCTTAATACCAAAAGTTGATATTTGCTCTGTTGTTTTCCTTTGATTTTGTTCAAATATGAAAATATTTGTCAAGTACTCTTCACAGTGTGTGGTTTGGAGTAATAGCCATTTCCTAGCTTTATTAAAGAAAAGATTTATACATTTCTTTTTTTGTCATAGTACAAGAAAATGATTGAATTCCTCTGTTTGTATTTGTTATAAGATATTTCGAATATGAAAAAGCAGTTCTAGTATATCAGCATAAAAGATTTAGAGTAAAATAAATAATTGTAATAATACTTCTTGTATGAACTGAATTCAGAATTTGTGTAAATTAAATCAGGCCTAACTATGTTTACATTTATTTTTTGAAATCCACTTCGCTCGCCATTGCAAAAAAGAAATGCAGAAGTTGATCAACAGTATTAAGACATGGTAGAAGATTAAGAAGATTTAAGATTCTTAAAACCTTAAATTCATTAATCGTGTATATGTTCCATAGCTGGCAACTATTTAGCACTTTTGAGATGCTATATACTATACTACTGGTGTGTCACACATTTGCTTATTTAGTTTTAGCAAGTAGATTATCAAGTGTGTACTACAATAATTCTATTTTATAGATGAGGAAATTGAGGCATAGAAAGATGAAACCACTCCCTCAGTGTCTCACAATCAGTTAAGTGGAGGATTTGGGTGGTAATACTTGCTAGTCGCAAAAGGTTCTTATAAGTGATTGGCATTTGTAGTTATAATTTATAAAACTGAAGTTAGTAAAATTTCATTTTTATTTTTGTTATTTAAGAGTTCTAGATCCTTATCTTAGATAGGATCCTTATCTCTAGATCCTATTCCCCCAAATTTGTAGAACAATAAATTAAAATGAGTCTTGAGGACCATCAGGTTCAGTTCCTTGGTTTTGCAATCAAGGAAAACAGGACAGAGAGCTCCAATGCATTGGTTACTGAGCCGTCTATCCCTATTCCATTTGTGCTCTTTGGAATAATCACTTTGACATTTGTAAAGTACTGAGAAATAGAGTTTATCTATCTTTATCTACCTACCTATCTTTCTAATCATCTATATATCATTCTTCTTCCTTTAAAAACAAAAATGTATGCTAGAAGGAAAAGGTAAAAATTAGAAGATAACTTTGACCTAATGAGTGGTGTAAATACGCTTTTAGAAAATAATTTATTTCCTCAATATCTGTATACTCCCAAATTTTATGCAATAAGATTTTAAATAAACAAGTGTGCCTTCCTAGACTTAGAAATAATTTAAAAAATAATTTAGTATTATAAAATTTACTTTCCAGTGAATTTACTTTTTAATAAATGTTGCCAAGTTACTTAAGCTCTCAGTTTCGTTATGGATATACTTCATGGCACCCACTTACTAGGATTGTTTTGATGATTAAATAGAATCATTTATGAAAGGATTTTAACAAAGAATTTCATGCAGAATAAGTGCACTATAAACACTGTTGTGTTGTTAACCACTCTGACACTAGTAAAAACATCTTTTACATGTTACTATTTTCCTAGCTCTACCTGTTTCCATAACTATATTTGTTTGTGGAAATCTGGGTCAAAAAGAATTGAAAAAATAATTTTGAAGAGATAATAATAAAAATACTACTGATGATAATTTTAGCAAAAATATTCATCAAGATTAAACTTGAGTATATGTGAGTTCACTCATTCATTCATTTAAAAAAAACACACGTATTTGAGCAACACTTACATTTCAGGTTCTACAACATTTGCATGTGCTGAGGGAAATATGAAGAGAAAAAGGAAAAGGGAGGAACATCTTTCAAAATTGTTCTCTGACTTCCATAAATTAATTTGCAAGTGATATGCAAATAGCTTACAATTTAGGCACAGTTCTCTCTATGAAAGAGATAACTTGATGTGTCAGATGAAGTTTTATAATTCTGAATAGTAATGGCCTTCAATTAGCTGAAAAACTCAAAATGCATGAAAATAAATTTGAAAAAACCTTGGATATGTTTTCTTTCTCTTGCTCCTTAATATCATCTATTGCTGAAAATGGAGCAATATAATTTGCACCTTAATTAACTCAGCACAGCCATGGATGAGAAACACAACCGTCTTTAGGGGAGTCTCTCTCTTCTAAGAAGTCACCATTCTGATGCAGCATTTTCTCAAGCAGTCACCATTTTCTGTAAAAATTTCTATGGAACATGTTTTGGGTTTTAAAATAAAACCTTTTTCGTGCTCATTATCTTTAAAATCATAACCACACAGATAGCCTGAACATAAATTTTAAAAAGGGAGAGAACAGATTAAATTTATTATGTTTTTACCATTTAGAATTGGTGATTTTTTCATTTCATTGTTTCATAAAAGATATCAAATAAAATACTGATTTATACTCTGTTTAATTGGCCATACATAACATCATCTTTGGTATTTATCTCTATAACCTCCTCCCCATCCAAAGCCCTTGCTGTAGAAGAAATTGATCTGACTTTAAGTAAATTTGAATCCAAATCAACCTGCATAATTTGTGGACAAACAATTTAACAAACCTGAAATTTAATTTCTTTAACTATAAAATGTCAAAAAAACTCTCTGACTGCCTCATACATTGCTTAATGTGGTATTTAAAGTATAATGCAAGATAGTACAATCCAGTAAACTGGAAAGCCAGTGAGGAAGCCATTTTCTTCCAAGTTTTTTTTCCTATCATTTCTAGTTTTAATATCATGCATACGGCATATTAAAAGTGTGCTTGGTTAGATTTGAATAAATATGCCTAGAAGGCTAGCTGATTCCTTTCTTTTCAGGTTATTTTCCTTTTGCATTTGAAACCATCATTTTAAAACTCTAATTTTATTAGGATTCAAATGATAAGTTAGTGTTTTTTTCTTAACCAGTAAGAGACTATTAATGATAAAATATATGTTGGAAATCATTAACGGTTTTCTATCAAAACTTTATTTTTTTCCTTACCCTTATTTGAGTGAAAAGGCAATTTCTATCATTTTATATGATATACCAGAACTAGAGGTTGAAACTTTACATCCTTAAACAAAAACACAGTTATGTACAGTTAGACTTAGTATGATCTGTGGTACAATTGGAAGAGCACTGGGTAAAGGAAATTGTGTTCTATTCTTAGCTCTGCAGTAAATGTCTCTAAAACCATATTAGCCTACCTCCTCCTCTGGACCTCAGTTTTCTTATATAAAAAATAAAGTTGGTCAGATGGTATCTGAACCGATTCTTGTTCTTAATTCTTTGGATCTGTGAGCCTAGAGTAGAAATATACTGAGTAACTGCAAGAAGAAAATAAAAACCTTGTCATTTTTTTTCTTTGAAAGTTTAGTGGCCATAAGTTTTATGTTGAGTGTACAAGATTTCAAGTTAGCAGCCAATTGCCTGGAACATTTAGCACACTGTTTTAGCTATCAAACTTACATGATGAGATTTTCCTGGAATAAAGACTACCTAAATAAATTTCCAAAGCACTCTATGGGATTCTAATCTGGTGTCTATAAATTATTATACAGACCTAAGTGTTTAAGAGTCCAAGTGATTTTTACAAGTTGAGCTGACATTCAAAAGTATGCCATGCTTTCGAGCCAGTCAGCTCAATGGACAGTTGCATGTGCAGGATTACTATTAACCCCTTTATTCACTGTTGAGACCACCAAAAAATTCGCATTCTAAATGTAACATTTGATATTGCAAGTGAATTTAGTAATCTTATACTAGTAGGAATAATAACTGCCTTAGTGAAAACATAAAAGTCAAATGGGCTTCCTCATAAAATCACTTCCAGGGGTTGACGTGTTCTGCTGGCATCTGGAGACCTATCATGTAAACTGATGAGCAAAACGAACTAGGCATGAAGGACTGTCCCGAGTAAATCTCCAGCCCAAAACATTCCAGCTAATTGAAGAACAGGAACAGGATAACTTCTTTGCTGTTTCTAAAATTACACCTTTATTGTTTGAAAATGTATGCAGGATCTGTACTTTGGTGCAATCATTTCAGTCACTTGAGTGGAACAGGACAGAGTGAGTACTATACAAAGTATTTTTTTAGCTTTGTAAATATGGGATAAAGTGATAATAAGGTGAAACAAACCTATAATAGCCTAATTACTGGCCCCTTTTCAGAGGGAATTTCCAATTCATGTTGCCTTAAGTGATAAACAAAAGCAACATAGGCTGAAAAACGAAATTTTGTCAAACATTTGAGCTTTGTAGAGGTTCTAGATAATTAAAGAATCTTTGATATTATCACTTTAACTGGTGAGATATATAAGAATAAAATAATGTATTTAAGGCCAAACACTAACCTTAATAATCAGAATTGAAACTGCAATTTTATCTTGCCTTGATGAGGCATTCTTGGGCACTTGTACTGGAGTTAATTGCCCAAGACCTGCACAGACCTGGGCAACTGCATGCTGTCATTGTCATTCCTTCCAGGCTATTGTCCTGGCACTGGTAGGTCACTGGCTGATCTTCAAATTGTTCCTTGGATGGGACCCAGGTATCCAAATTTGGGATCCTGTACTTGTTCTCCATTTCCTTCCCCAAATGTCCTCCAGGTTCACCCTTTCTAATTTAGTTCCTTATGAACAAAAGAGATCTTTCAGCCTATTTTCTGCCATTAGGAAGTAGCTCAGCTCTTAACACCTCTTAAAAACTATTTGCCTTCACTCTGAGGTAAGGAGGCACCAGTCCTTAGAAACACAAAAGCCTGTCTTTTCTCTGGGGAGAAGAGGAATATATTTTCTTTTCTGAGCTTCTTCTCTGCAGATATAAGATTGGGCTGAGGTATAATGATGAGAAGATATTAGAAGAAATTAACAAATGGTAAAGATTAAGAAAGGGCTTTCCAAGCACAGGGCATAGTATATGGAAATACCCTAAGACAGAAAATAATTCAGAGTATGTGAAGATCAAAAAGGAAGCTACAATGGTTGGAACATGGAAAGTGAGGGGAAAGTTTGAAGGAAATAAGACTGGAAGAACAGTATACAGTCTGCATCACTCAGGGTTGAGTAAAAGAGGGTAAAGGTTCATATTTTTTTAGCTTAAATGAAATAGAAAAATATGGATGGCCTTATGGATATAGAGTAATAATAAGAGATCACATAATTTTAATAAGTAACACTAATGTTGTGGAAAATTAATAAGGAGGATGAAAAAGTGGAAGAGGGAACACTTAAGAGGTTATAGGAATCCTAGTGAAAGAAGATGGGAGCTTGGATTAGGGTGATAGCAGGAGAAATGGAGAAAAGTGTATATTGTGCATATGTAAAACCAATGGAAGGAAAATCAACAAGACTTGTTAGTTAATTGATATATTTTCAACAGCTGGATTGATGCTACTGGAGGTTATATTTGAAGAACACACTTAAATTTGAGATGTTTATGAGATATGTGATTAGAGATTTTAAGGCCATTACAGAGAGAGGGCCAAGAAACAAATACTGAAAAATTCTGATATTTAGAGTTTGGGTAGAGAGGGAGATTTCAGCAAGGGAGACTTAGAAAGAGAAAAGAGAGGTGCCAAAAGTAAGGTATCATAAAAATTAAGGAAAGGAAATGCTATCATAAAGAAAGGATTTCAACAGTGACACTATACAGATGGTCCCAACTTAGGATAGTTCCACTTACAGTTTTTTGACTTTACGATGGTGTGAAAGCCTTACAGATTCAGCTGAAACCCTACTTTGAGAACATGTGCACTCATTCTGTTTTTTACTTTCAGTACATTATTCACTAAATTACCTGAGATAGTCAACACTTTATTATAAAATAGGCATTGTGTTAAATGATTTTGTCCAGTTGCAGGTTAATGTAAGTGTTCGGAGCACATTTAAGGTAGCCTAGGCTGAGCTATGATGTTCGGTAGGCAAGGTGTATTAAATGCATTTTTTACTTACAATATCTTCAACTTGTGATTGGTTTATTGGGATGTAACTCCATCATAAGTCAAGGAGCATCTGAATTTTCAATTGGCTTAAGAACATGCTAGTCATTGGCAACTATAAATAAGATCAATTTCAATGATATGGTATGTGCAGAAGACAGAGGTGATTGGGCACATATACACATATATGTTTTTACATATGAAAAACATCCCATTACAACACTGTAAAATAGGAAACATATCATAAAAGAAATACAATAGTTAAAGAATTATGAAAAATTAGAAAACAGATGTTATCAAAAATAAGGCTGGAGAAAACCATAACCCCAAAACACATAAGAGGATACTTGTGAGGAAACAAGCAGTAGGCTGTGCTCTGGTGAATAAGACATTCAATAATTTTATAGGGTGGTCACTTCTACTTACATTTACTAAAATTAAATAATGTTCCTACTTAATGTAAGCATAGTTTTGGGAAAATAGAATAGTTTGGTCAGGGCCCTCAGCTCGGGTCCAGTTGGGTGTGGTTCAGCATCCTTTGTAAGCAAATTGTGTGTGTGTGTGTGTGTGTGTGTGTGTGTGTGTGTGTGTGTGTGTGTGTGGAGTTAGTGCGCATGTGTGCCAATGTATCTTTTTAGTTGCTATTCTTGTGTTCTTCAGAGAGAGAGAGAAAGTGTTTGGTGAAGCAGGAGAGCGGGCGTTGGCCTCAGGCATCTGCTCGGTGCAGCCATGCTTTCCAACCTATGGCTCCAAGGACCTTTTGGCCAGTTGCCTAGCTCATAGACCTGTGTGAAGCGGTCTGGTGACCCAGCCTGGCGTGTGAGGGGTCTGGGGACCCAGCCTGGCATGTGAAGGGTTTGTGACTGGGCTGTGAATGGGCTTGAGGGGTCTGTGGGCTCCAGACCCAGCCTTAGCTTGACAATTGGCCCAGTTGGCGCTGGATTACGAGCAGGCAAAGAGCACCACAACTGGAGTCATGATCACCTAGCTTTACAGTTGGCATCACGAACAGGATTAAGAGCTACACAATTGGTGCTGTGAGGAGGATTCCAGGCCTTAACCTAGCCAGACAAATTGGCGATGTCAGCAGGATTCCAGACATTAGAGCCATAGCCCAACACATAGCTAGTTTACTTTGTATAGTAGCAAAACCTATTGGAAAAATATAGTTGTTCACTCATAAGAAAATGTGTTAATAAAATAATGTATATTTATATGGTAAAGTACCATATGGTATTTAAAATGACTGAACTGCATAAAAATAGCAAGATATTAAATGACAAAGCAAAATGCAAGTTAATATACATTATAGAGTGATAGCTGTATAATTTAAATCACAAAGTACATATGTATATATATGTAGATAAAAGTGATTACATGTGTCATGAGAAGATATGCACATCTAACAATAGTTTGCTTCAGCAAATGGAAGGGAAGGGAACTAAGATGTTGGTTAGAAGAGTCTTCACAAGTCCATCTATAAAATAAAACCGTCAGAAAATGTGCTAATCTATGTAGTGTTTGGTGGGAATGTTAGTTAAATTTCTCTTTAAACTTTTATACATTTACATTAAAAAATTAAAACCTCAATAACAGGATAATTTTCAGAACAGGCACAGATTAGAAACAAGTAAATGAGCAGGAGATTTTCCCTCAGTGCTAAAAGCCAAAGATATGGAAAGCATGAGAGAAAAATTAGATGTATAGTGTAGATCCTGACATGCTACATTAGTTAAATGAAGTTTTAAAAGGAAATAACAGAGAAAAATGAAGGAGAGGAAAGTATTACTAGTGAGAGAAAGAAAAAAATCAAACGACAAAACAGCTGATAAAGCAAGTTTTGAACATGGCAAGTGCCAGTCAGAATAAACGAACATTTGCAGGGAGGCTACAGTCAACAACGAATTATTATATTACTTCAAGTAGCTAGTAGAGAGGATTTTGAATGTTCCCTTTACAAAGACCTGACAAATGTCTGAGGTAATGGATATGCTAATTACCCTGATGTGATCATTGCACACTGTATAAATATATCAAATATTATAATTTACTCCATAAATATGTACAATTATCATGGGCCAATTAAGTGAAAATAAATTAAAAACAAACAAAAAAACCCCTCAGAGACAGAAGTAGATTAGAGGTTACCAATTGTTCCTTGGGAGAAGGAACAATGGGAAGTGGGCTGGTTGGTTAGCTCCGTTGGTGAGAGCACGGTCATACTTCTCTGGCCACCCCCAAACAAACAAACAAACAAACAAACAAATGGAATGAATGGGATGTTATTCTTTAATGGATAGAGTTTATGTTTAGTAGGACAAAATGTTTTGGAAATAGATAGCAGTGATGGTCACACAACATTGTGAAAGTAATTAATTCTATGAGCTTGTATGTTTAAAATAGTTAAAATGGCAGATCTTATGTATATTTACTACAATTAAAAAAAAAAAAAGAATGAGAATGGTGAAATTACCATGAAAAATTTCAGTGAGTTAAAATGCATATGCAAAACCACAACAGCAATAGTGAGGACAGCAACAGATTACCTATAAAAGAAACAGATTGGCATTAGATTCTTATTGCCAACAACCATTGTCCCTTTCTTGAATTCATTTTTTATTTTATTACAGTATAATTTTATTCAAGTCTTTTAAAATGATCTGCTTCATATTCTCTTAGCAGTGATTGTTGGCAATAAGAAATCTAAAGAGAATATGGAGCATTCCTTTCAACATATAAGAATAAATGGTTTTGAAATTAGAATCATTCCCAAATTTCCATCCTGGAGAAAAGGTAAAATGAAGACATTTTCAGATAATCAAGGGTTCAGATCATTTAAAAAGATTTGATTAAAATTATACTGTAATAAAATATAAATGAATTCAAGATAAGGAAGACACAGGAAATAAAAAACACTGGTGAACAAGAACTGAGCAAAGCCATAGTTTACATAATTGCTGATGAATAGTGTAAAACAATGATAAAATAGAAATCTGCAGTTAAATTTGCTGATGTTCTAAAATGCGAGATAACTGCAGTGGAGGGGAGAAGAAAAGTAAAATTGGTGTTCTGGTAGAAGATCTATTCTGCCATAGATGAAGTGGCAGAAGGTGGTTTGTACCTCTGGGGTGCACTCAAAAAAAAATAAGAAAAAGAAAAGAAAGGAAGAAAATTGGGCTAATATTTATTCTGTTTATCAGATGAATATAGATACTAAGTATATCTAGATGACAGAACAAAAAAACCTGTCAATTTAATTACGACCACTGAAAGGTTGAAACAGGATGTATAAATTTCAAATCATCAGAGGTAAAAAAGTTTGTAAAGAAAACTCCATCAACTTCAACAAAATATGTGGAAGAACACAACAAAAACTACAAACCCCTCCTCCCCCAACAAAATTTACCATACAATTAGGTACAAAAGATGACAAAAATAGGACCGACAGATAAGAATCACCATACATATAAAAGGATTAATTATCCCGGCCGACCCCGTGACGCACTCAGGAGAGTGCAGTGCTGGGAGTGCAGCAGTGCTCCTGCCGCGGGTTCGGATCCTATATAGGGATGGCTGGTGCGCTCACTGGCTGAGTGCGGTGTGGCCGGTCACAAAAAGACAAAAAATAAAAATAAAAGTAAAAAAAAATAAGAGACACTTCAAACAAAAATTTTTAAAAGGTAAAAATGGAGTTGAAATATAACACATGCCAGGCAAATTCTAACAAACTTCAACAAAACAGAGAAATATCAGTGGGAAAGGGGGACAGAGGGGAGCTAGCAAGAAATTGGTAAAGGGCCACAAAAAATGGTTACATTGTGTAATGATAAATATAGTGATAAAAAGATAATTAAAAAAAGAGAAATGTCAAATGAGACAAAATGAATATTCATATTATATTCTTGGGAAAATTTTTATTGTTCAGAATATATTACTCTTTCAGTTCACTGCTTATCAGAGTTTTTAATATATTATTAGGAAACTTTGAGTCTAAATATATGAATTGAGCTTTGCCTAGAGTTTTTTTGTGTGTGTGTTTGTGTGCACCTATGGGTGGTTTCTGGTATTTATTTTCTTATAATGAAGCTTTCCATCTACATTTTATGCTCTAGAAGAGTTTACATAAATAGGAAGTATTTATTCTTTTTGGTTAGAATATACCTTTAAATATATTTTCCTGTTTTTTCCTATGGTATTGGATTTTCAATTTTACAGCCATTTGTTGCATAAACTTTGCTCATTTATATATGGATATAAATATTGACATCAATATCAATATTGAAACCAATAACTGTATCTCTATATCTCTATGTAATCTATTTTTCTAGACTTTTAAGTGCATTAGAATAAAGGACCAATGCCTCATTTCTCATTTGTAATTTCATGTATATTTTAGACAACAAATTGTGCATCTCTTTTTTTTAGAGACATGAAAAGATGATCATTTCTATGTTTTTATTTTTATCTTCACCTACCAGTTTTGGGATTTGGAATTTTATGTAAATAAACTAATTTATGAAGTTTTAATTCAGGAGGTATTTGATCTCTGCAACTAAATCTATGCCTTATGTAAGTAAGGTTTTACTTGTATTGCTGCTTTTCTTACTTGTATATTAACTAATAAATGCAAGTTGTAATTCTGAATTTTGGTCTCCTAAATATTCCAGGATTTCTATGATGCAAATCTTTCAAGGAAAATAACATTTTTATATTCTCAGAGCCAAGCATGGTACCTGGCACATATTAGCGGATCAATATATATTGACTATTTGAATTATGATCTGTTGAAATATAGGATCCAGGTCTGATTCTGTATTTTCTGAATAACAGTGAATATGACTGATGACAATGGCACCTAGTCAATTATAAATTTAGAGAATGGAAATAAGAGATGAAAAGCCAATTTGCTGAAATATTAATCATTGATCCTGAAGGCCTGATATGTGACTTCTCAATGTTGGCAGTGTTAGTACCTTAAATCCTTATACCCTTTACTATTGCTAACCTTGGTATTTACTTAAATCTGCTCATTTATCGAAGGATTACATACTAGAGCCAATAACCCTTAGGAAGTCAGGAAATTAAACAATCACTTAGGAGATATTTATGAGAGTTTGAGAATGCAATAACATCCTGAATTCATCACAGCATGGCTTCCAGGATATGAGTAAGAAGGCTGACTCATCTAGTCATATTTGGGTGCCACTTAGGTGTCCCTGTTCCATGTCATGTCCTGTAAGGCTTCTAAATTTTTCAGAAGAGGAAACAATTATTTTGTTCCTGTTTTGAGAACTCTTTACAAATTACAAACTTAAAATAAATTTACCACCATTGTAGAGAAAAGATTGATAAGAGGGTATCGAATCTTGGCCTGAGAAACTGAAAGAAATGGTGGTGCTGCTAATACTTGTGGGTGGAGAGGTAATAACAGTGGTTTTAGAACTAGAACACCCGGGTTTCTGCCTTTAGCCATATGCTGGGTGATTGCATGCAAATTATTTTACTTTTCTGAGTTTTAGTTGTTATAGGCTTCTGTGATATGTTATATATATATGTGCATATTTAATAATACCATATCATATGTAATCATATACATAATATTAAATATGTATATGATTATATATTCATTATTAAGAAATTTTAGTCTACTGGATTATTTTCTCCCCTAAATTAACACCTGATTCCAAGTGACTTGACATTATCTATTTTGAAATCCTCATTTATGTCCAGGGAACAGTAAAATTTTTCTTGTTACTATTTCCTGGTTGAATAGTTGATAAAAAGGAATTAGAAAACAGGATTTTGAAAACCACATGCTATGGTCTGACTGTTTGTGTCCCCACCAGATTTGTGTGTTGAAATCTAACCCCCAATGTGATAATATTAGAAAGTGGGGCCTTTGGGAGGTGATTAGGTCATGAGGGCAGAGTCCTCATGAATAGGATTAGTGTCTTATAAAAGATACTCCAGAGAGCTAGCTAATTTCTTTCACCATGTGAGCAAGAAAGCATCATCTGTGAGGAGCGAATGTACTGGTGCCTTGACCTTGGACTTCCCAGCCTCCAGAACTGTGAAAATAAATATTTGTTTTCTATAAGCCCTCCAATTTATAGTATTTTTGTTATAGCAGCCCAAACAAACTAAGATACCACAATAATAAAAACAATTTATGGTGCAATAGTAGACAACCTGTCAAACTAAAGTGATAGTTTCAGACCTTGGCACCGTTTTAAAAGACATTAAAAATAGTGAGGATCCCTCTCATATTTCTGGACCTATGAAGAAAGTGTCACTGTAGAGAACAGATTATGGCATTCAAGGAACATTTCTTATATTCTAGGGTTTTTAATGGGCAGCTCCTCCAGTGTTCAACATGGGATTATATTGATCCTCATAAACTGAGAGAGAAAGTGCCCTTCTCTAGTTATGATAAACATTGTGTTATAGGATAGTTAAAGCTGTAGGAATTTAGAGGAATTATAAGCCTCAAGTAAGCTCTGTGACTTTCCCAAATCTTTTAATCCCTGAGACATATTTTTCACATTTATAAAATGAGGACATTAGATGATCATTAGGTGATTTCCAAAGAAGGGTGTAGCATTTATGGCAAGCATTATGTCATAACTGAATTTGAGCTGAACCATTAGTGACAAGCAGTAATGAAACCGATGAATGGAAAAGCAGAGTATCTCACTAGAGGGATATAAAAGAAGCAGAATATCAGAGTGGACATGAGCATGAAGTTTGCCCAACAGTGAAAATATATCAATGTAATTATTCTGCTCCCTGAGTTTGGTCAACAGCTAACCCTCTCTGAAATCTATGGTACAAATATTTCACCCAAATACCTTGACAATTTAAGCCTTTGCTGGTCTTGGACTAAATCCTGCTTCCAAGTGAAAACAAGTTTCATTCAGATCTTTGCTGATCCTTGAAACACATCATTTTGGTGCTTTGCAAAGACGAAGACATTGAACAGTGGTTTTGTTTTGGTTTTGTAATATGAAATTTGGTTACTTCACCACTCCTTACATCTGGTTCCAGTTTGAGATTAAACCACTTAAACCTCCATGCACCCAGTGAAAGCTGTGGTTTTGTCACAACATTTTGTCACAAAAATTATGCAAACATATAAACAGAGGAAAAACTTGCTGGTTTTGTTTAAAAATTTTGGAATTCAAATAAAATATATTCATAAGAACTGAACATTAACAAAATTATGCTAACCAGACCAATCAGCAATGTTCCATGCTACCCTTGAAAATCAGTATAGTTTACCTCGTAGATATTGACCTACTAGTGTTTTGACCGACTTCTGTTTTGGGCAACTAGATTTTACATTTTATTCTTGAGTTGCAAAAAGGGGAATAGCCACTTTTATCTTTTGACATGTGCATGTTCACAGTAAAATTTTAGTTACGATCTTCTTTTCCTCAAACTTAATGGAAAGAACCTTAGAGTTATAAGGTATGTCAACCACACAACCTCATCCTTGTACAGATGCAGAATTGGTTTCAAAGAGAAACAACCTCAAATTATATTGGCACTGGTTTTGCTTTTGTCACATAACTGTTGATCACCTTTATTTGTTAAAGTGTAATAGTGTTGAGGTCAGTGTTTTTAATTGGATTGTATAAAGGATGGCTAGCTTTACTCTGTTTAAGGGGCAAATGGTGTAACTCCTACCCATCTTAGAATCTGTCCATGCATCATACTGTCCATCTCATCATCTAAATTTTACAAAATCAAATTTGATTAAGTTCAATGCTCCTCCGATACCCACCCTGCAATCATGCTGGAGAAAAACATGCAACAACGCTTTGCTTAATGACACTTCTTAAAATGTGTGCCCACTAATCTCAAACAGACACTTAGTCCTGACCCAAATTCATTTAGAGAAATGAACTTCATTTTTTCTCCTTCTTCTTTAGAGGACCTTTTTAAACCTTCTTCTCAAACAACCACAACTGGCTTCTTCCCAGCCTCACTTTCAGCGGATGAAATTGCCTTCCCTTTCACTAAGAAGAAAAAAACAACTAGAATAGAATTTCCACAAGCTTCTAATACCACGTCTACTCACCTGTAAGTGTTAGTACCAATATATTCTGCTTTCCCTGCTATTAGTATGGATAAATCATTAGGGCACCATTAGGGTTGGAGAGATACCAACCTTAGTGACTACTTGATACATCACTTCTGCAGTTATCCTTCCCTATCCGTCCCTCTCTCTTATCTCATCAATTTCTCGCTCTCAGTCGGACCACTGTCAAGTGCATATAAATTAGACTAAGCTATCTTCCATCTCAAGCAAACCTTTTCTTTACAGGATCTCCCCCTCTGGCTGCTATCCTATTTCTTTTTTGTTTGTTTGTTTGTTTGTTTTTTGTTGTTTTTTTTCCTTTTTTGACCGGTAAGGGGATCGCAACCCTCGGCATGGTGTCGCCTGCACCACGCTCAGCCAGTGAGCGCACAGGCCATCCCTATATAGGATCCGAACCCGCGGCCTCGGCACTACAAGCGCCGCACTCTCCCGAGTGAACCACGGGGCCGGTCCTGCTCTCCTATTTCTATGTCACCCTTTACAGCATGAAAAGAGTCAGCTTTCATTAATTCTTCATCTTTTCTCTCTTGACCCTACTTTTGTGAAGTTACAGTTGATCACTCTATCTTTGCTTCACTTAATTTTTGGGACACTGATTCCTTTTGACTCTCCTATTACTTCCTCTTTCATTGGCACTCCTTTGGTGGTTCTTCCTCTTCTCATAGCTTCTAAATATTGCATTGCTTCAGGACTCAATCCTGGGCCACCTTCTCTTCTCTGTATAGACCTACACCATAGTTCACAAACCACCTTCCCTTTGTCTCTGCTTTATTTCCCTCCATATTACTAATCACCAGCTTGTAGTCTGTATTTACTTGTTTATTGTCTGTCTCCCCCTACCGGACTGCTCCATAAGAAGAGAGACTTTATCTTTTATTCATTACTATTCACCAGCAGCTAGGAAGGTACTTCTCTTATAGTACTTGCCCAATAAATATTCACTGAATGAATGAATAAATTTCCCTCCATTATCTCGCACGTATGGACTATATCAGCAATACTTGGCTAAGTGCCATTTCCTACATTCCATAAAAGGCCCTGCAGTTTATTTTTGTCTTAATCTATTTTTCAGCCCTCCCCACTTTCCATTTCCATACACTCACATCATACCTATATTCTGAGGCTCAATTTACATGCTATATTATATGCAAAAATCTTACCCACTGGAAGTTACACCAGTTCTTACAATATCCATAATACTTTATAATTGTAATGTACTTAGGGCATTTAGCACTTTCTCTTCTATCACTCTATAAATTCTTAGAGGGCGAGTACCAAGTCCATCCTTCTGTCTACCTTTTACACCAACTCCAGACTCTAAAACACATTAGTTTCTCAATAACTCCTTTTAGAATACATATAAAAATATAGTTTTGTTTTACTAATGTATGGCAAAGGTATACAGAAAACCATTCTATGACTTTGAATAAGGCTTTAAGAAATAAGATCCAAACTGCTTATATACTCTACTCCAACTTAAATAATCTTCTTTAAGTCCTCTTAAACGATCTTACCAGTCACTACAGTTTCATTTTGCAGCATCCCCTACCTCAGCATTGTTCTTCAGTTATAATGGTCTTCTTTTTTTTTTTTTTTTTTTTTAGAATCCTCCACACTGGTTTCCACCTTTGGGCCTTTGCCCTTGCTACTTTACTGCTTGGATTTTTACATGACTTGCTCTTTTGTAAATTGATGACACAGGTATCAGTTCAAATATTACCTTCTAATATATACCCCACTTTCTTGCCCACTGTCTTGGTCAGTTTAGGCTGCTATAACAAAATATAATAAACTGGATGGCTTATAACCAACAGAAATGTATTGCTCACAGATCTAGAGGCTGGGAAGTCTAAGATCAACCATTTCCTGGTTCACAGTTTTCTAGCCCTCATATGGTAGAAGGAGTAAATGAGCTTCCTTGGGGCTATTTTGTGAGGGCACTAATCCCATTCATGAGAGCTCTGGTTTCACAACCTAATTACCTCCCAGGAAACCCCACCTCCTAATACCATTACCTTGGAGGTTCAGATTTCAACATATTTGCAGGGACACAAACTTTTAGATGATAGCACCCACCTAATCTAAGGTCCCTGCCAATTTCCTCTTTATCAGATCTCCCTAAGTTATTGTCTTCATAGCCCTTATCACTATTTGAAATTATGTTTTTACAATTTGTTTACTTCTTTACTTTACTTTTTTACTTGTTGATCACTTATATTTTATCTCCTCTTTTCCCCTACCTCTTTTCCCACACTCTATTTTGCATACATCTAGGACAGGAGATACATGAAGAACATGAAATTGTTTCCCTGTTTCATTGCTATGTCCACCACGCCTACAGCTGTGGCACCCTGGAGAAACTGAATAAGCATTCAAGTTATTTAAAAAGTCACTTACTTTGCTTGGCTTTTCAAATAACTACTATTTTAGTGTATTTATCCTTTATTAATAGCAACATTCCAGAATTGATTAATTGAACAGAATTTCTTTGATGCTTCTCCCTTTATCACGAGAATCCACGTATTCATTTAAATAAGGAATGCATACTTTCTGGAGTACATCTTTTCAGAGATACACTAAAGGCAAGAAAAGTCCTGAGATGAACTTGCTTTGATTCATAAAGTTGCCTCTAGCTTTTCAAGTTTGTAAAAGACAGAACTTAGCTCCTGAAATAAACACTTGTATTCCTACTCATGAAACTATTCTATGCTGATGAAGTCATACAGCATCAGTAGTTTCTAAGAAGGAATAGTCTGAAAAAAATTCACCAAATCTCAAAAAAATACTGCTAGTCTAGGGTGGGAATATATGCAGCAATACTCCAAATCACTAATATTTAAGAACTTCTGTATTTTTGTGGCAAATGTGGTTTTCAATGCTTTTGTGTGTGTAGATTTATTAAAATCTTCATGAGACCAAGAAGAAAAATCTATATAAACATATAGAATTGACACCATGGAAACAGATCTATGTTGAAGGGTTTTATACTTAGCTGTCTTAATGTTTTTTCATTGTGGTTGACATTTGTTGAAGACAAATGGAAACATCTTGTTTTAACATGAAGCTTTCTGGGATCCTCCCAAGCAGGAGCAATCTCTTCTTTTTAACTCCAAAGCCATCTCTTTCTCTTTTTTTGAATTTGGTTACTCTCTACCTTGTGTTATAACTATGCTTCATACCCCTAAAGAATAACAATTCTTACTGACCTCTGTATTTTTTCTATCACTTCCCATTGCTTCCTATAATTCAAAGTACATGGAAGTTATTCAATAAAATTTATGGAATATATAAATAACAATATTTGTGTATGTAGTTTCTTTCACACAATTTGTGAGTCAGAATTCCTGGCAGGAATAGAATGACAACAGTTAATTATTTTCAAAAAGACATACATACATAGAATCACGTGGAGCAGAGGTTTTTAGGTTCCTAGGAAGCTGAAATGTCTGCCTAGCTCTCTATTTGTAAACTTTTAATAAATACGATGGGGGAATTTAGTATTAATCTATAAATAAATATGCAATGTAAAGTCTATCAAAATGTGCAGATCTCCTTTCTGTAGTCTAGTACAATGCCAAGCAAGATGATTATAATATATTTAGATATACAGGAATGGAACTTGGAAAGAGTTGCATTGAAGTCAGGCAGAATGACATAAGAATAGGTCTAGAGACAAGAAATTTTATGGTTAGTTCAGAAATGGCAAGTTGCCTTTTCTATTTAGTGATGAGGATGAATGAAGAAAAAAATAGTTCAGAGTAGTTTAAGAAGTTGCAGACTGAGGTGGGTCCTAGACTGTTTGAGCTTTCGGATTTTATTTAGCAAGCAGTGGGGAACTCTTGATGGTTTCTGTACAGGGCAGTGATATGATCAAAGCTTTGCTTTAGGAAAAACAATTATGAAGTATGTACTTAATAGATTGGCTAGAGATAACTGAGGAGGAGTAAACATTTTTAGAGGGTTTTTCTAAGTAATTTTTAAATTAAAAATATATAAACTAAAATGTTGTTGCTTTTTGGCACTTACGGGGAAAAGATCAGACAATGAATGGATCGCATATGTATACTTTTTTCTGTCTTTGTATTCATGCATATATTTATTTATTTCTGTCAGAAATATCATTGATGATCTAGACTTTTAGACTAAAGCATTTGACAGTGTGTCAGTCTGATCATTTAGATCACAAGTATATAAGTCAAAATGTTTTTGGTTTATGAGTTTATGTGATTCAGAGCCCTGGTGACAAAGTCAATTTTAAATTTTGTTTGATTTTTCCTAGCAACTTTCATTATAAAGGTAATGATGGCAATTAATTTAGAATAACTTAACTTAGCATGATGTGACTATGCCAAATGTAATGTCTACCCTCAGAATAAAGGATTTTATATGCTTTTGGAGGATCCTAAAAGAAAAGAGACAGCAGGCAAGAAGATTTATCCCACCTTGAATTGTAAACTCTACCATACACAGGATGGTAATATTTAAACATCCTTTGAAAGATTTAATACACATCATAGAGAGCTAATTTTAATCATTTTGTACCCCCCATAGCACAGAACATAGACTTGAGCACACAGAAAAGTCTTTCTTATAAAATTCTAATTGAATCACTAGCACATTCTGATCCCTTGTTGAATATAAAGTGCAATAGAAATCCTGCCAAGAGTAATACCGAAGGGACTATGGGGGAAGTCACAGGATTCTTCTTAGGTTTACTAACTTAAATTAATTTTTGACCTAACAATGTATTCATCAATCATTATTTGCTCATTTCTTTGCTTTTTATATTAATTTTGGGGGGTGTGGGGGGTGAAGACTATGTAAACTATCTCTGATGTTAATTTTTAAAAATAGTATTTTTAGTTACAGTAAAATATATGAAACATAACATTTACCATTTTAACCAATTTTTAAAATTTTAACATTTACTTGTACAAATTTGTGGAATACGGTGTGTTGTTTCAATACATGCATGTACTGCACAGTGTTTCACTTAGGGTAGATAGCATAGTTTTGTACCTGTTTGTCCATCACTTCTCCTCCCCGCTATCTCCCTCTGTTCCTGGCCCAACCATTATCCATTATTTTACTCTTTACTTCTATGAAAAACACTTTTTTTTTTAGAGTCCACATATGAGTGAGATTATGCAGTATTTGTCTTTCTGTGCCTGACTTACTTCACTTAACATGATGGTTTCTAGTTCCATTCATGTTGCTGCAAATGATAGGATATTGTTTCTTTTCATAGTGGAATAGTATCCCATTGTATGTATACAGCACAGTTTTTTTAACCATTCATCCATTGATGGGCATGGCTTTTCCTGCCTTCACCAACTCTGTGGTTTCTCCTCCCCTTCCACAGACCTCCAGCAGTCCCCAGTAGTGAGTCTTTGCTTTTTAATACTTACACATTCGTCAGTTGTGGGGGAACATGATGCTGGGGACTGTCTATTTTGCTGTCTTGATGACATCACCTCTACTCATTTTAACCATTTTTAAATGTGCAGTTCAGTGGCATTACTTAAGGACATTCACATTGTCATATGAACATCACCACCACCCATCTCCAGAAAGTTCATCTTCCCTAACTGAAATTTGTACACATTAAATACTAACTTCCCATTTCTTCTTCTCCCCCAGCCCCTGGCAACCAACATTGTACTTTCTGTCTCTGTGAATTCGACTACTCTAGGTATTTTATATAATTGAAATCATACAACATTTGTCTTTTCGTGACTGGCTTATTTCACTTAGCATAAGTGTTCAAGGTTTATTCATGCTGTAGCATATATCAAAATTTCCTTTATTTTTAAGACTGAATAACATTCCATTGTATGTATGTACTACATTTTTTTATCCATTCATCCATCAGTGAATACTTGGGCTGCTTCCACCTTTTGGCTACTGTAAATAATGCTGCTATGAACATGAGTGTACAAGTATTTGTCAAATTCTTGGTTTCAGTTCTTTTGGAATATACCCTGAAGTGAAATTGCTGAAAACTCAATGTTTAATTTTTTAAAGGACATACCATAGATTTTTCACAGCTGCTGCACTATTTCACATTTCTACCAGGAACGTACGAGAGTTCCATTTTCTCTACATCCTTACCAGCATGTGTTATTTATTTATTTATTTTTGATAATAGCCATCCTAATGGGTGTAAAGTGGTATCTCATTATGGATTTGATTTTTCTGCCCTGGTAGTTGTTCTAATAGGAAGTGGTTGTATTGGCCATGCTCGTACTGACAATGTTCCCAATGGCTCTCAATGGTTTATGAAGTGCTTTCTTCATCAAAGGCAGTTTGCAAGGAGGAGCACCACAGCTTCTGTCAGATGTATTGATGCCTTCTGTGGGCAAGATTCAAGTGGTAATTTGCCAGTCCCATTTATTGGATAATTGGCTCTCCTTTGGATTGTTTTCCACCTCGATATTAAATAACAAGCCAGTTTAGCTTTATTTGTTTAGTACTTCCTTTAGAAACATCTCTTTGGGTTTTCAGTGAACCCTCTAACTTGCTTAATCATTTGTTATTGAATTATCCTAAGTCACAAATAACCTCCAACTTTTGAGGTCCAATACCTCTTACACGCCAATCACTGATTGTTTCTGTTGGCTTAGCTATTTCCCAAAGTCATGTAGACTCTAACAGTGAATTTTGAGCTAAGTAACAGGGTAAAACAGTGTCTCATTTCATGTTATTAATTTAAAATTTAAACTTCTACACCACTTAGCCCTTCCAAGAGTTATTTTTAAGTTATTTTCCAAGTAAGACTTTAATTCAAGAAATTCAGAGTGTGAATGAATAATAGGTGTTTCTAAAAATGGTAAAATAGACTGCTGCTATGAAAACTTATTAAGTGTTCAGAAAAAAAAACTTTTAAAGAAGTAATAAAAAGAGAAAATTCATCAATGTTTGAATAAAACTTCAGTGAGAAAAGGTTTCATTTTGTATAAACCAGTGTTAAATCTAATACAAACATATTTAAAGGCAAGGTACCAAAGAAAAAAGAGAAAACCATTATTAGAAAATATACAGCACTCATCAGCGAATACAAGCCTCTCTTTCTCTCTCTCTCTCCCCCCTCCCCCTGCCCACTTCTCTATTTCAATAGCTTCAAGACAAAAATACTAGATCTGGTTCTGGATTGAGGATTGGTGGGAAGGATGGGTGGATGAGGAGCAGGAGACTAGGTGGAGGCATCTGCAAAATAATTAGACTGGGTCCAGTGCTCATGGAGATCAAGAAACCAACTAAACAAAAACCTTCTACTTCAGCTGACTTTACACACACAGGTCTAAAGCACAGATGGAAGATTAATGCTGGAAAGGAAGACACTTCCATTTTCTTTTCATACAGCAGATTAAATACCTAGGATGGTGCCAATTAGGACCACATCACTGTTGGCAACTAATGTGTGGACAGCTCTTAGCATGTAGTGATGATGCATTTGTTAAAACTTTCATGGGTTGTCAACAGGAATGGGATATTGGTGGAAAAGAATGCACTAGTTAGTGTAATTCTGACTTTCAGAATGACAGCAGAATCAATAAATATTGACCATGGAATTGAATGGTTGTTGCTGGATGCAATCAATGCATGGAATAAAGACAACGAGAAGGTGAGTGTAATTCAAAATCAATTTAAGGAGAAATGTGAAAATCAAAGGATCTCCACAAAAGTTTGTAAAGAAACTCAGACACTGTAAAAATAAGGAAGACTCACCAAAGTCTGAGTCCCAATCCCATCCAGAAGGTGTGGGACCCTGTGATGTTGGATAGTGACATTTGGGTCGATACATTCAGCAACCTTGGAATTCCAGATTTCTATGGATCCGTTAGACCTGCAAACATTGCCTATTTCTTCACTCTAAAGACTCATCACTTACATGAAGTTGATACAGAGGCTTCTGTCTGATAAGATACCATGGATTTATCCACACCTCCCCTCCTGGTCTCCAGATAATGAGGGTAGAGTAATAACATAACCCAGTTACTTAAGCCTGTAAAGAAGTAAAGCGACTATGAGCTGAAGGAGCAACTGGCAACATGAAGTGGCAAGAACAAGGAAAATAGTGTAGAATTGGATCTTAAAGGTGCTGGATCAAGAAACAGGGGAGCAAAAATATAAATTTGGTTAAGAAAAATACATCAATATGGGAATACTTTGCTGAAAAGAATTAAACACACTGGCAAACAATCTGGAAGATAAGGCTATATGCTGCTAAGATAACACTTGCAAGCTTGGAAAAAGTGATGGTTCATGCTAAGTAAGGTTAAAATACCAGACCTGCTGCAGAAGATGGTAGAGGAAGGTATTAAAAGGCTCACCAAGATAGGCATATTAGAGTATATAAATATATAAAAATATATGCTTTCCAAAAGGTCATGGAAAAACACAACAAACAGATAATACATATTTTTTTCATAAACTTTTTGAAGACCCCTGGTATACATAATGGGTCTTCAAAAAGTTTGTGAAAAATGTGTATTATGAAAAAAAGCTATGCATGAATTGCAAAATTTTTCCACCAAAATAAACTCATACTAACCTGTTATGACATGTCTGAACAGGATCTAGTTTGATGCACTAAGAAGGATAAGACATCAGTTTGAAAAGAGCTCCTATGAGGGCAATGTGAAATTCTGCTAAAATTGAATCAAGAGCAAACATTATATTTTTGTTAAGATTGGGTGAAAGAATGATGAGATCATTGATGCTTTAAAAAAAGTTTATGGGGACACTGCCCAAAAGTAATCAGCAGTTTACAAATGGACAGCTCATTTTAAAGAGGAACGAGATGATGTGGAAGATGAAGTCTGCAGCGGCAGACAATCCACACCAATTTGTGAGGAAAAAAATTAATCTTATTCATGACTTAATTGAAGAGGACCAACAATAAACAGCAAAAACAATAGCAAAACTATAGACATCTCAACTGGTTCTGTTGACAGTATTCTGACTAAAAAATTGCAGTTGAGGAAACATTCTACTTGATGAGTGCCGAATTGTTCTGCCCAGATCAGCTGCAGACAAGAGCAGAGCTTTCAATGGAAATTTAAAACAAGTGGGATCAAGATCCTGAAGTATTTCTTCAAAGAACTGTAACGGGAGATGAAACATGGCTTTACACAAAAGCCAGATGAGGACAAAGCACAATTAAAGCCATGGCTACCAAAAGGTGGGAGTGGTCCAATCAAAGCAAAAGCGGACTGGTCAAGAGCAAAGGTCATGGCAACAACTTTCTTTGGGATGCTCAGGGATTTTGTTCGTCGACTTTCTGGAGGGCCAAAAACTATAACATTTGCTTATTATGAGAGTATTTTGAGAAAGTTAGCCAAAGATTTAGTAGAAAAATGCCTAGGAAATCTTCACCAGAAAGTTCTTCTGCACCATGACAATGCTTATGCTCATTCCTCTCATCAAACAAAGGAAATTTTGCAAGAGTTTTGAGGGGAAATCATTAGGAATCACCTTACAGTTCTGATTTGGCTCCTTCTGGCATTTTTTTGTTTCCTAATCTTAAAAAAATCTTTAAAGGGCACCCATTTTTCTTCAGTTAATAATGTAAAAAAGACTGCATTGGCATAGTTAAATTCTCAGAACCCTCAATTCATTAGGGATAAACTAAATGGCTGGTATCTTCACTTACAAAATTGTCTTGAACTTGATAAAGATTATGTTGAGAAATAAAGTTTATATTTTTTATTTTTGTCTTTTAATTCCATTTTCTGCAAACTTCTTGAAGTCCCCTCATATATGTTATATATATATATATATATACACACACTTATATATATACATATATATATGCACTCATATATATATGTATATATATGCATATGTGTGTGTATTTAGTTGGCTATATTTATTCCACATATATATTCCATATATATGTAGCCTATATGTCCCATAGGAAGATAGGAAGGTTTGGAGAACATGCCATTTATTCTAGTCAGGGGCTGTTAGTCAAAATGCACTGTTCAGTGATGGCTGTCCTTCATAGGCAAGAGCCGATAGTTTAGGAAATGATCTTACAGAACCAGGAAATGTAAATTATAGGATTCTAAAATCATAGAGGCTAATTGGTCTTAATTCTCAGGAGCAAGGTGGAATAATTATAATAATGGACAGAAAGTTCAAAGTAATCTGGAGTGAGTTTTGCCCCACAGAAAGCTATTAGAGGTGTTTAATAGCATACGGTGTTCTTAGTGGAAAGGTATATGGGCAGTCAATAAGGATATCCATTAACTTATTCAGTAAAATGAAATTAAATTTGGATGATCAAAAGGCTAAGGGCAGCTCTCTAATAGAAACTTGTAATCCCTAACCCAGATCACACACCTACGCCAATTCTCATACCTGGAACCCATTCATTACAGGAAAAGTTGCACATTCATGATGAAAGCCCTACAGTACTACAAAAGTGTATGTGGGGTAATGATTTACCTAAATCTTGAGGAAATAATTTACTTGGTAACCATACTATGGATGAAGGAAAATACCCAGACATTTCAAGGATTGTTGACATTGATAATGGGGGATTGATACCAAAGTTTACATTGATGTCCAAGGATCTGAAATGTCATTATGGCCCCCTGTTAAATTGGTAGAAGATGGGGCCAGATAACAGTGGAGTTCTACTCTATTTCCAGCTCACAGTGGCACCACTAGATACTTAGATTTAACCAGTGGTAATTTCCTTCATCGCCGTATGTATATTTGGAATGGATCTACCCTCATGTTGGTTCATTGGTTTGTGGAGTAAAATCAATCATAGAGGGAAGCCCAAGGGGAAATCTCACAAGTTTCCCCTCAACCAAGATAGCAAATCAAAACCAGTAGCATCCTGGGGGAATGGCAGAGACTAGAGTGCCATATTTGAAGAATGAAAGGAGGCATGGGTAGTTGGTCCCCATGATATCTACATTTGATTTATCAGTCTGAAACTTAGGAAATCCAGATGGATCCTGGTGATGCCAATGGACCTATGGAAACTTGAAAAAGAAGCAGCATAAATTGTAGCTATTGTGCTAGATGTGGCATCTTTGCTAGGTCGGATTAATTCAGCTTCATGTAGACAATGTGCAGCCATTGATCTGGCGAATGCATTTTCTTCCATCCATAGCAAGAAGGAGGATAAGAAGTGGTTTGCATTGACATGAGACAGAGAACCACACACATTTGTTGTCTTAACTACACTGTTCCATTCTTTATCATAATAGTAAATAGTCTGAAAAAACTGGGCCATCTGGAAGTGATACAGAACATAGATCTGTTTTATGATATGATGTTAGTCAGACCATTTGAGCAAAAATTAACGAGTGTATTGGAGTCCTTGATCAGTTCTACATGCTACAGAGGGTGATAGATAAAACCTAAGATGACTCAGGGAGAAGCTGAAGTTTTTAGGGATCCTTTGATCTTGCTTGAGCTGGTATATCTTCTCCAAAGTAAATAAAAAAGTTATTTCATCTCACCCCACCCTCTACCAAAAAGGAACTACACAACTTGGTACACCTTTTCAGGTGCTAGATGCAACATACCACAGTTTGGAACACTGCTTTACCTCACTTACTGGATGATACAGTAAGGCTGCTGGCTCTGAGTGTGATGCAAAGAAGGAAAGGACTTTCAGTATGTCCAGTATGTGATAGAGGTGGCTTTGTCACTTGGATCATATCATCTGGCAGACTCAGTGACACCAAAGGTATTTGTGAATTGAAAAGGTGCCATGTGCAGCTGTTTGCAACCCCCAATATAAGAATCAAAACACAGACTTCTAGGATTTGGGAGAAAGGCTGTGAAATCTGCAGCAAAGAAATTATTACCATCAGAAAATCTCTCCTTATGGCCACAAAAATTTTAAAGAAAAAAATCTCTCCTGGTATGCTACTGGACCTGAGTGGAGATGAGCATCTCACTGCTTGACAGCAAATGACCATATGGCCAGAGCTTCCCATAATGAGCTGGGTTCCATTAAACTCTCAAATTCATAAGGTTGGGCGGGCCCAGAAGCAATCTATTTTAAAATGGAAGTGGCACATCCAGGATTAAACATGAGTAGGTCTAGACAGCATGCATAAGTGGCACAATTAGCTGGCCAGACCACCAAGTTATCCACCACTGTGGCACCAGCATTCTCCTTCAACTCATGCTCATGGACACACTGAAGGAAAGGGCCCTTTATGACTGATTCATGGAAGAATAAAAATCTTGGTTCAAGATGGGAATTCAACGTATATGGATGCAAGCCAAATATGACAGCTGCTGTGCAACAGTTTTGCTCAGGGGTGGTTAAAAAACAATAGTAAGGGAAAATCCTGCCAATAGGCAGCATTTTGTGTGGTGCACCTGCTCATCTACTTTGTATGGAAAGAGAAAGTTGCCTTGCGTAAGAAATAAATACGGAGTTACGGGAAGGTGCAAATTGCTTGGCTAATTGTCAGGGGCCTACAAAAACAAGTACATGGCAGAGATGAAAGCTCATGAATAGCTCACTCTTTAAGTCTGATACTGCTCTTGTCCAATGTCCAAATGTCCAACAATACTGACCGACTCTGAGCCTCAACATGCCCTAGTTCTCCAATATACCAGTCAACTACTTTGTGGCACACTGGTTATATTGACCTCTTTCACCCTGCAGTGGGTGCTGATTCATCTTGAATGGGATCAACACTTGTTTATGTGTTAATTACCTGTCTATCCCACTAGACCTTTGCCAACATAACTACTTGAGGAATTGCAGTGTCTAATCGATGACAAAGAATCCCACATAAAATCACATCACATCAAGGGCCTCATTTTATTGCAAAAGAGGTGTGACAGTAGTCATATGACAATATGATTCACTGGTCCTGATACATACAGAACTATTCAGAAGCTGCCAACATGACAGAGTAATGATACGGCCTTTTGAAATTGCCAGCTTGGAGATACTTTGGAAAGATGGACCCCCCATCCTTTAGGATGTGTTATACACTAAAAAGCAACAACAACAACAAACCTTTTATATTTTGCTATGTTCCCAGTAGGTAGAATTTGTGGGTCTGGGAATCCAAGGGGTGAAAGTTGAAGTGACTCCATCACCATCACTCCCACTGAATCAACTAGGGAATTGTACTTCCTGTTCCCACAACTTAGGGCTCAGTGGGTCTAGAGATCTGGTTTCCCCATGCTTCTATCAAGAGGCACAGGAAAGTTCTCATTCAAGTTTAAACTACCTATGCTTGGTCATTTTATATTATGCATGCCATAAAAACAGCAGATAAGGAAGAGAATCAACATTCTGGCAAAGTGATTGATACTAATCATCATGGGCAGACGGTCTTCTTTTGTATAATGAGAACTGAGGAGAACATATTTAGCATTAAGGTGATCCACTGACCTGTTGATACTCTACTGCCTTATTTTTATGATCTATGGCCAAGTGCAACAGCCAGAACCTAAGAAGGGCATAGTGACAAGAGGCTGAGATTCCTTAAGAATGAGAATATGTGTTATTCCATCAGGTAAGCCATTTGGACAAGCAGAGGTACTTGCTAATGATGAGCAGAACCTAAAAGAGGTAGTTGAGGAGATGATAAATTTTAGTTTCAGCCTCGAGTAACTGTAGCAGTGAGTGCTGTAATTTGTCCCCTATCCTTCCTCTTAAAAGTTTCCCCAGGTAATGATACCAACCACATCATGGAGAACCTGTTTCCAGATGTGTTATACTTGCCCAGGGGTATGACCCTTTCCTGAGGGAAACTTGTATCCAACAACTGGTTGTTGAAGACTTACAAAGGCCTAGATCCCTTGCCTCAATTTGAGACAAATCTAAAGTATTATTTTAGCTCCAGAGCCTCATGCAGCATTTATTACAGCTTTTCCAGGAACTTCATTACAATCCTCTGTACAAGCTTCCTCACTTTCTTACTGATGTTATTTCCTAGATTCCTTCTAAACCAAATTCCTGCCTGCAAATATTTGCCTCAGAATCTGTTCCTCGGAATTCTGACAAAAGACAGAACTCAGGAAGTAAAGATCAAAATAATCATACAGACTCTCTCTAGTTCTTTCTCCTGGTTCGTAGCGGGGTGATAGACTGAGTGGAGAATAGTAACCTACAATCACATAGCAGACATGCTCCCCAAACTTAGGAAGACTTTGGTTTCTAATAACACTATGTCAGACATTTTTCATATAGTCCTCTGTGATATCTGAATAACATGAGCAGTGTTAAAAGCCAATTATGATAGATTTTTGGAGATTTTGAGGGTCATGGCAGAGTCTTTTGGAGATTTTGAGGGGCATGGCAGAGTCTCAGTGGAGACAACAGCTGCAGAAATAAAATCAGATTTATACAGTTTACAAAGACATTCCTGTTAAGATGTTCTTCAAATGGAAAGGAGACAAGTTCATTAACCTACAGCTCCTGACACTGTACCTTGCTTTTGCAACTTTCCTTCATTCACATCCCAGGTGCCTTCAACAGGCTCCCCATGAAAACTCACCAGGCTCAGAGACACCATGACTCTCAGAAATTTGGCCCCTTACTGTGTGCGCTCTCAGCACTTCACCTACACCCCTGGGAACAGGGAGTGTGTGGGTGTGGTTGTTCCAGGCCTCCACTCACAGCAGTGGCACCTGTGGCAATCTGCCAGATCTCTTGCTTATTATTCAGATTGCTTTGCTGTTTAATGACTTCTACAGAACACTTATCTAGCATTCCTAGCAAGACTCATTTGAGTAAAATGGTAAATAGAGAAAGAGTGGGTTTAAGGTTTGGCACCTTCCCAGATTCCCAGATTGTAGGGGACAGGCAAAACAATCATAAATGCTTGTTGCTCTAATTTTAGATTAATTTTAATCCCCAGTTTTGTGGAGATTGCATGGTAGAGTGGAAAGAAAACAAGACCAGGTGTCAGATGTTCATTCGGGTCCTAAACTGGACTCTCTCATTCTTTATGTGACCTTGGTTACTTGCTCTCTCAAGGCATCAGCTTTTATTTTTATTATTATTTTTTTTTGTAAAATGGGGGTAATATTACCTACCATGCCTGATTTACTAAAGATAAGGCAAGTGAAAGTTTTCTAGAGGACAAAGTTTTGTCAAAAAATAAATTATTATTATTATTATTATTGCTACTTTTAGATTGGAGAAAGTATTAATTTGCTTATTGAGGAGAGGAGCATTTTCTGTTGAGGATACACTTTTTTTGTAGTTTTCCAAATGTTTGTTATCATCATTTGTGAGCTTCCAATATTATTAAACTAATTTCTCTATTTATTTTTTATTTTTATTTTTTCATTTTATGAAACTAATTTAAAAACAACAAACACAACAGGTAGATCTGGGTAAATTCTTGAAATGTCAGACAATTGCCAAATTTCCAGGAAAGAAAAATATTAAATTTTGTGTGTATACATGATTTTTAAGTAAAGAAGCTTCACTGTTTTTTTTTTTTTTTTTTTTTTTTAAATCCTAGCGACAGCTTCTAATTAATGGGAATAGATAATCTTGTCTAAGGAAAAAAGAGATTTTGGAAAGGTTATTTATTCTAAGTATTGTATACATTTGAAAATTTCATGCTTTGTTTTGTGGATATTGATTATAACTAGTGGAAATTAGAAATGGAATTAATGCAAAAGAAAGTGGAATTTATTTCATTCTAATGGGAAATCCAGACTTTATCAACTGTATTTCTTCCAAGGGAGGTTTGCTGCTTGTAAGAGAGTCCTCTGTCCATCTGATATTACTGTACACATTTTTGGAGTTGGGAGATCCCAGTTCTTCCTTTGGAAGACTCTGGAGAGGTCTAAACAAAAACATTATAAAAAATGACTCATTTGTTAACAGGAGTTTATGCTGAAGAAATGTGGGCATTTCTTCTAGTTTAATGGTAAAAATCTTTCCTCTTCATATATCTTACCCTTCATTTTTCAATAGAAACTGTAGAATTACAGTTTCATTTGTGTTAATTCCTCAATAGCTGTATTTGGTATTTAGCTGTTTTTCTCTTATAAGAAAAATAATTTAAAGTAACCAGAGAAAAGTTTTTAATAAATAGCAACATAACAACAATAAAATTATTTTCATTATCAGAGCAAAACCAGCAATTTAAGTATAGTGCTTCTGTTTTCAGTCCATACGCCTTCTCTGGTTGATCTAATTTATAGTTTACCATCCGTGCTTCATCTAACATACATACCCTGCTAAGTAATGTTCCCGGGAGGTAGTATATGCTACACTTTGAAGACTCTTTCTCTCCAACTAGATGTCTCTAAGCAACTTAAACTGTCCAAACTGAATTTTTATATTTTCTCCAAAAGATACTCCTTTTTATACAGTCATCCATTCATTTTTCAAGTTCCATATCTAGAACCCTCATCGCCTATATTTTATCAGATATTAAATTTTCCTCATTCTATTCCATGAATATTTCTTAAAACCGTCATGTCTTTTTAATTCATATCCCCATTCTAGTTTTTCACGTACTGTCACCTTTGATTACTCCCTCCTGGTTTTGCCCCTAATTTATTTGTCCTCCACATTCTCACCAGAATGACCTTTGTAAAATACAAATCTCAGTAGCTTAGACTCTTATATAAGATATCTAGAGATCTCCGTTGCCAAAAGTGATAGTCTCTAAAGTGGGGTAAATGTACCACGGGGAATGGATAAGATTTGTTTGGAACCAATAAAAATGTAACATATATTTTTATTAAATTTTATATTTTTGACTTTTAAAAATTTATATTTTGGTGCATTTAGAACATTTAAAAGCTGGTGGCCTATCTGCCTATATATTTTATACATCAATGCATGAAAACATATATCAAGTGTTATATCAATAACTTTTTTACTAATAGGTGTTCATAATCAAAATAATTGGAAGAGCACTGACATAGGAAAAAATTTCAGACCTCACTATTAGGGATTATAAAGCTCTTGTTGATTTGGCCTTTACCAGGCTTTCTACTTATTCTCTGCTATGGTTAGTTTCTCCTGAAAGCAGATTCTAAGAATAGTGAAAAAGGTTTATTGGGAAGTAACACTTGTGAAAGGAAAAGAGAAGAAGCAGGGTTGGGCATAATGTAGACTTGACGAAGTCTCTGGCAGCCCAAAAGGAGTCAGAGGAGCCCGGTAAGTGGCAGAAATGACCCAGCCTTTATACCACTTCCTTGCTCATTTATTGGCCAGGGGCCACCTTGGAAAGAGCAAGACCTCTGCTCAAAAGCTGATGTCCATACTGAAGGAACAAAAAGCTAGTAGCTGTAAACCAACCACACTCCTTGTGTCTTAAAGGAAGATCTTAGTGGCACATCTCTATGTCTACTGCCTATTATCATTCACTTTAACACCCTCCACTCCTAAACATACACAATCTCCTCTATGACTCTTCACATGTTTCCTCTGCCTGAAAATGCATTCCTCTGGGATTCTTCAACATGGTTTAGTGATTAAACCAGACTGCCTGGGTTCACATCTCAATCACTTCTTAGCTCTTTTAGCTCAGGCAAATTAGTAAACTTCTCTGTATCTTTACAGATGATTGCTTGAGTTTTTTCAACTGCAAAATTGGAATAACAATAGGATCTAACTCAGGAGGTTAAATTGTTGATACATTAAAAGTGTTTTAAACAGCATCTGCATATAAAAGGCACTCAGAAAATATTAATTATCATCAATTTATTTATAGACTTCATTGAATAAATAATGAAATTTCCCACAGTGGAGTCTGAATGTTTTGTCCTCCCAGAACTCATGTGGAAATTTGATCCTAGTGTGCCAGTGTTAGAAATTGATTGAGTCAGGGGCCAGATCCTGTGTGAATGGATTAATGCTCTTCCTGGGGGGTGGGAGTAGTGAGTTAGTTCTTACTCTATTAGTTCCCACAAGAGATGGTTGTTTAAAAGACCTTGGCAATTCCCCTCTCTCTCTCTTGCTTTGTCCTGCCATGTGATCTGCTTGTACCTGCTGGCTACCTGCTGCTTTCTGCCATGAGTAGAAGCAGCCTGAGGCCCATGCTAGGTGCGGCTGTCCCAGAATTGTAAACCAAATAAATGTCTGTTCTTTATAAATCACCCAGTCTCAGGTAATCTGTTATAGCAACACAAAACAGACTAATGCATCCCTTTGGAAAAATGACAACTCAGGTCCTTTGCCCATTATATTTCTTTTTTTTTGTTTGTTGTTTTTTGCTTATTTGCTATTGAATTGTGTGAGTTCCTTATGTATTTTGGATATTCACCCCTTACCAGATATATGTTTGCAAATATTTTCTCCCAATCCATAGGCTGCCTTTTCATGTTGCTGATTGTTTCCTTCACTGTGCAAAAGCTTTTTAGTCCCACTTGTTTTTGATTTTGTTGCCTGAGCTTTTGGTGTGATATACAAAAAATCATTGCCAAGGCCAATGTCACAGCTTTCCCACTGTTTTCTTCATAGGAGTTTTACAGTTTTATGTCTTGCATTTAGGTGTGTAATCTATTTTGAGTTAATTTCTTCATGTCAGATAAGGGTCTAACTTCATTTTTGTGCATGTGGATTTTCATTTTTTTTAACACCGTTTACTGAAGAGACTATCCATATCCAATTGTGTCTTCTTGGTGTTTTTCTTGAAAATTAGTTGACCATATATGCTTAAGTTTATTTCTGGGTTCTATTCTGTTCCACTGGTCTATGTGTCTGTTTTTGCCAGTACCATGCTGTTTTGATTACTACACTTTTATAAGATGATTTGAAAACAGAAAGTGTAATATCTCCAGCTTTCTTCTTCTTGCTCAAAATCGCTTTAGATGTTTGAGGTCTTTTGTGGTCCTATATAAATTTTAGAATTATTTTTTCTATTTCTGTGAAAAATGTCATGGAAATTTTATGGGGATAGTGTTGTAATCTGCATATTACTTTGGGTAGAACAGACGTTTAACAATATGAATTTTTCTACTCCATGAACATGAGATAGCTTTCTATTTTTTTCATATTAAATTTCTGTCATTAATGTTTTATAGTTTTCAGTGTACAGATCTTTTACCTCTTTGGTTAAATTTATTAATAAATATTTTATTATTTTTTTGATGCTATCATCAATGGAATTGTTTTCTTGATTGCTTTTTTAAATAGGTCATTATTAGTGTAAAGAAATGCAACTAATTTTTTTATGTTGATATTGTATCTGAGACTACCAAATTCATTTCTTAGTTCTAACAGTTCTTTTTTGTGTGCAGTTTCTAACATTTTCTACAAATATGATCATTTCATCTGCAAAGGGATAATTTCATGTTTTTCTTTCTGATTGGGATGCTTTTTTTTCCTTTTTCTTCTTTTTTTTTCTTGTCTGATTGCTCTCACAGGTACTTCAGGACCTATGTTAAACATAAGTGAGAGTGGGCATCCTTGCCTTGTATGAGATATTAGAAAAAAAGCTTCAAGTTTTTCCCATTGATAATGATGTTAGCTGTGGGATTTTCATAAATAGCCTTTAATATCTTGAAGAAATTTCTTCTATACCTAAAGTGTTGTTTTTTTAATCAGGAAAGAATGTTAAACTTTGTTAAATGCTTTCTATTCATCTATTGACAGTATCCCTCTATTTTTTCTTTTAATATTTTGTTATCTACTATAGATTACTGCTTTGTGATTATCAAGATGCTTACATAAAAGATCTTATAGTTATACCAGTCTATTTTGAGCTATGACAACTTGATTTCAATCACAGACAAGAACTCTACACTTTTCTTCCCCACACATTTTGTTTTTGATGTCGCAATTTATAACTTTTTATAATGTGTATTCCTTAGTAAGTTATTATAGCTACAGTTATTTTTAATTTTTTTAATGCTATAACCTCTATACTGAAGTTAAAAGTGATTTATACACCACCATTATGGTATTATAGCATTCAGGATTTGACCATAAATTTAATTTTACCAGTTTCACATGTTTTCATAACAGTAATTAGCATCCCTTCATTTCCTCTTAAATAACTTCCTGTAGCATTTCTTATAAGCCAAGTCTAGTGGTAATAAACCCTCTCAGCTTTTGCTTGTCTGGGTAAGGTTTTATTTCTCAACTATTTTTGACTGACAACTTTGCTGGATATAGTATCTTGGTTGGCAGGTTTTTTTCCCTCCCAACACTTTAAATATAATATTTTACTCACACTTTGAATATAATATTTTACTCAAGCTGCAAGGTTTCTGCTGAGAAATCTGGTGAGTCAATGGGACTTTCTTATGCATGACATGTTACTTTTCTGGTGCTGCTTTCAAAATTTTTTTGTCTTTGACTTTTTAAAATTTATTTTTTATCAAAACATTGATTGCACATATTTATGGGATATAGAGTTGTATTTCAATACATGTATACAATATGTGTTGAACTATTCAGAGTAATTATCCTATTCATCGTTGCAAAACATAATCATTTCTTTGTTATGTGCACATTTGATCTCCTCTCTTCTAGTCGTTTGGTTATATGCAGCAAAACATAATTGATTATAGATTTCAGGGTCAACAGTACACCAATAGGGCTTATTTTTCCTATCTTGCTGTACTTTTGTATCCATTAATCAGCCTTTCACTGTTTCTCCTCCCCCGTCCTTGTTCCTGCCTCTAATAACCATAGCTCTTCTCTATCCTTTTACCAGTTCAACTTATTATTATTATTTACTTATTTTCGTTTGTTGTTTATTTTGCTTTGTTCTCTTCCTTTAGCTTCCACATATGTGTGAGAACATGTAGTATTTCTCTTTCTGTGCCTGGCTTGTTTCATTTAACATAATTTTCTCTATGCTCATCCATGTTGCTGTGAATAGCAGAATTTTATTCTTTTTAAATGGCTGAGCAGATTCCACTGTGTACATTTATCACATTTTTATTTATTCAATCACATGTTGATGGACTTTTAGGTTTGTTTCATATCTTGGCTATTGCAAACAGAGCTGTGATGAACATGGAGGTGCAGGTATCCCTTCAATATGATGCTTTCTATTCCTTTGGGTATATATCCAGTAGTGGGATTGCTGGGTCATATGATAATTCTATCTATAGTTGTTTAAGAAAACTCCATACTGTTTTTCATAATGGTTGTACTAATTTAAGTCCCACCAACAATGCATAAGGGTTCCCATTTCTCTGCATTCTCACCAGCATGTGTTATTTTCTGTCTTTTTGTTAATAGCTAGTCCAACTGGGGTGAGTTGGTATCTCAGTGTGGTTTTGATTTGCATTTCCCTAAGAAGTGATGTTGAGTATTTTTTCATATGCCTGTTGGCCATTTGTATGTCTTCTTTTTAGAAATGTCTATTAAGAGTTTCAAGATGGCGGCGGCTGCGGCGGCTGGCGCGGAGTAGCTGAGGTGGAAAAGGTGGCCACTGGGCCTCAGGCAGCCGGGAAACTTGTGGACCTTCCTCTGGCCATCTCTTAAGGGAGGACTGCTGCTGCTGGCCGGTCGTGGGGGCTCAACGCCACTTTGCCCCCGGCAGGAGAGGCTGCCTCATTTACAGGCAACAGCTTTGAAGTGTGGAGCAGGAAAAGAACTGATTCTTAGCTGCAAAAGCGAGTCTTGAAACAGGGAACACGGCGCCAGGGCTGCGGTGGATGCAGCCAGGATCCCGGAGGCCGGGGCCACGCTGAAGGCGGCCAGCTGCCCTATTCAGGATTCGAGGTTTCAGGCCGGCATTAAAGAAGATTCCTGGGAGCGCCCGAGTGGCGCCGCGACTGAACAGCCCCGAGGCGGCAGCGCCGAGAACACGGAAGGCAACAAACCAGAGACAGAGCGAGCGCCCAACCTGGCACAGCACTGTGAGTGATCCCTGGCACAGCTCTGTTCGGGGGGTGGATGCCCACGCGGCTCCCGCCTGCACCACCAGGCCACTCACTGTCCCGGTGCTGCCTCCATTTCCCCAGGTGCGGGCAGCTCCGCCCTGCTCGGCCATCACTGAGCCCATTTGCTTGGCCTGGCGCGGGGCTTTCCGGAACCTGTGGGCTGGCCTCCTCTCCCACTCCCTCCGCGGTTCTCTGGCGGGGCTGGGGGTGTGCGGCGTCCCAACCAGTGTTGGGAGGGCTAGGAAGTACGGGCGGGCCGACTGTCACTCCACCACACCCTGGACTCCGGCCCCAGTAAACTTCCTGTTACTGGGAGGCAGATACCATCTCTGTGACCACCAGTTTGGAAAAAAGCCTAACGAATTTCTGGTTGGGAATAGTGTGGTAGGAGAGTTCCCAGGTCCGCTTGAACCTGCCGGAGAGCAGGCTGCAGGCGGGCACTAGACTCGGTTTATACCAGGGGGATACAAAGGTGAACAAGACCCGAGAAAGATCTACACAGTGCTACAAAGGCACCCAGAGAGACCGGTCATCTGTGCCTAGCAGAAACCTGGTAGACTTCCTGGGCGAGGCAGTGCTGAGCAGGGACTTGAAGGCCCAGCTGATAGAAGAAAGGTGCAGAAGACACACCCCAGCCCAGCACAGTGTGCACAGAGGGGGGAGACGTGCGGCCAGGGAGGCGGAGACCCGACAGAAACCACACACCCGGTGGGGTCGCCACTGCACGATCTAACAGCCTGGGCCAGACCACACGGAACGGGGAGAAGTCCTGTACAGAAAGTGAAAGCTCAACAGAGATCACACACCCTGTGGTACGTGATCCACCAGCCCAGCAGAGTACAAGCTGACCAGAAAGGTGGATCCCCGGAGAAGCCCAAGACCCGAGGCAACCACACACACAAGACACTAGAGGCCAACTGAGCAGTCACGGCGGGAGCCATACCAAATTGGCAACCACAGCAACATCCTAGTTAGTCATTAGTCTCAAACCGGTGGACTGTGAAACCCCCTGCCACAATGAATAAACACCAAAAAAAAGACACCAGAAATACAAAAAATCAAGAAAGTACACCACCAAAAGTTAATAAATCTCATACTCTAGATCCTATAGAACAAGAAGCCCTTGAAATAACTGACAAGGAATTTCGAGTGATAATTCTAAGGAAACTGAATGAGATACAAGAAAACTCAGCTAGACATCATGATGAAATGAGGAAAAGTATACAGGATCTGAAAGAGGAAATATACAAGGAAATCAATGTCCTGAAAAAAAATGTAGCAGAACTTACTGAACTGAAGAAGTTATTCAGCGAAATAAAAAACACAACGGAGAGTTTAACCAGCAGGCTTGTCGAAGTTGAAGAGAGAACCTCTGAACTTGAAGATGGGCTGTTTGAAATAACACAAGCAGACAAAAAGAAAGAAAAAGAATCAAGGACATGGAAGAAAATCTGAGAGAGATATCAGACAACCTCAAGCGCTAAAATATCCGAGTCATGGGTATTCCAGAAGGGGAGGAAAATGGAGATTCCATTGAAAACATATTCAACAAAATAGTGGCAGAAAACTTCCCAGGTATAGGAAAAATCACAGATCTTCAGATCCAGGAAGCTCAACGATCTCCAAACGTATTCAACTCAAAAAGGCCTTCTCCAAGACATGTCATAGTCAAATTGGCAAAACTCAGAGACAAAGAGAGAATCTTAAAAGCTGCAAGAGAGAAGCGTCAAATCACCTATAAGGGAGCCCCAATCAGGTTAACATCAGACTTTTCATCACAAACCCTAAAAGCTAGAAAGGAATGGGATGATATTTTCAAAATACTAAAAGACAAAGATTGCCAGCCAAGAATACTCTACCCTGCAAGGCTATCCTTCCGAAATGAGGGGCAAATAGTATATTTCTCAGACAAACAAAAACTGCGGGAGTTCACTACCACAAGACCACCCTTACAAGAAATCCTCAAGGGAGTACTGGGTTTGGTTCCTGAAAAATAACTACCACTGCCATAAAAACCTAAGAAAAATCTAAACCCGCTAGTACAATAAAAATGGCATTCATGAAGAGAAAACAAGCTAACAAAAACACTATCTACAACCTAAGGAACCAGCAAACAAAGAAACCAAACAGTAAATCAGAAAGCAAGGAACAAAAGACACCTAAGACAACCAAACAACCAATAAAATGCTAGGAATAAATCAACACCTTTCAATAACAACTCTTAATGTTAAAGGCTTAAATTCCCCAATTAAAAGACACAGACTGGCTGACTGGATCAAAAAGCAGGACCCAACTATATGCTGCCTACAAGAGACCCACCTCACCCATAAAGATTCACACAGACTAAGAGTGAAAGGATGGAAAAAGATTTACCATGAAAACAGAAAAGAAAAACGAGCTGGAGTGGCTATTCTTATATCTGACAAAATAGACTTTAAACTAAAAACCATAAAAAGAGACAATGAGGGACACTACTTAATGATAAAAGGACTGATCCATCAAGAAGACATAACAATCATAAATATGTACGCACCCAATGTTGGAGCAGCCAGATTTATAAAACAAACTCTATTAGACCTAAAGAAGGAAATAGACACTAATACCATAATAGCAGGGGACCTGAACACTCCACTGTCAATATTAGACAGATCATCTAGGCAAAGAATCAGTAGAGAAACACAAGATCTAAACAAGACTCTAGACCAATTGGAATTGGCAGATGTCTACAGAACATTCCACCCAACAACCTCAGAATATTCATTCTTCTCATCAGCACATGGATCATTCTCCAGGATAGATCACATATTAGGTCACAAATCAAGTCTCAATAAATTCAAAAAAATTGGAATTATCCCATGTATCTTCTCAGACCACAATGGATTAAAACTAGAAATTAATAACAAACGAAACTCTGGAAACTATACAAACACATGGAAATTAAACAGCATTCTACTTAATGACATATGGGTCCAAGAAGAAATCAAGCAGGAAATCAAAAAGTTTATTGAAACTAATGAAAACAATGATACATCATACCAAAACCTGTGGGATACTGCAAAAGCAGTATTGAGGGGAAAATTTATTGCATTAAATGCTCACTTCAGAAGAATAGAAAGATGGCAAGTGAACAACCTAACACTTCACCTTAAAGAACTAGAAAAACAAGAACAATCCAATCCTAAAGTTAGAAGACGGAAAGAAATCATTAAGATCTGAGCAGAACTGAATGAAATTGAAAACCAAAAAACAATTCAAAAGATCAACGAATACAAAAGTTGGTTTTTTGAAAAGATAAATAAAATTGACAAACCATTAGCATGGCTAACAAAAAAAAGAAGAGAGAAGACTCAAATAACCAAAATTACAAATGAAAAAGGCGATATTACAACTGATTCATCTGAAATACAAGGAATCATTCGAGACTACTATAAACAACTATACGCCAACAAATTTGAAAATCTGGAGGAAATGGATAAATTTCTGGACACACACAAGCTCCCAAAACTGAACCGTGAAGACGTAGAAAATTTGAACAGACCAATAACAATAAAGGAGATTGAAGCTGTTATCAGAAGGCTCCCAACAAAGAAAAGCCCAGGACCAGATGGATTCACAGCAGAATTTTACCAAACATTCAAAGAGGAATTGACACCGATTCTTTACAAACTATTCCAAAAGATTGAAACGGACGCAAATCTCCCAAACTCATTCTATGAAGCAAACATCATCCTGATACCAAAACCAGGAAAAGATATAACCAAAAAAGAAAACTACAGGCCGATATCCTTGATGAATATAGATGCAAAAATCCTCACTAAAATACTAGCAAACAGAATACAGCATCACATACGAAAAATTATTCATCACGATCAAGTGGGATTCATCGCAGGGATGCAAGGTTGGTTCAACATACGCAAATCAATAAATGTGATACACCATATTAATAAACTCAAACACAAGGACCATATGATCATCTCTATAGATGCTGAAAAAGCATTTGATAAAGTTCAGCACTCATTCATGACAAAGACCCTCTATAAGTTAGGTATAGAGGGAAAGTATCTCAACATAATTAAAGCCATATATGCCAAACCCACAGCCAATATCATCCTGAATGGCGAAAAGCTGAAAGCTTTACCTTTAAGAACAGGCACTAGACAAGGATGCCCACTCTCACCACTCCTATTCAACATAGTGTTGGAAGTACTAGCCAGAGCAATCAGAGAAGAGAAGGAAATAAAGGGCATCCAGATTGGAAAAGATGAAGTCAAACTGTCCCTGTTTGCAGATGACATGATCCTATATATCGAACAGCCTAAAACCTCTACAAAAAAACTCTTGGAATTGATAAATGATTTCAGCACAGTAGCAGGATACAAAATCAACACACAAAAATCAGTAGCATTTCTTTTCTCCAATAGTGAACATGCAGAAGGAGAAATCAAGAAAGCCTGCCCATTTACAATAGCCACCAAAAAAATAAAATACTTAGGAATTGAGTTAACCAAGGAGGTGAAAAATCTCTATAATGAGAACTACAAACCACTGCTGAGAGAAATTAGAGAGGATACAAGAAGATGGAAAGATATTCCATGCTCTTGGATTGGAAGAATCAACATAGTGAAAATGTCCATACTACCCAAAGTGATATACAAATTCAATGCAATCCCCATCAAAATTCCAAAGACATTTTTCTCAGAAATGGAAAAAACTATTCAGACATTTATATGGAACAATAAAAGACCACGAATAGCCAAAGCAATGCTCAGCAAAAAAAATAAAGCTGGAGGCATAACACTACCTGACTTTAAGCTATACTACAAAGCTATAATAACCAAAACAGTATGGTACTGGCATAAAAACAGACACACTGACCAATGGAATAGAATAGAGAATCCAGAAATCAACCCACACACTTACTGCCATCTGATCTTTGACAAAGGCACCAAGCCTATTCACTGGGGAAGGGACTGCCTCTTCAGCAAGTGGTGCTGGGATAACTGGATATCGATATGCAGGAGAATGAAACTAGATCCATACCTCTCACCGTATACTAAAATCAACTCAAAATGGATTAAGGATTTAAATATACACCCTGAGACAATAAAACTTCTTAAAGAAAACATAGGGGAAACACTTCAGGAAATAGGACTGGGCACAGACTTCATGAATACGACCCCAAAAGCACGGGCAACCAAAGGAAAAATAAACAAATGGGATTATATCAAACTAAAAAGCTTCTGCACAGCAAAAGAAACAATTAAAAGAGTTAAAAGACAACCAACAGAGTGGGAGAAAATATTTGCAAAATATACATCTGACAAAGGATTAATATCCAGAATATATAAGGAACTCAAACAACTTTACAAGAAGAAAACAAGCAACCCAATTAAAAAATGGGCAAAAGAGCTAAGTAGGCATTTCTCTAAGGAAGATATCCAAAGGGCCAACAGACATATGAAAAAATGCTCAACATCACTCAGCATCCGGGAAATGCAAATCAAAACCACATTGAGATACCATCTAACCCCAGTTAGGATGGCTAAAATCCAAAAGACTATGAACGATAAATGCTGGCGAGGCTGCGGAGAAAAAGGAACTCTCATACATTGTTGGTGGGACTGCAAAATGGTGCAGCCTCTATGGAAAATGGTATGGAGGTTCCTTAAACAATTGCAAATAGATCTACCATACGACCCAGCCATCCCACTGTTGGGAATATACCCAGAGGAATGGAAATCATCAAGTCGAAGGTATACCTGTTCCCCAATGTTCATCGCAGCACTCTTTACAATAGCCAAGAGTTGGAACCAGCCCAAATGCCCATCATCAGATGAGTGGATACGGAAAATGTGGTACATCTACACAATGGAATACTACTCAGCTATAAAAACGAATGAAATACTGCCATTTGCAACAACATGGATGGACCTTGAGAGAATTATATTAAGTGAAACAAGTCAGGCACAGAAAGAGAAATACCACATGTTCTCACTTATTGGAGGGAGCTAAAAATTAATATATAAATTCACACACACACATACACACACACACACACAAACCGGGGGGGGGGGAGAAGATATAACAACCACAATTATTTGAAGTTGATACAACAAGCAAACAGAAAGGACATTGTTGGGGGGGAGGGGGGGAGGGAGAAGGGAGGGAGGTTTTGGTGATGGGGAGCAATAATCAGCTACAATGTATATCGACAAAATAAAATTAAAAAAAAAAAAAAAAAAAAGAAATGTCTATTAAGCTCCCTTGCCCATTTTTTAATTGGGTTACTTGGTTTTTTACTATTGAGTTGTTCGAGTTCCTTGTATATTCTGGAAATTAGCCCCTTGTCAGATATTTAGTTTCAAAATACTTTCTCCCATTCTGTAGCTTGACTGTTTGCTATGTTTGTTGTTTCCTTGACTGTGCAGAAGCTTTCTAGTTTGATGTAATCCCATTTGCTCATTTTTACTTTTGTTGCTTGTGCTTATGAGTTCTTATTTATGAAATCTTCGCCTAGTCCTATGTCCTGGAGCATTTCTCTTATGTTTTCTCCTAGATGTTTTATAGTTTCAGGTCTTACATTTAAGTCTTTAATCCATTTTGAGTTGATTTTTGCATATGGTACAAAAGACAGGAGTCTAATTAATCTAGCTTGTTTCTTTTTTCTTTTAACAGGTGTTTTTTCCACTACATTCCAGTGAAAATTTATATAGAAAAGAGTCCTATTATATTTGAGAACAATTCCCAACTGCCCTGACTTTCTTCTAAAGAGGGGAAAAAACATTTGCTACTTTGGTTTTACAAAATAAATTTCTTTTCCAGACCTACTAATGTAGCCTGTGTTTTCATTCAGTGCTTCTGAAGAATTTACCTTTACCAGATTTGAAATTTCCTGATTTCTATGTGTAATATCTTCAAGTATTGATTACAATATACATTTGGATGGAAATGAAATTGGATGGATTTTGACCAAGTCATTTACCTCATAGCACAGACACAAAGTTCATTTGGTACTGAATGAAGCACACTAAATGGAAAACTTTACAGTGATTGATAACCTAGTTAGCAGAGAAGTTAAGTTTCAAGCTCTACAAAAAATAAAAGACACTTTACATCTCTAAGAGATAGGAACTAATGCTAGAAAAGTGCCTAGCTCCAGTCCTTCCTTTTGCCAACTAAAAGACTCAGCTTTGTAGCAAGACAACTGGAGATTTAATATATATATATATCATTATTGCAGATCATTTGATGCTGTAGAACAGAAACTAGCAGGTGCATGAAGGATAACCAATGTGCTATTAAGCAGTCTGTAGGTGCTGCTATGTGAGGGAGAAATGAACAAAATGAGAATACCTTGGATGTAACTTTCAAAATCTGTCTTTTTTGTTTGACTCATTATTAACATTTTAATTAAGGCCCACATCATCTCTTACCTGAACTTTTATAACATCCTCTTGATTTTTCTTCTTGTGTCTAACTTTAAGTATTTCCAATCTGTCATTCGCTTTGCCACCAGAGTTATCTTTCTAAATTATGTCTGTTAAAATTACTTCCCTTGTTGTAACTGCTGTGTGGCAATATATTGACTCTTACAGAGAGTGCCATCACCTTTGTGTGACCACACAAGACCTTCCATAGTTTGCCCCCTATATTAGCCCATTTCTGTTGTTTATAACATAAACACCTGAAACTGGGTAACTTATAAAGAAAAAAAAAATATTGCTTTCAGTTTTGTAGGCTGGCAAGTACGAAGTCCAGGGAACACATTTGGTAAAGGCCTTGTTGGTGGAGACAGTGACCTAGGGGTCTCACATGGCAGAAAATGGTAGAGTAGAGAGGTAGTTCCTCATGCACTCTCCTTTTAAAGACTTCAGAACCACGCCCCTGACCACCATTATTAATCCATTCAATACAGCACAGTCCTACAATCTAACCACCTCTTTAAGACTCCACCTTGCAATTATCATAATAGGATTTCCCACCTTCAGCAGTTACAGTGGGGATTAAGTTTGGCGGGGCATTCAACTCGAGGCATTCCCCATCTATATTATTATTCTTTTTTTATCCTATCCTACAGTAATATTTAATTACATGTTCTTTATTAAATGTTCCATGCAAATGCATGTCTTTAGTTTGTGTAACTGTGAGAAAAACTTAAATACAGAAAAGTGTGAAAGACAATATAAAAAAAGCAGGAACAAACCAACCATATAATATCCCTACACTTATATAATATATAGCCTATATATGTTAACACATATGTATATATAATTTTATAGAAAAATATCTAGAGTATCTGTTTGTTCCTTAAAAAAAAAATCAATATTTTTAGAACTCTTTAATACTGAACATCTTCTGCCTTATTTTATTTTCTATAATTTTATTTATACATTTTATACATAAGGTTGTAGTTAATGTTATTTTCTTCAATCAAAGACTTAGTAATTTGAACCAACAAGCACTAATGATCATTTTGTTTCATCATTGTTTCAAGGATTTTAAACATTTCTCTCAATATTCTTTTTGATGAAATACAAATTTTAGTAGTTCTTTTAAAATCATCTCATAATAGCGATCACTTTTTCTTTGTATGTCCAAAGATATCTTTTTTGAAATTAATTCTTGACGGATTGCTTAGTAAGGATAAAATTAAAGATTTGCAATAGTTTTCTCACAAGGGTATGTAATTCTAGATTTGCAATAATTTTCTTCAATGACATTAAGGTAGTTTTTCTGGGATTTGTCAAACTTAGTCATGATTTATTATCTTTTGTTTTTTATACAGTGTTAGACACTATTTGCCAGAATTATGTTTGGTATTTTTACATGTACATTTTTGAGTAGGAATGGGCTATAATTACCATTTGCTACATTGTTAGGTTTTGTTTTGTTATCAGGTTTACAATGGTTATAAGATTTCATAGTTTCAAAGATTATGATACCTTCACCAAATAATTTGGGAGCTATTTTTTCTTTTCCTATGATCTGTAAATAATTGTATAAATTGCAGTGATTTGTTTCTTAAATGTCTGGCAGAACTTGCTTGCAAAGCAAGTTGTTGCTCCATTGTTGTTGCTGTTTTTGTTGATTTCTAACTTTTTAAAACTGATTTCCATTGATTTCTTGTATTGTGGTTACAGAATGTGGTCCACTTAATATCGGTCCTTTGACATTTGTTGAAACTAGTTTTATGACCTAGTACATGGCCTATTTTCCTAAGAATTTCTTATGTGTTTTATAAATCTTGTGATTTTTAATGAAAGAGCTCAGGGTTCTAAAGGTGTCCATTAAATAAAGCTTCTTAATTGAATTATCCAAATTTTACATATCCTTTTTGTTTAGCGTAACCACTACTGAAAGAATTGTGCTAAAATTAAAATCTCTTATCAAAATGGTGGTGTTGTTTGCTTCTCTTTGTTGACTTGTCAATTTTTATTTTATATAACTTGAGTTTTTGTTATTAAGTGCATACATACAAGTTTAGAATTGCTATGTCATCCTGGTCAATTCTGTCATTTATTTTTATCTGTAATAATGCTTTTGACCTAAACATCTAACTTGTCTGATTTTAGTATATGTATTCCAGTTCCATTTTGTTACATTTCTCTTGATACATCTTTTTCAAATCTGCCCCCCACCTCTTTTTTTTTTTTTTTTTTTTCCATAAGTAACTGATTTATTCCAACAGGGCAAATACATGTGTTGTTTTTATTTTTTTTATTTTTTATTGAAACATAATTGATTGTACATATCTGTGGGGTGCAGTGCTGAATATCAATACCTGGGTGTAATATGTGATTCTCAAATCAGGTTATTTAGTACATCCGACCTTACACAATGTAATCATTTTTGTGGCCCTTTACCAATTTCTCACTAACACCCCTCTCCCTCCCCGTTTCCCACCTCTGGTGGCCTCAGTTCTTTTGTCTTTATATTTTAGGTTTACCCTTGTATATATCACGTAGCTAGATTTTATTCTTCTAAAGTAGTCTCAAGTGGTTTGTTTTTTAACTGTAAAATTTATCAATTTACATTTTGTCAACTTATATTAATTTTAGCTAATTTTGGTTTTATTATTAATTATGCTGCACTTTAGTTCTGTACTCTTCTTCTTTCCTTGTGTATGGTTATTATGGTTTAGGTAGCCAATATTTGTCTGGATTCACCCACATACAGTTGCGCCTTGGTATCCATGAGGAATTGATTCCAAGAACTCCTGTAGATACCAACATCTATGGAAGCTCAAGTCCCTGATATGACGTGGTGTAATATTTGCATATAACCTATGCACATCCTTCCACATAGTTTAGGTCATCTCTATATTACTTAAAATACATAACACATTGTAAATAGTTGTCACAATGTATTGTTTAGAAAATAATAGCAAGTAAAAAAGTCTGGACATGTTCAGTACAGATACATTTATTTATTTGTTTGTTTGTTAGTTTGTTTTGTCAGCTGGCCTACACAAGATGCAATTTTTAAAAAACATGTATTTTTGCTTTGTGGTTGGTTGAGCCCACAGATGTAAAACCCATGGATATGAAGGGCCGACTATACAGTCTAATATTCTGATTCATCATTACTTCCTGTATCTTACATCTTGCATCCAAAAAGTGTGCCTAAAAATGTTTAACTCTACAAAATAGTTGCAAGGATAGTATAATAAACTTCCATGTACTCTTCACTTGGATTCAATTACTATTAATATTTTGTTACATTTTCTTTCTCTCCATGCGTGCGCACACGCACACACATGCACCTTTTCTCCTTTTCCTCCTTCAAATCGTCACTGAAACATTTGAATGAAAGTTATAGGTGTCGTGATCCTTTTTTTCCTATATAATTCAGTGTGTATCACCAAAGAAAAAGGTATTTAATTTATGTTAGTGGAATACAATTACTAAACTAAGAAAATCCACAATTCATATAATAATATTACTTAATATGTAATTCATACTTAAACTTAGATTTTTTTTTTTTTTTTCGTGACCGGCGCTCAGCCAGGGAGTGCACCGGTCATTCCTATATAGGATCCGAACCCGCGGCGGGAGCGTCGCCGCGCTGCTAGCGCAGCACGCTACCGAGTGCGCCAGGGGCTCAGCCCTAAACTTAGATTTTTTAATCAATGACTGTTATGGCAATATTTTCTTGTTGAGGATCACATATCACATTCAGTTACCATGTTTCTTTAGTTTCCTTTAACCTGGATCATTTATTCAGCTTTTCATTGTTTGTATTTGTTGTCCATTGCCATTTAACATGTTACCCCAAAACCTAGTAGCTTAAAACAACATCATCTCACAGTTTCCGTGGGTCAGGAATCTGGACGTAACATTAGTTTGGTTTTCTGTTCAGGGTCTCTCAGAGGCTGAAATCAAGGTGTCAGCTCGGGATGTAGTCATCTGAAGGGCCATTTTGAGAAGGAACTGCATGGTAAGTTCACTAATGTGTTTTTAGGTCCAATCTGTGGGCTGTTTAATGGAAAACTCTCTGTCTGGAGGCCACTCACAGTTCTTTGCCATGTGGGCCTCTTCATAGGACAGTTCACAACATGGCAACTGGCTTCATAACATCAAGAAAGTGAGAAGATAAGAGAGTTGACAGCAAATAAGATGGAAGTTACAGTCTTATAACCTAATTGTATAATGACATCCCACCACTTTTGCCAAACTTTATTCATTAAAAGAAAGTTATTAGATTCAGCTGCACACAGGATGCAAATACCAGGAGGTGGGATGATGGGGAGCCAGTTAAGAAGTTGTCTGCCACTTTGTCTTTTATTACTTTGGCATTTTTGAAAACTACAGACCAGTTGTTTTATAGCATGTCCTCCAGTTTGGATCTATCTGATTGTTTTCTCATAATTTGATCAGATTTTGCATTTTGGTAGTGATCCACATATCAATTTATATCTTTTTCAGTGATTTAATCAGAAAATGCATGATATCAGTGTGCTCCATTCATTACTGGTGTTTTAAATTCTATCAATATAGGTGTTTTTTCCCCCACTGTATATATGAGAGTACTTTTAAAAGTTCATGGAAAAATAGGATTATAAAATAATACAATCTTTCCATAAACTTTTTGGAGACCCCTCGTATCTCCATAGGTTTCTTCACTATAGTTACTCTTTCATCTCTTCATAATAAGTAATTCTGTTGGAAGATATTTTGCTGTGTAAATATGACATTCTCCCATAAATTTTCACTGAATGGTTTTGACATATGATATGGGCCGAATTGTGCCTCCTTCAAATTCATATGTTGAAGTCCTAACCCCCAGTAGTTCAGAATGTGGCTGCATTTGGAGATTGCATTTTTAAAGAGGCAACTCAGTTAAAACAAATTGGAAAGTTCTTCCACTTTATTGTGTGGTAATGAGAAAAATTTGGGGAGGTGGTTGTTGGCCGAGTAGATTCAAAGACACTTGCCCAAATGGTGATCCACTTGTTGGTAATTCTTTTCCATCAAGTGGGATGTCCTTCTAGCAGTCATTCTCAAGTTTATCTCACTATGACAATTAGACAGTCCTGGGTCCTGTGTGGACAGAAGATTTGGACCCCTTCAGACAGTAATTACAGAGACACACAGCAACAATGAATGTGAAAGAAGGGAAACTCATGACTGTTCTGGTCAAAAGCAGGCAAACTATTAGAACTTTGGTTCTCTTGGGAGATGACGGGGAGGGGTACATAATGCTTGTTAAAGGAAGAATGGCAAGAGCTGAGCCTTCTGACAGTTCAGACCCTCCTGCAATCTATTATGCCACCCTGAGATTCATTTAGGGATGACAACAGCATGTTTCAGAGTTTTGCAATGGATCCTGGTTGCAATATGTGAGCTTTGGTCCTCTTGGGAAGGATTTATTGAGATAGACAAACTCCGGTGGAAAACTGACTAGGTTTGAGCTCTTACCGCCCTGGATTGGGTTTACAGTGTTGATGAAGGTGACTCACTGGAGAGTGAGAAACTAACCCAAAGAAATTTAGATCAACTCTTACAGTTAGACCTGCCACCCTGGAAAAATCCTCTAGCCCTTTATGTTTAAGTCTGCTAAAAAATTAAAATATGCTATCATGACAGTGGGGTAGCACATGCCCCATAAGGAGGACTCTTTTTTTAAAAAGCTGCCATTGTGTCGTTCAAGGCCAAGTAAGGCTAAGGGTGCAAATCCTGCATCCTCAGACGGACGCAATATGTCTGTGGCTGCTGGGTAAAGAAGTCCTCAAAGCTGGATTAGATGGTGTGAATAATGACCTTGCCACCCAGTGTATGTATGACTGTGGCTAAACGAAAACATTAAGAGCTCATTTTGTTGAGTTATAAGCTGTTGCCATATGGCACGAAATGAAAAGTGAGTGCACTTTGCTTCCTGGTATGTGGTAGCTCTCTTTCTACTCACCCCTTTGTGTAGACTTCATCCATTTTAAAAAGAAAAATATTTAGGAATAGGACCCAATTCTCCCTGTCCCTAAGGTGAACTGAAGATCAAAAGCACCAATTTGAATATGCTGAGGGATATCAGGACAAGGAAAAATTGAAACTTCTATAGCTCTGTTTGATATAGGTCCCACAAGTCAGCATCTTACCCAGTCCCTTCCCCATTTTGGAGGTGCCCAGATTCACCTATTGGGGATTTGGGCAGGGTTTACAACATGGCAGGGAAGCTAATGTAACCTTGCGGCTGTGTCTCTTTGGACCAATCTGATGAATTTTTGCTGTTGCTTTTACATCTGAATATATCATAGAAGTTGATATTTATATGCTTTTATTTTCCCTGTTCCATAAGTGCCAAAGTGGATTCTCCCAAATGATCTGAGTTACAGGTATAGAAGTACTAGTATCTTTGGGGCCCCACAGCCCTAATGACTACTTGATTTACAAGTCTCTGAGACTGATAATTTTGTCAGCTGGAGACTTAGTCAAAGGGAAGCAGCCTCTAGTTATAGGCTTCCCTGTAGATGTTAGACTAGTCGCTTCTCTGGTATGCCGACTGCGTACATTCATTTTGAAAAGCAGCTATTAATTTGCTACAGAATCCATAATTCATGGGTTTCTCATTACTCTTCATCCTAAGAGCTGGGGGTGTCAACTTGAATACAATGAACAACATGGTGGGAAGGGCTCAAAAAACTTTGCCAAATAGAAATAGTATATCCAAGAACGCAGCTGGGGTGGTCCCAGAAGCATCTCAGATTTACAGTGTGCATGTGGGAAGAAGTATATCTCACACTTCACTGCCTCAAACAGAGTCACTGGCTAACAGGACCCTTCATTCACAGAGGGCCTGGTTCATTGATGACTCAGCTAAGGATGATATTCAATGTTGTTTTCTGCAACTGTTCAGCCTCAGTACAAGTCATGAAGAACCAAAGTTGGATGTGGTTGCTCTACTTTGTGGGCAGAATTTTAAAGACATTCTCATGGTTCTGGCTGGTGCTCTCCTGAAGCCACCTTGTTATATTTGGTTCTGTTGCCAATGGTCTAGCTCCTTAGTCTTCTACTTGGAAAACTACAGATTTGCAGATTTAAGATTGTCTTCTTTGGGACCACGAACTGTGGAAACAGATCAGCAGATGCTGATGGAAGTACCTGGGTCACTCAGGTATGTGCTAGGATAAGGGCCCAGGTTTGGGGACTGACTGTAATGTTGACACTCTCTCAGGGTTACTGGTGTGCTTCACTACTGTTGACAGTTTTGTCTGGTTAGAGTGTTGCTGTTTCAGTTTGATCAGCTAATTTGAGCCACATCTTTATGACTCTTGAAATTAATCAGTGTCATGTTTTCAGTGGTCCTTTTTCAAATCTGACCATCGTGTGCCTTTTATTGCAAAAACCACTCAAAAATGGGTCATACTCAAGGAGATCCAGGTACCTTCCATTCTCTCTACCATTTATTCATAGATATTTGGTATGGTTGAGCATTGAAACAGCTTCCTCAAATATTGACTTAAAAACATTTTTGACTTTATTTTTCTCACCTCCACATGGTCTACACATCGCTTGGGTCACCTGACATACATGTATACCCTGTAGTAGCTGCAATTGATTGCCTCAGTCTTTCTGGTACCAGTCTAGAAGACATTGCCTGCAGTCTGCAGTTGCTCCTGCACCATTTTTTTCTTAATTGAAACACAATTGACTGTACATATCTATGGAGTACAGCATTGAATATTAATACCTGTGTATAATTTGTGATGCTCCAATCAAGATAACTACTAGATTTATGATGACACAATGTAATCATTTTTGGTGGCCCTTTATCAATTTCTCATTAACCTCTCTTCCACTCTCCCTTTCCCTCCTCTAATGGCCTCAGTTCTGTTCTCTCCTTTTGAAAGTTCAACAAATTACTGTTGTTGTTATATCTTTCTTTCTTTTTATGACTCTTTATTTTTTTGGCTCCCACTTATGAGTGAAAACATGCAGTATTTCTCTTTCTGTGCCTGGCTTATTTCACTTAATGTAATTTGGTCAGATATGAACATGGCTCAGTCTTAAATTTTTTTTTGAAAATATATTTGATCTATCATCACAATCCTTAGAGAGGAGGGAACAACTCAGAGCATTATCTGACAGAGTGCCATCTGACCTAATACATGTGCCTCTGGATTTGTGTAACCATTGCTCCCTCTGCAAGTAATGCACAGCAAACATCACTTAGTCTTCAACACTCAGACTAACTGACACCTGTTTTGGGAAGGCTTTCTCTACTCTTTTTCCTAGGAAGATTGAATAAACCTTTCCCTCAAGTCCTCACTGCATTTTAAACACGTCTCTTATACCTCTTATCATACCATGTTGCATGGTTTCCATGCTTCTTTTCTCTATGAGATTCTGAGCTCCTTGAGAGCAGGTATCGTATCTTGTTCAAATCTGAATCGTCAGTACCTAGAACTGTGCCTGCCAAATTAAGTGCTCAGTAAATTATTAAAATGAATTAATTGATTAAACACCTCAAATGAATTTCTAGAACCTTATAATCTGACCCTGCACAAGCACAAGGTCTTCTTTTTTTTTTTCCAATTTTTTTAACAACCATCCATTGCACCAGTTAAGGTTATTGTCTCTTGCTCCATACATGTGATGACATGCTCATTCTTGTCTTTGGGCTTTTCTCTTGGAAGGTTGTCTCCCTGCTTTGAAAATTGGTGGTGTATATGTGATATTTTTAGCAACTCTCTATTTACAGCAGTATTTTTAAATTATGAAATACAGTGACCAATGTATATATTTTTAAAAAGCATACAAATGAAAAGCCTCAGAGAAATTGTAGGGGAACCTATGAGAAGTGACTCTAACCTAGGTGACACTAAACACAAGTTCATGTTTCATTCTGATTGCATTAGTCTGAATTTCACTGAACTGTCTGATATATGCCAGTGTTTTAATGGGCAGCAGAGAAATATAACGTATAATGTCTGATGTGCATCATGCAGTAGTTTGCTTTCCAGAGGTTAGAGGGCTAAGAGCTTATTTGAACTCTGCTGTTGCAAAACCACACAAATATTATGCTGACGTTAGAGCCTACAATTTGACCAAAATGTGTATTTAAAAACTATGTATATGTTCCATCCAAACATGATATTAGACAAAACAAGTAGTACCATAGTGAGTTTGCATGTGTTTAAAGAGGAAACCATTGTAGTGTTTGGATTTATCCCACACAGTTTTCAATTCACTTTTTAAAGTATAGCAGAATAGAACCAAAAATGAAATTTTACAAGCAGAATCTGCTATTGGTATGTATTTTTATAAGTGACAGCCTTCAGGTAGGGAAAGAAAATGTTCTCCTTTTCATTTAAATGCATCATACAGGAAATCCGAACTGATTGATCAAATTTATTTCTTGTATTACTTTTGCCAGTTAAACTGATGAAAGCCACAAAAGAAATAAAATAATTTCTTTAAATTTATTGGATTAAATGCCCATTAATAATAGATGCTTAATAAATATTTAATAATTGACTATCAACTAATCTGACCAAAATGTCTCCATAGGTGAATTTAGTCTATTAGTTCAAGCCTACAGATTTTGGAGTATGTCTGTATGGATTTAAATCCCAGGTTTATCACTCTGGCCAATTTACTTAAGTATTTTCTGCCTCTGATGTTTACATAACATCAATAGCTACATCATAGTGTTTTTAATAATTGTATTTATATGTGTATATACAGTGTTGCTAGAGAATGAAATTAGTAATTTATGTAAATATATACATATATGAATTCATATACATTTACATATAAAATACATACCTATATATAAGAGGAGAGTTCAAAAAGTTCATGGAAAAAGGAATTAAAAGATAACAGGAATTGTTCCATGAACTTTCTGAAGTTACTTTGTGTGTGTGTGTGTGTATGTGTGTGTGTGTGTGTGTGTGTGTGTGTGTGTGTGTGTGTGTGTGAAGTGCTTTGAATAGAAGCTACCTGGTTCATGGTAAAAAATATATGTTACTAATTATCATTACATTAATATGTTGCTATTACTAGTAGCTGGCTATGGGTCAACACCTGAATTTGTGCTTTAATTCACATCCACAGTAGCCTTCCCCAGTTCATTCTGTCTTTTTTCCCCACATGATCAGTTGTCTCTCTCTACTGAATTTTTCCATCAACATTTAAACATGCTGAAATTTCTCTCATCTTAAAAAAATCTTTTTTTTACACAAAGTGTCAACAGCAATAGGGGGCAATTTGTTTTTTTCTACAATAAATGATGCTGGGCCAGTTAAATATCTATATAAAGGTATCCTGACATCTGCCTCATACAACAAACTTACCAATTCCAAGTGAATTATAAACATAAATGTGAAAGATAAAGCAGTACATACTATAGAGAAAAATAAGAATAACCTCATTACTTTGGGATAGCTTAGGATTTTAAAAATAGGATGCAATAAGACTCCCACCTTAAAAAGAAAAGATTAAAAAATTGAACTTCATTAAAATTTAGGAGTTTTGTGTATGAAAAGACACTAACAGAATGAAAAGGAAAGCCATAAATTTGGATAAAATATTTGCAATTCATACAACAAAGTTTATATTCAGAGTATTATGAACTCCTGCAATTCAATTAGAAAAAGACAAGACAATCCAATAAAAATACTGGACGGACACTTCAGAGGAGAATATCCAAATAGCCAATAAAGTGCTCAACTTCAATAGTCATAAGTTAAGTAGAAATTAAAATCACAGTAAAACATTGATTCACACTGACCAAAATGGCCAAAAACAAGGATAGACAATACCAACTGTTGGCAAGGATGAGGAACAACTGGACTTCTTACACTAACAATTGGAGTATATAGTTACAACTACTTTAATAACTCTTTGGCAGTATCAATTAAAACTGAACTTAGGTATACCTTATGTACCAGTGATTTTAAAGTAGTATCTAATTTACTTATCTGATATGTTTACTTTGTTAATGTTTGCTGCCTCCCACTTGCAAACACTATGACAATAGGGGTTAGGGTTACTGCTGAAATTTAAGTGCCCAGAACACAGCCTGGCCTATTGTAAATACCTACTAAATGATTTTCAATTCCTTTAGTAACATTTTAGGAAGATTTCTGGATGGGAAACCTTTCATTTGGTACATGTTGTATTTCACCTTTATGATTTTTCTTTAGTGATTTCTCAAGACAAAAGGCTAGTTCTATCTAAAAATAATACAATAGAGTCATAATAATATAAAATGAATTACTGTCATGATCTATGAAGGTATTTCAAAAAGTTCATGGAAAAATAGAATTAAATGATAATTTGAATCTTTTTAGAAACTTTTTGAAGTATCCTTGTATTATAATTCTGATTTAAATAACCTCTTACTCTCTCAAAATAAAAAGGGTTAAACAGCATGATATAGTTTGGATATGTTTGTCCTCTTGCTGTGGATTGAATTGTGTCCCCTAGAGTCCATGTATTAGAAACTTAATCCCCAATCCAACAGTGTTAAAAGGGTGGGAAATCCTATTACAGAAATTGAAAGGTGGGGCCTTGAAGAGGTGATTAGATTGTGAGGACCATGCCCTAGTAAATGGATTAATCCGTTGATGGTTTAATGGTGGTCAAGGGCATGGTTCTGTTGATTTTATATGAAGAACGAATGAAGAGGTTAGTTTCTCTCTCGGCTCCTGTCATATTTGCAATGTGATACCCTATGTCACTGTAGGCCCACCATCAACAAGGCCATCACCAGATATGTTCCCTGGACTTTGGACTTCCTAGTCTCCCAAACTGTAAGCAATAAATATTGTTTCTTTATAAATTATCCAGTTTCAGGTATTTCTGTTATAAGCAATAGAAATGGATGAATACACCCTACAAAACTCATGTTGAAATCAGATCCCCATTGTGGCAGTGTTGGGAGGTAGAACATTTAAGACGTACGTGAGTAGATTAATGCCTGGGAAAGGGTGGAGAGGGAGTGAGTTCTCTCTCAATTAATTTCCCAGAGAGCTAGTTGTTAAAAGGAGCCTGGTACCTCTCCTCACTGTCTCTCTTGCTTCCTCCATTGCCATGTGATCTCCTGGAACACACCAGCTGCCTGCCTCTTTCTGCCATGAATGCAAGCAACTTGAGGCCTGAGCCAGATGAAGCGGTCCCAGAATTGTGAGCCAAGTAAACCTCTTTTCTTTATAAATTACCTGGTCTCAGGTATTCTATTATAGCAACACAAAAATGGACTAATACATAGCAGTTTTAATTTCTCAAGTCTTTTAAAGTCACTCTGAATCATAATTTTATTTTTATGGCACCTCAGTAATGTGCAGTGAACAGTGAAATTTGTTTATTTTCTATCATTTTGTCAACCGTAATCTGGGTAATTGATTCTAGAGAAATGTATAACCGAGTAGGTTAAAATTATAAAGACGGCACTGAGTAGACTGATATATCATTTATCTATCTATCTATCTATCTACCTACCTACCTACCTACCTACCTACCTACCTACCTACCTACCTACCTATCTATCTATCTATCTATCTATCTATCTATCTATCTATCTATCTATCTATCTATCTATCTATCTATCTATCTATCTATCTATCTATCTATCTATCTATTTGTGGAGCCTCAGACAGAATGATGCTAAAACTGTAGAAGGAGAGATTTATATCAGAAGGTCCTAAACGATTAAGACCTAAGATAGACTTCTGTTTTGGGTTTGAAAATTTCTATGAGAGTTTAAAAAGAAAACAGCAAATAACAAATGTTTACAGAACAGCTGCAATATAGAAGGCTTAAAATTTAAGCTTTATTTTTCCAGATTGAAGTTAGAAAATATGAATTTTGGAATTTCTTTGATTTTGGCACAATCAGATTGTCTCAGTTGGTGTCCTGGCTGCACCTTTTACATTGCCAGATAACCTCGGACAAATCACTTGGTCTCTGTTTACACTGATTTGCTCATTTGAGAAATGCCAATAATAATAGTACCTACCCATGTGGATATTATGAGTATTAAAATAGAAAATACCCATAAAGCACATATTTCACATCACATTGCCACATCAATCAATGGTAGCATTTTTTTTGCTGTGTAAAATAATAATAATAATAATAATAATAATAATAATAATAATAATAATAATAATAATAATAATAATTTTATGTTTGACATAGTACACAATCCTTTATACAAGTTGAATTAGAAATAATTTATCTGAACAATTTTCATGTGATAACAAAAATGATAAATACTTTTTTAGGGTTTGGAATTATCACAAATTCAAGTGTGTTCAGTATTAGCTTAATTATGTCTTTAGTTTTTATATATAATTGCATATATTTGAAGACGTGATTAGATTCAGTAATTTGCTAGCCTTGATTTTAGTAAAATGTTTGCCAGCCTTGTGAAGTAAGATGATAATCAGTAGGCAAATATGCTTATTGTTGAGAGACATTATGATACAGGTTGTTTATATCTCTCTAAACCTTAATTTCCTCATCTAGGAAATATAAAAAATGGCAATAATTATCTTATAGGATAGTTATGATGATTAAATAAGATAATATTTGTACAGCATTTAGTGCTAGGCCTTATACAGGGTAAGGATACATTAAATGTTAGCTATGATTATTGCTGTAATTATTCACAGTAATTATTTAAATGCTTCTCTTACTTTTCATATAACTTGTCCTGTTTTGCAAAGAAAATCTCATAAAAGAAAAAATTCACATATCATATTTCAACAGATTTTAACTGATCACCATAAATGCACTGAGAATACAAGCATGAAAAATGCAGCCCTCCTCTCCCCCATCGAGCTTCTTTGTTCCGATATATAGAGATGTTAAAATGTTTGCCTAAAAATTGTTGTCAAGGAATTAGGCTCAAGTAACTAGAAATTAATTGAGGCCACACAATTGAAAAAACATTCGTTGTCTACAATAGACAATATGATATCTTTTTTAGATCAAATTTTGAAAACAACAAAATCTCAAATATACTGTAGATATAAGCATAAACTTTAAAGGATTTTATACCTAACAAATGTACCTATGCCTGGAGACAAATACTCACATGATATTGAACAAACAAAACAACCTAAGTATTATGTTATTATAGGCAAATACAAAATTTAACTTGTTTATAAATTGCTTTCACATTAGCTATGGATATTTAACTATTTGAGCTTAAAAACAAGTAAGCATCATAGAACCACCTGAAAATGGCACATGATTCACTTCTTTTATTTATTTATTTACTTTTGTTGTTGTTTTATTTTATTTTATTTTTTTCAGATTTCTTTGGAAAAAGCTTGAATACATTGCTTGATATTGATGTTCAGCATGATTCACTTCTTTTAAAAGTAAAAGCTTTCTTCACTCTCACTTACCCTAATTTGCATTAGTTAAACTTGGAACGAAGGTAGTTCAATATAATCTGATCTATAGAAGGCCTTCCATTTCTTAAGGGGAATAAGATATGAGCCTATCATAAATAAAACTGATGGACATAGTTGCAGCTCCTTAGCAATTAGTGGGGATGGGCACAGGGAGGGGAATTATTTGCACAGAAATCAAATTTAGTTTTCAAACCAGTATTTATGATTTTGAGAAGAGCCAAGAACAAAAAAAAAAAAATTTAAATAGTGATTAGGGGTTTTATGGAAACTGAATAAATGAATGGTTCCAATGGGAAGCCAAATGTGAGTATAAAAAAAGATAATTTAGTACTGGCAGAAAACCTTCAGATCTTGAAATAATACATTCAAAAATGAAGACACCAGTTCTTGAAAAACAGTGACAAAGCTAATTAAAAATGATTTTTCCATCCCAGGGCCTCTTTAGGGTTAGGGTTTCTTTATCAGCTTTTTGTTTGAGTCTTTACTTTGACATTTAACTTTATAGAGGGTACAGAAGAAGTCTGTTATCTCTTACAGATTTTCTATGTTCTACTTTTTATCATCAAAATATGGTTTACAGTCTTAAACATTCAGGCATCTCCTCTTTGTAGATTATATTCTAATAATATGTAATCATATTTCATTTGATTTATTTAAATAACATAACTCATTTATTCAGTATCTGTTATGTGACAGTCACAATATTAGGTGCTGTGAAAAAACAGAGTGATCAGATATAGTTACTGCCCTGAGAGAAACTCACGACCAAGGGGGAAGAATGAATATAAAGATAAATCACGTACACATAAATATCTGAATATATACATAAATAAGTACATGAGTATATGCAAATTCAAGATAGAGATGAAGGGAATAAAGAAAAATAATGAATTGGAAAACAAAGTTATTAAGGAATAGAACTATAAACAGTGTCCTCCAACACCTAGAGAAAAAATGAAGGAAACAGCCAGAATTCCCCAGAATTCTGGCAGACTATGGAAACAGGAAATCTTATTACTAAGTTGGGACAGTAAAAGCTGTAGGGAGGGGTGAGGAGATGGTCAATACTGGTGGAAAATTATTGAAGGATTCGTATGATCCACTGAGGAATGACACAGGAAAAGAAACTTCTGATAAATAAAACAGCATGAAAAAAACATGATTTCCATTAAGAAAACGAAAGTATGGAAAAAATCTAGTACTATTCAATTCTTTGCATTTTAAAAGTTCAAAAAATGTAAGCAAGCACTAATAAAGGAGTGGGAACTGGACATTTTAAAAAGTTGCATGGTTTAAAAAAATCCTTTTGATTTTTTTCAAAATGGTGTCTTTGAAATGAGGCTTCCCCTAGCATTTGCAGGACCTGGGGCAAGAGTATGAATGGGGGTTCACATCCCATACAAGAAAATGTTCTCCTACATGTACCTAGAAGGCCAGGCTTGAGCTTAGAATGATTTAATTGCTAAAAAGATGGTAATGAATGGAGAACTGCTCCTGGCCCTTGAATAGCAGGACTCTCCCTTCAATCTCCACCCCTAATTCTATTGACCTGTACTATGAGGGGCTGTGTGCAAATGTGAACACTCCTGCCCACATATCCAGGCTCTCTTTACGTACCCACAAAGAGGAACACATTGGTGTGGTACACCTTTGGGAGGATGGACTGGGGAAGAGGCTCACATGAGTCTAGAATTCCAAGGTCTTGAGTGTCCACACCATGGTCGAGAAGTTGGGGCATGGTTCTGGTTAGGCAGGTCTCCTAGGTCTCTCAGATTCCTCACCCTGTGGAAGGAGCATGATTACAGGAGGGTCAAAGTGGAGAACTTCTAAAGGAGTGCTACTCAGAGTGTGGTCCTCTGACTGACTCCATGAGCTGCTTATTACTGGTCTGTGGTAAGATAAGGAGCTTCACCAAAATGTAAATAAAGCACATCAGACAGCACGCTGCTTATTTCAGCTGACATTTTTCTTTTTTCCTTAGGATGATTTGCTAAAGAAACTGAGGCTAGTTTATATTCTGTTGACAGCTCCTTGTATTGTTATGGACTCACTCATGAATTGGTACTGCTCTAATGCGTGAGGCTAAAACTGGGACGACTCTTGACTAAGTCTATTAGAAGAGACCAACAAAAGGAAACAAACTGATTTTTTGACACACAACATGTTCCCAATAGATATTTCTATTATAAGCTTAAATATCTCCACTGTTTAAGATAGTGCTATTAGAGGCAAAGATAAGTCACTAGTGAATCCATGTCATATTTTCTCTAGTAACATCATCAGTTTAATGGGATTTAAAATACAAAACATGCAGACTCTGGACACTAAATAATTGTTTTAATCCATAAAGTAAGACATCTCCTAACCTTGTGTTCTGTTTTCTTACAAGACTGTGCTAATTAATTAAATAAATACAAAATTTTAGCAATCTAATATAAAACCATAGATGTGAAAAACAATTAATGAAAGTTTTCAACTCACTCTAATTAACTTGTAGCAGAATGACAAAAAGGATGAGTTACAAGAATATTAGAGGCTGCCTGAACTTTGTAACTGGATGTTTTTATTTCAGTACCGTAGAAAAGATCAGGTTGGAGTTACAGTAGATATTCCAAGCTCCTTTACTTTAAAGAGATCAGAAATATTAACATTCAAATTTATAGAGTTGATTAATTAGAAGTTATATCCTAATAACTAAAAAGGTTTTCCTTAAGAATCGCTCTAAGGGAAGATGTTCAATATTTGATTCTTTGTTTTAAGAGCTGTAACTACTCACACAGAGGATGGTTATTAAAAAATTTTAACTTCAAGAATATTTCCCTTGATAATTAATCACCAATAAAAATTAACCTCTGGAACTACATTATTCCATTAGAATTAACCCCTGGAACTGCATATATTTCCGTTAGAGAATAAATATAACTTATAAACATTTATTTTGCACATTTTTTTAGAACATAGTTTTTTTTTTACAATAACAGAAATGCTGTAGAAATGTTAGATTTAGTAGAGTATGTTAAAAAAGAGGAATTCATCCACAGAATGAATATAAAGAGATCATTTCAAAGAAGTTAATTTGAGCTCAACAGCTGCAGCGAATGATTTTATTCTTACATAGGCTCAAGTAAACAGATCCAGGAAAGAGCAATTGAGACCTCTTTAAACCCAATTTCTAGCTCCTGGCTCTAAAGCTCGTTTGGCTTCAGGGATGATCCAGATGTTCAGGTTCATTTTAGGTTAAAACTGAATGAAATCTAATAGTGGAATTCAAGAATGCTCCAACTACAAGAGGTCATGGGGATTGGCTTTTTGATCACTTTCTTTTTATAGATTTGGAAACTGAGCTCTGGAGAGAATAAACAATTGTTTTGAAGATTAATAGGACAACAAAATTATGATTTTCTTTCCTACATCAAGAAGCACCCTATACCACTGCTGCTCCTAAAACTGGTTTTACCAATTACCTTCCCTTAGTCACTGAAGCTTACTAGGAATAACCTCTGACTGAGCAAGAAGCTCATTCTGTCTCGTGTGGATCATCCAGCCAACTTTTGGTACAAAGCTACATCATTTCTTTTTTTTAAAAGATGACCAGTAAGGGTATCTTAACCCTTGACTTGGTGTTGTCAGCACCACGCTCAACCAGTGAGCCAACTGGCCATCCCTACATAGGATCCGAACCCGGGGCCTTGGTGTTCTCAGCACCACACTCTCCCGAGTGAGCCACGGGGTGGCCCTGCTACATCATTTCTTTATCCATCCAGCCAAACACATGCTGAGTAACCTTTATGTGCAAAGCACAGCTGGGAATGAGAGAGATGATTAAAATATGTTCAGTACCCTTAAAATCATCAAAAGGCCACCATCTAGTAAGGTTGAAAAGAAATAGACACAAATATCTTATGTCACATTTATTTTAATATGAAAAATTGCTAAACTTTTTAAGGTATTAGTTTATAAGTAATCAGAGGAAGAAAAGAGCATATCCCATGACTAAAGGGGGGATCAAATAAAGCTTCAAAGATAACATTGTGACTGGGATTCAAGGTTTCCCCAGGAAGGAGTAGAAATGGTGGCAAGTTACCAAGGAAAACTGGTAGCTAAAGGATGGAGGATTTAGATATCAGAACCTGGTTGAGAAGGAAAGGTGATAAAGAACCTAACCAAGAGGAGGAAAAGGTAAGGAACCATTTCGCCACAGCTATAACCCAGGAGTGTCCAAGGTGAAATAGTGTCAGAGTAAAAGAACTTCTTTGTCCAAACTGTGTGTATTTGCAAATGACTGGCAGGACTTTTTTGTACTGCTACACAATATTCTGGATATTTTTTTTGAAGTGGGGAGGTACCATTCAGTGATTATCATAAAGGTCTATACTTCTCTTTTCTATGTAACAAAGGTCACACTGTACCACGGCCATCAAATTCAACCACTAATGAATATAGGAAGATTCTACTGAGTCCTGCCCTACTGAGATTTCTTTAATGAGGTTCTGAAAGATTTTAATTTAATGATTCCAAATAATGAACTAAGGACAGCAATATTCTATTGTATGATTTTATGTATTCATCTTAATTATGGAGAATTTGGGGAAATATACAGAAAATAATAAAAATAATAATCACACATAATTCACCAATAAGAACCCAAAGTAACCACTGCTAAAATTTTGGTTTTATGTGAGAATGTGTGTGTGAATATATATGTGTGTGTGTGTGTATATATATATATATATATATATATGTTCATATATATTACTTATATATAGGAGGTGACTAAATTATTACTTTTAGAAAATGCTATTTTATTATATGCCTTGGAAAACCAAGAAAATAAACCTCATTAGTAATCAAAGAAATACATTAGAAAGAGTAAGAAGCTTTTTTTTATTTAAAAGATTAGAAATGACTAGCAATTAATGAGAGAATTCAGTGTTGGAAAAGGCTTAAGGATATGGGCATAAGTTGCTCGTAGAAGTGTAGTTGTCAACATTTTGTACAGAAATCTGGCTATATATGTCAAAAGATTTTTAGGAGAGGTTTTACTCTGAGCTAAGAATATATAAAAAGAAAGTGACCTGAATATATACAAAGCTTTATAAATAAGCGTATTCACTAAAGTAATATTTTAAATAGCAAATAATTGGAAACTACATAATATTTAATACTAAATAAATAATAAATAAATGATATAGCTACATGATATTATGAGACAGCTATAGAAGATCATAGAGTATGATTTAATTACATAGTAAAATATTTATGAAACGTGTTATATTTTAAAAGTTTTAAAACCGGTGTGTTTGTGTTTATGTGAGAGAGAGAAAGATTTACATCAAACCCTTTAGGATATTGGCATTGTTTAGTTCTAATGCACTTTGGTTAAAAAGAAGAATTGAAATTTTATATGGAGAAACTTTTCATACTTTCATACTTTGTGAAGATATTCCAAACACAATTTACTCTTAAGTGTGTAGTAAGGGTTCAAGTCAATCCTTTTAGTTAAATTAAGTTAGGGCTGGCAAGTTAACTCAGCTCGTTAGAGCACAGTGTTCATAACAGCAAGGTCAAAGGTTTGGATCCTCGTATTGCCCAGTCACCAAAAAATAAATGAACAATCAAATAAATAAATAAAAATTAAATTATTTATTTCATTATTAAATTATTTAAATTATTTAATTATTTAAAATTAAATTTAAAATATGATAGAAGTTAAATTACTGATCTGAAAGCCCTGAAAAGGGGTATTCCTTGACTTTTATGTAGTAAATTGGCAACTAAATATGAATGCTTTTATTTCTCTGGAATTAATAGATTTAAGGGCTGCCAGAATTCATACAATTCCAGAATTGTCAATAAAACAAATTAATAATATGACCACATATATATATATTTCATAATTATAAATGTACTTAGACCTTATTGAAATTAATAAAACACAAATTCATTTAAAAAATAATTGAATTCATAGTGGTTGTTTCACTTTACATTCTTCCATCAGATAGATAAAGTGCAACTTTTAAAAGTGTGGATAAACTACAATTTAAAGTGAAACCACTCTTTAAGGAGAAGAAAAGGGAAACTAGTTACCAAATACTCTAGTCTTGCATTTTTGTCTACGATTTTCTGCTTGGGTGTGTGTGTGTGTGTGTCTGTGTGTGTTTGTGCGTGTATATTTATATCAGTTTCTATATAGGTGTTTGGGCTATTTTCCCACACCTTGAATCTGGTTGGACATTCCCCCTGCGTTGACTAATAAAATATGATGGAATCGATCCTTTGGGGCTTCTGAGCCCAGGTTTTAAGAGTTGTTGGATCTGCTTTTTCCCGGGGAGAACCCACACACAATATAAGATGCCCAGGTTACATGTGTGAACTGAGAGAGGGCACATGGAGAAGACTGAGGCCGCAGATGTATACGGGAGCCCTGCCAACTCCACAAGAAGAGAGAAGCCCAGTTCTCCCAGCAATCCCCATCCCTTCAAGCCCTCCCAGCTGAGAAGCCAGCCATGTGGGTGAGGTGATCTTGAACATTCTAGTTGAGCTGAATACAACTGAAAAAAACCCTGTTACCACATGAAGAGATAAGCTATTCTCAATGAGGATGCCCAAATTTCTGACCCACAGAGGAAAAAAATGATTGCTATGTTAAGCCCGTGTTTTTTTCAGCTTTATTGAGGTATAGTTGACAAACATAATTTGTATATTTTTAAGGTGTACAATGTGGTACTTTGATATACATATACATTGTAAAATGATTACCACAAACAAGGTAATTAACATATCCATGACCTGGCATAGTTACCTTTGTGTGTGTGTGTGTGTTGTGTGTGTGTGCAGGGGTCGGGGGTGGGGTGGTGAGAGTACTGAAATCTACTCTCTTTGAAAATTCCAATATATGCAATATATTGTCATTAAGTATAGTCTCTATGCTACAGAGTCTCCAGAACTTATTCATCTTATAACTGCAAGTTTGTAGCCTTTGACCAACACTGCACCATTTCTCCAACCCCCAACACCTGGTAACCATCTTTCTACTCCTTGTTTCTATTGGTTTGACTTTTTAAGTTACCCATGTAAGTGAGATCATGCAATATTTTTCTTTCTGTGTCTGGCTTGTTTCACTTAGCACAATGTCCTCTAGTTTCATCCATGTTGTTGCAAATGGCAGGATTTCCTTCTTTCTTAAAGTTGAATAATATTCTTTTGTGTCTGTAAGCCAGTAAGTTTTGAGTTGTTAATTATGCAGCATAATTATGAAACAGGTGTACCTAGTGCACACTAAGAAATATAATTAGTACCTAGTAAACTAGTACTAAACTATGTAGCCAGCATCTAGAAACATAATTCAGTCCTAGAATTGGTCAACTAAGCGAACTTTCAAAGGCAGATTGTCTGGACGTGGAAATAAATTGCCATTTTCTATACATGTTATTTCTATGTACGCTATTTCTCAAAATATCAGGGATCAGGGAAATGTGGCAATGTTGGTCAAAGGGTTCAAACTTTCAGTTATAAAATGAATAAGTTCTGGAGACCTTATAGCATAGGTCTATTCTCTATACAGGATACAAAGTAAGTCATTTAATAAACTAAAGTGGAATTTGAGTCTAATTGCAATTAATAGCAGACTGGCCATACGGGATTAATGAGAAAGAAGTTTGAACCAGAGGAAAGGATCCTGGAGTCATAGGCATGGATCTCTTAATCAAGCCACTCACTCCTCTGAGTCTCCAATTCCTCTTCTCTAAACAGAATGGTAGAGACCTGTTGACACTTAAGTACCCATCTAACCAAGCATTCTAAGTCTGGACTTAGCTAAAGTACTGAGGCACACATTTTAGACTGAACATTTATTGTGATTTATCTCTTAAACAAGTTCTATAACGCAATGTGGAATAATAATGGAATTTCTAACAGTTAATTTCTGTGATTACATGTAATAGGAACTGGACAGAAGACTTTCATAACTGAGATTAGGTGATTAAGATCAATTTCTTCTTGTCTAGAAATTATTTCTAAAACCATGGAATGAGCCAGAGTTGTATGAATGAACCCACTAAACAGGACATAAAGATTCTGCTTTATTTTATAAGAGTATTGCGATGCAAACTAGACAAAATGTTTTTAAAAATTAAAGCAAGTATTTTTTAAAAAACTGAAAAGCTGCATATATGCAGGGAAGAGAGATTAGGGTGGTGAAATACCTGAAACCATGATGTTTGGTGAAAGAATTGAAATATTTAGTCTAGCAAAAAGGTTGGGGGTGGGGATGGGTATAGTAAAGAGTATGGACTATTCTTTGTGGCCCTCAGGGAAAGAGCAAGAATGGATGGGTAGAGTCAGAGAGACAAATTTTGACTCTATTATCTGGAAGAACATCTTTAGAATTCCCTTCTAAAGGTATTATTCAAGCAGAAATTATATAATCCCTTGAGAGAACTTCTTCCACATAAATTTAAGAACTAATTTGACTTTCTGACTATTTAAGACTCTAGGTGACCAGTTTATATACACAAAGATACGTCTAATTTTGAAGAGAAGTTTGGGCACGGGTTGCTCCTCCTGGGTATGGGGCATGTGAAGAGTAAAGGCTTGAGGCTGCACCTGAAGATGGTTAACATTGCAGATCTCTTCAGGGATAGTAGAACCAGCCCCCTCACAAATAGTCCCATTACAGGTCTGAAGCATTCTCAAGGTTAGCCAACCTTCAAAGACAAACACACATTTCTCTAAATGCTCCTGCACCAAAATTACATCAATGTGTTCTTTAATTCTTGTATTTTAAAACCCATGATTTTCTTGTGGTGAGAGCCTCAGAGCCACTGGAGGCCTCGAGGATGAAGACTTGCCAAAGCCAATTGTGGCCCAGGCACATGTGCCAGCTGGATGTCATACTTCACTTTGGGTTTTTTATTTTCCTTCTTTGTACAGCTTTGAGTAAAGGACCCCTTCTTGGCTGTTTTAGATTCACAAATACTGGACTCTGGACTGAAGTCATCTTCAGAACTAGGCTGTCATAGGGTATCACTGAGGGAAAGTAAGATTTGTTTTCTCTTCTAAGATATTTGGCCAAAACCATTTTCTACCTCCGAGTCTCTCTTAAGAATTCAGAGCACCATTTCTGGTCCTTCATCATTCTTAAAAGGAATAAAAGCTTTCCTTTATATATTTCATAGCTTGAATGTATGTCCAGAATAATCCTATTGACTTTTACCACATCCATGTGCTTCCATATTACTGGATAAATTGCTGATGCATTGAAATACAAGCTGTAATTATATGTAAGAAATGACCAGACCAGTATCAAAACTTTATTAATTCTGGCTTTTCAGACTGGAATTTTAGACTGGTTGATTTTCCTATATTCCATGTCAAACAATGTTGGGGATGATGGCTTAAGGATTTAGCTCTGTAGAATTTTTCCCACTTGACGTGGAATCATAGAACCTAAGACAGGAAGGACAGACCTTTGAAGCCATATAGTATAAACCCCACAATTTATAATTGAGGAGATATTTTCCTTAAGGTGTTGAATGATTGAGTCTAAAAGGCAAGTATCTTTATTCCTCACCCAGAGCTCTTCCAACCATGCCCATGCTGCCAGCTTCCTTACTCCTTATACATAAATACATGTTCTCAGCTACCACAGAGCTCCTAAGGTCCTAAGTGTCTGCTCCTATGGTAAGGAAGTGTCTTACAGAAGAAAGAACCAGACATCAGAGTTATTTGGTTGAACCATATACCAAATATAGGGTATGTATATATTAAATATTCAAATATAAGCTTGTTTCCCTTCTAAATTCCAAATGGGAAAAATACCAAGAAAATAAAATTGTGGTATATCCATACCATGAAAGAAATTAAGACTATTGTTTACAAGCACTTTTAAATAGGGGAAAAGACAAGAAAGTCTTGTTATATTACGAGTGAGGGTAGCAGGATAACCGTGAATATAAGACATAAGGTTCATTTTTAAGTGTGTATTTTAAAAAACAGTTCTGCATACAAACACATTAACTGTGATTATCAGTTTCTTTTTTTCCCCTAAACGTTTCTATATAAATCATTTTCTAGGATTCAAGTTTTTGTTTAATATTTTTGTTAGCTTTCTTTCAACCATACAGATATAGGTCTTTGTTTTGATATACTTTTATGGCAAAAGATAAAGTGTTGATGGGAATTTTCAGTTGTTTACCTGAAGACACCAATATGTGAGTTTAAGAAAATTTGTATTTCTTATCTTCAGAGAACCAGTTCCATTCAACACACATTTATTTAGTGACACTCTGTAATGTGCTATCTATATTAGGGCTTAATTAAGGTTAGAAAGAAGAAAAATAATAGAGTAATGTATATGCAGAACAACTTGATCATATGCACATAGACTTGGAAATGCAGAAAGAATTCAGGGATTTGTGAGTGGTAACTTGTGCCTGAGGTCTAGACAGTGTCAGAGGGAGAAAATATGGTGAAGATAAATCTAGAAAGGTGAGTGAAAAAGCTCGATTTTTTTCCTGCCCTATAAATCCCACTGCTCATCCTCAGTCATTTTTTAAAAATTGAAACTGCAAATAATATTAATATATTAAAGGAGTGTTAGGGAAAAATTGGCTCTGAAGGTCGATAGCCTGGGTCAAACCTTGGCTCCTCTAGTTGCCATTTAACTTTGGGCAAATACTTTACCTCTTTGTGCCTCAAGTTAGAAATTTGCCCACTGGGGATAATAATATGAGAAAGCTTTATTAAGTTCTTGTGGTGAATAAATGAATTAAGGTGTAAAGTGTTCACGTTAAGAGCTCAGTACACCTTGGCTATTATTATCACGGCTATTATTATTACTATTACTCCTATTAGTATTTGACATTTCAAAAATGCATAATTCATATTTTATTTCAGTGAATTTTTGTTTTATTTCTGGAAACATAGTCCTTGATTTAAAATATTTGTTTGATTTTAATAGTACACTCTATTGAGGTTTATGTGTTATTTTAAATGAGTTTGGATCTGTGGAGACAAGGTTATATTCTGAAAAAGAATAAGAACCAACTTGATTAGGTCAGAATGTTGGCTCTCCTAAACACTAGGCATTTGACAATGAGAAAATAATTTTAATTCCTAAAGAATCACTCCCTTAGCTATAAATGAGGATAATAATTCTTGTCCTGCCTCACTGTTATAGTTTTATAGACTATAACAAATGGGATTAGAAAAGTCTGCAGGAAGCAGACCGGGCAGGGGTCTTGGAGATTCTGTTAAGGATTTTGGCCTTTGTCCCACAGGCAATGGAAAACTATATAATGATTTTTAATAGGAGAGAAAAATGATCACCTAGTTTTCTAAACATGCTGACAGCAGAGCGGAGAATGTATTGAAGGAAAGTAGGGGTAGATGAAGGAAGCCACATAGGAGTCTATTGCAGGTAAAAAAAAAAATAGTAGTGGCCTAGTTTAAGGTGTAGACACTAGAAAAGGAGAAAGACACGTGTACTGAGATCTGTCCTGGAGAGAACAGTAACTGGCAAACCTAATGAACTGAGTTTGGGAGACAAGGGGATGGGAGGCGTGAAAGGTGACTTGAAGGACTGGGGAGAAGGTGGTGCCTCAACTCACTAGGCAGCATGAGCAGCATTGAGCAGCACTGAAGGAAGAGTAGCACTAATGGACAGCGGGAGGGTGTGGAGAAGATCACGAGTTTGCTTGGAACATCTATCGAGTTTGAAGTGCCTATGAAACATACAAGTATACAGGGAAGTAGACAATCAGATAAATGGCTTGGATCTTAAAAGAGTGGTCTGAGTTGGTGGCATAAATCTGAGTTTCATCAGAATATATGTGGTGAAAGATTAAAAGAATAAATGCAAGGAATCAAAACCTAATAATACAGATTTTGTTATATTTTGCATTTTAGGACACCAGCCAATAATATTTTTTTCTATTACATAACAAGATATATATAAACTAAATTAGAAACCACTGGTAAACCAAAACAAGAAAATGAAAATAACATACTACTACTATGGAAATAAATACTGTTAGTATTTGACATATATTTCTCAGGTCTTTCTCCAAGAGGTATAGACATATATATTTAATTTTAATGGAAGCAGGCTCTTATTATACATATGATTTTATACCATTTTTATTAAATTATGTATTAATAACACTTTTCACATCACTAAATATCTATCTACAACATAATTTTTAACTCTTCACAAAGAATTATGTTTATATCTAGACCCAAATACAATAAAACATTCAAGGGGTATATTTTAGCCTATAATTCCAAGTTGAAAAAGAGAAGCTTTCTAAGCACTAACTAGATGTATTATTTGGGATATGTCCCTTCTCTCTAAGCCATAGTGTTGAAAGGATTGAATTAGTGTATCTGTTAAATCTCTTATAGCTCTATAGTTTTTGTTCTGTTCCATTTTATTCTCTTTTATTTTAAAACACTAACTGGTGACATCCTAGTAAATTCAGAATGTGGTAAACGTATTCATCTGATTATACTTAGAAGAAAACTGGGACAGAGAATGTTAAGTGGCTAACATGGATTTTTTGGGAGACTGAGAGCCAGGGCTGGGAAAAGAACCCCGAATGCCTCACTCCAGTACGCTGAGTTCTCAACTACTCAGCAGAACCATGCTGGTCACCCCACCCTGCCACTCTGAAATACTGACTTACCCAATTTGAACCTCTGAGGCTTCTGAGGTTTCAACATCACTAACCTTTATGGGCAAAAGCCTACTTTCCAATCCCAATGTGGCTTCTTTCTGGACATCCCTCCTTTCCAGGCCAGGATTCCAGCTCAGCATTTGCAATAAACCTCTGTTCCCTGGATCCAGGAGTCGTTATCTTGCCTTGTTGTCAGATCCCATTTTAATCTTTAGTGACTATTCTGTTGGATCACTCTACTGAAGCTGATTCCAATACTATATTCATTTTGACTTTTCTTTCACAGACAGTTTTTGTCACAGTGTAATTTGTTTGGGGGCAGATTGGAGTCTGTGATTATAGACTACGATTACATTAGTCAATGCAAACCTTGGCATTTACAGCTGTTTCTCTTTTGTGGTACATTTCTAAAGTTAAGTTTTATTAAATTTTCATGAATATACAATATTCACGCATGGTCAACAATAAAGAAAGGGAAAATGTTTCATTGAATTCATGGTCAATATATGAACTAAGATTAGGAAATCCAGTGTTGGTTTTCCTGATTAGCAGTTTATATCAGCATAAAGAATGGAAGGATATCAGGAGTCTACAATGAATGAATCTAACTGAGAAGGTTTTTTTTAAACACACAAGTTCTACTCTTGAGGCTGACCAGTTATTATTTCATGAAGTACATAAAGGTAACTTTTTAATCTCCCTAAATTATGGAGGAAATAAAAATACATATGAAAGGCAGCATATCTTTTGGATAAGTTCTCTGACTTGAACAGAGGTAATATATGCTAATAAGTAAGGTGGCAGTTTTGTGTAGAGTTGTTGACAAATTTTTTAAAAATCTTGCTTAAAACCTAGATCATCAACACATGCTCAATAAGTAATTTCCTTTACAGTGTTTGATGATGAATATTTACAGTCTTTTTAGAAATGGTAAACACTTTTCCTTTACAAATACGAAGACAAAAATGTAATAAACGAATATTTATTTTTCTAAAGAATATTTTTACTGAAAAAATATTTTTAATTAATAAAACGTTTCCTCAAATGACCTAGCTTCTAAGCTGACATCCAATCCCACATTTACACCTAAACTTTTGGGACATCTTTATTTGGAATCCCATAGTCACCTCACACTAAATACATATGAACCAAAATTTAATGTCTTCCCCTCAAAAAATCTGTTACTTCTCGATTTCCAATCGTGGTCAATGACATCTCCTTATTTTATGTAAGTGTGAGGTGAACATGATAACCACTACACTACGGTGAGATTTTATACTATTTTTCACTTCTCTCTGTTTTTTAACAATCACATTCAGTGAATATCTATTGATGCCTCTCCTCTCCCCAACCCATTCTGTAATTTTGCATATGAATTAAATTTTGACATTTCTTAACTTTAAATGAGTTATAGAGTCACACAGATTTCTTCTTAGAGAGAGTGAGAGGCAGAGAGAGAGAAAAAAAGAACGAGAGAGCTCTTCTCAAATTCTATACTACTTACTTAAAAATGGGATATTCCAAGGCCAGCATCTGGTAATTTCATAATATCTTTGCTTTTTATAACATTTATAACATAATGAGACATTTTTCTTATTATTCATCCTTTCAGGACTTTTGACCTACTTATTATATTGAAAGGTTTATGTCATACTTTTCTCTGCATTTTAAAACCTTTTTATAAAACTCTTTTAAATCTCACACTCTATTAAAAAGGATACAGAGAGACTAACTTAGTTGAAATATATCAAAATAATTTTAAAAGAAGGAATACTGTGCTCAACTTTAAAGGGAACTTTTCATTTTGTGTTTATGTGAGTTTTAATTCATAGTACAAGAAATATGCAAAACACTCAAAAGTAGTTCTTCAATAGAAGTCAATCAGGATGATTAAATAGATAGGTGTTACTTTGAGAAGAGTTGAAATTATGCTAGAGATGGATTTTTAATGAAATGGAAAAATTTTCATGATACAAAATTTAATACAAATATTATAAAACCATATGGAGAATGCAAACTTTTTAAGGTTAAAATAAAATAAATATAGATATGCCTCTAGGAAAAACACCTAAGAAATGTATGTCAAACAGCTTTACTAATAGGTTAAAATTTTTATCTCTGTCAGTTTCTGCCTATGCTGGTCTGTAATATTTTGTTCAAGTAATGTTCTTGACTGGTTTAGGTACCAGGGTTATGATGAATCATAAAAAGAGATAAGGAATTACCCAATTTCTCTATTTTCTGAAAGAGTTTACATGTTTTTGGAATATTTCCTTGTTAAATGTTTGATAGAATTCATCAAAAAGCCTCTGGGCCTGGAATTTTCTATGCGAAAAATTTACAATTATAAATCTAATTTATTTAACACATATAGCACTATTTAGATCTTCTGATTCTTTTTGTATTAGTTTGGTAATTTGTGAAGTAAAATAAAGCACACATTGAGCTGGAGAGGGAGGCGGGAAGTGAAGGAAATTAAAAATACAGGCACTCCTGTGACCGTTGGGAGGAAGGAGGTGAAATCTAATATGATAGAGTGGAAGTGGATATTTGCTATCCAGCTAGTTATCATTAATATGTAAGAGCTCACCACAGCAAATACTTGTAGATAATTGTCTTTGGAAGAATCATTTTATAGAATACAGCTTTAAGCAGAATGCTAGCAATAAAGAAGTCTTTTTGTAACTTTGGCTCATAGCATAGCTCATGAAAAATGCTATAGAACTTAATGCTTACAAAAAGCAAGATAATAAGAGCAAATCATTAACTTGTGGAATTAACCATTCTTCCTCTGAAGTTTACAGCTGTCCAGGAACAAGACAGCATCCAGCTTGTAGGAGCCAGATATCACCTGTCTTCCATGGATGAGTTGAAGAATTACAGGACTGGCCATGAAATAATGAAAGCCACAGCCTGCATGATTGCACATAGCAGTCTCCTGATGAGAAGTCTACAATTCTTCAGAAAATCTGCAAAGGAATTTATTTCCAGTTGTCCACAGAAGAGCCAACTCCATGAGGGATCCTTGGCTTAATCTCCCTTTCTTTCCTATTTCATTAATGCAATTCTGCCACTACTGGTACCTTGGATCTCCTCCTATAACAAACTTTCTACATGTAAACATTTGTCTTAAGTTCTGCTTTTTGGGAGAACTAAAGCTAAACATGATTTAAAAGGTATATAAAGAACTTTTCCTACCAAATAAAACTCATATACTACATATATTTTTAGCTTAGCCCAAATACAAGAAATGCTGTTAGAATTATATCACATGAAATAATTTTGTTCAAAATAATCACTAATTATGTCAAAAAACTCGCCCTTCAAGTAAGTGGCAGAGTTAGAATTCAAAGTCAGATTTGTTTACTTTATCATTTATGTCTCAATAAAAGTAGTATGGCTTACACAAATAAGGTAATTAAGGAGAGGAACACAATGACTAATCTGGAAAATTCCATAGACAGCTTCAACAGAAGACTCGAGAAGAAAGAATTGGTAAGCTCAAAGACTGGTCATTTTAACTTACCCAGTCAAAGGAAGAAAAAAATAAAAAAGAATGGCAATGAGTGAAGAAAGTCTATGGGAATTATGGTATACTGTCAAGAGAACCCCTACATGCATTATAAGTGTCCCAGAAAGAGCAGAGAAAGAGTAAGGGGCAAATAGTTTGTTTAAAGAAAACTTTCCAAATCTGGAGAGAGAAATGGACATGCAGATCCATGAAGATCAGAGAACCACAAACATATTAAATATAAAGAGATCTCAAATTCTTAAAAGACAATGAGTTTTGAAATTTTTTCATCTATGTATTGCCTATTCAAAAGCTTTTTAAACTGTGCCTTCCCCTCCCCATGCCACTACTAAAATAGCCACAAGTTAACCATTTTCTGTTTTTAAATGCCTTTAGAAATGGTGTGGATCCTGGGCATTTAATCTGTCCCAGTAGTTTCTATGACTACCGCTCTACTGAAAGCAGTACAATGTAATATTCAAAAGGTCTGGCTCTGTCTCTAGCTGCAAAACCATAAGCAAGGTTCTTAATCTCCTGTGTAAAACAAGGATAATTGTACTTTACCCTCAAAATTACACTAATAATTATAATGCATTATCAGCTCTCAGTATAGTACATAGCTGATAATTCTACTAAACTTCTGAGTTACATGAGATCAGAGACACTTTATTTTGTTTACTATTGTGTACTGTAAAGTGTCTGGAACAAAGTAGTCTCTCAAATATTAGTTGACTGCCAAATGTCAAATCAATGGCTTCAAATCCCATTTTGCAACCTTTTACTTAGGCCTTTTACCATTGTCAAATTTAATTCTCCCATCAAAAGAAACTTTAAAAGAATTTTATTAATGGCATGACTACCCATATTCATCTAATGAAGGTGTTTTAATGAATTTTGTGATGGTAAAATATATGTTCTTAGTCTCTTACTATCTTTTCCTCTGCTTAAAACTGAAAAAGATCCTCATTATCACCTTAAATCCAGGCTCTCTCCTGACATTCAGAGTTTTATTATCTAGCTGCACCAAACTTGTCACTTAAAACTTTCAAAGTCTCAGCAGCAATTCTTGCTTTGAAGGGTTCATTCTTTACCATCCCCGGTGTACCCCACACCCACTCCCAAGTAATCCAAATGTGAATGGAGCTTTTGATCCATCTCTGCTAACAGCCAGGCTCACCTTGAGGCTGGACTCCTTGTCAATCTCCTTCATCAAACCAAGCTCAAGGGCTGACAATTTGTCTTATCCATCATTGTATCACCAACCATGTACAGTATCCTTCATGAAATTTGATAAATAAATTCTTGTATTATCAACTTTGGTTTCTTATATATCTTTTTGCTGATGTGCTTCCAAAGAGCTTTAATATTTCTTTTGAATCTCCCACAACATCACTAAACAGATCTTCAATAACTAATTACTCAATTAAAGAAAATAAATTAACAAAAAACTAAAATATTTAATAAGTTAGCAAAAAATAATAAAAATAAAATAGAAAACAAATATCCATAGAAATTAAAAGATATTTTTGAGATTAAAAAAAGTAAGATGGAAAGGTTATGATAAGGAAAACTAACACTAAAAAATAATATCAGGAATAAAGAGATTAAACATTAAAAAGAGACTAAATATTAAGAGAACAAAAAAAATTGTATATGCCTATTTAAAAATTTTAAGCAAAATGAGCAATTTTTCCTAGGCAAATATAATTTACAAAAACTACACCAAATATAAAAAACAAGCAGATGTATTAACACTAAATAAACATACACACAGATACAATGCAGTTATTTTTAGATTTGAAATATATCAAAGATTCAAGGAATAGGATCATACACATTTTCTGAGAACAATAAATGAGGGAGTTTACCACACCTCTTTGAGACTAGTTTAACTTTACTTGCTTTTTTAAAAAAATATATTTATTTTTTTTAAATTTTAATTTCTCAATATACATTGTAGTTGATTTTTGTGTCCCATTCCCCATCCCTCTTTCCCCCCCACTATATCATATCTGTTCACTTGTCTTAACAAGTTCAAAGAATTGTTGTGATTGTTGTGTCTTCTACCCCCCTTATTTGTTTGTATATTTATTTATTTATTTATTTTTAGCTCCCACAGATAAGTGAGAACATGTGGTATTTCTCTTTGTGTGCCTGACTTGTTTCACTTAATATAAATTTCTCTAAGTCCATCCATGTTGTTGTGAATGGTAGGATTTTATTCTTTTTTATAGCGGAGTAGTATTCCATTGTGTAGATATACCGCAGTTTCCTTATCCACTCATCTGATGATAGACATGTGGGCTGGTTCCAACTCTTGGCTATTGTAAATAGTGCTGCAATAAACATGGGAGTACAGGTATCCCTTCGGCATGATGATTTCCATTCCTCTGGTTATATTCCCAGCAGTGGAATAGCTGGGTCATATGGTAGATCTATCTGCAATTGTTTGAGGAACCTCCATACCATTTTCCATAAAGGCTGCACCATTTTGCAGTCCCACCAACAGTGTAGGAGGGTTTCTTTTTCCCCACAACCTCTCCAGCGTTTATCATTCTCAGTCTTTTGGATATTAGCCATCCTAACTGGATACATCCTGAAACAATAAAACTCCTTAAAGAAAACATAGGGAAACACTCCAGGAAGTAGGAATGGGTACAGACTTCATGAATATGACCCCCAAAGCACAGGTAACCAAAGGAAAAATAAACAAATGGGGTTATATCAAACTGAAAAACTTCTGCACAGCGAAAGAAACAATCAACAGAGTGAAAAGACAACTAACAGAGTCGGAGAAAATATTTGTAAAATATACATCTGACAAAAGATTAATATCCAGAATATACAAGGAACTCAAAAAAATTTACAGCAAAAAAACAAATAACCCAACTAAAAAATGGGCAGAGGAGTTGAATAGGCATTTCTCAAAGGAAGATATACGAATGGCCAACAGATACATGAAAAAATGCTCAACATCACTCAGCATTAGGGAGATTAGTATAACTTTAATCTCCAAACAGGATATTGATAAAATGAGAAAGAAAAAATAACAAACTAATCTCACTTATGAACATATATTCCAAAACATAAAATAAAACCATATCGTTAAAAATACATTATGACAAAATTGTGTTTAACAAATGTACATTGGATTTGATTATGAAAAAAATTATTACAAAAATATATTAAAAGAGAAAACTTAATACATAATCATCTCAATATATTTACAAAGGCTTTTATTAAAACTTAACAATAATTCATGAAGAAAATTCATAATACATTAGGAATTACCTTAGCTTGATAACAGAAAGCTACCAAATGCTTTCTGCAAAGTTGTAGTCATTTATAAAACTTGAGATGTTATCTTTTCAAAACTAGGAGTGAGACTAGGATGCCTTCTGGGCACTTCTGTTCAATATCATACTAGGGCATCAAAGCCTCCCCCCCCAAAATAATACCTAATAAAGATAGATGAGCTAAAAAAATATTAAGCACAGATTAAACATTATCATTTACATAGAAAGCCCCCACCCAACAAAAAAACTGTATACAAATTGTCAAAATGATTAATGTAGTGCATCAGGGTAGTTGAATAGACAATGTTAATTTTGTTTCTGGGTATGCACGCCTAAGAAATTATCAGATGAATATAACAGTATGATATTAAGAGATTATTGAAGCAGAATTTGGGGTGGGTGACAGGGTATTAAAAATAACCAAAAAGGGCCAACCCCACGGCGCACTCGGGAGAGTGCAGCGCTGGGAGCACAGCAGTGCTCCCGCCGCGGGTTCGGATCCTATATAAGGATGGCCGGTGTGCTCACTGGCTGAGTGAGGTGCAGCCGGTCACAAAAAGACAAAAAAAAAAAAAAAAAGAAAAGAAAAGAAAAGAAAAGAAAAGAAAAAAAGAAAAAAAAAATAACATGCTATTTCATCCCTGAAAGAGTGGGTCAATCATAATGTGGTAGAAGCACACATGGAATATTATGAAGCAACTGGAAGCAATGCATAGATATAATATGGAAAAATTCATAGAATGCAACTAATGTAGTGCTTAAAGAGACATTTATGATCTTTAAATACCTATATTTACAATGAAAAAAATTTAAAAATGGATGATCTAAGCTTTCATCTTCAGAAGCTAGAAACCCAGATACAAGTAAGATGAAGAAAATACTAAAGATTTGAGTGGAAATAAGTGAAATAGAAAATGGACTAACAAAAAAGAAATTAACAAAATCACACATTCGTTATTTGAAAAGATCAACAGTATGGAAAACTCTAGCCATACAGATTAAAAAAAGAGAGAAAGTAACAAATTACCAATATTGAGAATAAAGTAGGGGACATTACTAAGGATCCTACAAACGTTAAAAAATAATGGACAAAAAAATAATGGACAAATAAATTTGATAATTAAGATGTTCAATTTCCTGAAAGATAAAGTATTAAAGCACACATACAGAAAGATAATGTGTATAATCAGATACCTATTAAACAATGTGAATTCATTACTACAAAACTGCCCACCATGAATACTCTAGGTGCAGATAGCTTCAGAGATATATTCAATCAAAAACTTAGAGAATACATAATATCCTTATTACATAAACTATTTCAGAAAATAGAAGAAGGGAAGGACTTCTGAATTTATATTATAAAGTCAGAATAAATAATACTAATTCCAAAATAAAACAAGAACTTTAAAAGAAATTTAATTGTAGATGAATGTTATTCATGAACATAAACCCGAATATTTTTAACAAAATTTTAGCAAATAGAAAATTACATTTACTTAGAAATATATAAAAAGGTAATAAATGATGATTGAGATATATGCTTAACTTCAAACTCATCAATATGTATATGTTAAATGTATACACATTTTTGTATGTTAATTATATCTCAATAAAGTAATTTTAAAAAAAATGCTAGCTGTACGTTTTTTCATGGAGGCTATCAGATTGAGAAAGATTCCTTCTCTCTCATTTTATTGAGTTGTTATTCTGAATGAATGCTGAATTTTGACACACTCTCTTTATATATTTAAATAATTATATGGTTTTTAGCCTTCATTCTGTTAATCAGTTGAAATATACTGATTGTTTTTCACATTTTAAACCAAATAGCATTTTTGGGATGTACTTCAATCCTCATTATTTATTAGAAGTTTTTTCCCTTTGTTCTCTTGAAGAAAACATACATTGAGGTCTTACATTGGAGTCTTTAATCCATTTTGCGTTGATTTTTGTATAAGGTGAGAGATAGGGGTCTAGTTTTTTTCTCTTGCATATGAATGTCCAGTTTTTCCATCATCATTTATTGAAGAGGCTGTGCTTTCAACAATCTATGTTTTTGACACCTTTGTTGAAAATCAGTTGGCTGTGAATATGTTGATTCAGTTCTGGATTTTCTACTTTGTTTCATTGGTCTATGTCTGTTTGTATGCCAGTACCATACTGTTTTGACTACTATAGCTTTGTAGTATATTTTGAAGTCAGGAAATGTGATGCCCCAGCTTGGTTATTTTTGCTTAGAATTGCTTTGGCTCTCCAGGGTCTTTTTTGGTTCCATGTGAATTTTAGGATTGATTTTTTTATTTCAGTGAAGAATGTCATTGGTATTTTGAAAAGGATTGCCTTGAGTCTGGAGATCACTTTGGGTGGTATGGTCATTTGGACAATGCTGTTTTAATCTATAAATATAAGGTGTCTTTCCATTTTGTTGTGTCCTCTTTAATTGTTCTCATCAATGTTTTATAATTTTCATTGTGGAGATCTTTTACCTTTTTGGCTTTTTTGTAAAATTTATTACTAGGTATTTTATTCAGTTCTTTTTTTTTTTTTTGCTGTTGTAAATGAGATTGCTTTCTCAATTTCTTTCTCAGGTAGTTCTTGTTGGTGTATAGAGATGATTTTTGTAGGTTGATTTTTTATCCTGCAGCTCTTCTAAATTCATTTATCAATTCTAAGAATTTTTTGGTGGATTCTTCAGGTTTTTTAATATATAAGATTATGACATAAGCAAACAGAGACAATTTGACTTCCTCTTCTCCAATTTGGATGCCCTGTTGTCTTTCTCTTGCTTAATTGCTCTGGCTAGGACTTCCAGTACTGTGTTGAATAACAGCAGTAAAAGTAAGCATTTTCATCTTGTTCCAAGTTCTTAGAGGAAAAGATTTCAACTTTCCCTGTTCAATATGATGCTCACCATGGGTTTGTTATATATGACCTTTACTGTGTTTAGATACATTTCTTCTATACTAACACAATATATCATGTATAAAGTATAAAGTATGTAATAGCATGAACTATGTAATATACAATGTAATAGCATAAAAATCCCAAAATAGGCTTTTCATGTTTTCTTTACAAAGATTAGGATGAAAAGAGATTTTACCCAGAATTCACAGTTTGTCATTTAGATCCATTTCCTTTGCCTGAATGTGAAGGGAGAGCATAATTTTAAAAATGTTCACTTGGAAGTTTTGTTACCATTAGAAAATCTGGTGTAGAATTCTTGAGGTTAGATTTTCTATCCCAGTTGGGAAAATTTTAAACTTTGGAGAGAAGCATAATAATCTGATCAATTCCATACATTTTTGTTTTTATAAACAATATTTGCCTCTGCCAAGTATTGAGAGAGTGTAAGAGATATTGCTCCTATGGTATAATACTTGACTTTTTTATAACTTTATAATGTATGCAAATAAAATAGCATTCAAATATTAGCTGAAATAAATAATTGGTGTGAAGGCAATAGATTGAATAAAAATGAGGTAGTGTTTTTTACTTTAAACTCATTTCTTGTGCACTAGACAATAGAATATACCAGAATAAGTCTTTCTAGGAAGAAGGCATAGCTTGAGAAAAAAAAGACCGGGTGAGTAGATAATTTACATATTTTTGAAAGAGTAGTTTATATTGTACACTGGGTCCATATAGGGAAATAGGAAACAATAATTTGGAAACTAATTTGGAAAAAATATGGCATGGTCCTATGGTAATTTTTTCTTAACAATAATATGTAATCTTTAATATAGGAATAGCACAGACTCCCCAGAAAGGAAATGGAGGTGGTGTTTGTAGAATATATTCAATCGCCATTAGACTTGATTATTAACCTCATACAACAAATGAGAGAGGGAAATTGAAATAACACTAAGATTTTGAGGCAATCACAATAACAACAAAAATCACAGCTTGTAACTCCACGTTAAGAAAAAAATGCTTTTCTGTATTTAGTCATCAGGTATTATTGGGCAACCTCTCCTTCTAAAATGTAAATATTTTTAACATTTTATACTTTTCCTGTACACTAAATCGTGAAGTTCTAAAAAGAAAATTATTTCTTCTAAGGGCTCCAAAAATTAATTTTTACTACTATGGGAATTTAGTTAGCAGCCTGCAAGTATCCAGAACACTTAGAATTCTCTCTTCTGTGGTAGGCTGCACCCAATTTCTCTAGAAAATTTGTATTTGTTTATGCGTGCATTTATTCAAATGAATACAGGCATTGTAGCTGTTAGAAACATACAAGTAACATGTATTTCAGTGTATTAAGATAACTGTCCTGAGTAATCAGTTTCGAATATTAAGACTGCTGATGATCTATTCTTCTCTCTCAATACTCCTAGGAATATAAGTATAAAGCATAAGCCTAATAGGACTTTTCTTTTTTTTTTTAACTGCTTAGCATTCATCTCTTTTCTAATAACAGCCAACTGGTTTTGCCTTGGTGAAGGAACTGTTTCCCCATACAGCAGAGTATTCAAGAGTGTGAAATGTATGCAATTTTACTGGGCTGTGGTTTCTACAAAAATTGTTCATTATTTCCTACTTCATAGAGTACTGAACAGCCCTTGTTCTGTGCTATTGAGACTGACTCTTCTCAGTTCATCTGTACATTAATTCCCTTCTACTTCAATAACCATAGTTTCTATCTTATAACTAAAGAAATCTAATAGACACAATGTGATGGTAACTAAATTTACTGAATTACCTTTTGTACAGGTTGATTTATTTAATTAGATTAAGGAATACCAAGAAACTTGGTAAAGCTATCTTTTTAGGTGTGTCCTTGAGGTTGTTTCCAGAAGATATCAGCATGTCAGCCTCAGTGGACTGGGTGGGAAAGATCCACTCACAATATGGGCAGGAGCCATCTAATCCATTGAGGGCCCCAAGAGAACAAAAACAGGGAAAAAAGATGAATTTCTCTCTCTGTCTGCTGCAGCTGGGATATACTCTGCTCTTATCCACGGACCTCAGGACTTGAGACTTTTCAGCTTCTGTGTCCCAGAATTTAAACCAGGGACATCATCAGCTTCCCTGGTACTGAGGCTTCAGACTTGGACTGAGCCATGCTACTGGCATCCAGCGTGGGGACCGCCTATTGTGGTACTTCTCTTCACAATCACATGAGCTAATTCCCCTAGTAAATCCCCTCTAATAGATATATCCTACTGATTCTGTCTCTCTGGAGAACCCTGACTAACACACTTTAATAGCAATTTAATTTATATTGAGAAACGTCATTTAATAAATAATGTCACACTTCTAAAATAGCCCATTCCATCATTGAGTAATTTCTTTAGTTATTTTTCTCTTCCTCAAGCGCAGAGCTTAAATATTAAAATATTTTCTTCTCTTCAGGAATCTCATTTTTGGACACTTTCTCCAGTTTTTCTTGAATCTGTTCACACTGCTATTTTGTATTGTAGGTGCTCAGTTTTATGCTTGACTCCCACGATTGTTCTGAAATTAACCAGAAGATAGATATCTAGGGACAAGAAAAAAGAATAATGTGGTTTATGCTTTTCTGCTGTCTTATTTCTTTTTAAATATGTTTTGTCGGGTTTTTTCTCAAATAATTTTTAGAAGAATTTGCCAAAAACCCTGGAATATCACCTATCTTGGTCTGAGTGCAGACATAAGAGAAGGTAGTTTTATTTTTTCAATGTGACAAAAACAACACTAAATATGATGTCCATTTCTGCCCTTCATCCAACATATATCTTGAATAAAACTATTTAAAATTTATGAGATTGATTTTCTTCATCTTTAAACTTGGGCTAGTAATGATTTAAGTTTATTTAATGAGTAAAGTGAGGTTTTATAGATAGATATGAATATAAATATGTTATATACATATTTATGTGTATGTGTATATATGTGTATCTATTTATCTATATTTATATATGTATATATCAGTCTGAGTAGCTCAGAGTCCAAACCACAGTAGCACAGCCTGTCAACCCACAGTAGTTACTTGGCTAACAGTAGAAAGGAAGAGGCTGTATAGGGAGATGACTGTGATAAAAGGTAAACAAAGCCAAAAATAAGCAAGCAGACTTCTCTCTAGGAACTAAACATAAGAGCAAGATGGTTTTGGTGATAAAAATCAAGGAACTTTTGCTGAACACTCTCCTCTTCTAGGAATAAAAGTAAAATAATTTTTAAGGAGTGACAGAAATGCAACTTATTGAATGAGGGTAAAATCAATATGATGAACTGGAAAAGAAAAAAAAAAAAAAAAATGAAAAGGAGAGAAATGATGGAGCCCCAGATAGGAGAATAGGATGACGAGAATTACTTTAGAAAATTCTTTAGGAGGACCAGGAGTTCCACATCTGTAAACTTTGTTCTCTCTCCCTACAAGAGCAAATGGATGGGTGTGGAGGGTGGCAACAAAACTCAGAAATCCATGAAACTCTTAATGTGAGTTTCCCATTACAGATTTCCTGAAATTTCACCTGCATGTCAACAGGGATATTATGAAGTTTTCACAAAAAGAGAGATCAGAGATTAAGCTCATTTGCAATGTATTCTGGCTTTTCCATTGACTATTGAAAACTATCACTAAAGAAAATAAACCTGACATTCAGTGAAATCTGTGATTGTTTTTCAGTATGCACTTCATGAGACATGATCTCAGCTAACCTAAGTTCTCTCTTCTGAATTTTCTTTCCAATGGAAAAGGAAGTTACCTTGAACTGCAAACCCGAGTAATTTGTTTGAAAACACTCATGGCCTCAAGTGTCCTACCTAAACCTAAAGCAATTTTAAATGGCCAGCCAGAAGTTCTTTGAAATTAAAATATCCTGAGGGTACTACACATGTGGGCTAAATAATTTAGAGACATTTTTACAATGCAATTATATGAGTGTCTGAATAATGGTTGCTTAATTATCACAAAGTTTTCCTCAATGGTTGAGAAATAATTATAGGAGAGTGCAAATGAACAGTGTTCACATATGTAGTAGCTGTATCATGTTACACGTTTAGAATAGGGTCTTTGATCTGAAGGATTTATGGCAGAGCCTACGTTGTCCTCAATTGTAACATGACTTCTGGGCCTGCTGCTTAAATACCACCCTTAGCTTTTCCTAATTTTATCTTTGACATCCTTGGAACTAATAACAGTGCCTAAAATTCGTTTAGAAAGTGTTTTAAGGTCATAAATCCCTTTTTACCCTTATTAGATTAAAATGCCCTCAGAATAGCACTACGAGAAAGGCAAAATGATTTTCCCCATGTCACAGAGAATTCAAGTTTCCTGTCTCTAATTCTACCATGCTTCCTAGTACCCCAAACTGCTACAGGGAAATGGAGATGGATGACCTGCCACCACTAACAGGACACGTAGCCTCTCTATCCCTACAAACTGGCACAGATCACAGAAATATTGGCAGCCTGAAATATACAAGCCCTCTATTCAAGAATACAAACATAATTATAAAATAAATTACACGTTTACTTAAAATCTCATTAAAATGTTTTCAAGTAATTTTACTATTCCCAAATAATGCCAGTTGTAACAGAGGTGGGAGAAAGAGAGAGATGATGAGAATAGTAGAGTTTAACTCTTGGATTCTGAGTCAGACAAATTCATCATAAAAGAGTCAAACGCATGTCTTTTCCCCTTTGCGGCTTTCTTTCCAGATGAAACTGACAAAACTTGAGTAATGGCTCCACTCGCAAAGCGTGTTGGTAAAGGATGGTAAAGAGTCAGTGAGGACAGGTCGCTTAACTATGTAAAGGTATTCAAGTCAATCATATATCAGAAGAATTCTAATATTACTCACTAAATGCATTGATTCATGACATATTGTCCTTATTTTTTTAAAATACTAAACGTATATTCCTAACCAATTAGATAAAACTTGAAAATATATGTTGTTTTGTAAAACGAATTCCATTTTCTTTTTTTTTTTTCCTTTTTAAAAAATTTTCTTTTGTCGATATACATTGTGGCTGATTATTGCTCCCCATCACCAAAACCTCCCTCCCTCCTCCCTACCCGCTACCCCCCAACAATGTCCTTTCTGTTTGCTTGTCGTATCAACTTCAAGTAATTGTGGTTGTTATATCTTCTCCGCCCCCCACGGTTTTTTGTTTTGTGTGTGTGTGTGTGTGTGTGTGTGTGTGTGTGAATTTATATATTAATTTTTAGCTCCCACCAATAAGTGAGAACATGTGGTATTTCTCTTTCTGTGCCTGACTTGTTTCACTTAATATAATTCTCTCAAGGTCCATCCATGTTGTTGCAAATGGCAGTATTTCATTCGTTTTTATAGCTGAGTAGTATTCCATTGTGTAGATGTACCACATTTTCCGTATCCACTCATCTGATGATGGGCATTTGGGCTGGTTCCAGCTCTTGGCTATTGTAAAGAGTGCTGCGATAAACATTGGGGAACAGGTATACCTTCGACTTGATGATTTCCATTCCTCTGGGTATATTCCCAGCAGTGGGATAGCTGGGTCGTATGGTAGATCTATCTGCAATTGTTTGAGGAACCTCCATACCATTTTCCATAGAGGCTGCACCATTTTGCAGTCCCACCAACAATGTATGAGAGTTCCTTTTTCTCCGCAACCTCGCCAGCATTTATCGTTCAGGGTCTCTTGGATTTTAGCCATCCTAACTGGGGTTAGATGGTATCTCAGTGTGGTTTTGATTTGCATTTCCCGGATGCTAAGTGATGTTGAGCATTTTTTCATATGTCTGTTGGCCATTTGTATATCTTCCTTAGAGAAATGCCTACTTAGCTCTTTTGCCCATTTTTTAATTGGGTTGCTTGTTTTCTTCTTGTAAAGTTGTTTGAGTTCCTTATATATTCTGGATGGCATAAAAACAGACACACTGACCAATGGAATAGAATAGAGAATCCAGAAATCAACCCACACACTTACTTCCATCTGATCTTTGACAAAGGCACCAAGCCTATTCACTGGGGAAGGGACTGCCTCTTCAGCAAATGGTGCTGGGATAACTGGATATCCATATGCAGGAGAATGAAACTAGACCCATACCTCTCACCGTATACTAAAATCAACTCAAAACGGATTAAGGATTTAAATATACACCCTGAAACAATAAAACTTCTTAAAGAAAACATAGGGGAAACACTTCAGGAAATAGGACTGGACACAGACTTCATGAACACGACCCCAAAAGCACGGGCAACCAAAGGAAAAATAAACAAATGGGATTATATCTAACTAAAAAGCTTCCGCACAGCAAAAGAAACAATTAAAAGAGTTAAAAGACAACCAACAGAGTGGGAGAAAATATTTGCCAAATATACATCTGACAAAGGATTACGAATTCCATTTTCTATCGATTTCTATTACCATTCCAGAAAGGCTATATATGTATTTTTTTTGTGAAACTAAAATTGGCAGGGGCTTCTCTTGCATATATTCTAATCTTCCCTGCTTGTTCTTATGTGTGGGAGATAGCTATTTCAATAGTAACACTGAAATAAAACGAAAAGATAATTTTGGTAAAGAGAAAGAATAAAATTCTGCACACAATCTGCCAGATCTCCCTGATTTTTAAAGTGAGAGTTATTATGAATCAGGTTTTTTTTTAAAGCAGTGTCCTCCTAAATAGTTTATTGACAGCAGAAGTTCTAAGAAATAAAACAGAATAAATTAAACATATGTCCTCAAAGATGACATTTATTATGAATAAAAATGTTCTTGAGGTTAGGTCATTCTGTTTTACTCTCAATGTTTGACCTTTATTGTATAAATTTGTTAGTGTCATTTTATTGGAGTGATTCTATAGATTCCTGACAATTATAGTGAGTATTCAGCAAATTCTCATTAGAAGGATAAATGGATAAATTCATGCATGAATAAAATTCTCTTAATTTTTTTTCCTTATAGAAATAAGTAATTTGTTACTCTGAAGAAAAATTGACACAATATTTATTATTGTGTGTTTTTCCTATTGTTATTATTTTTGCTTTTCCTTTTTTTTCATTAAAAACCAGGAATATTTTATTAATTTTTCTCTTTTTAAAAAACATTAAATTTTAAAAATTTTATCATTACACAATGTAAAGAGATTGACTTTTAAATCAGCAGATGAGTAAAGCAGATTGCCCTCTCTAATATGTGTGGACCACATTCAATAAGTATCAACTTATTTTTGCTTTTCCAAGTAAATATGAACACAAGTTACTTTATAGGTCTAGATGTCTGTATTTATTTAAGTGAATGTACTATCAAGCCATTCTAGTTTTTATATTTTCTATTTCTCAGATTAGCAAAACTTAACAATATATAATAAAAGTCAATTAGATACATTTTAGAAGTGTTAAAGAACACAGGAAAAAAAAAGGTCCAAAATGCATGTAAAATTACAGTTTATTTCCAGCATCCATGGCAGCATGGAAAAACATAGTTGAAAACAGTGCCAGATTTAGCAATATCCTCAGATATGAATCAATCTGAGTTTTGTGATATAGCACTTTTAAAAAAGACCCTGGTTTATTTCAAATTTCCCTTTATTCAGAGGAGGATCACTGAGAGCAGACATTGCCCTTCAGCATTGCTTTTTATAATCCTTTAAACTCCTTTAGACCTAGTGCAGAGGATACACTGTACCCAACAGTAAGCATTAATATTCTCCTATCTATTGCCAGATTAAAACAGTTGGGTAAAGATGACTTTGGGTCCTCATCTTTTTTAGATGAAACTTGATAAAGAGTCTCCATCAGCTGTCGTTCTTTGTATATAAACTTTATTTATGAGGTGGCTGGCCAGTTAGCTCAGCAGGTTAGAGAGTGGTGCTGTAATCCCAAGATCAAGGGTTCAGATCCCCATACTGGCCAGCCACCAAGAAAAAAAAAATCTTATTTACAAGTGGTTGAATTTGCTTGCTAGCATTTTCAGAAATGGTTGTTTTTCCCTTTATAAATCTGTATCTTTATGTAGGATATTTGTAATATGCCTAAATTATTACATGTTTCTTCTCATCTCTCTTCTGAAAACTATTAAATTGTTGTGGGAGTTTTTACATGTGCAAGTGATTACATGCATACATTTATTCAGGTAAGTATCCTTGGATATCTTGTTTTAAATAGAGTAATTGAATCAAGGCCTACCAATTATCCTCTGTAACACATACAAGGGGACTTCAAAAGTTCATGGAAAAATAGAATTAAAAATTAAAATGAATCTTTTCATAAACGTTTGAAGTATCCTCATATTTACTTTCATTTATTGCCATTTAAAAATAACTATGAAGCATTCATTGTATTCAGCATAATGCACATTCCACGGCCCTTGCCCTAAAAAGTCTCACATAGGATGGGAAATGAAGAAAAATCTTACGAGTGAAAAAAACACAATGTCATGAAAACCCAAGGGAGGGAGGGATACATTCTGCTGCTGTTTATGAATCATTATAGTGTAGAATATTATACAGAAAGATGTCTTCCATATTATGTTATATTTTGTGTCTATAATAATTTTAGAATCAGTTAGTACAAATCTGAATACAGGGTTTATTATTTGAATGGTAAGATCATATTTTGACCACTAAATTTTCTAATAGTCAATAGTGTAGCAAAAGATAGCTGCAGCTTTTAACTTGGCCATACTCACAAAGCAAAATGCCTAGTGCAGAGAAAAGAGCCCTGGGCTAGAAGTTCGTAAACTTGGATTCTGCTGCACATCTGGCAATAAGTAAGTCTTTGAGAAGCCAAGCCCCAACGCTGGTAGGTCAGTAGCAGCTTAAAATCTATAAAAGAAGTTCTACTAAGATCTATGAAATATCTTCTAGATCATTATGCCCATGTTAATAGGCCCATACTCTAAATCATTATAATTTAATGTTTATTAAAAGCAATACAAGTCAACATGCTTAGTATTTTGAAAGTTTTACACAGAGACAGTATCTTTACTATTATAGTGGGTAAGAGGATGTCACAATAAGTTAAACCTTGCTATCATTATCTGATGTGAGCTGGGGATCATATGTTTTGGCAAGAGGAATTGGGAGGAACTCCTTGCCATATGAAACCATCTGCATCACCATCTGGAAGAAAAGCATCTCCCGAGAAGAAAAAGAGACTGAATGCTGACAATCTAAATACTCAGAATGAACTCACAGATTAAACTCTTTCTGTGCTCCACCTATCACCATTAAGTTTCAAGGATATTCACATATGGCTGAGGTACAAGAGTATCCCTAAAGGAGTACACGTGCCAGAAGAGACAACAACACAGGGATCTCTCTGTAGATGAAAAAGGGCATGGCTAGTCAGCACTAAAAAGGAAGGGTGCTCATTTTGAGATTGGGGCGGGGGGTGTTAACACAGAAAAAATTCCTGACCCAGACATACTTCTGGAGTGGTGTTTCCTGAGGAATAATAGCTATGTATTTAATTGGAAGGCCTCACACTACTGAGACTTGTAACATATTAGTGCCCATTTGTTCAAATTTTGCTGGGAGATACTCACATAGGCAAAGTGGTGAAATGTCACAAGAGCAACTTTGACTTCAACAAACTGGTAAGTATTTACACTGAGCAAGCAATTAGCATAGACCAGCATGAGCAGCACTGCATAATCAGAGCTGGTGGAATTAAGTGTGGGGAGTCAAGGATCTGTGCTTGACGCTCAGCTGGTGAACCCATGACCATCAGGGAGAGTTAGCTCCTAACTCATCAGCAGGTGGCATTATTAGCGAGAGATGACCAAGGCTGATGCACTCACCTTTGAGTTTCACTGAATATGCACCAAGCAGACATCTACTGAATGCTGAAATTCCTACAGTAAAGCATGTGGAAATTCAGAGTCATAATAAAATGAACAATAATAAAATGGGGCCACATTAGTACTAGTGAAGCATGATTTACCCAGGTTATAGAGAGATACCAAGAGTAAATGTGAAATGGCAAAGAAGAATTATTATATCTTGGGTATCTACGAAGAATTTAGGTGAGGTTGACATTGGACCTAAGACCCAAAGAAAAGGCAGGGAATTGACAGGCAGAAATGAAAGGTTACATTTAGGTTGAAGGCTTAAAATGAGCAAAGGCATGGAGGTAAAAAGTAGACAGGGCATGTGGCAGGGTCTAGAAATATTTTTAATTGTCATGACTTGCAGGTGGGGAGTAGGGTGGGGGACTGTGCTACTGGAGTCCAGCAGGTAGAGGCCGAAGAGGTTAAACATCCTGCAGTCCACAGGACAGCTCCCCAAAACAAAGAATTACCCGGCCTGAAATAGCAATAGTGCTGAAGCTGAGACACCCTGCTCCAATACATTCCCTTCTACTGGTGTAATATGCCAATTCACCAATGGGGGAAGTTTTAACAATCTGACAACTTAAATTTAACAATTTAACAATTGCACTGCTACTGTGTGCCAGGGCTTTCATACATAGACCTACCACCAGAGATGGGTCATCTTTATTAGCTGGGCGGTGAGTCATGCAGCTATATGATCCCATACCCGTGCCTGCTTTCTCTGATTACTTCTGATACTAACGACTGCAGCTTGGATTCCTTGGGAAGCATACTCAGACACAGATATTAATGTGTAGGAAATTTATTAGGGGTGTTCTTGAGATCAATCCCTGTGCAAGAGAAGTAAGGAAGCAGAATTGGGCACAGAAAGAATCTGAAGATAAATTCAAGTCTCAAGAGAGGCCTAGGCCAAACAGCATGAAGTTATGAAACTAGTAAAATAGTTCAGAGATGTCCCGAGATGGGGTGAGAAGACCAGACCTTTATACTCCTAAAACAGTCAGTGACTGAAACAGTCTGCATGAGAAAGGGCACATGACCTTGGGCTAGGTGACTATCTTCAGTCCAGGCAACTGCTTTGAAGCACTGACAGCTGAAAACTTTCTTCTGACACCATTTCCAGATGTTGGAAGAGTAAGTTCATTTTCTTAAAGGCAGATATGGGCTGTGAATCACTGCATCCACCACAGTCATTGTCTTAGGTACAGTGTTAAACAATGATAGTCTTTTCCTGTAAGCTTGTTTAGAGACAAATGAAAAATATTACAACAGTAACTCTAGTGATGCTCTAACAATCAACCATTGTCTACTTTCCTTGTCTTCTTTTCTCTTCGTTAGACACAGATGTCATCTAATAGTCAGTAACTGCATGATATCTACTCTTGTCTCTCTTCTTAAGTGGGGTGTGGGGAACACATCTGAAAATTCTAACTATGTGCTGGCCAATCTCAAATTTATAATTCCATTTTTTAATACTCTCCCATATCTCTAACTGCACTGAATCTCTTTTATACTCATGAGAAAGATAAAAAGAACAGCCTCTGGCATTCAGAAACTGGCCTGGCACTCACAGCTACCATATTATTCTCATATAAAATATAAACAATTTTATAAAATGCTAATACCAAAGAAGGTTACACTGAGACCATGATGAAATGAAAAAAAGCAAGTCTACTTCATCATTTTGCTTAAGCACAGACAAAAACAAGGTCACTATGATACTTACCAAATACCAAACTTCCCACTTCTTGACCTCAAGGAATGACTGCTGCTTCTTTACCAAGTGTAATTTTATCGTCATTCTAATATCTTCTCTCTCTATATAAGATCTATTGAGATGAGCAAGCATAGAATTACCCGCTTTCTGTAACCCCTACTTCCTTCAACCTTCCTCCAAATCCTTCTCTAAACCAAAGTTTAATCCTGCAAGCTCTTTGTACCACCCACTTACTGAGACACATCATGATTCCCCACGGTGTGCATGCTCCCTTACTGCACTGAGTAATAAAACCACCCTGTTCGATATAGATATGTTCCCTGTGGTTTTTAGCTGAAGAAGATTGACAATGAATAGTTTGCTTACACCCACTGATACTAAAAGCTTAATGGATAATATGAGCCCTTAAGAAGGACTTTTGCATTATAGAAAGACCACTGAAATCAGATACCGAAAATCTAGTTGGACATCATTTGTACAGATTTATTAGCTCAGATAATTTTGGCAAGTTACTAATTTTCTCTAATCATTGGTTTCTTTATCTTTTCATAGGTATAGTATTATATGGTGAATTAATAATGCAGTCAATCCAGTCATTAAACTAATACTAACTGAGTGTAAACTCTATACCAGATTCTGTGCTAAATACTTGAGATTAAATGATGAGCAAAACAGACATGGACCTGCCCTCACAAAGATTAGAATCTAATGGAGGAGACAGACATTACTAAAATAATCACCAAAAGCACAGGCAAAATTGCAGTTGTGGTCAGCCAAGGAAAGGCCAAAGAGAAACATGTAGGCCATATTAAAAATTTTGACCTATATCCTAGTAGCTAATTTCAAACATCCTCTAGGTATTCTGGGTACACATTAGTTACTCAATAAATAGTTGTTCCATTCTATTTTTATGCCATCCATGCTTTCCAGTTCAATTTAATTAGTGATAAACTCATTCTTCTGAACTTGGAATGTATGTAGCTGAGTTGATGATAAGACGATCAGTTAACTTCTGAGAACACTTCCTGATAATATTTTCCATAGCCTTTAGTAAAATATCTGTCTTGTAAGGACCTCTTTGTTTTGCTCAGTCAGAAGACTTAGTAGTTATTGTATGTGTATGTTCAAAAGGAAGCATTTTCCTATCAATTCACATTCGCAAATTTAGAATAATAAATGGACTATAACAAATTTAGGGGGTCTCTGGACAATTTCATCCCTTACCATCCTACTCCCAATCTAATATTTGGGAAATTCAATTTGAACACTACTCTCTGACTATGTGGAAAAAAACTGAGCTTAGGATTCTGCCACTGATTCCTTTCTGGAAAGAAACGCATTGTAATTTAATGTGTATTTCCGATTCTTCTCTACTCTTGTAAGTGAACAGATGTCTAATATGAAGGCTGGAAATGAGTGTCATGTAAATGGCTGAGTAAAATTTATAATTAAATAATAGCTAGAGGACTGTTAATAAAGAGAGAAAGAGTATGGTTGGCATTTTCACCATATTATTTTCCTTCTATCGTGACTAATTTTCTTTTGCTGAGAGAATCATGCAATTCACATGGAGTCTCTTGTTCTCTTGCAAGCAAATTTTGTCTGATATAGTAATGTCACATTTTTTCCCAGAGCAGCAAAAAGGAGCTTAGATGTCTTGCTCTTAACTTTCACAGCTTGTTTTCTCAGGATCCTAAATATATTTTGCATACAAGAAAGACTGAAATGTGTTAGAGTGGCTGTTCTTATTTTGTTAGAAACAAAAGAACACTTGAATGTTCCATGTCACTTCAGCTTTACACCTGTTTGCCTACTGTCTTCCTTTCTCACTTCTTTTATGTCAGTTCTTATAAACTCATCAAGCTAGCACACAAGAATTACCAAAAATGATATTTCCCACATATTTTAAGGTAATCACTTACTATTTTTTTTTTTTTTTTTTTGTCTTTTTCGTGACCGGTACTCAGCCAGTGAGTGCACCGGCCATTCCTATACAGGATCCGAACGGGCGGCGGGAGTGTCTCTGCGCTCCCAGTGCCGCATTCTCCCGAGTGCGCCACAGGCTCGGCCCCACTTAATAATTTTTAATCCGGTGTCTGTCTTGGCAAATCTGAAGGTGTGTAGCCGGATCTATCTAGATGGGTTAGTGTTTCTTAAATCTGGCTACATTAATTTGGGGTGGGGCCTAGAATTCTTCAAGTTCTCAAAGTGATTTTGATAAATAGAGTTGTGGGAACCAATGGACCAGAAGACTTTTATGTTCCTTTTCAAGTGTGAGGCTTTACGATTCTAAACTGCCAGCCTATGGCAGAGTTGATTTTAATATGTAAAATTATTATTTTACTGTAATGCCCTAGTTTTTGAGTTTTCATTCAGTAGGAGAATTGTATAGTTTTCTGGGCATTATGATGTTTTGAAACAGGTATCTCAAAGTGCTTTTGTTAAAGACAGGTTTTAAAAGACTAACAGGAAAACTGTTCTGAATTAATAGCCACCGTATTCTGTTAATGCTGTGATAATTTATTTTAGTGAATAGTTTCAAGGTTTAAGCTCCCTGTATTCAAGAAGTTACATGTTAGGGATGCAGATGAGGATAACCTAAAAAGACAGGCAAAAATCATAAAGTAATTTTTGTAATTTGAAGTAATTATTTTATATTTCTAAGAATATATAAGGATACTCAGATCTCTTAATCCAGTCACTGTAAACCAACATTCTCCTGAATTTAATATATTTCTTTCCAATAGTTATTTTATCTCTACTAAAACCTGTGCAATTAGACATTTGATAAAGTTTTTAAAGTAAAATTCCTATTCTGTTTGGAAACCATCTCTAATAACCTCAGGTGTGTGATTTCTCACTCAAAACCTCGGCACACCATAGTCCATCTTTCTCTTTTGACACACATAACATACTACCTCGCTTTACTCGTAGTGGTGTGCATGATTTACCTTACATCTGCAGAGTCTGTTCTTTAGATACTGGGATTGGTCCTTTTTGTTTTTGTTTAATCTCTGGGTTCAATTAAATTAAAGCAGGAGCCAGGTTCTCATCTGAGTTTTCAAGTTCTGTGAATAATTTCCTCTGAGACTCTCAGTAATTCATTTAATACATCAGTCAAACCTCTTCTTTGCAATTAACAAAAACCAAATATGACTAATTTAAGCTGGAAAATAAAATGAAAAAAAGATATATTATATCTTCTAGAAGACTGGAGATATAGTGTTAGAGCCTATGAAGCCAAAACAAGCCTGAAATCATGTCACAGAACAATTCTCATGAAAATACCGTGACAGACCACAGACTTTAACATTAACACTATCAGTACGGGACACTGGACTTACTATCACCTGTATGCCTCCCTTGCAAGTGCTGATTCTTTATCTGTTTCATATAACTAGTTTCTGAGTCCAGACTTGGACCAATACACAAGGTCAAATGCCTATACTTTAATTCCTTTAATAAGGAGGGCCAAAGAAATGAGTATTTGGGATTTTTTTTAGCTTTCATGGCAGGAGAAGGACTCTGCTTTATAAGGTAAGGATTCCCTAGACATAGGAAGGGAAATGTGATTCTGGGTGGAAAAAAAAATCTATTCTAGACATCCTCTCTAACTGTCCAAATGCAACATGTATCCTTCCTCTGAAACACTTAATAAAAATATTTTCCCAGTCACCATAATGTATCTATGCAACAAAGAATGAACTTCTGCTCTATCACCTAAATTATTTTTCAGTTAGGACACTTTTGGCTGTGAGTGACAACTGAACTCATTGGCATAAGCCATAGGAATTTATAAACTTACATAACATTAAGTATGAAGATAAAACTGTTTGTTAATTCAATAACTCAGCCAGAGAGAGGAAGAGAGAAAAAAAGAGAGAGGTAGAAAAAACAGTTTCATTCCTCTTACCTCACCTTTTATTATTAAGAGAAAATTATTTTCCTGAACAGAATTCCAAAAGAATTTCTCTTATAAATCATTGACCAAGACTATGATTTTTTGATATTTCACATATGCCTAAATTAATCACTGGCAAAGGAATTGGGATTACATTAATTGGTTTAGATCTAAATTCACTCCTTGGGACAGCAGGAAGTTCCTCTCTCCTGGGCATATTGCTATGTGTTAAGCGTGTGTCTGTGGAAGGGGAGGGAATTAGAATATTGAAAGGTACTTTGGAGTACTTTTGGGGGGGGGCTTTGGAGGCAGTTTCTGCTATACTTAACTTTTTTTTCAGTTTTTTAATATATAAAGGAAAGAGAGCTAGATGAAAAAATTATCTCTAAAGTTTCTTAAATGTTTAGGTAGGTTCATTTAAGAAAAATATGTAGATAGTCTAATTAAAGGTCATTAAAATCTATTGAGGGAGATAGACATATAACTCAGATTCAAAGAAGAGTGAGTTATATACTTTACAGAGATACAAGTTATAATGGGATCACACTGAAGGGATATATTAATTGCTTGTATAGGTCAAAGAAGAAATCAAGAAGGAAACTTAAAAATCCCTAGAGACAAATGAAAATGAAAACACAGTATACTAGAACTTATGGATACAGCAAAAGCAGTTTTAGAAGAGAAGTTTGTAGCAAAAAATGCCTACATCAAAAAAGAAGAAAGACTACAAGTAAACAACCTAATGTCACACATCAAGGAACTAGAAAAACAAAAAGAAACCCAAAATCGGAAGAAAGACAGAAATAATAAAGATCAGAGCAGAAACAAATGAATTTGAGATTAAAATAATGATACAAAAGATTGAGAAAGAGTTGGTTTTTTGAGAAGATAAACAAAATAAAAAAACTTTTAGCTAGACTAACAAAGAAAAAAGAGAAGACTCAAATAAAATCAGAAATGAAAAAGGAGACATTACAACTGATACCACAGAAATACAAAGGATCATAAGAAACTACTACAAACAACTGTGAACAAACTGAAAAACATAGAAGAAATGGATAAACTCCTGAACAACTTACCAATCTGAATCATGAAAGAACTAGAAAATCAATAGAGAGTAATGAGATTGAAACAGTAATAGTCATCCCACAAAGAAAACCCCAGGACTGCTGAATTCTACCAAACATTTAAAGAACTAATACCAATTCTTCTCAAAGTCTTCCAAAAAATTGAAGAGGAGGAAATATTTACAAACATTTTATAAAGCTAGCATTATCCTTATATCAAAAATGGAAAAAGATACAACAAGAAAACTACAGACTGATATCCCTAACGAACACAGATACTAATATCCTAAATAATATACTAGCAAGCAGAATCCAGCAACACTTAAAAAAGATCATACAACATGATCAAGTGGAATTCATTGCAGGGATGCAAGGATGGTTCAACATCCACAAATCTATAAACGTGATGCATCACATCAACAGAATGAAGAAAAAAAATTATCATTTCAATAGATACAGAAAAATCACTGGATAAAATCCAACCCTGCTTTATGATAAACACACTCAACAAATTAGGTATAGAAGGAATGTATCTCAACATAATAAAGGCCATATACAACAAACCCACAGTGAATATCATACTGAATCCTAGCCAGTAAACCACCAGGGACTTGCACTAATATCATACTGAACGGGCAAAAATTGGAGGATTTTCATTTGAGATTTGGAACAAGACAAGAATGCCCACTTTCCCCACTCTTATTCAGCACAGTACTAAAAATTCTAGCCTGTGCAATAAGGCAAGAGAAAGCAATGAAGGGCATCCAAATAGGAAAAGAGGAAATCAAACTATCCCTGTTTGTAGATGTCATGATACTATACATAGAAAACCCCAAAGATTCCATAAAAAAATTACAAGAACTAATAAATAAATTCAGTATAGTGACAGAATACAAAATCAACACACAAAAATCAGTAGCCTTCCTATACACCAATAAGAAAAAAGCTGAAGAAGAAATCAAGAAGGTAATTCCATTCACAATAGCTACCAAAAAAAAAAAAAAAAAATGAAATAGCTAAGAGTAAATTTGACCAAGGAGGCAAAAGACCTCTACAATGAAAACTATAAAACACTGGTGAAAAAAATTGAAGAGGACACAAATAAATGGAAAGATATCCTGAATTCTTGAGTTGAGAGAATTAACATTATCAAAAATCCATATTACCCAAAGCAATCTATACATTCAATGCAATTTCTGTCAAAATACCAATGACATCTTCAAAGAAATAGAAAACACAATCTTAAAATTTGTGTGGAACCACAAAAGACCCCATATAGCCAAAGTAATCTTGAACAAAAAGAATAAAGTTGGAGGCATCACACTACCTGATTTCAAAATATACTATAAAGCTTTAGTAACCAAAACAGCATGGTACTGGCATAAAAACAGAAAAATTGACCAATGAAATAGAATAGAGAGCCCTGAAATAAACCCATATGCTTACAGCTAACTGATTTTCAACAAAGGTGCCAAAAATATACAATGGGGAAAGGACAACCTTTTCTACAAATGATGCTGGGAAAACGGAATATCCACATGGACAATATTGAAAATAGACCCCTATCTCTCACCATATACAAAAATCAACTCAAAATGGATCAAAACCCTAAATGTAAGACCTGAAACTATGAAACTATTGGAAGAAAACATAAGGAAAATGTTGCATGAAATGGGAGTGGATAGCACATTTTTGAGTGAGACAACAAAGGCACAGGCAACTAAAGCAAAAATACATAAATGAGCCTACATGAAACTAAATTGCCTCTGCATAGTGAGGCACAGTCAACAAAGTGAAGAGACAACATACGGAATGGGAGAAAGTGTTTGCAAACTACTCATCACACAAGGGGCTAATATCCAGAATATGTAAGGAATTTAAACCACCCAACAGCAATAAATAAACAAATAAATAAATAAATAACCCAATTAATTAATCGGCAAAGGACCTGAACAGACATTTCTCAAAAGACAACATACAAATGGCCAACAGGCACATGAAAAAATGCTCTGCGTCACTAATCATCAAGGAAATGCAAACTAAAGCCACAATGAGTTATCATCTCACTCCAGTTGCAATGGCTGTTATCAACAAGACAAAGAATAAGAAATGCTTGCGAGGATGCAGAGAAAAAGGAACTCTCCCACATTGCTGGTGGGAGTATAAGTATAGAGATTCCTCAGAGAAGTAAAATAGGGCTATCCCACTACTAGGTATATACCAAAAGGAAATGAAATCAATATATCAAAAAGAAACCTGCACTCCCATGTTCATTGTAGCACTATTCACAATAGTCAAGAGATGGAATCAACCTAAATGTCCATAAATGGATGAATGGATGAAAAAACTATGGTGTATATATACACAACGGAATACTATTCAGCTACTTTTTTTTTTTTTTTAAAGGATATCATTTGCAGCAACATGTATGGAACTGGAAACCATCATATCAAGTGAAGTAAGTCAGGCACAGAAAGACAAATACCACATGGTCTCACTTATGTGGGATGTAAAAATTAAAATAAAATAAAGTGGTTCTCATAGAAGTAGAGAGTAGAATAATGGTTACCAGAGGCCGAGAGGAAAGGGAGGGTGGAGAGGAGGAGAAGTGGCAGACTGATGGGTACAAAACTATGCTATCTACCCTAAGTGAATCACTGTGCAGAACGTGCATGTATTGAAACAACACACTGTACCTCACAAATATATGTAAGCAAATGTTAAAATATTTTGAATAAAATTTTTAAAAATACTGGTATGCAATTCATGCCTAATAAAAATAAATCAAAAATGAAAATTTATAGACAGAATGTATTTCCATTAAGGATAGTATATAAAAATTTTATAGGATCCTAAAAATCACTGACTCTAGTGAGGTTGAAAGGATGTTTTTGTGCCCTCTATGCTTTGAATTTATAGAATAGCTGACAGCAAAATGATTTTTCTTTTTTTGCTATATGTCTTTATCTTAATGTTCATATTTATATACATTCAAGAAAATTTAACCCTTGTTGTAGACAGTTTACAATGAAATTACCTTTATTGTGAATGGGGAATGCCATATTTTGCATTTGGGTATCAAATGCTTCTGAATTTAGTTTAACTTAAAAATAACAACTTCATTCCTAACAAATTTTGTAAAAGACTTTTAGCATTTTACAAGCTCCTTTCCCACTTTCTATCCCTTATACTCTTAAAGATCACATTGCAAGGTTGATAAGCTAACTTTTTTTTTGAGAGAGATGACACAGCTGAGGCTTAAGGTCAAATATCTCACAAGAGTAGAGTGATCAGAACCCAGGTCATTTGACTTCAAGTCTAGTGCTCATTGTGCCATGTACTTATTTATTTATTTATTTGTTTGTTTGTTTGTTTGTTTGTTTGTTTAATGCAACTATGTTCAATTCCAAAAGCTTGGATTTGATTAAAAATTCAGAAACAGCTGCAGTTGGATGGGACTTTGTCTTTCCTAACAGGGTGTCCAAAAAATCAATTACCTATGTTCCACTTAAAAAATAAGCTAAGCTAGTAGAGTAATTTTCCTTAAAAGGAATGTTAAATCAGTTAAAATGATGTTTAACAAAATAAAACCTCTAAAATTCACTACAGGGAATACTGGGGTGGTGCTGTGATGTGAGGGAAGATGTCTTGGGTTAATTAGTGCACAACTGAACTTCTTTCCAGATTCCTTCCTCTGACCATGTGACCCTCAGGGAAGTGCACAGGTTTCATAGTCCTCTCCATAGGTTTCAGCAGTGTTAGACAGGATTATCTTCAAGGTCTCTCTAGCTCTCTTTTTTATTCAAATTTTGAATAAGAGGGATCAAAGAATCATAGACTATCAAAACAAAAAAGGGACCTTCATGATAATTTATTCCAATCACCTCTTTTCCAGATAAGGATACCTTGGTCTGGGGAGGGCATGTGACTGGTCCATGGTCACATAGAAAATTAAAATATAGCTGGCAGAAGTAGCTCAGTTTCATAGTCAGTGCCACTGGTTCTTCTATCTAGGCTAGTTATTAAAGATAGCAAAGCTTATCTAAGATAAGCAAAGTTATTATCCTGTTAGTAAGTGTTAGTTACTGGGAATTCGGGCCATGAGTTTTACTTCAAAGCAGCTAACCAACACTATGGCCTTGGGCAAATCACTTATTTGTCTTGACTTCCATTTCCTTATCTGTAAGAGAAGAGATTGGAATAGAAGAGGTACTCATATGATAACAAGTTTTATAACAACTATATTTATTCATCTATTTATTTAATCAGTATTTATTGAATGCCCAGTATATGCCTGGATTGTTCTTGGTAATGTTCTAGGTACTGGGTTTGCAGAGGCAAACAAAACATACAAGTTCATGCTGCTCAAGAAAGAGAAAATCTCCTCTGAAAAGGAGGAGAATACCTTAAAAAGGGTAAATAAATAAATAAACATATAAAATTCAGAGTCCTATGCTAGACATTATAAGGGGTACCAAAATGCACAGGACAGAGATTTGTGACTTCATGAAGATTTAAAACCTACTAGAGAATAGAAGCTCAAAGCAGACTGGTACTACATGGCTATCATATGAGGGTACTTCAAAAAGTTTGTGGAAAGATTGAATTAAAAAATAATATGAATTTTTCCATGAACTTTTGAAGACCTCTTGTACAGCACTATATTTCAAGCACCTAGCATATGCCTGCAAATAGTAAGCATCAAATAAAAAACTAACAAGTGAATAAATGGAAGAGAGAGACAATAATATTTAAATGTTTATGATCACAATTGTGCTTTCTTTATTCATGATTTATCCTATAAAGAAAATAAATTGTTGAATTTATGGTTTGAAAGCGTTAAAATTTTTAAAAGGGTAACTCTAGAGCTTGAAAACTGAAACTGGAGAAGTAGAAATGAAGGGTGACTTTTCATGTTCTTATCTATCTCTACATTTCATTTATCCCTTTCATCAGAAATATTGATGTTTTAGAAAAGGTTATTTGTTTTGAATTTTTTTCATGGCATATTTTGACTTGGCAGAGAGATGTGTGCCTTCTGATGATTAAAAATATGAACCCAAAGAAAGAATGAATCTTTCACTTAAAGACCATGATATTAACATTTTAGGACATCTGTCATGCACATTTGCAAGGCAAAGCATATTGTGTTTCCTTTGTGATGACGGAGACTGCTATAAATAGTGGAACCATCCTTCTCTATAAGAATATAAAAGTTGTTTTGTATATTTCAAAAGTTCCATGTAGAGGAATAAAAAATAATAGGAAAAACAATAAGCATACAGACGAAATTGCCCTTGGGATTCTGTGCAAATTACAAACCACATAGGTAGAGATTAAGATTTTTTGTTTGCAATAAAGTTAATACTTATTACTTTGAGGTAATTGTAGAAAAGAGAAAGGTCATTATATACGCTGGAATAATACACCTGATGCTTAAATAATAGATGTTTTATTTTTATATTTTCATAGAGGAAATATCTTGTCAGTTTTTAAAAATAAAAGGAAAAATGTTATTTCTCTTAGAAAATCATAGAAACTTTTATCAACCAGAATATACATATTTAGTTCTCAAAGTTTATATCATCTCAATCCAAAACTTGGTTTATAAAAAAAGGGAGTGTGGAGTGAGCTTCAAGAATTTTTGAATCATTTAAATTTTCCTTTACCCTGTGTAATCTAGAATTACTAGAGATAATTTATAAGTTTGATATTTACTATTTAATTAATACTTTGAAGCATGTAAACTAAGGCATATGTATATATGAAAACTAAAACTGGAGAAGTAGAAATAAAGGGCAACAGTTCTTGAGTTTTTATTAAGATACAAGGTTCCCTTAAGCCATAATTTTTTTAAAATTTAAGTTTCATAATTAGAATTTATTAAAATCCACACTTTAGACCAATGTAAGTAAAGCATTTCAAAACATGTTCTAATTATGATTAAGCCTATTTCATATGTAATAGGATAGCATCATTGCCATCTTAAAGCATTTATTAAAATCAAGGGTACATGGAACTCTTTCCCCAAATCTCTTAAGGGTATAAATAACTTAAAAAAATATTTTCAATTCAATGTGACCACCTGTTATATGCAAGGCATTGTGGTAGGCAATGCAGAGGATATAGAATCAGTTTTCTGACTTTCATGAGCTCACAGTACAGTAGTTTTTACTATCATCTTTGTCTCCTAAACTTTATCTCTTCTTTTTCCTGTTCACCAGTCAAATTCATTGTATCTCCTCATCCTTCAAACTGGCCAGAATAGGATCGAGTGTAACTCAACACTCAGGTGACCTGGAACAGAAAGATGTACAATTTCTGGACTTTGTATCCTGTGTTGTGTTTTAGTTTTTTCCACATTTATCTAAAGTACCAAAAACAAACAAACCAGACTTAATAAAAGAGAGGGAGAATAAATTTTTATAAAATTAAGAAACATTTAAGCAGAGTATAAAGCAAACTATTTGAATTACATGGAAAAATTTCATAAATAAAATAGTATTGAAACTATTTAATGTTTAAGAAAAGTTCATAAAATATTAATGCAAACTTCCATTTGAGCTAAATGGAGTACGGAGAGAAGACGTATTTTTATATTTTAAATAAATAGACAACCAGACAAAATATATGAAGCAGTACAGTTCTGTGATCCCTGAGAGAAGAGAAACAAGGTAAGCTGTAAAATTTTACCAGCTTAATGCCTGTAAGAATATCATGTCTAGACTTCAACTCAGGAAAAGGAAACCAAACAGAACCTGAAGTCCCTACCTAATTGGTCCTATGAAGAGAGATCAACTTTAAAAGGTCAGAGGAGCTACAGTTTGGAGGCAGAGTACCAGAGAAGAGGGAATGGCACTGGCTAGGAGGCTCAGGCGATCTGCAGAGAATTCCCCTTGAGTCTTCAGCTGGGTATGATCTGTGTGCACATGAGAGGCAACAACTAGAGGCTAGTGGCAAACCAACGAACAGGGAAGGCAGAACAACAAAATCCCATAAAGGGCTGGGAATGATTCATCCTCCCACCAGCCTGACTGGAAAGACCTTACATATGGAAGTGGATAGCATCCTCAGAAGGGTGTCACCTTAGTAGCATGGCTAAATTAGTCTTAGATTAAAATCTTCTCTAAGAAAACTTAAAGGTAAGCATCAAAAGTTCCAACTGATTTCCAGTAACTTAACTAAGCACCTGCAAAGTCCAACAATCTTAAAGTAATACAAAAATAGCAACAACCAACAGCATATTATTTAAAATGCCAAATATCTAATTGAAAATTACCTGACACGCAAAAAGAAGAAAAATGTCACCAATAATTAGGATAAAAAAAATCAATAGAAATAAACCCAGAAATCATAGGTTTAATGAAACTAGCAGACAAGGATGTTAAGCTAGCTATTATAAATATGCTCCCCATATTTAATCAGGTAGAGGAAAATAACCATAATTAGAAAAAAGGGAAAATATTTTTAAAAGCCCCAAAACTTAGAAGACAAATTTAATACCTGAAGTGAAATTTGCATTAGATAGGAATAGTTTAGACACTATAGAAAAAAATTGCTTCACACACACACAGACATACAGATGGAACACACACAACACACACTCACACTATAAAACTGTCAGAAGTGAAGCACATAGAAAAAAATGAGAAAAAAAAATGAAGAGAGCACCATAAGAAACTAGAGAAAGATAAATGAAACACAAAGTAAAAGAAAGAATATAATAATATAACAAAGATAAAAAAAATCAATGATCTAGAAAACAGTAAACCAGCACAACTAATAAAACCAAAAGCAGGCACAAAAAGCAATAATATCAATAAATCTTTAGCCAGACTGAATACAAAATGAAGAGGAAAAAATACTGATTATCAATATCAGGAATAAAAGAGTGAACATTACCAGAGATACCACAGACATTAGAAAGATAGTAATGGAGTTTCATAAATAAATTTGTGACAATGGATTCAATAATGCAGATTAAGTGCAAAAATTTTGTGAAAGACATAAACTACCAAGATTCAGTCAATAGAAATAAGTAACATAAATAGTTTTCTTTCTATTAAAAAATTGAATTCATATTTAGAAACATTTTGTGTAATAGTTACAAATTGAAATTGAATTCATGGTTAAAAACTTTCTGGGCCCTTCCACTTCAGTTCCAGATGACTTCACTAGTAATTTCTATCAAACACTTGGGGGCGGGGGGGGGGGGGGGGAAACCAGTCAACCCAAACTCTTCCAGAAAATAGTAGAAGAAGGGAGAATTCCAACTCACTTCAAAAGGCTGGGATAAGCCCAATATTGAAACAAGAAAAAGACATTAAAACAGCACTAGAAACCAATATCTCAGATGAAAATAGATGAAGGAGTCCTTTATAAAAATTTAGCAAATTAAGTCCAACACTATATGAAAAGAATAGTGACCAAGTTGGGCTCATCTTAGGAATTAATGCTTCACTTAACTTTTATTAAATCAATGTAATTCACCATTTAAACAGCCTAAAGAAAGCAAAAATACAATAATTTCCATAGATGCAGAACAATATGTAAGTTTAATGTCAATTCAAGACTGGGAAAAGAGGGAATTTCCTCAATCTGATAAGAATATCTATGAGAAACATACTTTTAACATAATACTTTTAATAGTGATAGAAGGATTTCTTTTCCCATGAGATCAGGAATAAGATAAGAATGTCTACTTATCACTTTTATTTAACTTCACAGTGGCGGTCAGAGCCACTGCAATACGGAAAGTGAAAAAAAACAACAACAACAACTAAAATGCATATGGACTGGACGAGTTAAATTTAAACCATCTTTAACCAAAGACAACCTTATTACCTAAGTAGAATGTCCTAAGAAATCTACAAAATAGCTACGAGAGCTTTATATATAAATATATATAAAGTTCATGAATAAGAAGAGTCAATACTGTTAAGATGTCAGTTCTCCCCTGGCTGATCTATAGATTCAACAAAACTCCAGTCAAAATCCCAATTTTTTGTATAAGGCAAAAAAGCTTTATACAAATACTCTGGAAAATATCAGCAGAGCATTAATATGATTAGGATGCTGGCCAGATTGTTTTACTTGGGGGCACAAAGCAGACAAAAGCGACCAGAACAAAACTGGCCGCTGGAATGTCAGGGAGCAAAAGATAAAAGAAAAAGTAAAAAACAAACAAACAAAAACAAACAGAAAACTGAATCTTGAGTAATACATATGGTTTTTCTTTTCAATTTGTGCTCTATTTCACAATTCACTGTGCGTCATTGGACTTTTTTGCCTTTCAAAAGCTCAGAAATATCTAAAGCAAACACGAAGTAGCAGCTTTATTCTGTGTCTTCTGTTTCCCAGTAAACTTGGTTAGCATTTGATACATCTTAATAAATGTAAAACTTAAATGTAGAACTGACTGGCGCCAAGCCACAGCAAAAAAATCAAAAAAGTGATAAATCCATATTACCTAACTTCAAGAATTACTATAAACTGCAGTTTATAAAGCTATAATGATAAAGACGGTATTACATTGTTGAAGAAATACATATATAGATCAACGGAGCAGAGTTTAGAGAGTCTGTCAATAGGCTTATTCATAAATGATAAAGTTACCAGAATAATGGAGAATAAATAATCTTTCCCGCAAATGTGCTGGAATAATTGAATGTACACATTGCAACATAATAAAACTTAACTTTAACCTCACACCACACTAATGGAGTAACTTAAAATGAATTATAGACATAAATGTAAGAGCCAAACTATAAAACTTCTAGCAGAAAACACAGGAGAAATTCTTTGTGGCTTTAGGTTAGGAAAAGTTTTTTAGATAAGACAAAAAAGCATGAACAATGAAAACCAAACTCTATAAATTGGATTTCATCAAAGTTAAAAACTTTTTGCTTTCCAATTGAGAGATAAGAAAATGTAAAGACCATCCATATACTAAAGAACTATGTGCAAAATACACATCTTACACATCTTTTAAACTATTGGTGTAGAGTGTATATATAAGTAACTCCTGTAAGTGAATAATTACAACTCAAAAATCCAATAAAAAATAGAAAAAATATTTCAATGGACAACACCAAATTAATGTATGAACCGTATTAATAGCAAACAAGCGCAAAAAAGATACTAAATATCATTAGTCATTAGGCAAATAAAACTACACACACAATAGAATGTTTAAAATTAAAAACAGTGAATTTACCAAGTGTTGGCTAGGATTTGGAACAATTGAAACACTCATTAACAGCTGGTGATAATGTAAATTATATAGCCACTTTGGATAAGTTTAGTGATTTTTAAACATATGCCTACCATTTGATGATGCAATCCCATTTCTAGACATTTATCGAAGAGTAATAGAAATATGTTCACGCAAAGATGGCACTCAAATTCTCATTGCCACTTTATTCATAATAAGTGCAAACAATCAAAGTGTCTATCAACTCATAAATGTATAAACAGATTGTGGTATATACATGTAATGGAATACTACCCAGTAACAAAAATGAATGGACTACTGATACATGAAAAAATAAACTTTAAAAGCATTATGCTAAGTGAAAGAACCCAGACATAAAATACTACACACTATATGATTCCATTTATGTGAAATTCCAGAATTCTCAACACTATAGTGACTAAGAACAGATCAGTAGTTGCCACAAGCCAGATATGAAAGAAGGGTATTAGCTGAAAAAATGACAAGAGAATTTTTGGAATGATGCAGCAATTTTGGTGGTGGTTAGATGACAGTGAACATTTATCAAAACTCTTTGAATTGTGCACTTAAAATTCATGAATTTTATTTTAAGTAAATTATACACCATTAAAGACAATTTAAATTACAAAAATCAACCCAAGTAAAATAAGAAATCTGTGAGCCTGTTTTAGATTCCTTTCAGGAGACAGTAGCAATTTAAATAAATATGTAAGAAAATCTTCCCTTTTAGTAAAAGTCTTGTGTGATTCTGGGAAGTGGAAAAATATATTCATAGTGTGTATTTTTCAATATGAGTGGCCCTTGGTGCTGCTGACTGCTGTTCCTAGAGCAAAAGGGATGTGTGTGACTTGCAAAAGTCTGTATTATAAAGAACATAGATGGGGATGTCCTGCCGGTGTCTTTTATTTCATGATCTAAATATGCTACCCAATTTTACTACTTGAATTGAATTTCCTTAGAATCATGTAGACTATTTCTTTATGTATAATATACTGAACTATATATTGTACCCAAAATATTTATTTAGGCTAAATTAAAATTTGAAAATAAAGATGCATTTGATTATTTAAGGCATGAATCAGCATTACTTATTATTATTTAGCTGGATTTAATCATTTGCATGTTTTAAGGGCATGATGTAGATCTTGAATATAAAGGAGAAACATAAAGAATAAATCACAAAAGTTGGAAAAATTGAAAAAGTCCTTCTGGAAGAGATGGCAGTGTTTTATTGGGAAAACATATCTTTGAAATGGACATACATGGTTTCAGGAGAGCTGATTTAAAGTTTTAGCTCCACTGTTTACTGTGTGAATGATATTGAACAAGCAAACGGACTTTACTGAGCATCAGTTTCACTCATTTTGCTGGGTTATTGTGAAGATCAAATAAAGTAATGTTTGTGAAAACACTCTATGTACTATAAATTAATGTGCTGGACCTTAATGAATTGCCAATATTTGAATTTTTACTTCTAATATGATGATTTCATACAGTTCAACTTAATACTCAGGTATTATTTCTTTTTATTATTAATGTTGCTCCAACCAGTATAGGAAAAGCTAAAAATCAAATAGATGGCATTGAGTACGTTTCAGATAAAGGAAGTGTCATGAACAAAGGCTTAAGAGTGGAGGGAAAAAATGTGGAGATGTGATCAGGGAAAGTGAACCAAAGGTGGTTGGAGAGTAAAGTACCGAGAGGGAAGGGAGAGAAAAAGCAACTGGGAAAGATTGCCAGTGGACTCACTGAGAAAAGCCTTGAGTTCCAGGCTGAATGGTTTTAGTCTTACTCAAAGGCTATGGATTTTTGAGGAGATGTGTAACGTGATTAAGGTTTCCATGAGCAAGTTTACCCTGTAGAAAGGAAAGGGCAGAGAAAGGAGGATGGAAAAACACTTTGAAGGATGCTGCTTGCAGCCAGCACAACTTGCTGGGTATTGTCCCCAACGTCTCCCTAAGCTCAGAGACACCTGCATATGATGAGCACAGAGTCAGGGAAGGTCCAACACTTCGAAAACGCAGGAGAAAAGAGAATCACAGAATGAAACTCTGTCTTTGTTTTTGTACCATGAGTCTTAACCTCCATAGTTGAGATGATTTTTACCCCACATCCTCCTCCCCCAGCTGTCCTGCCATGTTTCTGCTGTGTTTCAGCCCTATGGCAACCTAAATAACAAAAATCATTTCACAGGACCCTGTTGCCATGGGTGTGGTTTTAAAACCATGAGTCAAACAACTGCAGTTCCTTTTGTTCAGTCTCTTCTTAATGAGTTTGTGAAGAAATTAGTAACTTTTGAAAATCATTTTAGGTTCTTGTTATGAAACTGCACCTTAAAAAAAAAAAATGGATGCAGTTGCCTAATTGGACACACTCTGAGCAGGATAAAGAATTGCCTGAAGAAATCACAAATTTTAGGATAATCAAGTCAGCATAACTGTGTCTCTGAAATCTGACTGCATCTGAGTTTAGAAGCTTTCCTTTTGAAGGCAGAATTTTTATTCTCAGCTATTTCCATGTTCTTGCACAAGAAACATCCACAAATCCCTCCATTAATATTCAATGTAAGCTCATGGCGATTTTTCAAATATTTGTGTGACATGGTTGAAATGTGCCTCTCTTTAGTATGCAGGACATTGACCTTGAGATTACATTGTGGAAAACATTTAAAAAAATGAATAAAATTCCAATTTTATGTTCTAGATGGTCACAATTTAAGTGCCATAGTAATCTTTTAGGTGCAAACTGCCACTATAACTAATTTCGTAAATAAAGCAATTAAGTGTCAGAGAGGGTAAAAAAAAATTCATGCCCAAAGTTGCACAACTGGTAAATTATAGAGTCAGAAATACAACCTGGACTCTCTTATTCCAGAGCCCACATGCCCAGCAGCTATAGTATTACGCCTTGCATTTAATGCAGCTCTAGTTTCTGTCATAAATCTTACTACTCTGTGCACTGAATTATATTTCAATGTGTTTAAATCTCCCTTTCCAACAAAAAGTGATAATGTTATGTAAAGAACTTACTTAAAATAATACCTGACAAAGAGTTTAATAAATAATAGCAACCATTAATATGATTATTAAAATAAAGAAGGAAAGACAAATTTCTCTCTGATATTATCCAGAAGAGCCTGAACAAAGACTAAAAATAAAAGAAAGATTTTGATAGGTAAAATTTAGGGGGAAAGATAGCCAATGTGGGATACAAATGCATGGAAAATGCATGGAGTTAGAAGGGAAGAGGTTGGGCTTGCAAGAACTGTAGCTGAATTGTTGGGTGAGTGTTGGGAGATTGATAGTGAGAAACAGCTTGAAACAGCCAGAGTGCAAATTAAAGAGAATTTGCAAGTTCTGTTTGCAATGGAAAACCCATTAATGGGCATATCAGGAAGGAAAGGATCTGAATATTTTCACTTTACAAAAATACCTTTGGAAGCAGAGTGGAGGGCGAGTTGGAGAGAGAAAATGGTAAAAAAAAAACCAGTAGAGAAATATAGCTAGTTGCCCATGATTAAGGGCAACTATTTAAGGACTAACAATTATGGGGAGCTTACTATGTGCCAACCACTGTTCTGAGCTCACTGAATACAGCAACTAATTTAACTCTTACAATAAATTTATGAGGTAAATATTTATTAATGCAAGTTCTCACCCACTTTACTCTCAAAAGTGTCCTGGTTTGGACTCTACATCATATAGTCACCCTACTCATGCAGCCCTTCTTCCCTGAGTGGGGGTAGGAGGTTTCAATAAGGTGAAACAGTGCCATAATGTTGCAACTATAGTATGAGTGGGTGTAGTGGAAAAGCTCAGAAGACAGGAGCCTTGAAGGGAAATTCTAGTTCTGTCCTGAGATTGGTTCTTTTATAAATTATTCCTGACCATAAGAAGCAAAGATTGTTATAGCTGGAAGGGACATTAGAAATCATCTAATCTGATAGGTACATACACAATACTTTATACCTGGACACACAGAGACCATATATGATATTCAGGGAAGCTATAACACCCCCCACCCCCTTTGTAGGAAAACATTAGAATGTGCTAGTATATGTCCTTTTTTCTTCCCCCCCGAGAAAAAAATCCTCATTATTTTTTCATATTATCAGAGTTAGGAGCCATTTATCTAGGACAAACTATAAAAAGCTGAGTCCCATAGAGGGAAAGTGATTATTTTTACACAGCCAACCATGGAACCAGAACTAAAACCTATATTGTTCTCTTTTTCTTATAACCAATTAAAAAAAATTGAAAAAATGTGCTTTTATATTCATTTTAATGTTTGATATAGTATGCTTAGGAATAGAAAAGGTGAACAGTGAATGAGAGATCCAAGGGGCCAGGGATTGTATTTGTTCTGTTTACAGTGTCCCCAGTACAGAGAACATAGCCTGACACACAATAGGCTCAATATATATTTGTTGAATGAATTAATGATTAACATTAGCTGATCTGATTCACTGTACTTACTGTTGCAGTTTTGGATTTCTGTAAACAAAATGCATATTTCAACCACACGGTGGAGCCATTTTACAGTTATTTGAAAAGTGGAGCTAAAGCAAAAACTAAATAATCCAACATACTCTTTCCTTTACTAAAGTGATTTAAATCTAGAGTATAAAATAAAATGTTTAGATAATTAATCTGGCAAATCTACTCACTTAGAAAGCTACATAAAAGGTAAATCGGCGGCAAGATTGAATTACTGATAAAGGATGGAAATGTGAAAAATGTAGCTTTTGCTTATTCTGGTTTAGTGTAGGAAGTGTCCTAAAACAAATGACAAATTCATTTGGTGTTGGTAGACACCACTCTACAGGACTCTTTTGGTCACTTGGCGCCCCTGGGACTGACAAAAGGATCCACAGAGCCACTGAACCAAGGTAGAGATCCCACCTGATGTCTAAAGGTGCTGACTTGTGGGCCTAAAAGTTCTCTGAAGGAGAAACAATAAAAACTAGTGCTTTTTCTGATTTCTACATTTACTTCAGGTTAAGGTAAATCAAGGAATTGGGGATTAAGACAGGTAGAACACAGAGCTTTGTAAAGGGGGGTTGGGTGATAGAGCTCTGGGGAGTACAATTGGGAAGTCAGCTAAGAGCAGGCTATTCTCATTTTGTTTAGCTTTCCTAATCAATAATGGGGGAAAGGGAACTGAAGAGAATTCCACATCCCTACTCAACACCATTCTAGATTTGATGTTCTGGTTTTCTTTCTAAAGCTTCCAGATTTTCTCTGCTCACTCACCCTATCCCCAATGCACTCATACCCTCCCTCTTACACACACACACACACACACACACACACACACACACACACACACACACACACACACACACACACACACACACACACACAGACGTTGACTTTTCAAAACCTCTAACTGTGGCCACCAGCCTCATCTTCTGCATAGTGCCCTAGGTTTTAGGATGATATGTGACCAACTATTAAAATACCACTTCCTTTTTACATCTCTATGTAAATGACTTTAATCCATTTTTTGTTTCTCTAAGTGACCTGACAGAGAACCCATCTTTCTGAACATTTCTGTCTTAGTCCATTAGAGTGTCACTGACTGGGTAATTTATAAAGAACAGAAGTTTATTTAGCTCATAACTTTAGAAGCTGGGAAGTCTAAGAGCTTGGTGCCAGCATCTGGCAAAGGCCTTCCTGCTGCACATACATGGAAGAGGGCATCACATGGCAAGAAGGCAAGTACATGCCAGAGCAGGTCTCTGTCTTCTTATAAAACCACTGATCCCATCATAGGGGCCTCACCCTTATGACTTTATCTAACACTAATCAGTTCCAAAAGGCCCCACCTTCAAACACCAACATATAAATTTGGGGATTAAGTTTCTAACACATGAGATTTGGGAAACATATGCAAACCATAGCACTTCCCAAGACAGATAGATCTTGAACTTCAAGCCACTGGGATAGGTATTGAGACCAAAATCTTCCTATAAAATATCCTTATTATGCTAGTGAAAAAAACAAAAACAAAAACATAAAGACAGTCCTATGACAGGGAATAGAGCTTGGCTGGCTTAGCCCCAGTTTGGAGATTTTCTTGGGATCCCTTTAAAAGCCTGTTCTAAGCCCACTGTCACACTTTCTTATCTTGTTTTTCCATTTTTTTCATTTCCCAAACTGTCAAAATCTTAATGCCACCTGTTCATTCAAAGCTTTAACATGAACGTGCCAAATTCCTGCTGCATCAATCTAGTAAATAATTGCTCGAAATTCAAAATCTTTTCTTTCACCAACCATATGAAAATGGCATTTTCTCAATGTCGTACAGTATGATATTAGAATATCCATTCCAACAGGAATCCCCTTAGTATTCTCAGGGATTTTCCAACTTAATTCCATTTTGAGAAAAATTTGAGGGTGATTAGAAAGTTTTTGTGTATATATATATGCATGTGTGTTTGTGCAAATTGACATTATTTAAATAAATTCTTCCTCTTCTTTAAAAGTTTTATAAGAGTAGGAGAAGGTCATGTATAGCTGAGACCTAAAATATTTTTAAGTGGACAGCAGATGAGTGCTTACAAACAGAACAGTAGTTGAGGAACCAGCTGCCAAGAGCACTCACATTAGGAATTAGGAATGGAAGCAAGATCTGACATTCCCTGCTAGCTCCTTAGACATTCCAGGCTAAAAGTTAGAGGTATGCCTGGCAAAAAGAAAGAAAAGAAAGAAAGAAGCAATGAAATTTTTGGTGGCAGGCAATCATGAGGGGAATGATAGCACTATGACAGGTAAAAAGCTAAACTATAGGTCAGCTAGCTTACCAGAAAAAGCCATGTAAAAAAGAGCTGAGAAGAGACCTCACGGGGCCAGAACAAACTTCAAAGACTAGTCTCAAAAACTACCTCTGCTTAAATTTAATTGGATCAGATTTAATTGGATCCTATTTAATCCCCAAGGCATTATTAAAAACAATAGAGCAATTGGCCAGCAATTAGAGGAGACTAAGAGCTGAGTGTTATACCAAAGTAAACATACAGTTTAACAGAGAGATCAGAGAAAAAGACAGCCAGAGGGAGCCCTGGTCAAGCCACTGCCATCCCGGGGTGACTGCGTGTATGCCCAAGGCCACACCCTTAGAAGAGCAATATTGGAGGAGGGTTTACACCGATGGGAAAATAGACTTCACTGAAATAATCTAGCCAATTCACTAAACAAATTAACAAACAACAGTGAAATAACCCCCGAAAGGGGATGAGGAGAATCAGTATCCAGAACTGTAACAATATATTACCTAAAATTTCACATTTTGAACAAAAAATTATGAAACATAAAACCAAACAAGAGCATATGACCCATACACCGGGGAAAAGAAAAAAAAAAAAAAAAGATAACAAAAAACAGGCAACAAAAATTGCCTGTGAGAAGACCCAGATGAAGGATTTAACATAGACTTCAAAGCAGGCATTATGAATATATCCAATTAACTAAATGAAATAATGTTGGAAGCTAAGATGACAATGTCTCATCAGATAGTGAATATCAATAGATAAAAATTATAAAAGAGAATCTAACGGAAACTCTAGAGTTGAAAAGTTCAATAACAACAAAAAAGGATTTACTAGAGTAGATTTGAATTGGAAGAAAAAAGAATCAGAGAACTATAAAGTACATCAATAGAGATTATGTAATATGAAGCACAGAGAGAATAAGAAATTTTCAAAAAAGTAGCAGCTTCAGAGAAAAGCGTAACACCACTGAGCACACTGACATAATCATAACGAGCATACCAGGAGAAGAGCAGAGAGAAGAGAAAGCAGGAAAAAAATGACAAGAAATATTGGCTGAAAAATTCCCAAATTTGATGAAAAACATTAATCTATACACTAAAGAAGCTCAATGAACTCCAAGTAGGATAAATGCCAAGACATTTTGACACAGAGAAATCATAGTAAAAATTCCAAAAGCCACAGACAAAGAGAAAATTTTGAAAGCAACAAGAGAAAAATGACCCATCGCGTATAAGATAACCCCAGTAAAAGGATTGGTTGACTCCTCATTAGAAACAATGGAGACAGAAAGCAATGGGAAAACATATTCAAAGTACTGCAAGAAAAATACTGTCAACCAAGAATCTTATATCTAGGAAAACTACATTGCAAAAGTAGAAGTGAAAAAAAGACATTCTCAGAAAAACAAAAACTGAGAGAATTCTTTGCTAAAAGAATCACTTAGCTAGAAATACTAAAAGCAGTTCTTCAGGCTGAATGCAAATGACCTCAGACATTAATTCCAATCCGCATGAAAAAAACAAAAAGCACTAGTAAAGGTTATTACGTGTTTGCTAAAGATAGCATAAATATTTAGTTAGCATATTTCTTCTCCTTTATTTATTTATTTTTTGCTGATTTAAAAAGCAATTGTCTAATATATACACATATAAAGTAATGTTGGGTCTGTAAGATATAAAAATGTTATATATTTGACTAACTACACAAAGGAGGTATTTGGGAGCAAAATAGCACTGGAGAAAGAAGTTGACACTGGACGGTAAATTGAATCAGAGAAATAAGAAATAAAAAGATGAACATAACAAACTCTATAAATACATATTTATTTTCTATTGTCAGCTTCTTTAATAGGCATAAAATTATATAAATTAATAATTATAACAATGTATTTTGGGGTTTGTAACATATATAGACATATTATGATTAACAATCATAGTACAAAAGGGAATACTATGAAAACCTGTGTGCTAACAAGTTATGATCCTATTTATATAAAATATCCACAGAGAGCAAATCTATAAAGACACAAAGTAGAATAGGAAAAATTCTAAGAAGACACGAATTACTGAAACTGACTCAAGAAGATATTTTGAATGGATGTATAGCAAATAAAGATATTAAATTAGTAATAACAAACTGCTCACAGGAAAAGATCACACCCAGAGGCCTCTCTTTATTGTATTGTCTTTGCACTCTTATCCAAAATCAATTGACCATAATGTAAAGGTTTGTTTCTCAGTTCCCAATTGTATTCGGTGAGGTACTGAAATAAGAAGAGATATAAAGATCAATTGAATAGAACTGAGAGTCCAGAAACAAACCTTCACATTTGTTGTCAACAGACATTTGACAAGGAAGCTAAGATGATAAAACGAGGAAAGAATAGTCTCTTTAACAAATGGTGCTGGGACAACTGGATAGCCCATGCCTTATACCAAAAAGGTAACTCAAAATGGACCGAAGACATAAATGTAGGAGATAATAGTATAAAACTCTTAGAAGAAAACATAGGAATAAACATTTCTGACCTTGGATTAGGCAATGGTTTCTTACATATGATACCAAAAGCATACTCAGCAAAAGAAAAAATAAATTGGACATCTTCAATATTAAAACAGTTCTGTGACTCAAAGAAAACCATCAAGAAAATGAAAAGACAACACACTGAATGGGAGAAAGCATTTTCAAATCATAAATGTATATAAAGGACTTATACAAAAATATAAAGAAAACATTCTTACAATTCAATAATAAAAAGAGAAATAACCCAATTAAAATAGTCTAAGTAATTTAAATACACATTTCTCCAAAGGAGTTATAAATGGTTAGAAAGCAGATTAAAAGATGCTCAAGATCATTAGCCATCAGAAAAATGCAAATCAAAACCACAAGGAGAAACCACATCATACCAACTACAATGTCTATTATCAAAAAGACATAAAAACAAGAGTTGGTGAAGATGTGGAAAAATTAGAACCATCATATACTGATGGTGGGAATGTAAAAAGGTTCAGTCTCTTTGGAAAGCAGTCTTCTAGTTCCTCAAAAGATTAACTATGGGTTTACCATATGATCAGTAATTTCATCTGTAGGTATATACACATAAAAGAATTGAAAACGCATGTCCATACGAAAAGTTGCACAGAAATGTTCATATCTGCATTATTTTAAAATAGCCAAAAAGCAAAAAAAAAATCCAAAGGTCTATCAACTAATGGATGGATAAATTAGATGTGATATATCCATACAATAGGGTATTATTTGGTGTAAGAATAAATGAAGTACATATACACGCCACAGTATGGTTGAACCTTGAAAACATTATGATGAGTAAATCCAGTCATAAAAGACCACGTATTATATGATCCTATTTATATAAAATATCCAGAGAGAGCAAATCTATAAAGACACAAAGTAGAACAGGGGTTGCCAGGGCTAGAGTGATTGAAGAAAATGGGGGGTACTGCCATTGGGTTTTCTTTTTTGGAGGGAAGAAATGTTTAAAATTTATTGTAATACGGCTGCACAATTCTGAGAATACAAAAAACCCCAGAAAATTTTCATTTTAAATCCATGACTTGAATGTTATGGGAATCATATCTTAATAAAGTTTTTTTTTAATGACATGTCCTCATGACATTTCAGAATAATAAGAATAAGAAAAAATACTTCTAAATGATTTCAGAGAGGAAAAAGGGGTTACCTATAAAAGAATAGGATCAGTATGGTATTAAAAATTTAATCACACAGGAAGGAGTCAAGATTTCAAAATTCTAGGGAAAATATAATTTAAAATTTTAGGAGTTCCATCCCCAAAAAGCAGGCAACAAAAGTGAAAATAGGCAAATGGGATTACATTAAACAAAAAAGCTTCTGTATAGCAAAGGAAACAATCAAGAGAAACAACCAATGAAATGGGAGAAAATATTTCCAAATCATACAGCTGATAAGGGGTTAATGTCCAAAATGTATGGGACTCAATTCATCATCAAGAAAACAAATAACCCAATTTATAAAGGGCAAAGGACCTGAATAGACATTTCCAAATAGAAGATACACAAGTGGCCAACAGCTATATTAAAAAGTGCTCATAATCACTAATCATCAGAGAAATGCAAATCAAAATCAGAACGAAACATCACTTCACACCTGTTAAAATGGCTATTTAAAAAAGATGAAAGATAGCAAGTGTTGGTGAGGACGTGGAGAAAAGGGAATCCTTGCACACTGTTGGTAGAATTGTAAATTAATAAAGACATTATGGAAAACAGTATAAAGTTTCCTCAAAAAATTAAAAGTAGAACTACCATATGATCCAGCAATCCCACTACTGGCTATATATCAAAAGAAATTAAATCAATATGTCAAAGAGATATCTGCTCTCCCATGTTTATTGCAGCATTATTAACAATAACAAAGATACAGGGTAAACTTAAGTGTCCATCGATAGATGAATGAATAAAGAAAATGTGGTATTATACACAATGGAATACTCTTCAGCCTTTAAAAAGAAGGAAATCCTTTCATTTGCACCAACATGGATGACCCTTGAGGACATGTTGTTAAGTGAAGTAAGCCAGGCACAGAAAAACAAATAGCACATGATCTCACTTATATGTGGAATCTAGAAAAGTTAAACGCGTAGAAACAGAGACTAGAATGGCAGTTACCAGGTGCTGGGAGGGTCGGGTGCTGGGAGATGTTGGTCAATGGATAGAACATTTTAGTTAGATAAGATGAATAAGTTCAAGAAATCTATTGTACAGTGTGGTGACTATAGTTAATAATGATGTATTGTATTCTTGAAAATCACTGAGAGTAGATTTAAACCATTTTCACCACAAAAAATAAGTATGCAAGGTAATACATTTGTTAATTAGCTCAATTTAGCCATTCCACAATGTGTAGACTTTATGATGGTGCAAAAATCATACGCATTCAGTATGCTCCTCAAATTACACTGGGGTTATGTCAGGATAAACCCATTGTAAATTGACAATATAGTAAATCAGAAACACACTTTTCACTTATAATTTTCTCCAAGCCTAGACACAGAAAGAGAAATACTGCATGTCCTCATAAAAGCTAAGAAACAAAGAAAGAAAGAAAGACCATAATAAAATGGTGAATTTTCAGAAGAACTATAGTTACTAGACTTATAGTTACTAGAGGTGGGAAAGGGGAAGAAGCAGTGAGGATAGGGTAAGGATTTTTTTTTTTACATAAAAAGTAATTATGATTTGTAATGACAACCATACTAATAATATTGATTTGATCATCATATATTGTACACAAATATTGATAGTCAACTCTGTACCCCATAAACATGTAATAAAACAAAAAGTTTAAAAACACCTCACACTTTTGATTGACAATATTTTCACTTCACAATGGGTTTCTTGGGGCATAAATCCATGATAAGTCAAGAAGCATCTGTATACATATCTCAAAACATCATGTTGTACACAGTAACTATATACAACTTCTATTTGTCAATTAAAATAAATTGATTATTTAAAAAATTGATTTCAAGAAATGTTCTTATTCAAGGATAAGTGGTGTATTAGTAATCTATTGCTATATAACAAATTACCACAAATTTAGCAGCTTAAAATAGTTGACATTCACCAATTTCCATGTTCCAGGAGCCCAGGCATGGTTTAGCTGGGTTCTCTGCTCAGGGTCTCACACTGATGCAATCTATGTGTCAGCTGGGCTATATTCCTTTCTGGAACTTCAGGTCCTCTGTACACTAACGTGGTTGTTACCAGGACTCTGTTCATTGTGGTTATAGTACTGTTTCTTGCTGGCTTTCAGTGAGGGGCTAATTTCAATATTTACAGGACCCCTCAATTCCTTACCATGTGGCCCTCTCGGAGGCCTTCTTACAACCTGACAGCTTTCTTCTTCAAAACCAGCAGGAGAATCTTTCAATCATGAGAGAGATAGCCATGAGAACGACTATCCCATCACCTTCGTCAGAAGCAAATCACAGGTTTTACCCACACTCAGGGGGAGAGGATTATACAAGGGTTTGACTTATTTGAAGGCCATTTTAGAATTCCTTCCACCATAGACATCAGACGTCGCAGAAAGTTTATTCTACTTATGCCTTTTCAGAGCAAGTTATCTCATGTTTGCTCTCACAAAACATGGCAAAAAGAAAAGAAAGACGGAGTCATACATAAAAGAGTGGGAATATACCAGGGATACCATTTTGATAGGGTTGCAGTCAGTGAACTACTGGTGTCAGTTCATACCAGTTCATGAGAGCTGATAATTCTTTCTAAGAATTTTGCAGGCCAGTTGTTAAATACAGCCATTATTAAAAACAAAATTATACAACCTTACAATTAAACAGATTACATTAAAAAAAAGATAATGAGTACTCAAAACTTATCACTTCCTAGGTATTTTACAACATTTAGTCCCTATCTATGGTCTTAAGGTTATTTACATCTTCTATATCATTATGGTAGAAATATTACTAGCAAATTACTGCATATCTCTTTTTAATCTGCATTCAGTGACTTCAAGTTGGAAACTTGAAATTATCCATTGTAGGAGTATTTACATCCAGAAATCAGCAAAGAAATCAGTTATTTTATCATCACATCACTTGTTACAGGGAGAAATTTTAGATTTCAAGACACTATATCCTATGGCAAACTATCAAGAACTGGCTCTTTATAGCTATAAACCGTGAATAATACAATGACGGAAAAAGGCCTTCAGAGTTTTAGAAACAGAGAGAAAACATTTAGAGTATGGGACAAGAGATTTAGAGGTGGATATGGTATAGGTCTGTGGCTCCATACCACAAATTAATCCTTCTGTTGCAGCTTCTTTTAACATGAGAACTTCTTAATGCCTTTGATAAGAACTAGTCCTCATTAAAGTTCCCAGCCCTGAAGAATATTAACCCCTGGGTGGATCACAGTATATATTTCTCTCTTGCTGACACTGCGGAACAACAGGGAGAGTGAAAATAGTTGCCCCAAGTGGAAAGCAAATTTACGAGATCATTTGTCTGTTGTACATCATATTCCTTTAAGCTTCACCTTTAAATGAAGTGTAAGATTATTATGAGCAGATCAACCCTGCATCACAGGCCTTGTGCAAAGTAGATGCTCAGTAAATATTGTATAGAGATATTGTACTGAATTGAGCTACCTGGCATAGAATTAAAGCTTATATCTGGTACTTTAAAAATTATTCAAGGACCATAAAGATAATGTGCTTAGAATAAATGCTTATGACTAAAAGTAATTTGATGGTTTCTAATGTACTTATGAGCATACTATCCAGAAATTTCATGTATGAACTGAGTCTCAGAAGCATATAACATTTTATACTTAAAATACAATTTTATTGATTAATTTTCTGGAAAACAATTAAATTAGAAAGTTCCAGCTAACAATATAAAACATAACTCTTCCCAATATAAAGTTCCTTTTCTTTATGTGCATTTTGAGTATTTTATCTTTTAACCCAGAATGTTAAGGAAGCATCTAATTAACTCTGACTTCTGCTTTTGAAGACACCATCTTTTTTTGATCTCAGGGAACACCAAAATTTAAAGTGCTTTTTTCATGCAGAGGGGTACAGAAGGAATCAAAATAATTATTGAAGTATTTCATTCTTCTGTTAATTTCTCAAAGGGTATTTGAATTCAATATCTTAGAAGTAAGTATGCTGGTAATTCTAATATTATGGTGTTCATTATACACTGTAAAGTTTCTGATATAGACCTGGGAAATGGCTTCTTTGGTCAAGTCTCCAATTTACAACATGTCTAATTTTATAATCTCCACTGATTATAATTCAGTACTAAGTTTTGAGCTTGGCAGTATACAAGAACCCTGAACTTGGTATTTAATTTCTTTCAACATTTAATAACTGCTGACAGGTACTATGCACCATTCAGGTACTATTTCTTCAAGCACGTCGTGGCCTCTAACCTTTGATGCCTTCTTGTTTTCATTATCCATCAGTCCTATTTTATCTTTATTTTCCCTTTTGGCTAGCTTAGGTTCCATGTTTCACTGTTATAATCATCACTTTGAAAACACACAGGATTCCATTCTCCATTCTCCCTCTATCATCCTCACAGAAAGATCTCAAGTACCCATCATCTCTATGCCGATACCAGAGCAGCTGGAGTCATACAACTGGGTAGAATAGTGTATTAGTTCCCTAAGACCACTGTAACAAGTGATCACAAACTTGGTGGCTTAAAACAATAGTCTGGAGGCCAGAAGATAATTAAATCATTATTACTGGACTAAAAGCAGGCATTGTCAGAGCCATTCTCCCTCCAGAGCCTCTTGGATAAAAGGTACGAAATTTACTATTACACACTTAGCATTTAGTCAAAACTCTGAAACATAAAAGTTACTCAGTCATTTCCCAGATAAACAAACTGCTGGGTCACAAATGATAAAAATTCACAATTTTATATTGGAACAGTGTACGGCTGGAAGTATGAACTTGGGAGTCAGAGAGAATTGTTTTGAATCCTGGCTTCCCTATGTTTTAGCTGGAAGAACTTGAGCAAATTAAATAATATTTTGGTATTCTACCAACCACTTCTTCAAAAACTTAGAGAGACTCCTGACTCTAAATGTGTTCAACTCGGGGGGTTTCAAGATGGCGGTGGCTGTGGCACCTGGCGCGGAGTAGCTGAGGTGGAAAAGGTGGCCACTGGGCCTCAGGCAGTCGGGAAACTTGTGGACCTTCCTCTGGCCATCTCTTAAGGGAGGACTGCTGCTGGCCGGTCGTGGGGGCTCAACGCCACTTTGCCCCCGGCAGGAGAGGCTGCCTCATTTACAGGCAACAGCTTTGAAGTGTGGAGCAGGAAAAGAACTGATTCTTAGCTGCAAAAGCGAGTCTTGAAACAGGGAACACGGCGCCAGGGCTGCTGTGGATGCAGCCAGGATCCCGGAGGCTGGGGCCGCACTGAAGGCGGCCAGCTGCCCTATTCAGGATTCGAGGTTTCAGGCCGGCATTAAAGAAGATTCCTGGGAGCGCCCGAGCGGCGCCGCGACTGAACAGCCCGAGGCGGCAGCGCCGAGAACACGGAAGGCAACAAACCAGAGACAGAGCGAGCGCCCGACCTGGCACAGCACTGTGAGTGATCCCTGGCACAGCACTGTGAGTGATCCCTGGCACAGCTCTGTTCGGGGGGTGGATGCCCACGCGGCTCCTGCCTGCACCACCAGGCCACTCACTGCCCCAGTGCTGCCTCCATTTTCCCAGGTGCGGGCAGCTCCGCCCTGCTCGGCCATCACTGAGCCCATTTGCTTGGCCTGGCGCGGGGCTTTCCGGACCCTGCGGGCCAGCCTCCTCTCCCACTCCCTCCGCGGTTCTCTGGCGGGGCTGGGGGTGTGGGGCATCCCGACCAGTGTTGGGAGGGCTAGGAAGTACGGGCGGGCCGACTGTCACTCCACGACACCCTGGACTCCGGCCCGGTAAACTTCCTGTTACTGGGAGGCAGATACCATCTCTGCGACCACCAGTTTGGAAAAAAGCCTAACGAATTTCTGGTTGGGAATAGTGTGGCAGGAGAGTTCCCAGGTCCGCTTGAACCTGCCGGAGAGCAGGCTGCAGGCGGGCACTAGACTCGGTTTATACCGGGGGGATACAAAGGTGAACAAGACCCGAGAAAGATCTACACAGTGCTACAAAGGCACCCAGAGAGACCGGTCGTCTGTGCCTAGCAGAAACCTGGTAGACTTCCTGGGCGAGGCGGTGCTGAGCAGGGTCTTGAAGGCCCAGCTGATAGACGAGGGGTGCAGAAGACACGCCCCAGCCCAGCACAGTGTGCACAGAGGGGGGAGATGTGCGGCCAGGGAGGCGGAGACTCGACAGAAACCACACACCCGGTGGGGTCGCCACTGCACGATCTAACAGTCTGGGCCAGAGCACACAGAACGGGGAGAAGTCCTGTACAGAAAGTGAAAGCTCAACAGAGATCACACACCCTGTGGTACGTGATCCACCAGCCCAGCAGAGTACAAGCTGACCAGAAAGGTGGATCCCCGGAGAAGCCCAAGACCCGAGGCAATCACACACACAAGACACTAGAGGCCAACGGAGCAGTCACGGCGGGAGCCATACCAAATTGGCAAGCACAGCAACATCCTAGTTAGTCATTAGTCTCAAACCGGTGGACTGTGAAACCCCCTGCCACAATGAATAAACACCAAAAAAAAGACACCAGAAATACAAAAAATCAAGAAAGTACACCACCAAAAGTTAATAAATCTCATACTCTAGATCCTATAGAACAAGAAGCCCTTGAAATAACTGACAAGGAATTTCGAGTGATAATTCTAAGGAAACTGAATGAGATACAAGAAAACTCAGCTAGACATCATGATGAAATGAGGAAAAGTATACAGGATCTGAAAGAGGAAATATACAAGGAAATCAATGTCCTGAAAAAAAATGTAGCAGAACTTGCTGAACTGAAGAAGTTATTCAGCGAAATAAAAAACACAACGGAGAGTTTAACCAGCAGGCTTGTCGAAGTTGAAGAGAGAACCTCTGAACTTGAAGATGGGCTGTTTGAAATAACACAAGCAGACAAAAAGAAAGAAAAAAGAATCAAGGACATGGAAGAAAATCTGAGAGAGATATCAGACAACCTCAAGCGTTCAAATATCCGAGTCATGGGTATTCCAGAAGGGGAGGAAAATGGAGATTCCATTGAAAACATATTCAATAAAATAGTGGCAGAAAACTTCCCAGGTATAGGAAAAATCACAGATCTTCAGATCCAGGAAGCTCAACGATCTCCAAACGTATTCAACCCAAAAAGGCCTTCTCCAAGACATGTCATAGTCAAATTGGCAAAACTCAGAGACAAAGAGAGAATCTTAAAAGCTGCAAGAGAGAAGTGTCAAATCACCTATAAGAGAGCCCCAATCAGGTTAACATCAGACTTTTCATCACAAACCCTAAAAGCTAGAAAGGAATGGGATGATATTTTCAAAATACTAAAAGACAAAGATTGCCAGCCAAGAATACTCTACCCTGCAAGGCTATCCTTCCGAAATGAGGGGCAAATAGTATATTTCTCAGACAAACAAAAACTGCGGGAGTTCACTACCACACGACCACCCTTACAAGAAATCCTCAAGGGAGTACTGGGTTTGGTGCCTGAAAAATAACTACCACTGCCATAAAAACCTAAGAAAAATCTAAACCCGCTAGTACAATAAAAATGGCATTCATGAAGAGAAAACAAGCTAACAAAAACACTATCTACAACCTAAGGAACCAACAAACAAAGAAACCAAACAGTAAATCAGAAAGCAAGGAACAAAAGACACCTAAGACAACCAAACAAGCAATAAAATGCTAGGAATAAATCAACACCTTTCAATAACAACTCTTAATGTTAAAGGCTTAAATTCCCCAATTAAAAGACACAGACTGGCTGACTGGATCAAAAAGCAGGACCCAACTATATGCTGCCTACAAGAGACCCACCTCACCCATAAAGATTCACACAGACTAAGAGTGAAAGGATGGAAAAAGATTTACCATGAAAACAGAAAAGAAAAACGAGCTGGAGTGGCTATTCTTATATCTGACAAAATAGACTTTAAACTAAAAACCATAAAAAGAGACAATGAGGGACACTACTTAATGATAAAAGGACTGATCCATCAAGAAGACATAACAATCATAAATATGTACGCACCCAATGTTGGAGCAGCCAGATTTATAAAACAAACTCTATTAGACCTAAAGAAGGAAATAGACACTAATACCATAATAGCAGGGGACCTGAACACTCCACTGTCAATATTAGACAGATCATCTAGGCAAAGAATCAGTAGAGAAACACAAGATCTAAACAAGACTCTAGACCAATTGGAATTGGCAGATATCTACAGAATATTCCACCCAACAACCTCAGAATATTCATTCTTCTCATCAGCACATGGATCATTCTCCAGGATAGATCACATATTAGGTCACAAATCAAGTCTCAATAAATTCAAAAAAATTGGAATTATCCCATGTATCTTCTCAGACCACAATGGATTAAAACTAGAAATTAATAACAAACAAAACTCTGGAAACTATACAAACACATGGAAATTAAACAGCATTCTACTTAATGACATATGGGTCCAAGAAGAAATCAAGCAGGAAATCAAAAAGTTTATTGAAACTAATGAAAACAATGATACATCATACCAAAACCTGTGGGATACTGCAAAAGCAGTATTGAGGGGAAAATTTATTGCATTAAATGCTCACTTCAGAAGAATGGAAAGATGGCAAGTGAACAACCTAACACTTCACCTTAAAGAACTAGAAAAACAAGAACAATCCAATCCTAAAGTTAGCAGACGGAAAGAAATCATTAAGATCAGAGCAGAACTGAATGAAATTGAAAACCAAAAAACAATTCAAAAGATCAACGAATCAAAAAGTTGGTTTTTTGAAAAGATAAATAAAATTGACAAACCATTAGCATGGCTAACAAAAAAAAGAAGAGAGAAGACTCAAATAACAAAAATTAGAAATGAAAAAGGCGATATTACAACTGATTCATCTGAAATACAAGGAATCATTCGAGACTACTATAAACAACTATACGCCAACAAATTTGAAAATCTGGAGGAAATGGATAAATTTCTGGACACACACAAGCTCCCAAAACTGAACCATGAAGACGTAGAAAATTTGAACAGACCAATAACAATAAAGGAGATTGAAGCTGTTATCAGAAGGCTCCCAACAAAGAAAAGCCCAGGATCAGATGGATTCACAGCAGAATTTTACCAAACATTCAAAGAGGAATTGACACCGATTCTTTACAAACTATTCCAAAAGATTGAAACGGACGCAAATCTCCCAAACTCATTCTATGAAGCAAACATCATCCTGATACCCAAACCAGGTAAAGATATAACCAAAAAAGAAAACTACAGGCCGATATCCTTGATGAATATAGATGCAAAAATCCTCACTAAAATACTAGCAAACAGAATACAGCAACACATACGAAAAATTATTCATCACGATCAAGTGGGATTCATCCCATGGATGCAAGGTTGGTTCAACATACGCAAATCAATAAATGTGATACACCATATTAATAAACTCAAACACAAGGACCATATGATCATCTCTATAGATGCTGAAAAAGCATTTGATAAAGTTCAGCACTCATTCATGACAAAGACCCTCTATAAGTTAGGTATAGAGGGAAAGTATCTCAACATAATTAAAGCCATATATGCCAAACCCACTGCCAATATCATCCTGAATGGGGAAAAGCTGAAAGCTTTTCCTTTAAGAACAGGCACTAGACAAGGATGCCCACTCTCACCACTCCTATTCAACATAGTGTTGGAAGTACTAGCCAGAGCAATCAGAGAAGAGAAGGAAATAAAGGGCATCCAGATTGGAAAAGATGAAGTCAAACTGTCCCTGTTTGCAGATGACATGATCCTATATATCGAACAGCCTAAAACCTCTACAAAAAAACTGTTGGAATTGATAAATGATTTCAGCACAGTAGCAGGATACAAAATCAACACACAAAAATCAGTAGCATTTCTTTTCTCCAATAGTGAACATGCAGAAGGAGAAATCAAGAAAGCCTGTCCATTTACAATAGCCACCAAAAAAATAAAATACTTAGGAATAGAGTTAACCAAAGAGGTGAAAAATCTCTATAATGAGAACTACAAACCACTGCTGAGAGAAATTAGAGAGGATACAAGAAGATGGAAAGATATTCCATGCTCTTGGATTGGAAGAATCAACATAGTGAAAATGTCCATACTACCCAAAGTGATATACAAATTCAATGCAATCCCCATCAAAATTCCAAAGACATTTTTCTCAGAAATGGAAAAAACTATCCAGACATTTATATGGAACAATAAAAGACCACGAATAGCCAAAGCAATGCTCAGCAAAAAAAATAAAGCTGGAGGCATAACACTACCTGACTTTAAGCTATACTACAAAGCTATAATAACCAAAACAGTATGGTACTGGCATAAAAACAGACACACTGACCAATGGAATAGAATAGAGAATCCAGAAATCAACCCACACACTTACTGCCATCTGATCTTTGACAAAGGCACCAAGCCTATTCACTGGGGAAGGGACTGCCTCTTCAGCAAGTGGTGCTGGGATAACTGGATATCGATATGCAGGAGAATGAAACTAGATCCATACCTCTCACCGTATACTAAAATCAACTCAAAATGGATTAAGGATTTAAATATACACCCTGAGACAATAAAACTTCTTAAAGAAAACATAGGAGAAACACTTCAGGAAATAGGACTGGGCACAGACTTCATGAATACGACCCCAAAAGCACGGGCAACCAAAGGAAAAATAAACAAATGGGATTATATCAAACTAAAAAGCTTCTGCACAGCAAAAGAAACAATTAACAGAGTTAAAAGACAACCAACAGAGTGGGAGAAAATATTTGCAAAATATACATCTGACAAAGGATTAATATCCAGAATATATAAGGAACTCAAACAACTTTACAAGAAGAAAACAAGCAACCCAATTAAAAAATGGGCAAAAGAGCTAAGTAGGCATTTCTCTAAGGAAGATATCCAAATGGCCAACAGACATATGAAAAAATGCTCAACATCACTCAGCATCCGGGAAATGCAAATCAAAACCACATTGAGATACCATCTAACCCCAGTTAGGATGGCTAAAATCCAAAAGACTATGAACGATAAATGCTGGCGAGGCTGCGGAGAAAAAGGAACTCTCATACATTGTTGGTGGGACTGCAAAATGGTGCAGCCTCTATGGAAAATGGTATGGAGGTTCCTTAAACAATTGCAAATAGATCTACCATACGACCCAGCCATCCCACTGTTGGGAATATACCCAGAGGAATGGAAATCATCAAGTCGAAGGTATACCTGTTCCCCAATGGTCATCGCAGCACTCTTTACAATAGCCAAGAGTTGGAACCAGCCCAAATGCCCATCATCAGATGAGTGGATACGGAAAATGTGGTACATCTACACAATGGAATACTACTCAGCTATAAAAACGAATGAAATACTGCCATTTGCAACAACATGGATGGACCTTGAGAGAATTATATTAAGTGAAACAAGTCAGGCACAGAAAGAGAAATACCACATGTTCTCACTTATTGGAGGGAGCTAAAAATTAATATATAAATTCACACACACACATACACACACACACACACAAACCGGGGGGGGGGGGGAAGAAGATATAACAACCACAATTATTTGAAGTTGATACAACAAGCAAACAGAAAGGACATTGTTGAGGGGGAAGGGGGGAGGGAGAAGGGAGGGAGGTTTTGGTGATGGGGAGCAATAATCAGCTACAATGTATATCGACATAATAAAATTAAAAAATAAAAAAAAAATAAATGTGTTCAACTCTGTGACTATGGAGAACTCATTTACCTTGTAAGATCTCAGTTTCTTCAACTTTAAAAGGGTGGGCTTAGACTCAGTGATCTCTAACATTCAAGCCATGCTAATATTCTATAATCCTCTTTTTGTGAGATTCTAAATGAGAAAATTCAATAGAACAGATGAAAAGAAATTTCTTTCAATTTCTGAGAAAAATAGCATCACTATGCTGAATAATTATGACCGTGTAAACTTTTCAATGTTTGTTTATAAGTGCGATAAAGTACATGAAAAATGTTGGTCATCACAACATCTATCTTTTCAGATTTTATTGTGCATGATTGAAGAGTTGACAAGTTACACTATTTGCCAATCATCTTTCATCCTCATCATTTGACAGTTGAAAAGCTGTGACAAAGAACTAATTTCAGTTCAGCTTGGGTTATTCTTTGCAACTTTCATAGAACTAGATGGATGTGTTCTATGTGAAACAGATGATAGTTTTGGACAACCCATTTGTGAGATGGATAGCTGAGAGACAGTGTGAGTTCACTCAGACAGCTTTTATTTTATATAATGTCAAGATATAGAGAAAAAGAATTACCTTCATTTGTACAATGACAATACTATATATTGAAACCACTAGTTAATAATCAGAGAAATATTTTTAAATAATTCAAGGTCATCTTTTAGGTAAGAACTGAAGGTAAGCACATATAGATAATCAACCCTCAATATCAGAACAATTGGGAATATTTAGGAAAATCACGAACTAACTAATACAGAGAAAAGAACAATGAACTTGGAATCAGGATTGTCTGGATTCTAGTTCTTGAACTTGCACAAATTTGCTTAATAACATTGTATCATATAAAGGTATATGATGTCAAAGGGATTCTCCTGCACTGAAATATATTGACTCAAATACTTCCTGTCAATTCTCTAAAATATTTATATCAGTTAAAACAACCTAGTGCAAGTAACAGAAGACTCACCTCAGACTAGCTTAAACAGTAGGGATACTGTTATTTCATATAACATGAAGTCCACTGGTGGGATTGCTGATGGTTGGTTAATTCAGTAAATCAACCATATCATTAAGGGTCAGGTTCTTTTCACCTGTGAAGTCTTATCCCCTCTTAGTTACAAAATGGCTACAAGTTCCAAAAATAACATCTTAACACACAACTCTCAAAGGCCAAAATAGACGTCCTCATGTCCTTCAAAAAAGAACTAAAAACATTTCTTGAAGTTTCATAAGTATATGTAACAGAAAGAGAAGGGACGTGTGTATGTGTGTGCAGAGAAATTTATAAACACAGTATTTTGATATCTTAGAACATTTTTGTCAAACTAATTAGTAAATGAAATTGTCCAGGCACTCCTAATTGCACTGAACAAAATGGGGGGGGGGGGTGAATAAGCTCAGGGATTCAAATTCCAGCTCATGCACTTGCATAAGTAACCTGAAAGTCTCTGTGTTCACCCTGAAAGAAATCCCTATCTCCTATAACAGCAGAAATGAGATTATTGAAAATCAAACCCAGAGTTTCACCCAGTGAGTGGCTGAATTACAGCACAAAATGAATTCTTAAACTCACAGGGTTTTGCTGTTAAAGTGGGGGTACTGATTAGGATAGAACGAGATGCTGAAAATGGGAATGCGGACATATGGAAGTCCTTGATGAAACCAGACACATTAAACCTCTAAATTCCGATGAGTCTTTTTTTGCCAGTAGAAGTTTCCATTATGCCCCTGTCTAACGAGATGGACCCTGCTTTGCCCAAGGAATCTACAATGTCCTCCCCTGAGATAGCTGCCTTGCAAGGCATGGCTGATACACCTTACAACCCATCCCTAATATTCCTCTTTTCTATTAGACTGTATCTAGACTCAAGTACCAGGAGGCCCCGGAAGGGCTTCTTTATATCATTTACACAGACAGAAATCTGTAGGGTTGGAGAAACAAAGCTGAATCAAGCTGAATTTACTGATACGGGCCTACTAAGCGGAGATTCTGGATTTAATGTTGCAGCATGGAGGGTTAGAAAGATAACTAACAGTTTGTGTGGTTGGTTGGCTGAAACACAGACCAAAAGATGGCCTTTACTAAATAAAGTTGACATTACAGAGCTGCCTTTGGGTACAGTGAAAAGACACAAAGGCCTAGGGAGGTTGGAATGTAAGTGCAGATTTATTATATAAGAGCTGCTCACCCACCTGGGAGTGTCCCCAGACTTCACAACTTATACCAGGACTGAGATAAAAATTTGTAAGTATAGCCCCAGCATCTTTGAGGAACTTTGTGGTTGTTCTTCTCTGTAGGTCAGAAATTACAGTGGGAATTACTGCCACTGAGTTGAAAAACCTAAGTGAAATGGAGATAATTTTATCCCAGGGTGTCGGGGGCCACGTAGCAGCACTTCATCACCAAAGGCATGGTTACCATAATGGACAGCAAAGTAGCAATCAGAATAGTCTGGTTTGCAGAGATCTATGGCACTGGTTAGTTAATCATTGTGTTCCTAGAAGTGAAATAGATAGGCAGTCTACTAAATTGTTTTTTGGTGTACACAGCAAAAGAGTTCTAGGTCAACTGAACTAAAGTCTAACTTGAATCATAGAAACAGATAGTCATAGCCAATCAATGTCCAGACTTGAGCCAGTTTACAGACCCAGAACCTCTTGAATGAAGGGAGACCAGGTCCTCTTGAGAAAGGACTTTGCTACATCGCCAAAAATTTGTACTATTAACCTTTCTCCCAGTCTTCCCCAAAGGGACCTATGGCTTCTTACAAGAGTGACTGAACATTGGAGAAAAAGTAATAATCAGATTTTTCTGAGATTACTAGACAATGACTCTGAACTGACATTAAGTCAAGGAGATTTAAAATGTCACTATGGTCTACCAGTCAGAGTAGTGGCTTATAGAGATCTGGTGATTAATGGAGTTTTAGCTTAGATCTATTTCACAATGAATCCAGTGGTTTACTGAATTGATCCTGTGGTTATTCCCCAGTTCTGGAATTCATAAGTCGAATAAATACACTCAGCAACCAGTAAAATCCACACTTTAATTCTCTGACACACAGAGTGATTGATATTATGGTGGGAAAGACCAAGCAGAAGCCACTAGAACTGCTTCTAACTAAGAAAGAAATAAACCAAAAGCAATACTGCATTCCTGGATGGACTGCAAAGATTACTGCCACTATCAAGGATTTAAAAGTTGTCGGGGTGGTGATTTCCACCAGATACCCTTTCAACTTCCCTCTTCGGCTTGTGCAAAAAACAGGTGGATCTTGAAGAGTGACAGTGGATTATCATAAACTTAACCAGATGGTGACTCCAATTGAAGCTGCTGTACCAGATGTTGTTTTATTGCTTGAAAAAATTAACACATGTTCTAGTACTGGCATGCAGCTATGAACATGGCAAATACTTTTTTCTCCATACCTAATAGTAAAGACCACCAGAAACAGTTTGATTTTCAGTGGCAGGTCAGTGACACACCCTCACTGTCCTACCTCAGGGGTCTATCAACTCTCCAGACCTGTGTCATAATTTAGTTTGTAGGGATCTTGGTTGTCTTTCCCTTCCACAAGATATCACCCTAGTCCATGACATTGATGACATTATGCTGATTAGACCTAGTGAGCAAGAAGTAGCAATTACTCTAGACTTATTGGTAAGACAATTATATGTCAGAAGCTGGGAAATAAATCTGACAAAAATTCAGGGGACTTCTACCTCAGCAAAATTTCTAGGGGTCCAGTGGTGTGGGATGTGTCAAAATATCCTTTTTAAGGTGAAGGATAAGTTGTTTATTTGGACTTTGGAGACAACACATTCCTACTTTAGGTATGCTACTCTAGCCCATTTACCAAGTGACCCAAAAAGTTGCTTGTTCTGAGTGAGGCCTAGAGCAAGAGAAGGCTCTGCAATAAGTCTAGCCTGTCTCGAAAGCTGCTGTTCTACTTGGATCATACAATCCAGCAGGTCTAATAGTACTTGAAGTAGCAGTAGCAGATAGGAATGCTGTTTGAGTCCCAGGCATGTCCCTAAATGTGAATCACAGGGAGACCTTTAGAATTTTGGAGCAAAGCGCTGCTTTTCTCTGTGGATAATTACTCTCCTTTTTAGAAACAGATGTTGGTTTGCTATCAGGCTTTAGTGGAGACTGAACACTTAATCATGGGCCACAGAGTTACCATGTGACCTGAGCTGCCCATTTGAACTGGATGTTGTGTGACCCCAAAAGTTGGACATACATAGCAGCACTCCATCACAAAATGGAAGTGGTAATTGGGCTTAAGCAAGCCTTGAAGACACAAGTAAATCACATGAAGAAGTGACACAAATGCCCATCATCCCTTTTCCTGCTTTATTACCTTTTCCTCCTTGTTTCAAGGGGAGTGTCCTATGATCAGCTGACAGAAGAGGAAACTTGGGCCTGGTATATAGATGGTTCCATATGTTATGCAGGCATTAACCAGAAGTGGACAGCTATAGCACTATAGCCCCTCTCTGGGACATCCCCTAAGGACAGTCATGGAGGAAAATCCTCAAAGTGGGCAGAACTTCAAGCACTTCACTTGGTTGTTCATTTTGCTTGGAAGGAGAATTAGCCAGGTGTGCGATTATACACCAATCCATGGTGTATAATGGGCTGTGGCCGACAACTTTGTCTTGATAGTCAGGGACTTGGAAGAAACATAATTGGAAAATTGGTGACAAAGAGATCTGGGAAACAGGTGTGTGAATGGATAAGTATCATAAGAATATTTAGGTCCCATGTGAGTGCTCACCAAAGGGGGACCTCAGTAGAGAAAAATTATAAGTGAATAGGATGACCAGTTCTGTGGATACCAGACAGCCTCTTTTCCCAGTCACTCCTGTAATTGCCTAGTAGGCTCATGAACGGTGTGGTTATGATTACGGAGATGAAGGTGACACATGGGCTCAGCAGCAAGGATCTCCACCAACCCAGGCCAAGCTGGCTACGGCCTCTGCTGAGTGCTCAAACTGTAAGCAACAGAGAACGCGGAGTTGCTAATATGATACCACTCCCTGGGGTGATCAGTCAGCTACCTAATTGCAGATTAGCTACATATCATTGGCCAGAATTGCATCTTATGTCTATTTCTAAACCATTAAATTACAAGAGGAAAGCAATCACCAGAAGTTCTGACTAAGACTTTTGAAAATCAACCCTTCAGTACTGGAGAGGGCTCGAGTTCCCATGTGGCTCTTAATCTGGCCTGTAGACACCAGAATATTGCTTGTGCATAAAGTCATTTTAAGTGAATAAGTTTTGCCAACAGGAAAAGCAGAGGAAATGACTGTTGGATAGTCAACTTAATCTAACTGTGGAAACTACGTTCTACTTGTGGATTTCTTGCCAGCTGCCTCTAATTGGTGATCTCTTGTCTTTTATGAATCTGTTGGATCACCAGGCACAGACTAGAGATCTAGAGACCCATGGCATGTCAAATCCATGTGTGTGTGTGTGTGTGTGTGTGTGTGTGTGTGTGTGTGTGTATGAGCAAATGACACAACTTATTCTTTCTCAGCATATTTTCCACATTCTTTCTCATCTTTTTCTCTTTCCATGTGAATTAACCTTAACACTCCCTCATTTTAGGCCTTTAAAATAGTATTTTCTCCCTCTGTCTCAATATACAGAAATCCACTTCTCTAATGTTTTTCCTAATACATTGTTTTTCTCATGATGTACTTTCCTGCTTGAAAGCCCTCAGTGACTCCCAAATGATAAAGGCATTATGATGATTAAATGTATGTGTCAACTTGACTGGGCAATGGTGAACTCAAATATTTGGTCAAGTGTTATTACAGGTGTTTCTATAAGGTGTATTCAGATGAGATTAACTTTGAAATAAGTAGACTGAGTAAAGCAGACAGCTCTCCATAATGTGGGTAGCCACCATCCAATCAGCTAAATGCCTGAGTAGAACTAGAAGACTGGTCTTCCACTGAGTTAAGGAGAATTCTTCCTGCCTGAATGCTTTTAAACTGGAATATCAGCTTTTTCCTGCCTTCAGACTGTAAGCAATACATTGACTCTTTCTGGGTCTAGAGAGCCTGCTGACCTTTGTACTGGAACTACTCCATAGGCTCTCTTGTTCTCAGGACTTCGAATTTGAGAGCTTGTTTGGAGGTTCTAGCAGGGGAGCGCAGCTACTCGTATACCCTTGACGGAAGAACGGTCCTCTCCTCTAGCGGGGAAGGTCGTCCTCTTCGACCAAGCGCGCAGCTTCGGGAGGGACGCACATGGAGCAGTGAGGGAGGAAGGGGACACCCGCCTAGCCAGCCAGATCAGCCGAATCAACCCTGGTGATCAATGGGGTGACAGATGTCGCAGCCAGATCGCCTTCACATCCAGGACTTCGAATTTGGACTGGACCTACATCATTTCTTCTGGGTATCTAGTTTGCTGACTCATCCTGCAGATCTTGGGACTTGTTAGCCTCCATAATTGTTCAAACCATTTTCTTATAATAAATCTCTAAACATATACATTTCACTGCTTCTGAATAAACCTGGCTAATCCAAGTATAAAGGCAAAAATCTTTTTCAGAACTGTCAATTCCCTTGAAATTTGTTTCCAGTCAACCATTCTCCAGCATTCTCTCTCGCTATCTTCTTTCCCTCAAGCATCTTTCACTCTGGCAACACACACACACACACACACACACACACACACGCACGCACGCGCGCCTCATGATTACATACCCTGTAAGTTCTCCCTCACTGTTTTTGCTTTGTTACAATGAAATACATGGTTTCTTCTTTGCTGAAATAGAGTCTACCTCTCTTTGAAACCTTAGGGGAAATATTTTTTCCTCTCCTATACTCCTGTGGTACACATTTTTCTCTTCTGCATTAATCATTAGACTTGTTACAAGTTGTATTAAGAGTATTTTGCTTTGCTTTTGGTGTGTTTTCAATTTCCACTGAAGTCAAACTTTTATTGACTAATTATGATGTGTCAGCCACTACACAAAGTTTTATGTGTATTAGTTAATTTAATAAAACAACTACATTCCAAGCTAGACATTTTTTTCCTCATTCTTTTTTACTGTAATAAATGTATATAACTTAAGGATTGCCATTTTAAGCACTTTTAAACATACAATTGTGTGGAATTAATTACATTCGCAGTACTATTGCTATTGTACAGATGAGGGATCTGAGGCTCAGCCTTACTGTCTTTTCCTACAGCAAACAGTGAGTAATGAAGCCAGGACTCAGATAAAGTTCTACTTGACTCCAAAGCTCTTTTTCAATACTACTGTGTTGCAGAGGGACTGATGTTTGTGTTCTTTACATTACCTATTTACCACAGTTTCTTAAACAAAGCAGAAGCTTAATGATAATTCCTCAATCTTCAGAAGAGCAAACAAATTTCCAGTTTAAATTGGCATCTGGTGAGAATTCCATGTTTGAATCTCTCCTAGATTTACTGAAAAATAACCATGAAGGCATGGAAATAAACAGAAACTCACAATCCCCAAAGCTTGGATGGAAAGCCATCATATTGCTATTGATTCTTCTAACTGTAATAACTATGGAGACAAATTAAAAGTTGTGCTTTGTCTTCTAAAAATGTTAATATGTTATGATTAAAGGTGATGTGGCTTTTAATATAGCATTAGTCTTGAATCACCCAATACAGTCTTGCCCATCTGTTAGAAGCTAGGGGCATACATAAAAACTAGTATTTACATAGAACAGTGTCTGGCATACGATAAGTGCTAAGTACTCACCTTAGTTGTTTCCTGCTGCTATAACAAAATACTTGTGACTGGGTAATTTATAAAGAACAGAAATTTATTTCTCACAGATCTAGAGGCTGCAATTCCAAGATCATAGTACCAGGAGATTTGGTGTCTGGTGGGGGTCTTCTTGCTGATCATCACATAACAAGGGACAAATGTGTGTCCTCACATTGCAGAAGGGCAGAGGGACAAAACAGCCTAGCTAGTTCCCTCCAGTCCTTATATATGGTTTCTAATCCCATTCATGAGGTCTCCACCTCTTCATACTATCACACTTGGGTTTAAATTCCAACATATGAATTTTGGAGGAACACATACATTCAAACAATAGCAATACTTCGAAAACATTAACTCATCTAATTCTCACACCATGTCTATGATGTGAGCACAAATACTATTACCGCTATTTTACAGATGTGGAAACTGAGCCACAGAAATATTGAACAACCTTTCTAAGCACAGACAGTAAGTGGCATGGAGATTTGAATCCAGAATCCTAAAGAACATTCCTTACAATGCTAATCTTCTCTATGTACACTCATGATATAGTTGATCTCACCCTATCTCATCACTTAAAAATGACTCTTCATCCAGCATACTCCTGAGTTTATATCTCTTCCTCGGACCTCTCCCCAAGCTCCAGAATCATATATTCAACTGCCTGCTTGTTATATTCTCTTTACATTTTAAAAATAACCTTTTGATTGTCCTCTACAAACCCAACCTCTGGCAGCCCTCCCCATCTTAAAGATTCTTCCATTTGAGCTCAGGTTAAAACCTTGTAGTTAACCATGTTATGTTTCTTTTTCTCACATAGTATGTCCAATCCATTATGAGATATTTTTGGCATTACCTTAAAATATTATGTGGAATCTTATGAAATTGTCAAACTTTGACAGTTTTTGACCTATAAAAGCATTCATTTCAAATGGCTCAACTTTTCATATACCCGGAATCCAATCACTTCTCACCATCTCTACCACTACTCTCCTGGTTCAAGTCACGATCATCTCCCATCTGGAGTCTTACGGTGGCCACTTGACTGGGTGGTTCCACTCTTGCCCCCTACAGACTGTTTTCAGCCAGCAGTCCTAGTGATCCTTAAGAAGTATAAATCAGATCATGTCTCTCTTTTGTTCAGAATCCTCCAGTGGTTCCCCATCTCATTCAGAGTAAAAGTCAGAGTCTTTATAATGCCCTACAAGGCACTTTGTTGGCCAGTAGGGGGATCCAGACCATGACCCTGGGGTTACAAGGCTGTGCTCTAACCAACTGAGCTAACCCGCCAGCCCCCTACAAGGCCCTTTGTGATCTGGGCCCCTGCTACCTCTGTGCACTTATGCCTTACCATCTCCTCCCTACTTCTGCCCTTCTCTAACTCCCTTCCAGCCATAGTGGCTTCCTCCTGTTCCTCAAAAACAGGAAACATGTTTTCACTTCTTGCATGCACTTGCTATTCCATCAGCCTGGAATTCTCTTGTCCAGATATTTGCATGACTCTCTCCCTCACTTCTCCTTGGTCTCTGTTCAAATGTCAACTCATCAGAAGGGTCTTTCCTGAAGAGTCTAAAATGGCATCATCCTAGCCCTCCTTTACTCCTTCATGTTGTCTCTATAATATTTGTCATTTCCTAATATATTATGTCTTTATGAGTTGATTGGCTTATTGTCTAAGTTTATACATCCTGTCAGGGGGGAACTTTGATGTGCTCATTTCTATATCTCCAGGCTGGCTCATCATATGAGTTAAACAAATATTTGTGAAAGAAAAGAAGGCAGAGAGGGAGACAGACAGGAAGAGAGGGAAGAAGATTAAACTAGCATCATCGCTTAAAATGAAGAATGTAAGTAACTGAGTGTAGTCTCCTGATGCTTCTCTTGACCCTCCTTGGGAGCCCCCAAAGTTAAGCTGCTGATGCAGTCTGCTAAGAGGGATGTATCAGCTGAAATAGAGCCAGCTCTATGTATTAAAGAATCAATAACACGTAAATTAGACACTCTGAATTTGAGTCCTCATTCAGTACGTTGTGATCAGATCATAGGTCCTAGAAAAAGATACAACGTTCTATCCATGTTTTCTCATCAATAATGATCACATATTCTTCCTAGTCCAGAAAGTGTTGTGAGAATCAATGAAGACATTGCATGTGAAAGCATGACGTGAATTGTACTATTCCAGGCAAGTTTATGGGGCTGAAAATACTTCGAATTCACAACTGGAATATTAATGAAAATATTGCACAAGCAAATAAAGAATAAATTGTTCCTCCCATGTGACCATGTGAAACATGCCTGAAATAAGCTGTATAGTATGATACCATTTACCCCCATGCTTCATCTATTCAAAGTAAAAGAATAACATGTATACATTTAATCTTAAGAAACATAACTATAAGAACAATTACAACACAGAAGTATTTGCATGGCTGTGCCTTCTGGATTCAGGCATCTTGTCTCAAAGATAGTGATTGGCCGAGAATATGAGTCTAGCAAACTTTGTTGAAAATGTAATGGTTTTATTTTGGTTCCTATCAATAACCGAGAGACAACAAGGAGTCACAATGGCCTGACTTTTTTCAAGGTTGTTTGACTAAAAACATATATAATAAAGTGAAAACTAAATTAAGTGTTTGGATGTTTTCTCTCTAAAGTTTCTCAGGAAACCATGAGAGTATTTGGAAAAGATCCATTGCCAGCTTTGGGAAGGCTGACATTGCATAACTGTGGTTTAAATGCCTTTCTAAATACAATTCACTTTTTATGGTGGGTGGGGGGCTGGCAGTTAGAAGCACTTTTTCTTAAAGGCTAGCAGAGTTGTTTAGGACCTTTTTCTACCTGTTCTAGATGGCACCATCTAATACTTTTATTGGTCTTGCCCTCAATGTGGCTTCAGCCTTTTAGCTGTGTCTTTGAAGCTCTTTTTGTTTGTTTATTTTTAACTCTTTTCCATTTTGTTTTAACATGGAATTCTTTGGCATAATGAATGCCAAGAATAAAAACCATGGATTTTACCCTTGAGGCTAAACTTTGCCCTGAACCTCTCCCACATTTTTTTCTAAAATCGCCAGTTGCATTCACCCTTACTTGAATAGAAATTTCTTACCCCCTACACAGCCACTGGCAATGACTGCCTCTGCCTTCCTCAGCTTTTGAGACTCAAATTCATTTCAAATTAGTTCTTTGAAAAAAAAAAAAATAGAGTCCTAATGCTGGGAAACCTGAAAGGATTCAAGATACTGCTTTAAATATTGCCTTCCAGATTATATTTCTGGGCTTCTATTAGAGAGAAAATTAAGTACCCTGGATGAGGGAGCCATGGTAGTAGAGTAGGAAAAAGGAGAGAGAGGGCTGCTATACTCTCCAGCGAGGCAGTGATGACTCCGTGGCTTTCCTCATCTCTGAGAATTGCAGCTACTGACAGAGGCATCAATATGCTGCAGGCAAAACTTTCCAAAATTGCCTTATCCTGCCCAGTCTTTCTAATTCTACTTCTTGGGTATTAATTAGCAAATGAACCAATCCAAAACCACTTAAATGTTGGCTATTTACACATTCATTTTCATTTTATGAAGAAAAAGGGTAGGTTAAATTACTTTTTTAAAAAAAGTGCAGCGGTGCCAACATATTTGGCTATTTAATTTATATTTAATAAAAAACAGACAAAAAACCTAATTGTCTCTATGCACTGCCCCCCCCCCCCCCACTCCATGCTTTATACTTTCTCTTGACTTTGTATGGGATTATTCAATAGGAAAGAATTTTCATGGAAAAGTTATTGCTATAATGTGCTGATTGTTACATTAATTTCCCCCCCAGCTCTATTGCTAGGTAGGAATTTTGGACTTTACTCAGGAACTGCTTAGTGAGCTTGTCGGTGGATGGGATTAGTTTAATCTCCTCTCACAAGCCTCTAAGCACTGGGAGAGGGTGGTGTGGAGGAGGAGCAGTAGTAAAATGGGGAGGGCAGGGATAAGGGAAAGAAAGGTTGCTGATGACCAATGCCAAGGTTTATTTTGTCTTAGAACTAAATTTGAATAGTGAGGAGAAAGCGGGAGGGAGGGGAGGAGATGGCAGGCATGGTGGCGAATAACAGTGTTAGACCGGGATGGGTGGTGGTGATTTCTTCATGATTTCATAGGGCTGGCAGGACTCCGAGCCCTGGGGGCAATGCACAAATGAGAGGGAAGCGGGTGGGTGTGTAGAATGGTGACTAGAATGCACAAATAAAGGACAGTAATAGAAAGGGGGAAAAGAGTCATTTGTGGATATGAAGGGGTTGGGGCAAACTTGACACACCTATTCTGGTGGACACATAAACGACAAAGTTAGAGTATTAAGTATGCTTTTGTGTATATTCTGTTCTTGATGCTATATTTTTTTTGTTTTGTAGATTTACTCCTTGATTAGAGATAATTCTGCAAACTCTTTGCCAAATTGGTTTATTACTTCTTTTATATTTTCAGAGATTGGTCAATTGTATCAGGTTTTTCTAAGAAATTGCTTTTGACTTGTTAACCTTCTTCATTGCAGATTTGTATTCTAATTTATTACTTTCTCTCCTTACCTTTATTTACCAGATGGAGGTTTATTCTGTTGCTCCTTTTCAATCCATGTATCTTGGAATAGCTCATTAATATACAGCCTTTCTTTTTTCCAAATATAATTACTTAAAACTTTATATTTTTTCTTCAAATTACTTCTTCATTTTTCAAAGATTTCAATATATTTATATGTCATAGGTTTTAATTATAATTCACTTATAAACATCATGTAATCTTAATGATTTATTAACTTATTAGTTAAAATATCTCTTTAAATTTCCAAATGTGTTCTTTTTGATTGATGCATTTGTGTTCAATCTTTTTTATTTCCAGCTTAATTGTATTAGATTTTATAGAATGTAATGTCCATGATATTTTTACAATAAGGCAAGTTTTGAAACTTGCTTTATGGTCTAATAAAGTCATGAGTTTTCATGAATGTTCTTATGTGACTTAAATTAATGTGCACTCACCAATTAGTGTAAGAGAATGCACATGAATAATAGATCAAATTTATTAATTTTATTTTTTAAACTTTAATATTCTTAATGATTACTTTAATGTGCATGATCTATCAATTTCTGTAAGATGTGTGTTAAAATCTTCACCGTCACTCCTGGCTCACTCAGCCACCCTCAACTTTTTGTGTTTCTGGAACAGTCCAAACATATTCAAAGTCACAATTTTTTTTTTTTTAAAGAAACTTGGAGTGTTTTTGTCGCCAGACTCTTCATGGCTTAACACAGGTCAAGAAACCTACAGGAAATGAGGAAGAAAGCTGTACAGAATCTGGCGGCCTGAGGTTGATTGAGGTCTGAAAATACTCATGTTACATACAATAAGATATTCTGTGTGTGAGAGAGAGACGACATTCACATAACATTTATTACAGTATACTTTTACACTTGTTTTGTTTTATTAGTTATTGTTAATTTCTTACTGTACCTAATTTATAAACTAAACTTTATCACAAGTATGTATGTTTAGGAAAAAAACAGTATATATGGAGTTCAGCTCCTTACTATCCATGGTTTTAGGCATTTATTGTGGGTCTAACCGTATCTCCCCTTGGATAAGGAGGGTCTGCTATACTTTTGTTTGGCTCCTACAAAAACCAGATGGATTGTAGCAGATTATGGTAGACGACCATACACTTAACTGATAGGCTTAGATATGCCTGCTTTGGTAAATGTGGGGTATTTACTGAAATGCATCAACAAAGTATCAGGCATTTTGTAAGTGACTGCTGATCTGGAGAGTGTATTCTCAACCCCCAGCAGACAGTTCACGTTTATGCTGGAAGGAAGAAGTATACATTCGTTATCTTGCCCAGTGGCTATATTAATTCCTTTTTTTTTTTTTTTTGTTCACATCACAGTCTATAAAGATTTCAGTCATCTTGACTTTCTACAGAATATCATGCTGTATCATCTTAATCAAACTTTGTGTCAAATAGTCTAGATACTTTTGTAGGACACATGTGGAGGTATGGGTGGAAGATAATCCCATGAAGATTGAAACGTCCACCAGGTCAGAAAGTATTTAGAGGTTCAATGTCCTGGGTCAGCTGGAATACCTCTTTGGAACAAATTTATTTGGATTCTGGAGGCAGCATGCCATCATCTAAATGTTTGTGTCCCCCCAAAATTCATATGTTGAAATCCTTACCCCCAAGGTGATGGTGTTAGGACATGGGTCTTTGGGAAATGATTATGTCATTGGAACAAATCTCTAATAAACAGACTAGTACCCTTATAAAAGACCCAACAAAAGTAAAGCCTCTGATCCCTTGGGGATAAGGTCTATCTTCTACATATGGAACCTATATCCAGAGAAGTGCTGGTTGAGCATGAAGGAAGTCTAGAATGAGTTGGAGAAGGAAATGGTAAATATCAATGGTAATTTCAAGGAACAATTGTAGTAGTGGGGTCCATAGACTATAACATTTTTTTATTAATCTTGCTTAACCATTTCTTAATGATTGACCACTACCCTGACAACTTTAATAGATCAGTTACTGTACCCTGAGTGCCGGAGGGGTAGCAGAGATTTCCTCTATCTTGGCTCTAGCCATTTTTATGGCAACCAGCCGAACACAGGGATGGCTTAACATTTCCTCAATTGAACCTCACCTTAAAATTTTTTGGTTTTGCCCCAAGGATTCTCAGCTGTCATCCTGAGAGACCTCAGTTTTTGTTGCTGCATGTATGAAAACCTGGAATTAAGAGGGAGTTAACACATCTGAGCTACCTCTTAAGTAATGGAAGATTTAATCCAAAGGATTACAAATACTGCAGAAGAGTTTTGTAAAGCATTTGTAACAGGTGACACTTTCACCTTCAGTTCTGGAAGTTACCATTTTAACACATCTTAGCCAAAACTTAGTATCACCTATCTTTTAATTTTAACTATTTTGGTGAGGGTGGTATATCACATTTTGTTTTAATTTACATTTTCTCAATCACTAATAATGTTGAGAACCTTTTTTCATATATTTATTTGGCCTTTGAGTATTCTCTTTTGTGAACTGCCTTTTAAAATGTTTTATTTGTTTTTCTATTTAGTTTTCTTTTTAATATTGATTTCTTGAAACTCTTTATACAGTCTACATAGGAGTCTTTGGTGCTTGTTTATTTTAAAATCTATTCTTTTCTCTCTTGATGAATTATATGTCTTGATTTTAACATGTTTTATTTATCATTCTTTTCCATTATGGTTTGTGATTTTGTTTTTGTTTTTTTCCAATTTAAGAAATTTTGACCAGTCTCAGAGCATAAATATATTCCCTCACATTATTTTTTAGAAGCTTTATTATTTTGATTTGTTATACCTAGATTTATAATTTAGTGGGAATTGATTTAAGGGTAAGATGTGAAGTAAGGGTTAGATTCATTTTTTGTTTCTATGTGATATATGATCGACACAACATCATTTATCAAAAAGATTATCTTCTCCCCAGTGTTCTTCAGTGTCATTTTAAGAAGTTTAAACCAAGTGTCCATACATGGGTAGGCCTGTTTCTGGACTCTTTTGTTCCATCATAGTTTTGTTTACTCTTGCACAAATATTACATGGTCTAAATTATTGCTAGTTTTACAATAGGTCTTGATTTATGGAAATACAAATATTTCACCTTTGTTCTTTGAGATCATCTTGAATATACTTTCCCCTTGGATTTTTATATAAGTGTGACTCAGTTTGACAACTTCAAGAAAACCTCTGCTGGAATATTAATTGGGTTAGCAATGAACCTGTGAAACATTTTGGGAAAAATGACATCTTTTCAATATCGAATGTGAATTATTCCTCTATCAACTTTCTAAAAAACTTCTTGTAATACATTTTGTAGTTTTCTGTGCAATGAATTTTCAAATTTTTTTAAAAAGATTTATTCATAGATATTTAAAGTTTCTGATGCTATTTTAAATTATAGTTTATAAATTTTATTTTCTGGTAGCTGCTATAGAAAAAATATCACTGAATTTGTACATCAATTTCTATTTATTAATGTGTCTAAATTAATTATTGATTCTAATGTTTTCTGTAGATCAAGTTTTCTATATATATAGTCTCTTATCTGAGAATATTGCCAGTTTTATTTTTTCCTTCCAATCATTTTACTTGTATTTTTTTTCTTGTGTTTTTTGCATTGGCCAGGATATTCTACACACTATTAAACATAAGTGTCGATAACAAGCATCTTTGTTTTGTTTTGTTCCGTTTTTTTCCAATTTTAGGGGGAAACTTTCAATATTTGATTAAATATAATTTTTGCTATATTTTTTTTTAATGGTATACTACATCAGTTAAACAGTTAAGGAAGTTTTCATTCATTCCTAGGTTCATATGTGTTTGTTTTTAAATCATGAATGGGTTTAAATTTAATCAAATATTTTTCCTGTATATACGGAAATTATATTTTATCCTTTTTTTTCTTTTAGCATAGTGAATAAAATGGATTGATTTTTCAAAAATTAAGCCAAACTTGTGCTGATAAACAAACTCCACTTTGCTATGCTTTTACTTTTCTACATTACACATAGGTTCAATTTTTTAAAAAAATATTTTTATTAGTTTTCTTACATTGAAGTGTAACAAACATAAAATAAAGTTCACGACTCTTATTAATTTCAGTTAATACCACCCCCTAAAGGAAACAATATTCTGACTTCTGCCATTATAGGTTAGATTGGCCAGTGATTGAACTTTTTTTTTTTTTTTTGGTGGCTGGCCAGTGTTGAACTTTATATACATAGAATCATATGTACATATATACAATATGCAATATGTGTCCAGTTTAATTTATTCAAATGGTCTGTTCACCATTGCATGGCAGTTAATGCACATTTTACAGTTATATATAATATTTCATTGTATGAATATGCCACAATTTGGTCTCCAAGTTCAGGTATCATGCATGAAGCTGCTATGTATATTCTCATAACTTTTGGTACATATATCATGCGTTTTTATTGAGTTAATACACAGGAGTAGAATGACTAAGTCATAGGATATTATATATTCAGATTAGTAAATACTGCTAAAAGTTTTTCAAGGTGGTTGTATCAATTTAAATTTGCTCTAGAAGTGTATGAGAGTTCTATACATCCATATGAACACTTCACATCCATATCAACACTTGGTGTGGTCTTTTCTTTTCTTTCTTTTTTTTTTTTTTTTAAATCTTAGCCATTCTAGTGGGAGGATTTTGGTAGCTTATAGTGGTTTTAATTTGCACTTTCCCGATAACTAAAGATTTGAAGACATTTTTATATGCTTATTGGGCATTCGTATATCTTGTGTTCTGAAATGACTGTTTAGTATTTTGCCCATTTCCTAAATGGGATTTATATCCTTTTATTACTCATTTGCAGGAGTTTTATATGTATTTCAAGAAGTATAACATGCATATTGCAAATATTTTCCCAGTCTTTCACCTAATTTTTCTCACCCTTAATGTCTTTTGATTAACTACAATTTTCAATTTTAACAAAGCTTAATTTATTAATATTTTACGAGTAGTGTTTAAGAAATCTGTTTAAGAAATCTTGACTACTTCAAAGACATGAGACTTTCTCTTATGTTATCTTCTAGAAATTTTTTTATTCTTGTTGTTTTACTGTTTTTACTGTTTGTTTTTGATCTACAATTCTTCTAAAATTAAATTTTGGGTATGGTATAAGGTAGAGGTCAATATTCATATATTTTAAAAATGTAGATATTTTATTGAACCAGAAATGTATCTGGAAAAAACATATCCCCTCTTTTTACAGTGTACACTGTTTTACAGTATAATTCATAGGCCAAATATTTATATATTTATAGATGTGTTGTTTTTAGTACTTTAATTATTTCAGTTTTGTTTTATATCATGATGTTTTTGGTCATTTGACCCTTTGTATTTCCATACATATTTTAGAAATGCTTTTCAATTTCTAGAAGAAACACCACAAGAAATTTTTTTAGCATTTTGATTGGGATTACATTAAATCTACAGATGAATTTAGATAAAAAATGATATCTGAGATAATGAGTCTTTCAATTCATGGACATGTCATATCCCTCCTGTTATTTAGAGTTTCCTTGATTTCTCTCAAAAATGAATACTAGTGCAGAATCTTTAATATTTTATTATCTTAAACATAGTATTGTTTCATTTTGTTTGCCACTGCAGCCATGGTTGTATTTTTGTTCTCCCTTCTAGTAATTCCATTCAAGTTATTACTAAAAGTGTTGAACACCGCAGAATGTGGCACAGATTGCTAGGTATACCAATAGAGAAACTTCCTTCAGGTTGATGTGAGGATTCGGTGGGCACTGCCTGGATATGTTTATTCAATTAATTATAAACTCACATATTAATTTTCATGCATCCCTTATTTCTTCAGCTTGTTTCAAGTACAGCATAAAATATTTACTAAATTTTGGATAGATTATGACTAAATTATTTGTTTGTTTCTGGGAATACATGTCCAGAACTTTTAAATCATTTGCACAGTGAAGACTCATGAATAAGCAGAAGCAGCACCAGGCTTTCTGGAAGAATTCTCTCAGCAGCCTTGTGCGTGATCAGCTTTATTCCTTTGCCTGCACTCTGCTCCCATTAGCTTTAACCTCAACTCTTGCATATGTCTCTGAGAATACATTTTTTGTTTTCTATTTGGTATATCTTTACTGCTTGATTATAGCATCTTTGCTCATTTGATATTATTTGGCCCTAAAGTTTGGCCCAAGTTTTTGCTTTCAGACATGACACCTGCATGATCAACAGCCCAAATGGTGATCTATCTGGATTCCTAAATTAGGCCCAATATTCTTTCCATGTTTCCATTCTGTTTCTGGAAATTGGTTGTGAAACCCCATATCTACAGAGTTAATGATTCTATGAAAATAAAATACAAATTTAGCTGTTACAACTAATTCAACCCATATTGGCTCTTTATTTCCTACTTCTTTATGTCTTACATTATCCTGTTACTAATTTCCCCTCTGAAATTTTGCCAAAGATCAATTTCAAGTTCAGATTTGTAGTATGTCTATGCACAATAATAAAATACTCTGTGCTCTGTGATCTGTTTATTTTCACTTACAAATATATCATTACAATAGTTAGATTCTATACCTGATGACCACTTATCTTTCTTTCTTTATTTGTTCTTCTAAAATGTGTCCTCTAATGTTTCTGAATTGAGATAGTTTGATGAAAGACAGAATAAAAAAAAGTAACAACTTACCATAGAGAGTCAATCAATTTGGAGACATCCAGTAATATTAAAGATCATTTAAGAGTTTTTCAGTTGATCTAACGAAGGGTGTGAGGTAACTCCTGGACACACAGTCTGATGAACTCTTACCGGTCCTGCTTCCCTGGCACAGAGAGCCAAATCATCAGCTGAAAATAATTCTGGTTTCCCACGTGTTTCTGCCAGGTACACAATTTTGTGGTTATAACCTATTCCTCAGAGAAATTTAGGATTTAGGAGTTGTTCTCAAAGAAATCCTGACACTGTCCTAGTTTCCATGATGAAGGACAGGAAACAGGTCATCTCCTTCACCAGGGCAAGCATTTGCTCTCTCAACTTCATTAACCATTGGAATTTTTAATTATATATTTGTTGCTAAATGATATCACCTATTCTGTTGTTTCTAGTACATGCTATGTACACTTCACTACACTGCTTGAGTTCTTCCTCCACAGTTTGTTGTAACCATGCCATCTCGTATTAGTTTCTTCCTTTGAATATCTGTGGAACTTAAAATCTTCCAAGCTTACAAATTCATTATAGTTAACGGTAGAAAGGAACTTTAAAGACCTTTAGCTTCCTAATGCTATTTTACAGAAAAGAGTCTGAGACACAGAGAAATGAAATAAATGGAATGACATGTAATTTTACATCGTACATATTATTTAAATATGTATATTTAACATACATGTTTGTGTCACATATATAGACATTACGTGTTTATGTACACACAGCATACATGTATGTAATAGTCTCTTAGTTGATCACCTTCTTGATTGTTTTCTTCATTATCTCCCTTAGTTCTGAACATACAATGTTATTTACTTACCTAATATATTGAATTAATTTGGAGAAGAGCTTTGCAAAATAATTCTATAAAGACCCCCCAAACTATAAATAGATAGTATTTGCCAATCATTCTTGATGACAGAACTTTCAATGTACTCCTTTAATCTTTTTATATTTTCTCTTTCTCATCAGGCTAGAAAATAAGATATGCCAATAAAACAAGCTGAGGTGAATAGTATTGATCTTGTTCAGACTTGTGCTGAATAATGGAAAAATCCAAAAAAAGAAAAGACACATTCTAGTTTCAAGTGTAACAAAATGTCTAGGTGGTTTGTCAACGAGCAGTTAAATCCCCCTCTGAATGGAAACATTAAAAATTCTTCCCACTGTGCCTTTAAAAACCCTCTTGTGTGTTAGGATGGACTTTGCTGCCAAGCCTTGCTGGGACATTCCCCATCTCTCACCACTGAGATTCTCTAAATATCTGTCAGCCATTTGCAGCTCTTGCTGAATAGGTCAGCATTACCTCATGCTCTCAGAAAAGGTGGCAAAAACAAGCTGGTTGTCTGTTCCCTCTGCTTATTATTTATTTTAGGCAAATGTGATGTCCTTAGGTTTGAGACACAGCGCTCGTGGTAACTAGAGCACAGAATAGTAGCCTCACGGAGGTAAAGGAAAGTGAAGGGGAGGGGTTGGCAGCCAATTCTCTCTCGGGAAAGCTTGAGGAGGTGGTGTGTGGGAGTGAACAGGGGGAGAAACGTGAGTTAAAAAGAAAAGTCCAAGTGTGCGTCTGAGATCCTTTAACGGAGGCAGAATACTGACGAGTTGAGCAAATTAAGTCCTTTCAGGGGCGTCCAGATAAGTGATTGGTTTGCATTCAAGCAGAAAACACCATTATTTCTGGCTTTGTGTAGTGCAAATTAGAGAAAAGAGATGACAATTCCTCCTCTGTAACCTGAATATATGAAAGAGATCAGAAACATGCAGCAAAGTGAGGAAGAAGTACTGAGGACTTTTTTTTAATACTTAAATGGAAGTAAATTTGTTGAAGAAGGTATTTTTGAAAATACCAAAGTTAATGGAAAAGTGAAAAGATATATATATATTTATTTACTATGTAAAACATCCATGCTAAATTGTGCAGGCAAGGAAGTCTTCAAATGCTCGAACAAACCTCCGCGGATGAACGTTTGCAGTTCTAGACACACATACCCAGCTGGTGGGGGCTGCTGGAACTTAGCTTCAGCTAGTACCAGGGTTTGGGTATTTTATATGAACCAGAACCTCCGTAGATAACCTGAATCAGAACAATCTGTATAAGAATCCCCTTGAACAGTCTGAATCTTTGAAGTAAAACAAAAAGTTGAAAGGCAATATTTGTGTTTTTGTGAAGAGGCTCATTTTTCATTTCTCATTGTGAAACTGGAATGGGGTTATGACAGAGAAATACAAACATTTATTTTGACCCCCGATGGAAACATCAGAGAGAAAAGCAATTTTACACATTAATATATATAAACTTAGTGAGCTAAAATTTCAGTGTTAGTTTTAAAATGCAATGCTTATTCTTGTAAATGTTAAGGCTATTAGGTTCTCAATTAATAGAAAAAATTAGTCTCTTTAAACTTAAGTAGACTTTGGTTTGTGTTATTAAAAGTTTGTAACAGCAGTTTTTTTCTTTATATCCTTACAGTCTAAGATATAAAGCATTCTATGAAATTTAGAAAGTGACCTGTACAGATGTACATGTTGGAGATGAAGATTCATTTGTATGAATAAAAAGAAGTTTTGATATGAAGGATGAGACAAAAAAGAGAGGCAGGAGAAAGAGAAACATGCATACAAACACCCATACATATAAATGTAATAGACGTAAAATACAATAAACAGACACACACATAATATGTATATTTAAAGATAAAAATGTGTCAGTATACTTGGATTTGATATGGATTTGAATCTTGGTATTATTATATATAGTGTGTGAACTTGTACTATCTAATTAGTATCTCTAAGTTACAATCTTCTATGTAAAATGACTATAATAATTCCTATCCCATAGGTTGTTTAAGTTATTAAATTAAACATTAGATAAATAAAGGGTTATTGCACCATACATGTGGTAAATTCTCAACTGACTTTTGATACCAGTAGCTTGGCTCACTGTTTTCTCGGTTGTTTGTCTATTAATTAAGAACCCCTCTATTATGAATAAAAGGAGTCAACCAAAGAGATAAAAGGGCTTCAATATTCAGGCTCAAAGACTGAAGAGATTGTTCTAACACATTCGGAATATTTCATTAATATTAGTGCATGGGAATAAATATGTGAAGGTACGGATGGGAATGTCAGTATAATATGTCTGTTTTAATGGCTACAAGGAGATTGGATTGGTTACATTTCCACAAGTACACACACCTTTTTATTTTTCCCCCTTTATACAAGTACAATTTTGGACCAGGCTAATGTTTCAGTTGCAGAGAATGCTCTATCCATCATATACACATGAAGATCTGGATATTGCCATGGCAATGGGGAAGGTTGGCCTGGAATTCTTGCAGTGTGAATGCTCCAAAACAAACAAACTTAAACCGTGGGCCCACACAGCCTATTTTAATCAGCATTAATGGCTCTGACAACCAGAGGCTCCTTTATCTTCTCTGTTTGCAACAATTTGCTAATGATAATTGAAATGCCTGCTGTTTGCCAACAATTCCAGAGCCACCTTCTTCTATGCAAAAAGATGAGTAGAGAAAAGTCTAATAAGTCACATAAGCAATTTTTGATGGAGAGTTAAAAAGTTTAAAAGAAAATCAGTGCATAGGGATAAAATGGTCTTGATTCTGGAGAGGGAGGTAGTAACACATTAACTTTAAACCCCTTTAATCTTTTGCTGGGATAGAAGACGTACTCATAAATAAAAATGAAAGTTAGCATTAGATCTTCTTAAAAAGGTCAGCATACCCAACCAATAAAAGAAATAACTGATGTGGAAGTATTTTATATTATTTAAAATTCTGTAGCAGGGATTCCTAACCTATAATTCACAGAAAATGAATGGGCTCCATAGGAAGCCTATATACCCTTGAAATTTTAGGCAGTTTTGAGGGTTCAGGCCCATCTGTGATGTTTTTTTCTGGATTAAAGATCAATAGTTCTCAACAGATTTTAACATGGCTTATTACCCATAAATATATTATATTATTATATTTGTTATTTTTCATAGTCTTTGCATTTCACTATTTCACATTTTAAAGTTATTATATTGGAAAGGGATTTTAAAATACGTTTTAAGAACAGAGCAAACAAAAGTAATAATACTACCTCTGGGAATTTATCCTAAATAAACAGGTCAGAAGAAGAATAAGCCAACAACAAATATGTATCAATTATGAAGCTTTTATCTGCCTTAACTTAAAAATACCTTAAAATTAAGATTATTTGTCACATCACATAACAAGAAGTGTAAAGACAAGAGTTACATGATTGTTAATTCAACAATTAATTATCCTCCCTCCTTCCCCCCATCTTTCTGTGTCTTCTGCATATGATATATTAACTTACCACTCAAGGCCAGGCACCTCAAGTATTGAAATGACTTGGCTGCAGCCAAGTTTCATGCACCAGGAATGCCATGCAGACAGCAATGTCCAGAAGCAGGAAAGAAAATTTTCTTCTTGTGTCTTTATATAAAAAGTAGAAATTTTCCCCAGAATCCCCTTGGATGCCCATTCCCTCTCATTAGCCAAAAGTGTATTACATCGCTTTGCCTAAAACAATCATCGGCAAGGAGATGATCAGATTCATTCCTCACAGTTGGAGAGAGGCCATGCCTACCTTGTAGGACAAGGTTGCTCAAAGGAGGTTGTAAAAGATTAGAGACCTGTTAGCTAGAAAAAAGCTGGGCAACGACCAACTGTGTAGGGAATTTCTTTTATAGAAAAATTTATTTTTTATGGTTAAATATTTCACACACATGAACAAGAATTGATAGGACTATAGTGAACACCTGTGTGCCAAATTATTCAGCCTTATGTATTAACATTAGCTCAGATCATCATTAAAGAAAGAAAATTACAAATATATTTGTGATCACCTCTGTATCCAGCATTGACTATAATCCCTTCTCTTCTTCCCCAACTTTGACTATTAACTTGAATTTTTTCTTTTTTTGTTATTTTTGTCAGCAGGCCAGTACAGGGATCTGAACTCTTGACCTTGATATTATAATACCATGCTCTAATTCATTCTATGAGGCCAGCAACACCCTAATGCCAAAATGAGACAAAGACACAAGAAAAAAAGACAGCTACAGGCCAATATCTTTGATGAACGTAGATGCAACAATCCTCAATAAGATATTAGCAAATAGAATACAACAGCATATCAAAAGGATTATACACCATGATAAAGTGATATTCATCCCAGGGCTGTAAGGATGGCTCAACATATGCAAGTCAATAAACGTGATGCATCACATCAACAAAAGCAAGGAGAAAAAACATACAAATATCGCAATAGATGCATAAAAAGCATTTGACAAAATTCAGCATCCCTTCTTTATAAAGATTCTCAACAGATTAGGTACAGATGGAAAATATCTCAACATAACAAAAGCCGTATATGACAAACCCATTGCCAATGTCATCCTGAATGGGGAAAAACTGAAAGCCTTTCCTTTAAGAACAGGAACACAACAAGGATGTCCACTCTCACCACTCCTATTCACCATAGTATTGGAAGTATTAACCAAAGAATCAGGCAAGAGAAAGAAATAAATGGCATCCAAAATGGAAAAGATCAGGTCAAATTGTCACTGTTCTCAGATGGCACGATTCTATATGTAGAAAAACCCATAACCTCTACCAAAAAACTCCTAGAGGTGATAAACAAATTTAGTAAAGTTGCAGGATACAAAATCAGTACACAAAATCTGTAGTGTTCTTATATACGAAAAACAAACAAGAAGAAAAAAGAAATCAAGAAACCAAACCCATTTACAATAGCTACCAAAAGAAAAAAATATCTAGGAATAAATTTAACTAGAGGTGAAAGATCTCTACAATGTGAACTACAAGACACTGCTACAAGAAATTAAAAAGAACACCAAAAGATGGAAAGACATTCCATGTTCATGGATTGGAAGAATTAACATTATGAAAATGTCCAAATAACCCAAAGAAATCTACAGATCAATACAGATTCAATACCAACAACATTCTTCCCAGAAATAGAAAAAACAATCCTAAAATTCATATGGAACAACAAAAGACCCCAAATAGATAAGGCAATCTTGAACAAAATGAATAAAACTGGAGGCATTACACCACCAGACTTCAAATTACACTACAAAGCTATAGTAACCAAAACAGCATGATACTGGCTTAAAAACCAACACTCAGATCAATGGAACACAATGGAAAACCCAGGAATCAACCCACATACTTACAGCCAACTGATCTCTGACAAAGACAACAAGAACATACATTTGGGAAAAGACAGCCTCTTTAGTAAATGGTGCTAGGAAAACTGGATATCCATGTGTAGAAGATTGAAACTAGATCCATACCTCTTACCATATACCAAAATCAACTTGAAGTGGATTAAAGACTTAAGTATAAGACCTGAAACTATAAAAGAAAGCATAGGGGAAACACTACCAGATGTTGGACTGGGCAAAGACTTACGAATAAGACTCCAAAAGCACAGACAACAAAAGAAAAAATAAACGAATGGGATTACATCAAACTGAAAGGCTTCTACACAGCAAAGAAACAATCAATAAAGTGAAAAGACAACCTACTGAATGGGAGAAAATATTTGCAGACCGTACATCCAATAAGGAATTAATTTCAAGAATATACAAGGAACTCAAACAACTTCATTGTAAAAAAACAACAACAACAACAACTCACCCCCAAAATATTCCAATTTAAAAATGAGAAAAGGAGCCAAATAGCCATTTTTCAAAGAAAGACATACAAATGGCCAACAGGCACATGGAAAAAAGGCTAAACATCTCTAGTCATCAGGGAAATGCAAATCAAAACCACATTGAGATAACATTTCACCCGAGCTAGACTGGCTATTACCAAAAAGACTGAGAATAACAAATGCTGGTGAGGATGTGGAGAAAAGGGAACTCTTCTACACTGTAGGTGGGACTGTAAATTAGTACAGCCATTATGGAAAACAGTATGGCAGTTTCTCAAACATCTACAGATAGAACTACCACACGATCCAACAATCCCACTTTTGGGTGGATACCTAAAGGAATAGAAATCATCATATCAAAGGGATACCTGCACTTCCATGTTCATTGCAGCTCCATTTACAGTAGCCAAGATATGCAACCAACCTAAATGTCCATCAAAGGATGACTGGATAAGGAAAATGTGGTATACATACACCATGGAATACTACTCAGCCATAAAAAGGAATGAAATTCTACTATTCTTAGAAACATGGATGAGCTTGGAGATAATTATGTTAAGTGAAATAAGCCAGGCACAGAAAGAGAGAATGAGGCAGGTCCTCACTTATAAATGGTAGCTAAGAAACAAAGAAGAAAGAAAGACCATAATAAAACATTCAGAAGAAAAGAACAGACGTATAGTTACTAGAAGTGGGAAAGGGGGAGGGGGAAGGGTATAAGGAGCTCCTTCCACATTTCATGAACTGGAATTATAGATCAACTTCTCCCTTTCACTTTCATCTTACACTATATGGGCATCCAGGATTTATAAAATAAACATTTGCCAAATGTCCAGTGGGGCAGATTAGCTGTGGTTGTTAACTAGAAACAACCGATACCAGCATCCCTCAAAAATGGCTTGCACTTGTGTTTGGGGAATGCAATTTGCCAAATGGGAAATTTGTGGGTGCTAAATTTAGAAATGAATAGAAAATGTGTAGGCTTCAAAATCCTATATGGCTCCTAAGCCAGACACAACTTCAGGGCTGTGTGGAGCTTTTTTTTTAATCCTTTTTTTTTTTTTTTCTTTTTTATTCCCATGGCAGTCTTAGAAGAAGGAGCAAGAATTCCTTTCAAGCAAGAATGTTTATTGCCTGCATGATGCAGGCTCCCATTTAGTTAGAAAAAACATGTTTTTCAATTAACTTTTCCGTGATAGACAATGATTTAATTTAAAGGGATGACTGTTTCACAAATTGCAATAAAACACATTTTATGTAGTAGAAAATCTTACTTTTTGAGAGAAAGGATGATTAGTTGCCAGCGTTTCTGGAAGTGGAATCTAATTTTTGAGTTCTTGCTCTTCATTCCAAAATATTTTTAGTAGTGTACCTGAAATACAAAAGCCTGAATAATCTCACTTGAAGTGTCTAAGTAAAGATGGAATTCATCCAGTCTAATCCATTTGATTTTTCATTGGTTTGCCTTTGGGTGAATAAATTCTCTTTGCTGATAGCAGTTCACTTTAAAACTGACACCAGATTTTGGCTTGATTAAGAAACAATGCTTCTTTGCTTCCCATCAAATCTTCACACTTAATTCTCTCTCTCTCTCTCTCTCTCTCTCTCACACACACACACACACACACACACACACACACACACACACACACACACACACGCACGCACACACACACACTCTTTCTCTTTTTCTTATATTTGCTGTCTAGGTGCATGAGGATTATCAGGTTTTTTTTCCCTCTTTGACTACCAAGCCAAGTAATTAGTTAGAATGCAAATCTCTTGACTCACACTCAGTTGCGACTGTATACAGATTTCTAGACATATTTATATACACAGTACTTTTGAAATATCTAAAATGAAGGGGAAAAAACTCACAAGGATAACATGTTCACCTGAATATAAATTATTTCATAAAAATTTATAGTAAATCTTCCTCCATATAGCCAAATGGAAACTATCCTGATTTTATAATAAATGGTAACTATGGCAACAGTAACAATAATATCAATCAACTGAAGAATATACCTCATGCTCCCCAAACTGAAGAACATACCTTTCTCTCCCAAACATTTCTCCCTCCATCACCACCACCAAAATCAAGGGGGGATGAAAGGTCTTGTCTAACAACTTAAGCTCTTACAAGCAGCATTTAAAAATGTTTAGCTTAGGGTTTGTACAACTAATCACGAGGTAAGCCACAGAGAGGCTTATTTTTTAATTCTAGCATGGATGTGCAATTTGAGAATGGGAGAAGGGGTGAGGAAAATACACAGTGCTAATAATATTCTAAAAAATAACACAAAATGCCAACTTTAGTGTGAGGCAGATGGTTTTACATATTTGGAAGGCTTTTAGAAAATTATTTTCCAGAAAACGTCTTTTAAATGAATTTATTTTTTAGTTAAAATATATTGATTGTACATATTTATGGGGTACAGAGTTATATTTCAATACACGCATAATTGTATGTGACATACAATTATGTCACGCATAATTGTGACAGTCAAATCAGGGTAGTAGGCATATTCATCATCACAAAAACGCATCATTTATTTGTGATGAGAACATTTGAGTTTAGATGCTATTATGATGCATGTGGGTGGGCAAGTGTAAGTGTGCATATGTTTGTAAGAAATTCTATGGATTATATGCTGGACATGAAGAAAACCAAAATTATGTACTGTTCTCACTTTTCTAAAGAGCAGACTTGGCATGTTCATGCCTGCTCTGGAGCACTCTCCAAGTCTTAAGGTATCTAAGCAACCTCACAAGCCTGGACTATCTTGTGGGTCTAGGAATGCCAAATGCCACCATGGACTGTCTTGGTGACACCCATGGAGCTGTTTTTTAATAACTAAGACTTTCAAGAAAGAAGAATAGATTCTAGAGGGAAACCAGTTCTAATGGCTGCATAAGAGGCTTCCTTAAAATGATGAAGGAGATTTCTAGAATAAAAATTAGAAGATGTTGTGTGTGGTGTCCTCCCAAGAGGTACGTGTCTGAGGATAGATCAGGATAGGAACTGGATAGGATATTCAGTTATATCAAGATAGGATATAGAAACTGTGAAATTCCCCCAGTGAAAATCTAACCCTCTTGATACTTTTCATTCTGATGATGAGAAATCCAAATATAATTACAATTGGTAATCTCTGCTATGTTACTTAGCTATCTCAACCATTCAGCAAATCTTGATATATCTGTGCAGCATCATGTGATATTTTATGGGAGAAAAGATGCCTGTGAAGAGGGAGAGGCAGTCTATGGCAATGATTTTAATCATGAGATTCAGATAATTAATAGAAGTGAAGTAATTGGCTGAACCCACAATGCTGAGAAGCAACAGTCAGGTTGATGGCTCAGGAAAAATGTGAGAACCATCAAATTTCAACTTCATCTTTACCAATACAGAGCAGAAGACAGTGAGTCCGAGAGGACAGAGAAAATTTACATCAGGTTAAATTCATAATTGCAAACAATTATCTAGTGTTTAGTATGTGTTGGGCACTCTGCAACTGTCATTTTATAATCACAAAAAAATTTGTATTAAAAATGAAGAGCTTACAACTCACATGGATGAAATATTTCTTAGTTTACATGCTTAATAGTGACAGGACTGTGAATAGTTATCCTGTCTTTCCTGAATCTATAGTATGACTTGTAAGATATTCTAGCTTTACTTTTTCATTTGCTTTTTAAAAATATTTACATTATGACTACTAAAAAATTATAGGGAGCCTTCAATACACTAATTGGATTGTATCAATTTCAACACATTATATTTAATGATCTTTTTGAGTTTTAATTTATAAAGAAAAACACCATTATAGATAGTTCTGAAGTCTGTTGGTAAATCTCACTGATTCATTCTACTTTTCTGCCTCTCTTTCCAGAAGGAACCTCTGTCCTGAAGTGGGAATCTACCATTTCCATTGATACTTTTATATTTTATATCATATATATGAGTTAAATTATGTATACTATATGTGCACATTATATTCATACATATAATATACACATGTATGTATATATTATTATTTTTATTTTAAATGCATGTTATTATTCTACATCTAAATTTTTAAAAAACCCAACGTTTTATTTTATAATTCTGTCTATGTTGATAAATGTAAGGTAATTCATGATTTTTATACCTGTATAGTAATAACATATATGGATACATTACTATTTACTTAACCTGTTCTTCCACTGATGGATAGATTATTTCGTTTTTGCTATTGCAAACAATGCCATAATAAGTATCCTTATATGTGTTACTTTTGTGTGCTGTGCTAGAGTGTTTTAGGTATATATCTAGAGGGAAGATCATTAGGAAATCATTTTTAAGAAAATATTTATTAATATATAATTTTTTACATTCTAAGATGTTGTTGTGGAGCAATTGAGGGGGAGGCAGAGAGGGGCAAGGGGAGGGAAATTGGGCAGGGGGAGGAGGAAGGACGGGAGTCTTGGTCGAGGCCCACGGCATGCCCCTCATTCTGGGAGGGGAGAACAGGGGAGTTCCAGTGGCAGCTCAGTGGCTGTCTCTAGGCTTGTTGCAGATATTGGGGGGATGTGGCTGAGGCCCACAACCCTCCCCACTCCCTGACTTGGGAGCCCAGGGGGCTTCTGGTCCTTCCAGGTTTTATAGGTTTAAGAAGCGGTGTCAGATCTTTACTGGTTATTATGAGAACTTTGTCTCTGATCAGTGGGTATTTTGTATTTTTCTTTCAGTTCTGTGTTGGATTATTCACTGTTCCCACCACTTAAACTCTGCACTAACTAATTTGTTGTCCTTTGCTTACTTCTAAAATGAGGGAACTTCCTATGGGGACCAGCACTTGAGCCCTATGGTTGAGCTAAATTGCTGCTTTGCTGCTGATTCCCTGGCGAAGGCGTTTTGTGCAGCACAGGTTTTAATTGCTGACCTTATATGTACTTCTGGGTCTTGTGAGGTCCAGTATACCTGGGTTGTGTGGAAACTCTGGTCTGGGCCTAAGTCTTTTCAGCAAAACCTGCACCCCTTGCAGTTCTATTTTCCTGACCAGTCTCCACTGAGTAGTCCTGCGCTGATTGGAGAGCAGATCAGCTGTCCATGCTGTGCCTCGATGTTCCCCTGGTGGCCCATCTCTTCCACCACCTGCACTCCAAACACTTCCCATGGGACAGGCCATGTACTGGTCACTTGTGATGACTCACTGGTCTTTGAGGGGCTCCCTTCCCCAGTTGTCTGTGGCATCTTGCTCTTATGTGGGTCCACAGGAAACTTATTAGTGGTCTTGCTGGACTGGTGTCCACAGAGGCCCTCTTCTCCCCTGCTGCTTCCAAGCAACTTCATAGGAAGGGCACAGCTGTGGCTTTTGCCAGCCCTTGCTCCATGTGCTCACCAGCTCAAGCCTTGAGGCAGCCGAGGCTCAAAATGGTGGGAGTGATCACTTATGTCTCTCATTGTGGCTTCTCCTGCCTTCATGAAGGTCTTTGTAGGTCTCTCCAGCTCTTCCCCTGAGCTCTAGTGGCCCCAGCTTGGCTGTCATTGCTTTTTTATAGTTGTAAATTGGTTGATTTGTGGGAGGGAGTGATGCTAGGGTCTATTCTGCCATTTTAAACAGAAGCCAAAGCAGCCTTGTCTACCTAAACATTCTAGGCCTCTAACCCTTTCACATAAGACTCCTTAATCTTTTGACCCTCAGGACATCAAGGATTCTGGTCAGAGAATATTGTTCACTGACAGCCCCACAGTAGGTGGGGAGTGGCCTCCCTGCCAATCTGGCTGCCTGTGGCCCTGCCCACTAGGAAATATTTTATTTGTTTCAATTAAAATATATTCATAAATATCGTGAGTATTTTTTAGTAGTATTTATTCCTAAGAAGTTTATAGTTTTATTACCCTTTGAAATGTTTCCTTTTTTATCACATACCACATTTATTATCACATTTTCCAATGGATTATTGATTTGAGTAAGTCGATATTGTTTTGCACAAGCTCACTGACCTCTACTGTTTATTTTAAATGTTTTGCCCTGTGGAATCTGTTGGTTTTTAAGCACCTACTTAAATCTACTTCAAATAAGGTTACTTGCATTTCTGTCTTTCCAATTATTATACATGTTATTTATTTATTATCTCATTGTCACGTAATATAGGAAAAGTTTAATAGTAAGGTGGTCACAGTCGGTGACCTTGTCTTTGAAGTAAACTTTTCTAAAGTTTCACTACTACTTGTTTTCTTGTGTGTTTTTAAAAAGATTTCTTTTATCATGTTAAAGAAATTTCCTTCTATTTTAAGTTTACAATGGATTTTTTCAATTGTAAATGAGTGCTAAATAGGATTGAATAATATCTCTACATATCTGATACTCATAATCTTACTCTCATGTTTCTTAAAAGCTTTCTTATTTTCCAAAATCTCTTTTATCTCTTCTCTGTGAGTGAATTGCTCGGAATCTTGTATTTCCTCAAGTCTCTGTTCACCTACGGAATCCATTCAAGAATTCATGGTATTGATCAGTTTTTAATTTCAATAACTATATTTTTGAATTTTATCATCTTACCTTGTTCATTTGTGTCTTATTTCGTTTCATAATGCCTTGTTCATTTTTTTATATTATCATCCTTTCACTTATTTATTTGAAGCTCTTAACTATATCATTTTATAGTCATTTTTATATTTTTCTATTATTTTCATATCATTTAGAGTAAATCTGTCTTGAACTGCTGATTTTTATAAACAGCTTCAATGTTCGTTGTGTGTGTTGGAAATACTGATGTCAGGCTCATCCTGAATAGGAGGACACCTACTCTCTCATTCTGCCTCGCCTGACCTTTTGCCAACCTAATAGTGTTGCTGTTGTTGTTTCCCTACAACTTCACGTGGCACCTAATCCAGAACATTCTCTTCTGTTAGGGACTCCAAGTCCTTTGCTGAGGTGATATTGGACTATAACATATTTCTTTCACACTTGGCTCGGGTCCTTGGCATGAGTTTGTGTCTGTCGTCTCCTGCATCCCCACGCACACATTTCCACATTAGCCCCATAGTGGTCCGGCAGATGCTGTCTTTGGCTTCCTTTATTGAGTTTGTGAGTTCTGAAAAACTAGTTTTGAGCTGTGAACCAGGTGCTGATACCCCACCTCAAATTCAGAACTTTTATTTCCCAAGAGCAGAACTTCCAATGGTCTCTGATTTTGAAACTTGAGCCTCGGAAAGCTGCAGCTTTATTGATTTGTGTCATGAAATGTCTATTGATTTTTAGTGTGACCACGTCTTTCTAATTTTTTTTCTTTTTGCAATTTATTTATCCTTGCTATATCTCTTAAGTTGAATAGGTGAGGGGATGGGTATAAACCAAAATATTAAAAACATTGACTAGAATTATATATGCTTTTAAATATATGTTTAAATAAGGAATAAGGATTGTATATGTTCAAGGTATACAGCATAACAATTTTATATATGTCTGCATTGTGTAATGATTATCACAACTAAATTAATTACCACCCATCACCACCCATTTCCACCCAATGGATGACTGGAGAAGGAAACTGTGGTATATATATACCATGTAATGCTACTCTGCTGTAAAAAAGAATGAAATTCTCCCATTTGGAACAACATGGATGAACCTGGAGAAACTTATGTTGAGTGAAATAAGAAAAGCACAGAGGGATAAATACCACGTGTATTTACTCATATGTGGGAGCTAAGAGAGAAAGAGGGAAGAAAAGAAAGACCACAGTAGTATATTGGGCTTGGAGAGGGAGAGAACATTCCTTGGGCTACAAAGTGGAGTGGGGGAAAAGTGGGTGGAGAAGGAGGTTTGGGATAATTGGGTGGGGGACACTGGGTATAAATGCAATTTTTGGTGATGGGTATGCTGCCAGTATGAATCTGGCCCTCACATCATGGGCATGAGGAGTGACAATCATCTGTGTATGTCATGAATATTCATAACCAATAATCAATCAATCAGTATAAAAGAAACTTATGTTGAGTGAAATAAGCAAAGCACAGAGGGATAAATACCACATGTGCTCATTACTGGGAGCTAAGAGGGAAAGAAGGAAGGAAAGAAAGACCACAGTAGTGTGTGAGACTTGCAGAGGGAGAGAACATACCTAGGGATACAAAGTGGAGTGAGGGAAAGGGGTAGTTGGTGATAATTGGGTGGGGGACACAGAGTACAATCCTAATTTGTGGTAATGAGCATGCTGCTAGTATGGATCTGGCCTTCACATGTAGGGCGTGAGCAAGGATAATCAGCTTTATATCTCATGGGTATTCAGAACCAATAATAATAATAATAATAGTAATAGTAATAATAATAATAATAATAATGATAATAATAATAATAATTTTAAAAAGGTCCTCTCCAAGACACATTACAATCATACTTGGAAAACTCAACCGAAAAGAAAGAAATCCTAAAAACAGCAAGAGAAAAGCATCAAGTCACCTTTAAGGGAGTCCCCATCAGACTAACAGTAGACTTCTCAGCAGAAACTCTACAAACCAGAAGGGAATGGGATGATATATTCAAAATACTGAAAGAAAAATAACTGCCAGCCAAGAATACTATACCCAGCAAGGCTATCCTTCAGAAATGAAGGAGAAATAGTGTATTTCCTAGACAAACAAAAACTACAGGAGTTTACCACACAATCAGCCTTTCAAGAAATCCTCAAGTGAGTTGCGCATCTGGAATTCAATAAACAATAATTGCAACCATAAATACACAAAAAAGAACAAAACCCACTGGTAGAACAAAAATGCAAATGAAAAAGATAAAGAAACTGTATTTTACCACCTCCAAAACCCAACAAACACTGGAGACAAATTATAAAAGGCAAAGAAAGAAACAAAAGATATTTAAAATATCCAAATGAAAATCAATAAAATGCCAGGAGTAAGACAGTACCTTTCAGTAAAAACCCTAAATATAAATGAATTAAATTCCCCACTAAAAAGACAGAGACTGGATGATTGGATCAAAAAGCTAGACCCAACTATATGCTGTCTTCAAGAGATTCGCCTCACCTGTAAATGCACACACAGATAAAGAATGAAGGGATGGAAACAGACCTACTACACAAGTGGAAATCAAAAACAAGCAAGAGTAGTTATTCTTCTATCGGATAAAATAGATTTTAAATCAAATACTATAAACAAAGACAAAGAAGACACTATATAATAATAAAGGGATCTATCCAGCAAGAAGACATAACAATCATAAATATGTATGTACCCAATATCAGAATACTCAGATATATAAAGTGAACACTATTAGACCTAAGGAAAGAGATAGACCCAAATATGATAATAGTTGGGGACTTGAATGTCCCTCTCTCAACATTGGTCAGAACATCTAGGCAACAAATCAGTGAAGAAATGCAGGATTTAAACCACACTTTAGACTAATTGAACTTGGCAGATATCTACAAACACTTCATCCAACAACCACAGAATATACATTCTTCTCATCAGCAAATGGAAAATCCTCCAGGGTAAACCCCATGTTAGGTCACAAATCAAGTCTCAACAAATTAAAAAAATTAAAATCATTTCAAGTATCTTTTCAGACAGCAAGAGTTTAAAACTAGAAATCAATAAGAGTCAAACTCTGGAAACTCTAAAAACACATTGAAATTAAACAACATGCTCCTAAACTAGGATCTGAGAACAAATTAAGCAGGAAATCTAAAAATTTCTTGAAACAAATGAAAATAAAGACACATCATGCCAAAACCTGTGAGATACTGTAAAAGCAGTACTGAGGGAAGTTTATTGCAATAAATGCTTACATCAAAAGAATAGGAAGATTTCAATTAAACGACCTACACTACACCTCAAAGAACTAGGAAACAAGAATAATCCAATCCCAACATTAGTAGATGGAAAGAAATAATTAAGATCAGATCAGAACTAAATGATATTATAGAGATGCCCCAAAATGATACAAGATATCAATGAAACAAAAAGTTGGTTTTTCAAAAACATAAACAAAATAGACAAAACATTAGCTAGGCTAACTAAAAAAAGAGAGAGAATACTCAAATAACAAAAATCAGAAATGTAAAAGAAGATATTATACCGGTACCACAGAAATACAAAGAATCATAGAGACTATTATGAACAACTCTACACAACATATTTGAAAACTTGGAGGAAATGGATAAATTTCTGGACACATACAAACTACCCAGACAGAACCAAGAAGAGAGAGAAAATCTGAACAGACCAATAACAAGCAAGGAGATTTAAGGAGTAATCGACATTCTCCCAAATAGAAAGCTCAGGTCTGGATGACTTTACTGCTAAATTCTACCAAACCATTAAAGAATAATTAATAACAATACTCTTAAAATTATTCCAAAAAATTGACACAGAGGACATTCTTCCAAACTCATTCTATGAGGGCAGCATTTCCCTGATACCCAAACAAGACAAAGAGACAACAAAAAAAGAAAACTAAAGGGCAATATCTTTGATGAACAAAGACACAAAAATCCTCAATAAAATATTAGCAAATAGAGTACAGCAACACATCATAAAAATTATACACTACCATCAAGTGGGATTTATCCTACAGATGCAAGAATGGTTCAACATATGTAAGTAAATAAATGTGATACACCACATCAACAAAATCAAGGACAAAAACCACATGATAATCTCAAAAAATATAGAAAAGCCATCGACAAAATACAACATCCCTCCATGATAAAAACTCTCAGCAAATTAGGTATAGAAGGAAAGTATCTCAACACAGTAAAAGCCACATATGACAAACCCACCAACAATGTCATCTTGAATGGGGAAAAGTTGAAAGCTTTTCCCTTAAGAACAGGGACAAGACAAGGATGCCCACTCTCACCACTCCTATTCAACATAGTACTGGAAGTACTAGCCAGAGCAATCAGGCAAGAGAAAGAAATAAGGGCATCTAGATTGGGAAAGATGAAGTTAAATTGCCCCTGTTTGCAGATGATATGATCCTATATATAGAAAAGCCTAAAGACTACAAAAAAATCCTCTTAGAGTTGATAAACCATTTCAGTAAAGTTGCAGGATAAGAAATCAGCACACATAAATCAGTAACATTTTTATACTCCAACAATGAACTAGCAGAAAAGGAAATCAAGAAAGCTAGCCTATTTACAATAGTCACCAAAAAGTAAAAAAACTGCTTAGGAGTAAATTTAACCAAGGAGGTGAAAGATTTCTCCTATGAGAACTACAAATCACTGTTGAAAGAAATTAAAGAGAACACAAAAAGATGGAAAGACATTCCATGCTCCTAGATTAGAAGAAATAGCATTGTGAAAATGTTAATATTGCCCTACAATCTACAGATTCAATACAATCCCCATCAAAATACTAATGACATTCTTCACAGAAATGGAAAAAAAAAAATGAAGCTGGAGGCATAACACTTCCTGACTTCAAATTATACTACAAAGCTATTGTAACCAAACCAGCATGGTTCCACCATAAAAACAGACCCAGACCAATGGAATAGAATAAAGAACATAGTAATCACACCACATAATTATAGCCAACTGATCTTTGACAAAGTCTCCAAGAATGTACATTGGGGAAAAAACTGCCTCTTCAATAATTGGTGCTGGGAAAACTGGACATCCATATGTAGAAGAATAAAACTAGACCTGTACCTCTCACCATATACCAAAATCAACTCAAAATAATGACTTATAGATCAGATGTAAAACTATAAAACTCCTAAAAAAAACATTGGTGAAACACTTCAGGAAATATGACTGGACAAAAACTTTATGAATATGATCCCCCAAAGCTCAGGCAACAAAAGGAAAAATAAACAAATGGGGTTATATCAAACTAAAAAGCTTCTACACAGCAAAAGAAACAACAGAGTGAAAAGAACCTACAGAGTAAGAGGAAATATTTGCAAACTATGCATCCAACAAAGGATTAATACCCAGAATATACAAGGAACTCAAACAGGTTAACAGTAAAAAAACAAATAACCCAATTAAAAAATGGGCAAAGGAGCTGAATAGGTATTTCTCAAAGGAAGATATACAAATGGCCAACAGACACATGAAAAAATGCTCAACATCACTCATCATCTGGGAAATACAAATCAAAACCACATTGAGATATCATCTCACCCCAGTTAGACTGGTTATTATCAAAAAGACAGAGAATAACAAATTCTGGCAAGGATTCAGAGGAAGGCGAGCCCTTCTACACTTTTGGTGGGACTGTAAATTGGTGCAGCAATTATGGAAAACAATATGGAGTTTCCTCCATAACTACAGACAGAACTACCATTCTATTCAGCCATTCCACTGCTGGATATATACCCAAATGAGTGGAGAGCATCATGTTGAAGGAATACCTGTACTGCCATGTTTATTGCAGCTCTTTTTTCAATAGCCAAGATTTGGAACCAACCTAAATGTCCATTGACAGATAACTGGGTAAGGAAAATATGGTATATGTACACCACAGAATACTATTCAGCCATAAAAAAGAATGAAATACTTCCATTTGCAGCAAAATGGATGAACTTAGAGAAAATTATCTTAAGTGAAATAAGTCAAGCATAGAAAGAGAAAGACCACATGCCTCACCCACAAATGGGAGCTAAAAAATAACCAAATAAAAAAGAAAGGAAGATAGAAAGATACAGTAATCACAATAACAGTTTGAACATTCAAAAGGATAGAATAGAACTGAGGTTACCAGAGGTGGAAAAGGGGGAGGGGTAGAGGGGTGTTACAGAGGAATTGGTAAAGGGCCATTAAAAATGATTGCATTATACAATGTTGAATATACTAATTATCCTGATTTGCGTCTCACATATTGCACACAGGTTTTGATATTGAATTCTGTACCCCACAGATATATACAATCAACTACGTTTTAATAGAGAAAATAATACTTTCCTCATAGGAATGTTGTAAGAATAAAACACATACAGACATATAAAACTATTACAGCTATACCTAGCATATAAAAATCATTTAATAACTGGTCATTGGCAATCATGCCTATATATTGTTTGTCTGTCTGGGTATAGTTTAGAAGAGAAGTTGAGTATATGGGGAATACCAAGAGCAGGGAATGAAAGAATCATGTGTGGGAAATAAAAAGATAGTGAAGAGACACACAGAAAAAGTAGGAGATAAAGAGAAGAAAAAATATGAATTGTCATTGAAGAACTTATTTTCTTATCTTATAGGGAAATGATCCATGGGGGCTGGGCAGAGAGTGCATGCTTGCTTTCCACATAGATTGATTTGCTAATTAGTTTGTTAGCCATCTTTCACAGTTTTCTTTTCCCCAAATCTATACTCTGAATTGAATAATCTCAAGAGAGAAGTTATGCTCTGGGTTATAGCTTCAGAAGATGGAATATCATATTAGCTGGACCTGAAATTCAGACACATACCCATGTGCACATTTGCACATGATCACTCACACACACATACACACAAGCACACAAAAACACACATACACACTGGTCAATATATGCCAATATATGTTTAAATATAATCCTTATAGTCTAATCTACTTAAAAAGACCATTGAGGCATCACTAAGTAATGAAAACCAAGAGAACATTTTACATTTTTGTGAGAATACAAAGCTGGGTGTTAAAAAAAAAAAAAAAAAACGTGATAATTTTGCTTTCTACAAATTCACAAACTCAGATTCTCACTTAGCCAACCACCTGGAATATCAACACCACCATCACAGAATGGATAATCCAGCTGTGAACTGACTGCCAATACAGCACTTGCAAAGGTTTTCGTAAGACACCTGATGTTGATGTTCAGACACATGAACAAACGGCTCTACTAATATTTCAATGGACTCCAAGTTCTATCCTATACTATAAGATGATTGGAACTGAAATTGAACTACAAAGGCCCCTTAAACTTAATCCCCAGCAAAAATATCTCTACTGATTTATCACTTAGCATTGCCCTTTCTGCCTATACATGAATTTCTACAAGGATTATTTCTTTGATCCAGATGTTGCATAGTACGAGGAAGTCATTATTCCCTCTGTCACATATACAAGAAATCTTAAGGTGCATTCTAGTTTGTGTTTGGTTCCAGGAAAAATGTATCTCTGAAGATAAATGTCTTACCTTTCCTCTGGTAACAAGAATAATATTTAAATGCTTTCTTTTTTTCCTTCTGCTCTCAGTAACTAGCTTAAACATTGTTCACATAAAGGCAATCGCAGAGACATAGTAACTTCTTTTTAAATATTTTTTTCTAAATTGTCTTTCTGTATCACAGTCTTTTATTTTACATAAGTTTTACATGGATACTTTGTTTTAGATGTTGGTGGCAGATAAATTCTATGGAGAGTAAAAGATTTTAAAACTTTGTTGTAATTTGTGGTATATTAAAGTCAAACCAGAAAGAGGGAAATCTCTCATTTATGATAGATAGATAGTAATTGAAATTCATAATATTCCATTTGCTTTAATTGAATGTGCTGATGATAAGTTCTATACAAAAATATTCTCTTTAAAACCTCATGGCATTTTTCTTCAGTTTTAAAATGGATATATGATATATCACTTTAAATCCATGCTTTTCTGTTCTTATATTTAAGAACAAACAATTTTGAGTGCCTAGATGGATATTAATTCAGTAATAACCTTAGCTAGGAAAATATGACCTCCTGTTTGCTGGCACATTTTCATGTATTATGCATGAAAGTTTGACACTGAAAGCTGAAAATAAACTCCTCAAACTTTGCACACTACCAAACTAAAACATCACTCATAGGTTATCAGTGATGAGTTTAGTAATCTACCACAGCATAATAAATTACCCCCAAATAACAAATATTTATTACCTAATAGTTTCTGTGACTCAAGAATTTGGGAGTGCCTTTTGACTGGAAGTTCTCTTATAAAGTTGCTAACAGAATGTCAGCCACTGTTGCAATGAGCTGAAGGCTTGATTAGGGCTGCAAGATCCATTTCCATGATCACTCATGTTGCTGTTGGTAGTAGGTCACAATTCCTTGCTGGTTATTGGCCAGAGGCCTCATATCTACTACATGAGCTGTTCCATAGGGTGATTTGAGTGTTCTTACTATATATATAACAGCTAACTTCCCCCAGAGTGAGTGCTCCAAAAGAGAACCTGACTACACAATGTCTTTTTTAAAAATTCTTTTAAAATTGACAGATAAAATTGTATGTATTTATTGTGAACAATGTGATGTTTTCCAATATATATACATTGTCTTTGGTGACCTAGTTTACATTCCAGCACTTCTTCCACATGCTATTAGTTAGAAATGAATCATTAAATCCAGCTTATACTCAAAGGTGGGGGTGGTTGGGGAAAGGGTGGGAGCCTTTACCTTTTGAAAGGAGCAATATCAAAGAATTTGTGGACATATTTTTAAGCCACCACAATCTGCTGTTTGGCCACAATTTATTTACATTTATCTCACATAAACAATATCCTTGTCCCCTTCTGAAGATTGTCCAAGAGTCCTATCCTTTTACAGCATCATCTCAAAGTCCAAATCACATCCAGGTGCAGATGATATTCCTCAGATACAGCTTCTCTTTTACCACTCCTAGAATGAAGTTCTAGAACCATGAAATAAATAGACAAAATACCTCCCCTATTTTCCAGTGTACCATGCTGCAATTAACATAGGATAACCATTGTAGACATTTCCGTTCTAAAAGTGGGAATAAGGAAGTGACAAAGGAGTCACTGTTACATACCAAATTTGGAATCTAGTTGCACACATGTAATGACCCTGATTAAAATTCAGGGTATGGATAATAGTTTTCTATGGCTCTTTGCTCTACCTTCTGAACTTCTAATTCTACCCTTTCAGTTATGTGTCATTTATCATAAAATGTAGTCCAAGTTCATAGCTGAGTGTTCTGCTTCCTGCTTATCGAAATTTAGGAGTCCAAAGGTCCCTTTTTATTCTCTATTTCCTCAGTCCCTTTTAGTCCATGCTGGTGGCATTTCTGGAAATATAATTATTTTAAAAACTTTCTGGGTCTTCTGTGAGTCTTACTGGGGTTCATTACATTAAACAAAAGCTGTACTCCCAAAAGTCTTCAAAATAAACCATTCTCCAATTTGACCTTCTGTTAAGATGACTGAGAGACAGTATCTTTAATCTTCTTAGAAGCCTTATTTTCTCATTGAGAGACTCTATGAAACATATCTTCAAAGTCTATAAATTCTCTAGTCTGATTGGATGGTACTCTGCAGTGGCACCTTTGATCTTTCTGAAGTGTTAAAAAAGCATTTTTCACACTTTTGGTTTTATCCCTAGAAAATGTTTTCTTTGCAGCCTGGATAACTTATTTGCTTTGAAGACTTTGTTTGTTTTCATTGTCTGAAACATCTGTGGATATTCAAAGCCCTCAAGTTCCAGCTCCTTTATGTTTAACAGTCTTTTCTTTAGTTTATCTTTCTCTTCTTGTACTTTACTATAAGAAGCAAGAAGAAAAGATGTGGCACCTTCAGCATTCACCCTGGAAATTTCCTTAGCTAGGTTATCCAGTTTATTAGGCACATTTTTGACTTTCTATACTAGTGCGGGTGACACTGTTACTAAACATTCTGCTACTATACAAAAATGCTTTTTCTTCAGTTTCCAATAGCATTTTCCTCATAGGCCATCAGGCTTCTATTAGCAGTTTCTTCAGGGCTTTTCAGATTTCACTTAGACTCTCTTCAAAGTTCTTCCATGTTCCATCAACTGTCCAATTATAAAGTCACTCCCACATGTTAGGTTTTTGTCATCATGGAAGTACCATAGCTCCAAGTACCAAAATCGTTACTAGTTATCTAATGCTATATAACAAATTATTCAAAAAGGTAGGTGCTATTCATCAAGGCAATGGTAATAGTACAGCAAGTCTGGTCTAGTCTTTGCCCCCCACCCCCACCCCCCAGTGTATCCAGGAAGCTGCACATGAAATGAAAGATTATTCTGGAGCTCTAAGATTTAATGTTGTTTTCCCTGCTGGGTTTTGGACTTACTTGGGACCAGTTACCACTCTTTTCTTATGTATTTCTCCCCTTTGGAATGAAAATGTCTGTCCTTTGCCTGGTCCACCATTGTATTGTGCAAGTGAATAAAATATTCTGATTTCACAGACTCACAGCTGGAAGAATTTGCCTCAGGGTAAATCATGCCTTGAGTTTCACCTGTATTGGATTTAGATGAGACTCTGGACTTCGGGCTTTTGAGCTGATGCTGGAACAAGTTAAGACTTTTGTGACTGTTGAGAAGAAATGGATATATTTTGTGTGTGAGAAAGACATTAGTTTGGGGAGGCAAGGGCAGAATGTTGTGGTTTGAATATTTCCCAAAAATTCATGTTGAAATTTAGTTGCCATTATAATGGTAGTAAGCGGTGGGACTTTTAAGAGGTGATTGGATAATGGATTAATGCCTGATTAGATAATTAGTTAGATAATGGGTAATTATCTCGGGAGTAGGTTCCTGATAGAAAGAATGAATTTGGCCCAATTTCCTCTCTCTGTCTCATATGCTCCCTTCCATCATATACTTCCTGCCATGGGGTGATCCTCCCCAAGTGCTGGTGCTGTGCTCCTTGACATCCCAGCCTCCACAACCAGGAGCCATAAACTTTTGTCTATTATAAACTACCCAGTCTCAGGTACTCTGTTATAGCAACAGAGAACTAAGACAGCTACTGAAGTAAATTTGGCTTAATAACCATAAGACACTAATTTAATGTACAAAATGTTAAACTTGTGGACTTATTCCTATAAGGTAAATTTTCTTTAGCTAGCACTATCCATGATATCTCATTGGATATTTGTAGATTTTTGGTGACTAGCCATTGGTTTTCTTTCAATCCACAGTCAATATAAGTAACACATCTAAAAAAAATTAGCAAAAGGGAAAATTAAACACCATCTCACTGAGCTACTAAGTTATTCAAGGAGCAGGGTCATGTCTTCTTTAGTGATAACAATGACAAGGTCTTAGCACAAAAAAAAATATAATGGCAGAGATTGACACTTGAATATCTACAGAAGTTGTTCATATGGGAGAACTATGTGCTTCCAGTGGATGTCAAACAAGGGAATAGAATTAACTCATCACTTTATCTCTGTTAGTCTCCATTCGAAAGCATTAATATAAATACCAATATGATTCTTGGCACTTTGCTGTACTTTATAGCAGATGTTCTTTGCTCTTTCACAGACGAAGAAACTGAGGCCTAAAGAGGTTAAGAAATTTTGCCGAGTAAATTAATCAAATTTGTCAAGTTTAACAATGATAAGTGTCTTTAACGCTTAGAAAATATTGGAAGTTGAGCAATTACTCAACAAATCTCATTTGTTATAAGGTCTCCAGACCACAATCTTTTTCTCTTGCTCATTGTAAATCATTTTAAATTTCATTTCATGAATAATTATTAAGCATTAAATGCACTCAAACTGCACAGTCTACATCCAACTACCTTCATAATGTTGATTTATAAATGTCTTTTATTTTTTCTAAGATTTTCAAAATAAGACATGAAGCAACTACATTTGTTTTCCAATCATGTGAAATATCAGTACTTATTAAACTAGTAAAATGCACAACTTGGCTTAAAACTCAGATTTGTTTAACCCCAAAGCTCTTGTCTTTCTGCTACACCAATTCTGATGTGGTCCAGATTACTACTTCTTAAAGCAAATATTCTCACTCGAGCACTGATGCTTTACAAAGAAAGGTTTTCTTTCCCTGGCCACTATCATTTGCAAATTAATTTAACTTGAGTTGAATAAGTGGACATTAAGATAGGGCACCAGCTCTCCTTTCAACTTGCATTAATATATTTTTCTTATTATTTATTAGAAGCTCTATATGTCTGTTTACTACCTTTTGCCCACACAGTGTTCTAGGATTGGTAAAGTTTGTTACCTATTGAATAAAGTAATTTATTAATCTAGTTACTTGCCCGCCCAACCAGCCTACTAATCTATCATCATACTGAGCAGGATTAAAAACAAAGCAAAGCTTAAGAATGAGGTGGGGGGGAAAGCAGACACTACAAGAATGTCTGAACAGGGAAGGAACTCCACAAAAAAATGTTTCCTGTGAGTTTACATCTTTAAGAGGATTACCTCTGGAGGGGATTGGTGCCTTTTTCCAAAGTAAGCAGTTGTGGGGCAGTTTGGGCTCACCTTTTAGCCTCTGGTTTCATTAAGAGCTCAGCACCCTGGGTGGAGACATGGCTTGGCTGGTTGGCACCAGAATAAGAAAAGCTTTATTATACTTCAGGAAAGCAGTAGCCAGGTACAACCTTGACCATACAGCTTGGACACTGAGAATCCTGAAAAAGCTTTCCAGTAGTTGCTGCTCTTTAAAATCAACCTTATTAAGATAAAATTTGCATACAATAATATGTACTCATTTTAAGGCTGTAGTTTAATGAGTTTTGGCAAATATATGCATACCTGGTACAAACACTATCACAACCAAGGTATGTCATATTACCATTATCTCAAAAAGTTTCTTCATGTCGCTTTATAGTCAATCCATCTCCACCCCAAATCCAAACCAATCACTAATGTGCTTTTCATCACAATAGATTAGTTTTCCTTTTTCTACAACTACATGTGAATGAAAGCATCCATTATATACTTCTCGTGTCTGGCTATTTTACTCGGCAAAATGTTTTGAGATTCATCCAAATGGTTTCATGTATTAATATTCCATTTATTTTTACTGCTGAGTAGTATTACCTTATTTATGTGCCACAATTTGTTCTACTGTTCACCTGTCTTTGGACATTTGGTTGTTTCTGGTTTTGGGCTGTTATGAATCAAGCTGCTGGGTACATTTGCGTATAAATCTTTGAGGAGACGTATGTCTTCATTTTTCTTTGCTAGAAATCTAGAATCCAGGAATATAACTGCTGGATCATATGGTAAGTAATTGCCAAACTGTTTTCCAAAGCAGTTGTATAACTTTACATCCCCACTACAAATGTGTAAGAGCATAGCTGCATATATTGAGATGATCATATGTTTTTCCCCCCCTATATTCTGTCCATATGGTAAATTATATGGATTGGGTTTTTTTTTTTAATGTAAAACCAACTTTGCAGTTTGGGGATAAACCTCACTTGTCTGTCTTATTTTGATAGCATAAAATGATAAAATGACTTGGGAATTTTCCACTTCTCTATTTTCTAAAAGAATTTTTCAAAGATTTGTATTATGTCTACCTCAGCAGGTCCATAGGCATCACTAATTATGCATTTATGCCTGAAATATATCTTGTTATGAACCCAATCTCTTCTGATACTGGACAATATAATCTTTCCAATCCTTTCTGAGTTATATTTGTATCTTAAAAAAATTTGTCCATTTCATTTAAATTGTCAAATCTATTGGCACAAAGATGTTCATAATAATCTCTTAGTATCCTTTTAATGTTTGAGGATTATAGTGATATCCTTGTGTAATTCTTAGTAAATTGAGCTTCTCTATTTTCCTTAATCAGCCTCCCTAGAAGTATATCAATTTTATATCTCTTTCTTAAAAAAGTTTTTATTTTGTTAATTTTTCTCTATTCTTTTTCTACATTATATTTTAACAATGACAAGGTCTTAGCACAAAAGAATATAATGGCAGAGACTGACACTTGAACGCCTACAGAAGTTGTTCAGATGGGAGAATTGTGTTCCCAGTGGATGTCAAACAAGGGAATAGAATTAACTCATCACTTTATCAACTTTATTTATTTATTTATTTAAAAACTTCTTTATTTTTTCTTCTACTTGCTTTCAGTTTAACTCGTTCTTTATCTAACTGCTTATAGAGGAAGCTCAGATCATTTTTTTTTCTTTTTACCTTTCTCCTCTTTGCTAGATTGTTTTTATTTTTATTCAGCTCCAAATCCTATTTTTTTTCTAAATTTTAAAGTTTGAAGTTTTTTTCAAATTTTTATTTGTTATTGATAAAAATTTAATTAAATTTGGTCAGAGAACATACCGTATGTTATTTTAATATTTTTAATTCATTGCCTTTTTCTTTCTTTTCTTTTCTTTCCACTTCTTATTTGTCTGTGACTGTCAAGACATAGAACGGAATGTCTAGACCTGTTTTCAAGTTTTGTATTTTAAGGCATGTCACTAATGCAATGTACCCTCTGTACACATTCCAATAGTATTAGTTTTAATCAATAAAGTATAATATAATAGGCTATTATTATTATTATTTAATTAAGCCTTCTGGTAGAAGAGGAAAATAAATAAATGACAACCAGGGTATACTCACTTTCCATATTTAAGCATCAGATTCTCAACTGTTACATGGGCATAGCTTAAAAATACCTGCCCTGAAGACCTCTCATACTTGTTCCAATGATTAAATAAGCATACATACCAAAGTATTTTATAATTGAAAACTTTATCAGATTATGTGGTTATATCACATATTTTAAAATATTTACCTTTTAGAAGATAGCATATTGTATAGATCGTTTATGGTGTGGGCTAAGTGAATTATATTACTTGTAACATATTATTTACATATTATGCAACTTATCTTAATAGTCTGTACTCAGCCATCATTTTCTTTTCTATGTTGTTTCACTTTCTCAGTTAAAAATCCTAAAAGAATCATGTAGATTCAGAGAGAAAAAATAAAAATAAATTTTTTTTTTTAAAGTTCGATTAGATGTAAGTTGTGTTAGATGTGTTTTGTCACCAATTATGCCTTATAGAATGTATTTATAGAAGCAAATGAGAGTGTTGATGAAACAAAAATGAAAGGCAGTTGACGGTTGTTGAGGTTGGGTAATGGGATTTTACAGGGGTTCATTAAAGTATTTTCTTGACTGTTGACTGTTTATGAAAACTTTTATAGTAAAGGTGATAAAAGCCGATGAGATATTTATACTTATCAGTTTTGCCACATTTTAATTATTGTTGACCTGAGTAGCTATCTCCACTTAAAAATGTTCCACGATCTAATATCTTAAAGCCATGTTTTATTTCCATACTAAATAATAAAAGCCTTCTATTATGCGATTTCTACATTATCTATCTTCCTTCCTTATAGCTTCCATAGCTTCTTCCATAAATATGTAAAGCTCAGGCTAAGGCTTTAATTTATTTAAGGGATCTTTTACCACAAGAAAGATGTGCTGAAATAGATAACTGTATTTTGGCCAAATAAAAATGTTTAGCTTTTCTATTACTTTGTTCACACTCCATTATTGAATATTTCTAAATATTCTGAGAACAAACATTTAAAGTCTCTGTTTTTATTCTCTGGCTTGTCTCTTTGGCATACAAGAATGGTGTCTAACCTTGGGTTACCAAAGGCCTCGTGACTAATCCTGTGAAGGCCCGTGTACAAAATAGGCACAAAAGACTCAGGTAAGACAGTTTATGATACTGACAATGGTGCACTCCAGGGCAGGCTGTTAGGGTAGTGAGCCCTTTAACAAGCTGTTTTCAAGAGGGAGAAGCCATGACTGCTGTAGAAGTAGGCTGGAACGTGAAAAAAGTTTTCCAAACCGAAAGTGATCTGGGCTTCTCATTTAAAACAGAAAATGAAATGTGTTTTGACCTCAAGAATTAGTCAATGAACCAAAGTAAAAGTACCTCAAAAGCCAATACACAACTGGCCAAGTATAAGTGGTAGGTTAATATTAATTTTTAGACACTAAAAAAAAAAAAAAAAAAAAAAAATTCCTGATTCTTAATGAGTTCACTCTGCTTTTTCTTAGAGTTAACACATGACTGTTTCATTCCAGCTTCTGGGTGGTTTTAAACCCAAACACTATAATGGGGAGATAGCCATGTTTATTTTAGGTGTGCTTTCTTATAAACAGAATAAAAGTGCCTGCTTAGAAGGCAGCACGCACCATAGTTTAGTCTGTGAACATTAGGGTCAAACTAAGTTAAAATCTATGATTCTTCTATTACTAGTTGCGCAGGTATGGGTGAGTTACTTAAACTACCACTTTTTAGCTATAAAATAGGGATAAATATAACTGCCCTGATGTGAATATTGGTAGGATTAAGTGAACTAATCCAGGAAAACTATTTAATTTTGTTTCTGGTTTATAGTGACAATAGTGTTAGCCGTTTTATTCATTACTACAAATATGTGGCATCTAAATCCTGAGAGGAAATGTAGCACAGAGGTCAAGAGCACAGCTCTGGAGCTAGATCCTGAGTCCAAATCTCAGCTCACCTAAGTTTTGCTATTTTTCCCCAATTCATATGATAGACCTATTAACAGTAACTATGTCACAAGGTTCGTCTGAAATTTAAATGTCTAAGTATTTCTGAAGCATTCCAGATAGTGTCTGGCACATAGGAACCACCACATAAATATTTGTTTAATAAAATTAGTTGGCTACATATAGACTTGTTCACATTTTATTGACATCACAGCAATTTTATTCATAATAGCCCCAAACTAGAAACAACCCTATATTTTTCAGCTTTATGAGGCATAACTGATAAATAAAATTGCATAAATTTAATGTGTACAATGTGATGATTTGACACACAAATATATTATGAAATGATTACTACAATCAAGTTGGTTACCATATCTAAATGACCCAAATTTTAATCAGCAATAGAATGGGTAAAAAAAATGTGGCTAAAATTGTAGAAAGTAATGCTACTCAGCAATTAAAAAGAACAGATTACTGATACATAAAACAAGCTGTATAAAACTGAGCAAAAGAAATACAACCGAAAATGATGCATACTATATTGTCCCATTTCTGTAGAGTTCAAAAACAAGCAAAACTAATTTCAGTTACTAGAAGTTAGAGCAATGTTTTCCTTCTGGAGGAGTACTGATGGGGAGTGAGTCATCAAGGAGTATGTTCAGTATGTTTAAATTAACCTAGGTGCTGGTTATAAGGAAATTCTCACGCAAATTTTCATAAAGGTATTCATTTAAGATTTATATACTTTATATATTATACTTTAATTTAAGAAGATAATATACTTTATTATACATCTATTTTACTCCAATATATTTTCATCTGTCCATCCACCCAAGCATGATTGGATACATTTATCCAGTTATTCATAATAGTTGAGAGCACAGATCTGGGATTCACATGGATAGGTTCATGTATCCACCACCACAGCCAGGACCAACAGACTGACTTGGGTTCAAATGCAGATTCTGCTACTGTGTATCCTTACTTTCCTGAGTTTTCATTTTCTCATCTCTTAGATGTTACTATTGCTCACTTTCAGGGGTATTCTGAGGATAAAATGAGGTGTAAGTAACGTACTTAATGCAATACCCAGTACATAAGAAGTGCTTGATAAATAGTAGAATTATATTTTTATAAATGTCATGCTTCTATACAAGAATATGTACAAGGTATACTACTAGGAACTGTAGAGATGAACAAGCTGAATAAGAAAAAGTTACTTCTTTTAAAGAGAAGACTTTAAATGACACAAAAACTGCTAAGAAAGGAAACACAAAATACACCCACCCGAGACCTATAGTCCTAACACAGACAATAGTAAAGAGATTGCAGGACGGAGGGTCAAAAATGGAATGTCTGGATCTGTTTTTAAGCTTTGTATTTTAAGGAATGTCACCAATGCAATGTACTCTCTGTACACATTCCAACAGTATTAGTTTTGAACTTTTAAAAAAGATACAGGAATGCATATACTGTGTTTAAGTATCAAATGAGACAATTCACATCGCAGTACTTTAATCAGTAAAATATAATATAATAAGCTATTTTTATTATTATTTTAATTAAGCCTATTGGTAGAAGAGGAAAATAAATAAATGACAACCAGGGTATACTTACTTCCTAGTGCTCATAAAACTCTTTTACTCTCCGAACTCCCACAAGACCTCACTCTAACCATTGAAGTTACCATAAATCCTTGATATTAAAATTGTATGTTCTTACAGCTATTGTGCAATATTTTGTTTTTAAAAAGTTTTTTAGTTGGTAAATAAAATTTGTACATATTTATGGTGTAGAACACAATGTTTTGATATATGTATACATTGTGGAGTGGCTAAAAGAAGCGTATTCCAATATTTTTAATAATTATGTTTAATCTTGTTCTGCCACATAGTCATTCAACTAATATTAACATAAGAATAATTTCACAGCTGTGAGAACTTTTATTCAAAAATTTTATATAAGTAATTTTAGATGCATATGCAATTGTAAGAATAATACAGAGAGATCCTGTGTACACTTTACATATTTCCCTTATGATACCTTTATGCAAAATTTTAGTACAATATTTACTGACATTAATAAAATCTGCTACTCTTACTCAGATTTCCTTCTTTTAAAAAAATTTCCCATTTTACTTGTTCTCATTAATGTGTGTGTCTTTAGTTCTATATAACTTTATCACATGTATAGTTTCATGTATCCACCACCACAGCCAGGACAGAACAATTCTATAACTACAAGGATTCTTCATGTCGCCTTTTTATGTCAGAACCCATCTTCTCCTGTTTGTCCACCTCTGACCCAATAGAAACCAGTAATCTGTTTTCCATTTCTAAAATTTTGTCCTTTAAAAGATATTACATAAATGGAATTATACAGTATGCAATGTTTTGGAACTGTTTTTTTCTTTTTCATTTAGCATAATTCTCTGGAGATTCATTCAATAGCATATAAATAATTTGTTTCTTTTCACTGCAGAGTAGTTATTCCATGGCATGTATGTTCCACAGTTTGTTTATACATTCACTTTCTGAAGAACATCTGGATTATTTCTAGTGTTTGGCTATTATGAACAAATAGCTATGAATATTTATATACACATTTTTAAGTGAGCATAAGTTTTCATTGATCTGTTCCATTGATCTATGTATATGTCTGCTTCTCTAGCAGTACCACACTGTCATGATTACTGTAGCTTAGGTAAGTTTTAATAATGGGTAGAATGATTCCTCCCACTTTATTCATCTTTGTTAAGGTTGTTTAAACTATTCTATATGAGTATATACTTTCCATATAATTATGGAGTTTATTTATGTCTGCAATACATCTGGCTGTTATTTTGATAGGAATTGCATTAAACCTAAAGATAAATTTGAAGAAAAAAATGACATCTTTGCTGTGTTGTCTTTCAATCCATTAACACCTTATTTCTCTCCATTTATTTAGGTCATCTTTTATTTCTTTTATCAGCATTTTAAAATTTATAAAGATGCTGTACATGTGTTGTAAATGTGTACCCAAGAATTTTATTTTTGAAGGAGTGATTGTAAATGGATTTTTGATTTGTTTTCACACCTTCATTTTGTATATAGAAATTAAATTGATTTATTTGTTGTTAATTTTGTATATTCCTACCTTGCTAAACTCACTTACTGATTATAGGAATTTCCCTTCCCCTGAATTTTTTTGACATTTTGTACACAGAAAATCATGTCTTTTGCAAAGAGAAAAACTTTTATTTTTGTCCTTTTCACTATGTATGTCTGTCTCTTTTCCTTCCTTTCTTCCTTCCTTCCTTCTTTTCTTCCTTTCTTCTTTCTTTCTTTTGCTTTTCTCATTTGCCTTATTGCACTGGCTAGAAATTCCCGTACTATATTAGATCAGAGTGGTACGAGTAGACAGACTTACCTTGTTCCTGATCTTTGGAAGAAAACATTCTATTTTTCACCATTACATGTGATGTTAGTTGTAGATTCTTGAGTTTTTATTATGAATGAGGTTTAGACTTTTGTTAAATGTTTTTTCTGTGTTAATATGTTAGTGTGATTTTTCTTTTTAGCCTGTTGGTGCAATGAATTGCATTGATGGCTTTTCTAATGTAGAACTAGCCTTGCATATGTAGAATAAGTCCTACTTTGTCATGGTATATATTTTTTTTACACTTTGTTGGATTCAGTTTGCTAATATTTTATTGGTGATTTGTGTGTCTAAATTTATGAGAGATATCAGTCTTTTCAAACTGCATTTGTCTGCTTTTGCTATCAGAGTAATACTGGGGGACACTTATGAAATTGGTTTTAATTTTTTAAACGTTTAGTAGAATTCCCCAGTGAAATTGTCAGACTGGGGATTTCTTTTTCAGGAGCTTTTTAATAAGAAATTTAATTTTTTAAATAGTTATAGGACTATTCAAATTATCTATCATATCCATTGAGATTTGTTAGTTTGTGGTTTTCAAAGAATTGGTCCATTTCTTTTAAGCTGTAGAATTTACGAGTGGAAAGCTTTTCAGAACAATGCCTTATTATTTTTTCACTGGCTGCAGGGTCTGTAGTGATATATTTTATTTTAGTCCCAATATTAGTTATTTGTGTCTTTTCTCTTTATTTCTGTCTGTCTTACTAGATAATTGTCAATTTTGTTGATTTTTTTGAAGAAATAGGTATTTGTCTTACAGTGTACTTGCGTGACTTACAATACTCTGCAGGCATCAGCGTTTCACCACTTCACATGAAGTGTGTGAATGACACTTCTAGATGCTTTCAACATTTTTTCTTTGCCTTTAGTTTTCAGAAGTTTAGTTGATTTGTCTTAGTATGAATTCCTTTAGGTTTGTCTTGTTTAGAATTTACTAAGCTTCTTGAATCTGTAGGTTTATGTCTTTTTTTCAAAAACTTTCTTTGGGAAGTTGTTAGTCATTATTTCTTTGAGTACTCTTTCAGCCCACTCTATCTTTCCTCTCCTCTGGGACTCTAATGATACAAAACTGTATCTTTTATTTATTCATTTATTTAAATTTTACTTCTCAATATACATTGTAGTTGATTTTCATGCCCCTTCACCCGTCCCTCTCCCCTCTTCCACTTCCCCGCACATCATATCTGTTCACTTGACTTAAATAGTTCAAGGAATTTTTGGGGTTATTCTGTCTTCTTCCCCTCGGCCACCCTTGATTTGTTTGTATGTTTATTTATTTATTTATTTTTAGCTCCCACAAATAAGTGAGAACAAAATTGCATCTTTTAATATTGTCCACAAGTCCCTGAGGCTCTTTCATTTTTTTTCAGTCTATTTTCCCTCTTCCGTTCAAATTGGGTAACTTCTATTGATCTATCAACCTTGCTAATTTTATCCTCTGTCATCTCTGCTGTGCTATTGACCCATCATGTGAGTTTTATAACGCTATTATTATATTTTTCAGGTCTGTGCTTTCCATTTGTTTCTTTTTTTATAACTTCTATGTCTTTGCTGAGATTTTCTATTTCTCATTTGTTTCAAGAGAATAGGTAATTGATCGTTTAAGTGACTGCTGATTAAAACTCCTTGTCATAAAATTCTAACATCTAAGTGATTTGGGTGTTGGTGCCAGTGGATTGTCTTTCCTCATTCAGTTTGTGATTTTCTTGCTTCTTGGTCTAACTGATGATTTTCAATTTTATCCTTGATATTTTGTCTATTATACTAGGAGTCTTGGGGTCTTTTAAAATTCCTTATTCTAGGAGGCAGTAATTCTCTTTCGGTTTAACACCCAAGTCCTCGCATGCTTTTGCGGGTTGTTGTTTCCCTGACAGTTTAGTCTTCAGAGCTTTTGCAACGTTATCATGGTCTGCTTGGTTCCTCTGACACTGCTGAGGCTCCCACTGGTCCCTGCCGTTGTTGCCTGTGGAGGGCAGAGAAGGTTTCCATAGCCAGGCCGGCAGGTATTTCTCAGTAAGGGAGGGAAGTCACTGGCCCTCTGGGATCAAGCGGCTTCTGTGTCCAGGAGTCAGTTGTGGTGTAATTCTCCCGTCTGTAAGGAACAGAGAGCACGGTTGTGGTGGGATTTCCCCCTACTAGAGCTCCTCTTTCTGTAGCCCTGTGCCTCTGGCAGTGGAGTTACCCTCGACTCCTCTGGAACAAAATAGCTTTCTGGGTTTGGCTGCTTATTGTGTCAGGGTTTCAGTTACTGCTACTGCCCAACCGACCACATGACTCTCTCTGGGGGAAGCAAGTCTCAGGACCACAGGGATGAAAAAAATCTTCCTTTGTTGGGCTGCTTCTTGTGACAGCATCTCTTCTGCTATTACTGCACAGATGTCCGGTATCTCTTGATGGAGATTGGTGTCTCAAGCCTGTCTCAGAAGAATGTTTCCTCCTGCTGCTTATTGTTACTGGGGCTCCCAACTGATCCCCCTTGCTCATGCTCACCAGGTGCTTTTAGTAACCTCCTGTTCAATCAGGGGAAGGAATGAGCCAACCTGGGCTGCATTCTGTTGCTTGATTAGGGTTGGGAAACTCCTGGGTCAACTTCTTCTGTTGAGTGTGGAGATTGTAAACCTTCTTGCCAATACATTGTGCTGCCAGTTTTAGGATGCCAAATAATTTGGCTTCCTCTTAACCCCTTTCAGCATTTTCCTTTGGTTGCCTCTTGCATTATTTCTGGGATTTATAGTTGTACTTATTGGAATAGAACAGAGAGAAATAAGTGCTTGCGATCTTTTCCAGACCAGAAGTGGATTATTTTTGAACATCAAGATTGATTAAAAATACTACGTAGTCGACAGCCAATTCAAATTTTAACCCAATCTTTCCCTTACTATTAAATTTTAAAATAAATTTTACTTTAAAATAAATTTAAAATAAATTTTAGCTGGGTCACTCTCTATAATATTAGCCATAGTCTGACTTTCATAAGCATTTACAGTCCATTTATCCTTTCACAAATTTATTAAGTGTTCTGGGCCGGGCCGTGGCTCACTCGGGAGAGTGCGGTGCTGATAGCACCAGGGCCACGGGTTCGGATCCTATATAGGGATGGCCGGTTAGCTCACTTGGGAGAGCGTGGTGCTGACAAATTTATTAAGTGTTCTGATACACCAGGCAAGTGTAATAATTCCTTATGTTTTAAATGCAAGGGGACACAAAAGTTTCCTTTATTCTCGGTTGCTCTCATTCAATCATTCAACAATTAAAGATTTGTACTGTGATTTATACCAAGACTGGTAGACAGTGGTTTATGAAGTCAATTGAGATTTGCTCCTGTCTTCATTGAAAATTTAAAAATAAGACTAGGAAGAACAGCAGAATAAAACAATTTCTGATTGCTTACCAATTCAAAAGCCAGTTATTTGATTTCAATTATTTTATCTATAAAAATCAATAAAAGACTATTTTTTAAGTACAGAAATCAAGATGAGTTGAAGACTCATGCAATGTTAAATACCTAGACTTGTATTGATCACTTGCTAATGAAAAATAATTGTTAATATTTTTGAGATTTAGAGTAAAGATTTCTTGATAAGTTCTCCTTCTGAGTTCCAAAAAGCCAATATCTAACAATGATATTTTATAATTATGCTTTAATACAGTTATGAATTCCAAAAAGCCAATATCTAAACAATGATGTTTTATGATTATGCTTTGGTACAGTTTATAACATACTTTCACAAACTCAGATATTTCAAAAGAAATTAAGGCACAAAAAAGGACTTGCCCAAAGTCACAATGAACCCATACCAGAATCTTATACTCTATGTCTTTCCATTTCACAACACTGTTTCTTAGAATCTTTATTTACTACATTTAAAAATAAGCATGGGTGTTTGAATACATTTGCCAAAATATATCAAAATAATTTATACATATTTTAAATTCTACAAATGTTTTTATATCCTTTTCAACAATAGATATGTTCAGTAATTATTGTAAATAATAGAAATATGAATTAGCTATTTAATCACTTCACTTTCTAATTGAGGCAAGTGGCAGTGGCTAACAACACAGGAGTAACACCTAACGTAGTAATCCATCCCCTTCACACAAATAGCTGCCCAAAGGCAGATGGAGGTGCCAGTTGTGTCGGTGCAGGTGATTACTGCCCAGCCTGCACACCACCAGGTTGTTTTTCTCTCCACCAAAAGACTGTCCATTAACTTTCCCAAGAGCCAAAAGCAAAAGGAGAGGAATTTATGAAGTCGCTAGCCCATATGGCTGGTAGTGAGTTAATCTGTGTCTGAGCAGCAGGTAGCATGAGCCAGTCTGTCTGTTGGGGCTGTTAGTAACCCAAGGGCAGATCAGAAAACAGCAGGGAAGGGGATCAACTCAGGCTGCAAATACAGTCAGGAATGCGGCAGGAAATTATTTCTGAAAACACACTTTGCAGCATAAGGGCAGCCATCAGATGCTACCTGATAATCTATCTGCACTTTATACATGTTGGTAATTATATAGAGCTATACATGTAGGTGTGAATTTAAGATGTGGTTATATAGTTATCATGAGATTTTCCTTTACATAGCATCTTGCATTAAAATAATTATTTCAAGAGTCCCTTAAAAATAAGATGTGCCTGCAGAAAGTTTTTAGATTATGAAAAAAAAAAAAATTGCTCTTGATTAGCTATATTAGGGGAAGATATGGATCTCTTCAAAATGTAAGACTTCACAGATGAGTGCTCTGATACATAACAAGGAGAAAATAGTGGCTAGATAATAGTTTTTTGAATGAAATAGCAAAATAGGGAGAAAAAATGGGAAATAATTTAAAAATTACTTGAAAACACTAAGAGAAGCCTGAGACATGGAGACAATTAGATACTGAAAATTAAATAAGGAACCGTGCAGATGGTGTGATGATTGAATGATGGTTATTAATATGTTCTTTTCTTTCCTTCCTTCCTTCTTCCTTTGTATTTTATTTCTTCCTTCTTTTTCTTCTTTCCTAGCTATATACACCTATCTATTTCTTATCTATCTATCATCTATCTATGTATCATAATGTGAAGTCTAATGTTGAGATTTGGTATATTCTTGTGTTCACAGGATTAAAACTAAGATATTTGAAAAAGCCAAATGAGCCAGACCAAGGAATCTGCTTACGTATAGTCTTCTGTTTCTTAGCCATGAAAATAAAGTAACTATTTTTCTAAACATAACTTATATTAAAAAACCTGGACATTTTTGTCATTCTTTAAATATTGAAGAGAAAGGTCAAAGAGATAAAAATGTTCAAAGAGGAAAGAGAAAACTGAATTAAAATAACTACCTTCCCCTCAAAAGACCATGTCTCTTAATTAGATGATTTAAAAAAATTTATAGTAACTTTAAATTATCGTCACCAACATTCGCCTTTCAATGGATGATTATAGTTTCAATGCACTGCACTTCATCTTCTGTTAGATCATAGCTAAAATTCTAAAGCTAAATTGTTTACTATTTTTAAGTGTCCCTGACCTGACCCTGGTGATAGGTGCTGGCTGTCGATATAGCAAGGCATAGTCTTACTTTGTTTTCTTTCTAGAAACATAGTGAAATACTGTTACTTCTGGAACAAAGTAGTTTCTCTGAGATATTTATTTTCTGACTAAAAAAATAAGTGGTTTTCCACCATTCATAAGTGGCCTGTAATGTTTACCTATCTCATAATTGTCTTCTAACACAATGCAATTGGGGGTATTCCTAGGCATGGATTTGAGAGGCCAAGTCAGGTTCTTCTTTCTGTTCCAAATTGCAACAAACCTCCAAACAAATTTCTTAGAGTGATCAAGGAAGACATTGTGAGAAAAATGGCATTTGAGCTGGGCCTCATAGTTTTAGATAACAAGAAAAAGAAGAGAAATAGATATTTCAGGCAGATGACATATCAGGAACAGAGGCATAAAGGAAAAGAATTCTAGGATATGTCTAGAGGGGTAATGCAGAATGGCATGTGTACCTAATTTTATTTATATTATTTCTGAAATTGTAGCACAGAGGTCCCATGGAATATAAAGTTCAAATTATTGGTGACTCTGCTAAAGATTTTACTAGTGAGAGAGCAGCAAGTTTTAAAAGTGATGATTTGGAAGAAGCTTGATGATTATTGATAATGAAGGAAAAGGACAACAACAGCAGCAACAAATCAGAGAAATTTTTTTTATCAGCAATAAATCCAAAAGGATTTAGGGTATGAATACTACTAAAATATGTAATTAGTAGTATTGAATGGTAACTTAGGTGGTCTAAGTTTCATAGAAAATATTAGAGTGTTTCTATGTGGGAGGAGCTTATTTTTTTAACACAAGTAACCTGTATTTTATTTGCAAATATGCTATTTTCTATGTAACTCTGAATAATCTAAAAACATGTCACTAGCATTAAGTCATAGCACATATATATTTATAATGATTTACACGTTACACAGCAATTTCACATTCACCAATCCATTTTATTCATACAATAATTATTTTTCCTAAATCATAATGAGTCTCTAATATATACCATTTTACTATAAAAGAACATAAATTGTATTATAAAAACAACAAAAACTGATGTTGTTCATCCATATGATCTTTTTGAAAGGCATCAATGTTCATTGATTTTTAAATAACATTTAAAATATATCATCAAAGTAATATATGGACATGATTAAAAGCAACAGTATTCTGCCCCCTTCCCATACCTAATTCCTAAAAGCAAAGGCTTATAGTTCATTTTGTTGTTTATTCTGTTATTTACCTTCATACCTCTAAATAATATGAATGCACAATAACTCCTTGGTTTTTGAAAATGTAGTGATTGTCTATTGTATTCCTGCTATGACCAGAAAAGACCTAACACACTCAAACTACTGTTTCTCCTCCTCTTTTCATGCACTTCAAATATGGTTATGTCACCATTTTAAATTTATTTCTCAGCTAATTTCTATCAGTATGGACTATTATAGACAAGGAATATAAATTAATATAACAAATATATATGTAATCATTACCCTGTTTAATAAATAAGATATTATCAATGTGGGGAGGTCTTCTGTGTAAACCTTCCAATCATATTCTTCTTTCTTTACCCTCAAAGGAAACTACCTCTTGAATTTGGCATTTGTTGTGTCCAAACAAGTCTTTATTCTCTTATATTTGTCCATCATCCCTTATTTAAAAATGCTTCAGCTTAAATGTATTTTGGAATTCAGAACTTTTCAGATTAAAAATATATTACTTCGAAGATACTGTATATTACATATTATACAGTATGATATATCCACTGCAGGGTCTGGAGCAGACACTTTAATTAAAATCTTTTAATATTTCTACAGCAAAAAATTACCCATATTCGCAACAAATGTGATAAACAAAAGCTATAAATAGCTTCATGTTATTTTGATCAGATTTTGTCACCGAGAGATTTACACTTAGATAAAATGTTATAGCAAATTGATTTAAGGTGGGAAACATCTGATTTTCAGAGCTCTTAGGATTTTGGAATCATAGATAAGAGATTGTGGGAATGTACTACAGAATGAATTTATAAATAAATTACTAACATATTTGTTCCTTACTTTGTCAACACAGATGGTGTCAGTCTGCACCCCTCTCTATGAAATGAGGTTACCACCACTCCTTCACTTCCAGTGGCATTTCTTTCCAAATTTTCACCTCTGAACTCTTGTCCTTTCTGGTTTGATAACACCTACATTCTGTTCTATAATCTTCAGTATGTTTTCTCTGCTGTGTCTGTAGGTTGTTTCTAAAAGTGGTATGTCAATATTCTGCTTACATTACTTTGTCTATATGAATATAGGACATGCATATTCAGTTATCCATGGTTCTACCAGTTTTAACTTTTTTTTTTGCATTATTTCAATAAATTTATCCTTAGTTTCATCTAAATTTTCCATTCAAATATTTTTCTTATCAGCTCCTTATGAATACTGAAACTGTCTCAGATTCTGCTTTAAAAAGTGATCCCCTTCTTGGTGGCATTGCCCTCTGTGTGTGAGGCAAACTCTGTGCAAATTAACCTTTTGTTTCCAGTTTTCTGCAACTAGAACTTCTTGACTATCACAAAGACAAACAAAAGGGCTTTAGCAATCTGAAGAAACCCTCATATAAAGAAATGCAAGTTCTGGCAACTGGAAATAGGTCAAGTATATGTTAAAGTGGAAAAGATGGGGGAATATGAGTGGGATGTCAATAGGAACTGTTTTACTACTTTAAAATTTCCTGAATAGGCTGTAGTAATTTTCCCATTTTTATAAACTTAGCCATGTAATTCAAAAAGCCTGCTTTCAAACTCAGATGCACCTTTATCTAGAAAGGTATTCCGTTAGGGAAATGACCTAGTCTCTCTAAATCTTAGTTTCTTTACATGTTGTTAGAGAACATTAGAATTAAATGATATGAAGTTGTTTGCCTAATATTTGGTCTATAGTTGTGAGAAGGTAATAAATGTTAAATGAGGTCAGAGGGGTAGGATTGAAAGTAATCATCTCCAATTCAAAAATGTACTGTCCAAATGAATAATATGCCTGCTACTTTTGTTATTTGATCTTCACACAGAAAGGGAGATTTTAGGGTAAAGAAATGTACAATTTGATTAATGCCAGAGATACTGAGAATCCTGGGGCATTTATACAGACAGATCTTTGAGTGAATTTATATCAATAAATTACTTCAATAAATTCTATCGAAAATATGTCACTGAGGGAAATCACTAATGCCCCTTCAAGGTATCAATCAATTTACCCTTATATTGATAATAAATGTCCCAGGTACATTAAGTGCTTGCCTTTATAACCAAAATGCTATTCTTATTTTTTGTTCTTCTAACATTACTGGACATGTATCTTCTTAGTCTTCCTGAAAAGAAATCCTCCCTCCTTAATTACTCTCTCTTGCCTTTTCTTTTACATCATATACTTCAGAATCAATACTTGCATTTTTCATGTTTGAGAATTAAGTGGAACTTTTTCTGTGGGATTCCAAGTGCTTTTTTCTTTATTTTCCACAAAATTATCCAAGTCCCTCATAATTACACTGGTTACAGAGTTTTTACCACTATTCAAATGCACCATATAGAAGGTAGGCTGCTTTGCTAGTTACTGACAGCAAGAATCTTTTGCTTGTGTTCAAGATTGAATAATAATCTATGGTTATAGAGTTTATTAATTCTATTAAAGTCTTTAATATAAGCTGATATTAATTGTATCTTTAAGCTTCATTCCTCAGCTTAGCAATGCTGAAATTTCCTAATTGAAATCTGGACTGCAATTATAATTTACTTAGCTGGAATTTACAAAGTATGTTGCCTTTTACGACTCTCAAAGTTGAATTTCAAGTCAAAACTTTTGAAAGAGAGACATGAGGGGACCTGACCCATACATGGAAATCTTAGTTACTTTACAGGCATATCACTTCTGAAAGTATGATAGTATGAGCTTATATTACTATGATGCTATGTGTGGGCAATATTCCTTTTCAACTTTTTTTCTTAAGATAAAAAGGCATATAACTAAAAGTTGGGAAGATCCTTAATAATGTTCAAAATGAAAATCTTCTGGATTTTGTTTATGTTACACTCCTCCACAACCATCTTAGATGTTAAAGCTTTTCTGATGGGGAAAATGCCAGCAGGGGCTCAGACTCAGATCTTTTGACTCAAGCTCAGACTTTTGCTTCACCACCTAGCCTGTCGAGAAGCTGAAGGAGAATACAAATATCACTAAAAGAATGGCCAGAGATACACCAGATACCAAAAATTCAGTATCACAGATTTGGCCCTTATAAAAATGTCAGCTGGCTTCTCCCACATCTAATTACACAAAACTTAGGCTAGTGAAAAGAGTGATAATTTTGTGATAAAGAACTATCTACAATAATTCAAAATGTAAACATTTCTAATGGCAGGTTAGAAATATTGTCTTCATCAAAGAAGGGCAGTAAATTTAATCCGATTATTCTAGATGATATATATTTAATGTCTCCATATGTTAAGTAGTAAAATACATGTAGAAGATACTGGAGAGATATTCAGAACTATACATTCAAAGACAAATAGCAAATTTTAATAGGATTAAGATATTGTTTTATGTTTTTTCTCTCTCTCTTTTCCCTCACCCTCTCCTTCTCATTTTGAACAAGAAGTGGAGAAGTAAAGACTGGCTGCTGCATTAAAATTAATTGAAACCTGATATATATATTTGTTATTGTTGCCAATGATGCTAATTACAATTTACTGAGTACAACTATATAGAACAAGCATTAGGCAACCACATTATTCCATTTAATTTGAATGTTCTCTAGCAATAGGTAAAAAACAAACAAACTAAGATTTAGAGAGACTAGGTAACTTCTCTAAGGGTACTTATTCTTTACTTGATAATGATGTATCTGGGTTTAAGGACAGGGTTTTTGAATTTTAAAGAATTTCGAATAGGATTTTAAATTTTATTATAAAATTGCCACTTCATAAATTTATTATAAGAATCAAATAAAATAATGTGTCTGAGTAAGCTTTGTAAATTAGAAACCATGAAATGTCACTACTTTTCAAAATGTTACCATTTAAGACAAATATGGATATCTGAAAATGAAAGTAAAGAAAGGCCATGAAAATAAAAGAAACAATAGTGAAGAAAGGTTTCTTTTCAACATATTTGGTGCTGTATCTAGTGATACAAGTGACATAAAGAAGTTTAAGATAAAACCCCTGATCTCAGAATAAAGGCTTGTTTTTGAAGAAGTGACTTCTACTTATGAAATAATTGGAGAACAATGTTCATGCCAGTGGGATGTCTTGATGTTGACCTCTAACTGATGTTCCTAAAAATAAATTTATTTTCTACTCGAATCTGAGGTTGAAGTTTGATGGTCTCCTCCACCAAAATCAAGTAGTAGTATTCTACAAATTGTTCTAAGCTCTGAGCTTAGGCATTTTCTTATCATTTAACTGGACCTTTCTTTAAACTATGTGCATAACTTTATGTATCTGTTGTGTCATAAATGCATTGAGAAAATAGATTCTGGAGTCCAGGGAGGTAAAGGAGGCTAGAGTTTACAGGGCTGAGCCCAGGAGAAAAGAGAACCGCACAGACAGAGTGAGAACTTTAGAGAACAGTGAAGGGTCCTCTTGAGGATTCAGCTTAATTCTAATTACTGCATTTGTTTGAGGAAACTACCTAAGGCTGTGGAAAGAACCACCCAAAAGAATTAGGCGGAACAATCTCTAAAATTCACACAGGGCAGGGAACAGTTTCTGTCCCACCAGTCAGAGTAGAAAACCTCATAATTAAAGGTCATTGAGTGGATTCCACAGAGGGTTTTTCCTCAGTAGCTGTGAAAAGTTAGTCCTAGACTATGTTCTAGTCATGTTTGTCAAAGTTAAAAAAAAAAAGAACCAAAAGGATCAGATACTTTCCATGTAACTTAACCACATCCCCCAAATGTTCAAGGATATTTATACAGATAAAATTTTTATACACGTATTTATTTTTATTCATTTATTTATTTTCTAAAATATTTAATTGGCAAGCAAAGATTGTACACATTCAAGGTGTACAATGTGATGATTTGATATATGTATATATTATGTAATGATTATCACAATCGAATTAATTGATACAACCATCACCACCCATGCTGTACGTTAGATCCCCAGAACTTGCTCACCTTATAACTGAAGGTTTGTATCCTCTAACCAATACCTCCCCATTTTCCTCTCCTCCCAGTCCTTGAAAACCACATTTCTACTCTCTGTTTCTATTAGTTCAACTTCTTTATATTCCACATATAAGTGAGACCATATAACATTTGTCTTTCTGTGTTGGGCTTATTCATTTAGCATTATGACCTCCAGGTTCGTCCATGTTGTCGCAATTGGTAAGATTTGTGTCTTTTCAGGCCTGAAAATATTCCATCGTGTATATATCCAACATTCTCTTTATCTATTTATCTTTCAATGGACCTTTAGGTTGATTCCATAAATAAACACATTAGGCATACTGAAGATATATATAAAAACACAAACTAAACTTCTTAACATGAAAATTATAATATTTTAGAAAAAAGACACTGAATTAGATAAATGACAAATAGATACTGCAGAAGGGTATGTTATTGGTTTTGAAGACAGACCAGTTGAAACTGTTCAAAAGGAAACAAAGACAGAAAAAAACATTTTAGAAGATGGAGAATTTGTGACCTGTGGGAAAACTTCAACTAATCTAACAGACATGCAATTGGAGTCCCTAAAGAGTGAGGCAGAAAAAGGTATTTGCAAAAATAATAGCAGATAATTTCTGAAATTTGACAAAATACTAAACTCACACATCCAAGATGCTCAATGAGCTCTAATCACAAGAAACGTGAAGAAAACTACACCAAAGCACTTCATAATCAACATACTTGACACCAGTGACAAAGACACTTTAAAATCAGTCAAATGCAGGGAAAATGCATTTCATAAAGAGGAAGAAATATGAGAATATCAGCAAACATAATGTTGAAAACAATTTAAGCCAAAAGGCAGAAGAGAAACATCTTTAAATAACCAAAAGAAAAATACTGCAAATCTAAAATTCTCTACCTAACAAAAATAGTTTTTAAAATTAAAGTGAAAAAAAGACTTTTTTGAGATAACAACAACAAAAAACCCAAAAGAATATGTCACCAGCAGACATGTACTGAAGTTCTTCAGGCTAAAAGGAAAATTATACCAGTTGAGAATCTGGATCTATGGGAAGAATGATAATCACCCAAAATACCTGTCTAAATATAATTTTTTTAAATCAAAATCTCTTCAAAAGGTTATTAAGAAATTAGAAAAATAATTTTAAAATAATACAAAAGCTTTAACAAGAGACAAGCTTGCTGTTGTAACGTTATACTATATATTAATTATATACTATCACCTAAAAGTATATCATGATAAGTTAAAGCTGTGTACTGTAGACTTTAAAGAAACACCTAAATAAAACTACAGTAAAGGGTAGTTAATAGCCAACCAAAAAAGAAAAAAATTTGCTAAAAATATACTCAGTTAATCCAAAATATGGAAAAGGAAAAAAGGGTAACAAATGAGGCAAAAAGAAACAAATAGGAGTGTGGTAGATTTAAACTCAACCATATTAATAACCATATTAAATGTTAAGTGTCCTAAACATCACAATGAAATGGAAGATATTGTAAGATTGGATTAGAAAATAGAACCAAACCTATTGTAAGATGCTTACAATAATTCCACTTTGAATATAAAGACATAAATAGTCTCACAACAAATGGAAGAAGAGATACTGCAATAACACTAATCTAAAGAGAGCCTAAGTATTTATATTAATATTAGACAAAATATTAGACAAAGTGAATTTTATTTTATCTTTTGTTTCTTTTTTAATTAAAAATACTTTAAAATGCGAATGCTTATCTAAAGCTTCAGCAAGTGAGACGAAGTAAATTTTAGAGCAAAAAATATTACCAGGGATAAAGAGTATCATGTCCTAATTACAAAAAGATTAATCAATTTAATCTCTCATGATAGTTCTCAGCAAATTATTTCCTCAAAAATCAGTGATAAAACAACAAAATTGTCAAATGCAATCATTTAAACTCTCTGGAGGAAAAAAAGGCATATAACAAATTGAAAATTATTAGTTCATTAAAAAAAATTGCTCAAGTGTTTGTAAGAATGGTGTAGCTGGTGGCCTTGTGGCCTGCTTTTCTTTTCTCTACCAGAGCTCATAGCTGTAGCAAGAAGAAAATGACTCATTACATACAGAAGAGCAATAATACCATGAACAGGTGACTCTCTTGATTCTCGTCAAAAGCACTGGAGAGAAGTAGAATAAAATATCCAAAGTGTTGAAAGAAAAACAAAATGTCAAGTAGAAATTAATTTCCAGTAAAATAATCCTTCCCAAATGAAGAAAAAATAAAGAAATCCACGGATAAGTAAAGACTGAAAGAATTTTTTACCTGCAGATTAGCTTTGAAAGAAACCCTTCAAGCAAGTCTTTTGAGCTGAAATAAAACATCAGAGAGTAACTTTAATCCAGAACCACCACCCCCCTTCCAAAATTGAAAGTACTGAAAAGTAAATATGTGGGTAAAAATAAAAACTATATAAATATATTTTTGGCCATTTCTTCTATTAACTTATTTAAAATATATAACATTTCATAAAGTGATTATGAAACTGTATAATCAGGTTGGTAGCATTTATATATAATATATATTATTATATATAATATATATGACAATAAGAGCACAAAGAAGGGGACATAAATGAACCTATATTTGAGTAAAGTTTCTATAGTTTACCAGAATTAGTGTGAAACCTAAAGAGATTTTCATAAGTTAAGATACATATTGTAAGGCCAAGAATAAGAAAATAAACTAAAAAAAAGTAAAAATATCAACAAAGAGATTGAAAAGTTACACTAAAAATAAGTATTTATCATAAAAGAAGGCAGTAAAGGCTTAAAGAGCAAAAAAAACATGCGATATTTAAAAAATCAATTGGCAAAATGTAGACATAATTCAAACAATATGAATTACCATATATCAGCATTCCAATCAAAAGGCAGAGACTGGATTTTTAAAAAAAGTAATCTCTAACCAAATGGAACAAGAGAAACACACTTTAGATTCAAGGTACAAATGGGTTGAAAGTAAAAGATGGGTGAAGATATAACATAAAGTCAATAACCATAAAAGAAGAAGGGTGGCAATATTAATGTTAGAGTGAACAGATATTAAGACAAAAATATTACTAGAGAAAAATGAGGGATACTTTAGAATAATAAAAGGTCAATTCAAGTATATGCACCTAACAATAGAGCGCCAAAATACAAAAAACAAAGCTTGAAAGAATTGAAAGGAGAAATAGTATTATTGTTATACAATAATAGTAGTTAGAAAATTTATCAATATTTAGGCACTTCATTGATACACTGTCAGTAATACAGAAAACAACTAGACAGAACTCAACAAAGATATAGAGGACTTGGATGACATTATCAGTCAACTTGACCTAACTGACTTTATAGAAAACACTACTCAATAACAACAGAATAAATATTCTTTTTAAGTATACATGGAACATTCCTCAGGATGGATCATATGCTAGGCCATAACACAAGTCAAGATTTTGAAGGTTGAAAATCATAAAAATGTTCTCTGACCACCAAATATTAAATTAGAAGTTGACAACAGAGTAAAATTTGAGAAATTCCCATATATTCAGAAATAAAACGGTATAAGTGTAAATAGCCCATGGGAGAAAGAAAAACTCACAAGGGAGATTAGAAAATATTTTAACTGAATGAAAATTATAACATATCAAAATTTATATCAGGCAGCAAAAGCAGTGTTTGGAGGGAAAAGTATGGTTAAATGCATATATTAGGAAATAAAAAGACTACTCAAATCAATAAATTAAATTTACAGCTTGAAAAACTAAACAAAGAAAAGAAAATTAAACCCAAAGTACAATGAAGAAAATAAAGAATATATCAGATATCACTTATATAGCAAAAAATAAAACAAATAAACAATAGAAAAATTAATTAAACCAAAAGTTGGTTCTTTATAAAGATCAAAAAAGTTGCCAAACCATAGCTAGACTTACCAAGAAAAAAAAGCAATTACTCAGGACCAGCCCTGTGGCTCACTCGGGTGAGTGTGGTGCTGATAGCGCCAAGGCTGCAGGTTCGGATCCTATATAGGGATGGCCGGTGCGCTCACTGGCTGAGCGTGGTGCAGGCAACACCAAACCAGGGGTTACAATCCCCTTACTGCTCACACACACACAAAAAGAAAGTAATGACTCAAAATTACAAAATCAGGAATCAAAGAGGGGCATTATTACTGACTAAGAGAATTAAAAGAATTATAAGAAAATACTATGAAACTTTTAACAAATAAGGCAACTTTGACAAAATGAACAATAAGTAAAACTAGCTAAAAAATAAATAGAAATTCTGAGTAGATCTATAACAAATAAAGAAATTAACTAAAATCTTTCCACAAAGAAAAGCTGAGGCCTACATGGCCATAATGGTGAATTCAATAAAATATTTAAAAAAAAATAGTACTTTATCTTCACAAATTCTTTCAAAAATCAGAGAAAGAACAATTCCCAACTCATTTTATGAGGCCAATATACCCTAATACTAAATCTAGACCACGATATCATAAGAAAAGAAAAATACAGATAAATATCACTCATTCACATAGGTGTATAAATTCTTGGCAAAATATTAGCAAAATGAATCCAGAAATATAGAAATTTACACCATGAAAAAGCGTTATTTATCCCACAAATGTAAGGTTGGTTTACTGTTCAAAGATCAATGAATGTAATATACCATATTAACAGAATGAAGGACAAAAAAACACATTATCATTTCAAAAAACACGAAGAAAGCATTCAAAAAATATTCAACACAAATTCATGAAAGAAATGGTAAATAAAATAAGATTAGAAGGGAAAATTTTCAACTTGATAAGTGAAATCTATGGAAAACTTGTAATTAATGGTGAAAGACTGAATTATTTTCTCCCTAAGACCAACAACAAGACAAGGATGACTGCAGTTGCCATTTCTGCCCAATATTGTACTGTAGCTTGTAACCAAGGCAATAAAAAAAAGAAAAAATTTAAAGGCATTTAGATGGAAAAAGAAGAAATAAAACTTTCTTTATTAGAAGACGGCATGATACTATACATAGAAAATTCTAATGCATCCACAATAGAGATCAATAACTTCACAGGATACAAAATCAATATTAGTAACAAAATATTTGATAAATTTTATAATAATGATAAAATTAATTAAACAATTTAAAATAAGTGAAAAAATTATTGTAAGTCATAAAATAAGAAAGTTTACTAAAGAAGAAATAGATAAACCAAATAGCTTTCTATTGATTAAAGTAATTTTCTTTGGCATTTAAAAAAAAAAAAACAGCAGAGAAACTACCAAATGGTTCAGAAAGAAAAAACAAACAAACAAAAAAAACCCAATTCTACACATTTTTAGAAGATTTAAAAGGGGGGAATACTTCCCATCTCATTCTATGAAATCAATATTACTTCAATATGAAAATCAGAAAAAAGACATTACAAGAAAAGAAAACTATTGACAAATATCATGATGAACATAAATGCAAAAGTTCTTAATACAATTCTAGGACATGGAAAATAGCAGTAGATGAAAAAGATAATATGGGTGATCAAGTAGGATTTATCCCAGTAATGCAAGTTTAATTGAACATTTGAAAATCAATCAGGGTGATTTACCATTTTAATAAACAACAACAAAAAAATTAAAACCACATGATTATTTCAGTAGATGCAGCCAAGACATTTGATAAAATCCAACATCCATTATTGTTAAAAACTCTCAGCAATCTGGGAACAGAGGAGGACTTTCTCAACTCAGCCAAAGGGAATCTCTAAAAACTGTAGCTAAAACCTTTCTTAATGGTAAAAGACAATGTTTTACCTAAAATGAGGAACAAGGAAAGGATTCCTACTCTAACTTTTTCTGTTCTGCATCTTACTAGTTATTCCAGCCAGTGCAATTAGGCAAGAAAAAGAAATAAATGGTCATCCAGTTTAGAAAGAAAGAGTTAAAACTCTCTTTATTTACAGATGATATGATTGTCTATGCAGGGAATCCTGTGAAATATGGGGGGAAAAACTAATAAATTACTTTAGCAAGGTTGCAGAATATAAGATCAATACTAAAATCTATTGTATTCTTATATATGAGTATCAAATATTTGTAAATCAAAATTTTAAGAAAGTAATGTCATTTCCAATGCCATCAAAAATGTGAAATGCTTAGAAATGAATGTGAAAAAATATGTGTAAGATCTCTTCATTGAAATTTTAAAAAATTGCTGAAAATAATTAAAGGAGACCTATATAAATGGAAACAGAAACTGAGATTACAGATTGGGAGACAGAATATTTTTAAGATATCAGTTCTCCTCATAAAGTCTACACAGTCACAGCAGGCTTTTGGGGATAGAAATTGACGATTTTATTATAAAATTCATTTGGAAATGCAAAGGACTTAGAATAGATAAAACAACTTTATAAAATACAAATGAAGTGGAGAACTTACACTACCAGACTTCAAGACTTATCAGAAAGATATAATAATCAAGATAATGTAATGTTGACATAAATTAGACAAATAGATCAATGGAACAGAGCAGGAATAGGCCCACACATATATAGGAAATTGATGATTCACAGTATTGCAAAGCCTATTCAGTGAGAAAGAATAATCCTTAAAAATGGCTTTAGAGCAATTGGATATCCATTGCAATACAATGAAATTAAATCTATACCTAAAAACACATACAGCAATTAACTCAAAATGGATCATTGAACTAAATGTAAAGCTTAAAATTATAAAATTTCTAGAAAAAAACTGAGGAGAAAATCTTTGTGACCTGGGGTTAGTCTTCTCAGTTTACGGCACCAAAGACATTGTCCATAAAATAAAACAAAAGTGATGAGTTGGGTTTCCTTAAAATTAACAATTCTGTTCTTTAAAGGATATTAAGAAAGTGAAAAGACAATCCATAGACAGTTAAAAAATATACGCAAGTCACATATATGATAAAGGATTTATATCCTGAATATACAAAGAATTCTCTAAACTCAAAATTGAGGAAACTAGATCTTATTCTACTTATCTCTCTACAATTTTGTATCCATTGACCATTCTCTCCCCATCACCCCCTCCCACCTCCCTTTACTAGTCTCTAGTAACCACTATTCCACTTTCTACTTCTATGAGATCAACGTTTTTAGCTTCCATATGTGAGGAGGCAGACTACAGTCAACAACAAATTCTTCACATAGCTAGTTGAGAGGATTTTGAATGATTCCAACACAAAGAGGCAACAAATGTTTGAGGCGATGGATGTGCTCAATACCCTGATATGATCATTGCACACCGTAAAAATGTACTCACATACTCCATAGATATATACAATTGTCATGGGTCGATTAAGAAAAACAAATTAAAAAGAAAAAACAATTTCATAGACCAAAGTAGAGCAGAGGTTACCAGAAGCTGGAGGCAAGGAATAATGAGAAATCATTGCATAATGGGTACAGAGTTTATGTTTAGGATGATGAAAAGTTTTGGAAATAGAGGTAGTGGTTACAGAGCATTGCGAATTAATTCCACAGAATTGTATGTTTAAAAATTCTTAAAATGGCAATCTATATGTTATATATATTTTACTGCAATAAAAAATTGAAAAAAAATTGATAGACCAAATACTCAATTGAAAAATGGACAATGAATTTGAATAGACACTTCATCAAAGGATCTATGACTGGCAAATAAGCACTTATAAACCTATTCATCGCCATTAGTCATAATGAAAATGAAAATTAAAAACACAATGAGATACCATTACATATCAATTAGAATACCTAAAATTTTAAATACTGGCCATACCAACTGATAGCACTAGTAACTGGAGCCTAATATATTTCTTGTGGGAATATAAAATGATACAACCACTTTGTAAATCAGTGTGGCAACTTTTAAAAGATTAAACATACACTTCTATGACTTAGCCATTCTGCTTGTCCCATATTTCCATACAAAAATTAGTGCAAAAAAGTACCCACGTGAATCAACTGATGAATTTATAAACACATTTTAGTACATACATTTGGAATATTACTTAATGGACAATTACTTAGCAATAAAAATGACACAAACAACAACATAGAAGAAAGAAGCCATGTCAATAAAAAATACATACTCTATTATTCCATAAAATTCTATAAAATGCAAGTTAGTCTATAGTGACATGACAAGTTGCCTGTGGAATGCACGGGCAGGGAGCAGCAAGAGTGAGACTACAAAAAAGAATGAAGAAACTTTTGAGGGTTACGAATATGTTCACTATCTTGATTGGGGTGATGGTCTTGTAGGTTTATACATATGCCAAAATTCAGCAACTTGTATACTTCATGTGCAGTTTATTGTATTTCAATCGTACATTAATAAATCTTTTTTGTTTGTTTTTTTAAAGAGTAGATGTATAGAGATATGTGTAGTTCTCTTATCCAAACGTTAATTGAATGCTGCCTTACTTGCAAGCTCTGAAAATATAAACCTGAAAAAGACTAGTCTAGCCTTTGAAGAAAAAAATATTGTTTAATGAAGAAAACAAATGCTTTCATTTCACTGCAGTAAGGTTTTCAAGGAGCTATGGAGATTTAAAGAGGAGTACCTTAGTTCAGTTTTCGTGGTTGTGGGAGATACAGAGAGGGAAGTCAGAGAAAGAAAGTGAATGCAATACCCAGAGACAAACCTTCCAAAAAGCAATGAGCAATATAAGATCTTACAAGTTAATAAGACCAATGGCCCAGAGTAGAACTAGTGTAAGCCTGGAGCATTATGTGAAAAACTAGAATGGCTTCTTATGTGAATAGTAAGATAGATTATAAAATGAGAAATCAGAAAGGAGGTTTTAGTTTTTATTTGGACTTAAGGCTGTATTTTTGTTAATTCATTTAAAACTGATGACTACCTACAAAACGTGTTCAGCATAAATATGACAACTTTTCATAATGTTTGCTGTAGGCATCAGGAATGTATTTGAGTCTCAATAGGAGCATTGATTAGTATGTACTTTGTTTCAGAAGCTTTTACTTGGGAATATAGGAGAATATATATTGGGCATAGAAAATAAAAATTTCATAAACTTTATACAAAAATATGTTTTGAATAATTTGAATTTATTATACTCCCAATAAACATGAATATACATACTGGCAATTGCTGCATTTATAAACTCATAAACTCAGGTTTCCCTCTGAATAGCAGAATACAGAGAAACCATCAGTTCCCAAATGCTGCTCTCTCTTTATCCCAACAGGTGGGCTTCAAGCTTTTCTATAAATGCAGTTATTGCTGGACAAATCTTTCCCCCTCTTTCTAAGCCATTTGCCTCTCCCTTGAGCCATAGTTCTTTATGATGAGATGACTCATTAAGCTTTCTTCACGGCAGGGAGCTGACACCCAATTAATGAGCTGACACTGTTCTGTGTCTGCTCTCACTAGTGCAATAAGGCTCTGTTTACAAACACAGGCTGTCGTGCCTGTTAGGGAAGCAGGTTAAAATCTCCCTGCTGGGCCACTTTGTTCAAAATTATAAGGCTTCTTTAAACAATGTCTTTGTGCCTTAAACATCACACATACTGCTTACAGCAGGATGCAAGTCACCCTAATGACAATGTCCTGTTTGGTGGGAAAGGAATCAGTGGGCCCAGCCTTGGGATTATAAACACTATAAATGGTAATAATTTATTACAAAGTTATTCGCAATACTATCTAATAGTAGATAATTGTTTACCTTTAAGATAAAATTTTGTGTTTGTAAACTTTTTTTCCAACTGAAAGGTGTGGTTAAATCTACACTCTATCTGTGTTTTCCTCCCTTCACCTAAAATTCCATCTGCCCTTCTGTGTTTGGCAAACTCCTATCTAACTGCAGGTCCCAACTAAACTTCCATTTCTTCTGTGAAGTCTTTCCTGAATTCCTCAGGAAGGGATAATTTTCTACACAGTGTTCCCTTCCATATGAGTTTTTAAGTGACTCTACATGTTTTACATTAGCTCCCTTTTAATTATTTTCCTTCACTAAAGAAATGATCAAGACATGGCACAGTACATGACACATAGTAGGTGCTGGCTTAGGCTTCCAATTCTATGAATATGGGCTTCCTACAGTTGTGCTCTGTATCTATCAGTACTCACTGTTATGTAATCTTATACCCAAGAAACCCACTGGTTACTAAAAGCATCTCTCTTTCTGTACCATTTGGACTCCATATTTTTTTCACCTGGCTGGTTATTTATCCAAATCAGCTGTACCAGCACCCATGTAGAACTAACAGAGACGTATAGTGGCAGCCATGGGCCTTCTCTTTCCAGTTAAGTTTGGAATAAATAAAAGAACATGCCTCAATAAATTCCAGGTTTTGAATGACAGCTAGAAATAACCTCCAGCTAGCTTTGTCACCTTGGAGATGATGTGATAAAGTTGGTATAGACAGTAGCAGAGTGATTTAATCAGGATTGCAAAGATGCTGAGCTGACAGCAGACATTCTAGCACAGAGGCTCTCTTACATGTTAGATATATGTTAAAACACAGGTGTGGGAAAGTTCTTTTGTGCAACATGAATTAAAGAGCCATATGATGCTGGATGCTGTATTAGTCATGGGTGATCATGAGATGAACAAGATAGAGCCCATTTCCTCAGAGATCCCATAATCTCAGATAAGAAGAACTGTTATTTACCTTCACTGTACTGCCTCTGAATATTGTTTCTCTGGAAATAGAAATAATGAAGCAAGAGAAACAATTAGGTATAGTGGTTCCATTGGCTAAAAGTTAAAAGCCTGAAGAAGGCTTAGAAGTTAAAATATTACCGCAACCAAAGTAAAGACAAAGCAATCTGTTTCTTCTTCAAAAATTCTGATACTGACTGGATCCAAATAGAGTACTCACCCTAATTTAACAAAGACGGCCAACAGGAATGGAAGATACAGAAGGCATGGGAATAGTGAAAGAACTCAAGCTATAAAATTAGAAACCTGCATTTACTCATTAATCACTGGCTAAAGGAAAATGGGTACAGAGCTCCCAAAGCAGGAGGGAGCACATTCACTGTACACAATCACTACTTTGGAAATATAAATATGTATATTTACATTTATACCCACACACATATATGAGGGTACTTCACAAAGTTCACAGAAAGATTGGTATTATCTTTTAATTCTATTTTTCCATGAACTCTTTGAAGTGTGTGTGTATGTGTGTGTGTGTGTGTATATATATATAAATACACACACACATACATACATATGTACACACAGATGTGTGTGTGTGTATGCACTTTTTCAAAAAGCCACTTTCCGTGTACTGTCTTCCTTAGAAATTCAGAAAAAACAGCAAAAGGAATAAAAAATTGGGATAAAAATTATTTTTATCCCAGTAGCCATGAATTCAAACTAAAACCGTAATGTGTACTGAGTGCATACTGTGAACTAGGAATTAATCTGAGCATCTTATGTGAATTAACTCCTCAATTACCTCCTTAATAACTCCTTAATTCTCAGAACAAACTTATGTCTTAGATGACATTATCATTCTTATGTCACATATGCGGGAACTGATATAGAGAAAAGCTAAAAAGTGTGCCTAAGGATTCAGAGCTAGACTTTGACCTGAATGGTCTGGTTCTAGAGTGTGGGGCTTTATACTGTTTCTCTGTCACTGCTCTTTACTGAGTAGGTACTGAGAAATCTGTAAGCCAACATGCACTTCTTCAGACTGAGTACAGATACACAGCTCCCTAAAAGAATGTCCCAGCCCTGATAGACCCATCTAACGATCCTTTGACTAAGGCAACAAGATCCCTCCCCAGAGAGGAAGTAATGATTGCTCTCTAGCCAAGAGGAGAAAAATAGACCAAGGTTTTGAAGAATGAGTAGATTTCCAGGCGGGGAAGCAAAAAAATATATGCAAAGGCAAAGAAAAGGAGAGCATGGTTAGGTTTTGAGAAAATGGAGGATGGATAGAAAATTGCTAAGGCCTGTCAATGATGGAAATAAAAGCTGCAGTTTGAAAAAGAAATTAGAGCTATTTCACGAACACCTTACAAAGGAATCAGGGTTTCACTTTTTCATGAGCATAATTGTCAATGATGTTTAATTGAAACTTTAGTAAATATCAAAAGAGTTTCTTTGTCTTTTTTGTTTAAAATTTCCTACTACCGCCACATCACAACACCAACTTAATATTTGCCAGGCATGGTATTTCCAGACACGATTTCTACTCTTTAATTCATCCATAACCTACTTAGAAAGTGACATATATATGACATTTTCAAATGAAATGTATCCCTGTATGCTATGGCCCTGCAAACTGCACAGAAAATACATAAGAGCTACATTAATTCATATGCAGGAGCAAACACTTTGAGGTAAGTTGGTCATGAAAACATGCATAGTGGTGAGGATCTTGGGCACTAGAATCGGGTCTAAGTTCTAACCCTAATAACATCAAAATTTGTGTGATCTTGAAGAAATTACTTACCTTTTAGTTTCTTCATAAGTAAAATGGCAATTATAATGAGTACAGTGCTTAAAATACAATAAATTGTCAGTAAATATTGGTTAGAAAAATATTCTTAGAGGATAGGACATTATTGATAATCATTGAGGAAGGAGGAAGGAAGAGCAAGAGATGAGATACAGAGATGGGTATGTGAAAGGCTACAGGTAACTAGAGTGGGTAGAGAAGTTGAGAAATCCAGATAGAGGTGAGTTAGATATGCCAGGATCATATTTAAGGCAGCACAGCACAATGGAAAGAGCACTGGATTTCCCACTGGGCTATTTTGACAATCTTCTGCCGTGAGCAGCTAATCACCTTTCCGAAACAATTTTTTCATCTGTAAAATAGGTTTTGTTATTAAGATGCAATTAGGAGAGTGGATAGCATAAAAAAAATCCAATATGTATTATTAGAATATCTATCTTGCAATGAGCATATATATATATACATATTATTATATTGGAAGACTCACCTGGCTCTATCTAAAATTTAAACATTGGGATAATGTCTTCCCACATAATTAATGATGAAGAGCTCTTTCCTACTAAACAAGTCTACAAATTTTAGACTTGAATTGAAAAGCAGTCTACTAAGCAAACAGATTTAGGTTCAAATGAAAGCAGTAAATTTCCTTTTATCTGCTCTTAGTTCTAAAACCCCCAGAACCACAATGCACACATTACATCAAAGACTTTCAAAAATCTAGCAATTAAGAAGGATTTCTACCTTTGTTTAATTCGGATTTTCCCATACTCATTTGACCACTGAGCCATTTTTATCATAAAATACTTATTAACGATCAATGGAACTATGGTACTTAGGAGCCTACTTGGGTTAATACTATGGGCCAGAGCTTCAGTCCACTGAAGACTTGACTGGGGCTGGAGGATCTGCTTCCACGTGGCTGCTAGCAGAAGACCTCAGTTCCTCATCACACGGATATCTCCATAAGGTTGCCTAAGTGTCCTCAGGACATGGCAAGTGATCCCAGAGAGATAGCAAGGCAAAAACCACAATGTTTTTTTCATGACCTAGTTATAGAAGTGACCCGGGCAATCACTTTTAGCATATTCTGCTTGTTTCAAGTGAATCACTAAGTCCAGCCAATATTCCAGGGGAGAGACAATAAACTTCACCTCTTGAAGGTGGGAGTGTCAGAGAAGTTGTGGACAGATTTTAAAACCACCACACTGCCCTTTTTGGTGTGGCAGAGGGAGCTCAGCACTTTGGCTGCTCAATCACGTCCTTGTTCCTCACTGCATCTTTAAGGTTTCACTATGGAAATCCCAGAGCTCCCTCAAAATGAGGTTTAAGACCATGGCTAGCCTAGATAATTCTTGATTTAGAAAACATTTAAGGGAAACATGATGTGCATCATCTACTTTTATATAGATAATTATTTCTGTGAATTTTGGTAAAGTTGTACTGAGAAAGACTTCATTTGTTTAAATGCACTAGAAAATATGAGAGTCCTAGTTCTGTTTAATAATAATCCTACTAACCCCGAGTTCTTGAAATTCTAAAACCACTGATAAATGAAGGAAGAAGAATAGTTCTGTATGCTAAGCCTTAAAGTCACAAAACATTCCCTGGGCAAGGTTAAGCTCTCTTATTTGTAGATAACATTGCAGTAATAACAACTTGATTTTTTTTTTAAATTTTCACAATATTGGATATTTCTATCCAATTCTTCTAAAACATAAATATGCAAATGGAACTTTCCATACAAGAAATATGTTAAAGACACACATTTTGGGTTTTAGTGTCAATTGGGTGAACTTGGACAAATCATACCACCCTCATCAGCCTGGTTCTTTTCTGCAAAAACAAAATAAATAAAAATACGATGCTGACTTAGATGATCTAAACATGGTCTGGTACAAAATTCTTTGGTTCTAAAATTCATTGTTTTTGGAAAAAAGAAAAATGCTAAAATCGTAATGCTATGAGCTGTTCCTATCTCTAAGGTGACAAATAAAAGATAAGTGCTTTAAATGAATAAAAATGCATTAGCCAACATTCAAGAAAAAGTATTCTTTTAACTCGTTACCTTCGAAATATACAATCCAAGTGTTAAACATGATTCTATGGAAAACACATATGTATTCTTAACATTGACAGAAAATTTTATCTTTATACAATATCAAATAGATATTTTTCTCCTGTATAATAAAATGTCCTAATTGAGATGGCTAAATCCAAATGATCTAGCAAGGAAGCAAACTACCAGGGGACAGATAAATGATAGCTGTTTATTCAAATAAGAAAAGAACCAAATTATGTTTCTGGGAATTAAAATAATGCATTGCAGGCAATCTTATCTCATAATTCATAACAAAATGAAACAAACAAAAACTACGTGGATTTAGTGGTAGTTCAATACTAATGAATTACGAATCTTTTAGTTTTATTCCTATTATTGATCTGCTCAATAAATTCCCACCAGCTGAAATGAAGGGCCTAGAAAATAGGGTTCTTTTTATAAACAAATATATAACATCCACTGTGTGCAGGGTACCATGATCAAGCTGCAGCAGTCAGCTAATCAGACCTGTAACACAGGTAGTCTCCAATAGAAAACCATGCTGTATTTTAGTCACACTGCAGAAAGTTTTCAAAAACTAGAAGCTCTAAGGAGAGAAAGTCCTGATGTGTGAGTTCCCTCCTGTGACTGTCGTCTCTCACTGTGGGGCAGACAGGTATCGTGGTCAGAGCAACCTTCTCTTCACCAAGCAGATCCTATTGAACTTTTTGGCTGTGCATGGTTTCTTTACCTATGGACTTTCTTATTTGGGATTCACCACTTCTGTGAAATTTACCCTGAAGTGTCAGAAAACCTAAAGACAATTAGAATTGCATGAGAATAACATATGTATCTCTTTGTCTCATTTTCAGGAAACATATATTTAACATGTAAATGGTGCCAGTCCTGATGATAAAGTTTTTGTGTTCATTAACTCAATTTATCTTTACACTAATCCCCTGTGATAGGTCACAGAAGTAAGGTGCTATTTATGGATGAGGACACAGAGACATCAAGAAGTTAGCAATCTGCCCAAGGTCACATTGCTGCTAAGTGTTAGAGTCTGGCCTAAAACTGTCTGGCTATAGATTCCATGCTCTACCCTGTCCCACTGCTGGTCTTATTCCAAGATTCCTCTGGCTGTATATTCAGCAAGACATACAATTTAAGATATAATTTAAATGAATTGTAGCTGCTTTAAAAAGAAAATCTGCTCAAACCATTTCCAGAAAAACAAATGAACAATAATCAAATTGACGCATATGTATTTATTCATACACAACACTGTTAATGTGTATTCTGTGCAATGGCAGAGCATAGAGGAGAGTTTACTGCATCACATCTGGAATAATATTCTTTCTTTCCATCTGGAAGTTCACTAATAAACATTGTGAAGTTGTTAATGATCACCTAGTAAGGGAGGCTGCATAATTACTTTTATATAACTACCAATACTATTTTTAATGAGGTATAAAACATCTCCACTGTCTATACTACCCTGAGTAATTAACATAAGTAAATCCATAAGTAAAGGACAAAGACTGAAAACTACTTAGCAAATCTTTCAAGAGCAAATGTTTCCTGGTAGGTAAATTAATCTTCCATAGATATCTGAAAAATTTTTTTGATATTGAGAAAATTTAGAGTTTTAGATTAATTTAACAAAATTTAGACAATAGGCGTAAGAATCAATAAGCAGAAACCAAAGATATCCCCGTTGATTGTGGCTGGTTTTGAGTGAAAGCCCTTACGATACACAGACTACAACACTTTGAACATTTAGGTTCAAAGTACAAATACTATAACCAAATTTACAGATGATGGAAAAATATCTATTTGGTACAGCTATGTAGTTGAATACCAGGAGTGTGTGTGATTTTTCCAATTTATCTGACATATGTAAAATTCACAGAATGTTTCAAATTGTCTACTATTGATTTTCCAAGAAATCTTCCTTTCTATAAAATAAAATATCTGCTTTATTCTACATCAGATCAAGTCACAATCCAGTCTATTATGTCTCCTGCCAATTTTTTATACACCTGTATTTTTCTGTAGGTAATCTAAGCAGAAATGGTGTACTTCTGTGACTCTTACTAAAGGCTTTCTGCAGCCTTTTCTCAAAGCTTCTCTTATTCCTCTGATGGCAATCACACCAATAAAGGGTGACATCTGTGCCTCAGATCATTGTGTGCCATTTCAGGTAGGCCATGTGTTGTACCTTGACCTAACATCTCATTTCTGTTCCCACCACTGTGGCCAATTAAATGGGGGCCTTGTAAAGAGCCAGTTGACTGGTCTGGTCGTGTGCCGGCTATCACCACAAGAGCTTACTGGCCACAAATCTGTTATTACCAAGCTGTTGCTGCCAGAAGCATGCTGATTCCTGACAAAAAGAATAGATTAGGAGCAATCAAATCTCCCCCAGGCTTATCAGTGGGACTTTTAACCACACCTTCTACCTCAAACTTTCCCCTTCACCTCCTTCCAAACACCTACGCAGCAGCGAGCTAACAAGGTGTCTGCCAAACCATATGTTCATAATTAGTTAACTTCTTGCCTGTCGCTAGAGGCTCCACTGATTCAGCAACAGCCCTCAAGGGTGTTGGGCATCCGGTGAGACAACACCAACCAGCACCGGCCCCTCCCCTCAGCGTTAGGAGAAGAGGCATACTTAATTCCAGCTGTGGCATTGTTAAGTGAATTAAGTTTATCCTCAATTTAAAAAGCCAGCATGAAATCAAAGGAGACCCCAGAAAAGAAAAAATAGAGAAAATGAAAAAAAAAAAAAAAATGCTTGTAGGTTAACTCAACAAGTCTGCTGAATGAAACTCAACTGGTTGGCTCCATTTAGCCAATCACTGCAAAGCAGGTTTCTGGCACCGTTGTTACTTCTGGCATAATTCTTCCTTTTATTTCCCAGTTCTGTGGTTAAGGTCTCTTGTTACACACAGAGAGGATTGATGATATAATTGTTTATGAGCCAGTGGAACACATTTTTAGGTAGTAGTGAGGTTACCAGGCAATAAGAAATTAATGTTAGAAACAGCAGTGTACGATGCTGGCTAAGAAATCTCATCTCAAGGTAAGAGTGTTACATGTAAAATTAAATTTGCAATCTCCTCTTTGAGCATATGACTTGTTTGAGTGTATGGTTTTCTTTATGCGAAAGGGCTATCAAACAATGTTTTGTGAAAAGTTCTAGGGCAATGAGAACTTTGAATTTCTTTTATTCCCATTGACTAAAAAAAAAAAAAAAAGCCCAGATGTAAAAAAAATGCATTTTTATTAACATGCTTATTTTATTTAAATAAAAAGCACTGATGAAGTACTCTACTTTGAACCAAATTATTTATACAGATGCTTTGATAAATTCATCAATATAACTTTGCTTAAATGGGTAAAAATACTAAAAGGATATATAATAATTAATTTTAGTAGCCAGAATCTGACAATGTCATTTTTTGTTTTAAAGCTTTCAAGATTATGGGAATTAAATTTATAAACTTGAAAAAAAACCTGATATGTTGTCTATAACAAATATTATAAACTGTCTACTTAAAATTAATATAAATTGATGTAACTATTAAAGTTGGGATGAAAAAATATTAATTAAGCAAAAATAGACATTCTTAATGTAGATTCTTAAAATAAAAATTGCTATAAAATTAGGAATGACAAAATGCAATTGTGTAAAAAAAATTATGTTTTTGTGCACAACATTCATGAGGCCAAAAATATGGATATAAACATGCAAGAAAATAAAAATGTAAATAAAAGAATAAGATTAAAGAATTTCTGTCAAAAACAATTGTAAAAGAGAAAACACTTATTAATCTTAGAATATCATGATTTTGTTGCTATTGTTGTTTTAACTCAGAGGAAATTCTCTTGTGAAGTAATCTCAGAATTTTGTACCATGTAAAGAATAGATAGCGGCAGAACAACTCAAGATTTAAGTATCCACCAAGCATAGGTCACTGTTCCTTATAGGTTAAGTATCAGTTTGAGATCTAATTTCATTGTCAATCACATAATCTCTGCTATTATATTAAATAACCATTGAGGTTGGCAGGGGACTCAGGGGTCTTGAAAAGCAGACATTGTCATGATGATATGTGGCTTAAAGTGAGTTAAGAAGCAACTGATGTGGTTTGGGACCAGAGAATTAGAAAACATAAGCCAAAGGGAAAATGCAGAAACCACAGATTGGTGCAAGTTACAGGCAATTTTCTTAATAACTCCCTTTACTATAATGACATGTCAAGCATCTTCCCTATCCTCTATGGAACAAACCACTTAATAGTCAGAGCCAAATGTTTGCTTTCAGAGACAAGTTGCCATCCTAAAAACATAATTTTTTACAACTTAATTGTCATTAATCAAGTAACACCTTTTTTTAAACCAAGAAATAAAATGATCTTATAAAAATGCCCATAAACTATTAAATCTTTTTCTTGAGTTTAATCTCTCCAAATTTTCAACTTTCATGTATTATAAATAAAATAAAGCATGATTCAACTTAATATATAATCTTGACTTCAGGCAAAGGGTGTTAATAACAATTCCATAGTAGGAGGTCTTTATTTTAGCTTCTAATGTGATTAACTTATAATGAGGTATAATTTACAAGTAGTATAATACTTACAGAACATGAAGATATGCAGACTGGAAATGGGAAATAATGTTGATTAGATATTACATGTTGATTTTGAGGAATCTTAAAATCATGTAGCTCTGTTGTAATAAGAAATAGTGAAACAGTGAAGAACAGATAATAGCGATCTAACATTAACAAAGAACTGAGCAACGGCGAATAGCACAGATTGGAGGGGGAAAAAAAAGGCTTATTGAAGATTCTGTGTTCCAGATTAATGATGAGGACTTGGCCAAGGCAGCACAAATGGGACTGTATAGAAAAAGACAAATGTGAGGTATATTAAAGACCGAACTAGGTGGTTACAGCTAATGAAAGAGGGAGAAATTCAAGTTGATAATGATAAATTGGCAAGTCTCGGTAGCAAAAAATGTGACAGTGGCAAAAGTGATTTGAAGACAAGGAGATAAGAAGTCAGTTTTTTGACAGGGAAAATGCTGAGTTTAGGGTTAGTCAAATTAAATTCAAAGAGTGATATGCACAATAGGACTAAATATCTCACATGACTAGAGCTCTGATGATAAGAGGGAAACCATACATTTCAGGAATTACCAATGTAATGAGGATTACTGGACACATGGGAATGGGTGTGCTCTTCAAGGCAGTGGATACAAACCAAGAAGAGCAATAGGACAAGTCCTAAATGTTTAACTCCCAGAATAAAGGGGCTGAAAGAAAAGAAGTCAAGAATGAGAACATAGAAAGAGTGTTAAGAAAAGAGTCAGACAGAATCCATGAGACAATAAAATTCTAAACAGCAAGAAAAGGTAAAAACATCTTGTGGACCTGAGAGGTCAAGTATAAAGAAAATGGCTAGAAATCTAAGTAAAATCAAACAGCTCGGGCATCCTTAAAAAATCCATTTCTAAAGCCTGGTAATGATGGGAGCCAAATTGCTCAAACAATATGGAGGCAATAGCAAATAAATACAGGCAACATTTTCTAACTTACTATGTAGTAGTTTGCAACTAAACTTAAAAGAAAGACTGGCCAATAATTCTCCTTTCTTATACTGTTCTGGACCAGATTTTAATATGAAGGTTATAGTAGCTTCATAAAATGAATTGGAGCATGTTTTCTCTTCTGTGCCATTAGTAAAAAAATGTGATAATCAGTTTTTTGAAATTCACTTATAAAACCATTTGAGCCCAGTGTATATTTTGGAGGGAGAATTTTAACTATAATTTAAGTTTTTCAAAAGTTATCATAACATTTTGTTTTACTATTTTCTCTTGAGTTATTTTGTTAATTAATATTTCTAAAAGATTGATCATTTCTTCTGTTTCCAAAATTATTTGCATTACTAGATTCATAGCATTTTATGACTTCTTAAAAAATTGGCTCCTTCTAACACTATGGCTCTCTTCCTATTTCTAATATCTCAACCTTCTTATTTCTCATATTTGGGGAACTATATGTATGTCTCTTTGGTTAGTTTCTTAGAAAACTAATTAAATGAGTTTGTTGATTAACTCAATTTTTTAGTTCTTTATTGCAATTATTCCTATTCTTCCATTATGACTTCTTTTTTCTATTTTTTTATTCTGTACTTCCTCTTTCTCGAATTAAAAATTAATTAGTTAATATTTGATTTTTCTTGTTTCCTAGCATTTTAATTAAAATTTATAAATTACCTTCTAAATCTTTATTTCTCACAAATTTTGATATGAATATCTTTATTTTTCTATATTTCTAAACATTTTATAATTTTATAACTCATTGTAATTTTTTTAACCCATTAATATTTAGAAATTTAGACATGAATTTTTAATTTTTTCACTTATATTGGTTTTGGCTTATATTATTGATTTTTAACATTACTGAAGAATCAGTAAATTACTAGAGATTATTTACTACTCTCTGAGTTCAACAATGTTTTAGAATGATGTTTCCTATCATAATTGTCCAAGACAAAAAACACTGGAAACTTGGACTATGGTAGTAGAATGGAAATAATTGGAGGATCAAGAAAGTTTTGAGGATTGAGACTTTATGCCTTACTGACTGTAGAAGGTAAAGGTGAGAGAGGAGTCAAGTACGACTTCCATGGTTGATTCTGGCTGAGTGGCAGGATATGTGGTATCACCACTTACAGATATGAAGAAGACTGAGAATGATGGCCAAGACTGAGGCCGTTTTGGACAAGTTGTGCCTGTGCTGCCCATGAGATTTCCAGAAGATAATAAAAATGCATGAATATGAAGACCTTCTCTTGAGATCAAGAGAAAAGTTTAGGCAAAATATATAAATTTTTAAGTCTTCAAGGTATAGAAAGTCACTGACACCATGGTGGTAGATCAGTTTGTTCAGGAAAAATTTGTAGAATAAGAAAAGGAACAAGAAAAGAATCTTGAGCAGTTCCAATGGTATGCTAGAGGAGGAGTTGGCAATAGAGACTCTAAAGTCACAGATAGAGAATGAGGAGGAAAGTGGTGTGTGATATCACGGTAAGAGAAGAAAACAGAGTATTTTGAGAAAAAGGGAATCATGAGCAAAATGCCATTAATGAAGCTAAGTAAAGCGATTGAAAACCGTATTGATAGTAAAGATATTACAGGAAATTTAATTTTAAACCTATGATTTCCAAACAGGGGTCCCCGTTAGTATTATGATTAGCAATCTTAATAAAGATTTCAATATTTCAGGAAGTTCTATCAGTTATACATTTCTTTTTTCTATTGAAATGATTGTATGGAGCTGTCAGAACATTAAGTCTGGTAAAAACTGTAATAAGAAACCATGTATTAAGTGCCTACCATGCTCCAACAGGAGTGATAAGCATCTTATACAAAGCAACTTTGAAAATTTTGCAGCAGGAAGTGGTTTAAACAAATAAATGCCTCCTTAATACAGATATCAATAAATTTTTCAATTAATAGTTTGCTGAACAATTTTAACATTTTTATTTAATTGTCACTCTTGTAAAAGGAAAAAAAAAAGTGCTCTTCTCTTCACATATCTTCCATAGCTCACAGAGGAGGAAATTTCTGCCTGCTACTCTTCTGTCTTCACTCCCCGGCTGGTGTCTGCCCATAGTAACAAGGGTTGATCATTTGACTATTTTGAGCATGAATCTACCAGCTCAGGTTTTGCTTCATTTCTGTAAGAAGCAGAAAAATGCCCTGCTTTCTCTTTTATTTCTTGAATTCAGGTGTGGCAATCTCCATTGTGCTTCCTGCTCCTGTGGGTAAGGTACCTAGTCACACAGCTGTTGGGGTCAACCCTTGCTGTGCATTCTGTCTGTTTCATCTGTGCTACAAGTCAAGGTAGAACAGCTGTACATGTTTATGGAACTAGATGAGTAAATAGAATTGGAATTTGCTCCACAAAACTAGGCATTCTAGGTGCAAAGGAATAGACATCTCACTTACATATCCAGGCCTAAGTACATGCCTCCATCATATTTTACCAGAGACGCCCTGCATTGGGGATTATCAGGTAAAGATGCAAATTAACATACACACACACTTTCTTCATTGGCATATTCTTTTTGTATGCATGTAAATTCAGGGGAGAAAAAATGAATTATTATTCATATTTTATGAATTTAAAAACTGAAGTCCAAAGATCTTGGTACTTAACCGAGGGGAAACTATGAATAAAACCAGATCCAGATCTTCTCAATTTGCTTTTAGTATTCTTTCATTCAGCCTATAATTTCTCACACAGACATTATATAATTAGTTAAATTGAGTAATCAAAATGCGTGTAGCATTGTTCCGTCAAAATTTTGATTGTTTTTGTATTCATCAATAACTCCATTAAAGATTAATTATCTGTTTTACTAATACCCAGTAATATAGGGGATATATGAATTTCAGAAAAAAAAATAAAGTTCTGAACTACAGGAAAAGCATTTTGAGAGTCAGAACAAGAGAAAGGGAAAAATAAAACAATAAATGTTAGCATAATTTCCTTACCTGAAGAGTAAATAAAATATTATCAGTTAAGTCAGTTGGCTTGTCATCTTTATACAAGCATTATCCAAATGTGGGGCTCTGGCTTATGTTCTCATATCAAAACTTTTACAGGTCAGAAAAGACAGAGAAAGAGAACAAATATAGGGTGACACTAAGTAAATGGATCAAAACTATACCTATCCCAACCTTGAAATCTTATAGTCTCAAAAGGAAGCTATTAGACTTGGGTGAATGAAGAGGAATACACAGGAATCCTTCTGAGAAGTGTGAACATTCTGGGAAATAACAAATGGAATATCTAATACTAGGGACTGTAGAGCTAATCGAACAGAGAAAACAAATATTTAAAACATGAATATAAAAATTCTCATAAATATAAGGGAAGATGTTGGAAAACAAGCAAGGATCAGTTAGATATATTGGCTGTCAAAAATATATGGCTGAAGTAATTTTCAAAACTGAACGACTGGGTGATTAACAGAATGGATATAGCCTAATAATGAAATGAAGGTTAGAAAGAGACTCGCTAACTCTCCATAATAGAAATATCAGAAATGAAGGAAAAAAATATAAAACAGGCAAAGAATGAAGATAATAACTGAGAATCCCTCATAATTGAAACCTTAAAATCTCAGATTGAAAAGCTTTGTAGGGTTTTAAGCTTTTGAAAGAAGAAAATTCTGACACCTAGAGAAATGAAGAACTATAAGAATATCAAAGATAGTATTTGAGAGATTTTAAAAGAATAAGCAAATAGTTGAGAAGAAGTAAAGAATCAAATTAATTTTGACTCTTCTTGATCTAAAAATATGTTGGACTGTTTCATAATATTAAAATATTAATACTGAATATGCAAATTAACTTCTCATCCTAACCTGCACTATTCTTAGGATGTCGGAAAGATCTTTATTTGTTCTTCTCAAACTTCCCAAACCTGACTTTCTTGGAATTTGAAAAATTAATTTATAATAATTTTATCATTAAAAGGGTCTTTATCAGATCACGTTTGTTTACTTTCTAAAGCATGCTCTTCGAACAGTACACACAGCCATCATAACTTTCCTTTTAAAATATCATCAAGCAATTACCTCAGTTGAGAATAATGACTTTCAGACCTACTTTCGTAATTGTACTTCTTTTACATTGGTTTCTAAAAGTGATTCCCCATATTTCAATAAATTTAATGATAAAGGATAAAAAATTCTATACCTGGTTAGTATTTAAAGCTAATTAAATTAGCCTCATGCTAGAAAGCCATCATAATACAAGTTACTGTGATTGCTGCAACATATATTTCTTTTACATTTATTTTGTAGTAAAAAGTGAAATCACATTACTTAATCAGAATGGGTTTTGTCATCAAGAGACATCCATTCCTTACTTAAATCTGGGTATATTAGAAAAGTCTTCAAGAAGCCCCCTCTAGTGTCTGAATTATGCAACAGCTCATTGGCAAAGGATTTGTGCAAGTTGAGAGAATGTCAGTATCAGAGTGTCTGGCTCAGTGGGCCCATGGAGATCACCAACTCCAATACACATTCTGTTTACAAATGGGAAAACTAAAGGTCCAGACAGAATGCCTTGTCTAAGGTTACACTGTAAGGTGGTGGTAGATCAAGTAAAGAATTCAAGTCTCCTGATTCCTAGTTCACAGAACATTTCAGTCTGCTCTGTGGACTTGGATTTGGTACAAACAGGCCCAGGGTAAAATAAAAGCAGAAAATTTGAAGGATATGAGATTTTTTAATGGAAAGATTATAGAGATGAGAAAAGAGTTATTGGGATAAAGGTGAAAACAAAGACTAGCAAAAAGGGTAAGGGAACCATAGCTCTCTATTTAAAGAACAGGAACCCAGAGATAGGGTAATCAGGACGTTGAGTGAAGATTTACAATATTTGAGAGTTTATTGATAAATGATTGAAAATATTCTTAAAATGAGCATGTGCAAAAATATAGATTTTATTTGTGGTTCTGCAAATAAGATCACTAATGAAGTTGAACTACTAATTCTCCTCTTACTACTTTTTTTTTTTTTTTGTCTTTTTGTGACCGGTAAGGGGATCGCAACCCTTGGGGTGGTGTCATCCGCACTGCACTCAGCCAGTGAGTGCACCAGCCATTCTTATACAGGATCCGAGCCCATGGCAGGTGCGCCGCTGCGCTCCCAAGTGCTGCACTCGCCCGAGTGCGCCACGGGGCTGGCCCTTATTAAAATTTTTTAGTGAACTATTATTCTTGTATTCTTGTCATCTGTCATAGCAATGTAATAAACCTTGATTTGTTATCCCACTGTGGTTCATGGTAATGGACTGGCAGTGGGGTTGTTAGTTAAAATAGTCATAATGTATTACCCTTAAATGGGGTATGCAACTTTCGGTCTTCCCATTCTCCCCCAGAATGCATAACACACAATGCTTCTGGAGAAAAACTCCAAGAACAATTTCCCTTTATAGACACAAATTGGAAACAGCCTCATTACTTTATTCTTAAGTGTGTGACTTTGCTGACATACTATTGCTAAGAATTAGTTTGTGAAAAATATTCAGCTCTTTCTTTTTAATGAGTATTGAATGTGAGAGTGTGCTGTATGGATAGAGCTGTGCATGAAAGAGGTCACAGTGTGGTGGGGAAAACAAAAAGTGCAGAAGAGAAAGTGGGAATATATTGTGTCTAGTACCTCCCAATTCTCAGCCTTTTCTATGTCTCAGCCATTGTGCAATGGGATGCTGAAGGGCTCTGGAGATATACTACAAAAATACATACTACCAGGTACTAAGAACACCTGATACCCACAATACCTGTGTAGTAGACGAGTGAACAAGGAAGATATGGCTTGAGTGGGACCCTAACAGATAAAAATATTTTAGATGAGAAGCTTTCACATGGAAGAAAACAATGTGAGCATTGAATTATGGAAGTGCTGGGTATGCTGTGAAATTGCAGGTAAGGGAGTGAAAATTCCTAAGTTTCTATGATACATTTCATGGGATGGAATAACAAAACCCCTCAAGAGTTTCTCTTTATTCATTAATTGAACAGTTCTGTGCCAGGCAAGAATGGTAGGGACTTGGAGATAAATTTCTGTGAAGTTACTTTTAAAAATGAAAAGACTTCATAGAAAGCTAATGCTCTATCTTATCTTCAATTTTTATGGTAATATTCATAAATGAAGGTAAGTACCTATTAGGCTAAAATGTATTGAGAACCAAACTTGTGCAATGCATTATGCTTAGTATTTTTACATCATCTCATTTTATTTCTACAAGAAACTCTTATAACTGGGGCAGTCCTATTGGATCACCTGCATAAGAAACAGCCAAAGCATCAGAGAACTCCCTAAAATGTTTGTCCATCATATCCTTCAGCAAGTTTCTGTATTTAAAATCTTATATATGATATATGATTGCTTGTTTTTTATGTGAAACATTTACATGAACCTCATGAGTTATACTTAGGAAAGTATTATAGGTCTAATGAAAATACCAGTAAGCCTAAAACGTTGGGGAAGATCAAAGTGTTCTAAAAATTTTCCAGCCAATGAACAAGAAATTGGTTGCTTCAAATTGGATACCTAATAGTGTAGTATATAGGAGCAATGTGGGGGACCATGATAGAAGACTAGACACAAAAGGAGATCTAAGTTCCAATTGCAATTACATGGCTGATCTCTAAAGCATGTTTAAAAAGCTTTGGTTACACCAAATGGGTTGATAACCTTCACCCATCAACACAGCTTCCCTTTCTTCCCACCATTCACTATCCTACCCAGAGTATTCAATTACTCATGAGAGGGCCCCAAGTCATGCATTTTGCAAGTGAGTAGTCCAAAAGAATGGTTAAAGTGAATCCTACACTGTATTGAAGAGGAGGACATCTAAATACATTTTAGTACCTTTGAGTTACCTTTCACAGCTCCACCTTGTCTGGCAATAATCCATTATCTTTCTAGCACCTTGCTCACTCATTCTTACTATGCTTGCTCTTCCAAACTTCAGTGAAGTATCTAATGCTTTGACTGTTTCATTCTCTTTAATACTTTCAACTCCCTTGATCCAACACTTCTACCACTTCTTTACCTTAGCCTTCAAATATGTCACTCCACTGATGTTCTACTAAAACGTCTCAACAAATCCTCAAATATAGATCAATCCAAATGACCTTTCTTCTGTCTCTACCACTATCATGCTGATCATGTAATTTAGTTACTACACATCCATGACTTTGAATTTGGATACACTATGTTCATGATTATGAGAGTCAATGTTTAAAATATTAATTCTCTCAAAAATGATATATAAATTCAACATAAACCCAGAAGGTTTTGGTGAAAATTGACACACTGAAACTGAAAATGCAAATGGCCAAAAATAGCCCAGATAGTATTATGAGAAAAAAAAGCCATTAGATTTCCAGACAATGTAAAATTATAATGACTAAGAGAGTGTGATATGGAGAAAAAAAAAAAAAAAAAAAAGCCAGATGCATGGAACAGAATAGGACATATGAAGTAGACTCAAATATATGGTTCCCTGATCTATGACAATAGTGACACTTTAATGCAGTGAAGGAAAAGAACAATTATATCAATAAATATATTAGATCAATTGGATATGTATATGGAGAAGGATAAATGTTACCCTCTACCTCACACAATACTAAAACTATATCCAGATAGACTAGATATTAATGGACAACATCAAAAAATAAAACCTTCCAAAGAAAAAACAGGAGCCTATCTTTATGACCTTGGAGGAGCCAAAGGTTTTAAAAATAGGACACAAAAATAATTAACCGTTAAGGAAATATTGATCAATTGAAATACTTTAAATTCAAAATTTGAGGACATTAAAAGATACCAGTAAGAGGGCAAAGATAACAGAGTATGTGAAATGATTTTTGTTTATTGCAAAGTAAATACTCAATAAACTTTTGATAAGATTAATGTGTGATACATGAATTTTGAGTATTTGATTATTTTGGAAACTATGTATTAAGTGCCTACTAAATGCTATGACTGTGCCCTGGGATTTTTACATACATTATTTATTTATTCCTCACCACAACCATGTGAAGTATACAGTAAGATATTTAATTTACAGATAAATAAATCAAGGCTCAAAGGAATTTTGTAATTTGCTCACAGTCTCACTTCAAATAGGAGACAGAGCTGTGATTTAAGCCACAACCTGTCTTCAAAGTCCAAATTCTCTCTATACTCTGTCTTGGTTGGCTTAATTCAATATCTAGATGCATGCATATTTTAGGTGAGCTGCTCAATGGATAAAGTACGTTTCACATTGTTAATAGAAAGAGACTTGAGTATCATTTGTACATCACAGAAACCTCTCAGTGTGTTCTTAAATTTGAGCAATCTAACAGCTAAGCAAATTTCAGGAAAAACTGAAAGGAAGGTCGAAGAGAAAAGGAAGCCTGTGGTGAAAAAAAAAAAAAAAAAGTTAATCCAGAAAAAGCCTGATGTAAGGAGACATGCAAACAAGCAGGATACATTTTACAGCCCTGAAACAGAAAAAAGCTATTTCTGTGTAACAGAAAGAACACACTAGCCTAGAAATCTGGAGAACTTGTCCAAGAAAGAGCTCTGCTCGGGTCTCAAGTGTGAGTCTGGAAAAGTCTCATGATCTCTCTGCTATTCAGTTTCTCTGTCTATAATATGAGAGAAATAATTCAAGGGTCTCAATTATTTCCTCCATCTCTGGTATCAAGTGAATCTCTCTGTGTATCTACCAGAGGGTTACATATCTGGCATAAGAACACACACAGCCTTTGCAAAGTGAATACCAAATTTGTCTACAACTAATGCTTTTTCCCATTTATCTTTCAAAATTATTGATTAGTCACATTTAAATCAATGCTTTAAGGAGTGGAATTTATTTAAACCATGATGCTTTTTTTTTCTTTTATGAACTTCAGGTTTAACTTCTTTCTGTACAAGGAATGTATTCTCTATTAAATTGTAGGGAGTTCAATATTAGGCCAATGACACTGATTCAGTGCCCTGCATGAATATCTTGGCCAGTTTAGCATATACTCCTTTCACATATACACATAAATTTCTTTTATGTAAATAAATACAATGTCAAATTTCTGTTCCACTCTAAAGAAAAAAAAAGTTGTGAATCAACTAAAATCCCATAGAGGGCAGTATGGCTTTAACTGTCTTGGAATTAAATCCTATTTCATTGTAAAGAATCTAACTGTGGTCAAATGCATAGAAACAGAAAATAAAGTAAACTGGTGGTTACCAGGGGCAGGAGGTGGTTTCTAGAGGCAAGAATGGAGAGATTAAGGTAAAAAAATAAATAAATAAAATAAAAAAGTAAAGGGAAGACTTTTGAGTATAAATTAATATAAAATCATTATAAAATCTTTAGCAGTTACCATAGTAAGAATAAATTTTAAATTATCATTCTCCCCACATTCAGATGGTATCATTTTGATGTTTCTCTATACTAAATAATTGCCATCAAATTATATACTTTAGTATTCATATTTTCTTAATGTCATATAAAATTTTTCTAGTGTGACTGAATCCTTTGTATATTATTTTTAATGAATGAACAAAATTATCTCATAGGAAGATTCCTTCTTAAGTATTAATTATTTTAAATCATTCAACTCTTGACTGAATTTTAGGTTAATTTCATGTTTTTGCTATTAATTAATGCTGTAATAAATATATTTTATTTGAATTTATGTTTTAATTTCTGAATATTTTACAGTATGTTTTTAAAGCAGAATTAATGAGTAAATAGATATTAACATGTAAATGCTCTTTATATCTATCAACAAACTGCTTTACAGAATCGTTTTAATTTATGCTTGTGTGACTATAGCTTTGACAACACTGAATTATACCATTAATTTTCTTTTTTACTAGGAAAAAAAACTCATTTAAATTTGTGATGTTAAAAAGCATTGGTACACAAGAACACTACTGATTTTGTGTATCCCGCAACTTTACTGAATTTGTTTATGAGTTCTAGGAATTTTTTGGTAGAGGTTATGGGTTTTTCTATATACAGGATCATGTCATCTGTGAACAGTGACAATTTGATTTAGTTTTTTTCCAATTTAGATGCCCTTTATTTCTTTCTATTGCCTGACTGATCTGGCTAATACTTCCAATACTACGTTGAATAGGAGGGGTGAGAGTGGGCATCCTTGCCTTGTTCCTGTTCTTGAAGGAAAAGTTTTCAGCTTTTCCCCATTCAAGATGATATTGGTCATGTGTTTTTCACATATGGCTTTTATTGTGTTGAGATATTTTCCTTCTATACCTGATTTATTGAGAGTCTTTATCATGAAGAGATGCTGAATTTTGTCAAATGCTTTTTCAGCATCTGTTGAAATAATCATATAGTTTTTGTCCTTGGTTTTGTTGATGTGGTGTACACACTTACTGATTTGTATATGTTGAACCATCCAAATCAGTAGAATTCATAAACACCAACAAAGAACAAGAGAAAAAGAAATCAAGCAAATCCATTTATAATAACTACCAAAAACATAAAATACCGAGGAATAAATTTAACCAAAGGGGTGAAAGATCTCTACAATGAGAACTACAAAACACTGCTAAAAGAAATTAAAAAGGGCACCCAAAAATGGAAAGATATTTCATGTTCATGGATTGGAAAAAATTAACATTTTGAAAATGCCCATAATACCCAAAGTGATCTACAAATTCAGTGCAATCCCCCCTCAAAATACCAATGACATTCTTCACAGAAATAGAAAAAACAATCTTAAAATTCATATAGAACAACAAAAGACCCTAAATACCCAAAGCAATGCTGAGCAAAAATAAAAAATAAAATAAAACCAGAGAAATTACAGTACCTGACTTCAAACTATACTACAAAGCTATAGTAACCAAAACAGCATGGAACTAGTATAAAAACAGACACTTGGACCAATGGAACAGAATAGAGAACCCAGAAATCAACCCATATACTTACAGCCAACTGATCTTCAACAAAGTCTCCAACAAAATACACTGGGAAAAGACAGCCTCTTCAGTAAATGGTGCTGGGAAAACTGGATATCCATGTGTAGAAGAATGAAAATAGACACATACCTCTTGCCATATACCAAAATCAACTGAGAATGGGTTAAAGACTTAAGTATGAGACCTGAAACTATAAAACTTCTAGAAGAAAACATAGGAGAAAATTTCAGGATGTAGGACTGAGCAAAGACTTATGAATAAGACTCCAAAAGCACAGACAACAAAAGAAAAAATAAGCAAATGAGAATATATCAAACTAAAAAAGCTTCTGCAGAGCAAAGGAAACAATCAACAGAGTGAAAAGACAACCTAAAGAATGGGAGAAAATATTTGCAAACTATGCATTCAACAAAGGTTTAATATGTAGAATATATAAGGAATTCAAACAGCTTCATAGTAAAAAACCAAATAATTTGATTAAAAAATGTGCAAAGGAGCTGAATAGACATTTTTCAAAGGAAGACATACAAATGGCCAACAGGTACATGAAAAAATGCTCGACATTACTAATCATCAGGGGAATGCAAATTAAAACCACATTGAGATATCATCTCACTCCAGCTAGACTGGCTATTATCAAAAAGAAGGAGAATATCAAATGCTTGTGAGAATGTGGAGAAAAGGGACGTCTTCTACACTGTTGGTGGGATTGTAAATTAGTGCAGCAATTATAGAAAACAGTATGGAGGTTTCTCAAACAACTACAGATAGAACTGCCATACTATCCAGCAATCCCACTTCTGGATATATACCCAAACAAATAGAAATCATTATGTCAAAGGGACAGCTGCCCTCCTATGTTCATCACAGCTCTATTTACAATAGCCAAGATATAGAACCAACCTAAATGTCCACTGATGGACAAATGGATAAGGAAAATATGATATATATATACACACACATAATGGAATACTACTCAGCCATTAAAAAAATGAAATTCTGCCATTTGCAGCAACATGGATGAGTCTGGAGAAAATTATGTTAAGTGAAATAAATCAGGCACAGAAAGAGAAATACTGCATGTCCTCAATCATAAGTGGGAGCTAAGAAAGAAAGAAAAAAGAAAGAAATGCCACAATAAAGCATTGAACTTTTGGAAGGTGAGAACAGACCTATGGTTACTAGAGGTGGGAGAAGGGGAGGAGAAGGGCAGTTAGGGAGTAATTGGATAAGGGACACAAAGAATAATTGCAATTTGTAATGATGAGTTTGCTAATAATGCTGATTTGATCATCACATACTATATTCAACTCTGCACCCCATAAATATGTATAATCAATTATGTTTCGATTCAAAAAAATAAATTGAAATACAGAAAGAGAGAGAGAGAAATACTTAGCATAATGAAATTAAACGTTTACTTTTTCTTTTTTTTAAAAAAAAGCATTGGTAAAAATAATAGTCCAGAACTAAAATTTTTAAATTATCTCAGCAAAATCTAGGAAGGCTTAGTGAACAAAACAGAGTGTGAAAACATTTCAAAGGTCTCCTGGGAGGGGGAGATGACAGTATAGGATAGGGAGGTGAAAATATTTTTAAAATATCATCTTATGGTAGCAGAAGGAAAGAATGAAGAAATGGAATGCTTTCATTAGATAAATAATTGAGTCTATGAGAGTCAGTATATAAAAAAAGAGTTTCAAAAGTTTGGCCAGACTCAGTGATCCTGGCGTCAAAACACTCTTTCCATTTCTTACTACCTGTGTAACATTGGGTAAGTGCCTCCTTTCCTCAGTCGTCAGATATAACAATTTTGCCTACTTCATAGGATTATTGTGAAGACTGAATTAGATACTACATATTAATATAGATTATTAACTATTATTCAAAAATAATACACATTATTAATGCTTAGAATAGGCACATAGTATACACTAGATAAATATTATTAATATTATTTTCTTGTAGTCAAATAGCAAAAGAGAGAAATGTGTCTCACTATGAGTACCCAGAAGGAAAGGCAACCATTAAACAATAAATAAATATAGCACAATTTCCAAATTAACAAGGTGACAATATGGAGTACCAACTTTATCAAACACACAAGAATCATGTTTGAAAAGAAAAAAATATATAGAAAAGTTAAAAATAGTAAACCAAATAAAAATGGAAAATAAAATGAAAGAGATAAAATGCAGCAAGGGGATTTTTAGAGAGGTGAAAGTTCTATATAATGTTATAATGGTGAATACATGTTGCTATATACACTGTCAAAACTCAAAGAATGTACAATAAAAAAAGTGAATACTAATGCAAACTATGGAATTCCGTTAATAATGCATTAATATTGACTTATCACTTGTACAAAATGTACTGCCTAATGTAAGATGTTAATAATAGGGTAAACTTGGAGTGTGGGGTATGAGGCTTACAGGAATTCTGTACTTTCCACTCAACTTTTCTAAAGCTAAAAATGTTCATAAAAATAAAGCAAGCTTATTTTTTAAAAAAGTATAAAAACCTCTGCTGGATTGTACACTATTTAGTAACAACAGATTTTTGTCAGCTATACAACATAATGAATTTATGTTGTCTTTTAATATGTCAATTGATTCTGTATTAGTATTTCCTTAAAGCATTAGCAGCACCTTACAAATGTGTGTTTTTTTAAAAAAAGTACATTCATTATTTTAGTAATCCCAAGAGATAAGCAAAAGCAGGTAAGATTTGTGCTTTATGGATTATGAATACAATGGCTAACTCCACAGAATAAGCACCTTGTGGAGTGAAAATAGAGACTAATTCTTCTGATTTCTTGGATCCTGGAAGAATTCATGTTGATCAATATGAAAAAAATACCATTCTACAAAAGAATGCTAAAAATAACAAATGAAATAAAACATAAAATGCAAGATACAAAATGTTTTATCAATCAGTACAGAAATTGGGAATGAATTATATTCTCCCGTAAAAAGATTTACGTTCTTAAACTAGATTTTGGAAATCCAGCTCTGTGCGATTTACAAAAATCAGAATAAAAATAAAGTAACAAAAATCTGAAAGAAAATGAAGAGAGAAGGGGATTGGGAGAGAGAGAGAAGGAATAACACTACTAATGTCAGAAGGTGGACTTTGGGTTGAAAGCACTAAACAGAGTGTGAAGTGGGAAAGTGCATTGATAAAAGACACATTTTGTGAAGAAGATATGCCATCATAGACCTTTGTATGACAAACGACAAGAGCTAAATATAAAAAGTAATGAGTACATATTAGTACTTTGTCAACTTGATAAAAATATAATCACAGAAAAATCTTTAATATGATTCTCCTAAAATCTGAGTAAATCTAAGCACGTTATGAAAATTAACTCATTTAATTTTCACTGTAATAACCCTGTGAATTAGACGTGATTATAATCTCTATTTACAGTTGAGGAAAAATATAAAAGATAAATAAATCAACAGGGTTTTTTTTTTTTTTTTGAGAAGTCCAATAAAAAAATGATTAATCCTTCATAAGCCTGATTAAGAAAAAAAGAATGAAAGTAAAACATAGAGATAGAGATTAGAGATTAGATTTAAGAAGATTAGAGAAGATTTAACTACAGACAGTATTAATAGAACAATAATAAAAATTGTGCAATTCTATGGCAACACATTTGAAAACCAAAAGAAATTAATGATTTTTGGCAAAATATATAATTACAAATGAATAAAATATAAGTGAAAAAATTGAAATTGGTCTCTTGAAAAATTGAATAAATGAATAGGTTCATGGGTGATTTCTATCAAATATCTAAAGAATAGGTACTTTAGGCGCACTAAAGTAATGGAGTAGTATTCGCTATCAGAAAACCTGAGACATTGAAGAGATATTAAATAAGTGTTCGATAAAGGTAGAGATACTGAATAGGTATTTGATAAAATTGAATAGCCTTTCCTAATAACAACACCATATGAAATCAGAATGCCTCAGGGCCCCTCCCAGGGGCCTGGGGCTTGGAACCAGGGACTGGACCCCCTCCCACACCCAGGCACACCATGCCAGCTCCACGAGGCCCACCCAGGGACACGAGGCCTGGAGAAGTGAACTAGTCACTCTTCCCACAACCAGGCACACTGTGTGCCAGCACCTCGTGGCCCATCTGGGGACCCAAGGCATGGAGAAGAGGACTGGACCCCCTTCCTACAACTAGGCACACTGTGCCAGTGCCTCAGGGCCCACCTGGGGACCTGAGGCATGGATCTGGGGACCAGACACTCCCCACAACCAGGACCACTTCCAGCACCAAGGAGTATGACAAAAACATCACCTCCATGTGGGTGGCCCACCACAGCTACCACAAGAACCATGGCTGCCGTGAAAGCAGCTAGACGCCACAACAACCATGCAGGTGGTCTGCCATCCACTGAAATGCATTGACACAAGGACAGTCACCAGCAGAAAAAAGAAAAGAAGAGAAAGTTTCTTTCCACAAAGCCCATTTCAGTGTGACAGAAGAAGCATCTGCTGTATGATAACTGGGGGACCTCAGTATTGGACAGATCATCTAGGCAACAAATCAACTGAATGAACATTATTCTTTCAGAAGGACAGAAGAAATCTAGGGTAATTAGATGGGGAGGAGGAGGGAGAGGGAATGAGGAGAGATTAGACAAGGGACATAAAGAATAATTACGATTTGTAACAATATATATGCTAGTAATATTGATTTGATCAACATACCTCAATGTTGAACCCCAAAACTATGTATAATCAATTTTGATTCAATAAAAGTTAAAAAAAAAAAAAAGTAAAAGAAATCAGAATGAAAAACTACTTAAATTTAATACTTGGCTAGGCGGCCTGGTCTCCCTTGGGTTGGGACTGTGCACTCAGCCGGGCACCATGGGGAAGCGGGACAATCCGGTGGCCTACATGAAGCCAATAGCAATGGCCAGATCAAGGGGTCCAATCCAGTCTTCAGGGCCAATGATCCAGGATTATCTGAATTGACCAAGGCCTACCTGGGAAGAAGTGAAAGAGCAACTAGAAAAGAGAAAAGAAAAAGAAAGGCTCTAAAGCTTTGGCTTAATTTGAAGAAAGAATGAATGAGAACTGGGAGAAAGAACTAGAAAAACGCAGGGAGAAATTAAGTGGAAGTGAGAGCTCATCCAAAAAGAGACAGAGAAAGAAAAAAGAAAAGAAGAAATCTGGTAGTTATTCCTCCTCTTCTTCTTCATCAAGCTCTGATTCCTCCAGCAGTTCTTCAGATTCTGAAGATGAGGGTAAGAAACAAGGGAAAAGGGAGAAGAAAAAGAAGTCAAAGGATGCACCTGAGAAGGAAAAGGATGTTAAAAGGCTCAGCAAAAAAAGAAAGATGGATCCTGAAGATAAACCTGTATCATCTGAGTCCTTGTCCAAATCAGAAAAAGCAACAGAAAAAAAAAAAAAAAAAAAAAAAGAAAAGAAGGCTGCTTGTTCAAGTCCTGACTCACCGTAACATTAAGAAAAACCAGGATCCCCCTTTAAAGAAAATGCAATGTTTATGGAAGTTTCAACTGTGAAAATTATGGCATATTTACTAACATGCATGAATTTTATTATTTTTACAACTATCCCCGGACGATTCAGTGGCCACTCAGATGCCTCTGTGTGCAAAGACTGTAATTGTTGCCTGCTGCTTGACCATCTTTTTTTTCTCTTCCAGTGCTTGGTAACTCTGGAAGATGGTACACTGCAGTCATACTACTGGTTAAGCTATTTGGGAATAAAGTTTATAATTTTTGACTAGAAGAATCTAATGATAAAATCAACAGAAATTGAATCTGGAAATATCTTTAATATTGTAATCAGAAATAACCAGCTCACTCTAGGTAAAATTTTTAAAGTAGGGATTACATTGATATTTCAACATCCTTGTTCTGTAGATAAGTGTATGTTAATTTTATGCCCTTCTTTACTTTTTTTGGTGGGGTGGGGTTTGCTATCTCTTTAGCTAGCAGAGTACTGTGCCTTTGCTGCTCACAACATCCTATTTTTGTGGACACAGTAGCCATGTTTCATGGGGAGGTCAGAGCTGGGTCCCAGCTGTCTTGCCCTTGCTGAGCTTAGTGATATCCTTGGACTTTGTCATATGCTGCTTTGAGTGAACCAGAGAAACAGCCCTTTGCAGCATGAGAAATCCCCCAAAGCTCTGAGATTTACTTCCACTCTGATAATACTGAATGTTATTTAGCATTAGAATGTGCATGTCATTTGAATTAATTTGATTACACTTTGGCTTTGGAGAAGAATTGTTACAAATAGACACTGATATTTTTTGAACTTGATAGGTACAGATTCTAAAATGCATGTTTTATACTGTTTCATTTTAACCATGCAGGAAAATTTTATGTTACCAGTGATAGTTTATTTTTTGTATGAATTTTGTTTAAGCTATAATATTCAGGTTTTGATAACTCCTTACTCTTGCTATCTTAAGTTTATTACTATGTTTAATGGTATACTTGCCAAGATATTTAGCATGTAAAAAGCAGGGTTTTGACTTTTCAAGAAAAATTCAAAACAGCTTTATATTGAAGCTGAGATTTACCATAAACAAGTTGAGTGGCAAGCCTGGTATGCTGTGTCTTGTTACATATAACTGTTGCCAGGATTTTTGTAAATATAATGTTTTAAATGCTTGTTGTCTTCATATATTAATAACAAGTTATGGCAAGTTAAATTTAAAAATAAATAAATAAATAAATTTAATACTTGGCTATGTGCAAACAAAAAAACAAGTATTGCTGTTATAAACAGCAAATGTTTAAAGTCATTTTATTTAAGGTCAAAGATTGTATAGGAAGGCCTGCTTTTAACATTAGGTTTCAACTATGGCTGGAGGTGTAGTGAAAGCAATAGAGTAAGGAAACAAATAAATATTAGTATTGGAAAAAATATTCTTTCTGCTGTCGATATGATAGTACCCATCTGAGGAGAGTCTAGGAATATCTATTAAAATTAATATGACAGTTTGTAAAGAATCTAGATACAACATACATAAAAATAGCAGTAATTTTGTCTTTACCTCTGAAGCACCGAGAAATGGAAAAAATTTTTTAAAAACTCATTTATAATAGCATGTGTGCTTACACATGATTGAAAATACTTAGAAATTAACAGAGTGAAATAGGGCCTATATGAAATATACATATATATATATAATCTTATATATTTATATTATATTTTATATCATAATGTATTTTATTATTTATACATTATATATATACATATATAAAATCTTAGGAAGACATAAAATGTTCTAAACAAATGAAAGAAGCTGTATCCTGCTGGTTGAAATGTGAAGTATTGCAGCAAGTTTAGAAAGAAGCAATCTGGCAACATCTACTAAAATTCTGAAGCTATAACCCAGCAAATATTCTTCTGGAAAGGTACCCCTAAGAAATAAATCAACACTACATAAGGATATATGCATAGAAATATTTTATTATATAACATTTATAGAAACAAAAAGTATGGAAATAATACAAACATCCATTAAAATAGGATTTTTGAATATATTATGTAATATGTTATAGCCAATATAATATTTTAGCCAATGTATTATTTTAGAACCGATAAAATAGGATGCATTAAAATTGCTCCAGTTTACGTGATTTCTAGCAAGCATTACTGAGTAAGAAAAGAAATATTACACAGCCTAATCTATATAATATCTTTCTATTCTTTTGTAAAATGATGTTAAAAATAGCTCTCTGAGGGTACTTCAAAATGTTCATGGCAAGATTTATCTTTCAATTCTATTTTTCCACGAACTTTTTGAAGTACCCTCTTGTTTATGTTACATACAGATGTTTTTGTACATTTAATTATATGGACATGGTTCAATTATCTAAGGAGGATGTTGGTGGGGATGACGTCAGAGACAGGGAGGGACAAGCTATCACCCGAGACAAGCTATCACTTGGTTTATGGCTATGGCTGTGTAGCAAATAACCCCAAACAGAGAGGCTTAAAGCAGTGATCCTTAACTAGGGATGATTTTGCTTACTGAGGGCCATTTTTGATTGTCAAGAATTGTGTGTTGGGGGTGGAGGGTGGTGGGGTTACTGGCAGGAGGCCAGGGATACTGTTAAGCATCATGCAGTGCACAGCACAACTCTCTGCAACAAAGAATTGTCCTGTCCAAAATGTCAGCAGTGCAAAGTTGAGAAATCCTGGCTTAAAGAAATTATGGTGTTTATTTTGCTTACAAATCTGCCATTTGAGCAGGGCTGAGTGAGGATAGCTCACTTCTGCTCTACCTCAGTGTCAGGCTGGAAGGCGGGGTCTAGAATCATGTGAAGGCTTTCTCATATGTTTTGGTTTTAATACTGGTTGTAAGCTAAGACCTGAGGCTGTCACCTGGAATGCTTACTTACACATAGCCTCTCTATGTAGCCTGGTTTTTGTCTTAACTATGTGGCTAGGTTGAACATTGAGAGACAGGAAGAGAGAGAAGCAATATTACCTTTAAGAACTAGCCTCGGAAGCCACACAGTTCTGCCATGTTCTTTTTGGTTGAGGCAGTCACAAAGTCCAGTGTAAGTTTCAAGAAGGGAAATAGACTTCACCTCTTGAGGGAAGTGCCAAGGTTGTGGAAGTACCTGTGGAAGTGGAAATACTGCTGGAGTCATTTTTGAAATGACTGGCATTTTTGAAACAATCTGCCACAGAAGCAGCAAGGTATGATACAAATTTGTAAAATTATTTCTGTAAAATGATCTATAAGTGTTCACAGACATTTTAGAATTCCCGGTAAGATTAACAGTTTTACACATTGGTAACCATTTGTTATTTTCTTCTGTAAATATTCATGTTCATTGCACATTTTTTATTGTAATTTTAGAGTTTCCTTATTTATTTATATGTATTCCTTTATTATTTTTTATACTCTACCTAAGAATATGGTGATTTTTATATTATAAATATCATATCCTGAATAATGATGCTTAAAGATGTGAAATAATAGGGCTACTTTAACTGTAATTTAATTTCAGAATATTAGATAAATGTTTCTTGTGACATTTATCAGCACCGCACTCTCCCGAGTGAGCCACAGGCTGGCCCCTTAGTTGTGACATTTAGAAAAGCCAAATAAAAATATTAGAATCACTTTTTCACAGTCCTAAGTTAATGTAAAATAAAATCGCAATAGCCCAAGAGCTCATATTTAAAGTGAGGCTGCTGGGGGAGGAGGTGAGGAGGAGAACAGAGGTCAGGGAGAGATTGGAAGAATAAAAAAGAGAAATAGAATGTAAATTGGGTATTTCTACTATCTGGCATTGAAACATTTGAATAAACCTGAAGAAAAAAAAATGAGACTGCCCAATAAACACTACAGAATTATTTAAATTTCTAATCATTCATCAAAGAACAACATTGACTATAGCCAAAATAAATGGGAGTTTGGAGATCTAGTTTCTGGTTCTAGCTCTTCATTGAACAACTGGTGGCCTTCAGCAGCTCAATAAACCTCCTGGGTTGCTCTCCAGAGATGAAAGAAGAACACAGGCAATGATCTTTAAAATCCCTTTCCATTCTAAATGTCATGAATCCACAGATCCCAAACCCTGGAAATAACACAGGATCAATGAGAAAACACACACACACACACACACACACACACACACACACACACACACACACACTTTCTCTCTCTCTCTCTCTCTCTCTCACACACACACACACACACACACACACACATTTGTTTTGTTTTTAAATGAGAGCTAGTTCTGCACAAGGGTATGGATACCTGTATTGTTGAAGGTGTAATTGATTGGACAAAGTGCCTCAATTTTGTAGACTCGTATTTGGAAAGCCATTACTTCACCCGGTATTTGATGCTTTGAAAAGAAATCTGACTTCACCTCCCCAGCTAAAATCTTCGGTAACTTCTCATTGCTGTTAGGGTAGAGCACGATGCCCACATGACTTGGTCTCAGCCTGTCTCTCCAGCCCCATTACTCACCACTCCTTTTCTTTCTGGTATGGGTGTCAGGGCCTTTGCATGAGATTTCTTTTTTTTTTTTGTCTTCTCTGTTGCATGTTTTCATCTCCCTCTCCACCTGTTCAACTCCTACTCTTCCTTCAATTCTTGGTTAAAATGTCATTACCTCAGGAAAATACACCTTGACACCTCAGTCTACTCCCAGCTTCCCTGCCGCCCCCCCCCTCCCGTCAACACTCCCACAGCATCCTTCATTACACAGTTTCAAGTTACATAAATGTGTGCAATACTCCCCCTGGAGTATCAACACCATTAAGACACAACCGTGTCTGTTGAGTTCAGTGCTTTATCCCCAGTCTTCCTGATGCAGTGTAAAATGGAAGAGGAGCTCTGTTTTGAAGGAATGCCTGCTTGTATTCACTAAATAATTCTCTCCTTTCTGGCCTTTGAAAGAATACCTCCAGGGATGGAGAACCTAGTACTCCTTATAAAAAATCGTTTCTTTTTGACAATTCCATTAAAAGTACCTTCAACTATTGACCATAAGTCTATGTCCTAGTTTCTACCTCTAGCTTCTGTTTTGTTCTCTGATTTTATGCAGAAAAGGTGTTTCTTGGGGGTCATCAAATATGTAGGGCTTTCTCTGTTTAGCACATACATTTTCAGCTTTCAGCTGGAGCATAATCACATTTTCAATGCAGGAGAAATAGTGCGAGCTGATGCCTCCAGGGAAATGGCTGGCTGGAGAGCAGAAGGTGAGAGGCAAAAACATTGTTCCACAAAGATCAAAAGTAAAGTCATTGAACTTGTAGTTTCCTAGCCTCACTAAAACTAAGGATTCAGTTAACCAGTCTTCATGTTTTTTTTTTTTTTTTTTTTTCTCATGATCACCTACTTTTTGGCCCATTTTCTCCACATATTCTTTATTTTTCTTTATTAAATTTTACATTTGGTGTAAGATATTATCATCTACCTTGTGCATTTTTCAATTTTCTGAAAATCTGGGTCTGCTCACACTCTGAAGTTCCCACAATGTGGAAACTTCAAAGCATCAGTGTGGGAGGAAGACTCGATTTGGTAACTTTTAACTTTCCCTTAAACCCTGATAAGCTACGGCTCAGTTTAACATGACTCATAAAGGTCCTGAACTCTAAATTTTCCCCCCACCCCCCAAAGTTTAAGCCCTTAATATCTGGGCTAGATTCAATACATCCTCTCATTAAATGTGATTTTTTATTCTAACGACCTAGTGACTCTGAAAATGGAGGAAAAGGTGCTATAGGAATGGGGATTAGCAGTGATCCTACTTTACCACCAACCTTCTCACTCACTACTGCTGCTTCCTGTTTTCCTTATCTATCCTTTATCCCAGTAGAAGCTCTACTACATCTCAGCAAAGCTATCCCCATATAAAAAAGAGCAAGGGGTTCCCCTGTGCCTTTAAAGATATGCATAGAAATTAGTTACAAAGACAGACTTCTAATTTCAAAAATCATATTGAATTGTGAGTTCTCAGCTTCCGAAATAATTTTAAGGAGCATATCTTCTTAATATTACCAGTGTACAAATAAAATATAATACGTCTGAGATTATCAGTAATCCAGCCTCTTCAGGAATTCCTCTAGTGACCAAGAGCTCACTCCCTACAGTTATCAAGTTCTATCTTTACATAGTACTGAGTGTTACAAATGTCTTTGTTTTTTAAACTGACATCTGGCAATTTCTTAATACTAACTATTGGAAATAGTTCTATTTAATATCTTCAGTTATTCTTTCTTTATTTGAAGATTATAGACATACCCTATTTAATTTTCTTCTATATCAAAGAAAAGAGACACAAACCTTCTCGCATTTTATCATCTTTTCATTTGGGTGTGAAAGCCCCACTAAATCTTTGTAGTTATTTGCACTTTGAATCAATGCAGTATTACAATGGCTAGTTTGTTGTAAACTACTTTTTCTCTTCTCTGTAGATTTGCACAATACTTAAAACAGTTTTGAGTTTGTGAGGAAGAAAGAAATAAAGCTTTTCCTGTCCCACCATCACCACTGTCCCTGTTAAGTTTGGATAACAACAGAGAATACTTGTTTTAGTCAACATATACATAGATATAATGTCACTACTCTTCAAGTCACTTTAATTTTAACCATGTTGTTACTCCACAAAAATATATCACTTCTGATTATCTGTATAATCTCCTATATATTTCGATAACTTTTTCATGATTGTAAAAGCAAAACATGCTCCTTGTACAAAACATGCTCCTTGTACAAGGAATCCTATTAAATCTATACAAATTTGTTCCTCATGTCATGTTGATTTCTTTTGTGCTTGCTAGCTTAAACAATACAGATATTTTAAACTTCCTGAAATATATTTGCATATGACTGAATTTCACATTTATGTATTTTTTTCTCCTGACTACCTTTGTTTTATGACAAAGCATGTGATTTGTTCTTCATATATGTAATGCTCATAAAACTCCTTTACCTCGAGCTAAGAAACAAATAAGCAACAGACACAAAAAACAGATACATACAAATAAAAGTTGCTTGTATTAAAAAAAAGCTTGATTATAAACCATAACATATGTATAGTTTTAATAGGCTTATTAATATGCATTTCTGAATAATATAGATTTACTCAACTTATGTTGAGTAACGTAAGTTACTCCTCTGTAAGCCTTCTTAAGGAGAAGCAGAGAAAGTGGGTATCACATAGACACTAACATTACGTAGGGAACAAAACGCTCCTTTTCTTCTTTCCATCTCACCAACCAAATAAATCTGTTTTCACAGGACATTTTTCCCTTTTATAAAAAAGTTAGGAGTGGGGAATAAGTCCTTGTTTCCCTGCACCTGTGCATCCATCTATAAATATTTCAAGGCAAGAGCTTCACTGATTGCTCCAGATACATCATATGTATGTATGCAAATATATAAGCACACACATTTATACACATCTACACATCTAAGTATCTATAAATAGATACTAAAGAATATGCAAAAAAATGCTAATAAAAATTTTTAAAAGATGCAAAGTCTGCAAGATGCAATTTGAGTTTTTCCCAATTGTGTTCTAAGATGATAACTATTCCTTACAGAGCTTAATCAATTTGCTTGCTTGTCTTTTGGTGCCCTCTTACCTATAAATGAAGCTATTGAAATGTATTCGTTTGTTTAAAAATATTGGCTAAGATTTGGTTATGCAGTGCTAATACTCCAGAAGTGGCAGGTGGAAGGCTTCTGGTTGGATAAAGACAAAAAGAGAAAAGAAAAAAAAAAAAAAAAGATTATCTGCACTGTCTTCACCATGGCCGTCTCTGTCTAAAGTCACAGAGCATTTTGGAGTTTTATTTTATTGTTGGTAGGGTACTTCATTCATATAATGATGCTTTTGTTTATTCTAATGAAATTTATTAATTTTATAGCAATTATAATTTTCTGTATTTTTCTCAGATTGTTTTAGCATATATAAATGCTTCCACTGGCTACAGGTCAGCATTATACTTTCATTTTATAAAAAACAAATGTGGAAAACAGAGTCTGACTGGAAACACCTAAACTTCATTAATACAAATACAAAAAATACAAAAGTAAGTTTATTTGATTTGATTGTAAATAAGGTGATTTTGCCACAAATCATTGGGTTAATAAGAATTCAATGAACACTTTATTGATCTTATAGATTATAAATATATGGAATTATAGCTTTACTGTAGCTTAACATTTTTTATTTAAATATATTTCTTTTTTTTTTTTTATGAAAGAAGTCACATTATTTCAGTTTATCTGATAATTACAGGGCTAGAAGGAGTCAAGTCCCAGTCGCCCTATTTTGCTATTACACTCTTAATTAAGCTTTTTGAAGAAACCAGGCAGTGACTTCTTATTTGTATTATATTCAGGATAAAAGTGGATTCCATGGTCAGTGCCAATTCATCTTTCAGGCCTTTAATGCCTTATCAACAATTTATCCACTAACCTCTCGATCAAAAATCCCTAAGAGGGATTTTGTGAGCAATGAAGGCACCAAAGCCTAGTTTGTGACAATACTGATTCTCCTGAAGCAGAAATTCATTTTATTTCAAATTATAGTTGGACTAGTATATCTCTGCTGCACATTAGTCATAATAACTATTTTAATTATTTTCTAATGCAGTTGGGGTAAAGTAGGGGGAATAGAGCTGTATTTGTTTTGTTTTGTTTTGTTTGGGATTTCACATTTCTAACCTTTGTGGCAATGCAAAGTAAAGTTCACTGCCTTGAATGTATTTTAGCAGTGTATGGAGATTACTTATTCCAATTTGGGCAGATAGCTTACCACAGAGAAGGACTTCTTATCCAATGCACCAAGGCACAATAAGTTACAGGCCCGTGAGATACTGCTTTATCCTGTCCTTGGGGTGGCCTGATAGGACCTGGGAGAAATGGGAATTCCCATGCCTGTCAACAGCCACAAAAATCCTTAACCATTTATTCCAGCTTGCTTACAAATGTTATTTTGAAGTGTTATATCATGAGAAAATCCAGAAAGCAATGCTACCAAGTACAGAAAAGGTTTGCCCCACTTTGCACAATGAATATACTCATATATCTGTATCTATTTGCTAGTTATCTTTCAAATATGAAATAGATAGTTGATATTTGAAAAATATACCCTTAGACTGAGAGTCTTCAAATTTGTGAGTATCACTATAGCAAGTGATTTTCCTTAATAAAATGCAATCAAGCATAAGTGAAAAATTAAGCAGTCACTTACTGAGTCAATAAATGAAGGACTAAAAGATAGTTTTAAAGCTGTTAAAATAAATTCTAGCTGATTCATCCAATAAAACAGTATCATACATCTCCATACACACATACCCCATTTTCATATAGAGCTAATCTGAATCAGGCACAAATGGAGCATTTCACTCTTTAATTTATCCAGGGCCTTTCTCTTTCCTGGCTAATATCCTAATATAATTTTCTCAAATTAATTTTTCATTGCTGTTGCCAGAATTAACAGTTGACTCTCTTTTTCATAAATTTTGTTCATGTAGAAACAGTTTTTACCACTGCATAAATTATTACGTATATGATGACTACTAGGAAGCGATGTTGACATGCAGGTGGTGGGTAGTAAGCAAGTCCATGTCAAGATGATTGATGACTGCACATCATTCTGGTGGGGTGAAATTCAAAATTATGCCTCAACAAACTGAATGCGTCATGGTTCTCCAGACATGCTTAAAAAATTGCTAAGGTTAAATCTTCCAATGTAAAACATCTACTGCACTGAATTTTCTGTAAGGGTAACATTTTTCTTCACCTACAAATGAAAGCAGAAATACAATCTATTTTATTGCCTGGAGATTCAGCTGTTGAAGCTATGGAAAATAAAGCTATGATTGTAACGAGAAATTAAAAATTGTGCTTTATTATATGTGCTACTGAATCCACTAATGGGGCAATCGAATAAAGTGTTCTCCAGGGGTGAAATGAAAGAACATTCCATATGCCAATCTATTTATCTCCTCAGCCCACCTCTGATCACACACCACCCTTTTCTGTCTGCAGACTAGGTTTGTGTACAGGTTGAATTACCTTCTATTTTGTTATATCTTTGCGCTGGCAGGAGGCAGTACCCTTTCTCAACAACTGGGCTGTTATTAGCCATCTCCCCTTTAACATCAACACTTTAGACACAATACAAAAGGCAGTTTTTAACTGATCTTATTGTTTCTAGAAGAAAAAACATCTACATGGGTTGTATCTACATTACTAAGAAAGGTGTGCCTCTTTTATACTAGGAAAACAAAATTGCCAAAAGATTTCACATTATTGCTTACTTAATGCATTTTCAAAAAAATTGTCAAACCAGTAATAATAAGGCTTATACCTAAGCAGTACATCTTCAGTAAAAAGATGTCCATCCATTTATAATTTCAGGAAATCTTTATCTTCTGATTTATGTTCAACTGTCAATAGTTTTCACTATTTAGGGTTTCTGTACCACCAATATACTCCCACTCCTACTAAAGTAAGCTAAAGCAGTTAATGATTTGTTAAACCTTTGTATGCTTGCTATCCATCAAAGAGGTTAAAAAATATTTCTAACCTCCAAAACCCTGTTTGATAAATGTTGCTTTCATTTTCAGTTACTATTAACAAGCAAGGCACAGCAAAATGTATCTGTTGAAAGGCAGAGTCCCTATACCTAACAGTCATAATAGCTATTATTCATGATTTAGGCAGTGAATTGGCATTTTTACAAGCACCGGTGGTCAGCTTTCTAACAAACCTCTCAGGTAGGCATTGCTTTCCTAATTTACTAGATAAGCTAACTGAGGATTTAGACACCTTGATAATATAAGACCAGGAGATTCAATCTCAGAATAGAGCAAAACTTGGAACCCCGGTAAATTTGGATCCAGAGCCTGTGGTCTTTTTTCATACCACCTTTGCTCAATTGCCCATTTTGTATCATTTTTGAAGGCAAGAAATTGTATCTTTCAGAGATTCACATGTCTCATTTATAACAACTTCCAGAAAAGAACAACTTGATCTTCCTTTTTCTGTCTCTGGTGCTCCTCACAAAACTAATTAGGGTTTTGCCAAACAGATTGTGTGTTGGCAGTACTAAAAGCAAGAGTAGTTCTTTGCCCTGAACAAGAGCACTGGTTCTTACAACCTAAATGGATTTTGATTTGTTTCTCCCCATCACCTCAGGTCATATTGCTGGTGCATCCTTGCCCCTTGTGGAGAGGGAACTACTCTCTCATGTAACTCACTAAAATGAATCAATGTAGAACAACTCAGTTCTTCTATCTTCCAAACAATGATCCCCAAATCTGGTACTGTTCACTGTAGATAAACAGTATTAGAACAGGAGAAAAGGACTCCAACAAGTCTGGACCTTCCTCCTCTTCCTCTTTCATTCCTTTGTTAATATTGGCCACAGAGCACCTAATGAGCACGTGCCGTGTGCTAAGTGCTATGGGTGATAAGTACAGCAGAAAGAAGAACAAATAAAGATCAAAACTCGTTTAGAAAAAGAGCTATGCAAGCCGGAATCAATTCCTGCCCTGTGCCTGTATTAGTTCACTAGGGCTACCATAACAGAATAGCATAGACTGGGTTGCAGATGGGTGCCTTTTCTTTGTGTGCTCACATGGCCTTTTCTTTGTTCATGCCACTCCTGGTGTCTCTTTTAAGGACATTAGTCTTATTGGAGTAGGGCTCAACCCTTATGACTTCATTAAACGGTAATTACTTTTTTAAAGGCCCTTTCTCCAAATACAGTGACATTGGGGTTAGGGCTTCAGCATATGAATTTGGGGGAACACAATCCAGTTCATAACAATACCCACTACATAAATGGCTATAACGTGCAGCAGAAAGAAGTCAAAGAGAATCCAATACCACATGCATGGTAGGTAGGTGCATGGATGCTTTAGCCAGAGGTTCAAATCCCAAGTCTGCCATTCCTAACTGTGTTGACATTGGTCAAGTTTCCTAACCTCAGTGCTTCATTGCTCATCCTGTAAAACTGGGACAGTAAGAATAGCTACCTCCTAGGGTTATGGTTAACCAATTTGTACCTACTGAGTTAGTAAGCTAAAATATGAGTTGGCTATTAGTGGCAGCTGAGTGGTTTCAAAGACGGTATCACTCCTCTTTCTCCTCTAGACATAACACTACAGGAATTGTGAGAATAAAATGGAAGAGAAAAGATGTAGGAAATCAAGTACTTGGAGAGGTGGTAACATATACCAATTTTTCTTAATTATAATTACTTTATATAATAGTAGTTGGAGAGATAGACCCAACACAGAGAAAGACACTTTAGATTCCTAAATATGTAATTTAAGTCATTCTTTCAACACGTCTTTGTTGAGCATTTAGTACGTGTCAGGAATTGTGCCAGGCATTTTGAAGACAGCAGTGAACAAATTTGACAGAAACTGTTACCCAGTGAGGCTTGCATTCCAGAATGGCTATATGTCACCTCTACGTTTTAACACCTACTTCAAGAAATGGGGGGAAAATGACACACCAAATAGGAAAACAAAACAAACAAACAAAAAAAGCCATTCATTTACAACATCATACAGCAAGTTCACATTAATTTGCTGTAGCGTGGCCAGAATACACACAGGAGCAATACTAACTCTGGGCTTGTTGGATGGGTTTTCCCAAGTGCTGCCCTGACCCCTGACATGCCGGTCTGGGATTTTACTGACCCCTATGCCAGGCCGCGGGCCGACTTGCCGCCCCGCCCTGCCCGGCAGCGGGGCGCGTGGCGCGGGAGGGAGTCCCGGCCGCCCCGTCGGGCCGCGCTGCGCAGTCACTGCCAGCCCCGGGCGCCCGTCGCCCGGCCCGCGGCGAGCCCGCACCGGCGCCGGTTTCGAAGCAGCGCCGCACACCCGGAGGCGGAGCACCGCGGGTCCTGCCCCTGCCCCACGGCCGGGGTCCCTCAGATCCCAAGTCCCGGCGCGGTGGTTGCCCTGAGTGCGAGTGGCTTTGGCTTCGGCTGGGTGTCTCCTGGCCCACGTCATCAGTTTGACAGCCTCGCACCAAATCAAAGGGCGGCACTCGGAGCTCCCGCAGATTAGAACTCGCCTCTCCTAGCTCCTCCCCTCAGTCCCATTTAAAGCTCCCACAGGCTTTAAGGAGAAATCAAGAGTGGGCTCAGTTTCTGCAAAACTTTCTTCCGCTGCAAGATGGTAAGTGAAGAACCGGCGTCAGCTACTCCGCGGGCAAACCTGGGGGTTCTGAAAGCTAATAAGGTTTGCACTTGCAATTTATTGCAGCGTTGGAGCAGGATTTTTCTGCTACCTGCCAATTAAAGCAGGTCCTCTCTGCTGCCTTGTCTCCTTTTTATTATCCTCTACCTTCCTTCTCCTGATGCTTTTCTCTCTTCTCTCTCTCTCTCTCTCTCTCTCTCTCTCTCTCTCACACACATCCTTTTTACCTTCTCTGTTATTTCTACACACATTCTTTCTCCACGACTTTCCTACTCCACCTCCACTAGCTTTTCATGCCACCTCTTCCTCTAGATTATGCACATATTTGCAAACACTTGGACTTGAACTAATCTAGGAGTATTTGCAGTTTGTTTTCTTCTCAGGTGTCAATTGCACAATAGCTTGGTCCTGATTTCAGTAATAACTTTGGGGGAGGGAGTGTGCAAACATGCTTTTAGAATAAAGTAAAATAGCACTTGATAAACTTTTGGCTGGATTTCTTTGGTCTGCACTGCCCAAGCTGGACTTGCTTCAGAACATAACTTTTTCAAAACTTAACTTACCGGGAACATTAACAAAGTGTGACTTAATTGACTTAACCTCTCTCTCTCTCTCTTTTCCTTCTTTTTCGTCTTATTTGTTTTCTTTTTGTTTATGTTATGTCCAAGAAAGTCCTCAAATCAACAAAAGACTTGTAGTGGTCAAAAAGAGTTTGTCCAAGGCTGGCATCTGCTGAAACGAATGGCTTTTACCTGATTAAACATTGACAAATAATTAGAAACGGGCTGTTGTACAAATTAACCCAGGAAGGCTGCATACCTGCCCCTGCTTGAACATTTGGACATAAAGACTGTGTTTGAGGCTAAGTGGGGGGGGGGGGGGGGGGCAGGAGGGTGTTCATTGGATCAGAACACAGTGGAGAATACAAGCCAGGCAGGTAGTGGTGGTGAGATAACTCTGGAAGAGCACTAACTCCTAGTGATAGAACTAGAGCCTCTATTGACTAACTTCTTTCAGCTTTGATTATCTGTTTATCGGGAGTGACTTTATGCTCCTCTACTTGGTATTGGAAGCAAAATTTATTTCATTACATCTGGAACTGATATACATACATATACACACACACACACACACACACACACACACACACACACACACACATGTATCTGTATCTTCTATATCTAAATCCGTTTATATATCTGTCTCAAAACATTCAGCTCACCATAGGATCCAGCAGCATTTTAGAAAGGAAGGGACAGAGAATGAGACAAGTATATGATTCAGAAACTAAAATAAAGAAATCAGTCTATATGATGTCATGTCCTGTCCACCTCAGCCTTAGCATTCTGGACTCTTTATCTTTCAAAGTTATTAGAGACATAATTAAGATATTTTCTATAGAAACCAAATAGTTGTTATATCTTTGAATCATTATGTAGAGTTTATTTTACTTAGATCCTGGGTAACTTATTAGTTAGACGGGTATTGCGACAGAGAGTATCCTTAGATATTTATAAACTAGGTCCATCCAATACTAGTCTATTATTTGTTCGGAGGGGCTAAGGAAAATACAGGGTAAACCAAGGAACTGATTTACTTTTAGTAAGTATAATTTTATGACTCAAAAACTAATGTAGCTCTATACTTAATACCTTTACTATTTTTTGATTCACTGCATGTAATTTCTTTATGATTCTTCCACCCCTTTCCCCCTCCCAATCCCCATCACCCTATCTCCTGGGGACTCCCGCCACTACTGCTCATACTGAATTTCACAGAACACCATTCTGCCTTGCCAAGACGAGTACTTTGTAGGAGGCCAGAGCTATAATTGCCCTTATTCCACTACAACGTCAGAATCTAGTGTTGACGTTTCCACGGAGACTTGGGTCTCTTTCTGGGCTGCTGGTCTCCTGGACAACAGAGAGCCCCAACAAGCACCACAGGCACAGGGTAAGTTCTGCTCTTCTGCTTTTCTAGTAGATCTGGAGCCCTTTCCAGCACCCATGGCTGCAAAGCATTATGGGCTGGGACTCTGTAGAAGAAAGGATGGTATGAGTCTTTGGGCTTACTTAAAAGCCATAAAACCTGCTGTTTTGTACTTGTCAAATGTGAAAATGGGATTCTTCCTCTTCCCTGCTGGACAACATGTATTTCTCCCTACACTTTACAGTTCTTGGAGATGCCCAACTCACTGAAGAGGGAGTTTGGGTTTGTATCAGAGTTTTATAAACAACACTCTAGCTGGATGCTTTCAGAATCAAGATACCCAATGGAGCATTTCTTTGGGAATTCAGGAAAGTTTCCCTGAGCATGAGAGAAAAGCAAGAAGAAATACTAAGTATTTTATTTCACAGATGAAATTCTGTGAATAGTGTCTTATAAGTGGAAAAAATGATTCCCTTTTACACAAAAGACTTTAACTTTGGAGAGAAGTGTATTGATGGAAAATTACATATTCATTTTGGCCTGGGGCTTAGTAAATAGCACTTACAAATATTAAAGGAATTTCTGTATTAACATTCAAGTTTTTGGAAAAAATTCTCAGGCATCTCAGAATTAAATATATGTATTATTGATTCTGCCACATGATTTTTTTGGATTTAAGAAAAGACACAAAGAATCAAAATGAACCCAAAATATTAAAATACACTTAAATGTCAGGAAGTTGTTTAGCTTATCCACCACAAGTGACAGCAAAAACAGAATGCCCAAGAAAATGAACACAAACTGGTCATAAAATTTTATTCCTATCTCCTTCCACTTAAGTAAAAAATTTCAGTAATAGCAGTTTAAGTAGAGGAAGGCAAAAGTCAGAACTGTACTAGATGAGGAAAAGAAAGTAAAAGTAAACCAATTTACCATGTACAAGCATTGTTTTTATTGACAAGTGTAGTTTGCTGCCAAATAAGAAAAGAAAAATCTCTGAAAAATTATAAAACATGCAGATGGAAACAATTGAAACAGATAAGGTTTAAATACAGCTTTGAAATTTTTATCAAGGTCTTCAGAGAAGCAAGGCCCAAATGATTTTAAAGTAGAAAGTGCTACCACATAGGATTCTGAATAAATTCTATTAGATTAAGCAGGCAGGAGACAGGCAGGGAAAATGTTAGCATCACAAAATAGGATTTTATTATAGAGCTATACACAATATTATCAATTGCTAAAGCTTAAAAAATAAGATAAAAACTAGGGAAACACAGTGGAATGGCAATGTTTTGCCTAGTGGGGGCAGTCAATAAATATTTATTAATTTAATCAGCAGGAAAACATATATCAGGAAAGAATTTGATCCCTTAGCTCCCCCAAAATTTACCTCTTTAACCATTTTGGCAGATAGAGTGTAAATATTTGTCTCTTGCAGCTTGCTTGCATCTTCTGAAAGCTTTAAATATTTTGTTTTTCTGTGTGGAGGCAATAGCTATTTTTAGAAAGGTAATTGAACCTATTAAACCCTCCGAAATCAATTGGTGAGTTTCTTTATTGCATACACACTACAAGTGTGTTTTCTCATTTGACCACTCGGTATGTTCACAGAATCATCCAGTGACTCAAATTTTCCTGTTCTGGAGTCGTGTTCCTGGGAAGAGGCTCAGCTTTCCTCTCAGCTTTACAGAAATAAGCAGGTATGTGTAGATAGTCAGAATGGGCCGTGTGCCCTGCAGTCCGTTCTCCACAGTCTTCCCTTAATGACAGGTAGATTCTTGTCCCTTTTTAAATTCATGTTGACTCAGTTCAGAAACAAAGTGAGTATGTATCCACAGAGAGATCAAAGTTAGATGATCAATATCATGGAAAAAATTTTAAGAAAACAACACTCTAGGAAAGACCTGCAGTCAAGCTCTGACTTTACACACCTTAGTTGTAGGACCTCTTGAGTCCTCCTTTTCTTCATCTATGAAATTGAAATATTTGTGCTGCCTATCTCAGAAGCAGCCAAGAATATTTGATCATAGAATCAAATGATATAATAAGTGTGATAGTATTTTTAAATCATAAACATAGCTAATCCCTGGGAGAAGCAATGGTGATTATAAAAGTTTTTCCAAAGATTGCTCCATTTTCTCTTTTGTTTGTTGCTCCCAAGGAGTAATTTAATCTAATGGACATATGGACAGATCAATCAGAGGCTGAGGGAAGCCAACCCACCTCTTTTTTTTTTTCTTCTTTGATATGCAAGGAGGAAGTCCAGCAAAACCTTTCTAAACATCTTTTTCTATATTTAAACAGTTGTATACAGCTCATTTTTTTTTCATACCTACCTGATTCCCTTGTGGTTATGATTGTTAAAGTCATCTAATCTCTTCAAACAATTTGCAATGAATAAAAAATTCAGAACACAAACTGAACAATCAGGTGGTAGGGGGTGTAGATTTAATTTAGTTCTCTGAGGATGAGGGTTCCCTGAGGTTGTGTTTATAAAACAAACAGAAGAATAATCACGTTTCAGCAGGTTAAGGAGCAGTGGCATTATTATAGAGTTACAAAATCAATATAGTGGAGCAGCCTTCACCATTGTCTGCTTTTTGCAGCTGCAGGATACTCTGGTGCAGAAGGAAGAAGAACTTGCTAGGTTACATGAAGAGAATAATCACCTCAGGCAATACCTGAATTCTGCTTTGGTTAAATGCCTTGAAGAAAAGGCCAGGGTATGTAACTATCTCCTTTATAAGTATAGGGCAGTGATTCGGGAAAGGAGACCATTTATGTAAACTCCTCGAGTAATTGCAAGAAGTGTACTAAACAAGATGTCTTGATATGCATTTATAGGAAGGGTGGATTTTTCTTAAGGAAATATAGCACTTCCACAAGAATTATTATGTATCATTTTTCTGAAGTATCTAGATTGCAGATTTTAGTCATACATTACAAAAGGAGTTGCTTAAGAATCAAAAGCTCGTCAGGGGAATTGCTGAGACAACAGAGGTTGATCAAAAGGCAGAGTTAGATGGATGGAATACTGCTCTGGAAATTAGATCTGAAAGACACACAGTTCTTTTAATTATCCATTTGACTTTAGGTAAATTACTCTCAGGGACTCAGTTACCTTCAACTGTAAATTCATGAGCTAAACTTTTAAAGAATATTTCTGTATCTCAAATGCTATGAATATGGCTTGAGCCCAGATCTCTGGCAATTACGTGCACACAATTACATTGTCTTTTAATTCATATTCTTTTTGTACACTTTTTAAGTGTGCTATTTCTAATTCAAGGATAAATAGCTTACCTATAGTCTCTTTTTGTTCTTCCTTTCTTTGATTTTGTAATTTTTCATTATATATTTGCTGCTATATTATTATTATTGCTTCTATCATTAATCTTTACCCCACTTCTACACAAGTTACATTATTTGATATTATTTGATCTAAATTGATGATGCTTCTTGATACTTTTACTGAACATAACAGTTCAGAAAAGAAAAGACACTAGATTTGATTCCTTTACAATTCAGTTGGCTTTGTTAAAAAGAGAACACATCTTACATTTATTAGCCTGGGATCCTAACTCTAGCCACCACTCTATAAAAAGGACATTTATTAAATTATTAAGTGATATTAATTAGGCAGTTTTATCTATCTTGGTCTCCATTTTCCAAGATTTTGAATAATATAATTACACATCTCAAGGGAGTGATTTAAAAGTTAATAAAATAAGAGAAGGCAGTGTTATATACTGTTTAAATCAAAGATTCCATATAGATTCAAATGGCTGGAATTTAAATCTATGCTGCATAATCCTCAGCAAGTCACTAATATGTCTGTACCATAGTTTTCTCATTAATTAAGAATTTAATAGCACCTATATCCAATGAGATAATGTACATAATCAATGATTTAGAACTATAATAAATGATAGTTTTTTATTTATGATAGCTCAACATGTAATAGTTGCTATAATAATAATAATAATGATAATAATAATTACTTCTCTGAGATGAAATCTTAAAGACATCATCTGCTTTTTCAACTTTTAAAAAATAGAGTAAGAAATACGAATTAGAGTTTCTAGGCAGGAACTGGTCATTACAGAGCTTACTTTACATACAAGAGCCAATCCAATCAGTTTTATTGTGTGTGAAAAAAACAGAAATTTAATCATTTTTTCTAAAGAATTAAGGTAGCTAGTAAATATTTGAAGGGGGGTTAATTTTCAAAAATGACTTCCCCAGAAACTGCTGTCATCAGATGAGTTCTCCAAAGCATGTGGAAAATTCAGAAAGGGGAAGAGGAAACCCAAAGGGCAAAGATACTCTTCAGCTGAGATTCTCCATCCCAAAACTGCCAAGAGAAACCTCACTAGTGAATTTGCTACCTGTGAAGAACACACTGGGCCCCCTGTGGATCCCTGGGTCCTTCGAACTCTCGGGTTAAAAGACTTCAACACCATTGATGACACCTTATCAGCTAACTACAGTGCCTTCTCCTCTCATCCCAGAAGAGTCACCAGCACATTTTCCCAGTTTCCAGATGATGCAGTTGATTATGATAATGTCCCCAGAGAGAACCTGCCGTCTGACTACGGAGGTGACAGAACAAACCCCACGCACAGCACTGCCAGCCATGGGGAAGATTTTCACCTCCTTTCTCCACTTTCAAATTCCCCAGTGGGGCTGCAAACTCTTCCTTACCATGCTGCTGATGTGTCACCCAACAAGACAGAGATGGCCTTTTCCACATCCCTGAGCCCCCACTGCAATGTGAAAACTCATTCCTTCCACCAGGGACAAGCCTTTGTGCGTCGAGATGAGGAGGGAGGCTGGAAGTTTACCTGGGTCCCTAAACAGTCTTAGTGATCCCTCTTCTATCTTGAAGCACTGCCATGAACTCTGTTTACAAAGACCTCTCTTGCACTTGAACCTGACTGTGTGGAACACAGAAGCTATTGCCCAGACTGTCTCCTGCCACTTTAAATGTCTCTCTCAATTACCCACTTAAATCTGCAGGGATTTGGCTTCTAAGAATCCATAATGAAACACATTTGCTCTTCTTTCACTTAAATTTGACTTGTTTACACACCAACGCATGCTGTTGACTTCCTCCCTTTGCCCTCTACTTAAAAAGGTATTTTCCGATCACTTGAACATTCCTTCAAGACCTAGATATGCTTTTCCAATTACAACTAGTTTAACAGCTTTTCTTCTTTCCTCATGCAGTTTTAATGTTCAAAACCCTTTAACTATTCCTCCTTTCCTGATGTTCTTCATTCTTGAAAACTGCCATTAGAATGCACCTATTATTGCTTCAAATATTTTTACTGACCGTTCAATTAGCTGGGGGTGGGGTAGAAACAAGTGTCTTTGCCCATCACCACTGCCGAAAACATAATGTGGATATAGTAATGTTATGTCCATGGCAGCTAAACGTTGAGTGTCCGTGGAAATGTTGGCAAAGAGTGTCTTAAAACAACTGTAACTATACTGATAAGCAATACCACTGATAAATTTTAAAAAAATTTAAGGGGTGTTAAAGTTACTTCAAAATGCCCCATGGTGTATCACCTTCTGTAGGCACCTGGCATTGTTTCTTTAGCTAACATGGTTCAAACAAAAATATTTTTGAGGGACTGTGGTAACACAACAAGTCATTATCCTAAACGACCCAGATGATGATAAACTCGTTCCCGGAAGTGCAGTCTAGCCTATGTCTGCCATCATCTCACTCATTCACTCAGTCATTCACGTATTCATTCTTTCATTCATCACTCCACCCCAAACATTTCTGGAATACCTAATACCTATTTTGAACCTGGCACTGTGCTATGGGTAGTGATAAAATGTGAGCAGTTTAGACACTGTGGCCACCCTCATGAGACTTAGAGCCACTCATCTGCTGTGACCTTGAGAAATCTACTTCTGTGGTGCGAAGATTCAGTTTTCCCAGCAGCAGAATACAGAAGTTGGGTTCGATAATTGCTAACATACTATGAATTGAGGCTGGTCCTGTCAGCTTTATTCCAACATAACAATCCCAGGTTATTTCTCTCTCTAGCTTAGATAGGTGCTGCAAATATTATGTAGTGTGAACTTACATACAAATAAAAAGAAAGAAAAACAAATATTAGCCATTTGTAGTTAACATTAGAATTCTGATCACAATATTCTTTTTCTAGTATGAGCCCATTTTTCAGGTTAATTCAGTCTGTGTGAAAATAACTTTCATCGAAAAAATAGACACATTAATTTTTAAATAAGTGTGCATCGATTGAATGCAGATATTTAACATCAAGGATTTTTTTCTTTGTAAATTAAGAAAAAAGTATTTTAAGTAGTCGTGCTAGTTTCCTCTTTCCCATCCCTCAAGCTCCCTATCATTCCTAGAATAATTTACACATCAAAGATGTGACCACAGGTTTTGGAAAAAACTTTATTTAATGATGAAATCCACCATGTTGAAGCCCTTCCGATTTTTCTATTTTTCACCTCTCAGTCAACCACCTTGCACAATCAATGTCTTAGTACACCAGTATGCTGTTTCGACTTCTTTTTAACAAATGCGTGTTTTTTGTTGTTGCTATGGGCTGTTGCTTTATTTTGGTGATGTGAGCAAAGAATTCTGTTTTATAAAGTTTTGTTACCCAGTTTTCTTTATAATCCATGAAGGGGAATCCAAGATAGTAATATTATTCTCCGGAGTATTTTCATGACTTAAGAAGAAATAGAACACATTCTATTTTTTCTAAAAAAAAAAAAAAAAAAAAAAAAAGTGCCTTTTACATTCTAGTATCTTTGCCCCTGGTGAGTAAACTTGATGTCTTCTTAGAATGACAAATTAGAATTGATTGTACTTTACTGCACGAGGAATTGAAAAAGCAATACTACTATTTTGAAAGTCTAATGATCAAGTTGTAAAACAAAATCGATCGGTTCAAAAATATCCATGTTGCATTCTTTATGTGCCTTATCATGTGTCAAGTACCATGAGGAAACACCCAGGCTTAGCACAGTCCATTTGGCACATGAAACAAAACCACATAAAATGTCATACTTTTGATTGCTTTTAAATGATACTTGGTCTCAGCCTGAATTAAAGAAATTACAGCACATTTGTGATGAATTATAATCACTTGTTCTGGCTTATATCATGGATGGTATAGTATGGAAGAAAGTTACCACATGTTCTTGTAATCATGACTAGAGACATTTGATATTCACTTGAATTATGTATAGAAAATTATTTTGTTGATGTTTGAGAAAATCAAAATTTCTTTCACCTGAGTATATGTTCTAACTTTTATGCTTTTACTATGTCTCTCTAGTAAAGCACAGTTAATTTTTGTTAAGATAAATCCAAAAATAAAAACTAAAATACTTTTGTGATTGTGATGAACATTTTTATATTGTGTATAACATTTTCTAATGACAGATTTTTTTCTCCTGGGTTGTTACCATAATCCTGCTTGCACCACTTTTGTGTGATGTATATGGCCAGACTGATATCTTCAGCATTTAGGGCTTAATGAATTTTTCCCTTCTCCAGGATACATTAAGGAGGTTTCAGATGTTAAGGTTTAAGGAGTTCAGTGCCTTATGAGTATGTCACTCTCTTACCTAATCTCATATAAAAAATTCTAATTTTTATATGAGATTCAGTATCAATTTTTAAAATTTGATGACATTTCCAATGTCTTCTGAACATCTGAAAATAAAAATAATTATTGTATCTCACTAGTATCTGGAAAGTAAAGACAAGTGTAAAGCCTCAGAAATGCAGATGATTTTTCTTTATTGAAAAATAACTGAGTTAACATATTTGTGGGATGCAGAGTTGAATGTCAGTCCCTGTGTACAATGTGTCATGATGGAATCAGGATAATTAGTATGTTCATCATTACAATATGTAATCATTCATTGTGTCCATTAATCAATTTCTCGTTAGCCTGCAGATGACATTTAATGAGTGATTATTTAAGACTGCAGTGATGCTAAACAATAATTTTGAAAAATTTGAAGAAAAATAATGTACTTCAGTGAAAGAATTGCTTTAGTTGATCCAATTAAAGAAAATGGAATTTTTTTTAAAGTGTGAAAATGATTTCAACAACTGACGTATATCACAGATGCAGAGGACAGTATAGAGTTAATATATACAGTGATAATTTTTTTGATAAGTTTTACTTCCTGCCTGTAAAGTTAGAATATAAAATTATACATTTATTTCATCTTACCAAAAAATTCACATATGGTTAAATATATCAAATGCCTCATGTTTTTCCTTTTTCACTAAAGCAAATAGAATTGGTTTACAAGCTACAAATATACGGTGTATGTTTCTTAACATGTTTTCTATAATTTTATCTATATTTTTGTTACATGAGCATAACCTGACATCCAGATTTACTTTTTCTATTGAATATTCTACAACTGTAAGATATAATTTAACAGTTAATATTTTCAATGATATGATTCTTTGTGATTTGTGATATTTCTAATTGTATGTAAGAGTCAATTTTGTAATGAATTTATGGTTAATAAAAATGACAAAAATGTATTTAATCCCACTTTTGGCCCTTATTTTAGAAACATTTTTCAGTGAATGGAGCAATGGACCACGAAAACGTTGATTGTACCCATTTCTGCTATAAATTTTATGTTATAGAAAAAATATGTATTTTAATTTCCAAATGCATGATTAATCATTGAGGCATTTATTCAACAGATATAGCCTGTGTCAGGCTCTGTTGAGGATATGACGATGAAATATGTATTAAAACTAACTTGGCTATAAATGAGACAATCATAACTTAAACAGCCTTAATCAAAGCAAGGGAATAATTGGCTGTCAAAATTGCAAAGTTTATGTTTCTAGTACGGTTGGATTTAGATGCTCAAGGAATGTTGTCAGGAATCTGGTCTGGGATTTCAAGGACAGCTATGATTAAGAATGAATTCTTGAACAGTGTTAAGATAGTACTCACCACACAAAAGCATGACAAAAAACAGGATGGGACAAGCTCTGTGTACTTGAAGAGCAAACTACATCTCATACAATATTCTCTAGTTTTGTGATATTTTCTTTGTCCTCTCCATTTATAATTCCCCCCAAATGAATAAAGCCTCACGTAAATGTTCCAGGTTGTCTCAGTTACACCATGGGGAATTATGAAAAGACTGGGATATCTGCATATAAAAATTGTGAACAGGATTTCCCTGAGGCCACTACATAGAACATATATTCCTAAGGGAAAAATTAATATTGAGAGAAAATAGTTTGGGACTTGCATATCAGGCCAGTAATATATCTCTACGTGGAGATTCTCTTGTTAACAGTCATGGATAACCTGGATTTTATTTGGTTTCTTTACAATGGTACTTGTTTTTCTCCCCCTTTGGAGAAAACTGTGTAAACCACACACACTTTTTTTTTTTTTTCATGATTTGCTTGTCTAGGGATCTGAACCATTGACCTTGGTGTTACAAGACCATGCTCTAATCAACTGAGCTAACCAGCCAGCCAAAACCTCACTCACTCTAAATGACCCCTGAATATGGATATAATAAATACAGGTTATTGGAAACATCAGAATGAGTTAGCTGTCTTGGTTTTCATTACAACAATGAGAAAACTGGTTCTAAGCATTATATGGGTCACATTATAACAGGTAATTGAGGCCCAGGATTAAACCTGGCATTGACTTTAGGTCTAATGCCCTTTCTACTATAACACATAATAATAATGTCTGGAACCAGTAAATATACTAACAGTCCATGGGCTGATTCAAGCTATTACAGGCCTCCGAAGTAGAGGCCTGGAAGTATGGAGGTGCTCATACACCTGTGCTTACTTTTCTGGGGCTTGAGAATCCCATGATTGCTAACAGGTTGATCACAAGAGACCTAATTCATCTTCTATCATTTCAAAAGAGAACAGTGTCCAAATGAAAAAACATTTCCAAAATTTGGAATGAGAAGAGTAAAATAGAAAATAGGCTACCAAGGTCAAAAGTATTAATATGTTTCTTAAACAGAAACATAAATTAAAAGGGAAACAAATCTCATTCCCAATTACTGCTGCTAATCTTAAAGCCTGAAGTAGCTGTGTATAATCAATCTTCATGAATGTTTCTCTCTTCTTCCCTTCATACAGGAAATAAATTTTATACTTGTTCAAGTAATAGCATTACTCCTTGTCCTATCAATTCTTTTAGGTATAAGCCTAAGAGAAAGTAAAATAGTCAGTAGGCGTATTTACAATGCCGAGCCCACTCATTCTAATATACTGGTAGCATTCTATTCTCTCACTCTGGAAATAGGGGGTTAAGTGATACCTTTTCAGGGATACAGCAGATGGATGTTGTGTTTTTGGTTTTTTTTTTTCCTCATCTCTAGGCCAGGTTTATAATCTGAAATAATAAGGCAGAAAAAGGGTGTTTTAAGATAATTTCTCATTTAAAAGGGTTTTTAATACCAAATTGCTGGCCCCTCTGGGAGGAGGCCCAGCTATTTCAGCAGCTTTCTAAAGGTAATGTTCCCACAGGGGCCTCTAGTTGCTGTGAAGCTGAGAGCAAGAGAAGTTCTTTACTGTGTGCAATGAGTGGTCAGAGCCTCTCGTTACAATCGGGTAAAAGGCCAAACACACCCTCCCTTCATTCTGCCCTCTTGTGATTTGCCACCTCACAGAAGCCACAGAGTCATTCATCTTCCATCCCTAGCCCACAGGGGAGACATTCTGGGTGAAACCTGGAAGTGGCATCTGCATAGGGCAACCCACGGACCCACCTATCAGTAGAGTGGCACCCTGAGTGTCTCAGCCTCCTTTGAGAGTTAAAGCACCACATTGCCAGAGACTTGGCCTTTTCATCCTGTGCCTTTAAGGCCCATGACTAGTCCCACCTAACCCACTTACTGTTCTCACTTGAAATGTCTACAATAACTTTAATTAATATGCTACTTTCTTTTGAAGTGATAGAGGGTGAATCAGGTTTCTTGTGTACCCTCCTGTTAACAACAATGGAAATAAAAAGGGCTGGAGACCCAGACTAGCCCTCTGATAAATAAAAATAACATCCTTCCAATGACCTTGGACATGGCTTCTAGAAGATTGTTTAAGATTTTTACTAATTATTAGGATTTATTCATGTTAATAAATCAGAACACAAAGATTCACACTCCCTTTATCTACAGCACAGTGATATTATGGACAAAGAAAGGACTCTGTCATCAAAAAAGGGGGCTCCTTGACACACAGTTGTACAACCTGAGGAATTAATTTAACTTTTCTCAGTCTCAGTGTATTCACCTGTTAAATGGAGATAATAATGTTTGCCCTATCTCACAGGTTTGTGAAATAACCTTATGATATTTAAGGACCATGTATACATTAAGATTTTGTCAACCTCAACCTTCACACATCAATTTCAATTTAATTATCAAGCAAAGAGCTCCACACTTCATAAAATACATTATTAAATCAGTTATACATATTTCTACTGATACAATTTAATAAAAGCTCAATGTTTTCCTATCACATTCAAAGCTCAATTTTATATTCTAGGGACTACGTCTCCTGTCTTCAAAGAGTTTGCAAATCGGTGAGTGGCGGGAAGCTAGGAAAGGATTCATTGAAGATATGATGTTATAGACATTCATTAGACATAAAGTTAGAACTGCAACAAGTAGAGGTAGAGGTAGAAGAAAAAGAAGGAATGCTCAAAAGGGCAAAGGGTAGAGCTTATTCAGGGAATGGTGACTAGCCCAGTTGGCTGAAGGTTAGGTTTTTATAAAATAATATATATGTCCTTGTAATTTAGCAAAAGTTTCTGTACAATGAGACACACCACAACTTCTATGAATATTCTATCAATAATAGAAGGGAGGTAACATGTATAGAATCCAAAAGAATAAAGTTAGGGGAAGTGGGATATTAGAAGTGGTCAGGTTAAAATTGTATAGAAGTTCTTCAAGACCCTAGAAAGACCACACACATGTATCCCCCCAAGAAGCATAATCTTATAATTTACTGTCCAAACTTTAATATTTTTAGAGTGAAAAACTAAACTGAAAGGAGTGTTAGATTACTGCAACCAAACCAGGACATATGTTCACAATGGATAGGAAAAAACAGGATTGGAATATCTACCGTGTAGAGAACACCAACAGCCAGTCATGTTATCCAAGGAAGCAATAACCTGAATAAAGATAGGTTAAACTTTATCTAGTTGGGTAGACATGTACTTAGTTAAAAGAGAGGAAAGCAGGAAACGTGTCAAGAATGGACCTCCCCCCCACATTCTAAAGTTCCTTGAACAATAAGTTTAACCCATACTAAGGGGAATTAGTTATAAGTTTATCAGTCCAGTCAAAATTAAAGTTACAAGATTAAAGTTTAAAACTCACCTAGACATAGTTTCATGGACAAAAGTGACCTAATACTTATATATTTACCCCAGAATGAAAAGAGTAATTCAACACAGCAAAGCTGAAATCAGCCAGAGGGAAAAATAAGTTTATCTTAATATACGATGAGTAAAGGTCTCCCAATAAACCACTCACAAATGGTTGTAGAGAGTGAAAAATGAGTTGAACAGAGAAATGGGGGAGGCTTTTTAAGGTGATCTGGAGCTCATTTGTAGCTGGTAATCAAAATGTATATAGTAAAACAGCTTCTGGTCAAGATGGCAGAATAGACGGTCCCCAGCATCACTCTCTCCCACAAATCAACCAATTTACAACTATAAAAAAGCAAGGACAGCCAAGCTGGAGCCGCTAGAGCTCAGGGGAAGAGGAGGAGAGACCTATGGAGTGCATGAAGGCAAGAAAAGCCATGATCAGGGAAAGAAAAAAAACCCTTCTACTGTTTCCTGCTGTGGCTGCTTCAAGGCTGGAGCTGGTGAGCGCATGGAGCAGGTACCGGCAAAAGCCACAGCTGTGCCCTACACATGAAGTTGCTTGGAGGCAGCAGGGGAGAAAAGGGCCTTGGTGGCCCCCAGGCCAGCAAGACCAGTAATGGAGCTCCTGTGGACCCACATAGGAGTGAAAAGCCACAGCAACTGAAAAAAAGGAGCCACTCAGAGGTGGGTGAGTCATCACAAAGGACCAGCGCTTGGCCTGTCCCATGGGAAGTGTTTGCAGCATGAGCAGTGGGGGAGATGGGCCCACTGGGGAACACTGGGGCACAGCAAAGACAACTGACTGACACCCAATTAGTGAAAGACCACTCAGAGGAGACTGGTCAGGAATACAGAACTGCATGGGGTGCAGTTTGATGAAAAGACTCAGGCCCAGACCAGAGTTTCTACACAACCCCGGGGCACCAGGTCTCTGGAGAGCTGGAAGTACCTATAAAGTCAACCATTAAAACCTGAACTGCACAAAAAGCCTCCCCTAGGAAATCAGCAGCAAAGCAGCAATTTAGCTAAACCACAGGGCTCAAGTACTGGTTCCCACACGAAGTTTCCCCATTTTAGAAGTAAGCAAAGGACAAAAAGTTAGTTTCAGCCCAGGTTCACTGCCAGTGCCTCGGGCTGCCCAGGGACCTGAGGTATGGAGCCAGGGATGGAGCCCCCTCCCACAACCAGGTACACTGCCAGCACCAAGGAGCATACCAAAAACATCACCTCCATGTGGGTTGCCCACCACAACCACCACAATAACCACAGCTGCCATGAAAGTGTGTAGATGCCACAACCACCACACAGATGGCCCGCCAGCCACTGGAGTGCACTGACACAAGGAGAGTCACTAGCAGAGACCAAAGAAGAGAATGTGTCTTTCCATAAAGCCCATTCCAGAGTGACAGAAGCAGCATCTGCTATATGATAATACTGGGGGACCTGAACACACCTCTCAGCATTGGACAGATCATCTAGGCAACTAATCAACAGAGTAACCATTATTCTTTCAGAAGGAGAAAAGAAATCTGGGGTTATCAGATGTGGGGAGGGGAGGGAGAAGGGTTACAGAAAGATTGGACAAGGGGCATAAAGAGTAAGTACGATTTGTAATGATATATATGATAGTAATATTGATTTGATCAACATATGTCAACATTGAACCCCCCAAACACGTAAAATCAATTATGATTCAATAAAAAAATTTTTTTTAAATGTATGGTAAAATTTTAGTTACTATGCTACTCTCTTCAGTACTGAGATGCAAGTTGCTGAAGGGAGAATGAGTCAGGTGTACTTTGCTGTGTGGGAGGGAGTCTGGGACACAATTTCCTTCCAGAATCTCAAAGAAAAAGCAGGGCAGAAACCTTCATGCCATTTATATCATTGCCATTCACCTTAATCTTGTTAAACTGCTCCTACTTTCCAGGATTTTAACCAAAACAGAGAGGTAAGTATAACAAATATCTGACTACCAGCTTTCTCTTCTTTCTCTTTCAGCTCATCTATGACCAAGTCCTACAACCCTACCTAGGAAATAATTTTCTCTCCTTGAAGTATGGCTGTCTATCTCATTCTCTTTCTGTGATATTTTCAGTGTTAAAGCTGAAATGTAATATGCTCTTGCTTTGTGTTACTACAATAATACTTCTAAGCCCTCTTACAAGCTACAGATGAATGGCTCAGATTACCTAGACACAAAGTCATTTATACAAAATGTGAAAGAAAAAAGCATGTATAAAAAATATTAATCTTGGTAAATATGAAACAACAGAATGTGTTCATTAAACAATTCCTTTCCCATGGATTTTGCAATCTGATCAATAGACTTTGAAGTCTATCATAACCAACACTTCGAGGAATACTTACATATTGGATGATTCTGTAAACATAAGCCCCCAATTGTACAAAGGCCAGTTAAAGCAACCTTAGCATTGTATCTAGACTCAATCCAAATTTAAATAAATTCCTCCAAAGGCTTATTTCTGCAGAAATTAGAATGGACTGTCACTTTTTACTTAACAGTTCTGTGGCTTTAGGTATATTATTTAACCTCTTCAGGACTTTACCTCATTTGTAATATTGGCAAAATCATAGTGCCTAAGTCAACTTTTCAGGCAATGATTAAATAAGTTATACTGAAATATATATTTATTAAATAAGTTATATTGAATGTATTATATATTTATATTGAAACTGCTTCTAACACATAGCAAGCATGCAGATATGTTAATTATTATTATCGTCACCACTATCATGATCATCTACAAAGACATACATTAACATAGAATATGAGAACTGGAAGAGATTTTCAAAACCATCTAGGGCAACTGTATATAGCTCCTATAACAAGTATGAACAGAAAGCATATCATTTAGCAGGGGCAGAGACTGTGAGTAGAAAGGAGTGGCCAACCAACCTGAGATAGCTTTTCCCCATGATATCATTTTGCTCTTGGTTATGACTGCAGCCAGAAATATATATTGGATCCATAAGTATGTTTCCTGCTTAAATCTATGATCTCTGATAAGACTCTTACTTCCCTAGCACTATGAGGGGATGCTAGCAATTTATTTTTACAAAATATTTATATATTTTTAATCAAACATGCTTATTAGAGAAATATTAGAGAACAAAAGTTAACACAAAGAGCAACTGTAATCCCAAAACCACTGTGTACATTTCTCTGTGTGTCTCATATTTCTTCTACAATGAATGTGTATATTTTACCGAAACAAATTGTTTTTCTTTTTTTTCTTATATTAATTTTCATAAGTATCTAAAACTAAAGATAATCCTTATAAGCCCCTATGTACTTCAACAATTATCCGCATTCTCACATCTTGTTTTGTCTATTCACTACTACTACTACTATAACCATTAATTTGAGTGTTTTAATACAAATACAAGATATTGTGCCATTTCACTAATAAATAATATAATATGCATTTTTAACCAGTAAGGACTTTTTAAACAACCACCAGCCCTATTACATCTAACAAAATTAATAATAATTCCTCAATATTGATTAATTTTTAGTCTATATTTAAACATATGTCCAGTAAACATATGCCTAGTAAGACTCTTTTATTCTGTAACAGTTTCTCTCCTTTAGATTTGTTGGAGAAACTAGCCATTTGTTTTGCATAACTGGCTAGATTTTGAATGTATGAATTCATTATGCATATGTTTTACATCAACACATAGAACCATTGTCATTTATGGAAGTGTGCGGGATTTTATTTTACACTGAAAGTCTTAAAAATTATTCATAATCCCAGGAGAGAAGAAAATAAAATAAACACAAAGAAGAATAAAATAGCTTGGCTTACAGCCCACATATATTTTTACCTTTCTGTGCTTATATTTTCCCAACATTTCTAGTGCCTGTTCCAATATGTTGAGATATAAAATCTGGAAGTAAAGGAGAGAAGGAGAAAATCAAAGAAAGAGAGAAAGAGCAATGTAGTATGCTGTTTAGTATTTTTTACCCAGACTGGATTACTTAATCCTAGAACTCAGGTTGTATTTCTACATGAAAGTTACGACTTTAACATCTACCATTAGAAAATACCCTATTAAAATTTTTTGATCTTTATATGTGTGAGACCAAAATGAAGGACTTATTTTTATATGCAGATTCAGAAGCATCATGGTATCTAGTCCAAAGAGGCACATACCTGCTGCGGTTTATTAATATTGGGAAAGATCTCATTATTCAGGTAAGATCTTAAATCATTTCAATAAATGTATGCCTATGAAAGCTGTTCAGTTATTTTATTAAAGATGTAACCAGTTGCAATTTGTAAATATTTAAAACCTGGTACAGCATGTATACCATACAAATAAACAGATGCCAGCCATTATGCTAAGAGACTGTCAGTCCTGATCATAACATAGTATACTTTGATCACATCACTTTTATAAAAGAATAATATACATGCTACAATAGTACCATCTGTACCATAAAATTCCTTTCCTTCATTTTATGCATAAAAACTTAGATATAGAATCTTGGTATTACTTATTTTAGTCTATATGAAAAATATGTATCTAGAGCATGACCTCTTGAGAATTTCTACTAAATCATTTATTGTACCAGAAAATGACATTTTAACAGGTTAGTTACATGATAAAGAGAACTTTCATGTATAAAGAAGTTTGCAATAGGAAAAAAAATAATAACTTAAGCAAAAGTCTTTGTCCATGTATAAAAGGAAGCTGGAATTTTGGATGTGGTGAACTTTAATATTTTCTCCAGCAATAAGGCTCTATGACTAGTTTTTTGAAAAGGATGCTTATCAGAGTAAAACTGTCTAAAAAGTTTAATGGGTACTTACAGAATGATTATAGCTGGCTATTGCATCCCTTTGCCAATCACTCTGGAACATATATTTATTCATGGAGAAGCAATAATTACCTTGTTGAATCCAAGTAGTACAAAATGTACAAAACCAGTCTTGGTACCATTGCTCTGGCCAAGGTGCTGAAACAAGCCCCTGAAATTGCATCCCAGCTGTCAAGCAACATAAGAAAGCACTGATTTTTATTTTTATTTTTATTGTATTTCTAATCACAACCAAAGGAAGTATGTATCAGGGTTCTAGCAAATTATCTCAACATCACCCACACCCTCAGAAATTAGGCGACTATAAAATTATAGCCGACAGTAAAGATTAAAACTTCACTACACCCTATTTAAAAATATTGAATGTCTAGATAACAGGTAAACTTAGAGGACACACGTAAGAGAACACAAAACAGACATATAAATATAACAAATCAGAGACAAAAATAAAAATAAATTACAATTACTTTAATTTTAATGTCATTATTAAAGAAGTTTATAGTAAATTTATGAAAATATATTATGTTGTATTTTCTCACTTTTATCACTGAATTTCGATATCACATTTAGGCAAGTGGCAAGGATCTACTTCTTCATCAATATTTTTGCTCTATTTAGAATTTTCTTTCTCTCAATTTCTATTGTAATATTTTTGATTCCTAACATCTATATTATTTGCATGGTTTGCCATCTAAAAGTCATTAAATGCATTTGAGACGTATATATCTTAAAAGGGGCAAGTAAGTTCCATGGCTGGTCATTCAACTATTATGTTGTCAACATCCATCCACACTTTATTGCTCAGTAAAAATTACTTAGTTACTATCATGTGCCAGCTATGCACTGAGGGGAAAAGGAAAACCAGGGAGCACAGGGAATGAGACAACTACAAGTATGAGTAGTACACATGTTTTAAAATGATACATTTCAGAAGAGAATTAAAAAATAGAGAAGTGGAGATTGAATGTATTAAAGGATAACTTTTATCATGGGAGAGACAGTTACTGGAAAAACATGAGGATTGAAGAGATTGCATTTGATCTGGGCCCTGAAGCATTGTTAATTTTGATTAACGGAAATTGAAAGAACATTTGAGAGAAAAGGAAATAGTGAAATCAAAATCATGCAGGAAGAAATCTAGGGTACATGAAGAAAACAAGTGGTAAGGAAAACTAAGAAATTAGGTGGTAATAAAGTATAGAGAGACTTCTATTCATCCAGGAACATTTTACTGGGCATGAATTTGTTCTTTAGAAAATAGAGGTGCACACAGGCTTTTGAGCAAGAGAATTGCTCTCTCAACAATATATTCTAAGAAGATAAAAATAGCAATAAATGTAGGGATGATGAAAAGATAGTAGAATAGAGGGAGTTTTGTGAATACCCTTGCATTGGTAGTAACAATAGAGAGGAAAGTCAGAAAGTATCTTGTTTACAATACCTCTAATTTTTGTAAAGAAAATACTTAATGTTAATTCATTATAATCATAATTTTCAAATAACCTTGAAAAATATTATCTATCACAGTAGTTATTCAAAAGCTTTCCATTCACTACAGATACAATGCAATCCCTACCAAAACACCAATGACATTCTTCACAGAAATAGAAAACACAATCCTAGCATTCATATGGAACAACAGAAGACCCAAAATAGCCAAAGCAATCCTGGGAAAAATAATAAAGTAGAAAGCATTATTCTTCCTGACTTTAAAATATATTACAAAGCTATAATAACAAAAACAGCATGGTACTGGAATAAAAATAGACTGTTAGACCAATGAAACAGAATAGAGACCCCAGAAATCAACCCATATATTTACAGCCAACTGATCTTCAACAAGGGCACCAAGCACATACAATGGGGAAAGGAGAGCCTCCTCAATAAATGGTGCTGGAAAAACTAGAATGAAACTAGATCCATACCTCTCACCATATACTGAAATCAACTCAAAATGGATTAAAGACTTAAATATTAGAGCTGAAATTCTAAAACTCCTTGAAGAAAACATAGGGGAAACACTCCAGGATGTAGGGCTTGGCAAAGGCTTTATGAATAAGATGCCCAAAGTATAGAAAACAACAGAAAAAATAAACAAGTGAGATTATATCAAACTAAAAAGCTTCTGTGTAGCAAAGGAAACAATCAACAGGTGAAAAGACAGCCTACAGGATGAGAGAAAATATTTGCAAACTATAAATCCAACAAGGGACTAATATACAGATTATACAAGGAACTCAAACAACTTTACAGTAAAAAAATAATAATAATCTGATTGAAAAATTGGCAAAGGAGCTGAATAGACATCTCTCAAAGTTGGACATACAAATGGCCAACAGGTGTATGAAAAAATACTCAACATTACTAATCATCAGGGGAATGCAATTCAAAACCTTGCTGAGATATCATCTCACCCCAGTTAGACTGGCTGTTATCAAAAAGACAGAGAATAGCAAATGCTGGTGAGGATGCAGGGAAAGGAGAACCCTTCTGGTGGGACTGAAAATTAGTGCAGCCATTATGGAGAACAATATGCAGGTTCCTTAAATGACTGCAGATAGAACTACCATATCATCCAGTAATTCCACTTCTGGGCATATATTCAAAGGAATAGAAATCATCGTGTCAAAGGGACACCTACACTTCTGTGGTTATTGCAACCTTATTTACAATAGCCAGGCTATGGACCAACCTAAATGTCCATTGGTGGATGACTGCATAAGGAAAATGTGGTATAGATACACAGTGCTATACTACTCAGACATAAAAAAGGAATTAATTCTGTCATTCACATCAACATGGATGAGCCTGGAGAAAATTATGTTAAGTTAAACAACGCAGGTGCAGAAAGAGAAATACTGCATGTCCTTCCTCATAAGTGGGAGCTGAATTAATAAATGAACAAATAAGCAATGAAGAAAGAGAGAGAGGGAGGGAGGGAGGAAGGGAGGGAGGGAGGAGGGAAAGAAGGAAGGAAGGAAGGAAGGAAGGAAGGAAGGAAGGAAGGAAGGAAGGAAGGAAGGAAGGAAGGAAGGAAGGAGGGAGGGAGGGAGGGAGGGAGGGAGGGAGGGAGGGAGGGAGGGAGGGAGGGAGGGAGGGAGGGAAGGAAGGAAGGAAGGAAGATCACAATAGTACATTTAACTTTTAGAAGGAGAGACCAGAACTGTGGTTACTAGAAGTGGAAAGGGAGGGGGTTATTGAGAAATTAATGAGAAATTGGTTAATGGACACAAAAGTGATTATGTATTATAATAACGAATAAGCTAACTATCCTGATTTGACCATCACATATTGTACACAACTATTGATAGCCAAATCTGTATCCCACAAATATGTATAATCAATTATTCTTCAATTAAAAAAAAAAGGAAAATAAAAATAATCACAGGCAAAAGTTGTCCATTCAACAAACACAATGTTAATCATATGCTTAATGTGGCATACCCAGCGTTCTCAGTTTAGGAAATAAATATGTCCATGATACACTCCTTTGTCTTCAAGGACTTTCTATCCTAGTTTGGAACACAGCCATGCAAACAGATAACTCATATGTCATCATATAATAACATAGATGAGAAATACATTGAGAGGATTTAGCAGTATAATATAGAGGAAATAATACTGCAGTGAGAGTCTACAGGTCTGAGTTCTAACTCTGGTTGTCACTTATAGTTTGTGTGACCTTCTGTCCTAAGTTGGGTCATTTAGAAAAAAGATTTCGATATAGAGATTGCACACTGGAGATTTCAGAGAGTACTGTCAGGAACAACATATCTAAAGGAATATGGGCAAGTTTAGAAAAGAGAAAAAATGAACAATAATGCAGTCAAAATAAAGCCTTCAGCCATTCTCAGGGGAAGCTCTAAAACTGAGATGGCTCTTTAGAATTGAGGCAAGGGATCAGGCTTTGGGACCTGACCTTGAAAGTTGGACTAACCTTGAGTAAGAACCTTCAGCTGAAGTCAGTTCCTGGAGAGGGAATCAGCGGCCAATACTCCCAGCATCTGAGAGTGTAAATGCCTTGATCCTAAAAAGATTTCTGGTTACAGTATACCTGATAATGTACTCCTTGCGATTCTTAGACATATTTGTCTCAATGGTAAAATCATTCCACCTGGGAATAGCTCCTACAATATTCTAGTTGTTCTTTGCTCTTTTAAATGAAGAGACTTAGAAGAAGAGTTTTAACATGATAAACTATAGTGTGTGGCAGTGTGACAGTTCATCCTGAAACTGTTACTGATATTCATTATATTTCTTTTCCAAGATGCACTTAATCTCTTCTGTTCTAGATAGTTTACATGGTAGTGATCCAGGTAATAACCCTGTTTTGGTCTGAAACCCTGTTCATCATGATCTTCTCAGGCTGCGGCTGATACACTAGTCCGTTTGCATCAAATAGGCAAGACGGTACTAAGAGTTGCCCCAGTGGGTCAAATAGATGCCAAGCATTTCCTTTTTATCACCATTGTATAACAGTAGCTTATTCTTCCCCTGGTGACTAGGATCAATTACTCATGTTTCTTATCTGTTACTCTATTGGCATAAGGAAACCAAATGACTTGGTGGCAACCATAGCTTAAAGTTCTGTGGGACTCTTACTATGTTGCTGGTAGAAGTGTTTCCCCTCTGGAACAGGACAACTAAACCAACCAAGCCCGAAGACAAATTCTTCAATGGAGTGAAGATAAGTGGGGCCAATCTCATCTCCATCTTTGATCTCAGACCCATATATTATACCTAAGAGGGGACTAGTACCATAAAATGCTCATTGACTTTGGAAGTCAATCACATCCTGGAAGATAGCATATCATTTTTGTGGGCAATCTTGTCTATGTTGGTGCCTAATCTGTATCTACTCTATTAAGTTGGCAGGTTCTGGGTAGGAGGGGATGTGATATGCCCACTTCCACAGCATTTTTGGTGTAAAGTAGTTTTCTTGTTCTGAAATATTATGCAGTATTTAAGTGGTAGATCAAAAATTCTCTAAGCTCTTAGATAGTGGTGCTGGCTGAGGCCCTGAGATCTAGAAGACAGGACTATAACTTAAATACAGTCTGCTCTTTGTACTCCCAGGTTCCACATCTGTGGATTCAACCAACCATGGATCAGAAATATTTAGAAAAAATTGTATCTGTACTGAACATGTAAAAACCTTTTTTTCTTATCATTGTTCCCTAAACAATATAATGTAACAACTATTTACACAGTGTTTACATTGTATTAGGTATTATAGGTAATCTAGAGATGATTTAAAGTATATGAGAACATATGCAGGAGTCATATGCTAATACCACACCATTTTATGTCAGAGACTTGAGCACCTCTGAATTTTGGTATCTGTGGGAGGTCCTAGAACCAAGCCCCCATGGATACCAAGGGACAACGATAAATGTCTATTTTAGTCAGCGTGAATTGTTACCCCTTTCTGATATAAGCATCTTGAGTTTCAGTGTAACCATCTTGAAATGACATAACTGATTTGTCTTGTTGAGAAATGGGACATGGGCTCCTTATTGGCCTCTGTTGATGACAGGTTGATATTTAGTGACAGCTAGACATTTGGGTAGTTGAAGCCCATGTTGGTGGGTCTATGCATATACAGCTTCCATCTCCACCATCAAGGCTACTCTATGATCCCATTGTGCTGCACTACAGTGTCAATGGGGACTCTTTCATAGTAAATTTCTTCTGATGGGTGTTAACTTATAATAAAAAGATTTTCATGCTTCTTTTTTTTTCACTCCCATAGGAAGTTTTTGGTGTATCATCTTGTCTAGGAGTGGGAATGAGAGAGACTAAGAGGTTTTCAATTTACATACCCACTTCAATAGCTCTGACCCCAAAGGCCAGGAAATCAATACGAGGCTCTTCCAACAACAGATATATTCATTCCAATTAGGTATTTGAGAACCAGAGAAATAAATTCTGGGATGCCTGTGCATCTAATGGGATCAAAGTCAACTAGACCTCAGCTAGAACTCCATTTATCATCAGGCCCTCATGGGTACCTACTTTAAGAACAGGGTCATGACAATGATTCAGGCCCTCAGGTATTAATATTAATTTAACCTTGGTGTTCAACAGTTTTCAAAATGTTAGGGTATTGACATTTTCACAGTACGTGGTTACCTGAATAGTGACAAGTCCTTTGGGAAATTGGAGAAATCATATGCCATGGTACTGCAAAGTTATTCCTCATTGGAACTCAAGACTCTTTACTAATCAGTGGGTTTGGGGTTTAAGAACTGGCTCAAATTTTGAAACTGGGCATGGGATTTGGGTATTTTATTAGGATTGCTGCTCATACACCTGCTGGCTGGTCATCTTTTTCCTGTAAAAGCACTGTGTCCTTTGAACTATTTCTATAGCTCTTGGGCTGCACACTGACATTGATTCTCATTACCATAATGACTTCAGCCTTGCTATCATCTGTCCTCTATTATTTTAGGATCTTTTTACCCCCATTGCTGTCAGTAAACCCAGTTCTTTGCATCTGCTACCATCCACCTTGGGCTGGAGAGGATGACCATCCCCAAGCTCTTCAAATATGCTCTCTCTTCTCTCATGAATGCATTGCTAATCACTCTGGTAAACAGAGTCCTGGGGCCCTCTTTTGTAACATAATTAGCCGTTGTGTTTTCTGGCCTCACTTAGTATATCCACTCTAGGATGCACACTGATCTAAGTATTACTTCACCATCTGCCTCAGTATTTCTGCCATTTCTACTTCACTTAGTGTATTAGTCCATTTCTGTTGTTTATAACAAAATATCTGGAATTGGGTGATTTATAATGAAAACAAAACTTATTGCTTACAGTTTTATAGGTTGGAAGTCCGGAGTCCAGGGAATACACGTGGTAAAAGCCTTGGTGGTGGTGACAGTGACAGCAGAGTATCACATCACGAAATGACAGAGTAGAGATAGGGACAGACTCTTCATGCTCCCTTTTTAAAGCCCTAAGAACCACACTCCTGACTACCATTTTTAATGCATTTACTAGGGCACGGTCCTACAACTTCATCGTCTCCTCAAGGCCCCACCTTTCAATTACCGTAATAGTATTTCCTACCCTCGACAGTTAACAGTGGGGATTAAGCCTCAATGAGGTTATCAATTTCATTCAGTTCTGCTCTGATCTTAATGATTTCTTTCCGTCTGCTAACTTTAGGTTTGGATTGTTCTTGTTTTTCTAGTTCTTTAAGGTGAAGTGTTAGGTTGTTCACTTGCCATCTTTCTATTCTTCTGAAGTGAGCATTTAATGCAATAAATTTTCCCCTCAATACTGCTTTTGCAGTATCCCACAGGTTTTGGTATGATGTATCATTGTTTTCATTAGTTTCAATAAACTTTTTGATTTCCTGCTTGATTTCTTCTTGGACCCATATGTCATTAAGTAGAATGCTGTTTAATTTCCAAGTGTATGTATAGTTTCCAGAGTTTCGTTTGTTATTAATTTCTAGTTTTAATCCACTGTGGTCTGAGAAGATACATGGGATAATTCCAATTTTTTTGAATTTATTGAGACTTGATTTGTGACCTAATATGTGATCTATCCTGGAGAATGATCCATGTGCTGATGAGAAGAATGAATATTCTGAGGTTGTTGGGTGGAATGTTCTGTAGATATCTGCCAATTCCAATTGGTCTAGAGTCTTGTTTAGATCTTGTGTTTCTCTACTGATTCTTTGCCTAGATGATCTGTCTAATATTGACAGTGGAGTGTTCAGGTCCCCTGCTATTATGGTATTAGTGTCTATTTCCTTCTTTAGGTCTAATAGAGTTTGTTTTATAAATCTGGCTGCTCCAACATTGGGTGCGTACATATTTATGATTGTTATGTCTTCTTGATGGATCAGTCCTTTTATCATTAAGTAGTGTCCCTCATTGTCTCTTTTTATGGTTTTTAGTTTAAAGTCTATTTTGTCAGATATAAGAATAGCTACTCCAGCTCGTTTTTCTTTTCTGTTTGCATGGTAAATCTTTTTCCATCCTTTCACTCTTAGTCTGTGTGAATCTTTATGGGTGAGGTGGGTCTCTTGTAGGCAGCATATAGTTGGGTCCTGCTTTTTGATCCAGTCAGCCAGTCTGTGTCTTTTAATTGGGGAATTCAAGCCTTTTACATTAAGAGTTGTTATTGAAAGGTGTTGATTTATTCCTAGCATTTTATTGCTTGTTTGGTTGTCTTAGGTGTCTTTTGTTCCTTGCTTTCTGATTTACTGTTTGGTTTCTGTGTTTGTTGGTTCCTTAGGTTGTAGTTAGTGTTTTTGTTAGCTTGTTTTCTCTTCATGAATGCCATTTTTATTGTACTAGCGGGTTTAGATTTTTCTTGGGTTTTTATGGCAGTGGTAGTTATTTTTCAGGAACCAAACCCAGTACTCCCTTGAGGATTTCTTGTAAGGGTGGTCGTGTGGTAGTGAACTCCCGCAGTTTTTGTTTGTCTGAGAAATATACTATTTGTCCCTCATTTCGGAAGGATAGCCATGCAGGGTAGAGTATTCTTGGCTGGCAATCATTGTCTTTTAGTATTTTGAAAATATCATCCCATTCCTTTCTAGATTTTAGGGTTTGTGATGAAAAGTCTGATGTTAACCTGATTGGGGCTCCCTTATAGGTGATTTGACGCTTCTCTCTTGCAGCTTTTAAGATTCTCTCTTTGTCTCTGAGTTTTGCCAATTTGACTATGACATGTCTTGGAGAAGGCCTTTTTGGGTTGAATACGTTTGGAGATCGTTGAGCTTCCTGGATCTGAAGATCTGTGATTTTTCCTATACCTGGGAAGTTTTCTGCCACTATTTTGTTGAATATGTTTTCAATGGAATCTCCATTTTCCTCCCAAAAAACAATTCAAAAGATCAACGAATCAAAAAGTTGGTTTTTTGAAAAGATAAATAAAATAGACAAACCATTAGCATGGCTAACAAAAAAAAGAAGAGAGAAGACTCAAATAACAAAAATTAGAAATGAAAAAGGCGATATTACAACTGATTCATCTGAAATACAAGGAATCATTCGAGACTACTATAAACAACTATACGCCAACAAATTTGAAAATCTGGAGGAAATGGATAAATTTCTGGACACACACAAGCTCCCAAAACTGAACCGTGAAGACGTAGAAAATTTGAACAGACCAATAACAATAAAGGAGATTGAAGCTGTTATCAGAAGGCTTCCAACAAAGAAAAGCCCAGGACCAGATGGATTCACAGCAGAATTTTACCAAACATTCAAAGAGGAATTGACACCGATTCTTTACAAACTATTCCAAAAGATTGAAATGGACGCAAATCTCCCAAACTCATTCTATGAAGCAAACATCATCCTGATACCCAAACAAGGTAAAGATATAACCAAAAAAGAAAACTACAGGCCGATATCCTTGATGAATATAGATGCAAAAATCCTCACTAAAATACTAGCAAACAGAATACAGCAACATATACAAAAAATTATTCATCACGATCAAGTGGGATTCATCCCAGGGATGCAAGGTTGGTTCAACATACGCAAATCAATAAATGTGATACACCATATTAATAAACTCAAACACAAGGACCATATGATCATCTCTATAGATGCTGAAAAAGCATTTGATAAAGTTCAGCACTCATTCATGACAAAGACCCTCTATAAGTTAGGTATAGAGGGAAAGTATCTCAACATAATTAAAGCCCTATATGCCAAACCCACTGCCAATATCATCCTGAATGGGGAAAAGCTGAAAGCTTTTCCTTTAAGAACAGGAACTAGACAAGGATGCCCACTCTCACCACTCCTATTCAACATAGTGTTGGAAGTACTAGCCAGAGCAATCAGAGAAGAGAAGGAAATAAAGGGCATCCAGATTGGAAAAGATAAAGTCAAACTGTCCCTGTTTGCAGATGACATGATCCTATATATTGAACAGCCTAAAACCTCTACAAAAAAACTGTTGGAATTGATAAATGATTTCAGCACAGTAGCAGGATACAAAATCAACACACAAAAATCAGTAGCATTTCTTTTCTCAAGTCGTGAACATGCAGAAGGAGAAATCAAGAAAGCCTGCCCATTTACAATAGCCACCAAAAAAATAAAATACTTAGGAATTGAGTTAACCAAGGAGGTGAAAAATCTCTATAATGAGAACTACAAACCACTGCTGAGAGAAATTAGAGAGGATACAAGAAGATGGAAAGATATTCCATGCTCTTGGATTGGAAGAATCAACATAGTGAAAATGTCCATACTACCCAAAGTGATATACAAATTCAACGCAATCCCCATCAAAATTCCAAAGACATTTTTCTCAGAAATGGAAAAAACTATTCAGACATTTATATCAAACAATAAAAGACCACGAATAGCCAAAGCAATGCTCAGCAAAAAAAATAAAGCTGGAGGCATAACACTACCTGACTTTAAGCTATACTACAAAGCTATAATAACCAAAACAGTATGGTACTGGCATAAAAACAGACACACTGACCAATGGAATAGAATAGAGAATCCAGAAATCAACCCACACACTTACTGCCATCTGATCTTTGACAAAGGCACCAAGCCTATTCATTGGGGAAGGGACTGCCTCTTCAGCAAGTGGTGCTGGGATAACTGGATATCGATATGCAGGAGAATGAAACTAGATCCATACCTCTCACCGTATACTAAAATCAACTCAAAATGGATTAAGGATTTAAATATACACCCTGAAACAATAAAACTTCTTAAAGAAAACATAGGAGAAACACTTCAGGAAATAGGACTGGGCACAGACTTCATGAATACGACCCCAAAAGCACGGGCAACCAAAGGAAAAATAAACAAATGGGATTATATCAAACTAAAAAGCTTCTGCACAGCAAAAGAAACAATTAAAAGAGTTAAAAGACAACCAACAGAGTGGGAGAAAATATTTGCAAAATATACATCTGACAAAGGATTAATATCCAGAATATATAAGGAACTCAAACAACTTTACAAGAAGAAAACAAGCAACCCAATTAAAAAATGGGCAAAAGAGCTAAGTAGGCATTTCTCTAAGGAAGATATCCAAATGGCCAACAGACATATGAAAAAATGCTCAACATCACTCAGCATCCGGGAAATGCAAATCAAAACCACATTGAGGTACCATCTAACCCCAGTTAGGATGGCTAAAATCCAAAAGACTATGAACGATAAATGCTGGCGAGGCTGCGGAGAAAAAGGAACTCTCATACATTGTTGGTGGGACTGCAAAATGGTGCAGCCTCTGTGGAAAATGGTATGGAGGTTCCTTAAACAATTGCAAATAGATCTACCATACGACCCAGCCATCCCACTGTTGGGAATATACCCAGAGGAATGGAAATCATCAAGTCGAAGGTATACCTGTTCCCCAGTGTTCATCGCAGCACTCTTTACGATAGCCAAGAGTTGGAACCAGCCCAAATGCCCATCATCAGATGAGTGGATACGGAAAATGTGGTACATCTACACAATGGAATACTACTCAGCTATAAAAACGAATGAAATACTGCCATTTGCAACAACATGGATGGAACTTGAGAGAATTATATTAAGTGAAACAAGTCAGGCACAGAAAGAGAAATACCACATGTTCTCACTTATTGGAGGGAGCTAAAAATTAATATATAAATTCACACACACACACACACACACACACACACACACACACACACACAAACCGTGGGGGGGAGGAAGAAGATATAACAACCACAATTATTTGAAGTTGATACGACAAGCAAACAGAAAGGACATTGTTGTGGGGGGGGGGAGGGAGAAGGGAGGGTGGTTTTGGTGATGGGGAGCAATAATCAGCTACAATGTATATCGACAAAATAAAATTAAAAAAAAAAAAAAAAAAGCCTCAATGAGGTTAGAGGGTATCCAATCTACAGCACTTAGACAATGTGGGGTCATGATTTTTCCCAGCTTTCAACAGCCATTAAACAGTATGTTAGTGCCATCTTTCAGGATTCTTTCTGAAAATCTTGATTTTCAAAATAAGCAAATAAATATCTTGGATCACTTATTCTTATCAACTTCCTTGATCTGATACTTTTAGGATCCATTTCACTATGTGTATCCAAAATTTCCTTATGGATAAAAGAACGGCCAGGCATTCAAGGCACAGAAATAAGATTTATAAATGGTATTTATCTGATAAGACTTAATGTGTACCTAATGGCATTGTTGGTTAACTTGATGTTTCCATTTGCACATGTTCTTATATTTAGAGAATGTGAAAATATGAAACATGAAACTTGACCCATTTTAAAAACAGATCACCACTTCCAATGCATACATCTTGAGGCATGTACACGTACTCAAGTGTGGACACAAATTCACACTTATGGATATACTGACACATCCTCCATCATACTGGACTAAGGAATAACAACAGGTTTAACCTGGGTGAAAGGATGAGAGGAAGAGGAGCTCCAACCCTTTAATGTTTAAGTGACCTCAGTTATGCATGAATGAGGAGAGTAAGTTCAACTCGCCAAGTAGGTCAACAGGCAGTGCTCTGAAAGGTCAGAACAATCTGCTCATGGATTGCCTTATCTTGCACTGGACCATTGCCTTTCATTTTAGTTCATGAACTTTACCCATTATATCAAGCCTGGGCTATGTAAGATGAAATAGTTCCACGCTGTTGGAAATAAGGTGAGTGGAGGAAGACAGAGAAATTGCTAATTCAAAACTAAAACTCTTTGGGACTTAACTGACTTAGGTCAAGTAAAAGCATCATGAAGTAATATAGTCATAGAACAAAAGCAATAATTATTGCATAGATGAGACATATCACCAACTTCAACACAGCTTTTAAATATGAAATAAGAAAAAAAAATTTGTGATTAGGTGTTAAAAAACAAATAATAAAACAAATACTACTAATTGATCATCTCTTTGGAGAAACTCTAGGTTTATATTTTTGACTGTCAGAGTCTTTGGGGTTCAAATTATCGCTGATAATAAGACCAAAATACTGTATTTTAATAAAATCTAAGTAATTATTCAAATATGTTATCTTTCATAGTTTTGCATTTTATCAATCACATTTAATCATGTAGGGTAGAGTCTCCTATGTCATTTTTCATTCTTACATTTTGAGGAAATTGATGTCACCTCAGCATAATTCTTCCTCCAAAAAATGTTTTTATTGCATGGTTTGGTTGGAACAATTAGTCCTTTTAGCATTTTGATTAAGACACTTGAAAATATAGAAACATTGATTTTATTAAATGAAAAAAACTCTTTAATTTTATTTGAAGTGAAGTTTTTATGAAGGATATGAAGAAACTGGTATTCCTGTGACTATTCCCATCAGCAGTACCATGTATTAAGCTGAACCATATGAAATTTACATTTTTATAGGACAAATATGGTCTAATATTGGCAATTTAATATAATGTTTTATATGTGGCCAAAATGCAATTTAAAAAAATTTTTTTAAATTTAGTTTTTGAATTGAAATATAATCATTTTACACACTTATTGGGTATAGAGTTGACTATCAGTATTTGAGTACAATATGTGATGATCAAATCAATATTATTAGCATGTTCATCGTAATTATTCTTTGTGTTCCTTATCCAATTACTGCCTAATCTCCCCTCCTCCCCCTTTCCGACATCTAGTAAGTATAGGTCTGTTCTCTCCTTCTAAAAGTTCAACATTTTATTGCTTCCTGTCTTTTTTCCTTCCTTCTTTCCTTCCTTTCCTTTCCTTCCTTCCTTCCTTCCTTCCTTCCTTCCTTCCTTCCTTCCTTCCTTCCTTCCTTCCTTCCTTCCTTCCTTCCTTCCTTCCTTTCTTCCTTCCTTCCTTCCTTCCTTCCTTTCCTCCCACTTATGAGTGAGGACATGTGGTATTTCTCTTTGTGTGCCTGGCTTATTTCACTTAACATGATTTTCTCCAAGCTCATCCATGTTGATGTGAATGATAGAATTTCATTTTTTATGTCTGAATAATATTCCATTGTGTATATATACTACATTTTCCTTATCCAGTTGTTTGTTGATTAACATTTAAGTTGACTCCATATCTTAGCTACTGTAAATAAGCTGTGATGAACATGGGAGTGCAAGTATCCCTTTGACAAGGTGATTTCCATTCTTTGGTTATATATATCCAGAAGTGGGATTTTTGGATTGTATTCTATTTGTGTTCTATTTGTAGTTATTTGAGAAACCTTCATACTGTTTTCAGTAATGGCTGTACTAATTAATCATCAGGAAAAGGCAAATCAAAACCACATAGAGATATCATCTCACCCCAACTAGACTGGCTATTATCAAAAAGACTGAGAATAACAAATGCTGGTGAGGATGTGGAGAAAAGGGAAATCTACATTGTTGGTGGGACTGTAAATTAAGGCAATTTAATATAATTTAATCTACCTAAATAGGCACCTGTAATGTAGTTTTATGAAAATATACCTGTGAGATTGCTCAGTGAATTAAGCTGGTAAGCAAAGTACACAAGCAAAGAGCTAGAAGTGGCCTAGGCTTGGTACAACATCTGGTGTGTACCAGATCTGGTACCATATAATTGAAATCACATCTGGTACCATATAATTGAAATGAATATGTCCTTTATGAGATTTGTTACTTTGATTTTAAAATAATGATGTTTAATTTCAAAATTAACGCTAATGCAGATCATTTGTAACCATTATATATACTTTGGGGTTTAATCCAAATGTATGGCTGGTAATCACTAGAAAACCTAACCAACCTAACCAACAATATGCTTGTTACTTAAAAGCTCTGTCTCAGATTTTATTGGATGAAAAAGCTTTACTCCCCACACAAAAATAAATACCTTCACTTGGAGATCTTCAATAGACCCAATAGCATTCCAAATATATTAGCTGATAAAGTTATAGTCATTTGTAATCTTGAGAGATAAAGTAAAGCCTCCAACTCAGATTGCTGTCTGATTTTTATGAATCATTGCTGCCATTTTGGGAACAATACTTTAAAGGAATATAAATATTTGCTGCTTATCTTGAAACCACTGCATTGAAAAAGCTGTCATTTATATTTGTAGTTAGCTAGGTCAGTGCACACCAGTGTACAGCAATCTACTTTTACTCCAATGGGAGCAATCAAACGTAACAGTGAAATAAGGAGGCACTTCTAAGGCCAGTAACTAAACTACTTCAGTGACTGAAATCCAGTGTCTGGAATTACTGGTGTCTTTCTGTGCTACAGTAAACGATAAGAGTCATAGTCCAAGAATGATTGTCTTGCAAATGACTAATTGTTTTCTAGATCAATGTGCCAATATACAACAAAGGAATATATGCCAAATATATCTCAAGGTCTAGGCAGCAAAGTAGTTTATCCTGTTTCTCTAGTGTCTAAGACAATGATGAAAACATTTAACAGAAAAGCTTTGCTAAAAAAAGAATTTATTTAATTAATTAATGGATTTTTTTTAGAGATGATGTAGTACCTCATTTGTATACAACAGATTGCCATTTATCAAATACTTTCAACATATACAACATAATTGATATAGAAAGGATTATGATGTACAGGAATGTTCATGAAATTTGGAATCAGAGGATAAAGGTTTGAGTCTGTTTCCATAATTTTTTTCTGCTAAATAACCTTGAACAGGTAAATAGTCTGAGTTTTCATTTCCACTTCTATAAATGGGGTTAGTAAAATCTGTGTTATAAGCATTGCTGCAAGAATTAAGTGAGGGATTGCATGTAAAAAAGTGACATATAAAAACAATTCAAAAGTTAGAAGTTATAATTAAAAATGAACAAGCTACAACTCTGAAAATTGAGTTATTTGACCAAAGTCTATAGCTACAGATTTAGTTTTCCAGATGTGGGTTATGACATTATTATTATTTACCATTTTTATTATTCGTATGAACCCCTTATGACTTATAGTATTCTTACACAGTTAAGTCCATTATCCCTTAGTGAGGATATTTTATTATAACATATTTCAATATTTTTTTCAAGGTCTAAAGTTCCCCTCTTTTAACGCTCATTATAGATCTCTGTGAATAGTTTGTGTTTTTTATTCAGGAAAGGAACAAGAACCAGATAACCAAGTTTTCCTTTACAGATTAGAGAATGCATCATTAGTGCAGAAAAATGTGAAAGCTCAGATCCAGAAATTAGTTTTCCTAAAAACTTTCTTTCCAAATCCTATGACCAATTCAGACAAATCCTTTTCTTCTGAGCCAATTTATCCTAGTACCTACTTTTATATTTAATTTCCTAGCCTTGAGCAAGCCTTTTTAATTGGTTTTCATTGTAATTCAGATATCTGTTAACACCTACGCTGTGTAGAATTTTATGCTAGATGCAGTGAAGAAAACCAGGAGAGATTAGACTTTAGAATAAAACCTTGGCCTCTGTAGATTTAAGAAGACCAATTAGCAGTTATTCTTTGGTAACTCAAACAGCAAGAAGTGCCTTGGATACTTGGGAAGACTATATTTTAAACATATTAAACTACCTCCTCTTTTCAGCTGGCTTAAAAAAAAAACAAAACACTGGATGTTACTCTTGTTGATAAGTGTATTAATAATTCCACATGGAAGTTTGAGTTTTTAGACTTTCTTCTATTTTTCTGCAGACTGTAACAGGACGCAGCCTTTTCCCCAGAGAAATATTTCTTATGCCTCTAGAAATATACTAGGTTCTCCTGTTTTTCTGTTCTACAGAACCCTGAGCACTTCTTTATGGCAATTCCTCCAGTTTGTAATTACGAACTAACTTAATGTCTGTCACTATTATCAGAGTGTGAGTTCTCTGAGAAGCAGGGAAATTCTCAGTATTATTCATCTTTTTTCTTCCAGGCTCTGTGATAGTAACTTTGATATAGTACTGTTCAACAACTGTCTTAAAAAACTGTATGGACCATCTGAAGTGTTATGTCACAGTGGTTTCCCTTTCTATTAACATTCCAGTGCTTCAAGGTAAATCTGATGATATTTTAGCCAAGAAGATGCAAGCTTCACCTTTTGCTCATAAAAATAGTTTGATACAGAACAAGAACACTGCCTTAATATGCCTCATTTTCACCAAAATCATAGGGAAAAAGTTAGAGCCTTTGAAATTAAACAAAGTCCACCTTTCCTTACACATTTCTTATATGATGCAATGGTTTTCCTAGTCTGATTTCATCCCAATGCTGAGTTGTAACTAAACCTAGTTATATACATGGCATGCTGTTTTCTCTTCAGTGTTGCTGGCAGAAACATCAAAGATTTTAGAGACTTGTCCCATCAGGAGGACATATGTGATTCTTTTTGTGAGTATAGAGTCTAATGGGGACAGTTGAGCATGGCGTCTCAAAATGTGGTACTAGAGTCGGAATGGTCTGAGAGTCTACAGTAAAAAGTCACTCTGGTTTTCAATATAGGAAAGATAAATAATGGAAGTCTCATGGCCTAGAGGATTTCTCTCTCCTGTAAGTGATTCTGCATTCTTTTTCTTTTTTTCTTTCTTCCAAACTGAACTTCTGTGGATCTCTTTGGAATGTGCTGTTCATTTCAGCATGGCTGCACTCAGTAGTCTGTGGCCTACTGGACTGTTTTACTTCACCAGCCAGGTTGTGCTTGCCAGCTTTTGTTGAGAAATAACAGGAGGTCATACACAGTGTCAAGAAAATGTTGGCATGGTTAGAGAAACGGGTATTGTATTAGTTGCAATGAATTCAGACCTACTGATGGTAGGATTAATGAAGTCCGTGTCTGGCTCCCTCGCAGCTCGATGGAGCTTACAATGGGCACAGCTCAGACACTGGCGAGGCTCAGCAAGCCCCCTGCCCCTGGCCTGCTTGATCAACTTGGACTTGCCCAAGGCATTTAAGAAGCCAGCGCAGGCCTCCTAAGACACTTACCTAGAAAAGGAAGGACAGACAGAGGTGAAAAGAAAAAAAGAAAAGAAAGAAGGGGGGAGGGAGAGAGGAAGGAAGGAGGAAAGAGGAGACTACAGACAAAACTATATAAACTATATATCTTCAGTAGTTCCAAACCAAATTAAAATAAACATTAATGTTAGCAATGCTTTACTGGCTGATTTACTATAGGTGAGTCACAAGTCCAAAAGCTTACCATGTATTAATGGATGTACTCTCACAACAATTCAGTGAGGAAGGTACTGCTTATATCTCCCTTTTACAGATAAGAAAGTGGAGAACAGAGAGACTAACTAAATTGCTTAAGAGTTCACAGCTTGGTAAAGGGTGAATCCAGGATCTGATCTCAGAAAGTCTGACTGCAGAGTGTGTGCTCTTAAACAAGAGTGTAACTGTCGCTCCACAGGCTGTATAACTCGGACTCTGCTGATAAGCCACAAACATGGCTTGATGGAAGGGAAAAGGACTGTGGGGAGAAGAATCTTAAAACACAGCTGTAGTAGACCTCAGAAAGCAGACACTTTTAGGAGAACATTGGAAATGAAGGAATTTTCACAGTCTATGCTGTGATGTGGAAAATTGATTTTTTTCTCACTTTTTCTTTCCTATAATATTTGATTCACATTTCATTCACTTTTTTTTTTTTTTTGGAGGTTGCCTACTGCTCCAAGCCTCTTTCTCTGTCACTAGTGATATTGAATTTATCAGAATTATCTAGTTCTGAGTGTATTTGCATTTCCAAGCTTAGTGAATACCTCAAACACCTAAGTGAAGTAGATAAATTAAAAATATTTTATGTTCATTATATAGTCAGATAACTGTATAATGACATCTGGACTTTGACTGGTAAATGTACCATCAGAGAAATTGTGTACTTAATTTGATTTTTGTTTTTGCTAATCTTACATATACTCAAGCAGCACGTGTAATGGTACAGTATGGGGGCGGCACCCTATACACTGAAATTTAAGGAGGGCTGTCACAATGCAGCCTAATTTGAAACCAATTAGAGTAGCAAAAGATTTTCTGAGAATAAATCTCAGTCTTCTCTGGTTTCCTGTGTACTCAGAGGAAGGACACAGTAACACAGAAAGGTGGTGCAAATGAGAGATTTCAGGTGTCCTACATCCTAGGTGATGTCTTTCGTATTCCACATGTAGAGAAACATTTTGTGACATTTGTAGTCACAAAACCATGAGAAAAAAGGGGAGAATGACATGGAAAGAGGCGCCAAATAGACAGACTGAAATTCTTTCCTTTCAGGAGGTTGTAAATAATAGTTATGAAATCCTTTATGTCATGTTATTTCATGTTTAATTCACCAGCCCACAATAGCCACTCCTTCTTCATTTTCCACATTCTTTTAGTATTTCCAGAACTTCAGGAGAATCCATGTAACATGTACATGTACATGTGCAAATATCTAGGCCTGTTAGACTTAGGTTCATGCATGTGCAATTTCTGTGTGGCTGCTGCAATTCCCTCTTTCTTAGGACTCCAAGACTGAAACTTGAGCAACTGCTATCACATCTTAAAAATGTTTAAAGTGGGTTCTGAAGAAGACAATTTAACAGAGAAAAGAGATAAAGGCAAATCCTTGAAGACACTTGTATTAATATGCCAAAGTCCCTGCCCTCTGATGGAATCAGCAGGATCCAGACATGGATGAATTAAATGCCATTAATTAAAAGTCTAATATCTTTTTCCCAAACCTGTCTTCTAAACAGTAGGGTAAAAACAAGGAAAAGGATACTCTATTTATAAATTGCATCTTGGACAACATTGCTCTTTTTTGTTTGTTTGTTTGTTTGTTTTCTAGTTCCCTTTGAGAATACAGAAGATTTTATTTCCCTCTTTCTAAATTTTCTATTTTATTTTATTTTCTTAAATAGATAAAATTATAGATGTAGTGTACTACATGATGTTTTAAAATATATATACACTGTAAAATGGCTAAATCAAGTTAATTAACATAGATATTAACTCATATAGTTGTCATTCTTGTGATGTGAACACTTAAATATGCTCTCAGCATTTAACAACACAATATGTTATTAACTATAGTCAACTCTATTGAGTTTATTCTTCCTATCTAACTAAAATTTTGTAACCTTTGACCAACATCTACCCAAATCTCTCCCCATGACCACCCCAGCCCCTGGTAACTACCATTCTGCTCTCTACTTCTTTTTTTTTTTTTTAAATTTTATTTTATTCAAAATGTTTTAACGTTTACTTGTACATATTTGTAGGATACGGCGTATTATTTCAATACATGTTTATACTGAACAGTGATTCACTTAGGGTAGATAGTGTAGTTTTGTACCTGTCAGTCCACCACTTCTCTCCTCCCCCCACCCACCTCTGGTAACCATTATTCTACTCTCTACTTCTATGAGAAGCACATTTTATTTATTTATTTATTTTTTTAGATTCCATATGTTTTAGTCCATTTTGTGTTGCTATAACAGAAATACCTGAGACTGGGTAATTTATAAAGGAAAGAGGTTTATTTGGCTTACAATTCTGGGATAGCTGCATCTGGAATGGGCCTAGGCTGCTTCTACTCATGGCAGAAAGTGGCAGGGAGCCGGTGGGTACAAGCAGATCACATGGTGAGAGGAAGCAAGAGAGAGGAAGCAAGAGGTGCCAAGGTCTTTTAAACAACAAGCTCTCGTGGGAACTAATAGAGCGAGAACTCACTCATTAATCCCCCCACCCCCAGGGAGAGCATTAATCCATTCATGAGGGATCTGCCCCCATGACTCTATCAGTTTCCAACACTGCCACATTGGAGATCAAATTTCCACATAAGTTTTGGAGGGAACAACACATCCAAACTCCATCACCATATGAGTGAGATCATACAGTGTTTATCTTTTTGTGCATGACTAATTTTACTTAACATAATGTCCTCCAGGTTCATCCATGTTGTTGCGTTTTCAGATTTATTTACTCTACTCTATTAGATTCAACATGTTTTTACCATCATAATTATTTGTATTATTTATTATTATAATCAAAATGTATTATAATATCCACTAAAGCAAACATTCATTACACTCCATTTTCTAAATGTTATTATTAATTTTTCTTGTTACTGTTAAAGTACCTTTTGAAGGTAGAAAAAATTATTGGGATTTTTATTTAAATTGTATTGATCTTTAAGTAATTTGGAAAGATTACTATCTTTACAACACAACATTTTTTTGTAGGTCAGAACATAATATCTCTTTTACATATCATTCAGGAATCCTTTTTACATTTCTCAGACTTTTTAAGATATTACTCTTAGTTTTATTCTTTTTTTAAAGATATTACTCTTAGTTTTATTCCTTTGTTAATAGTATGAACAAAAATATTATTTGCTTTATCACCTACTTGGTTATTGTTTTCCAGGGCTATAGTCATAACATCTGCACTTACAATATTTATGTTTCTTAACTTCCAATATTAACACATCTTTCATTTGTTGGTTATTGTATTGCTCAGATATTGCTGAACAATTTTAAAACAAAAATACAATGAATGACATCCATGTTTTTTCAGAATTTTATAAGAATGCACCTAATGTCTTATCCATTATGTTAATATACTAACTAGCTACTTCTTTAAAATAAGTATCCTCATCATGTTGAAGAAATACTTTATTATTCTTATAGTTTAATTTTATAGAGTATAGATCATTATTGATCTTGCTTCTTGGTATCTTGTTAAATTTACTTATTAGTTTTAGTAGTTTGTTTCCTGCATTTATTCATTGTTTTCAGTCAACAAGTGTGACATACAAATAATGGCAGATTTACTTTTATTTGCACATGCCTTTTATTTATTTTTGTTGGCTTATTGCATTGCCTATGAATTTCCAGTAAAATCTTAAGTAGAGATAGTGACATCTTCTATTTAAAACGCATCTTTGTACACCCAAGCAAGCACTAGAGGTGTTTGCAGGCCCCGCCAAACCACTGCCCACGTGGTCAACGTGAGCACATGCAGGACCCACTCACTGACCTAACAGGAGACAAGGCAGCCCACTGCACACTCAAGAGCATTGATAATTGAAGAGTCACCAGCAGAACATACAGAGGAGGAAGTCTTCCCCCTCAAACCCACTCCAGAGTGATAGAAGAATGAAGTATTCTACCAGATGACCAAACATCAGTGTAAAAATACTAGAACTACAAATAAACAAGAAGATATGACACCACCAAAGGAATATGGTAATTCTAAAGCACCAAACCCCATAAAGCAAGAAACCCTCAAGATATCTAAAATGAAATCTTACCACTGATTTTAAGAAAACTGCAAGAAATAAGAGAAGAATCAACTAGAGAACACAATGAAACAAGAGAAAATATCCAGATTATGAAGGAGGAAATTTATGAAAAGATTAATAACTTAAAAAAAGAATGTAACAGAACTCCTAGAAATGAAGGATTCTGTCAATGAAATAAAAAACAGAACAGAAAGCTTGAGCAGCATGCTAGAGCAAGCAGAAGAATCTCACAATTCAAAGATGGTCTTTTTGAAATATCCCAGGCAGACAAGAAAAAGGAACAAAGAATTTTAAAAAATGAAGAAAATTTAAGAGAGTTAGCAGACAACTTCAAGCACACAAACATCTGAATTATGAGTATTCCAGAAGGGAAGGAAAAAGGAAACGGTATTGAAAACTTATCCAAGGAAGTAATAACAGAAAACTTTCAAAGTACAGGGAGGGATGCAGACCCTCAGATCCAGGAAGCCCAAAGATCTCCAAACAGATTCAACCCAAAATGATCCTCTCCAAGACATGTGATAATCAAGCTGACAAATCTCAAAACAGAGAGAATTCTGAAAGCAGCAAGAGAAAAGCTTTAAGGGAAGCACGTTAAACTAACAGCAGACTTCTCAACTGAAACCTTACAGGCCAGAAGAAAATGAGATAATATAATCAAAAGATGAAAAGAAAAATTTGCCAGCCAAAAATCCTATACCCAGCACAGTTCTCCTTCAGAAATGAGGGAGGAATAGTGTATTTCCCTGACAAACAAAAATTATGGGAGTTCACTACCACATGACTGGTCCTGCAAGAAATACTCAAAGGAGTCCTGCATCCAGAATCTGAAAAATGATAATCAATATCATGGATTCACAAGAAAGAGCAAAAGCCACCATTAAAACCAAAATGCAAATGAGAAAGAGAAAGAAGCTAAATCATATCACCTCAAAAATCCAACTAGCATTGAAGATGAAAAACAAAAGGGGGAGAAAGGGACAAATGATGCTTAAAACATTGGAAAGAAAAAAGCAATATAATTACAGGAGTAAAGCAATGCTTATCAGCAACAACCCTAAATGTAAATGGGTTAAACTCCACATTCAAAAGTTTTTCCAGCATCATTTATTGATGAGGCTGTCCTTTCCCTGCTGCATATTCTTGGCACCTCTGTTGAAAATCAGTTGACTGTAAGTGCGTGGGTTTATTTCTGGGCTTTCTATTATGTTTCATTCGTCTATTTGTCTGTTTTTATGCCAGGACCATGTTGTTTTGGTTACTAAAGCTTTACAGTATATGTTGAGGTCAGGTAGTGTGATCCCCCAACTCTGTTCTTTTTGTTCAAGATTGCTTCCTCTCTGCAAGGTCGATTGTAGTTCCATACACATTTTAAGATCTTTTTTTCTATTTCTGTGAAGAATGTCATTGGTATTTTGATAGGGATTGCATTGAATGTATAGATTGCTTTGGGACATTTGCTCATGGACATTTTGATGATATTGACTCTTCCAACCCAAAACATGGGTATCTTTCCACTTATTTGTCCTATAGTTTACAGAATTCTTTCACCTCCTTGGTTAAATTTATTCATAGGTATTTATTTTTTGTGGGGGGTGGGCAGCTATTATGAAAGGGATTTCTTCCTTGATTTCTTGTTCAGCAATTTCTTTATTGGTGTATATGAAGACTGTTGATTTTTGATTTTTGATTTTGTATCCTGCCACTAGACTGAATTCATTTATGGGTTCTATTAATTTTTTGGTGGAATCTTTAGGGTTTTCCATATATAGGATCATATCATCTAAAAATTGGGATAATTTGACTTCCTCCTTTCCAATTTGGATGCCCTTTATTGTTTTTTATTTCCTTATTGCACGGGCTAGCACTTCCAGTACTATGTTGAATAAGTGTGGGTATAATGGGCATCCTTGTCTTGTTCCAGATCTTAGAGGAAAGACTCCAATTTTTGTCCAATTCAGTATAATATTAGGTATGGGTTTGTTGTATATGATCTTTATTTTGTTGAGGTACAATTCTGGAAAGAAAATGTTTGCTGATATCCTTAAGATATTGATTAAAAAATCATTGAAGCTGAGATAAGGGCACAGGAAAAAAATGCCTTTCTCCCTTTAGTAAAGGTAAGGGAGATATTTACTGAGGCCAGACCTACAACTCATAATACAGCAGAACCACTGAGTAGATAGCACCTCTGATACCCAGAGACACAGTTTCTGTCTAAAACTGAGGAAAATTAAAAGTAGAAGAAACTCCCAACCAGGCTAATAGGAGTCTGGTAACCTATTACAGCTGTCTATTGCTGGGACAGGGTCAAGAGTATACAGGGAAACGTTCTCTGTAGTGTAATACAAAAGAAAAACATAAAAGGCAGAGTAGAACAGACTTTGAGAAAAATCCTCTGGAAAATCAGTCCCACCTTAAATGCAAGGTAACACTAAAATAATTTGAAATCTGTGTTTCGTTAAGGGGAGCCATAGCAACTACAAAACCAAAAAGCATATCTACCCCTCTCTAGATTAAGTCAACTTCTCTCACTAAAAGCCTAGCAGATGAAAAACCATGTCCATTTCTAAGCATAAAAGCAACTTACTTCAGTCTCTTCTGTCTTAAAGGAGATGTCCAGTCTTAAAAAATAACTAAGAACCATACAAAGAAACAAGAAAGAACTATACACTGTTACAAAGCAATCAATAATACCAGATTCAAATATTACACAGATGTTGGAACTATCAGATAGAGATATTAAAATAACTATAATTAATCTACTGAAGACTAGTAGAAAAGTTTTACAATACGTATAATCAGATGTGTAATTTCGACAGACAGATAAAAACAAAAGAAGAATAAAATGAAAATGCTAGAAATAGAACACACAGTAACAGAGATGATTTTCATTAATGACGATTTTCTTTAATGATGAATTTTTTTCAATAATGAATTTCTTCAATGGGGTCATCAGTAGACTCAACACAGTCAGGAAAAGAATCCATAAACTTGAAAAGAGGTCAATAGAAATAGCACAGACTGGAAAACAAAGAGTGAAAAGAGTTTTGTTTGTTTGTTTGTTTAAATGAAAGACAGACAACAGCATCTATGGATTTTGGGAAAATATCAAATGGTCTAAAACACATGTAATTGAAATCCCAGAAAAAATTTTTTTAAAAGATAATAGATAAGAAATTTTCAAAATTATTGACAGACACCAAACTTTATATCTGAGAAACTCAGAGGATAGCCAAAATAAATAGACCCTAAAAAATAGAAAAATAAGAATCCGCCTCACACATGCAAATTTAAACATGCCATACACAAAATGCTGTAATCGAAAGAGAAAAAAATCTTAAAGACAGCCAAAGAATAAAAGACATTATACCAAGAGAAAGGAAGATGGGAATTACATCGGGTTCCAACTCTTAGCTATTGTAAATAGTGCTGCAGTGTACACTGGAGTACAAGTACCCTTTCAACATGATGCTTTCCATTGCTCTGGGTATATTCCCAGCAGTGGAAGAGCTGCGTCATATGGTAGATCTATCTGCCATTGTTTGAGGAACCTCCAAACCACTTTCCATAAAGGCTGTACCATTTTGCCATCATCAGATGAGTGGATACAGAAAATGTGGTACATCTACACGATGGAATACTACTCAGCTATAAAAAAGAATGAAATACTACCGTTCACAGCAACATGGATGGACTTAGAAAAAATATTAAGTGATATAAGTCAGGTACAGAAAGAGAAACACCACATGTTCTCACTTATTTGTGGGAGCTAAAAATAAATAAATAAATACACAAACAAATGGGGGATGGGTGGGAAGAAGACACAACAATCTCAATTCCTTGAAGTTGTTAAGAGAAGCGAACAGATATGATGTTGATGGGCAGGAGCAGGGAGAGGAAGGAGGGAGGGAGGATTCAGTAAAGGGACACAAAAATCAACCACGTTGTATATTGATAAAATTAAATTAAATTAAATTTTAAAAAAAGAATTACATCAGGGTTATCAAAGAAGCTATGCAAATCAGAAGACAATGGTGTGGTATCTTAACAGCACTGAAAGAAAATCTCTATCAATCCAGAATTTGATACCTTGAGAAATTACCTTTTAAAATGAAGAAATAAAGACAATTCGTGAAACCTAAACTGAGAGAACTGATTGCCAGGATTCCTAGCATGTTGTAAAGAATTGACAAAGAAAGTTTTTCTGGCAGAGGGAGAGTATATAAACAGAAAATTAGATACTCACATACACACAGACTACTAGATATTGAACAAATTAAAGTATACAAACAATTAATTTTTTTCTTATTTTTAAGAGCTCAAAAAGATAACTGACAATCTAATAAAAAATAATAGCCATTGCTGCAATACATTATCGAGTGGTTATACCACATGTAAACATACGCTGTATAATAATAATAGCACAAAGATTGAATTCAGGAATTGGGAGCATACTGTGAAGCAGCATAATACTTACTACCTGAAGGAAACTTTGACTCAGTCAGGATGTATACTTAAACTCTAAGGCAATCACAAAGAGTAACGTTTTAAATAGGTTTAAGCAGTAAGAGAAAACTAAGATAATATATAACCATAAAAGTCTACAATTAATACAAAAAAAACAGAAAAAGGGAAACAGAGAACAAGTAAAATTAGTAGAAAACAGCTGTCCAGATGGTAGATTTAACCCAACCATATTGAAAATTACATTAAATACAAATAGTCTGAACACACTGATTAAAGTACTAATAATCAGACTAGGAAAAAAGCAAGGTGAAACTACAGGCTATCTATGAGAAACGGACTTTAACTATAAAGACACAACTAGGTTAATGGTAAAAGAATTAATAGTAAAGAATGATCTCAACAGTAACAGAATGAATATACCATGTGTACTAGGTTTCTACTTACTGCTGTAACAAATTACCACAAACTTAAAATAATATAAATTGGTTACCTGACAATTCTGTAGATCAGAAGTCTGATATAGGTTTCATGGGGCTAAAATAAAGGTGTCAGTCAGCAGGACTGTGTTCCTTCCTGGAGGCATATCCATTTCCTTGTCTCTTCCTGATCCTAGAGGCTGTCCACATTCTTTGGCCCTTTCCTTTATCTAGGTCTGCCTGCTGCCCTGGTAGTAGCCACCTCATTTCACACGTGCAGTTTTACAACAGCTTCTTAACTGGCTTCTCTGTTTCCAGTATTGCAATATGTTGCCTTCCACCTACACCTTGCCCCCTCGCCACTCCATTCCACAATTTAGTTTCCACACTTCAGCTAGAATAATCTATGGAAAATACAGATCTGATCACATCACTCCCATGCATGAATCACTGTATTGGCATTTTCTTTTTCTTAGGAAAAGTTTTAAGACCTGCCAGGACCTACATTTTTCATATTTTTCATTTGACAGTCTGCTGTTATGCTATGTCTTCCAGGTAAAATAAACTTCTTTAAGTTGCTCACATATCCAATGAATTTTTTTTTTTTCCTGACCCCCTGGTCTTTCTAAAATCTTGTCCTTTTTTCCTGGAATATTCTTAATAGATAACAATCCCTTGATCATCATTCAGATAAGAAAAATAGACTTCATTTCTTTTAGGAAGTCTCTTCTAACCCCTAAGACCACCTGAAGTAAGAAACTGCCCTGTTTGTTCATAGTACCCCATTCTCCCACTCTTGTACACCTATTAACACTATATTTGAATTATTTAATTGCCTCTTATTCCCTCTCCTAAGTCATATGCTCTGTGACCAGTGCCCTTCAGGTACTCAGTAAATATGTTTTGAAAAAAATGATTGAATATTTGTACAGAAAACTCAGTATCACTAGGCCATGGTGTGGTTCCCTAATCAGTTATTAGTCACTAAACACATATTGAGCACAAAACCACATGCTAGGAATGTTGAGATAAAGCAAACAGAGTCCTTTTGCTGTTCCACTATTACCAAAGGAGATTTCCAAAAAAAGGTGAGATAGATTTGGTCCTTAAATAATATGTAGGACTTGCAGAAGTACAGGTTTTAGAACAGAGCTTTCTAAGCATCAAGAACAGAGCCTGGAAATGGGGACTAACCAGGAATAGAGAAGAAAAAAGCTCTCAGACTGGGAAATAACTGAATAATCATTGAACATTTCTATAACTAGATTGATGCCAACAAGATGCAAACATTTCGTGTATGAGTGAGCATCTGTCCATTGGGTTGAATAGAATTTCTGTCTGATTTAACTCACCAGCCAATAAGTTGGAGTTGTTTCACGTGTTATTTAACATTAACCAACAATTTTGTACTCCAGTTTCTAAACTACACAGATGTGCCTTTTTCCTGCATTGGCTATTCAATATTTTCCCCTCAGATAATATTTGTCTCATTCATCACTTCCACAATGATACTTTCTCTGAAGCCCTAGACCCTAAGGGGAATGTTTGCTAATGCACAGCGCCATCTACCGGCAATAGTTGGGAATCAACATCAGACTTGCCCAAAGATTGATGTTTGGTTCCTATGGAAGGACATATTTAGCCCTTGTCTTGGATAGACTTTTGCTGACATAATGGTATTAGGAAACTCTAGCAAAAGCCACTGTAAGAAACCATTCCCTTTAATAGAGATGTTCCAGAGTGACTTTGTATTATAAAGGGGGAAGCCAGGATAATATCCTCTCTTTTGCATGTGCCATTAGAAACATATAATGCAGTACAATCTATGGTCAATAAATACTGAATACTAATGGCACTCTAACATCAGGAATAACATAGAATATGCCCATATTTGACATTGTGGAGAATATGTCCATATTTGACATTGTGGAGAAAAATCACTCATGTGGAGTAAGAAGATCTGCATTATAGCTGCGTGAACTTGGGCCTTCACTTTTGTTAGTCTCAGGTCTCTCTCACCAGTTAAGTGATATCTCTCCCACATGCCATGGGGTGCTATTCTGGCAATAAACTGAGATAATGGATGTGAAAATGTCAGTGAAAGGCTAAACAGATGCAAGTGACACTCGTAGTCGTGGTTAGCTATTGAAATTAGATGAGACTTTTCAATACACAGTTCAATCTGAGCTTTGATACCATTTCAGGCTGGGATTACAAATGTGATGTCTTGTTGGGTTGAGAAAAATGGAACATAAGGACTGTGCACAAGCCTAATTGTGATCTTGGGGGAAAAAACCGGATAATCCCTCCCTCCAAAAATAATATTCTCCTTCCCAGACTGCTACATTCAGCAGGAGCTGGACAGTGACTCAGAGAAGAAACCTATCCTACTGGAAAGAAGCGGGTTCACCATGGGGTGGCCAAAAAATCTAAGTGAGGGTCCGCAGATAAGATCAGCATAGCTTTGTCCTGTGCCCTCACTTAATGCTCATACAGATAGGACCCCAGGACAGATCGGGGGCAGATCCTCATCCCGCCCTCTGGGCCACAACTACACACTTTGCTTTGAAGCCCTCTTATTTAAGTTTGCCTTTTTTAAAAAAGAGTTTGGGGAGAGTTGTGCTTAGAAGAACTCTAGAGAAGAGTGAGTCCCATAGTCTCTTTCTACAGATGAGAAAACTGATGACCAGGATAGAAACAATAGCAATTGACTCCTGACATCATACTGGTAATGAACAGGTACTCCAGTATGTTGGACATTTAACATAAGTTTTGTTTGTTTATTTTGCTTTGTTTTTACAGTACTAGGTGCTATCCTGGCTTTGTGTTTTCTCCTTGATCTACACCCCAAAGAATGAATCTGATTATAGAATGTCAACATAATAAAAAGATAGCATCTGATGGCAACACAGCTACTCCCTAACTAACAAACATAGATCACAAACATGGATCTTCATTTTTGTTCCATCGGTGGTGGAACAGAGAATTGGTGACTTAGAAGTCCATGGAGAAAAGCAGCTGTGAAGAATAATCCCAGCTGCATGTAATGGAGAAAGAGCAGTTAGGCTGAAAGCAGGGTCCAGAGACGAGCAATTGTTGGCCACCCGCATAGCAGTTTGGTGTTATGGAGGTCAAAGAAGAGATAATTCGAGTGATGACCAAGCAGTGACTAGGTGTCTGGGCTCAGGTAGACAGTGGAACTCTCCTAATTGTTGGGCAGCAAAACCAGAGTCATGGAGCCAGGGACCCAAAATAGCAACGATCCTCAGTAAAGGACTGGAGATTTGGGCTGCTTATCAAGGGTGAGGAGTCTTCTGTTACTTTCTCTAGACTGCAGCAGAGAGTTTGTGGATCCCTAAATCTGATTCTGAACCAGGAACAGCTCTTATATCCTCTGGCTCCAGTCAGTGATCATAGCAGTGGCTGCCGACTCTAGCATTACACTTTGGGACAGAGTTGGAATTTTACTGAGTTTTGAAGGCTATTCAAGATCCAGAAGGAACCTGGGCTCCTCAGGGAGCAGATCCAGGGAAAACTCTAGGGACCCTCACTTGAAGGTAATTCTGACCACTTAGAAGAATATGTGGGACAAAACTCATTGAGCTGGCTCTAACCTGAGGACCACACGGTCAGAGTGCAGTCCTTGGAGAATGATCACGTGTGTCTCTGGATGGCATCTTTTTTGATCACTCGGTGACAATAGCCTTACATGTTTCTAGATGCAAAGGCTATAGGAGACAAGCAGCAAGCCAAGAGACAAGCTGGCTATTTATAAATACATTCAGGTCTGGGCACCCTGAAGCCCAGAGCTGCAAATTCTGGAAGAGAATCCTCCTTCCTGCAGGTATACTTAAATCATATTCAGTTTCAGAACGGCATTCAAAAAGAGTATCTGGATTTTAATTCAAAGAAACAAGCAAGGCTCATCCATTGCTGAAAAGTCCCTATGGCAAAGCCTGAGCCTAAGCAGGACCAAGTACAGTGAGTTCTGTCCCTCCCTGTCCCAGACAAAACTAAGACAGTTACTTCTAAAGGTCTGCATGAGCAACATTCAGTCTGCATGGTTAGTTATTAACACTGGCTGCACGCTCAGGGCCCCTCAAAGCTAGTGATTTCTACTGTTGTTTAAATTGCAACCTTGGGCCCTGTGTCAGACAGCAAGCCAAGGAGGGTGGGGACACCTTAGTAAGTAAAAAGAGGCCTGAAATATATAAGATTCCTCTGCTTCTTCTATTAATATTGGATTCTTTCATGTTTAATATGTAATGAGTGCAGACATAATTGAACATTTTAAGTCTTTGTCTTTTAGAAGCAGCAGCCCAGCTGCCTGTCTGTTGACTCTGTGGGGTATGTTCCTGGCCAGTGACCTGGCAGTCTAGACTTTCAGAATAGAAACCTTCCTCTTCAGATTAAGTGACTTCTTAGGAAAGCATTAAAGTTTGAGCTCTATCTGAAATCACCCTCTATAACTAGAATAATATTGCACTTGATGTTAAACAGATATCCCAAGAAGAATTCTAGGAGTAAAAAGGGTGTGTTTTTAGAGTCACCCCTGGCCCCTATTACCCCTGGATTCTATTATATTCAAGACACATTTATAGGAACTTATTATTGAAATGGGCTATAAAAATAAAATGACAGAATTGATTCATGTGAAGTGCCTAAAATGTATATTATCATAAGGTTAAATTATGAATGATAAATTATATCATAAGGAGAAATTTTAGAAACTTCAGGTAACGGCAAAGATAATGAAATCACTAGCAATCTCATGCCACGGAGATAATCCCTGCTAATTTTTCTAGTCATTTTTCCTAGGTAGTTATTAATACACTAATGACAGATATATAAATCATATTTTCTAAGTGCTTTGTGGGTACCAAGATAGCTACCCCTGAGAAATTTGTCAGCACCACGCTCAGCCAGTGAGCGAACCGGCCATCCGTATATGGGATCCGAACCCGGGGCCTTGGTGTTATCAGCACCGCACTCTCCCGAGTGAGCCACGGGCCGGCCCGCCCCTGAGAAATTTGATGTAAAGAGTACCAAATTAAAATAAGTACATCAGATTAAGTTTTTATTATTTTCTGCAGTAAACTGGCTCTCTATTCTAGAGAGATTCTCTTGTTCTCTAGTCTTCATTTTCACTTCTATAAATGTACAAGTCTAAATGTATAATTCTAGACAATCACTAATGGCTCTCTCTACTAAAAATGAAAACTGTAAACAAAAGTTGTGTTATCCTCCTTTCTCTTTGTTTCAACATCTTCATCCTAGTATGCAGAGATATAGACAGGACTAAATTGGCTAATCTTATTGAAGCAATGATTTCTAAAAAGTAAGTATAATTAATTTTTTATACATTTTAAATTAATGATTATGTACATATACTAGTAAGTACATACACATATACACATAAATACACACACACATACAAACATATTTTTGGAGGTATTTGTCACCAATATGTCAAAAAAGATACTCATATATAAAACCTGACACCATTTCAGGAATCAAGGAAGCCAAATCCACTTGGTCTTTTAACTTGTCAGTGAAAAATTGATGAGTTGTGCCTGTTCAAGCTCTGAGCTAAGGTCAAAGCACCCTTGAAGAGACAAGAAAAAAGAATAAGTGATTTACAGATAAGGCTGGCAGCCCTGGCACAGGATCTTTTTTTAAATTTTTTAAATTTTTTTTTTTTATGAGCTCTAGTCCCTGGTAGAGGAGTGTGCCTCAGCAGGCACAAAGTGTTCCCCAACCAATGTTAGACACACGCCAAATTGGAGCCCAGCCAGGATCCAGCCACCACACTGAATTCCTGCTTGCTGCCCGTGGGCACACACAAAAGGCAGGCCCAGGTTAGCACAGCCTCCCAGGTAAGGACCAAAGCTGCTATTTGTCATCATTAAGTGAATGGGCCATTATTCTTCTTCCTGCCCTCTAATCAATGGCAGTGAAACTTGCCTGGAACAACAACAACAGCAACAGCAAAAAAAAAATAGGCCAAAGAACAACTCAAAATTCTGGGCTTAGGAAAGAGTAAACTCCCTTCTTTCAACTTCTACATTAAGAAACATTGCCAAATGTTGCCACTTATTCTCTACATCATCTTGAGTACATATTTTTCTAAATAGTGATATAAACATTAATGTATAATTGCTCTCTAAATACAAAAGTAATACTTATTTTTGTAGGTAACATAGAAAATCAAAAGATACAAAATCAAAATGCAAAAATCAGTAGGGTTTTTATACTCCAACAATGAACTAGCAGAAAAAAAAAAATCAAGAAAGCAAGCCCATTTACAATATTCACCAAAAAAATAAAATACCTACAAATCAATTTAATCAAGGAGGTGAAAGATCTCTATAATGAGAACTACAAGTCACTCTTGAAAGACTGAAGAGAGTGCAAAAAGATGGAAAGACATTCTGCACTCACGGATTAGAAGAATCAACATTAAATGTCCATAATACCCAAAGCAATCTAGAGATTCAATGTAATCCTGTCAAAACACCAATGAAATTCTTCACAGAAATAGAAAAAAAATTATTCTAATATTCATATAAAACAACAAAAGACCCTGAATAGCCAAAGCAATCTTGAGCAAAATATATTTTATATATACACACACCCACACACACACACACACACACACACACCCAGAGGCATTACCTCACCTCAAATTATACTACAAAGCTATAGTAACTGAAACAACATGGTACTGACATAAAAACAGACACTTGGACTAATGGAACAGAATAGAAAACCCAGAAATCAACCAACATATTCACAGCCAACTGATCTTTGACAAAGGCACCAAGAACATACAATGGGGAAAAGACTGCCTTTTCAATAAATGGTGCTGGGAAAATTGGACATCCATATGCAGAAGAATGAAATTAGCTCCACACCTCTCACCATATACCAAAACCAACTCAAAATGAATTAAAGACTTAAATATAAAACCTGAAACTTTAAACCTCCTTGAAGAAAACATAGGGGAAACAATACAGGAAGTAGAACTAGGCAAAGATTTTATGAACAAGACCCCTAAAACACAGGCAACAAAAAAAATAAACAGGTGGAATTATATCAAACTGAAAAGATTCTGCACAGCAAAAGAAACAGATAACAGAGTATTAAGACAACCTAGAGAATGGGAAAATATATCCACAGACTATGCATCCAACAAGGGATTAATATCCAGAATATACAAGGAACTCAAACAACTTAACAGTAGAAAAACAAGTAATAGTATTAAAAAATGGGCAAAGGAGCTAAGCAGGCATTTCTCAAAGGAAGATATCCAAACAGCCAACAGACACATGAAAAAATGCTCAACATCACTAAGCATCAGGGAAATGCAAATCAAAACCACATTGAGATATCTTCTCACCCCAGTTAGACTGGCTATCATCAAAAAGACAGAAAGTAACAAACGCTGGCAAGGATGCAGAGAAAGGGGACCCTCCTATACTGTTGGTGAGATTGTAAATTAATGCAGCCATTATGGAAAACAGTATGGAGGTTCCTCAGACAACTACAGATAGAGTGAGCCAGCAATCCTACGGCTGGGTGTATACCAAAAGGAATGGAAATCATCATGTCAAAGGGATTTCTGCACTCCTGTGTTTATCACAGTTCTATTTACAATAGCCAAGAATTGGAACCAACCTAAATGTCCACTGTCAGATAACTGGGTAAGGAAGATGTGGTATGTATACACAACGGAATACTACTCTGCCATTAAAAGGAGTGAAATTCTGCAATTCACAGCAACATGGATGAACTTAGCAAAATAAATGAAATAAGCCAAGTACAGAAAGCAAAATACCACACAACCTCACTCATAAGTGGGAGATAAAAAAAATAATAAACAAAAAAAGAAAGAAATATACAACAAACACAATAATACCTTGAACTTTCAAAAGGAGAGAACAGAACTGAGGTTACTAGAGGTGAGAAAGGGGAAGTGTTAGGGGAGGTTAGCAAGAAATTGCTAAAGGGCCACAAAAAATGGTTATGTTGTGTAATGCTGTATATGCTAATTATCCTGATTTGAGCATCACATATTGCACACAGGTACTAATATTCAATGAGGTATCCCACAGATATGTACAATCAATTATGTTTCAAAAAAAAAAATGAGTTTGGGGGGGGAGAAAAGAAAATCAAAAGAGTTTAAGAAAGAAATCGAGCAGCCCTCATAATCCATAAACCAGAGATAGCCACAATGGTCATTTTAGTGTGTATTATTCTGATCATATTTAGGTGTATGTGTATGTATGTGTAACATATACACAGATGAGTAGGTGTGGAGAATCACTGTTTTCCATAATTGGTTACATATTATACATAATATTTTGCATATTTTTTCCAACATCATATCATGGGCATGTTTGCAGTCATTGAGTAATTGTAGAATTATGAAAATAATTTATTTCAGGGTTGTTACAAATATTAAATAAATAAATAAAATATAAAGGTTTTTACAATGGCACATGGCAGGTAGTATCACTGAAATAATGTTAACTTCATTAGAATCTCAGCAACGTGACGTGATTTTTCTGTTTAAAATACTCAAAATTATATAGCAGAACTAGCTGTGAAGAGAAGAGAACAGTGTGTTGCTAAATATCACAGGCTATAAAGTAGTGACCCTGGAGTTGGTTAATATTTCCTCTCAACTTCTCCTAAACAGCAGGCCAGATTACACATGAGTGGAGTTCACTGGCAGAGAAATTATTAGCTATTAACAAAGCTCATTCTATTGTCTGGCAGCTTTAGTCACTAAAAAATTCTATGTAATGTCCATATCAAATCATGTCCTTATATCCATCCAGTCAGTGATCTTAGTTCAAGCCATTTAACAACACATAAAAAATCTAATTTTCTTTTCTCGAGACCACTGTGCAGATAATGTAAAACAGTAGTGCTCAGAACTGAAAGTATTCTCCCTTTTTTCTGTCTAATAGAGTAGGTCTTCTTTATTTTATGCTCTGGATACTTTGCTTGCGTTAATGCAGCTTGATAGCTCTAATTCATTGTTGACTCGGATTAGGTTTATTATTGTTAACTAAGAGGTCACAGATTTTTTTAAAGTGACAACAACCTTGTGAACAATGTTGTGCCAAATGTACGCAAAGTAATTAATGCTATGGTACCAGAGAAAGAAAAGACATCTTTGAAAGCCCATGATGAAAATGAGGTAGAACACTACAGTCACATAGAAGACATTCTCACATGCTCAACTCTGATCCATGGCTAAGAGGATATCCTTCCATTACCTGTAGCAAAAAGCTCTGAGAATGTTTAAATCAAGTGCAAAATGTGGATGTCACTTTTTAGTGTTTGATTCTGTTATTCAACAAGTGAGTCTATATGTGCTAAACACTGTAATTGGAACTTTTATGCATGCACTTCTGTGTAATTATTAATTTCATTTAATTCTCACAGCAATCATGCATTTAAAATGTGAGATAGAATGAGAAAATTCCTATTCAGTTATTCAACCCTTAAAATAACTTACCCATGATTACATAGCTAATGTGGCAGTACTGTGTTCTTAAAGTTCAATTTTAATTGTTCCATACCATAGCTAGAATAATTCTACAGATTTAAAACCAGTGTTGCATATATGCTGCCATCTTTCCCATTTGCACACCCATGCATGCACACAACCACACTGTCAGATTTACTCACAACATCAAAAAGACAAAGGTGTATTTTCTTCTCATGTGGACTATTCTCTTGACCTTCTAAGTGATCACCACTGCAGTAACTTCTTTTTTAATACATCCTATATATACCATCTTTAGAAAGACTGATATTTCCAAAACATGGGTCTGGTCATTACTATTCCCTGTTTAAACAAACTTGGTTGATTTTCTTTTCTTCTAGGAAAAATCCAATTTACCTTGATTAGAATTCACCCCTGCAGCTATTCAGTCTGGCCTCCCAATGGTGTTGCATCAACAGCCATGGACAGTTTGTGGTCCTTCCTGGTGTTACTACATCTTTCCAGTCCCCCTATAGTCTAGCCAAATAGAGTTAGTCAGCATTCCCCAAACGTGATATTTCTACTTCTGTGATATTATGACGTTTCCCATAATGAATACAAATGCTTATTTATTTTTACTTATCTTTCTCAGGACTGTGGGGTCCTCTCTCAGTCTGAAGACTCATTATGTCTGTCTAAATCTGTTTATGTTGTTATAACAGAATACTATAGACTGGGTAATTTATAAAGAACAGAAGTTTATTTCTCACAGTTCTGGAGACTGGGGAGTCCAGGATCAAGGCTTTGGCATCTGCAGAGGGTTGCTTTTTGCTTTCAAGATGGTGCCTTCAATACTGTGTCCCCCAGAAAGGAGGAACACTATATTCTCACATGACAGAAGGTGGAATGGTAAAAAGGACCAAAAACTCTCTTTGTCAAGCACTTTTACAGTGGCATTAATCTATTATGAAATGGATTAATGGCTCTGCCCTCATGACCTAAACACCCGAAAGTCCCCACTTCCCAGCACTGTTGCACTGGGAAATACGTTTTCAACAAATGAATTTCAAGGGACCCATTCAGACAATAGCAAAGTCATTCCTCATTTATGAAAAATTCTGTCATTATCTCTTCAAACATTCTCTTTCTCCAAATCAAGCTAAGTATTCTGTCAAGTCCTAGTAATCTGTGGGTGTTAAGGGGGGAAATTAGTCATTTTGCATGTAATGGGATTATTGATATTTTTATTTAAATATGCTATTTCACTAGTTTCCCCTTCCTCAGTATTCAGTTTCCTCTATTTCTTGCCCTTTCTGAAATGCTTAAATATTTTAAAATATTTTTCTGTCCTTTTGATTTAAAGTTACATCTTGAACTTTTCTTCTTTTTTCTAAATAGTACAGCATACATTACTAACTTTAAAAAGTCTAATATTAATAGATGTTTTTAACCTCTTCTTATATATAACGAGGATTTTAGAAACCCTTTATTCTATTTCCCCTTATCACATAATATATCATTATTTTAATTCTCCATATATGTAAAACTAACCGAACAATACCTTAACTATTTTAAATAGTCACTATCATATTTACTGTTTAAAATAGTTAGATACTATTCTGTTTACAGATTTAAAGAACTAAACACTTTTTACAAATTACTTTAAATGGGTTCAGTTTCAGCTTTTCCATTGTGAATAGCTCCAAGCTCTTGCCTTTTTTTCTCACGTTAGGCACTAGAACATCATCACTAATTACCTAGACCTAGAACTACATTTGAACATCTCATGATTCACTAGTATGTAAGCTCTAAGCTCATGTTTACCAAACTGGCTTTAAGTTTTTCCTTCAGTTCCTGATTCTGAACACTTTACGGTTTATGGTTGATTTCAACTTTATATTCAAAAGGATTTGTAAAATACTGTCAAAAATTTCTAAGTGTGAGTAGGAAAGGACTTGCTCACAAAAGCATATTTGCCATGAGGCTCCCACTTCCGTTTATAATTATCTATAAGATTTGAACTAACGTTTTTTTCAAGTATAGAAAAACACAAAATATAAAAAAAATGCACATTATGTACGCTCTTCTAGTAGAACAAATTTAAACAGTCCTTCTATTAGCTATTGTCATCCCACATGTGTGAAAAGCGGTAAAAGTGGATTCAAGGAGATTATATTTTCTATCTAAATGAATAATAAAGGAAGTGTACTTATCATTTTAGAATGTTACTCTATTTGAGGGAAAAAAAGTTTCCTATAAAATGCTCAGAACTAAAAAAAAAAAGAAAAAGAAGCAACACAGACAACATAGAGACATGCGTGTGAAATCTCACAGTTACACACACACACACACACACACACACACACACACACACACACCCCATTATAAACAAAACAGGAAAAAGAAAACAAAAGTTTCTCTGCAGTAATGATTAACCCAAGCAGATCTAAATAAATTTATTTGATCACTGACTGCTGTGACCTTGGATATATATCAGGGTGCTTAAGTTCACATGGAGCAGTAAAAAAACACCTAAGTTTCCCCATGGATTTTGTGGACCCAAGACTGCTTAATTGAAGTAGTTGGAAAAAGAGATGAAAACTAAAATACAAGAAAAATGTGCCATATACCCTGCCCATCTGGGAAAGAAGTTTATATTAAACTAATCTTGGGGGCTCTTTATTTTTTCTTATTTATTTATTTATTTACTTAGTTTTGCATCACCTCTGTCTTTATTTCATGCTTAATGCTTTTGCTAAATTCAGCAGATGAATGTAAAAACAGTGATCACTTGTTTGTTTCCAAATAACCGCTGGCTCATCACCAGTCACATAAGTGCTAGGTATTCAATAAAAGACTGTAGGTGAGCCTTTACTTCTCTCTGGTCCCTTTACCAAACCTCTACATCACTTATGATATTACTTACAATACTTCATTGCCAAAAATATGCAGGCAAACATTAGTTTGCTGATTTTTACTTAATCTAACTTAAAAATAGACAAAATACTTAAATTCTCATCACACAAACCTTAGTTTTTACATTCATCAAAACATTTTAACATTACTCAAATACAAGAGTTGGAAGTGTGTGTGCTCACTTGGAAGAGAACTACACAATTTATTCTCCAAATGAAAAAGCAGACCTGAAGCATCACATTACTCTAACATTTTAAACATGTTGACATGTTCTTATCTTCTACACTTCAACAAAAGCTGCTTGTGCAAACTGTTTAATGAATATGTGCCCTAATAAACAAGCAAGATATCTGATGTAATACAGAAGCCAGAAACTGAGTCACTTCATTTCTTTCTGTTGCTTCCAGTTGCTACATAGTTGCAACTCACATAAATATATTTTATGCATCTCCATGTAGAGTCCCAGCATTGAACTGATGGCATTATATTTTTGAACTCCATACATCAGTGCTATTTCTGCATGCTTGATTACTTTCTGGGCATCATACTGAAGGAACATGCTGAAAAGAACTAACCCACCATACATTGCCACTGAGTACAGAGTGGCACCAGCCACAGTGGTAGGTGGAAGAAGCATAGATCTCAGTCAAGAAACAAAGATGAGACCAAGGCCCACTCCCAGGGGTCCTCTCATCTTCAGAAACTTCTCTCTGGGCATGCACATGGCCACAGTGGAGAGGCCTCCCATCAAGTGGACTGTGTACCATGCGGCCCTAATGAGAAGAGGCCCCCTGATATTGTCAGAGGAGACACTGCTGCAACCATCACACCAGAATGTAGCAACCAAGCAAGATGCTCTGGGCCTGGGCTCCAGTCATATGGTATTCACCAGTTGTCACCCAAGACCCTCTCATCATGAAGTTCGTGAGAGCAAGAGTTGTGGTTATTGCCAAGGCAGACAAAGCTGTTAATCTGATACTTTCTGCCAAGTACCTATAGGTAGAATGAATTCTATTCTTCACATATTGAGGCCAAATTACAGCCTTTTCAATAGCTACAGTCTCATCAGACATTCCCATACAATAGCAGCACAATGTTCCATGGCCAATAGCAGCCCCCCAGCAACAAACTATCTTCCCATCTGATCAACTGTACATATTTTTTTCATCGATGGTTCCAGTGCCACCTCTTTGAGTTCTTGGCAAGTTCTCCCATGCCAGATCCCAATTCTTGTTTTGGTGGCGTATTCCCTGATGGATATTAAGAGCCACTGATTCTTTGTGATGGAATTCTTCACAACAGAGGAGACCTTGGTAACAGCTGGGTGGAAAACCCTGGAAGTTAGTGTCTGGAGGCACACAAGCATTGTGGCCAGCATAGTGGTGCACCAGGTTTATCAGGCAGATCTGAAATGCTCAATTCCTGGTTACCTCCACCATGTATTTCCCCTTCCAGGATAGTGAAACATGCATGCACCCCTCTTACATATTTAAAATGTAATTTTAAAATGTGATTTTAAATATGTAGGATTTGTGAAAGTTCAACAAAGTCAGCAAACTGGTGGCTAATGGATCGTATGTTTTGGTTTTGTTTTTTTTAAAAACAGGATTATTTAAAGACAGTAGATTCCGCATAAAATCAATATTTATGACTTTTCTGCGAAAAGTAGAAAATCTGCCAACATTAAGCTGCCATTCCTCCATAGCAATCATTACCTAGAGTTCAGTATATTAAACACTTTTAGAAAGGGCGTGTGCTTTCCAGTGGTCCTAGTACCAACACATTCTGCTGGATAAGCATTTGAGGCTATAGCTGATGTAACTACATGCGGCAAAATGATTTGGTATACCCTTTACTGGAGGGAATCCTTATATCAGAGGGAGCTGCAATATAGAAGAAAGATGTTTTCACTACATCACACAGCCATGAAAAGTTACATTTGGTATCTACTGGTCCACTGGCCCTTTCAGTAAATTTCCATCCTTTCAGCAGGGTACATGGGATTTTGTAGATCCCATGCTTGCCATGAGTAGGCAATATGCCATGGAATACCAGGGCCCTACTTCAGGCATATCTACTTGTTCTCCTCTGAGGCGGGGCCCGGAGGTTTTAGACTTTCACACACCTTTTTATATATTTTTAATTCCTCCAATATTGCTTCAAGGGAAGTAGTGTGGAGAGTTAATGACCTTGGCATTTGACTTCTTCAATCTACCTCTGTCTTCGTTCCTCTTTTCATAATCCACAAGGGTACAAACGACAGGCTGTTTTGTATTTCTTCTGACATAAATTTTCTGTTTCTTTACACCTTTCTTCTTTCAAGGACTCCAAGTCTTAGGATTCACCATTCTAAATTATACTCAGTAAAATGAGTATTCTGTCTACTATTGAGATCTTCAGGTACAGGAGAGTTTGGAAATAGGATTATGCATGGCAAAACTATTGCTTCAGTGGACAAAAAAAAAAAAAAAATTAGCCTCATTTATACTACCTGCATTTAAATTATTCTAAAAGCACAGAATTATTTGGAATCTCATGCAGGTATCCAGGTCAATAGTACTGTAAGAAATGTGTAGAGAAGATAGGTCATGTATTATGTGATCCAATACAAGGAATTTATCTAAGATGACTTTCAAAATGTCTTGAAAGTTTTTAAAATTACTTGCAATTTATTATCTAAAATTATTATCAATTCCACATTGGACATAAATATATTAGAAATGTTATAAAAATTTATGATGTACTAAAATAGAGTGTCAACTATTAGGTGCATTCTCTATTTACTGCCTTCTCTTTTATATGGTCTATTTAGCCATGGGCTGCTAGCAATGTGTCCTATATACACTATTTATTCTAAGTTCTTAAAAGGATATTCATCTAGCAAAATAATAAATGTCCGGTAACATGTCAGTCATTAAGCTTAATACACAAAATCTAAACCCTGCCTTCAATTTACTTTTTGGTGCCATCTAACGTTCAAAGGATGAATTAAACATCCAAGTCCCTTTACAGAATTTGGCACGTTCATAAAGTTTTAGTTATTCACTATTAAATTTAGCCACGGAATTCTGACAACTGTCAATAATTCTTGAATTTATAAATTTGCAGTGCCAACTCCAGTTGTTGATTCCATGCTCATCATGGACAAATTTACATCAATAAATTCTACATCGGGATTTTGATTATTCAATGAGATAGACAAGGGGGGATTGGGAAGCCTGCCTGATTGAATACGACACTGTTCATACGATGTATAGGTAGGTGCTCAAAAATTTTAAAGCCCAGCAAATAGACCATTTTTACTACAACAAATGATGTGAAATTGACAGGATTTTACAGGATGGTATAAGATATAACTACAGAATACAGAATTTGTACATAATAGTGAAGATTTGTATCAGTTAGCACTCAGATATTTTCTTCCCAATGAAAGCAATGTAACATTTTATAACTTTTTTCTATGCTACACCAAAGCAGCTAACTTGTAAATAGCATATTAGCAGATCTAGAGACAATATTCTCTAATAGCATTTAGCAGAACAGTTTTGAAATAGTAAGATATTGATGGATATGCTAATTACCCTGATTTGATCATTGCACATTCTACACATGTACCCAAGTATCACAAAGTACCCTATAAACATATATAATTATTATGTGTAAATTAAGAAAAATAAATTTCATAAAATGGAAAAAAAGGAAATACAGTGAAAAACGATATCAATGTTTCCTACATTTATGTGAGCTCAGAAGTCCTTCACAACCCCCTTCCCAGTTGACTTCCTGTATTCTAAAGTCTAGAAAACAAACATATTTAGTTTCTCTTACTCCCTTGAATTTAGGCATGAGATGTGAGAGGAAGTTTCTGGGTTAGCTTCTAAGGATGTCCTTTAAGAGTTCAGACTAAACTGTTAGCATGTCTTTGTCAATTCACCTCTCAACTCTTCTGCTTCTTTTCCTTCCTGGATAGTGGATGTGATGTTGGGAGTGCAGCAACCACATTGGGATCATGACAGTGAAAGTCACACACTACTGATAGCAAGCAGATCAAGACAGCCTAGGTCCTTGATGACATTTTGAGCAGCTGTCTCAGTCATAAACTCCTTATCCTAAGCTTCTTGATTCTTGAGAAAAACAACTTCTATCTGTTTTAGCCATTGTTACCGTTGTTGTTATTTTTCACCAATATAATCCTAACTAATGTATGTTCCTCATCATCGATAACAGCAGCCTTCTTCTTTACAGTAAGATACATATCAGAACTTCCCAACTTTCTCATTCAAAAACTCTTAATATATCAGTAATTTCTTCAAAAAATCAGAAACACCCAAACCAGACTGAAGAAATGCCTAACAGTTCAATTCATTAAGTAGTTAGGTCTAATTTAACAATTGAGCAGTTATAGTTTGTATGGTATCTGTGTTTCCCCCAAATATGTAAAATATTGAGGTGAATGAGCTCAAGTGCTCCAGACCAGAGATATAGATAGATATAGGTTTATCTATCTGTCTGCACATACAGGGCCGAGCCCGTGGCGCACTCGGGAGAGTGCGGCGACATTCCCGCCGCGGGTTCGGATCCTACATAGGAATGGCCGGTGCACTCACTGGCTGAGTACGGGTCACGAAAAAGACAAAAAAAAAAAAAAAAAAAAAAAAAGCTATCTGCACATACATACATGTATCACAGAAAAACGAATTTAAATACCTAATTAAGTTTTTAAGCCTGATTGCCTGGAGTAGGGCAATGAAGATCAGGTGCAAAGGGGCACAAAAAACATTTTAGGGTAAAGAAATTACCCTATATCCTGATTATGGTGTTGTTTATACAAGTTTTAGAAGTAAAAAAATTCCCAATATTGTGCACACAAAATTTCTGAAAAATATCACATATAAATGCACTCATTCTCGTAAACAGGATTGACTGCTGAAGAATATGATCAAGACCCCAAACGACAATGTATACAAATCTACAGTTTACTGAAAGAAAAGGAAATAAAAAGAGAAGCAGCATTAAAGCAAAAATATGTATCACAGCCAAAGACCGCACAGCAATATGTCCTAAAGGCCAGGAATGAGCTCCAACTGTGTATTAGGGCTGTGTGGGTGTTTTCTCTCTCAGATCCGGAACTACCAATTTGTGCACAACCTACATTGGAAGCAGGTAGTCCATGATGGAGTTTTGACTAGGATTTCTTACACTCTGCTGGCCATGTAAGCAGTTTCCTGCTTAGTAACCAGCCCCAGTGGCAGAACCCACTGGGGTTCTCACCTATACTAGGTACAAATCATCCCTCTTACTTCATTGACTGAAGAATGCTGACAAACTGTTACAAACCACCTTCAAAGTCCTAGGGCGCATGGTTACAAAGCAACATTTAATCATATTTCATTTGTTGACCAAGGGTTAGTATTATGCAGATATTTTAGCAACGCAATTCAGGCCAATTCTTGGCCTGCTAGAATTAACCCTCACAGCATGATAAACAACACCTTAATGAGCAACAACAGCAGCAATAACAAAGGCAAACTGTAAACCACTCTATAAACATAATGCATTATATAAAGCAGTACTTGCTTTGTACCATTCCATGGTAACAGCGAGGGATAACACTATACTAACATGCATTAAGTTTCCTTTCACATAGTACCATGGAAATGCGGACTGCTTGTAGTATAATCATAAAATTATAATAGTGAATTCTATAAGTCATGCAATAAAAACAGTTTTATTAGTTTTGATCATACCTCGTAGTAACGGTTAAGGGCTAGATAAAATTAGCAAGTCCAGATTCATCTTTGACTTAATCTTAAATTGAGTCTGTCTGTAGAGCAGGGGGCATACACAGTAAGAAGATTAATTACTGTTAAATATTCATTTTATTGTCTATAAAACCAGAATAACAATCTTGTCATGATTGCAAATGCATGAACATATGGAGGCATTCAATAAAAGGATAGCTTCATGAGTACACAACCTGTGTGTTTATATAGGGCCTCAGCTCAGAAGGACCCAGTACTTGGTTTAATGTTCTGCTGTTCCTATTTTGAAAGACTTAATAACTTGATCTATGAACCTTGGGCTTTTGTAAATAGTGTCCAAACAATGGACTGTGCACAATATGCGTGCCCTCTTTTCTATTTACATATAGTGTTAGTGATGTCCCATGGGCACAGAATTCTGGTGGACCCAAGATGTATGGAAGTTCAGGGAAACTCAAAGTGTATACAAGATAAGCATGCTATGTCTACAACTGAGTAACAGTGGCATTGACAACCCCCAGAAGCCTGTGCTTTCTAATGGAACAAAACTTGCTTTGAATGCAGAAGGAAGGCAATTGCATTCTAAGAAACATGAATAACCAAGGAACCCCCTCCTATCCTTTCTTACACATTTTACTTTCCGGTATCAGCCAGTCAGTTGCACTAAAAATTATGACTTAGAAAGGGCAAGATAGGACTACCCATAGTTCCTTTGCCTTTTAATCCTTCCTTATTCATCAGTAAGAGAGAAGTAGTGTCAAAAGAATGTACAAGCATCAAAAAAGCGATATAAAGCAGTTGAGTTAGTTTTGTGCAGAGTTTCAGTGTTCTGGAAAGAATAAAATACTTATGCATGCATAAACTACAAAATATGAATTGTATAATTTCAGTGATTCCAGGTACAATTTAACTTCTCCTATATTTGCATTAAAATTAGCATTACACATACAACGATGTAAAGTAAAATGCATCCTAATAAAAATTTTAATTTTTCTTTTCTTAGAATGACATAGCATCAAATAAAAAACACCGTGACAAGTCAAGAAAAAAACCTGTGAGAGAAAGGAAAATGCTAGAACTTTTAACAATGCTTTTCCCCTGTTTTTTGGATAAGGGACATATTTTTATTTTGTACTGAGCACCATAACTTATGCAGCAGGTTCTGGGTAATTAATATTATTGTAACCAGTATTTTTTATATAATAGCAACTTGATGCTATAGATGAATGAGTAATGGAATTCCTACAAAGACCCAGATCAAAAAAACATCATTTATTCAATCCACATATCTCTTATTTATTTTTTGAAAGAAACTGAAAAATGGGGGTTAAAGAGTGAATATTGACTCAACTAAATGTCTGAAAGAAAAGACTGCATGAGTAAATTTCAATAGTTTATTTTGTAACCAAACCTGAAAGGTGGGTACTGGCTTTCAGGTCTGTTCTGGGAAATGGAAACCTTGGATATTTGGTGTTTCCTTGGTGATAGGTATTTCTTTTCAGATATATTGTCTTTGTAAAGGCAAAGTTGAAAGCTTTGGATAATGACTATTTACTCATTTTTCTGGCTTCAACTTTTCCACAGTGCTAATAATTTGTAGGTCAGATTTGAAATGATGGCAAGGCAAAATTAAAAGGAATTTGAGGATAAATCATATAAAAACATGGTTGAAAATATTATTGAATGAATGTTTTTATACTTTTAAAAGCTCAGTATATTTCTGCTTGAAGCTTTTTTTTTAGGGAAAAGGGGAATATATCCTAGATATATTCCCTTTTCACCTGTAGAAAACACTAATTAATAATCTAGCATAGATTTTTGTTTCCTTAACTGGCAAAAATCTTAGATGTATTGAGGAAGTATTGTATTCTTCTCAATATAGGTTTGGAATCATTAGCTTTTTTTCTAATATGTAGTTACTGTTGTGTTTTATTTTAAGGTGTCCTCTGAGGTATAATCTCTATGTCAGTTTTTAAATATATATTCAGGCATAGCTAGGCATTTGGCCTAGAAAACAGACATGGACATAGTCTGGAGAGAAACTTAGAGACACAACAGTTTGGTCTTAGAAGGACCATCAAATACCTTGAAATGAGAGAGTAGGTGCAGAGAGGGAAGTAGCCTAACACAATAGCTTACTGCCAAATGACAGGAGCTTTCAGAAGACGTGCATATGAAAAGATGGGATATAAGATTTCTGAAACCTAGCTGAAATGACCAGTCAATTCAAAAGCAAAAGTAACTCAAGCTCCCAGAAATGTGCCATTACGTAAATACCTAAAAGGAAATGGAATATGGATGATTTTAAAATTCAGGTCTTTAATGCATAAGGTTCTTTTACCAATAGCACTGATTTTCCTTCCAGCTGTGAAGATAGCACGGTAGAATCCTCTACAAGTTGAGGAAAGAAAAATGCTATTATATATTCCTACTTTTATAAAGATATTTTCAAAGACAAAACACTGAAAACAGATGCAAATTATGTCTTCTTTTGGTGTCTTCTGAGGCAAGTTGTATGATTTTCCTATTTATGTCATTCATGCTAATATACCTAATGGCGTAAAATAGAAAAATGTTGACATAATATTTTTTCTTTTCCTTCCTTCTTTCCTTTCTTCCTTTTCTCCTGTCCTCCCTCCTTTTTTGCCTTTTTCTTTATTTTCTCTTTTCTCTCCTCCTCTCCTTCCTCATCCTCTTTTATCTCATGGTGGGAACAGCATTATTTGTGAAAAACTTAAGAGTTTTAAGATGAGGTCGATGTGGTTTTGAATTCTGGTTTTTCAACAATGCTAATAATAATAATTGGGCATATAAATATTATTTAAGTGCTCAGACTTCCAACTGCCTTATCTAAAAAATGGAAAGAATATCTATCTACTTCACAGGGTTTGGAGTGAGGATTAAATAGGAATGTCTACAGAGTTCCAGAGTAGTGGTCGCCCATAGAAGGCATTTAATAGCTGTCAGTTATTTCCCTTGGGTTTAAAAATCTACACAGTCATTATTAGCTTTAAAGGTCAATACAAATTATTATGCAAAGTAAGTTTTTAAATCCTGAATAAAATAATTGCCAACTTGTCCTCAGTACAAGAATATAATAGCCAGAAGACATATTAGCTTAAAGCAACATAATGGCTTTGCTTTTAAAAAAATAATTAAAGCTAATTTTCACACTTTCACAGTTTGATTTTGCCTCAGTTTCATTGACCTAATTTGTATGAACTGGCTTCCTTTACTTTAATTCTGACTTCCTGATTCCAAATCTTAATATACAGTTGTTTTTTCTGTTTTCTAGTGTGATCCTTTGGGTCTTTGTTAGGCACTGTTTCTATGACACAACATTTTTTTGGACAATTTGTTGAAAAATATAATAAGCTTTATTAAAGATGGAATGCTTATTCTAAAGAAATAATTATTTATGTATATAGAAGTTATTCTATAATAACATGCACTACAGTATATTTTTAAATAGTAAAAAATTAGAAACAAAATTTCAAGTAATTGGTGGAAAAGGATGTTACTATTATATTAGCATTAACAATAACACATAATATTTTATGCAAAATAATGAAGATTGTGAAAAGGGATTTTGCAAAGTGCTTTGTGTTATATGATTCTAATTTTTTGTTAAATAAACTAATAAGTACATTTGTGTGATCTGTTACTTAGAATAGAGACTAGAAGGATATATTTCAACATGAAATGTATTATCACTTGGTTGATGTGACTTCAGGTGATTTTCTTTTTTTTGAAGTCCTGGTGAACTTAATTTTTAAAAAAACATTATTTTTATAATCTAAAAAAAGTTTAAAGAAAAGACAAAAATGGAAAACCAAGTGTATTATATATGTATTTATGTGCATTATTCTTAGCACAATCCATTCTTAAATGGATACAAACAAAATATCTTTCTATCTAGTAATCTATTCATTTATTCAAAAAATGTAGGAGATAGTGAACATTTGTCCAAAAGATATGGGCAACCAAAGAAAACCAAACTGGAATGATCACTCTTAACTTTCTAAAAGAAACAGAGGATGTTGCTTATAAGTTAATATACATATACGTTTCAGCAAAAGTCACTGTATCTTGAAAAGCCTTTTTAGCCCAACCCATAATTCAGTTTTTCTAAAGAGCCTCTTTTAATTCTTGAATCAAAACGAATCTCTCCACTTTCTTTCCTTCTTGTACCTTATTTGTAATTCAAAATAATGGAAGTGGCTCCAAATTTTATTAATTTCTTTATCTCTCTAGCACTTAGAAAAATATTGCTATGTTATTCATTGTATTAGTTTTCTCTTGTTGTGGTAACAAATTCCCACAAACTTAGTGGCTTGAAACAATACAAATCGTCCCAGTTCTGTTGTGAGAATCCTGACACGGCATGGCTCATATGTGTCTTCTGCTTAGAGTTTCACAAGACCGAAATCAAGGTATCAACAGGGCCATCTTCATTGCTGGAGGGTATTGGGGAGAATCTTCTTCTGCACTCATATAGGTTCTTGGCAGAATTTATTTCCTTGTGACTGTATAGCTGAGGTTTCCTTTACAGGCTGGCTGTCAGCAAGGAGCCTCTCTCAGCTTCTTACGACCTCCTGCATTCTTCATGGAGTCTCCTCTTCTATCTTCAGACCAGTGAAGGAATGTCAACCTCTTTTTCTAATTCGAATCTCTCTGACTTGCCCATTTTACATATCTTTTTTGTCTCCCACCAGAGAATTTCTCTGCTCTTAAGGGTTTAGGTGATTAGATTGGGCCCACCCAGACAATTCAGAATAATCTCCCTACTTTAAACTCCTTAACCTTAATTATATCTGCAAATTCTCTTTTACCAATTGAGATAACATATTCACAAAATCCAGGAATTAGGGTATGGGCGTCTTGAGGGGACATTCTGCCTACTACATATGTATTCAATAAATAATCATTGAATTAAATTATCCAGACCCATTGAATTTAAAGATTCTAATAACTTCAAAAAATTTTATGTCTGAATAATTTGTGAGAAGCTTCTAAATTTAAAATGTTATAACTTCTGTTATCACAGACCTAAACCAAAAAATGCAGTTATGTTTTTCTGACTCACATATACTGGGAACTGATAGACCACCAACCTTCTTGATAGTCCAGTTATTTCTGAGGGTTCCCTGGGGTATGTTTCATCCATCTTGTTTCTTCTATTTCCTTCCTCTTCTGATTTTACTCTCTTTAATCCATTGGGCCTCTGCTAGTACTTTCTGTGCCAAAAAAGTTATATAGAGTTACCACCACCAAGTACTTCTGGTGGACAATATTTGCGGAGATTCCAAAAGCTACTACCATCTACTTTCATCAATTGCACCATCTTTTGTTACTGCACAGAGTTGGGTGCCAGCTATTACCATCTATAGAGCCTTGTATGGGGTACCACCAAAGGCTCTGAGAACCATATCAATTCATCAAAATGCTCATACATTGTCATTACCAGTCAAGCACTGAGGCATAGAAGCAGCCCTGCATTCCATTCAGTAAGTGGGGAATCCTCTTATTCTTTTTTAAAATACTCTAAACCAAAAGACAAGTGTTATTATAAACAGGCAGAAAAGAAGGCAGGCACAGAAAGACAAAGAGGGAAATCCATGCAGAGTTGAATATAGAGATTAGAGTGATGCATGTACAAAGCAAAGAACACCAATGATTATTGAAGTCACCAGATATGAGGAAGGAAAAATGAAACAGATTCTCCCTCAAAATCTCTAGAGGGAACCAACCCTGCTAACACCTTGATTTTGGACTTCTGGACTCCAGAACTGTGAAAGATAACTTTCTATTGTTTTAAGCCACCAAGTTTGTGATAATTTGTTACAACAGCCCTAGGAAACTAATACACATGGCATATTCCACTTGTTAAGCACATCCAAGGGCATTGTTTTCATTGACTCATAAGAGCCATTTAAGGCAGATATTGTTGTCTTGCTTTTATAGGTAAGAAAGCAAAAACCAGAACAGTGTGCTGACTTTATTATGACAGTGTAGTGAGGTATTTGAAGACTTAATCCAGTGGTCTTTCCTAATTATCCATGATTATTCAGTCACTCAGCAAACATTACTGAATCCATCTTTTGTTCCAGGTATTGAGACCTGGTCTGGAAAGATATAAAAATAACGAAGGTGGTATACTCCTTGTTGATGAGTTGCTTAAAATCTATGTCATGGCATACAGAAAATAATGTATGCTTTATGGAGTAGTAAAGGCATGAAGAAGATATTTTCCAGTCAGTTTGGGGGAGAGAGATGAAACTGGGTGACATCGTGAACTGAGGCCCCAGCATAACAGAATGAAGTCAAAGAAATATGAAAAAAAAAAGGACTATACTGACCTATGTTTAACAGATTATTATTATTTATAAAGTGCTTTAGAGTTTACAAAACATTTTCACATAGCTATCTCACTCAAAGTAAGTGAAAATGAATGTAAACATGTGACTTATTCATATTTTAGGAGCTAGCATTTAATAAGGCTGGGAATTAAACTTGCGTTCTCTTCCTCCAAAACTGATATTCAGTGTATCATAGCAAACTGCCAGGAAATTCCATGTAGTGCATAACTTAGCACTTCCTTTATCTTCTCTTCCATGTCAATATCATTAGACACTACATCTTCCATCTTTTCATGTTAGCAATAATCACAATTACACTTAAAATACATATTTAGTTGTGTACTATTTACGTTTTTCTTTGGTGGGCTCTAATTTTTCTTTGGTGGGCTCCATGTTACATTTAATTATCATATTTCTTTAGATTCCTTTAGTGTAGAAGAGGTCTTCAGTCTTTCTGTTTCTTTCATTACCTGAGCTTATCTGATGTTTACCCATGATTAGATTCATGTTATATATTTAGCAGATATACCATAACTGTGATGTTGGTTCCTTCTAGTGCCTCATATCAACAGACACCTAGCAATGAGTCCACCTATCATCACTCAGCTCTTGGTTCCTCTATACTATTCACCACTAAAAACAACCAGGGCTCCTTGGAGAAACGCCTTATTCCAGAGTTGAGGCTGAAAATATTCAGGATAATCCTGGAACAATTTGCTATGACAGAAGATAAGAAAGTTCTTAAACAATGATGACCGCAAGTCAAAAAGATACAGAATTAAATTTTAACAGATTCCCACTGGACAAGTCTGTAAAAATCTGTAAAAATAATAGCAGTGAGTTATAAACTATTGATTAAATAATCCATGAGTCCATTAAGCATAAATAAATAAATAAGGAAACAGAAACAATCTTTCTAAATAATATATGTAGAAGAAATGTAATCTTTTTAAAATTAAAATTATGAGGCCCAGTATTCTGTCTGGCTCATTTACCATTTTTCCATATATCCAGCACAGTAGCTGGTACATACAAAGTATTTACTATATAATTATTTGCTATATAAATACCTGAGTAAATAGAGGAGTGATGGATTCTTCCCATGATTCTATTTTTGACAAACAGACCTTAAGCATTTTATATTTTTAGGTCTCAGTTACCAATATGTAAAATAAAGGCTGATATCTTAACCACTTGAAAACAGGTGTCTGGACCAGACATTCTTTTTAACGTCCTTCCAGATTTCTCAGTCTGTATAATCTAGTTTGAGTCTTTCTCGAAGATAGTTCATGGTATGCTAAAGCTGTTCCCTGGGCCTTTTTATCATTTCAAGGAGCTATTCAAGACATAAATTAATGTTGAACAATACTTTATGCAATGTTTATTTAGGTGTAATTGAGGTGCACCTCTTTCTGTGATTCACTGCTACATTTTTTGTTATGTTGGAAACCAGTTTGATATTTACATATTTCACACCAATTGTTAAATTCTGAATCTGTGTAAGTTTGGTCAATAGCAAGATTATATTTCATTACTTTCTCCATGCAAAAAGGTGAACTACATTTAAAGTCATTTATAATTAAAGATTTAGGACTACAGAAAAGAGTACAAGTAGGGACATTGAAATGCTTATAAAATATATTCATCAGAGGACTAGTTTTGCTGATCGCTTTATAATCATGCTGATTTCTGCACTGCAAGCCATTGACAAACTCAATATGTTTTGTAAAAAAATCTTTTAAATCTTACATAGTATTAAAGAGTGAAAAGTTGGAACACTATCTGGGTTGTTACAAAAAGGAAAATATATTAATTACAATTTCTAAGGTAACAGAAAATCAAGGTGGAAGAAAAAATAAACACTATTAAGTGAGGAATCTTTGGGTTGCAAAGGCCAAAAACCAAATTTAACCTAACATAAGCCACAATAAAAATTTATTGTAAGGATAGCAATGTGTTTCATGGAACTCACAGAATAGAATGGACATGGTGTCTGGGCCTTAGAAAAAAATTAATCCAAGGAATTGAATATTATTAGAAAAGTACTTTACCATCTTGGAAATCCTTTCTCTCTCTCTCGCTTTCTCTTCTCCTTGTCTTTGGTACTCAGAAAAAAACAACACTGCTGCGTAACATACTTGAGCTGTTAATCTAACAATCACCTTGTGTCTACCCCTCAACTGAGTGTGGCTTGGAGGAAATAGGCTTGGTATATAAAATTATTTAATGGCTTTACCTTATATTTGCATGGAGGAGAAGAGGGGGAACATCTCGGAAAATTGTGCTCAGTACTCTAGCAATTACTGAGGGTACGCAATTTTCCAGTTGCTTTGTCTGATAATTTTGTAAAGCAGTTAATATTCATAGTTGTCAGATGAGGAGATTAATAGCTCTAAGAAGGCATGTAAACTGTTCATCGCACTAGGTGAGTGGTAGAGCCAGTAGTTACACTCATATTTATCTGAACCAATGCAGATGTTGTGTCTTTCCTTAAATTAAGTAGAAGCATTCACATTTTCATTTATAGGCAAATTAAGAAAGGGATGAACAAATATTGGAGAATAGGGATTACAAGGGACATGGAAATAGAGTTGTTCTCTATTTAAATATTTTTTTTTAAATTTTATTTTGTCGATATACATTGTGGCTGATTATTGCTCCCCATCACCAAAACCTCCCTCCCTTCTCCCCCCCCCAACAATGTCCTTTCTGTTTGCTTGTTGTATCAACTTCAAGTAATTGTGGTTGTTATATCTTCTTCCCTACCCCCCGGTTTTGTGTGTGTGTGTGTGTGTGTGTGTGTGTGTGTGTGAATTTATATATTAATTTTTAGCTCCCACCAATAACTATTCTTATATCTGACAAAATAGACTTCAAACTAAAAACTATAAAAAGAGACAATGAGGGACACTACTTAATGATAAAAGGACTGATCCATCAAGAAGACATAACAATCATAAATATGTACGCACCCAATGTTGGAGCAGCCAGATTTATAAAACAAATTCTATTAGACCTAAAGAAGGAAATAGACATTAATACCATAATAGCAGGGGACCTGAACACCCCACTGTCAATATTAGACAGATCATCTAGGCAAAGAATCAGTAGAGAAACACAAGATCTAAACAAGACTCTAGACCAATTGGAATTGGCAGATATCTACAGAACATTCCACCCAACAACTTCAGAATATTCATTCTTCTCATCAGCACATGGATCATTCTCCAGGATAGATCACATATTAGGTCACAAATCAAGTCTCAATAAATTCAAAAACATTGGAATTATCCCATGTATCTTCTCAGACCACAATGGATTAAAACTAGAAATCAATAACAAACGAAACTCTGGAAACTATACAAACACATGGAAATTAAACAGCATTCTACTTAATGACATATGGGTCCAAGAAGAAATCAAGCAGGAAATCAAAAAGTTTATTGAAACTAATGAAAACAATGATACATCATACCAAAACCTGTGGGATACTGCAAAAGCAGTATTGAGGGGGAAATTTATTGCATTAAACGCTCACTTCAGAAGAATGGAAAGATGGCAAGTGAACAACCTAACACTTCACCTTAAAGAACTAGAAAAACAAGAACAATCCAAACCTAAAGTTAGCAGACGGAAAGAAATCATTAAGATCAGAGCAGAACTGAATGAAATTGAAAACCAAAAAACAATTCAAAATATCAATGAATCAAAAAGTTGGTTTTTTGAAAAGATAAATAAAATTGACAAACCATTAGCATGACTAACAAAAAAAAGAAGAGAGAAGACTCAAATAACAAAAATTAGAAATGAAAAAGGCGATATTACAACTGATTCATCTGAAATACAAGGAATCATTCGAGACTACTATAAACAACTCTACGCCAACAAATTTGAAAATCTGGAGGAAATGGATGAATTTCTGGACACACACAAGCTCCCAAAACTGAACCATGAAGATGTAGAAAATTTGAAAAGACCAATAACAATAAAGGAGATTGAAGCTGTTATCAGAAGGCTCCCAACAAAGAAAAGCCCAGGACCAGATGGATTCACAGCAGAATTTTACCAAACATTCAAACAGGAATTGACACCGATTCTTTACAAACTATTCCAAAAGATTGAAATGGACACAAATCTCCCAAACTCATTCTATGAAGCAAACATCATCCTGATACCAAAACCAGGTAAAGATATAACCAAAAAAGAAAACTACAGGCCGATATCCTTGATGAATATAGATGCAAAAATCCTCACTAAAATACTAGCAAACAGAATACAGCAACACATACGAAAAATTATCCATCATGATCAAGTGGGATTCATCCCAGGGATGCAAGGTTGGCTCAACATACGCAAATTAATAAATGTGATACACCATATTAATAAACTCAAACACAAGGACCATATGATCATCTCTATAGATGCTGAAAAAGCATTTGATAAAGTTCAGCACTCATTCATGACAAAGACCCTCTATAAGTTAGGTATAGAGGGAAAGTATCTCAACATAATTAAAGCCATATATGCCAAACCCACTGCCAATATCATCCTGAATGGGGAAAAGCTGAAAGCTTTTCCTTTAAGAACAGGAACTAGACAAGGATGCCCACTCTCAACACTCCTATTCAACATAGTGTTGGAAGTACTAGCCAGAGCAATCAGAGAAGAGAAGGAAATAAAGGGCATCCAGATTGGAAAAGATGAAGTCAAACTGTCCCTGTCTGCAGATGACATGATCCTATATATCGAACAGCCTAAAACCTCAACAAAAAACCTGCTGGAATTGATAAATGATTTCAGCACAGTAGCAGGATACAAAATCAACACACAAAAATCAGTAGCATTTCTTTTCTCCAGTAGTGAACATGCAGAAGGAGAAATCAAGAAAGTCTGCCCATTTACAATAGCCACCAAAAAAATAAAATACTTAGGAATTGAGTTAACCAAGAGGTGAAAAATCTCTATAATGAGAACTACAAACCACTGCTGAGAGAAATTAGAGAGGATACCAGAAGATGGAAAGATATCCCATGCTCTTGGATTGGCAGAATCAACATAGTGAAAATGTCCATACTACCCAAAGTGATATACAAATTCAATGCAATCCCCATCAAAATTCCAAAGACATTTTTCTCAGAAATGGAAAAAACTCTCCAGACATTTATATGGAACAATAAAAGACCACACATAGCCAAAGCAATGCTGAGCAAAAAAAATAAAGCTGGAGGCATAACACTACCTGACTTTAAGCTATACTACAAAGCTATAATAACCCAAACAGTATGGTACTGGCATAAAAACAGACACACTGACCAATGGAATAGAATAGAGAATCCAGAAATCAACCCACACACTTACTGCCATCTGATCTTTGACAAAGGCACCAAGCCTATTCACTGGGGAAGGGACTGCCTCTTCAGCAAAGGGTGCTGGGAGAACTGGATATCCATATGCAGGAGAATGAAACTAGATCCATACCTCTCACCGTATACTAAAATCAACTCAAAATGGATTAAGGATTTAAATATACACCCTGAAACAATAAAACTTCTTAAAGAAGACATAGGAGAAACACTTCAGGAAATAGGACTGGGCACAGACTTCATGAATACGACCCCAAAAGCACGGGCAACCAAAGGAAAAATAAACAAATGGGATTATATCAAACTAAAAAGCTTCTGCACAGCAAAAGAAACAATTAACAGAGTTAAAAGACAAACAACAGAGTGGGAGAAAATATTTGCAAAATATACATCTGACAAAGGATTAATATCCAGAATATATAAGGAACTCAAACAACTTTACAAGAAGAAAACAAGCAACCCAATTAAAAAATGGGCAAAAGAGCTAAGTAGGCATTTCTCTAAGGAAGAGATACAAATGGCCAACAGACATATGAAAAAATGCTCAACATCACTCAGCATCCGGGAAATGCAAATCAAAACCACATTGAGATACCATCTAACCCCAGTTAGGATGGCTAAAATCCAAAAGACTCTGAACGATAAATGCTGGCGAGGTTGCAGAGAAAAAGGAACTCTCATACATTGTTGGTGGGACTGCAAAATGGTGCAGCCTGTATGGAAAATGGTATGGAGGTTCCTCAAACAATTGCAGATAGATCTACCATACGACCCAACTATCCCACTGTTGGGAATATACCCAGAGGAATGGAAATCATCAAGTCGAAGGTATACCTGTTCCCCAATGTTCATCGCAGCACTCTTTACAATAGCCAAGAGCTGGAACCAGCCCAAATGTCCATCATCAGATGGGTGGATACGGAAAATGTGGTACATCTACACAATGGAATACTACTCAGCTATAAAAACAAATGAAATACTGCCATTTGCAACAACATGGATGGACCTCGAGAGAATTATATTAAGTGAAACAAGTCAGGCACAGAAAGAGAAATACCACATGTTCTCTATTTAAATATTAATGTTGGAGTTTGAGTTCTAGCCATAGTGAAGTAAGAGGAACTGGATTTAACCTCATACCTTCAAAAATAATTACAAAAGAGAAAAATATATGAAATACAGTTTTTAGGTATTAGCAAAGCAGCAACACAGATCTGCAGTTTCTGAGAGAAGGGAAGCAAGTAAAAGCGAGCACTTCGTTGTGCCAACTTTTTCCTAGAGATATATTCCAGATCATAGAACAGATACAGTATATTAGTCAGGGTTCTCCAGAGAAATAAAACCAATAAGATGTTTCTATACAGATAAGGAGATTTATTTTAAGGAATTCGCTCATGTATTATAGAGACTTATAAACCCAAAATCTGAAGGGTAAGCCAGCAGGCTGGAGACTCAGGCTGCTCAGACACAGCTGATGCTGCCTTTCAAATTTAAAGGCCATCGTGATGGGGACCCAGGGAAGAGCTGGTGTGACCGTTCAATTCTAAAGGTCATCTGCTTTGAATTCTGTCTTGCTGGGGGGAGGTTAGTCTTTTGTTTAATTTAGGCCTTTAACTGAGGAAGTGAGGCCCACCTACATTATGGTGAAAAATCTGTTTTACTCAAAGTCCACCGATTTAAAAGCTAATCTTATCCAAAAACACCCTCACAGAAAAAATCCAGAATAACTTTTGACCGTGTATCCGGGCATCGTAGTCCAGCCAAGTTGATACATAAAATTAACCATCACAGAGAACACCAAGAAAAACACAGCAGTATTACTGATTTGAGAACACTGATCAAGAAATCTGAATTAACTGGAATTTGTGAAGCAGAGTTAAGAATTCTAGAAATTTGAATTTTTAAGATTTTAAATTTGTGAATCACAAATTTGGGGGTTTTCCGGTGCATATAAAAGTTTACACTATATTGTAGTCTATTAAGTGTGCAGTTGCATTATGTCTAAAAAATGTATATACTTTAATTGAAAAATACTTTATTGTTAAAAAATGCTAGTGATCATCTGAGCCTTCAGTGAGTCATAACAATTTTGTTGGTGGACGGTCTTGCTTCAATATTGATGGCTGCTGACTGATAGGGTGGTGGTTGCTAGAGGCTGGCAATTTCTTAAAGTAAGACAACAATGTAGTTTCTTCCATTGACTGACTCTTCCTTTCATGAAAGATTTCTCTGTAGCATGCAATTATATTTGACAGTATTTTAGCTACAATAGAACTTCTTTCAAAATTGGAGTCAATCCTCTCAAAACTGCTTCTGTTTTTAAATTTTATGTAATATTCTAAATCCTTGTTATCATTTCAACAATGTTCACAGCATCTTCACCAGGAGTAGATTTCATCTCAAAAAACCAATTTCTTTGCTCATCCATAAGAAGCAACTCCTCATCAGGTAAAGTTTTATCATGAGATTGCAGCAATATCTGCAAAGCACATATGTGTATGGTGAATTTCCATAAAGGTGGAGAATAGAGGACGGGAAAGCTGTGAGCAAGTGATTCCAATAGCTTTCAAAGGACTGAAAATTGTTCAAATTTCCACTACCAAGAGTGCTTGGGGCATTCAACAGGGACTTCAAAAAGTTAGATCTTTATTAGTATTCCTGAGTTATTACTATAGCAAAGGCTACTCTAGAAATGCCATGATAAAATATCAGACCAATCATCAACTGTACTAAATTTTGCTTCAGTTAACCCAACTCCCTATTAGAACAAATCCAAAGATTTTTAAGAAAACAACAAAATGCAGACAGTCAACAACATGAAAATCACAATGTCTAGTATCCAATAAAAAATTTACTACCTATGTCAAGAAGCAGAAAAATGTGATGCATGGTTAGGAAAATGAGTCAATTGAAACTGACAGAAAAATTGAAATGGTGGAATTAGCAGGCAGAAAAACTTAAAAAGTTATCATAACTATATTCAAGTATTAAAAGAAAATCAAGAGGATAATGAGAAAAGAGAGAATATATATATATATATATATATAAAGAAATAAGTAAAATTCAAAATCCGAAAAATATAATAATAAAATTGAAATTTACTGGATTAAATGAACAGAAAATTGGACACTGCAGAATAAGTTTAGTGAACTTGAAAGGAGAACAATAGAGACAAAGATGAAGCACAGAGATAATAAAGACTGATAAAAATGAATAGTTTTAGTTAACATGAAATGTGTTGATAATTATATTAAATATAAATTGTATAAGTATTTGAATTAAATGGCAGAATAAGTTAAAGTAGATCTTAAAAATCAGGACAACTATATGCAGTCTATAATTTTTTTTAAATCCAAAGATGTAGAGTTAAAAAAAAATAAATTAAAAAACATATATCATGAAAAAAATGATAAGAAGGCAGCTACTGTGGAGAATGATCTGGTGATTTCTCAAAAATTAAATACAGAATTTGACCCAGCAATTCCACTCCTGGGTATGTACCCCAAAGAACTGAAAACAGGTACTCAAAGAAGTGCTTGTACATGAATGTTTATAGCAGCACGATTCACAATAGCCAAAAGGTGCAAACAACACAAATGTTCATCAGTCAAAGAATGGATAAACAAAACGTGTCATATACAATGGAGATGAGAAAGCTGAAGGTGAAGCAAGTTTGGGCATAAGATGAGCAGTTAATCTGAACAGGTCTAGCTTGAAATACTATTAATTATCCAAGTGGAGATGTTAAGAACATAGTTAGATGTAGAAAGTCTGGCTTGGAATATGAATTTGGTAATCATCATCGTAAAGATGGACTTCAAGTCTAGGAGGCTAGACAAGATTGTTAAGGGGGTAAGTGAAGATAAAGAAAAGAGGATCAAAAACAGAGCACTGGGTTCCTTCCACATTAACAAATGAGAAAAACAGGAGGCATCAGCAAATGAGGCTGAGAAAGAGTGACTTACGTGGTAGCAGGAAAACCAGAATATTTAGGTAAGAGCATCATTGTTAGGGAATATATAGTTAACATTCTCTTAGGAAATCTTAATGTGCTTTCTTACCATTTGATGAAGATTTTCATTATAAGCAAAGAGATGTAGTTTCTGTGTTACAAGAAAGATCATGAACTATGAGACCAAGGACCTGAATAAAAATAAAAATATTTTACCTTAACTATGTGATACCAGTCAAGTTATTTTTATGTCTTTAACTCTCCATTTTTCATGTGCAAAATCTAAAGAGAGGATATGTAAAATGTGTGAAAATAGTAAATTTTATTTTTATTATTTGATGTAAAATATCCTATCTCTTTTGATTGTCCTATCATGAATAATTCTAATGCTTCTTCATACTTCAACTTGTTTGCCCTGATAAGACGAATCATGAAATCAGTATGTTCTATAATTTCTTAACACATTAAACTTCTAGGAGAATTTTGTTTTTTCTTTCTTATTCATCAGAAGAAAATGCTGTGGTTCTTTAACTCAAATGCTTACATATTTAGTTCTTACCTGTTCTGGGCATATTATATTTTTGAATAGTCTGTAGCAGCTCCTTCTCTTTTGTTTAAAATGGCAATGAACCTGTTGTTGTGAGACAGTCATAAATATAGAATCATAAATTTTTCAATGTTTAATTTTATATTAACATGTTGTAAATAATTGACTTTTAATAGCCTTGAAAGAGAGCTTCCCAGGAATAAAAACATGAAGTACCAGTGACATGAGATCTGAAATCTTCCTTTTAGATGAATGGTGAGTGTTTTTGTATGGTCCTGTTTATGGACAGCTATAACAAAATACTATGGACTGAGTTGTTTAAACAACAGACATTTACATCTCACAATTTTGAAGGCTTAGAAATCTGGAATCAAAGTGCCACCTGGTGGGTTCTGATGACAGCCCTCTTCCTGGCTTGCAGACAGCTGCCTTCTTGCTGTATCCTCATGTGGTAGAGAGAGAGGCAGAAGATTCTAATCTCTCCTTCCTATACAGACACTAATCCCAAAATGACAATTTAATCCAAAATGAAAACAGGATAAAGTAAAATCACATGATTGTATTAATTGACACAGAAAAAACATTTGACAAAATCCAACATTAATTCATAATAAAAATGGCATGTTAGAAATAGAGGAGCTACACAATCTAATAAAGATTATCTACTAAAACTTTCAAAAACCATCATACATAATGGTAAAAGACTGAATACTTTCTCTCTGAGGTTGGGACAAGATAAAGGTGTCTGCTTTCACTACTCTATTCTAGTATAAGTTCTAGCCAGTGCAATAAGGTGAGAAAAAGAAAGAAAAGACATACAGATTGGAAAGGAAGAAATACAATTGAACCTATTTGCATATGATTGATAGTCTTCATTGATAAGCCCAAGAAATCTGTTTTAAAAAAATCCTCTAACTATTGAGTTCAACAAGGTTGCAGGATTTATAAGCAATGCACAGAAATCAATTACATTTTTATATGCTAAAAACAAACATGGAAATCAAAACTTAAAGCACAACACCATTTATAATTGCCCCCAAATATAAAAATTTTAGGCAGAAATCTAATAAACCATAGAGTATAATGAAAATTATGAAATACTGATTAAAGAAATCAAAGAAGACCTAGGTAAATGAAGAGACATAGTGTTCATTGGTTATAACACTCAACATAATAAATATGCCATGTCTCTCTAATTTATTTTAAAGGTTTAGTGCAAGGGCCGGCCCATGGCTCACTCGGGAGAGTGTGGTGCTGATAACACCAAGGCCACGGGTTCGGATCCCATATAGGGATGGCCGGTTAGCTCACTGGCTGAGCGTGGTGCTGACAACACCAAGTCAAGGGTTGAGATCCCCTTACCAGTCATCTTTAAAAAAAAATTAAATAAATAAAAAAATAAAGGTTTAATGCAATTCTATAAAAAAAGGTGTGTTAAAGACACACTTGATGTTTAGGCACTTTATGTGCTGTACTTATATCCAGAGATTGAAATTTTATATACATTCACAGCCATAAAATTTCATGATTTACCACTATTACCATTATTAGATTTCTTTCCACATTTCAAACTGCCATGTCCTAAAATCTACTGTATTTATTTAACTTTTTTCTAGGTTCAAAGTGTTAAAAAAATCATTTGAGGTTAAGTAGCCTGTATATTTTGACTGATTTCCAACTTCATTTCTAAAAATGTTATTTAATTATATTTTCAGTGTTATAGATTTTGACATTTATTTTTTCAGTTTTTATTTAACAATAATATGATTAACAGACATGGCAGAGAGTAGTTAACAACAAGCAGGTCTTTGATTAGACAATTTGGCAAGATCCTTGGTTTTATTACCAGATTCTGATAATATATCTTGAAGTCATCTCTCACGTGCTTTTTCCCCAGAGATGGCAAAACCATTTTTCAAAAAATTTTTGGAGTTACATATTCCTCATTTGATTTTCAAAACTCACAGTGACTAAGGAATCTAGATTTTTAAATAAAATAAGTCCAAAAATCTGCCAATAGCATTAAATAAAATCTGAATCTGAGTTTATTGAGGATTGCATCTCTTTAGTTAAATAAGGATTTGCTTCAAATTTTTACTCTCTGTATTTGCTTAAACCAAAATACTGTTAATTTCTTGGCTTGCATGAGAAAATGGCTCACATTTATTTAATTAAATTTATTCTTATAAATGTTCTCAAAAATGAAGTAATCAGTTAAGTGAGGTAATCAATTAAGGCAACATAGAAAAGTTATTATCGGGATGAATTTGTGTGCATTTCATTTCCTCTTTATAAGTCTGTGAATTCTTGAGTACACGTCTTCCATGTGAGACCTCTCTGTTTTCAGACCAATGTTCCATTTTGTGCCTCAGTAAATCAAGGGATACCCTCGCACTCAAACTGTTTCCAGGAAAAAAGTTAATTTATTGTTTCACATAACTGAAAAGTCCAGGGACCAATTTGGCTTTCAGGAAAATTGAATTAAAGATGCCATCAGAATTCTATCTCTGCCCCTAAGTGCTGCTTTCCTATGTGTTGGCTTCATCTTCAAGGAGAGTCTCCCCATACAGAAGCCTCCAGAAAGTTCAGGCTTACCTCCTACAGCTATTCAAGCCTAACAGACTGTTCCTCCTTCCAAATAAATCCAATAAAATTCCAGATATTGAATGATAAACCTGATGTTAGTCATTCGCTAATCCCTATACCACTTACTGTGGACAGGGTATATTCTGATTGGATGTGCATGTATCAAACCCACCTAAATTCACAGCTGGAGTGTGGCACTGGGGTTCTCTCATGAAGGTAATAGAGAATTTATTATTTGTAAATAGAAAATAGGTACTGGACTGGCATAAACAGGACATATCCATTGCAGTTTTGCAAACAAAGCACATTCAACACAAATATCTTAAATAACATAATTAAAACAATTAAATTATAAAAGTAAAAAATGAATTAAAGAGCACTTGGGGGTTTACAACCAGGAGAGTATTGTTGGAGTTATAGATCTGTCACCTTTAAGCCCTGTAGTCTTGAGTAAATGACGTAAGATCTGGGAACTTCACTTTTTTTTAATTTTTAAGGAATAAACAAAACGTTTACAATCCACTAATGAGATAAATATCCACAAAGAAAAATCCAAAATATTTTTACAAATTAGAATTAATGTAACAGTTCAGCAGGTTTGTTGAAACTTAACATGTGCAATAAAATTAAGCATAATTTTATGCTTTAACAAACAGTTTAAGACTAAATTTTTAAAAATATACCATCTAAAATAGTATCAAAGACATAAAACATGTAGGAATAATGCCCCCACAAAATATGCACAAGACCTTCATACAAAAAAAATTTTAAATGAGGTTTATTGGATTCTAATATGATAAAATTATCTTTTCTTTGAGTACAGTTCTAAGATTTTTAACAAATGCACAGTCATGCAAACATTAACAAAATCAAGTTAGTGAATGCATGCATCATCCTCCAAAATTCCCACATGCTTGTTTTCAGTCAATCTACTTTCTCCACATCTAGTCCCTGGATATTGCTGCTCTTTTTCATGTCCTTACAGTTGTGGGTTTTCCACAGTGTCATATCAATGGAATAATATAATTTTTAGCTTTTTGAATATGGCTCCTTTTACTTAGCATAATGCATTTGTGATTCATCCTTTGTGCTGCATGCATCAACAATTACTTCCATTTTATTGCTGAATAGTATTCCATCTATTCAACAGTTGATTGACATTTGAGTTGTTTCTACTTTTTAGCAATTACAAATAAACCTACAAGAAGCTTTCCCACACAGGTTTTTTCATGAACACATATATTTTATTTCTCCATCTATGAGTGGAATTGCTGTTTAAAATGCAAGTGCTTTACTTTATAAGAAATAACCAAACTGATTTCTAGAATGTTTGGGCCATTTACACATCCCTATAAATGTGTAAGTGTTCCAGTTGCTCCACACTCTTACTAGTACTTGGTATTATCAGGACCCTGTTTCTATTTTAGCCATTCTAATAAATGTGTAATGATATCTCATTGTTTTAATTTTCATTTCCCTAATGATTAATGATGAGCATCTTTTTACTTTCTTAATTTCTATTTGTACGACAAGTGATGTTTCTGCTCATATCTTTTGCACAGTTTTAATTGTGTTATTATCTCATTAGTAAGTTATAATAGCTCTTTCTATATTTTGGACACAAATCCTTCATCAGAGAAGTATTTTGTAAATATTGTCATCTGGTCTGAAGGTTGTGTTTTTTTCTTAGTGTCATTCGAGATGCAAAACTTTTGAAGAAGTCTTATTTATCAAGTAAAAAAATTGAGGGTTCATAATTTTTGTGTTCTAGCTAAGAAATTTTTGATTGACACAAGGTCACAAGGATTTTCTCCTCTGTCTTTTTCTAAAAGTTTTATAATTTTAAATTTAATATTTAGGTTTACAATCCATTGTAAGTTAATTTTTGTGTGGTGCAAAGTGGGATGGAGAGGTTTTATTTTTTTGCATAAAAGTGACCAATTTTTTTAGCAGTATTTGCTTAAATGATTATCCATTTACTATTAAATTGCCTTGGTGTCCTTGCTTAAAATTAATTAACCATTAAGTGTGGGTCCATTTCTGGGCTCTCTATTTGTTTTTATTCTATGGGTTTACACTTTAGCCAATACCATGCTGTGACAGATTAAATAGATTGATAGTAATGGTATAAAAATATTAACAATATTTATATAAGTTTATATTTATATAATTTTATAATTTAAAATTATATTATGTATAAAATACTTATATAGTGTGTAATAATTATAGTCATATATAATTGTGTTGCACATATTTTTACACCATCTATATATATTCTAAGAAGAGAATAGAAATTCCGCTCAAGCATACATGGAGTATTTGCAATTGTATTTTTACTAAGCCATAAAGAAACTCTTTAAAAAGTTTTTAAATACTTCATAGCAGATAGAACACATTCTGTGATCAAAAATAATAAAAATTGAAATTAAATGAGCTGAGAATTTGAATTAAGAAGCTAGAAAAAGGTCAGAACAATCCTACTGTATGTAGAAAAGAGGATATAGTAAAGATAAAAGCATAAATTATATAATAAAATTGAATGATAGTTTTTATACTAAATATTGCAGAGAATCAAAAAGAAGTGTGCAGCTAATTTTATGAGACTGGTAAAACTTTGATATCAAAAGAAGTAAGGATTTCTTTAAGAAAAGGAGAATATAAGAAAATTATGCAACATCCTTGCTTATGAACCTAAATGTGAATATATTAAATAAATTAAGCAAATCTAATCTAGCTATGTGTGTGTGTGTTTATGTGTATGTGAAATGTATTATCAATGGGTAGGGTTTACTACAATGGAACAATAATATTTAAACAGAAAAATTATCAATTTACTTATCTACTTTAAGATAATTACTTGAAATACATAAAAGTCACTCAAAACTCAAAATTCATTGATGATTAAAATAATAACAGTAATATTTTAGCGATGCAGGAATGGAGGAATACCTTATCATGGAATATCTACCAAGAATCAACTATAAACATCATGCTTTATGACAAAACTTCCAGTGCATTTCAATTATGTAAAAATTAATATTTAATGTTTATTACCGTCACTGCTATCCAATATTTTACTGACAATTTAAACTTTAAAAATAAGACTAGAAAAAAAAAATAAGAGAAATTAAAAGATAAAGGCGAATACTATTTACATCAAATACCACAAAGAATATGTAGATAATACACAGAAAATCATTAGAAAATATAATATGGTTGCAGAACTCACAAGAAATAAATATAATTTTTAAGTGTCAGCAGCATCCAAATAAAAAATATAATAGAAAAGTATAAAACATTTATGATAGCATAAAAATTGTAAGCACATAAGAATATATAGAACAAAGTTGAATGATGTAAAAGTTGACCTGAGTAAAGGAGAGAAATGTAATATTCCTCAGATGGGAAGTACTAATATTAAAATATTAACTTTCCAAACTTAAATTATTAATCTAATGCAATTGTGATTAAAATCACAGAAGTCAATAAAAAGGGAGATAGATAGATTGAGGTAGAAATAGAGATGGAAGATAGAGGAAGGGCAGGAGGGAGAGAGAGAAAAAAAGAAACTGAGAAAGTGAGGACTAAAAATAGGCAATATAATACGGAAAAACATATAAAAGGATATAACTCTTTCTAATACAATGCTTTATTATGAAGTACTAATAATCATAACCCTAAATATTGGTACAAGAATAAACAATTTAACATGACACATCAGAGTTCCCAGAAACATACCTAATTATGTAAAAAACTTAGTAAACGATAGTAGGGATATTACAAAGGAAGAGGAAACAGTCTGTGCTGAGACAACTGGCTATCTAAACAGAAAACGATTAAATTCCGTTCTTTTGCATACAACAAAAAATAAATTTCACACAATAAAAATAAATTAATAACCTCAGTATAAAAACAAATACTTTAAAACAGTTAGAAGAAAACATAAGAGGACATATTTGAGTTCTCAGATTTAGAAAGTATTACTTTGACCAAATTCAAATAGCAAAATTTATTGAAAAGTAAATGGCCTACCTCAATATTTAAAATTATTATGACTAACAATATCATAATAAAGTGAGCCCTAAGCCATAGCATGGAGAGGATATTATAAAATATGTAATAAACAAAATTGGTGCTGAGAATATATTAAAAGCTTCTAACAATCATTTTGACTGTGGCGATGGTTTCATGCGTATATATTTAGACCAAAACTTATCAAATTGTATACTTGAAATTGATCATTTTATTATATGTCAACTCAATCTCAACTAAGTAGATAAAAATTAAGAGATGAATGACTGAGTAGGAAAGTTGGCAAAATATACGAACAGGAAATTCACTAACAAGGAAAACTGAAGGGTCAATAAGTATATAAAGAGATATTCATTCTTACTAGTAATCGATCAGGGAAATAGAAATTAGAGTAATGGTGGTTCCATGTCACAGCCATATGATTAGCAATAAATAAATAAATAAGTGAAAATTTTAAAAGGTAAAAATATAAAACCTTGGTGTATGCTGTGCAAAATCAAAAATCTTATACACTGCTATCTGAAGTGTGAAATAGTATTATCATATTAAAGAAAAATTTTGCAGTATTAACTAAAGCTGAAAATTTGAAAATGCATGAATACCCAAACACCCAGAAATTAGAATTTCAAGTGCTGGAGAAAACCCTTGCATATGTACCATACGGCATGCACATAAAATGTTTATTGAAATAATATTTGTAATAGCAAAAATTGGAACCAATGAAAATGTCCACTGAAAGAAGAATGGATGAATAAGCTATAATTTATTTCTAAGATTAGAGATTTAGTACTAAATAATAATTAAGCTTAATTATAGAGATTATAAATAAAATGTGGGCAGTTTTTAGAAAGAAATGCATAGAGTAAAATAATTTAATTAAAAATTTAAAATATGCAAAGCTACATGATATATTTTATAGATACACACATTCAAATATATGTAGTAAAGGTACAACACAAGTTGGGAAAATATCAAATTCGTTTACTTTATGATGGTGGTTACTGCTGGGAGAGGTAGAGAGACAGGTAAGCAGTACTAGGGTGAGGAAAAAAAGGGATTTTAATTTAAAAATATCTTTAATTTAAAAATATGTTTGTTCTTTAATTAAAAAATATGTTTGTGTCTCTGCGTGGGAAGGACTGTTACTTGTAATATTGTTGTACATTTTTATGTGATCTTAAAGATTTTGAAATAAAACAGTTACTTTCTATATTTATTATGATTAAGATAAGCTAATAAATGTAAATCTCTTTGTAAACTTGCAAAACACTTAATACACGTATACAAAATACATACAACCCTATCTAAGCTAAATTTTAGGCAATGTCTTCTCATCTTCCATAAATTATTGATTGATAAATAAGTGAACTTTTAAAATGCTTTAAATCTTTTTTACTGTTTATCATGTAGTTGGTAATTATTAAGTGAATAACAAACCAATGACCGACTTACAAGTGCCAAGAAAATATGACAATAACAAAGTAAAGGGACCAGAAGGAGGTGGGAGTGGGAATGTGCAGATATGCATGCCTTTCCAATGTTTCATACCAGGCTTAGCACACTGTCAGCACTCAATAAATGTTAAACAACAATAATAATGGGGGCCATCTGCTTGCCAAATTTAGAGTAGTGGAAACATACAGGATTGACAGCCCAAAAGGCCAGACTCCCCTTACTGCTTAACGTGCACAGCATTCTTCTTAGCTCAGTTAATAGCATAAATATTTTTTAGGAACTCAGGCAAAAAGTCCCCATTATCTTTACTCTCTCCATTATTATTCACAAACCCTTTCAGAAACCTACCTACCTCCAGTCTCTTTCCCTTCTAAACCATGCTTGACATTACTGTTAATTGCTTTTTATAAAAAATGCAAGTTTAGTTTTGTTAGTTTCTTGCTTAGAAATCCTCTTATGGTGCTTCATTGCCTAAGAGGATAAAAAATTTAATGCTGTTAGCTAGTAATATGTATTATTCCATTTCTGTTGCTTATAACAAAATATCTGGAACTGGGCAGTTTTAAGAAAATGAAATTTATTGCTTACAGTTTTGGAGGCGGAGAAGTTTGAAGTCCAGGGAACACATCTGGTGAAGGCCTTGTTGGTGGTGATAGTGACACAGGGATCTCACATGGCAGAGTGGAGGAGCAGAGAGAGAGAGAGAGAGAGAGAGAGAGACTCTAACATGCTCTCTTTTAAAAGCCCTCAGAACCATGCCCATGACCACCATTATTAATCCATTCACTAGGGCATGGTCCTCAGAATCTAATCACCTCTTCAAGGCCCCACTTTTCAATTGCCATAATAGGATTTCCCACCCTAAACAGTTACAGTGGAGATTAAGCTCCAATGACTTTGCGGGGGGGAGGGAGGGCATTCAATCCACTGCAGTATATAAAACTTTCTAATGTATTGCTTCAGTTCATTTTTCCAACATAATAACATGCTATACCACTTTAAAATTTTATTATTTTTATTTATTATTATTCAGCTAATACTATCTCATCAAAAAAATGAAAACAACTATTAGTTCTTATATCCCTTCCCCTCCAGGAATGGAGACTGAGTAAGCCATGGATATTCTCTAGTTTTAGCCTATTTTTCCCACTAGGAGTAATTAACGGCTATTTTGAATTTCATATCTCCAAACTGAAGGTGGAGTTGCTCTAAATACATTCTCTACATACACGGGCAGTGTTTTGGCAGGCTTAGGCCTTTGAGGTAATTTGGTCAAAGTATCCATAAAAAGCCCCAGGGATTGTACAAGTGCAGAGAACCATGGAAACTGGCTAGGTATGCTCTCCTTTAGAACTATTTTAGAAAATAGCCATGTGTGTTCCTTTAGAAGCTGTGCTCAAAAAAACTTAAGCACTAGGAGAAAGTTGAGGTTCCCTGTCATCCATGAAGATGCCAACTATAAAGTTCAATGTCATGGTCCACCAAGAACACAATGCCTGAGAAGCCAAAGAAAGCAATGATATTGCCAAAATAACCTAAGACTTAAGACCTCTACACATGTACTCATTTGTTAGGACTATGTAACTGCTAGAAGGAGAAAGGAGTTCATTGATAATTGATCAATGATGTCAGCAAGAAGGCAGAATAGGGAGTCTCAGAATTTATTGCTCTGCAGAAACAGTGATGTAACGATGATATATAGACCAAAGTGCCTTTACGAGAAGTCTAAAGTCCAATTAAGAGGTTCCAGTACTATAGATAAGCACAAAAACAAGTACAGGCACATTAAAACAAATACGAAGAGAAATTTCACATTACCCATATTAGCCTCTGTCCCAAGCTGGGACAGCACAGTACTTAGAGAGGTTGCCTCAGCATTCAACTTCTCTCTCAGGAAAAGAGAGATTAGAGTGTTCATAAAATATCCCTGATTTTCAGTACACTGCCAGAAAGGCAGGTTTCTGTCTTGCCTCACATGGAGCACTGACAAAACCAACATAGTTCAGATGACTCAGGCAGCTAAGAACCAAGAAAAAGGGGCAGGTGGCTTACTGCAACCAGAAAAGCTCTGCAAGATTGAGAAAATAGCAGAAACTGAGGCATCACCAAGGTGGGAAGGAGAAGAGTGGAGCATGCCTCCAATATCCTGGCCTTTCAGTGTGCTACCTGACGTGCTGGCTTCTGTCTTGATCCACATGGACCACTGACAAAACTGATGTGGTTTGATAGGAATGGCTATGAACTGGGAGCCTCCTAAACAGAATCTTTAGATGGGTTTATTAGGAAGATCTTACCTATCAAAGCCAGTTCATAAAAACTGGGAGAGGAGACTCTTTCTTCAAATATGTAGACAACAATCCAAAGTTACAGGGAACACAAAAAAATCAGAGAAACATGACACAGCAAAGGAACAAAATTTATCTCCAGTAGCTGACCCTAAATAACTGAAGATCCATGAATTGCCTATAAAAGAATTAGAAATCATCATCCTAAGGAAGCTTAGTGAGTTACAGGAAACTACAAATAAACAAACAAAACAAGAAAACAATACATAAACAAAATGAGATTACTGACAAATGGAAAAGATAAAAATGAACCAAACAGAAACTCCAGTAGTAAAGGATAAAATCTTTGAACTAAAAAATTCAATATAGGAATTCAACACCATATTTGACCAAGCAAAGAAAAAATCAGCAAACTCAAAGACAAGTTATTTGACATAATCTAGTCAGAATAAAGAAAGCTTAAGGGACTTTTGGTACACCACTGAGTGAACCAATATACACATTTCTCAGCAGAGAAGAGAATGAGAAAGAAAAATAAATTTATTTTAAAAAGACATGGCCCAAACTTTTCAAATTTAGGAATGGAAATGGACATCAAGACTCTGAAGCCCCCCAAAACTAAGTAAATACACCCAAAGAAGTCTACACTGAGACACATTTTAGCCAAACTATCAAAAGTCAAAGACAGAGAGACAAAACAGCAAGAGAAAAGCAACTCATTACATGCAAGGGAACATCCATGAGACTATGGGCAGATTTCCTGACAAAAACCTTACAGGCCATAAGGGAATGGAATGGTATATTCAAAGTGCTGGGGGTGCGGGGAACTGCCAGCCAAGGATACCATACCTGGCTAAACTGCGCTTCAAAACTTAAGGAGACATAAAAACATTCCCAGACAAACAAAAATTGAGGGAGTTCATAACCACTAGACTTACCTTACAATAAATGCTAAAGGAAGTTCTCCCAGTTGAAATGAAAGTATGCCAAACATCAATGTGAAAGCATAAAACTCACTGGTAAGGGTAAATATATAGACAAATACAAAATACTGTAATACTGTAATGGTGGTGTGTAAGTCACTCTTAATTCTAGTATACATATTAAAATAGAAAAATATGAAAAATATAACTACAAAAATATGTTAATGGATACACAATAAAGAAAGATCTGTTTGTAACATCAGTAACGTAAATTGTGTATTGGGAAGGGAAGCAAAATGTACAGTTTTTCTGTGCAATTGAACATACTGTTATCAGCATAAAATACATTATTTTAAGATGCTTTATGTATGCCTCATGGTAGCCACAAAGAAAATACCTATAGAAGATTCACAACAGAAAAAGAGAAAGGAATCAAAGCAGAAGACTACAAAGAAATCAACAGACCCCAAAGGAAGAAAGAATGAAGAAAATAAGGACAAAAGGATTATAAGACAGACAGTAATCAATGAACAAAATAGCAATAGTAAGTTTTTACCTTTCAATAATTATTTTTAATGTAAATGGATTAAACTCCTATTACAAAGAAATAAAGTCACCAAATGAATTAAAAGAAACACGAGACCCAACTGTGCACTGTGTATAAGATATGCACTTTAGATTTAAGGACAGACATAAGCTAAGAGTGAAGGGATAAAAGAGCTATTTCATGAAAATGGTTAAAAAAAAAAAAGAGAGAGAAAGAGAGAGCAGGAGAGGCTACACTTACATCAGACAAATAAGAGACAAAGAAGGTAATTATGTAATGATAGAAGGTTCAATTTATGAGGAATATATAAGAATCATAAATATATATAAATCATAAGTATCATAAATATATCAGAGTACTTAAGTAAGTAAAGCAAATATTGACAGATGTGAAGGGAGAAATAGACAGCATTACAAAAATAGTGAGAGACTTCAGAACACTACTTTCAATAATGAATAGAATATCCAGACAGAAAATCAAAATGGGAAGAGTAGACTTTAAAAATACTACGGACAAAATGAACCTAACAGAAATATATAGAACATTCTATGCAATAGCAGCAAAATACCCATTTTTTCTCAAGTGCAGAGGGAACTTTCTCTAAGATACATCACATGCTAGGTCACAAAATGAGTTTTAGTAAATTTAAGAATTTTGAAATCATGCCAAATATGTTTTGGAACCACAATGGAATGAATCTAGGAATTGCTAACAGAAGGAAAACTAAACAATTCATAATTATATAGAAATTTTAAAACACACTATTGAACAACCAATGAGTCAAAGAAGAAATCAAAAAGGAATTTAGGAAATACCTGGAGATAAATAAAAACAAAAATACATTACAAAACTTATATAATACAGCAAAAGCTAAGAGGAAAATTTATAGCAATAAATGGCTACATTACAACAGAAGAAAGTTCTCATATAAACAATCTATCTTTATACCTCAAAAAACTTGAAAAGGAAGGACGAAATAAGACCAAAGTAAACTCAAGAAAGGAAATAATAAAGATTATAGCTGAAATAAACAAAATAGAGATTTAAAACAATAGAAAATCAAAAAAATGAGTTGATTTCTTTTCAAGATATACCAAATTGTCAAACCCTTATTTATACTAACCAAGAATAAAAAAGAGAAGGCTCAAATAAATAAAATTAGAAATGAAAGAAGAGACATTATAACTGATGCCACAGAAATAAAAAGGATCAGAGACTACTATTAGCAGTTACAGGCCAATAAATTAGATAACCTAGAAATAAATGGATATATTCTTAGAAACATATAACCTACCAACACTGAATCATGAAGAAATAGAAAACCTGAAGAAAAAAATAATTAATAAGGTAATTAAATAAATAATCAAAAGTCTCCCATCAAAGAAAGCCCAAGACCAGAGGCTTTACTGGTGAATTCTGCCAAACACTTAAAAAAAATTAACAATCCTTTTTAAACTCTTCCTAAAAACTGGGGAAGAGGGAGCATTACTGAACTCATTTTATGATGCTAGCATCACCCTGATACCAAAGACACTGCAAGAAAAGAAAACTAAAAAAAAAAAAAAAAAAGAAAAGAAAACTAAAGACCAATATTGGTGATGTGCATAGATGCAAAAATTCTAAACAGAATAATAGCAAAGCAAATTAAAGAGTACTATAAAAAATATAATATACTCTGACCGAGTGAGTTTTATCTCTAGAATCAAGGATGATTCAGCATATGCAAATCAACTAATGTGATTAACACATCAGCAAAATAAAAGACAAAAAAACACATGATCATCTCAGAAGATGCAGAAAAGCATTTGACGAAATTCAATGCCCTTCATAAAAAAAATCAACAAACTAGGAATAGCAGAAATTTATCTCAACATAATAAAGGCCATATATGGAAAGCCCACAGTTAACATACTCAATGGTGAAAAGCTTAAAGTTATTCTTCTTAAAGAAAAACACAGGGATGCCCACTCTAACCAATTCTAGTCAACATAATACTGGAAGTCCTACCAAAGCAATTATGCAAGAAAGAGAAATAAAAGTCATCCAAATTGGAAAGAAATAAAATCATCTCTGCATATTACAAGATCTTATTCATGGTAAATCCTAAAGCTCCCCCCGCCACATACACATTCACACACACAAAACTGTTAGGACTAATAAATAAATTCAGCAAAGTTTTAGGATACAAAATCAACATCCAAAAATTTGTTGTATTTCTATATACTAACAACAAACTGTCTGAAATGGAAATTAAGAAAGTAATTCCATTTACAAAGGCATCACAAAGAGTAAAATACTTAGGAGTAAACTTAACCAAGGAGATGAAAGACTTGTACACTGGAAACTGCAAAACTGAAGAGAGAAATTTAAAAGGACACAAATAAGTGTGAAAACACACTGTGTTCATGGACTTGATGACTTAATGTTACTAAAATATCCTTATTACCCAAGGTAATCTATGGGTTCAGTGTAATTCCTATCAAAAGCCCAAGGGCATTTTCTATAGAAATAGAAAAAAATAATCCCCCAGTATGAATCTGGCCCTCACATCATGGGCATGAGGGGTGACAATTAGTTTTGTATTTCATGAATATTCTTAATTAAAAAAAAGAATAAAACAATCCTAAAATTTATATAAAACCACACACACACATACAAAACAAAAACAAAAACAAAAACAAAAACAAAAATAAAAAAACACAAAGACTCTGAATAGCCAAAGTAATCTTAAGAAAAATGACAAAGCTAGAGTCATTACACTTCCTGATTTGGGGACAGAATAGAAATCTCAGAAATAAAACTGTACATATATGGCCAACTAATCTTTGACAAGGGTGTAAAGAATATACAATAGATAAAGGACAATCTCTTCAAGCAATGATGATCAAAAACCTGGACATTCACATGCAAAAGAATAAAATCAAACCCCTATCTTGGACATACACAAAAATCAACTCAAAATTGATTAAAGACATTAATGCAAGACCTGAAACTATAAAACTCCTAGAAGAAAATGTATGTGAAAAGTTTCTGCAAAGCAAAGAAATGACTCAACAGAGTTAAAGGGCAAACTGCAAAATCAAAGAAAATATTTGCAAATCATGTATCTGATAAGGGGTTAATTTCCAAAATAGATAAGGAACCCTTATATCTCAATAGCAATAAAAAGTAACCTGATTAAAAATGGGGAAAAGACATTAATAGACATTTCTCCAAAGACATGCAAATGGCCCACATACATATAAAAAGATGCTCAATATCATTACTCATCAGTGAAGTAGAAATCAAAACCACAATGAGATATCTCTTCACACTTCTTAGGATGGCTACTCTCAACAAACTAACAAATAAACAAACAAACAAAAATAAAAACAAGTATTGGGAAGGATGGGGAGAATTGGGATTTTGTATGCTGTTGGTAGGAATGTAAAATGGCGCAACTGCTATGAGAAACAATTTTCTGGAGGTTCCTCCAAAACTTAAAAATACAATTACATATGATCCAGCAATCCAACTTTTGGGTATACATCCAAACAAATTGAAAGCAGGATCTTGGGGAGATATCTACACTCCCATGTTCACTGTATGTTCACTGCAGCATTATTCACAATGCCCAAGATATGGAAACAACCTAATGAATAAAGAAAATGTGGTATATGTATACAATGGGGTATTATTTAGTCTTAAAAATGAGGAAAATCTTGCCATATAAGACAATATGGATGAACCTGAAGGACATTATACTGAGAGAAATACACTAGTTACAGAAGGGCAAATACTGCATGATTCCATGAATATGAGATATCTAAAGCACTCAAAGTCATAGAAAGGGAATCGAATGGGGACTACTGTATAAGGAAAGGAAAATGAGGATTTGCTATTCAATGGGTATAAAGTTCTAGTTATCCAAGATGAATAAGGTTTAGGTATCTGCTGTACAACATTGTGCCTATAGTTAACAATACTGCATTGCACACTTAAAAACATAAGATAAATTTCATAATAAGCATTTTTGCCACAATAAAAAATAAATCATGATCAACTTCTTGCCAGTCTTGATGAGCTGGGGTTGTATGGAAATTTTAATTTGATTTAGAAAAATAAGGAAATGTGGAGCAATTAATACCTATTAGCATTAATGATTGAATTGAACAATAAAATCACAGTGTGAAAGCAACTTGTGAAATGCTTAAAAGTTTAGACAATATTTTTGTGGAGTTTTTTGTTTTTTGATAGATCCTGAAATCCATTGGTAGAGAAATAAAACACAGTATGCTTAAATCCATCCGAATATTGATGAAATCACATAATTTTATAAAATAAGAAAGTATAATAAAATTAATACAGTATCACCTTTCTTTTTTAAAATAATCAATTACACAAAAATGGAAGTATTTACAACTTATTTTGAAATACCCTTACTTGAGCAAATTCTAATCTTGTCAATTTCTCCTACAGAAATAGCACCAGAGGAGTAAAAAGCTATGTATGAAAAGATGTTCATCACTATATTATAATATCACTATATTTATAATATCAAAAGTTGATAATCAAAATTGCACAATACATTCAATTTGAGACACTATGTGGAGAGAAAGGTAGCAATCAAAATAAGTAACTGACATTTATTAATCTTTGACAGTCAAAAAACAGGACTGTCTCTAGAAAACTAAAAACTATGGTTACAGCAACAATGAATTTAGTTAGCTAAATTTCAGTCTGCTTATTAAAAAAAAAAAACTGGTTGTAAACACTATGCTAAAAACTTACATTTAATTCAACTCAATAAATATATACTGCATATTGGTCATACCATGGTGAAAGACACATACTATTTCCATCTCTAGGGAGCTAAAATTTTAATAGCACATATAATGGCATGTATAGTGTGATTTTAACTATTTAGACATTGTTAGCATGTATATTAATAATTTAAAACACACATGAAAAGAAGATGAGAATCGGTGCCTGACTCTTAAGATAATGAGTGAAATTTTGAGTGAACCTTTTTCCACTTTTTACTTGTGTTATTTCTGCTACAATGTTTAGGCAATACCTTTTAAAATGATAAACAATCATTGAATTGTGGATTGAATTGTGTCCACCCAAAACTCATTGAAGCTTGAGTTTTATGTATTAGAAACTTAGCCCCCACTGTGACTGTTAAGAGGGTGGGAAATCCTATTTGGTAATTGAAAGGTGGAGCCTAGAAGAGGTGATTGAATTGTAGGACCCTGTAGTAGCGAATAGATTAAAAATGGTGGTCAGGGGCGTGGTTCTGAGGGCTTTAAAAGAAGAGAGAGTAGAGTCTCTCTCTCTCTCTCTCTCTCTCTCTCTCTCTCTCTCTCTCTCTCTCTCTCTCTCTCTCTCTCTCTCCCTCTCTCCCTCTCTCCCTCTCTCCCTCTCTCTCTCTCTCTCTCTCTCTCTCTCTCTCTCTCTCTCTCTCTCTCTCTCTCTCCTCTCTTTGCTTCCACCATCTTGCAATGTGAGAACCATGGGTTGCTGTCACCAACACTAGATGGACTTTGGACTTCTCAAACTCAGAAACTGTAGGCAAATGCTTTACTCATGTTTACTCCTATAATCCTTACAATAACTAAATGTGATGAACTTGATGTTAGACAAATTAAATGATTTGCTTAAGGTTAAACACATCAGTAGCTAAATCTAAGCAACAAATGCCTGATTCCAAAGGCTGTGCTCTTAATCACTATTGCTCATTGGCTGGAGGAGGCTCTGTCTTCTGTATGGATACTCTACACCTCATTCAGTTTCATGTTGGTTTCATGCTATCATTAAATACTCAAAATAACCACCCTAAATCTGGCTTTGACCCAGTGCAAGGTCTCCTGGGAGATTGCTGGCCTGGTATCAGAGATTCCAGATGAGAAATTTGTGCAAGCTGTCTTCAAAGGCCTACTTTGGCTGCATATATTTCCAGTCCCAGATGGAAGCTGTAAGTGAACAAAACCAAATTGAACAGCTCAAACTGATGGAATCAAGTTCACTGTTTTAAATTAAATTTTTAAAAAATTAAAGATCAAAAATCAGGAGATGTACAATAGTTTAATTAGAATATTTGTTTTCTTATTGGCTTTAGATTACAAAATGTAGTTTTCTAAATCCTATTAATCAGGAAAATAGTACCTTTTTGCAATAAGTTTTACCTCTTTGATAAGCCACTTTTATGGTTTTCCCCTCAAGTGCTTGTGTTTTCCTTTTTTTTTTTATTGTTTTAAATTTTTACCTGTTATTAACATGTTCATTTTTACAAATCATGATATTTCTTTATGCCCTTTGCCTGACCTATCACTTCCCAAACCTCTTCCCTCCCTCCCCCACATCTCTAGTGTCCTTAGGTTTCTTCTCTCCTTCTGAAAGTTCAACATATTATTGTGATCTTTTCTTTCTTTCCTTCATTCCTTCCTTCTTTCCTCCCTCCCTCCCTTCCTCCCTTCCCAGTAGTCAGTTATTAGTGAGAACATGTGGTATTTCTGTTTCTTTGTCAATCTTATTTCACTTAACAATTTTCTCCAGACTCATCCATGTCGCACCAAAAGGCAGAACTTCATTATTTTTTATGGCTGAGTAGTATTCCGTTGTGTATATTATATACCACATTTTCTTTATCCAGTCAACCATTGATGGACACTTAGGATGATTCCATATTTTGGATGTTGTAAATAGAGCTGCGATGAACATGAGAGTGCAGGTATCCCTTTGATGATTTGCATTTCTTTGTTTTTGTTTTTTTTTTAAATCTTTTTATTTTTTATTTTTTTTATTTATTTTATTTATTTTTTTTTTAAATTTTATTTTGTCGATATACATTGTAGCTGATTATTGCTCCCCATCACCAAGACCTCCCTCCCTTCTCCCTCCCCCCCTCCCCCCCAACAATGTCCTTGCTGTTTGCTTGTCGTATCAACTTCAAATAATTGTGGTTGTTATATCTTCTTCCCCCCCCCCCGTTTTTGTGTGTGTGTGTGTGTGTGTGTGTGTGAATTTATATATTAATTTTTAGCTCCCACCAATAAGTGAGAACATGTGGTATTTCTCTTTCTGTGCCTGACTCGTTTCACTTAATATAATTCTCTCAAGGTCCATCCATGTTGTTGCAAATGGCAGTATTTCATTCGTTTTTATAGCTGAGTAGTATTCCATTGTGTAGATGTACCACATTTTCCGTATGCACTCATCTGATGATGGGCATTTGGGCTGGTTCCAACTCTTGGCTATTGTAAAGAGTGCTGCGATAAACATTGGGGAACAGGTATAACTTCGACTTGATGATTTCCATTCCTCTGGGTATATTCCCAACAGTGGGATAGCTGGGTCGTATGGTAGATCTATCTGCAATTGTTTGAGGAACCTCCATACCATTTTCCATAGAGGCTGCACCATTTTGCAGGGACTGCCTCTTCAGCAAATGGTGCTGGGATAACTGGATATCCATATGCAGGAGAATGAAACTAGATCCATACCTCTCACTGTATACTAAAATCAACTCAAAATGGATTAAGGATTTAAATATACACCCTGAAACAATAAAACTTCTTAAAGAAAACATAGGAGAAACACTTCAGGAAATAGGACTGGGCACAGACTTCATGAATACGACACCAAAAGCACGGGCAACCAAAGGAAAAATAAACAAATGGGATTATATCAAACTAAAAAGCTTCTGCACAGCAAAAGAAACAATTAAAAGAGTTAAAAGACAAACAACAGAGTGGGAGAAAATATTTGCAAAATATACATCTGACAAAGGATTAATATCCAGAATATATAAGGAACTCAAACAACTTTACAAGAAGAAAACAAGCAACCCAATTAAAAAATGGGCAAAAGAGCTAAGTAGGCATTTCTCTAAGGAAGATATACAAATGGCCAACAGACATATGAAAAAATGCTCAACATCACTCAGCATCTGGGAAATGCAAATCAAAACCACATTGAGATACCATCTAACCCCAGTTAGGATGGCTAAAATCCAAAAGACTCTGAACGATAAATGCTGGCGAGGCTGCGGAGAAAAAGGAACTCTCATACATTGTTGGTGGGACTGCAAGATTTGCATTTCTTTGGATATGTACCCAGTAGTGGTATTGCTGGATCATATGGTGACTTCTGTAGTTGTTTGAGAAAACTCCATATGGTTTTTTATAATGGATGTGCTAATTAACAGTACCACCAACAGTGTAGGAGTGTTCCCTTTTCCTTGCATCCGCACCAGCATGTGGTTTTGATTTGCATTTCTCTGACGACTAGTGATGCTGAGCATTTTTCATGTACTTGTTAGCTATTTGTATGTCTTCCTTTGAAAAATGTCTTTGCCCTTTGCCCATTTTTAAATCAAATTATTTGTTTTTTTTACTGTATAGGTGTTTGAGCTCTTTGTATATTCTGGATATTAATCCCTTGTCAGATGTATAGTTTGCAAATATATTCTCCCATCCTGTAGGTTGTCTTTCAGCTGTGTTGGCTGTTTCCTTTGCTGTGCAGAAGAGGCTTTTTAGTTTGATATAATCCCATTTATTTGTTTTTTCTTTCATTGCTTGTGCTTTGGGGGTCTTATTCATGAATTCTTTGCCCAGTCATATTACCTGGAGTGTTTCCCCTATATTTTCCTCTAGTAATTTTATGGTTTCAGGTCTTATATTTAAATTTTTAATCCATTTTGAGTGGATTTTGGTATATGGTGAGAGGTACAGGTCCAGTTTCATTCTTATACATATGGATATCTAGTTTTCCCAGCACCATTTATTAAAGAGGCTGTCTTTCCCCCAATGTATGTTCTTATTGCCTTTGTCAAAGATCAGTTGGCTGCAAGTCTGTGGGTTAATTCCTGGGTTTTCTATTCTGTTCCATTGATCCGATTGTCTGTTTTTATGCCAGTACCATGCTGCTTTCGTTACAATAGCTTTGTAATAAAATTTGAAGTTGGGTAGTGTTATGCCTCTGGCTTTATTTTCCTTATTTTGCCTGACCATGTTCGAGACACCAGACATTCATCATCTGATGAGAAACTAAAGGTTTTGTTCTATCTCAATAATGGGGTAAATACCGAAGACAGTGGAAATAAGATTATAAATTTATAATTTTACTTTAGCTGTAGAGGTTAGGTTTTTGCGAAACCCTCACTCAAGCCTTAATATTCCTAGGGATGCTGCATAATATTGGCACTAAGAGAATGTCCCCTCTTACACATCTCACAAATAAAGAGGCATTCTATCTACAGTAAAACACATTCTAGGCTAAATAAATCCTTATTCCATCAGTCATAATTTAACTGTGTAAACCTGAACAATTTATATAGTCTCTCTGACTTTCAATTTCAGTGAAGAAGGGGAGTAAAGGTAAATATGATCAGGTGGATAAAGGTCAGTTTATAAATGAATTTGCTTAGTAAGCCAATATCTCAGATTTTATTCTACAGAAGAAATATTATTTCTATGGGAAACTTTGTTTTTCTTCTGTAAGTCCTGACATTAATGGCTGTGTCTATGTGATGTGTTCTGTTTGTGATGACTGTTGAAGTCTTTGTTTTTCTACCATGAACTTTCTGTGTCCATGTTTATGGTCCATGGTGTCTTTGGCAATTGCTTACTTCTTTGATACTGAAAGATTCTTCTTTGGTTCAAAAAAGTCTCAGTTTGGACTTTGAATCTTTTCAAAGGAAAAATGCACACCTGTTGAATAGAATTTGTCTACAGATACTATAGCATTTCAACACACACACACATATAATTAAAAATTTCCACCTCATGCTGTTCTACCCCCATTGTGCAGGATGCCCCATTTATTTTAGTGCAGTTTCAGGCAATCATTTCATGAACATGTTAGAATAATAATGTGTGAAAGCATGAGGGTATTTCAAAAAGTTGGTGGAAAGATTTGCATTATCTTTTAATTCTATTCTTCCACAAATTTTTTGAAGTAACCTTGAATAGTGGGAATGAAACAAAAATTGCTAAGTTGGAAATAGAGGAGATGTCATTCACATTTTTAAAAAAATTCACCAGTCTCCCTAAGAGAAGTTTACCAGAACATATAAAAGGTGTACCATTGTTTTTAAATATTTTAAAGCAATCCTTCCTTTCATGTACCCCATACTGTTATAGAAAAACTAGAAGTGTCTTGTAATAAAAAACACATTACATAGTAAAACTAAATATTAAAATAATTTCAGAGAAGGGACTGAGGCTGGGGAAAGACATAAAGATATAAGAAACCCAAATTAACACTAGTTACTATAATTGAGCATTAAATTTCACGTGCAAACATTTTTATGAGGAAGACATAGAATTGCTTTTGTGTCAAGACTTCCAATGAAATTATGTCTTTCCTACTGCCTTTTTTTATATATATACAAACTCTTTCCTACTGCTCAGGAAAATGTATCAACCTCTCTGGATTTTAATTAAAGAAAAATTCTATCCAGGTCTCTGAGGAAGAAATTAAGTATAAATTTTGCCAAAGGTAAAGGGAGGAAAGTGATAGGCACTTGAGGAGTAAGACAAATCTGGCCTGACCTGGAAAGAGAATTGGACTCTTGGAGGTTGGAATTTTGGAAGTGTTGTAGGATATATGTATATATAGGAACTTGCACTCTATTCCCACACACAGAACTGATTGGATAAAGTGAAGATGGGCAGGCCAATAGGCCAATTCCCCTGAGGCTGGCTTTAACACCTTCCAGTACCAGTATTCCTGCCTCTGGGCTTAGCCTTTGAGCAATAAAGGGCAAAAGATTAGGATTTAACAATGTTATCTTGCATCAAAAGAAGCAGAGCTAACCATAGTGACCACAACAGCAAAACAGACCCTTCATTTTCTTGTTATCCTAACACCAAGTAAGTCTGAGGAGCTCCATAATGAGTAAGAATGGACATTATGCTAACTTGGGTGATCAGGTGTCAGAGCCAGGTTTAAGTTGTAGAATATACTAAAAAGCATATGTACTTCACAGGGCCTGGTTTTCCAAAGTCTTGCAGTTTCAAATATTGACCTTGCAGAGGACTGGAAATTTTCCTCAGGTTATAAGTCTCTGTTGCAAGATAAGAATTGTGGCACAGCAAGGTTGCTGGCTCAAAGACAGATTAGTTAATGATTGATATCTAAGTTGCTGGAGAACCACTAGAGGGAGAAGGAATGTTTGCTAAGATCAAGCTTTTGTAGATAGCCTTACTAGAATGTCATCTGGCTTGTTTCACTGAAAGTTACCAGCCTATATTGTTAAACTATAACCCCACCTATGTTCTCTTCCTATAACTTCCTGGTCTGGAAAATTAATGCAGGAAGAGAACTCCAATTAGGGGTTAATTTCCCAAGGAAAGGTTGCCTCTTGCTGGAGGGTCCCAGGGAAGTTAACCAATTCGGGGCTTCTCACTGCTCAGAAGAGATGGGCTTTGAGTAATTCTTTGCATCTCCATCACCGAGGGGAAGTGAGGTGACAAATCTGTGGGGGGCGAAGCAACACCAAGCAACATTAAGTTAATCTAGAAAAAAAAAAAAAAATTGATGTGTGTTTCTCACACCCAAGTTGTATAGAATGAATTCATGCATGCTATAGGTAAAATGAGTTATATCGTCATAAAATTTTCCTATTGAAGTTACCACATGCATAGTCTACCAATATGTTAAATCCCTGCCATCTGCAGCTCTGGTAAAGTATTTTTGAAAACAAGCTGCTTTGAAAGATTTAGAAAGTAAAAGCTTTAAGTAGAAATCTTGTTTCCAAAGATGAAGTAGTTTTAGTTTTGAATATTCAGCAAAAAGTATGTAATGTCATGTAGGAGAAAGATTGAGGAGAATATGGACACTAATTTGAATATTAACGGTGTTTCAGAGGGGTGTATGAACATCTTTGCTCCATGGCAAACTATTTGCATAGCCACGCAGCCACCCAGTTACTAGCATTAGATCCCAACATACTTTCCATTAAACAAATTCTCAGACCACTTTTTTATCAACTCTTTATGCAGATGTCAGGACAGTTTGATGCTAGACATCTAAATGGAAAAGACATGAATTCCATAAATGTGTCAACTAGTACTTCTGTAAAATTAATCATCAATATTAATTATCCCTATTCAGTAGCAAAATGGTAATAAAAAGATTAATAATCAATTTTTGGACAAACCAAAGATCTCCTGAATTTTTTTTGATAGTGAAGAGATATAAATATTTAAGTAACCGTATTTTAAGTGTGCTACATGTGAAATATCACCAAAACATTATTTATGATTTTTATTGTGTAATTAGGAACAAACCTCAAAATCAACTATGTGTACTTTTGAGACCTGTTAAAGATGGCTCCCATGTGCTACTTCAAAGCTGCTTGGCCTCATTTGTCCCGTGTTTATGCTTCTGCCATGGGTACCAGCTTTGCATGTGTTCTGTGGCACCTTCCCTCTTGTCTGTGACACGCATCTCTTGTTTCCTTCCCTCAGGACTCCCCTGTTGGTTGAAAGTCTTCAGAGACAGGGGGACCCAACTAAGAACCCACAAAGCACATCTGAGAAGTATCAGATCTTGGATGCAACTTAGATAAATGGGAAACAGAACTGGTGAGTTCTCCTTACCCTCTTCCCTTCTTCTCAACATAGACTGTCGTGAGTTTGTACAGCTTCTCGGTGGCTGGGATGTCAGCAATCAACTGTACTTAGCAACAGTCAGATTGCATGCCCAGTAATTGGCTTTTTCTCTCTCTCTGCTTCACTCACCTTTTCCCTCTCTCCTGCTCCCTGGCATTGCACTTCCCAATAACAGTCTCATATAAGACCATTACCTCAGGCTCTGCTTTCTGTGGAACCCAGGCTAAAACGAGGCCCTCTGTATACCTCTCTCTCAACTGTTTACCTAATTATTATATGTTACTAAAATATGAGGTATATTTTTAATCTATTCTTAATTTTTAAAAAACTCTATGTTTACATTATTTAGTAAAATAAAAGATGTATTACTTAATTTAAAAAAGTATCTTTTCCTTTTACTGCCAATTTATTCATAGGTAATTATGATGTAGGCTTCTATAAATGATGACTCTGTTTTTAAAAGTGAGTAATTTTTTAAAAAGCACTAAAAATTAAAAAAAAAACACAAAAACCTAGGTAAAACATTACAAAATGAAGAATGAGCAATTTAATTTTTATTAAATGTTATTAGTACCTCTTAAAAATCTTACAACACATGTTCAGATATTCCCTATTGATGAAGAAGATGGAGGAAAAAAAATGTGATTCAGGAATATAGTGTTAAATCTCTACTTAAACCATAGTAAATGCAGTAAAGTATTATTTATTCAACATTTAACAATGTAACTTTTTTTTATAATTTGAAAGCTTTCTGAGAAAGTTTTTCTTATATCTGAAGGAGAAAAACCTTCCATGGTAGTGCTGTACAGGAGAGTAAATAACTTTCCATTGCCCTTGAAAATACAACCCCTAAGCAGGTAACTGCCTACTAATAAGCACTTCTCTGCTCTGAATAAGTTAGAATGGTGACTAATTTTAGTTTCTTTTTAGTCCTTCAAAAGCTGGTTTCACTCACAAGGTAATCTAGGAGATCTTTAGTTTTAGCATCTAATTTCCCCCACGTAACATTACAAAAGTAATCCTCTCAAATATTACCTTTTCTTCTGAAAACTTTCCACACTTCCCCATAACCTTATAAGCAGTTTCTACTCATTAGCTCGATACTTATGTTCCCCTACAATCTATTCCAACCCACGTTCCATTCTTCCACACATGTTCTGTGTATCAAGAATCCCTGATGAGCTTAATTGGGATTCAGAGTTGATTGTGTATGGCCTATTTATTTTCCTTATAGAGGCATGAATTTAATTTATGTGAGCTAATTTTGGGTTGAGAAAGTTCTCTAGAAGGTTTCTGTTCAAGGGTACAGTATGTAGAAATATAAGCTCCCTGACAAAAAAGACCATCCTTTTCTCTTTAATTTTCCCAATGAACACAGTTAACACCCAATAAATACCTGTTAAGTGAATCATCTGATCACTTGGGGCAAGATAAAGGGGAAATGTAGGGGATTGGCTTTATAGGCTAGTCATAAGTTTAATGAAGAGTTGTTACATGGGCAGATGCTGAAAGAACTGTTTCCAAAAGGTCCCCTCGAGACACTGGATCTCGAGCAATCCTTCTTTTGGGCCAATCGAAAAGTGAAACACAGAACTTTCCCATATTACTTCCATAAATAAAACTTGGTTCCTATGCTCTGAGGACTGAAACACATCATGGCCTTTGCATGGTAATGAGAGAAATGCTGCTTCCTTTTGATCCTTCATAGCGAAAACTGCTTTAAAGAGAGCTATAAAATAGGTCACTGGTCAGATCACGTTGGTCAGGAAATCAGTTTCCCCATGGAGGGCACCATCCGCAGTATCAGGAAATTGCACTCACCAGAAAGTGAACATGTACTCACCAAGATCCTGTATAGTGAAAGTGGGGCAGCAACACTGGAGAATGTGTATGTTACATATTGTGGGGAAAACAGAATAATTTAGTCAGGCTCCCTGGACATTTCCTGTAAACAAGTTGTGTGTGGGTGGAGTTAGTGCACAAGTGCACCAATGAATCTTTTTAGTTTTGTTGCTATTGTGTGTTCTTGAGTTTGTGAAGCAGAGCTGGCCGGCAGAGTTCGTGTCTAAAAATAGAGCATGTTTACTCTGCTGGCAGCTGTTCAGTTTTTCTTTGGACGTTTTCAGTAGCAGTTGAGTTTCTGAGTTTCCTCTTTGTATTGCCTAGATCCTAGACATGTGTGTGCTAAATAAAGTCTATTCCTTCTTCAACCAAAGCTCCAAGGACCTTTTTGCTTGTTACCTAGCTCACATACCTGCATGTGAAGGGTTTGAGAACAGGCTTGAGGGGTCTTTGAGCACCAGACCATAGCTCTCGCTCTACAATTGGCGTAGTTGGAGCAGGATTCTGAGCAGGTACAGGGGCCAAGAAGCCCTTGGAGAAGGAGGGAATGTAGCTAGTTTTGTACCCCATGGCCACTTTCCTGTTGATGGGGATCTGGTTGCTGCTCGCTGTAATGCAAGGCAGCATAGACCAGGCACTGAAATGGAAAGCCCCTTGGAACGGGGAGGAAATGTGGCTGTCCTTGAGCATGTGGTGCCCAGTGGCCACTTTTCTGCTGACTGGAGCTTGGCTGCTGCTCACTGACTGAAAGCTAAAGAAGAAAGCAGAGCTGTTAGAAGCACGGACAATTATCCTAGAGGATGATGTGCAGTGACTGGAAGATACAAAGTGAAAAGTAGAGTCATTGGAAGCACGGATAAATGTCCTGGAGGATGACGTGCGGTGACTGGCCACTCCTGCTTCTCACACCAGGGAAGACAATGAACCCCATGGTGGGTTGGGGGAAACAGTGCCTCCCGAGGCACAACCTGTCATGCACCAGAAAATAAAGCATGAGCAGCCTATGGGACTGGGTGGGCAACCAGTGGGAAATCCATGGGTGACCTAATTTACCACCTATGTTCCATATACCCAGGTTGAGTTAGTTGACTTGAGTTTCAGCAGAAGGAGGGGGAGCCCTTGGCTGCTTGGCTGTTGTGGTTATGGGACCTATGGGTGGATAGTGTGGTATGCTATGGTGAGGAGATGGAAAAATTGGCCTCCATCACCATACACCCATCCCTGAGGCAGTGGCTGCAGAATAGCCATAGGTATGCACAAGGGACAGGTAATCACTCCTTAATGGAATGGGTGAATGCAGCCTCCCAAACTGTGTGGACAAATGCTGGAGAACTGCCCAAGATTGTCAGTAAATGGCAAAAGTATGCTCAGTTAGTTCAGATAATTCAAGAGCTGGGGATGTGGCAGTCCATGTTTAATGTGAACACTCGTGGCCCGGACGATGAAAATTTTACAGGCAGCATGAGAGACACAGTTCTGCAGAATGCTCAGTCAACATCCTTTGGGTCACTGATGGCCATACTGGCCCCATACATTGGTCATCCTATACATGAGGTAATGACCATGGATAGCTGGCTTGGGTGAAGTAGAGGACAGAAGACAAGCAAAGGGGGTCCGAAAGGTGGCTAAGAACAAACCCCCAAGAAATACTTGGGATTTTATCCCAAAGGGACCAAGCAAGACTAGCCATCAGCAGATGTGGCTTGACTTACTTGCTGCAGGGGTTGATAAAAAGGAAATTGACCGGCAGCCAAATGCTGTTCTGTTTGCCTTGTGGCAGCAATTGCGCCCTGAACAGCATTTTACTAAACATCCAGAAACAGGTAGCAAGGTATGCTCAGTGGATTTAAAGGATTTTTTGGTTGCTCCCGAGGAGGCAGATGAAATTTTCAATTTCAAATAGGGAGCAGGCCAAGGTGCTCATATTTTGGGAGCAGGTGAGGACCGGAGGCCTCATGTTGAATTGGCAATGATGAAGCTGATTCGCTGGCTAAGGTAAGATGGCTGGAGAGAACTCCAGTGGCTGATGTAGCTGGGTGGCTACACTGGAGAATGTAGCATGCTGCTGCAAGACCGGGTGGTCGATGGCTTACTGGGTGCCACATAAACCTGAGAAAAATGCCTCTGATGGGCAGATAACTCATGTGAGAGTGCCCCTGACATGGTGGCAAGTGGATCTTGTGGGACCACTGCCAAAATAAGAGAGTTACTGGTCTTCTCTTTGTAATGTCTTATAAGGCCCCAGACCAGGTAAACACTGTGAAGGCATCGAATAGCATTATGACTATGTATGACCGGCCTATAGTCATAAAGACTGGAAATGGAACCCACTTTACTGGACATGGGGTTCAGAGGTGGGCCTCCCAGTTGTCCATTCAATGGAAGTTCCATGTGCCATATCATGTAACAGTACAATGGTCTTTTAAAAAAGGGACTAAGGCTATCTACCCAATCCCCATCCCCGAAGGGGTGGACATGGCGGTTATGGCCAGCAATCAGGATTCAAAATAAGAGACCCCACAAGGGCACGCCCTCTCCAGTGGAAACTCTGTTGCATAGGGCTGCAGCACTGATACAACTGCAAGTCGCTACTAAAGATGAGCTGTTGAAGCCAGGATATGGTAAGAATGGAAATATTCTCTTACTGGCCCCAACCTGTTTGCAACAGGGACAGACAGTACAATGGGAATGGCCTTGGAGAATAAAAGCCCCCCCATACACTGGGTTGTCTTAATAGGGCCTTGGGAAAAAGGATTAGAGAAAGGCTTGTAAGTTTCACCTTGGGCGACAAGTACCTGGCCTCCCTGAGTAAAGGTAACATTGCCTGGAACAGATAAGCACTCTATTCTAAAGGGCACATTTGTATTATCATTATGGCCAATTATGAGTTCCTCTATACTGTTACATGTAGAACCTATAGACCTCACAGTGTTAGCAGATAAAGTATGGTATCATAAACCAGGTAAGATAGCTATTCCTGCAACCATCCTTTCTCAGGATGGCAAACTGGCATGTATTTTATCAGAGGGGTGAGAACTTCCCCTTTTGGTACCAATAACCCTTCTGTCTTTTTGCTGCAGGCACTACACCAGAGTTGACTGGGTACATACATAAGTTGGCATGATCATCTACTGAATATGCACTGAACTTCACATCAGTATGACTATGAGATTCCAATGGAAAGTCACACCAATGATGACTACTATCTGGACATGTGCAACTAAAGGACAGAACTACAGGACAAGCCTTAAGGACAAGCCTTAAGCCATATCGAACACACAATATGTTGTATAAATAAAAGGGTCATTTATCCTTGCTAAGGGAACATCACGGAAGATTTTGAACATGTAGATTGTATGGCGAGGGACCCTGAAGGGGTGGATTGTTGGGAAAATAGAATAATTTAGTCAAGCTCCCTCGCCATTTCCTGTAAACAAGTTGTGTGTGGATGGAGTTAGTGCACATGTGCATCAATGTATCTTTTCAGTTTTGTTGCTATTGTGTGTTCTTCAGTTTGTGAAGCAGAGCTGGCCGGCAGAGCTCATGTCTAAAAATAGAGCATGTTTACTCTGCTGGCAGCTGCTCAGTTTTTCTTTGGACTTATCTGGTAGCAGTTGCATGTCTGAGTTTCCCCTTTGTACTACCTAGCTCCTAGATGTGTGTGTGCTGAGTAAAGACTATTCTTTCCTCAACCAAGGCTCCAAGGACCTTTTTGCTGGTTACCTAGCTCATGGACCTGTGTGTGAAGGGTTTGTGAATGGACTCGAGGGGTCTGTGAGCACAGACCCTAGCTCTAGCTCTACACCTATATTTCAGCAATACCAAATTGTTTCCTAAATATATCATCTACATTCTCTAGTATTTGCTCATGTTTTGCCCTGTGCCTACATTATCCTTTTTCCATATATACCTGATAATATGCTATTTATTCTTCAAGTTTCCACTATAATTCTGCTGTAGAAGCTGACCTTATTCAATATACAGTGTGGTCATAGGCCAACAAAGAAGGCATTTCCAATACAAAATATATTCCTACCTTGCATAGGTTTCCAAAGGTAAGACCACCAAAATTTCACTCTAAACAGTATCCAGAAGACTCTCTGCAAAATACCACAACTCAACTAACTCTTACAATTTCTTCTTACATCTTAATCTATTTTCTTTTCCCAGATTTATGATACATGAGTAGAGAGGATGGATGAAAAATTACTTCTAGAGAACATAGGGAAAACCTCCTTGACATTGGTTTTGGCAATGATTGTCGGGTCCGCCGCTGGCTGACCTGAACAGCCCTAGCCTCGTTTATCAGTCTCTCCCTTGGCAGGTGAGCGAATTGCCTGGATTCCTCTTTCCCTCTGGTCCCCATTGGAAGGAGACAGGGGAAGAGAGCTGTGAAGAGAGGTGAGCACAGCTGCCAGCCCCAACCAGCCCGTTAAGGGACACTCAGATGCGGCAGGGGTTCTGTCGAGCAGTTCCGTTTATGATCACACAAGCACTTGCTTTTAAAGGCAAATGGGGAAGGGAGGTTTTCTAAATCCTCCAATCAGCTTAAAGGTTACGAGAGCATGCATCCTGTCTCAATGCCTAGCTATTGCAATCATGCAGTGTTCACGAGCGTGGAAGCGCATATTTGGCCAATAAGGGCTAAGGCAAGTTTCCCGCAGACACTCCCACCCTACTTCCTCCCGGCACCATATTAGGCTGCCACATTAATACGCCATTGTGGGCCCATAATGGCGCCACTTGTAATGTCACTTAAGGTGGCGTTAGTTTTTAAGGTCTGACAAAAGATTTTTTGGATATCACACCAAAAGCTCAGGTTATAAAAGTAAAAATGAATAAATAGGACTGCATCAAACTAAAAACCAGCAAAGCAAATAATCCACAATACAAAAGGCAACCCGCAGACTGGGAAAAAATCTTTGCAAACCATATATCTGATAAAAAGTTAATTTAAAACATTTATAAATAAAATTTATAAAGAACTCTTACAATTCAATAGCAGGAAAACAAATAATCCAATTTAAAAATGAGCAAAGGATTTTAACAGACATTTCTCTATAGAAGACATAAACTGCCCAAAGGGTATATGAAAGAGTGTTCAAAATTGCTAATAATTAGGGAAATGAAAATGGAAACCTCTATGAGACATCACCTCACACCCAATAGGATGGCTATTATCAAATAGAAAGGCTATAACAAGTGTTGGCAAGGGTGTGAAGGAAAGGGGACCCTTGTACACTGTTGGTGGGAATGCAGTTCAGTGCAGCCATTGTGGACATAAGTATGGAGGTTCCTAAAGAAATTAAAAATAGAACGACCATATGACCAAGCAATTCCTCTTCTGAGTATATACCCAAAGGAGATAAAATCACCACCTCATAAAAATATCTGCAGTCGCATGTTCATTGAAGCGTTGTTTATAATAACAAAGAAATGGAAACAACCTAAGTGTCTGTCAGTGGATGAATGGAAAAAGAAAATGTGAGATACACACACACACATAGGCACAATGAAATATTATTCTGCCATAAAAATAAGGAGATGCTGCCAATTGTCACAAAATGGATGAACCTGGAAGACACTATGCCAAGTGAATAAGCCAGACACATAAATTAAAATATTGCTTGATCTCACTTATATGTGGAATCTAAAAACAATAAATGTATAGTGATAGAAAATAAAACAGTAGTTGTCAGAGGAGGGGGTGGGGGAAAAGAAAATGGGAAGATGTAATTCAAAGCACATAAAGTGTCAGATATTTATGATAAACAATTCGAGGGATATAATGTGCAACATGAGGACAATAGTTAAAAAAATTGTATTAAATATTTTTGTTAAATAATTAACTTTAAGCTTCTTTTGTCACAAAAATATAGCTATGTGAGATGACGGATATGTTGATTTGACTTACTGTAGAAACCATTTTACTATCTATACGTATCCCATAACATTATGTTGTAAACCTTGAATACATACAATAAAATTTATTAAGCAAACAAACAAAAAGAATACTTCTCTTACATTCAATTGAAGAACAGAGACTTCTACCACATTTTGTTACTCTCTAAATAGCATTTTAGAAATTGGGGCCACTGGTAGGCTGAAAATCCACTAATGTCCTAATCCTCAGAACCTGAGAATGCTACCTTACACAGCAAAAAAAAAAAAACAAAAAAAACCCCAAACCCCCAAAACCACCCCCAAAAAACAGCTTTGCAGATATGATAAATTTAAAGATTTTTAGGTAATAATTATCCTGAATTATTCACATGGGCCTGATGTAATCACAAGGGACCTGATGCAAGGGATGAAGGAGGAGTCAGTGCTAGAGTGAAGGCTGTACAATGTGGAAAGCAGAGATTGGAGTAATTCACTTTGATAAGGAGGAGAAAGCCACAAGTCAAGGTATCCAGATGGCCTCTAGGAGCTTGAAAGTCCAAGGAAATGAGCTTCTCTTTGGGGCCTCCAGGGAGAACCAGCATTGCTAACACCTTGACTTTATTCCAGAGAAACTGATTTTGGACTTCTGGTCACCAGAACTCTAAAAGAATACACTTGTGTTGTGATAAGCCACCAGGTTTGTGATACTTTGTTACAGCAGCAACAGGAAACCGATACAATTTTAGCTACCTGGAAGCCGGATACTGCTATAACCAATTCCTAAATGTGTGAAGTGGCTTTTAACTTGGGTAAGGAATAGAATATTGAAAAAAATTTAAGGGCATGGTAGAGTAAGCCTACATATCTTAGTGAATATCTAAATTATTATAAACATACCATTGGTAGAAATATGGACTTCAAAGGTACTGGTGGTGAGGACTTAAAAGGAAAAATGGGAAATGTCATTAGCAACCAGAAGAAAGTGGTCTTTTTTATATAGAAAATACTTTCTTATACAGAAAACACTGCTGAAGAGATCAAACTTGCTTTTATAACAAATTCTTTCCCACATAACATTAACTCATTCATGTCTGCCCTCACGACCTAATCACCTCTTAAAGGTCCCACTTTCCAACATTGCTGCATTGAGGATTAAGTTTGCAACACATGAACTTTGGGGGACACCTTCAAAACATAGCAACCAGACACTTTTCTTCCTTCGGTTGTCTCCCTTTTGGAATTGGAAAATCTGTAGCTGTTGTTCCACACCTGTCTCACCATTGTATTTTGGATGCACATAACTTGTTTTCCAGTTTCATAGGTCTACAAATGGAGTAAAATTTTGCCTCAAGATGGATCATACCCAGAATCTAAACTATCCCTGATTAGATGGATTTCTTTTGCATGTGGGATGCATATGAATATTTGGGGGCTATGGGGCAGGCCTGAATAATGTCCCCTCTAAGATGCCCACACCCTAATCCCCAGACCTGGTCCTCATATAATCAAAAGGGTCCTTATAAGTTGGATGCAGAAGGAATCAGGACTAGACAAAAGGTCATGTGATGATGGAAGCAAAGATTGGAGTAATACACTTTGAAGATGAAGACAGGAAATTTGATTGTTAATTTTATATTTCAGCTTAGCAAGGTAATGGTGATCAGATGTTTGGTAAAACACCAGTACAGATGTTTCCATGAAGGTATCTTTTAGATGTGACTAACATTTAAATCGGTAGACTTTGTATAAAGCAGATTACCCTCCATAATGCAGGTGGACTTTACCCAATCAATTGAAGTTTTCCCCAAGGGAGAAGGGATTCAGTGTCCAGACTGCCTTCAAATTTGAGACTGCAATGTCAACTCTTCCTCGGGATTCCAGCCTGCTCCTTTGACCTGAGGATTAGAGTTGCCAGCCCTCACAGTTGTGTGAGCTAATTCCATAAAATAAATCGCTCTCTTTGCCTTTATATTTGTACTATTGGTTCTATTTCTCTGGAGAACTCTGACTAATACAGAGACATAAACCTAAAAATACAGGCGGACTGTATAAGTTGGAAAAGACAGGAAAACATATTGTCCCTAGAGCCTACAGAAGGAACCAGTTTGCTGACACATTGAATTTAGCCCAGTAAATCTGATTTTTGAACTCCTAACTTCAAAACTGTTAGAGAATATATTTGTATTGTTTTAAGCCACCAAGTTTGTGGTAATTTGTTACATCAGCCATAGGAAACTAATAAGTAGAATATCTCATTTAATAAATAGAATATTCCAGTTCTAACATATCCGTTTAGTAATAATAATACCTCTCCTCTTGCTTAAATGTCAAGTGTAACTGATTCGACTTGTGTCTCACTTCACATTAGTTCAGCCCTCCTTTTTTACTCTAGGTTTTGTATGTCAACCTGCTGTGTGCAGGTGTAATCTGTGGAGTCTCACTTCAGCTGTGTGGAATAACTTCTCCTGAGCTTCTCTTTCACTTCTCTGTGGGGCAACGGCCAGAAAACCATCATCCGTTCTGACATGTGGGAAATCTGGAATTATGAGAGAGTTAAACCCCACATGGCTACCAATGAGGGATGGAAGCCAGTGGATAAAATTTTTCCATCTTCTGAAATTCAGGCAAAATAAGTAAGTACTTTCTATGTGATTCCTCCAAAGTACCTAGCAAGATGCATCCTTAGTTGCCAATATGATGATTAGCATGATAATTTACTCCTAGATTGGATTTCTTTCTTTCTTTCTTTCTTTTTTTTTTTTTTTTTTTACCCTTTCCACAATGATTCTTATCTTTTGGGATCACTTCAAAAATAAATGCAAACAAGTCACTATTTCATGCCTGAACTGGGGAGGAGCTAACTTTAGTTGTTTGGTAACAGGAAAGACCCTAGAAACTATACCATCAAGATGGGATTCTATAACTAGAACACTCCCCAGTCAGATAGCAGTAAGGACTGTGTTGCAGGTGGTAAGTGGGTGGTGACAACCCCTGCATGCCACACTATTACATTTACTGAGAATTTTACTAGTAATTAATTGGGATAAGGTGCAAGTAGGTGAAGATTTAGCTTCTGAAGTAGTTTTCAGAGGTGACATTTAAATCATATATGGGTAACAGTAAATCTAAAGATTGTGATCTAGCTAGCTTTTATTTATACCTTCAAAAGCTTTTTAAAAAATAAAGTGACAGACTCAGTCAGGTAATTACATTGCAAAAATAAGAAAGCCTCCATGGCAACATTTAAAAAGACCCTCACTCATCTCCTGCAGCTACAAGGCAGAGCCCAAGATCTAATTATAGAGATAGCAAAGCTGCAGAGGAGACTAATTGAATAACCTTGGAAGGTCTGTTATGCCAAAGACAAGGTGCTGATAGAAAAACAAAAAGTGAGATCTGAGGCCTGCAATGGGTGCACTTGATTGGATGAGCTTAGGCCTTGGACCTCCATATTCTCCTGAGTCCTCAGTCCTAGCAAAGGCAGTTTCCTTTCTTTTGTAACAGAAAACATGATCCCCTGGAGTTCCTACAAAGACACCTGAGGCAGTTGCCTTGCAAGATCCTTTTTGTTTTCATCAAGAATGCTCTGGCTTCCCTTCACCGCCTCCAGACTAATAAACATCTTTAGCCCGAGCAGGTAAATGAAGCCTATTCCAGGAAGAAGTAGATGAGAGAAAGAGAAAAAATGATCAAGCAAATGGGATAAAATGTTAACAATAGGCGAATCTGGGTAAAAGTTGTATGAATATTCTTTTTACTATTTCTATTTTGCAACTTCTAAGTTTGAAATTGTTTGCAAATAAGAATTTTTAAAGTACATATTTTCTTAAGTGTACTTTAAAGAAATGAGGAAAGAAAAGGCTTTTCCTCTAGGGAGCCCTAAATGCTATGTCTCCAAGGAGAGCAAGAGTTTGGCACACTTTGTTTGATTAATTTTAAAGGGATCTGAAATCTTTGAGAGGTCACACCAAGCACCCCCAAACATATTTTATGAATAAGTCTTAGATGATTAGTTCAACAAGTTGCTCTTTCTATCTAATAAAACCACTTTCCTTAGACATGCTAGAGCAGGAGGTTGTGAAATTGGTATGAGCTGCTTCAAAAGTAATCCAGGTCCTTCCTTGTATTCCAAACAAGCAATATTAAAAAAACTAAGCCCAAGGAGTTGGTCTTTAAGTCTTTGACTTCTTTGACCCAAAGAAATAGCTGAATTTAAAGAAGGAAGATAGTACCCATGAAGTTGAATTTCTGAAACCATTAAAATGTAAGATGTTTTTGAAATATCTAAAGTGAATTCAACCTCCTAGCTTTAGCTGAAAATTATTAAGAAAGTGTTTTGCTTTTTTAAAAAATGATATAGGACAGGGAAAGCAATTTTTTAAATCTGTCTGAGGTTGTTTTATTGTGCCACCTCATAAATTATTTTCGCCCATTTCTATAATTTAGCATCTAAATCACAAATGGTAAAATGCCTCAATTAATATATAATGCCATCATCTTGGAACCATTTAGAATGTATGTTTCATTATTTCTAATCTGTCCACTGCTTGTCCACCTTTTCATTGCAAGGTCAGCATCCTGCTTGTACTGTGAAACAAAAGAGGCATTTTAAAACTCTTTTTGTAGGGCAACTATCATCAGGCTTGGCACTAAGAGACGAAAACTTTGCAGAGATGACAATTCCTAAGGAAAGCCTTGATAGCTCTTTCTTTTTCCTCTCACTTTCCAAAAGAAGTAATTTAGGACTTAAATGCTTAATCAATTTGGGCCCCAATATCAGGTGAGCTCATTAGCAAATTAAGATGTCTTCGTTTTGTTAAAAATATCAGGTGATTCTAACCCAGGGGTAGGCAGACCACATTTGCCCAGTCATATTTTCACTGCCTAAACTTTTTTTTTTTTTTGTTGTTGTTGTTTTTAAAACTGAGACAAACATGTAAAGAAAAATCCTTTGACTCCAGAGTCCAAAAACAAACTGTAAATGGTTCATTTTGCCAAAACAATTAATTTTTGTACAAAATATAAAGAATTTTACAGTATAAACAAAGACTGCTGTATATGTACTTAGAATTCTAGTATCTGCTTTACCTCCAATTCTTCTCAAACATGAAGCATATTTGCAAGTCAGAAACCTAATAACCTCAATGGGCAGCAGATTGTCTTAGAAGAAGCTTTTACCCTTAAGATGTCTGGAAAGATAATACTAATTCTTTCCCTTGGCTCAAAGTCCAGTACATCAGTAAGTTTTAATTTAGTTTACAAAACTCTGCCATAGTAACATAAGAAGAACACCAACGCTTAAAGTTTAAGCGTTGTCTTTTAGGAAGTAATATAATACGGAGCTCAACACAAATTCTAAAAAGTCACAATCTACGTCTAATATTAATTCAGAAAACTTCAACAACTTTTATCTTCATTGAAAAAGACCAAACCAATCCTTTACCTCCTACTATATCATTATTTTACTTTCATGGCCCGTCTATGAAAGAAATTTTATTTTAAAATAAAATTTGGTCATAGTAAGTCATAGAAAATAGTTCTCTAGCACCAGCTGAACTTCAGACTTGATCAGGAAAGTAAAGTAACATCTGTGCCATTGATGGATATTCATACAGTAATATAATTTTCTAACTCTGTTTATGACAATGTTAACTTGACTTTCATATCTTGTAACATTTGAAATCCTCATTATCTAAATATTTTCCCAATAGAATTATGATAATTTTAAAGATTATATTTAAAGAGTTGAGCTGGAACCACATCATTCACTAATGTGACTAGCCAGTTATCCAGGTATCAATAATTTAAGCCCTTTCTAAATGAAAACAAAATTTTATGAGTTTTTAAAAAACGTTTTAATTTGGGTGCTGATCAGCTAGCTCAGTTGGTTAGAGTGTAGCCATCTAACACCAAGTTCCAGGGTTCAGATGCTCATACCAGCCACCAAAAAAAAAAAAAAAAAAAAGGTTTAATTTGGGATTTCCCCAATTCTTCTCATCACCATCTTTCATAACTGATATTTTATAACTGATGTTTTAATGTCTGAGACCTTAAAAAGATACTACTCAGAACAGAAAATATACATGCCTCTGGCTTTAAAATTTTTTTTCTCTATCTCAACTGTCAATTTTATTATCCAGAGTTCTAAAGACATAAGAGATGAGATTTAAGTTATGACTACAAACAGACTAAGAAATCATACATCTTCTGTATTCAGATAAATCTTTAACAAGAACAAGAATAAAATTAAGAATATATGTCTTCATTATATAATTCTTATCTAGTAGGAGCAAGTTTTTTATTTTAATGTATTGTCTTAACCCTCTAACTTTACGTAGATATAAGTTAAGACATAGAGAAGGAAACTTATCCAAAGCAGAGCCAGCTGACCTGTCTTCGACCAGCATTATTTGCACCACACTTGGAAGCCTGCTTTTGTTTACTCTTGGATTTACCTTGCTGGTGACTTGCGTGAATGCACAGAGGGGGCTTTAATTCCTTGGGCTGATGGTGGTACTTAGATAATTGTCTGCGTATTAGTTTGAAAGTAAAACAAGATTGCTCTCAAGTGAAATCTAGCTGGTTCTACGGAGTTCAAATTACTTGTAACTTTTTGGTTGGTTGGTGTTTTACTTTGGCTCAAATCTTTTACATATACGGTTTTTACTTTTAAAAATGAGTGTTTTGGTATTTCCAGAATGAAATCTATCATTTTCTAAATTTATTACTGTTATCAATCTTACTCAGAAGCCAAAAAGTTGAATTGCTCCTGTTTGTATGGATCCCCACTTTGGGTTGAACCCAGTGCAGAAATTGTTATCAGAATCTGAGTATTAAATCCCAAATCCTAACTCGAAAGGGATACCTCCTGTCTGGCTACTGCTAAGGCCTAGAATCCTGCTCACAGTGCCAATTGTAGAGCCACTTATCCTGTTCGTGACACCAATTGTCTAACTACACAACCACGCTAGTTGTCGAGCTCTTTTACCTGCTGGTAATCCTGCACCGACTGGGCCGATTGTTGAGCTAGGGCTGGGTTTGGAGCTCCCAGGCCCCTCAAGCCCATTCACAGATTGGGTCACAAACCCTTCATATGCCAGGCTGGGTCACCAGACCCCACACACACCAGGCTGGGTCACCAGACCCCTTCATGCAGGTCTATGAGCTAGGTAACCGGCCAAAAGGTTCTTGGAGCCATAGGTTGGAAAGCTGTCTGTACGGGGCAGTCACCAGATGCCTATGCCTGCCTGCCTGTTTCACCAAACTCTCTCCTCTCTCCCTCTCTCTCTCTGTCTCCTCTTTCTCTCTCTCCTCTCAAGAACACAGGAATAGCAACAAAACTAAAAAGATACATTGGCACACATGTGCACCAACTCCACACACACACAATTTGCTTACAAAGGGTGCTGAATCACATCCAACTAGACCCAAGGCGAGGGCCCTGACCAAACTATTACATTTTCCCAACACCTTCAGACCCAATACCAAAGACACTAGGGTATAGAAGAAGTTTACGTATATACATATATTTTTTTCTTGTTAATCACCATTATTGTTTTAATCACCAAAATAACATAAAATAATATTTTCAAGCAATCCAGATGTATAAATAATAGAAGAGAAATAGTAGAATAAGAAGAGCTATTTTAGTACCATCTCATAGAAATAACCACTATTAATGATATAGGAGGTGCTCAGTTTCCCTGGGTTCAGGGTTCAGGACATGCCTCTGGGTTACAGTCATTCCCTGAGGTCTCAGGGCCCCTCCTCTGAGCTTTCCCCTGGAGAAAAGTTGCTGTTGCCAGTTAGGCCTATTTTTAGCAGTGAATTGACACCTATTTTAACACAGGGAAAATGAGACCACAAGAGGCTGGCTTATGCAAATCCAATGGCTGGGCTTGCTCAATAGAGAGCACAGAATATTCTTTAATATACCTGGTGCATGTGCTAGGGTCTGATCAATGAACATGCTCCAGAAAGAGACCAACAGAGCCTATGGAAAACTAATGTTACATAACTGAGAGCCACCCCCTTAATTGAATATTCATTAGATAAACAAACTATAAAAGCTGATCCCAGCTGAAGGCAAGGTTGTTGCTCACTTTCCTGGGGGCAACCAGTACTTCCCTGGTTGAGGTGTGTATATTTTACTTTGTATCTAAGTTACTTTCAGCAAGCAGCTGCTCATTCTCCTGAGCCAGCCTGTACTTTGTACTGAACTTTAAGTATGTTTTTCTTGCTTTTGTGTTAGACTTGATGTCTGTACTGAACTTACTTTTGCATAAACTTGGTGTGGGCCCTGCTGGGTCTCTGGAGCTATGCCACACTCTTTCCGTGGAACCTGTGTGTAAGGAAAGTAGAAAAAGTTTAGTCAGGCTCTCTGCCTCACACCTGTTACAAATGGGGAAGATTTAGCAAATGCACTAGAAACAAGTTACAAAAGTAGTGTAACTGCACATGTATACACATTTACTGATTCAGCATGATGGTTGTAATTATGTAATGCTTGGCTTGTGGCCACTATTGTGTACTAAAAATATAAAGGTAACTGCTCTGAACTGCTGGTGGGCAGAGCACGGGGGGAACGGCAGAGCATGGAGTGTCAGTGGGTAGAGGCAGAGCTCATGTCTGAGAATAAAACATGTTTGTGAAGTTCATGTCTGAAGAATAAAATATGTCTACCTTGCATAAAGCTGTAGAATCTTCTTTCGATTACTTGACTCATGGCTTGCACAGGAAGGGGCAGAAGGATCTGATATTCCTGCGCTACAGTGTGTTTCTTATCTGTTATACTCTCACTTTTCTAGTGCGACCCTGCCCTTGAATTTTCTGTGGCAGAGTCAAGAACCTGGTAAGAGGACAGGATGGGTTCAGGCCAACTATCAGGCCCCGTGGACCATACCTTGACATCATTAATAATATGGCGTTACATTTTTTCATCATTTATCCAGATATACAACTATTTTAAACAGAAATTAGATCATTCTATGTGTACTGTCCTGCAACTTGCTTTTTAATTTAATAATAAACCTTAACCCTTTTTCCATGGTAGTATGTAGATCTATTTATTTTATATGTTGCATATTATTCTATTTTCTTTTCTTAAAATAATGTGAAAAAACATTTTGACTCTTAAAAAATTTATAAAACATTTTTGGTTGGTGAAAAAGTCAAAGACTCACAGAAATCCATAAGAGAAAAAGAAACTGCCCTTTACCCTAATCCTATTCTCTAGTGCTAACTGCTATTATTAGCTTGATGTATACTATTTCTAAATTTTCATACATGCACTCTAATTTAAGTACATTAAAATAGACACTCATATCTTTGTCTTTAACAGAAAAATATGGAATGTTTTAGCATAACTTGCTGCTTGTCATTTTGAGTACATGGATAATTCTCCATGTTGGTACATTTAGATCTACCAACAAGAAGTGATATAACAAATTCCCTGTTGATGTTCATCAATGTTGTTTTTATTTTTATTATTAGAGTTAGTGGTAAAGTGAGCATTATTGAACACATATCCTTGTACGTTTGTGAGAGATTATCTCTGGAGTCAATTCTTGTAAGTGGAATTATTTCTAATTAAAGGACATGCATATTTAAATATTTATGGTTATGTCCTAATTGTTCTTCAAAAAGGTTTCACCTGTTTGTACTGCCACCAGTGGTTTAAGAACATATCTGTGTCCCCCAAATTCATTTACTGCATTCATCATATAGGTCTTTGAAAATGGTTTCTATTTATTTTATTGTTTTAATAACACTATTTCTATTTCTCTGAGTAATATTTTCCTAGAAAATTATCCAGATAATCTATTCCAGACTTTCACATTTATTGGAATAAAATTTAACACATTATATATTTATGGCATAATTTTACTTATCTGTGTATCAGCTTTCTAATTGCTCGCGTTTTATATATATATATACGTTTATTCAGAATTGCTAGTAACTTAACTATTTTATTGGTCTTTTAGAAGAGGTAGCTCTTACCTTACTTATCAATATTGCTGAATTTATTCTACTGTATTAATATCACTTTTAATTCAGACTTCTTTTTGTTGTTATTGTGCTTTATTGTGGGTTCTTGAATTAAATGTTTAACTTCGTTTCTTTCCCATATATTTTGTTTAATAGAAAATAATTCAATTTTTTGAAACTTTTCTCTGGCTAAAGTTTGACTATTTTATTTTTATTTTTGTAAACTGTATCCATTTTTCTTTAGATTTTTTTATGTCAGAGGGTATACTTTAGAATATTAGTTATTAAAATTTGGTTGTCTTTTTCAATAATTTCTAATTTTATTGCATCACAGTAAAATAATGTAGCCTATAATGTTTCTACTGTTAGGGATCTCTTAAGGCTTTCTTTTTGTGAAATATAGTATCAAATATAGTATCAATTTTGATAAAGTTCAATGGCATGTGAAAAAAATTTTACCAAAGTTTATGTATGGAGAGAGTGGGCAAATTATGCTAGTCAGATCCTATGTGTCCTTATACTTGGCTTACTTGATCTGTCAAGCTCAAACCCACAATGTGTCAGTTTATCAAATATATTGTTTATTTATTTATTTCCTAAGAATTTTGTTTATATTTTATGGCAATGTTTTGGGTTCATAAAGAATGATGACCGTATTTTTTTTATGGATTATATATTATATCAATATATCCGATCAACCCATTTAGCACTTTTGGCCTTATAGTACTGTCTTGGCTTTTGTTTGTTTGTTTGTTTGTTTGTATCTGACTTGTAGGACTTTATTCATTCATTTATTTTTAACCATTTAATGTCTTTTATTATAGGTCAGGCTCTTGTAAATATCACATAGCTTTATTTTTCTTTTATCTCAATCTGAGTATCTTCGTCTACTCATAAGAAAATTCATCCCAAACAGATCATTTCAGATAATAAATATGTTTGTATGTGTGGTTTTTAGCTTGATTTTGGAGGGTATTTGTTATTTATTATAAGATCTTATTGATTTTTTCTCTTGTCTTTCTTTGACTAATTTTCTTATAATTATTGATTTGCCTGGGTTTATTTTTTAAAATTTCTTTGTGTTTTTATTTGTCCTAACTTTTTATAAATTACTATCTTCCCTTGCCTTTCTCAGATTGACTATTTTTTCTTATTCTCATTTTTTTCTATTAGTTTGAAAGTTATTGAAAGGCTATTTTTCTTCTATTATTTTACAAAATTTAATATACATATTTAACATATGAAAATGTGAAGTTAATATCTTTCCAAGGATGTTATACAAACAGTATTGAGTACTATCCCTCTCCATTCTTTTCGCCACTATTTTCAAATATTTTAGATCTCTTCTGTTTTTCTTAAATCTGTAAAACATTATAATTTCATACAGTAATTTAGATTTACTAACTTGTTTACCACTTTTTAGTTCATCACCTTTCTTTTAGCTCACCATCTGAGTTCATAACTTCTCTCAGCGACAGCTTTCATTCTGCCCAAACTACATTATTTAGAATTCTTCTTCAAGGGTCTGATGCTAGCAAATTTGGCTTCTGATTGTCTCAAAATATATATTTTTTTTCATTTTCATTCTTGAAATAGTGTTCAGCTTGCTATTTAACTCAAGGTTTCTACTATTTTATTTTAAAATATTGAAGAACTTTTGTCTATGCTCTGTCTTCCATTGTTGCTGTTGAGAATTCAGATCTGGTGTAATCATGTTTCTTTGGTTATATGTTTTCTTTTTTTATATTGAGAATAATCTCTTTGTTTTGGTATTCTATAATTTCTCTATGTAATATCTAAGTTAATTACTATTACTACTGTTCTGTTTGACAATAATTGTTTTCTAAGACTTAGGATTGGTATTTTGTAATGATTATGATAATTTAACAGCCATTATTTCTTGAAAATTGCCTCTCTCCCATTTTTTTCTATTATCTCCTTCTGAGATATCTTCAGATAAATGTCTATTAGACCATTTCACTCTAATCTTGTGTCTCAACTTTTTTTTCACATTTTCCATTGTTTCTCTGCACAGCTTTCTGGATAGTCTATTCAGACCTATTTTCTAGTTCTCTAATCTTTCTTCAGCTGTATTTAATCTATTTCATAATGAACATTGGGTTTAAAATTTTATTTATTAAATTCCTATTATAATGCTTTTACTTTCTCATCTTTTATACTTTCTATTGTAGAAATATTTTTTAGCTTTCTTTTTTATTTATGCCATTTCACTTTTTCAAGCCTACTGTTTTTCTAGAAACATATTAAATATACAATCTAAATGCTCTGTTATATAGTCTATATTTCAATATCTGACATAATTTTAGATCTGATTTTTGTGATTTTTATTTTCCTCTACTGGATTTTACTGATGGGGCCTTGTTTCTTTGTGCATTTTTTTTTTCCTTTTTTAAATTTTATTTTAACATTTACTTGTACATTTTTGTGTGGTACACTGTATTGTTTCAATACATGCATGTACTGAACAATGATTCACTTAGGATAGATAGCACAGCTCTGTATCCATTAGCCCACCACCTATCCTCTCCTCCCCTCTCCACCTTTTGACCTTTGGTAATCATTCTACCTTCTAATTCTATGAGAAACACCCTTTTTTAGATTCCACATATGAATGAGATTATGTGGTGTTTATCTTTCTGCGCCTGACTTATTTCACTTAACGTGAAGATTTCCAGTTCCATCCATGTTGCTGTAAATGATAGGATATCATTTCTTTCTATAGCTGAATAGTATTCTATTGTGTATATATACCACAAGTTTTTTAATCCATTTATTTATTTTTTTTTTTATTTTTTATTTTTTTTATTTTATTTATTTATTTTTTTTTAAATTTTATTTTGTCGATATACATTGTAGCTGATTAATGCTCCCCATCACCAAAACCTCCCTCCCTCCCCCCTCCCCCCCTCCCCCCCAACAATGTCCTTTCTGTTTGTTTGTTGTATCAACTTCAAATAATTGTGGTTGTTATATCTTCTTCCTCCCTGCCCCCCGGTTTGTGTGTGTATGTGTGTATGTGTGTGTGTGAATTTATATATTAATTTTTAGCTCCCTCCAATAAGTGAGAACATGTGGTATTTCTCTTTCTGTGCCTGACTTGTTTCACTTAACATAATTCTCTCAAGGTCCATCCATGTTGTTGCAAATGGCAGGATTTCATTCGTTTTTATAGCTGAGTAGTATTCCATTGTGTAGATGTACCACATTTTCCGTATCCACTCATCTGATGATGGGCATTTGGGCTGGTTCCAACTCTTGGCTATTGTAAAGAGTGCTGCGATGAACATTGGGGAACAGGTATACCTTCGACTTGATGATTTCCATTCCTCTGGGTATATTCCCAACAGTGGGATGGCTGGGTCGTATGGTAGATCTATTTGCAATTGTTTAAGGAACCTCCATACCATTTTCCATAGAGGCTGCACCATTTTGCAGTCCCACCAACAATGTATGAGAGTTCCTTTTTCTCCGCAGCCTCGCCAGCATTTATCGTTCATAGTCTTTTGGATTTTAGCCATCCTAACTGGGGTTAGATGGTATCTCAATGTGGTTTTGATTTGCATTTCCCGGATGCTGAGTGATGTTGAGCATTTTTTCATATGTCTGTTGGCCATTTGGATATCTTCCTTAGAGAAATGCCTACTTAGCTCTTTTGCCCATTTTTTAATTGGGTTGCTTGTTTTCTTCTTGTAAAGTTGTTTGAGTTCCTTATATATTCTGGATATTAATCCTTTGTCAGATGTATATTTTGCAAATATTTTCTCCCACTCTGTTGGTTGTCTTTTAACTCTTTTAATTGTTTCTTTTGCTGTGCAGAAGCTTTTTAGTTTGATATAATCCCATTTGTTTATTTTTCCTTTGGTTGCCCGTGCTTTTGGGGTCGTATTCATGAAGTCTGTGCCCAGTTTTTAATCCATTTATCTGATGATGGGCATTTAGGTTGATTCCATCTCTTGGCTATTGTGAATAGTGTGATGAACATGGGAGGGCAGGTGTCTTTTTAATAATATTGATTTTATTTCCTTGGTTATATACCCATAGTGGGAGAACTGGATCATAGGTAGATCTATAGTTAGTTCTCTGAAGAAAATCCATACTGTTTTCCACAATAGCTGTACCAATTCACATTTCTATCAACAATGTAGGAGAGTTCACTTTTCTCTGCATGCTCTTCAGAATTTATTTTCTGTTTTGTTGATAATAGATAACCATTCTAATTGGGGTGAGGTGATATTTCATTGTTGTTTTAATTTGCATTTCCCTGATTATTAGTGATTTTGAGTATTTTTTTTTCGTGTGCTTGTTGGCCACTTGTGTGTCTTTTATTGAGAAATGTTTGTTCAAGTATTTTGCCCATTTTTTAATTGGGTTATTTATTTTTTCACTGTTGAGTTGTTTGAATTCCATATGTATTTTTCATATTAGCCCACTTTTTTATGTGTGGTTTGCAAACACTTCCTCCCACTCCGTAGGTTGTCTCTTCACTTTGTTGATAGCATCTCTTGTGCAGAAGCTTTTCAGTTTGATGTAGTCTCAGTAGTCTCATTTGTGAATTTTTGTTTTAGTTGCTTGTACCTTTGTAGTTTTATTCAAAAAAGTGCTTCGCACTCCCATTTGGTGTAGCCTTTCTCCCATATTATTCTTCTAGTAGTGTAATAGTTTTGGATCTTAAATTTAGGTCTTTAATCAATTTTGAGTTGGTTTTTGTATATGGTGAGAGATAGGGGTCTAGTTTCAGTGTTCTGGATGTGGATATCCAGTTTTCCCAGCACAATTTATTGAAGAGGCTGTCCTTTTCCCAGTGTATATTTTGGCCCTTTGTCAAAAATCAGTTGGCTGTAAGTGCATGAGATTATTTCTGGGTTCTCTATTCCGTTCCATTGATCGATTTGTCTATTTTTATGCCATTACTGCGCTTTTATTTATTATAGCTTTATACCATATTTTGAAGTCAGGAAGTGTAATGCTTCCCACTTTGTTCTTTTTGCTCAAGATTGTTTTCACTATATGAGGTCTTTTGTGGTTATATATAAATTTTAACATTTTTTTTCTATATCTGTGAAGAATGTCTTTAGTATTTTGGTGGGGGTTGTATTTAATGTGTAGATTGCTTTGGGTAATATGGACATTTTGATGATGTTAATTCTTCCAACCCACAAAAATGGTTTGTCTTTTCTTTCTGTTTATTTGTGACCTCCTCATTTTTTTTTTTTTTTTTTTTTTTTTGACAAATGTTTTATAGTTTTCATTGTAGAGGTCTTTCACCTCCTTGGTTAAATTTACTCCTAGATATTTCTTTCTTCTTTTCTGGGTAGCTGTTGTGAATGGGATTACTTTTTTGATTTCTTATTTGTCTATTGCATTATTGGCATGTAGGAAGGTGACTGAATTTTTGTGGTTGATTTTGTATTCTGCCACTATACTGAATTCATTTCTTAGTTCTAGTAATTTTTTGGTGGAGTCTTTAGTCTTTATGTATAGGATTATGTCATCTGCAAATAGGGATAGTTTGACTTCCTCCTTACCAATTTGGATGCCCTTTATTGCTTTCGCTTGCTTTATTGTGCTGGCTCCCAGTACTGTGTTGAGTAAGAGTGGGGAAAGTGGGCATCCTTGTCTTATTCCAGATCTTAGAGGAAAACCCTCCAATTTTTGTCTATTCAGTATGATATTAGCTGTGGGTTTGTTGTATATGGCCTTTCTTTTGTTGAGGTACATTCCTTCGATACTTAGTTTTTTATCATTGAAGGGGTGTTGGATTTTATGAAATGCTTTTTCTCCATCTAGTGAAATGATCATATATATATATATATATATATATATATATATATATGTTTTTTCCTTCCTTCTGTTGATGTGATGTATGGTGTTTATTGATTTGCATGTGTTGAATCATCCTTGCATCCCTGGGATAAATCCCACTTGATCTTGGTGAATGATCTTTTTAATGTGTTGTTGGATTCTGTTTGCTAGTATTTTGTTGAGGACCTTCTCACCTTTGTTCATTAGGGATATTGGTCTGTAGTAGTTTTCTTTCTTTGTTGTATCTTTTATCAGTTTTAGTATAAGGTTGATGCCGGCCTCACAGAATGAGTTTTGGAGGCATATACCTCTAATCTTCAATTTTCTGGAAGAGTTTGAGAAATATTGGTATTAGTTCTCCATTAAATGTTTGGGAGAATTTGGCAGTAAAGCTACCTGGTCCTGGGGTTTTCTTTTGGAGGAGACTTTTTATTACTGTTTTAATCTCATTACTCATTATTGGTCTGTTTAGGTTTTCTAGTTCTTCATGATTCAATCTTGGTAAGTTGTACGTGTCCAGGAATTTATCCATTTTTCTACGTTTTCCAGTTTGTTTGCATATAGTTGTTCATACTAGTCTCTTATAATCCTGTGTATTTCTGTAGTATCAGTTGTAATGTCTACCCTTTTATTTCTGATTTTATTTATTTGAGTCTTCTCTTTTCTTTATTATTCTAGCTAAAGGTTTGTCAATTTTGTTGATCTTTTTGAGAAAACAACTGTTTTATCAATCTTTTGTATTGCTTTTTAATCCCTAATTTATTTATTTATGTTGTATTTGTTATTTCTCTCATTTTACTGTTTTTAGGCTTGTTTGTTATTTTTTTTCTTGTTCCTTGAGGTGTAATGTTGGGTTGTTTATTTGAAGTCTTTCTTTTATATTGATTGATATAAGCATTTATTGCTATAAACTTTCCTCTTAGAACTGCTTTTGCTGTATCCCACAGGTTCTGATATGTTGCGTTTTCATTTTCATTTGTCTCCAGGAATTTTTAAATTTCCTTTTTGATTTCTTCTTTAACTCATTCACTGTTTAGGAGCATGTTGTTTAATTTCTATGTATTTATATGGTTTCTAGTGTCCCTTTTCTTGTTGATTTCTAGTTTTATTCCATTGTAGTTGGACAAGATAGTTGATGAAATTTCACTCTTTTTAAATTTGTTGAGACTTGTTTTGTGTCCTAACATGGTCTATTCTAGAAAATGTTCCATATGCTACTGAGAAGAATGTATATTCTGAAACTGTTGGATGAAATGTTCTATATATATGTCAGGTCCAATCAGCCTAGAGTAGAGATTAATTCTGTTTCCTGGTTAATTTTCTGTCTGGATAATCTGTCCTTTTTTGAAAGTCAAGTGTTAAAGTCCCCAACTATTGTGTTGGAGTATATTTCTTCTGTCAGGTCTAATAGTATTTGTTTTATATGACTGGGTGCTCCAGAGTTGGGTGCATATGTGCTTAGAATTGTTATATCTTTTTATTGAATTGATACCTTTATCATTATATAATGACCTTCCTTATCTTTTTTTTTTAACATTCCTTGGCTTGAAATTTATTTTATCTGATATAAGCATAGCTACTTCTGCTCTTTCTTAGTTTCCATGTGCATGAAATATCTTTTTTCATCCCTTTACTTTTAGACAGTGTGTGTCTTTGTAAGTGAAGTGAGTTTCTGGTAGACAGCATGTTGTTGATTTTTGCTTTCTGATCCATTAAGCCACTGTCTGTCTTCTAATTGGGGCATTTAATCTGTCTACATTTAGTTATTATTATTATACATAGGGACTTGTACTGTCATATTGTTACTTTTTTTCTATCCTTTTTTCCAATCTTACTATCTGGGTTTGTGATTGAGTGGTTTTCTCTAGCAGTATATTTTGATTTATTTTTAGTATGTCTTTTATAAGTTTTTGTTATAAGTAAACATAGTTATAACAGATTATTTTAGACTAATAACAACTTAACTTTGATATCTAAGAAGAAAGAAAAAAAAAAAAACAAAGCCAACTCTGTGCTTTGGCACCTCCCCCCCTTCCACTTTTTGACATTTTGTTGTTTCGAGTTACATATTTTAATATTGCTTATCCCTTATATGGTTCTTGTATGTATTATTGTCTCAGACTAAGGATGTAAGCACTTTATGCACCATCCTTAAAATATTGGAGTATTCTGAGGTTGTGTGTGAACTTACTTTACTAATGAGTAAATGTACCTTCAAATGTTTTCTTGCTGCTCCTTAGCATCATTGTCTTCATTCAGATTAAAGAACTCTCTTTAGCGTTTCTTACAAGGCAGATCTAGCGTTGATAGATTCCCTTAGCTTTTGTCTGCCTGGGTAAGTCTTTATATCTCCTTCATATTTTTAGGTTAGTGTTGCTGGATCTTTGGCCGACAGTCTTTTCCTTCAGCACTCTGAATATATCATCTCACTCTCTTCTAGCTTGTAGGGATTCTGAGAAATCCACTCAGAGATATATTGGGGTTCTGTTGAGTGTTATGTGTTTATTTTCCTTTGTGGATTTCAGTATTCTCTGTCTTTGGTTTTTGATAATTTGATTATGATGCACCTCAGGGTGTTCCTCCTTGGATTGAATTTGATTGGAGACCTCTGAGCTTCCTGTACCTACATGCTTTCATCTTTCTCCAGACTTGGGACATTTTCAGCCATTCTTTTCTTTCGTTTTTTTTTTTTTTTTTTTTTTTTAACAGCTGGCTGGTGCGGGGATCCAGTTCTGTGACCTTGCTCTTACAACACTGCACTCTAATCCAACTGAGCTAACCAGCCAGCCCTATCTTGAATATGCTTTCTACATCTTTTTTCTTCCCCTCCAGGTATGCCAATTATGAGGAGGTTATTTCATTTGAGAGAGTAACATATTTGTTGTACTTTTGTTTCACTTTTTCTTATTCTCTTTCCTTCTCTGATTTGATAATTTCATGTGTTTTATCTTTGAGCTCACTGATTCTTTTCTCTGTTTGATTAAGTCTGCTGTTGGAGCTTTCTATCAAGTTTTTCAGTTCAGATAATACATTCTTTACAGAATTTCAATTTTTTAAAATTAATTCAGTTTCTTTGTCAAGTTTTGTGTTCTGCTCCTGAATTGTTTTCCAGATATCATTTAATTTTCTATGTGTGTTTTCTTGTAATTCCTTGAACATACTTAAGAAGGTTATTTTGAATTCTCTGTCAGACATTTCATAAATCTGCTTTTCTTCTGGTTCCATTGCTGCTACATGGTTTGTTTCCTTTAGTGGTATAATATTTGTCTTTTCTTTCTTGATCTTTGTGTCTTTATCTGGATGCCTGGCATTTGAGGAGACTGCTACCTCTTCCAGGTTTCATAGGTGTTCTTTGGGAGTGTTAGGCCTTTACAGGTTACTATCACAACATTGTCTCCGGTCTGTGTTGGTTTTTTTTTTTTTTTTTTTTTTTTTTTTTTGCTCTTTTTTTTGGTTCTGTGGTGGATTATTAGCTACTGGCACCACTTACACACCGCACTAGAACTAATGCTTCCTGTGGGGTAGTCTGTGCATGGGTCCCTGACAATGACTCACTGCCTCACCTGTTCCTTTCTTCAGTTGGCTGCAGCCCCTTGCTCCTATGAGGGTTCTTGGGAACCCCGTCAGTGGCCTTGCTAACCTGTGGGCTGGTTTGGTGTGCTCCCAGGCCCTCTTCTCCCCTTCATGCTCCAGGCAACTTCATGCAACGGGCTCAGTTGTGGCTTTTCCTGGCCAGCTTCTGCTCCATGTTCTGCAGCTTCTGCCTACCCCTGATGTGGCCAGGGGTGGAAACAGTTGGAGCAGTCCATTTTCCCTCTCACCATGACTTCTCCTGCCTTCACAAACTCTGCAGGTCTCTCCTCTTCCCTCGAGCTCCAGCAGTCCCAGGTGGGCAATCTTTGCTTTTTAATAGTTGTAAATTGATCTGTTGTGGGGGTGAGTGACACTGGTGACCACCAGTTCCGTCATCTTGATAACATCTTCTCCTTGTGTATTTTTTACTTTAGAGTACAAACTCATATTCTGAGAAATATCTGTGAGAAGTTTTGGAGCCTAGGTTGAAACTGTATTCTTTCAGAAAGAATTTGTGTTTGCTTCTGCCAGGTGACTGGGGCCACTATCAACCTGGGACCATTTTAAATATACTTCTGTGCTTATGTTATATTGCATTATGCAGATGTGTTAATCTGAGTTACATACCTACATGATAGCCAATTTGTGTTTATGAATTTTGGGGGGAAATTTTTTTCTTTTCCTTGCTGCCACTTTCTGCATAATGAGGTGTTTTTGTTTTATTTCCTTTCACTTGCTCTTTTATTGAAGTTGTGATCATTTTTAGTCTCAGCTTTATGTTGATGTCCCCTATTTAAGTTTGCACCTAAGCAGGCTGAAGACTTTTTCTCTTGTTTCCATCATTCCATGCAATCTTCAAAATCTCTCTGGATAAAAGTTGTCCCCAATCTTTCTTATTTCCCATGGCTCCTACCTTGACTTTGGTTGGGCTTTTGATAGTTTCTTACTTTATTGCAAGCTTACCAAAATTTGTATTTTAAAAATAATTGTTTACTCTCTTTTATTTGGAGGATCACCCAATGTATATCTAGTTGCCAGTAAATAAAAGAAGAAATTGTTCCAAACCAAGATTAATTGAAAGTTAAATTATTCATTGGCCAGCAAAGATTTATTGAATTTCTACATCGTACGACACACTGTTCTAGGCATTAGAGATACAGAAGTGAATAAAAAAAAAAGTTCCTATCCTTGAAAATCTTAGACTCCCGTGGAGGAGAAATTTTTTTTTTTTTTTCTTTTCTTTTCTGACCGGTAAGGGGATCGCAACCCTCAGCACGGTGTGGTCTGCACCACGCTCAGCCAGTGAGCGCACCGGCCATCTCTGTATAGGATCCGAACCTGCGGCCTCAGCGCTATCAGTGCTGCACTCTCCCGAGAAATTATTTTTTTATTGAAGCATAATTGATTATATTTGTGGGGTGCAAAGTTGACTATCAATAGTTGGGTACAATATGTGATAATCAAATCAGGATAGTTAGCTTATTCATCATTACAATACGTAATCATTCTTTGTATCTGTTAATCAATTTCTCATTAATTTCTCACTAATCCCCACTCCTCCTCATCCTCCCCTTCCACCTACCACTTCTGGTAATCACAGCTCTGTTCTCTCCTTCTAAAAGTTCATTGAATTATGTGATTGTTGTTACTTTCTTTCTCTCTTTCTTATTTGTTTATTTGTTTATTTATTTAGCTCCCACGTATGAGTGAAGATGTGGTATTTCTCTTTCTGTGCCTGGCTTGTTTCACTTAACATCATTTTCTCCAAGCTCATCCATGTTGCTACCAATGGTAGAATTTCACTCTTTTTTATGGGAGAAATAGATGATAAATAAATAAATATAAAGTCAGTCTGGGGGAGGGGGTTCCCTTTCCAAATCATTCCTATTTTGAACATTGCATGGGCCCTGATGGGAGGAGCAGGGACAGTAAAATAGTGAGGCAGCTGGCATGCAGTAGCTTTCTTGGGGGGTTGGGGGGGGAGATGAGTCAAAGTGATACAAGCAGGGATTCTAACAAATTTTTATTTATCTGAATGATAAACCTCAGCTTAAATATTCCCACCTCCTCATTTTACTGATCAGAAAAAAAGACCAGAAAAATTACATACTTTGTTATAATTTTCTTTTTTATTCAGCTGTTAATAATTGTTAATTTTTTGGTTAAAAAGGGCTTTTCTTTCTTCACCAACTGAATCCTATCTTTCCACAGTACACTTACGTTGTCCAAGGACTGAATACTTTGAAAATAATAAAAATATTAGCAATCTCACAGATGGTATTCTTAGATTATTCATAACATTTTCTCCATGAGGTTGAATGAAATGTAATTCATTTCTTAGAGCTGTCCTAACTTTCTATTGCTTCATTATTCAAACACTTTAAAATTTTCATTCTTTCTTAAAAGGATATAATACAATTATATATATATATATATTCTGTGTATGTCTACTTGAATTTAGCTCTAATTTTTACTAAAATGCTTTATAAAAATGTAATTCAATCAAAATTGCTAATTATAATTTAAGGTATAAATTTATATAAAATATTATATCTAAATATCTATGTTTATTTAGTTTTAAATAGTCTTGAATCAGCAGAGTAGCCTGTCTTAGAGGGGGTTTGATTTTTATACAAAATGTAAATAGATATAAAAATTGTATCTTACCTCCCTTATTGATTCAACACTCCACTAATGAACGACTAGTATGGCAGGTAATTAGACAAAACGTCATCTTCCTGGCAGTGCACATTCTAATGCAGAGGACAGATAATAATAATGCAGTATGAAAAGTGCCATGGTCGTAATATATAAAATCACTGAGTGAGGATGTGGTTGAAATGACTCACTCAGCCCTGAGGGGTATGGATAGAGAAATCCCACAGTGCTTCATAATGCATGTGACTATTTCACTGAAATTTTAAAAAATAAGTAATGAAGGTTTTCCAGGGTGTGTGGAAAGTAATGTCATGGTGATGAGATGAGGGAGACACATACGAAGAGTTTTGTATGCCATGCCAAGAAATCCGAAGTTTATTTTTTGTAGAAAAGGTGGCGAAATTTAATATCATGTCAGGCAGAGAAGATAACATGCAAAGTTAGAAGTTATGAAAGAGCAGACAATTGTGGACACCTAAATGGAGTTTTATATGAGAAGATAGTGAGGTATTTAGGGAGCGGTTATGTATGTGAGGTTTGAAGAGTCAGTAAAAATCAGTTTAAAGATGCTAAGGAGTATGTAATTTGTCCTGAAGAAAATTGTGAGCCGAAGAATATTTTTACAAAGTGGGATTATTACGATAATCATTTTTAGCTGATACATGTGATACACCAAGATAGGCTCCCTCTGCCCATCTGATTTCAGTGTGACAGTAATGAATAGTTCCCTGCACTCCCTGTGTCTCCTATCAAGAGAATTCCTCAAAGACTCCCTCCCTTGCTTTTTGCAAAGCCAAGGAAGCCTCTTTGACATGTTCAGACACAACCTTCAAGTACAGGGGAATTAATAGGCCTGAGGGAAACTCTCAACCAGCAGAGCACAGGGTTTGGTGAGTGATTGCCTCCAGAATTTTCATCCACTCTAGGGGCAATTCTGAGAAGCATTCCACACAGTTTCTAAGAGAGTCACAGAAGAATTAAGTCTCAGTTCCCACAGTGATAACTAGCTCATTAACTTATCCTTCCCCTTCTGTGTCTCACTTTTCCCACTCCACTTTTGCTTCTGGAATTGCAAGGTGCTTGCCTTAGGATCTGCTTTAGAAAGAACTCGGTCTTGGGGAGTTTTCCCAGCCTTGCATATGAAGTGTTTGGGACCCAGTCTGTGAATGGGCTTGAAGGGTCTGGGAGCTCCAGACCCAGCCCTAGCTCAACCATCGGACCAGTCAGTGCAGGATTACTGGCAGGTAAAAGAGCCACAACAACTAGCATGGTCGCCTAGCATTACAATTGGCATCATGAAAGGGTTAAGAGCTAGACAACTGGCACTGTGAGTAGGATTCGCGACATCAGCTTTTAGCCTCGCAGCAGCCCTTGTCTTAGCCAGACAGCCATAAAGGATCCATTTTGGGAGGTAAGAGAATGGTAATTACCCCTGACATGCTAAGATTTGGTAGTAGCCTGGAATGACAAAGAAACACCGACTTCTGCAGCAACTCTAGCACTTGAAAGATACAGGGGCAATAGTAATTTTAGGTATTAGGGAGTTGGCTGTCTTTTATGCACTTCTCTGTAAGCCTTTAAGAAAGATAAAGACATGATCAAGCCAGCCAACAGTCATCTCAGGGAGGACTGAAAGCCGAAGGCCTCCACATAGCATAAAGATACCCTCATTTCTTGAAGCCACAGGGCAAAACAACCTCAAAATCAAGCTCAAAATGTAACTATTAGGGTGATAGAATTTCAAAAGAGACTAAATACAGAATTATAATGAGTCTCCTGTGCTAAAGTCAGGGCTGTGATAGGAAAGGAGTTAGAACCTGAAAGTTGGGAATAAAACATATTTGAATATATGTGTCTGAGATCTGTAAGTTCCCAGACTGCACTGAATCCTCTTGACAAGAAGTCACCCTTGTCCTTGCTAGAAAAGAGTATCTTTTCTTGCCTGGAGACTATACAAAAACCTTATCCGAGGTGGAGACCTTGCAAAATATGCCTCTTCTCCTCCAAATCTGTCCCTATATTGCCTGATTTCCCTGATTGCCTGTAGACAAATAACTAGAGACAGATTTAGCATACACTGAGTAGGAAATACAGTTCCTGTTCAGATAGTATATAGTTTTCTTATCAAAAGTTTTTCAAGTTCTAACTAATCTATACAGGTGAGAACCAGGAGGATATATGAGAAATGGACCCTGAGAATGTTGGGCCAAGGTGGAAAGATGAACATAAGGAAATGTTTGGCATAGGAGAACTCCCCCATGACTCAGGATTTAATATTATGGCAATGTTATGGCAAGGACACACAGCGATGGTTCTAAACGTTGGACACATATAGTGAATGGGGTAGAAATGCAAGAATTCTTTTATCAGAACTTTGTGGAAGGCTTTAGAAGGCACAAGGAAGTGGGAAAGTTAGAATGAATTTAACTTGCGAAACTAGAGAACCAATCACTTACCCTGTGTTTCCTGAGAAGGCTCAGGGGACACACTCATCATTAAGACAATAGGAACGTGTATGTGAGGGAAGGGAACTCTGGCTTTATTGAGAATATCACTGCTGGCTGCTTTCTCACAGCCAAGGTTAACCGCAGGAGATGGTGCATGGAGCTAAGAGCCTTAGTTTCAATGGGGTTGATCTGATTCCAGATTAAGAAAGGCAAGGTGCTGGCACTTAATCATCAGAGGCAGCCTGGGTACAACTACAAGATTAGTGTGGCAACCAGGGTATTTATAATGTTAGGAATCTGTTGTGATGACTAGTTGACCACAGCAATCCTAGAGGTGCAAAAGATAGGCTATAACTATATAATCACAAAAGTCAAATATTTGTGAGCAGAAAGCTGAAGTTGGCAACTGCAAAGGAAAATAGAGATCCCGCACCCAGTTTCTTATATGAGACACTCCTTAGAATCAGAGCCCATCAATTGAAAGGGAGCCTGAGTCTTTTGGAGAAAGGCCCTGAAATGCCAATCCATATATATAAAATGACTTCTTTCCCAATCCTTCCCCAAAGAAATCTATAGTTATATATATGAGTAAAAATTCACTGGACGAAAGGAAAGATCCAGATCTTTCTAGGGCAGTAATTCTTTGATACAGAATCTGAATTGACATTCGATCTAAAACGTGGGTTCTGAAATGCATTGTGTCCCACTGGTTAGGATGAGTACTTATGGAGGCCAAGTGATAAACGGAATTATGGTCCAAACATATCTCACTGTGTGTGCAGCAGGTCTATGGACACATCCTCCAGTCATTTCCCTGATCCCAAGTGCATAGGTGGGATGAATATATTTAGCAGCTGGCAGAATCTTCACATTATCTTGACTCTAGAGTAAATGATATTATGGTAAGAAGGACCAGGAAAAACCTCCTGAAACTCTCCTCTCAAACTATCGAGATAGTAAGTCAGCAGCAATACCACATTCCAGGAGGAATTGCAGAGGTTAGCATCATAACCATAGATATAAAATATGATGGAATGGTGATCCCTCACTCAGGGCAGCTGTATGGTGCCTGCAAATTCAGATGGATCATGGCAGATTAAGAGAAGTATGGTCACCCTCATGAAATGGTAGGACCAATTGCAGCTGTACCAGCTGTGTAACCTTATTGGAATATGTCAAGACAGTCTCTGATACTTGGTTTTCAGCTACAGTTCTGGAAAATATATTTCTCTCAAATCCCATCAATTTAAAGAAAAGTTTGTTTTACATGAAACAGACATTTATTGTTTTGACCATGAGCTATGTGAATTCTCCTCCTCTCCATCACAATAGTTGGCAGAAACCCTGATCATCTTAAAATTCTATATAATATTGCACTAGTCCACTACATTGGTCCCTCATGCTAATTGGATATGGTAAGGAGGAAGCTGCAAGTACTACTGCAATTTTCCTGTGATCAAAAATTACAAAATATATGGCTTCAGAAAACTAATTACATTTTTTTATGTATCTAACTCTTTAATCTAACCTTACATATTTTTGGTAGATCTTGAGAAGTTAAAATATTTTTCTACATTTCCAAACATTTATTTGAGACCTATTAATAAATAAGACCCAAACTCTCTATTGATTTGCAAATGTCTTCTCAAATATGTTAAATTCATTTGTGGTCTATTCTATTGTTTATTTTCTATTTTGCACATCTATTTTATCCACTACTGCATGTTTTAATTTATAAAAATATATCTAAATGTTTGTCCATTTTTCCATTTTAATACCCTCTGCTATTCTTATCTGTTTCTATTTCCAGACGATGTTTATTGTTTTATTATAGAGTTCCAAGAAAAATCATAATAGGATTAGAAGTGAAATTGTATTAACTCTATAAATTAATTCAGGAAAATTAAAATATTTATAATAGACTTCTTATTCATGGTAAAAGTTTCATCAATTACATTATATATCTAATAAGTTGTTACTATTTCATATGAACAATGTACACTTCTCATTGGGTTAATTACTAACCATTCTGTATTACTATGTTTGTGAATGCAATCTATACTAATTAATAATATATATAATTTTTTGGCAGCTGACCAGTATAGGGATCTAAACCCTTGACCTTGGTGTAACAGCACTGTGCTCTAACCAACTGAGTAATTTAATAATATATTTTATTAAGAAACATCAATGAATAAAGCAAACCAGAAGATAAACCCTGAAAAAAAAAATGTATCATACTTTGTATACATGTCTGAGCTTTATAAACATAGATACACTATAGTGTGTGAAAAGGGGGAGAAACAGTAATAGTGAGGGTCCTTGACATCACATAGAGACACAATTGAAAAGTAATGGTATTTAGCCTGGATAAAAGTTCCTTCTAATGGAAAGTTTTTCCTGTAGATGGAATAGGTATATGTGTGGTCGGGTGAAACATATTTGCACCATGGATAGAAATTTCAAGGTAACTGATGTTGACAAAATATCTAATAAATTCACTTAAAGATAGAGCAGGCTGTCCTAGAAGATAATGAGTTAGTTGCCTGTCCTTGCAATTGTGCAAGGGGAAGCGGAAATCACTTGGAAGGGTGTTTGTGAAACAAACAAGATGTTAGACAGTGGTACTTTGAATATCTTCCAGTGGTAAGTCTTTGATAATATGGGACTTATGGTGTAGTTCATTTATTCTTCACTATTTTTTTTTAATGGTGTAAGTAAACATGTATTTAATAAGAGATTTTTTTTATGAAGACAAAAGAAGACAAAATTTAATGTCTGGAGTTGTCTATAAGCTGTTTTTGTTTGTTTTCTTGAGAGTCTTTGAAACATCTTCAGTTGGAGTAGCCTGGGTGTGGCAATCTGACAGGTATTTCTGGGTTGCAGTTGCTTGTATAAAGTGTGTCCAAATATGATATTATTCATTTCCTTGTCCAACAGTGATTTTCTTCAAAGCCAAGACCACTTCAGACTGCAGGGCCTTAGGAAAAAAGCAGTTTTAATTTCTGTAAAAGTTGGGTGATTCCTCTCTTCTGGAGGTCTCCAAAATACTGAAGTTCTGGCATGTCAGAAAGTTACATTCTTTACTTACTGCATGGCCAGAAACTCCTTTCTGCAGCCTTTCAAGCTCTGGTCTCCTTCTGATGTTCTCCTAATCTCACACACAAAATTTATTATCTTAAAAAAAAAATAATAGATCACCATTCCCATGACTGTATTGTTTTAGCTCTTAGTTAAGCAGGCATTTTGTTGGCAGATGTAAAATTGCACCCGTAATACAAGAGATTCTTTGAGGGCTCAGCCTTTATTAAAATTCCTTCAGGGTTCTTCTTAAAACTAATGGTTTCAGCTGATGTTTTATAAATTTTATTCATGTTGTCAAATGCTTTAATGCAAGTTGGAAAAACCAACTTTACATTCTTTTGCATGTGAGCAGAATAAATCCCCTAAAACAAAAACCAAGAAGGATGACTGACCCAACTCAGCTTTTGTGCCTTTATTTGTTAAGGAAGTCAAATGTGCCATGAGATTGGTTAAATATAATAAAAAGGTTGGAGTTGACACATTGGGTAGTTGGTTCATTTCTCTTTGTTTAATCTCTGTTCTAAGCACTGCCAAGCCTGTTGCTATGAAGACAAACAGGACTGTTTGCTGGCAAATTATCACTTTTTGGAAAGTGAGATAATACTAGTTCCTCATTTAAAGAAATGAAGGTTAAATCTAATGTAAATACCTAACAGCTCACTTGTATTTGTGTTTCGGTTGGGCAGTTTAAATAGTTTAGGAATTTTGTTTTCCTCACATGCAAATTCAGCTGATTCTCATATTTAGCTTTCAGTTCAAAACTGATAACTTCTATTTCTTTGAACGTGAAGAGAAAAATTTAAAGTCTGTTGACATAGATTTTAAGAAAACATTTATTTTTATAATTACCATTAATCCATACATTTCTAAGCATTTCTCTGAGTGGCACAGTGAGTAGAATGAAACACGTGAGCTTTGGCTCAGTGAGGTTTGGGCATCTGTTGAACCTCTACTATACTTCAAGACCTATGTTGGCTTCTGGGGACAGAGAATGAAACCAGTCTCTTACGTAAAGTTGCTTACAAAATGATGGGGGAGAGTAAGTGACATTAAGGGACATAAGATTTCCTGAGTGAGAGTGAGCATTTTTGATTAGGAAAGATTTTGTGAGCTTAGAAGTTGAACAGGGTTTGAAGCAGGAAAAAAAAAAAAAATGAGAAAGAGGAATCGAGTCCCAGTAATAGGTAAGTAGTCTTTCTAAATGAATCAAATGCTCTAATGAATTTTAAACGGCCTTTGCTTTAGTCTAATGTAAGGTGAATATTGCCCTTTAGAGCAATTATTTTTATAACTAAATTAGGTCATCCATAAAGGCTTGGGTTTTCAGGGACACTGAAAGTATATATCACTGTGAAATCTCCAGAGAAGCCTGACCTGATACTGCGTATAATTGAGACATTTCTGCCTCCTTCAGGGAGTGAATCAGTTGATTTTCAACTCTTTTATTCCCTCTAATTTAGGTGTCCTCTTTCTAAATGGTAATTTGACCCAGAACATCTTTGAAATGTCTAAGACATTTAGCAATTCCTCAAGGGGCTTTTACACCTGTGAGTCGTGATGAATTCAGAAGGTAGAACAAGTTAATGATTTTTGGAAAAAATGAGTTTGATGTGGTAGGATTCAATTCCAGGAAGTCACTTAGCATAACATTTAAAGGTCAGAAGGATGGAAAGTACCAATATGATTGCCTAATACCGTTTCCTTTAGTGTTAAATAAAGGAAAATTTCTGGGTACTTGTCAGAGAGATGCTTTTACAAATCAACATCAGAAAAGCAGCATAATATTGTTGAAAGAGAACTGGGGAAGGAATTGGGCGACCTGGAAGTCAGTTCTGGCTTTGACACAAATTTCTTCTGTGACTGTAATCAAATTACTTCTTCTGGGGTCCCAGCTCCTTCCTGCACATTTCCGTTGAAAGTGATGTTGGAGGAGAGGGTCTGGGAGGCCTGATAGCCAGTCTCAACCCACCCTGTCCTCTTACCAGGTCCTTGACTCCACCACAGGAAAGAATTCAAGAGCAGAGTCACAGCAGAAAGTGACAGCAGATTTAATGTAATAAATAAGAGGTACAGATTTCACAGAGAGAAAGAGAGAGTGACATAGCTCCAGAGACTGAGCAGAGACTACACCAAGTTTAATACAAAAGTAAGAAATACACACTTAAAGTTGAGTACAAAGTGCAGGCTGGCTCAAGAGAGTGAGCAGCCACCTACTAAAAGTAAGTTTAACACAAAAATAAAGCATATGCATCTCAGTCAGCAAAGAGCAGGTTGGCCCCAGGAAAGTGAACAAAAACCACAGCAAGTTTGATACCAAAGGAACAAATATACACATTTACAGATCAAGAGCACACTGGCTCCAGAGTGAACAGTAGCCTGCTAAAGGCACATTTGATAACAAAAGAAAGAAATACACACCTCAGGCAAAGTGTTGGTTGGCTGTAAAGAGAGTGAATAGCAACAGCTCCACCTTCTACCAGGATTCACCTTTTATATTTTAGCTATCTAGTACATATTCATGCTATCTAATGAATATTTAACTGTATGTAAGGGGTGGTTCCCATTTATGTAACATAGTCTTATACATGCTCAGTTGGTCTCCTTTTGGAGCATGTTTATTGGTCAAATTCTATCACAGGTACCAGACATATTCAGAATATTCTGTGCTCTTTAGCACCTCTAGTGGAAGGTCATTCAGAGGATAAACTGCACTTTACTGAGCATGCTCAGCTACCAGGGTTTTATAACACCTCTCTACTGAGCATGCCTAACCACTGGATTTGCATAAGCCAGCCCTTTGTAGTCTCAATCTCCCTGTGTTGATGCTGAACATAGGTCTAACAAGCAACAGTAACTTTCCTCTAGGAGAGGGTCTAGAGGAGGGGCTTGACACCTTGGGGAGTGACTTGAAACCCAACTGTGTATCCTGTAATCTGAGCCCATGGAAACCAGGCACCTCCTATCTTAAAAGGATTAGGGAATATCAACTTTAAGGTCATTTCCAATTTAGATAGTGTTATCTTACCTTATCATACATTTGATCCTTTCATACTTTTAAGAATGAGAATTAAGATGGAAGCCTGATTTGAGTTTGCAGGCTTGAAAAGTTTGAAACCTGGTAGTGAATTGGGCAAAGCCAAATCACAATTAGAACTGCATTAGAATTGAAGCTGAGAAGATCAGAAATAGATCACTTTGCCACAAACCAGGTTCTAAGAATGTAGTGTTGAAAGAAACAGAATATATTAGTAAGTAACATAGTTTGAGGTTTTGAATTGAATTTGAAGCACTGTTTGAAAGTCTTGAAGTAGCAACTACATTTGAAAAGTAATAGGCCTAACAATGATTACTGGAAAATTAGTTGAACAAAGACTATAAAGTTTAAAAAGAATGGAATAACTAATTGTTCTTCTAATGATAAAAATTAGGTTGACTATATTTAAATGGCACCCTGGAAAATTGATTCAGCAACTGAAAATATAAGGGTTGGTTAAGGTTTTTTAAAATATCTGGCTGACACATTCATTTTATAGGTGGAGAAACTGAGGCCCCAAGAGATTTGTCTAAGGCTAATATACACACACGCATGCATGCATACACACACACACACACACACACACACACACAGAATTATTTTCAAAATATAGAGAATTAAAGTAGGTCATCTCTAGAACTGACTACCTTTCCCAAGAATTCCTTGGATAAGTATCAGCCACCTTCTCTTCAAATGGGCAATCAGCTGAACTGTGATTGACCTTAGCTCTGTAGTGAAACTTTTCTTAGTTCTCCATCAAGCTTCACTGAAAATTACATAAATTTTAGTTTTTAAAAAAAGTCAAATATGTGAAAATATTAAAAATATGCTATTAGTGACAAATGCAGGTGACAAGATACATTTAAAAAAAGACTGCAAGGATATAGATCAAAATCAGGATACTGCTTAGCCTTAGGAGATTAAAATATGTTATTTATATTATTTATTTCTTTAAAAAATTAACTGCATATTATAAATTTACTCTAAAAGTATATATTATGTGTGCACAGGTGTGTGTGTGTGTGTGTGTGTGTGTGTGTGTGTGTGTGTGTATGTGTTGAAAAAATAAACAGCTCAGACTGCTTCTTAGAAGAGCTGCTGTTTTCGTTATGTATTCATGGGGTTTCAGTGTTGAATCCCATTGTAGCCTTCTAATACCTTCAGCCCAACCTCTCAGAAGACTCAACATGTTCACTAGCATGAGTAGCAGAAATGTCAGGAGGAGCTTTGTCCACAAACATGTAGTTTTGAAAAATTTAAAAAGAAGTCTAGGAAAATATTTAGCTGTCAGAAAAACAGTTACTTCTTTGATTTTACTATTATTGATTACAAATATTTGTCTTCCTGGTTTAAAATTAAATCAATGTAAATTTATGGTAAACTATAAAGTGTTAGATAAATTCCAGGGATTTTGTTAATGTGGTAACTCTTCTAAAGTTATCTGTTTTTTAGGAAGGAATGCCTGTAATTATGACCTTACCTCAAAGGATTTGATAGATTCAAAAATGTTAGGTCGGTGGCAGCACAGGAGTAGCAAACATTTTAGAGTTGGACTTTGAGTCGTACTCTGAAAATTGAACTTTACTGTACAGAGCATAGAGACACTAATTTGGGGGGAATAATTCAGGGAAGTGACACAATGTAGTACTGGGGATTGGTTTGCTGCTTGATTAGGACTTTACCAGGAATGAAAATGAGGAAGGGCCTCCCAAAAGGAAACAATAGCATTTGGCAAGATACAGGATATTTTAGGAGCCTAATGCATTTGAATGACATTGGGGAGAGTGGTTACAAATGGGCCTGGAGATGGAAGTTGGGGCAAGAAGAGCCACATACACTGAGGTGTTTGGATTTTATCTTGTAAGCAATGGGGTGTCAAAAAGAGATTTGTAAGTAAGGGTAAAGGAGATCAAATTTGCTTTTTAGGAATATAGCTATGGAGAAAGAGTTGAAGACAGAATGAAGAAACGAGTATCTGAAAGCATATATATACGTATATATATATATATACGTATATATATATACATATATATATATATATATACACATATATATACACATACATACACACACACACCAAAAAAAAAAAAACAACTATATTTATCAATCTATCTATATATTTTTGTTGTTGTTGCAAAAGTCCAGGTGAGTAATGTTGATTTTTTTCAAGTAAATCAATTAAAGTAAAAATAAAGACGAATGAAATTCCCAAACTCTAATCAGTAAGATTCTGTGATCTTAGGCATAGATATCTTTGAATTTAGATATAGAGACCGAAAAGAGCAAAGGATGACCTTAAATTGTTTAGTTTGGGAAACAAGTGTATCTTCCACTTTTATTCAGTATTGAGATGACTTAGTTATTATCAGCAATCAAATTTTCAAGCTACGTTGTCTGTTTTCTTTTATCAGTTTTAATTTGTTTATCCCTCTTATATGTAGCTACCAACAGGACATCAGGGCTGCAGCTGTCTCTGCCCTCAGGAAAATTCCTATCTACCTGGGGGATGGATATGAATACAGTCATGAAAGACAAAATCCAACAAGAATTATAAAATCAGTATAAAGTACTATTAAGTGCCAAGAGAAAGACATTGATTCTGACTGCTCATGCACTAGATCTGTGTGTCTGCAGCTAAGTCATGAACTCCCTGAGGTTCAGAGCCAGGTGTTATTCATCTCTGAGTTTGTGAACTAAGCAGAGTATTTAACCCTTAGGTGACTTGCAGGGAACTTTTGAATTGGAATATTTTGTGAAGAGATTAACAGAGAAGCCTGTTTTATGAAAAACTTCAGTAATAGTACTTGTTAATCTTAATTAATTTTCTTATAACCTAATAGAGAAACTGAGTGAAAAATAATTGTGTTACACAACTAGCCTAAAAAATATGGATAATACAAGGTTAATGTGTAGGTAGAAATAATCCAGAAGAAATGTATTTTTGCATATGATAGAGTTTGGATGTGTTGTCCCCCCAAAACTCATGCAGAAATCTGATCCCAAATGTGACAGGGTTGGAAACTGTTTGAATCATGGGGGTGGATCCCTCATGAATGGATTAATGCTCTTCCTGGGGGAGGAGGGTAGTGAGAGAGTTCTGACTCTATTAGTTCCTGCAAGAGCTGATTGTTTAAAAGAACCTGGCACCTCCTCTCTCTCTCTCTCTTACTTCCTCTCACCATGTGACCTGCTTGTACCTGCTGGCTGCCTGCTACTTTCCACTATGAGTAGAAGCAGCCTGAGGCCTATGTCAGATGCAGCTGTCACAGAATCTTAAGCCAAATAAACCTCTGTTCTTTATAAATTACCTAGTCTCAGTTATTTCTGTTATAGCAGCACGAATGGATGGACTTATACAGAAAATTGGTACCAGGAGTGGGGTGTGACTATACAGATTCCTCAAAATGTGGATGTAACTTTGGAACTGGGTAATAGGCAAAGGTTGGAGGAGTTTGGAGGACTTAGAAGAAGACAAAAAGATGAGGGAAAGTTTGGAATGTGTTAGAGATTGGTTAAATGGTTGTGACCAGAATGCTGATAGAAATGTAGACAGTAAAGGCCATGTAGATGATGAGGTCTCAGATAGAAATGAGAAACTTATCAGGAATTGGACAAAAGATAACCCTTGCTACACCATAGCAAGGAACTTGGCTGGATTGTGTCCATGCCCTGGACTTTGTGGAAGGTGAGATTTAAGAATTGTGAGCCACAATGTCTGGTGGAAGAAATTTCTAAGCAGCAAAGCATTAAGGAAGCTGCATGGTTACTTTTAACAGACTATTCTGAGTTATGGCAGCAAAGGCATGATGTAAAGCCAGAATTTAAAAGGGAAGCACAGCATAAAGATTTGAAAAATTGCAGCCTGGCCATGAGGTAGAAAAGTGGAGAGCAGGAGAAAAATGCAAGGGTGAAGCAAATAAACTGGTTGCTAAAGACATTATCCTGGCAGTGAGAAAGCCAGATGCTAATAACCAGGACAATGAGGGAAAAGCCCTTAAGGCATTTGAGAACTCTGAAAGAGTGCCCCACACATCATAGGCCCTGAGGCCTAGAAGGACTGAGTTGTCCAGGAGGATTGAACTGGGGCACAGCTGCCCTCGGGAACATGCTCCCTGCATCCCAGCTGCTCCAGCTGGAGTGGCCCTGCCTCAAACGGCCCCAAGTGTGGTTCATGCAGCAGCTCCAGTGAGTAGAAGCCTGAAACCCCAGTGGCGTCCAGGTTGTGTTAAGTCTGTAGGCCAGCAGGACATGAGGGCAGTGGCGGCATGGCAGCCTCCATCCAGATTTCAGAGGATGTATGGAAAAGCTTGGGGGCCCAGACAGAGACCTGCTGCAGGGGTGCAGCCACCGCAGAGACCATCTACTAGAGCAATACCAATCAGGAAAGTGGGGTCAGAATCCCCACAGAGAGCCCACACTAGGGATATTTCTAGTAGAGCCAATGAAGTGGGGCTGCCACCAGGACCCCAGAACTCTAGGGCCACTGGCAATGAGCAATGCAGGCTTGGAAAAGCCACAGGCACCAGCACAGCCCACTGGGCTGCACCTGGCAGAGCTGTGGGAGTGAGGCTGCCTGATGCTTTGCGGGTCCAGTTGTCCAATTGTGCTGAGGATGCAAGAGTTGGAGTCAAGGAAGATTATTTTGTAGCTATAAAACATAATATCTGCCCTTCTGAGTTTTGGACTTGTTTGGAGCCTGTTTCTCCTTTTTTATGGCCTATTCCTCCCTTTTGGAATGGGAATGTATACCCAATGTCTGTTCCACCATTGTATCTTGGCAGCAGATAAATTTGGTTTTGATTTTTACAGGTTTACAGCTGGAAGGACTTGTTTTTGGTCTCAGACAAGACTTTGGACTTTGGACTTTTAAGTTGGTGCTGTAACAAGCTAAGACTTTTGGGACTGTTGGCATGGAATGATTGTATTTTGTATGTGAGAGTGACGTGAGTTTTGGGGGGTCTGGGGCAGAATGGTAGAGTTTGGATTTGTTGATCCCCCAAAACTCATGTGGAAATCTGATCCCAAATGTGACAGGGTTGGAAGCTGTTTGAGTCATGGGGGCGGATCCCTCATGAATGGATTAATGCTCTCCCTGGGGGATGGGGGGTAGTGAGTGAGTTCTCTATTAGTTCCTGTGAGAGCTGATTGTTTAAAGGACCCTGGCACCTCCTCTCTCTCTCTCCCTTGCTTCCTCTCTCCATGTGATCTGCTTGTACCCGCCGGCTGCCTGCTGCTTCCCACCATGAGTAGAAACAGCCTGAGGCCCGTGCCAGATGCAACTGTCCCAGAATCGTAAGCCAAATAAACCTTTCTTCTTTATATATTACCCAGTTCCAGGTATTTCTGTTATAGCAACACAAAACAGACTAATATAGCATAGATACATCTTCTATGAAATAGCAAAAGGTTTTACTGGACACATTTCTTTGGTTTTACCTCAAATGTTTGAATCAGAGTTTTGGGGGCAGAGCCTTGCAGCCCCCCTTCATTTCTTTTGTTTCATAGATGATCCTGATTGTGCTAACTAGTTGAAAACCAGAGACCAATGCATAACTGTCGAGGTGAGTCAGAATCACTTTGTCACTTAGAAACAAAAGTGAAACAAACTACAAAAGTGACATTCATTGTCTCTATCCACTGGGCCAGTTACTATCTAGGCTATGTTTCTCTAGGTTCTGCTAATTCTGCCCCTCATCAATTTTAGACAATAAATCACATACCTAGTACATTTTCATATGAAAACAAACTCCCCACCTCATCATGACATCTGCTATTTTTATATTTAATTAACTCACATATAAAAAATGCTCCAAAAAACTTTACAAGACAGAACATTTTGTTGTTTGAATATTAAATATTCTGATGCTTTTATTCACCAGTCATAAGCTTTTTGTTTTGTATCTCTAAGATTTCTGTAAATTTTCTCTGCCCTCATTTTTGAGCTGAATCATAGCTCATAAACACATATACAGACTCCAGTTGCATGTGCCTGTCAGCATTGCTTAATCCTGTTAAAGCATCTCTACTCGCTCTAACCACAAATGCTAGAGTAGACAAATACGAGTATCAGCTACTTCCCCACCAGCCATCCTTCGGGAGAAATATCTTTAATACCCTTAGTTATTTTGACATACCCTTCAAGGGTCTTAAAACTGAAGTTACACATTTCATTTGTGAAAGTTGTTCATGAAGACAGGATGCCAAATCCCTGATTTACATTGACCTGACTGCTGGGGTGTCCAAGCAAGTAAGCAAGCAACTTACTCATGTTTTCTTTGGCTGTTCATGGCTCACAAGCATTGGGATTTGAACAAGTTGAGCTGTGAAAATACTAGTTCTGGAGTTGTATGGCTCAACCTTAACTGCTCAGAATGGTGAGATTTCTTAGCATGTGGTGAAAAATCCAGAGAAACTCTTTCAACTTCTGATCTAAGCTCCTGTTAGGATCATGTTTTCATTGGGCTTGATTCTTCTTCTGTACAAACAAGAGAGCGAGCTCTCTCCCTGTATATACCTAGACTTCCTCTCTGCTTCTCCCAGACTAGTAGGTGTATATTAGTCTTGAGTCACTCTTGATGCATGGAAAGAAAAATTGTTCTATTCTACTTCACCATATCCCCAAGAAAAGATACAGGTAATGAACATTTTCCACTGTGTAGTAGCCACACTTGTAGAAAAAAAGATTGCGTAAAGTTTAACAAATTTTGGGAGGTGATCCTTCTTGAAATATGAAGATAATAACATTATCAAAAATACTACTATTATATTTGTAGTGAAATTAGTAGCAGTTATAGCAGTATGATTAATTTTGCACAGAGTGAATTGGTTGTATTCAGTTGGATGATTTTCTTCCCGTTAAGGCAAATCTTGGTTAGGTCCAAGCTTAAGAGTAAGTCCATAAAATTGTGAAGTTACCTTAATTTCAAAATTGCTGGTATTCTTGAATTTAAAAATATTTAGTAGTGTATAAATATTCTTAGATAAATACTCTTTTAATAGTCATAAAAATTCTGTTAGCTAAATATTATTATCTTTATTGTAGAGATGGTGAGCTAAGGCCCTAAGAGAACATGTGACTTACCCAATATAACAAAGTATTAAGTAGTGGAGACAGGACTAGGACATTCAATTTCTGATTTGAGTGCATTTATTAAGAACTTATCCAAAGCCCATAAAATTGCACAAGGGGAAAACAGGTAAATAGCATCAAACAAAACCACCCACTTTGACCTAGTTAACTGACATCTAAGTTGCCAAGACTGTTTATTGCACAGTCACTATATGCCTCTTGAGACTCTACAGCTCTTTACAGCACAAAAGGCTATTTCAAGCTTAGATTGTTTTCTTTATGAACTTGAGGTTTTCATTGCAGGGTAAAGAACTCTCTTGCGTAGCAATTTAACATTAACAGGATAAAAAAGATATATAGCACACTTGGGAATGAAGGTAGAAATAAGAATGCAAAAATGAGATTCTTGAGGAATCACAATATGCTATTGTTGGAAGATGTTATCATACAGATATGATTTACCCATTGTTACACAAAGCTGTCAACAGTACCAGGGCTTCTAATCAGATATCTAGACTCAGTGTAGTGTGCTTTCCACTGTCCTAGTATAAAACTGAAACCTCCATACTGTATTGATCTATAGTCCCCCAAACTCTAAGAATTAGATTAAAAATACCCTTGCTCAGTTCAAGCTGTGATGAGAAAATGAACCCTCCTGGGAGAAACAGGATTTAAATTAATATTGCTTTTGGACATATGAAACTAAAAAAACTAGTTTCTAGCATTCATTTTATGAGAAAATGGAAAAATACTAGTTTTTTTACCATATGATTACCAGTGTAAATACAAGAGGTCTTCCAAAAGTTCATGGAATGATTCATATTATCTTTTCATTCCATTTTTCCACAAATGTGCCCTTATATAAACATTATTAAAATGCCAGTGCTCTAAAACACTATCTTTAAGAAAAAGGACTACTATGATTATGCAAATAAGTTCGTGTTAACTGGCAATCATATTGGTAATTGTATCCATCACTATATTTATGTTTCTACAGTTAGTTGCAACTATTTTGTAAAGTGAGGTCTCTCATTATCAGTCAGGAAATAATAAGAATTATATAAGCTTGAGTTACACTCATATGTTTTGAAGCATTTATTTTATAAAAAATACCTTTCTGATGGAGCCCTAATCTCAATTCATCAACAGTTACTGAACACCCACTTTGGCAAAGAACAGGGACTGTGAAGAGGTGAAATTCACAGACCTCACCCTTAAATAGCTTACAACGAAGTTGAATAAAGTTGAATAATAATATAGAGCTCAGAAAGGAATAATGTATGACAGTATATAGCATAACCATATATGACAGTTCAAGTGAGTGGTATGAACCATAGGAGCTCAGAAAAGGAAGAGGTTGCTGCAAACTAAGGAGAGACTGTGAGATAATGGCACTTTTTAAAATCATTAAATAAATAATAATTAAATATTATTTTTAAATAAATACTAATAAAATGAAATCCACTAAATACAGCAATATTGTATTCATAAGAATAAATCAGTGAGGATTTGAACTTGGGCATCGGATTTCTAGTTTACTGTCATTTCTACTGTAGTACTTAACTCCTAAGATTTATAGGAGTCAAAATTATAGAAGTCATGAAGAGGTCTCTAATGATCCCAGAATGATCCTTTGGAGAAGTCATCTGGTGTTGTTTGGGTTGTAGGCTCCTTGTCTAGAGAGAAAGTAGCTTCCCTACCTAATAGTAAAATTGTTAAGGACAAGGATCTTCTGTATACACTACCTGTATGTGCAACAAAAACCACAGGGCTTTGCACTAAGCACAGCAATTGTGTGCTTAGTAAATGAAATTCAGTAGAGTAAAATACAGGAATTAAGGGCACAGACTTGAAATCAAGGCATCAAGGCTCATTATTGCCACTAATCAACCATAAATCACTGGGTCGTAAATGGTGTAGAGAGGCAGAGGCAGGGCAATGCAGTGGTAAGAGGGAAGTCTGAGGAACCAGGCTATCATCCTTTTAATCTCAACTACACCTCTTAATAGCTGAGACTTTGAGCAATTACTTAACCTCTCTGTGCCTCTATTTCCTCATCTTAAAATTAGGGCTATATTGTGGATTAAATGAGTTAACATGATTGTACTCTTAAAACAGGGCCTGTCCAGTAATATGCACTGGATAGGTGTTAATTATTACAATTACTAGTTTATTTGACCACCCCTCTTCTTCATCTTTAAAAAGGAAAGAGAGATAATACACTTACCTCATAAAATTGATATTGTAATGAAAGGAAATGATGTAGGTAGAGCATCTAATACGGTGCCAGCACTTGTGGGTCACCATATTTTACCTATTCTTCTTCTTATTATTATTGTCATAGGAGGTGCTGATTTTATTGAAATATGGTATTTTAAAACACGACTGGTTGCCTGACATTATTGAGTGTCTCATGAAATAACATGTATGTCAATAAATTCATTGTTCTTTGGAGGTCATTAGCCTCTTTCTGTAACTAAATCTGGGTTGTGGCTCTCAGTGCTCCTTCTGGTTCTTCTCTGTTCTGAGTGGCAAATTAGCTCAAAGAGTTATTTAGGAGATTAAGTGTACTTTAACAGTACACTTGGGCAAGAAAAAAAAAGTTTACATTCATCTCAAAAGATTGTACTCACATAATCGCCTCTCTTTTTGAAAGAATGACTCTCCTGAGTGAAAAGTCCATCAGGGAAAGTTCAATAAAGCCATTGCTTTGTAATGGAAATAGGTAAGGAAGTAATCCAGTAGAAAGGAAAGTGTAACAACTTGGTTCATAGGAAATGCTGTTTGGATAAATCCACAGGAAAATTCCATTTTTCTTTAGGTGATATTTTAGCCCTGGTAAAAGATATTTCTAGGAGAAGCCTTTTGATGATTATGCTTCTATTTTCCCATCAGCCTTTAATAGTAGACTTGGTCTGTGCAGAAACAAAATGGTGTAGAAGGCAAAGACAAATATAATATCTGGGCTGCCTTCTGATGTGAAGGCCAAAGACTCCAGATAGTGGAAAAGTTCACATCCTGCCTTAAACAAAAAATCCTCAAATTCAGTTCAAGAAAAAGAACCAGGCCTTACAGATACAGCCATCTCATCCAAAGAGTTGACTCATGTGTACTAGGGGTAGGAGAACAAGAAAATTTATTTGTTCTGAAAGGATTTTTCACTTTACTGGATTGGATACTCTTGAAATTAGATAGCCATCATGGGTTTCTGACAGCTGAGGTCAAAGAAATATAAATAATGCATTTAGGATGTTCAAATAAATTTTCTTTCTTGTTATATGGTTATATGTGTGTCTAATTCATTTAGAAACTCTTAAACCCATAATAAATAATAAAAGATACTCTATTTAAGTACATGTATATAGATCAATTGCTGTAATGGATTTACTGTCCAAAAAAATACCAAGAATAAAGATTAGGCTTTGGCAATTTTTATCAAAACATCTCCTCATGTCTGCTCCATCCATAATTAACCAATTGACTATTGAACCAGAGAATAACTACTTTTTCAACTTTAGAGAAATGTCATGATATGTCTAATGAGCCATTTGAGCCTAGGTTAGCTGGAAGCTTATATGTGGTAAATATTAAATGTGGTTTTTCCAGGTACTAAATGCATACCAGTACATTGACTAAGTAGTAACTTAATAAATGGAAAAAATATGTCTACATAGTTTTAATAACAGATTGAGATTGACCAAATGTTAGGGTTCATTTAACGTACTCTGTTGGGTTTAACAAAAACAAATATTAATCTTCTGGATTAATTTAATTGAGACTATGAATTTAGCTACTTATTAAGTCATACTTAGGTTAAATTTCCCTTCCACTTTATGGCAGAAATTAGGAGATGAGATTCTTAAATAAAGGGATCAAATAATGGTATCCCTGCAGTAATCTTTAGAGGAATTTTTTTAGGAATTTGGAAACATTCTAACATCAAATGCTCAGATGGAAGAACTGGGTAGCTTCAATCCTATAATTTTAATACACATCACGAGCAAAGTGAAATCTTACCTTCTTGTTTTCTTGAGGTGACTCTAAGAAATTACAGCACTGAGATACTAATCTCAAACTCATTACCAACCACAGACACAAGGGTCCCCATGAATCCCAAGACAACACATTAAAAGAGAAACTCTTTGCTCTTTTTTATTGGCATTTCTTGGTGATATAGCTGATACCAAATGGTTCAAATGATTATTTCAACATAATATTGCATATGGATTGTAGAAATATCAGTCTTTTTTCCCTCCCTCCTAACCCATAACTTTTCACATCTCTGATGAAAATTTGACATAAATAACACAGGAATGTTTACTGCATTTCGTAACACTGGGGTTCAGAGACCAAACTTTATAAAAAAAGGAATGCATTAGCTCTCCCATACAAAATTCTTCCAACCACAAAGATATATGCAAACAGCCAGAGTTGTATCTCATGACAGGAAGATAAATAAACCTGAGATCAGAGAAATTACTTTTGTAATTCTTTAAGCATTCAGTCAATAAATAAGTGGACATAAATCTATAGCATACTGAGATTCTCGAGTGTGTGTGCTCGCTTGCCTCCTCTCTCTCTCCATTTAAAAATCTTAGGGGCTTACAATCACTGATGAAGACCACCCCACCTAATATCAATCTGTATTTACCTGTATGGGGCTGAGGGAAATTACCAAATTGAATACTTTTAGAGAGGGAAACACAGCTGTTCTATTTTCCCAGCAGTATAATGCATAAGAGTGTCCCAAACGAGAAACGAAACATGCAAAGGCATATTTCAAGTGACTACTGAATCTTCTTAGATAAAATGGAATGAAGTTGATATGAAGCCTGTTTTAACTATAAAATATCATAAAGATTATAAGAATTATTTAGTTATTCATATTCACCAAGCTTATTTTTTACATGATGTCTCCATTTGAAATACTTTGAGGGAAGGAATTATTGCATAGCCATCTTTGAATTCCAACAACATTGTAAGAGACCTGGTATATGGTTAATGTTTAGTAAATATGTTGGATTAAATAATATTATTTATCTCAATGTTCTGTCCTTGAATACAGTAGCTTTCCATAATAGGTTGCTTAGTTTTTGAGTGACAATAGCATAAATAACTACTACCTTTTAATACAATGTGTATCTGTTGCACATTCTGTACCCAGCATTATGATCATTCTTGGGTAAGATAAAACCAATCTCAAAGATAGGATAGAACCTCCTTGCTCATCAAAACCTGCTACATACTTTGTTCCTAGTGCATAGCTGTTCCAGTTTTACCCTTTGACATTGAAATATGACAGAGCTCCTATTTGGTCTCCATTATAAGAGGGCCTGCATCATATAAGGGGAAAATGCAGTAAACAGTGTGGAATCATCCCACCATTCTATCTTATACACAGGTTGGGTCAAAGAAATGTAAGACAATAAATAAGGGCCAAGTGTCCAGCAAACACTACAAGATGAGTGAAATGTCATGCTTGACTCACTCTAGGAGGAGAACAAACATGGAGCTCATGCTTGGCTTCTCAAGCATGACAGAGTGTTCTTTAATGGGTTTGTCATCTTTCTGGTTGAACAGTGCAAAAAAGCAGAGGCTTCAGGTGACAACTTGACTTCCTTGCTACAGGCCCTTTTAGCAAAGCCCTCTTAGCTGAGAGAGGCCAAGAGAAGAGTCTTGGAAAGACCTTATCTATGTGTATTGCTAACTTTGTCCAATATGATATCTCAGCTATAAAAGGAAGTTTCATTGAGAAAAGACAGAAATGTCTTACTGAGTGTGGGGAAAATAGGATAATTTAGTCAGGTTCCCTCGGCTCAGGTCTGGCTGAGGGGTTGAGCAGCACACTTCTTGTAAACAAGTTGTGTGTGGGTGGATTTAGTGTGCATGTGCACCCGTGTATCTTTTTAGTTGTTGCTATTGTGTGCTCTTCAGTTTGTGAACCAGGCTGTGTGAAGCAGGCTGGCTGGCAGAGCTTTCATCTAAAAATAGAGCATGTTTACTCTGCTGGCAGCTGTTCAGTTTTTCTTTGGACTTTACCAGTAGCAGTCGAGTTTCAGAGTTTCTCTTTGTACTGCCTAGCTCCTAGACGTGTGTGTGCTGAATAAAGACTATTCCTTCTTCAACCAAGGCTCCAAGGACCTTTTTGCCAGTGACCTAGCTCATAGACCTGCATGAGAAGGGTTTGTGAATGGGCTCAAGGGGTCTGTGAGCTCAAGACCCCAGCGCTAGCTCTACACTGAGACATATTCATGAGAGCAATGAGTTGTGGAGATCTATTGTACAAGGTGGTGATTTTAGTTAATAATAATAATAATGTATTGTATATTTGAAAATTGCTAAGAAAGTAGATTTTAAAGGTTTTTACCACACACAAAAAATGATATCTAGTGAGGTAGTGGATATGTTAATTAGCTTGATTTAATCATTCCAGAATGTATACATATTTCAAAATACCACATTGTTCCTCATAAATAAATTTTTACTAGTCAGTGAAAAAGAACTAAATAATTATAAAATAATTTTAAAATTCTCCTTTTAAAATTCTTCACCCAAAAAGTAAAATAATACATCTTAATTGCCTTAATATAATAATAAACACTTATTGAGTGTCTATTATATACTTGTACTATGGGTTAAATATCTTCCTCAAAGATTTATGTATTGGAAACTTGACCTCTAGTGTCATAATGTTAAGAGGGTGGGAAATTCTATTACAGTAATTGAAAGGTGGGGCCTTTGAGGGGTGATTTGATCCTGAGGACTATGCCCATATGAATGGTTTAATTCATTGATAATTTAATAGCTGGTCATTGGTGCAGTTCTGATGGCTTTAAAAGGACAGCAAGTGAAGAGGTTAGCTGAGCTATTATTAGATGTGACACCTGGTCACCATGGGACACTGTAAAGAGTTCCACTCAGAAGAGGGTTCTCACCAGGTGTGTTCCCTGGTCTTTGGATTTCCCAGCCTCTGAAACAGTAAGAAATAAATTTTATTTCTTTATAAATCACTGAGTTTTATGTGTTTTGTTATAAGCAACAGAAATAAACTAATACAACTTGGCATGGTGCTAATAATTGTATATATGAGGGGTCTTCAAAAAGTTTATAGAAAAATGCATATTATGAAAAAACTATGCATGGATTTCAAATTTTTTGCACCTAAATAAATTCATACTTGCTTGTTATAACATGTATGGACAGGATCTATTTTGAGGCACTTAGAAGAATAAGATATCAATTTGAAAAGAACCCCTTTCAGAGCAACATGAACTGTGCTCAAATTAAAGCAAGAACAAGCAGTCAAATTTATAATGAATCTTGAGTGGAAGAATGGTGAAATCATTGATGCTTTACAAAAAGTTTATGGGAACAATGCCTCAAAGAAATCAGAAGTTTACAAATGGTAATTTGTTTTAAGAAGGGATGAGACAATGTTGAAGATGAAGCCTGAAGAGGCAGCCTATCCACATCAATTTTCTAGGAAAAAATTAATTTTGTTTGTGCTATAATTGAAGGGAATTGACAATTAACAGCAGAAACAATAGCCAACACCATAGATGTCTCATTTGATTCAGCTTGCACAATTCTGATTGAAAAATGATAATTGAGCAAACTTTCCACTCATGGGTGCCAAAACTGTTATACCCAGATCAGCTGCGGGAAAAAAAGCAGGGCTTTCGATTGAAATTTTAAACAAATGGGATCAAGATCCTGAAGGATTTCTTCAAAGAATTGTAATAGGAGATGAATCATGGCTCTACAGGGCAATCCTGAAGACAAAGCACAATCAGAGCCGTGGTTACCAAGAGGTGGAAGTGGTTCATTCAAAGCACAAGTGGACCAGTTGAGAGCAAAGGTCATGACCACAGTTGTTGAGGATGCTCAAGACATTTTGCTTGTTGGTTTTCTGGAAGGCCAAAGAATGAGAGTGTTTGGAGAAAGTTAGCCAAAGCTTTCGCAGAAAAATGCCTGAGAAAGCTTTACCAGCACACCCTTCTCCATCATGACAATATTCCTGCCCGTTCCTCTAATCAAACAAGGGCAATTTTGCCAGAGTTTCAGTGGGAGTTCCTTATGCATCCACCTTGCAGTCCTGATTTGGCTCCTTCTGACTTTTTTTTGTTTCCTAATCTTGAAAAATCTTTAGAAAGCACCCATTTTTTTTTTTACTTCAGTTAGTTAATAATGTAAAAGACTGCATTGACATGGTTAATTCCTAGGACTCTTAGTTCTTTGAGGATGGACTAAATGGCTTACAAAAGTGTAAATCACTTATAAAAGTGTCTTAAACTTGATGGAGATTATATTGAGAAATAAAGCTTATATTTTTTTATTTTTATCTTCTAATTCCATTTCCACAAACCTTTTGAAGTTCCTTCATACAATCATTTACTTAATTCTAGCAACAGTCTTGCAGTATAAAGATGAGGAAAATGAGGCTTAGAGAGAATTAACCTATCCTAGATTATATGCCTACTAAGTAGTGGATACAATTTTCATTTTAATTTCACTATTGAAATAGTGTCTGTCGAATTGTGATCCTGCTCCAGTTTCTTACTTTGGTCTTACCTTCAAACACACATACACACGTGTGCGCACACACACATACATACACATCACTCTCTCATTACCACCAGAGTGATCAGAGATTTGGCTATGCCTCCATTAATATTTAAAAAAGAAGACATGTTTAGTGACCTACACTGCCACTCTCCTGCTGAATAACCATCCACCCTACTTATGAGACAAAGTACTCTGTTTGGTATTCAAGGTGCTTCATAATGTGGTTTCAACGTAAAACCTTTCCTTTTCATGTATTTTATACACCAACCAAACCTATTCCCCTAGTATATTCTTAGCAGTTTCTCACCTCAGGACTTTGCTCACATGGTTTCCTCAGTTTGAAATGTTCTTCACCGAATTCTACAACTGGCATTCAAACCCATTTGTCTTTTAAGGCTTGATTCAAATGTCACTTTGTTTAAGACATAAAAGGGTTTAAGAAAAATTCAAATATCTTCTATAAGCCATAAAAGATAAAGGTAAAACCTTAAGGTGAACACTATAAAAAGTTAGTGGTGGTAGTCCCAGTAGCCAAAAAAAAAAAAAAAAAAAAAAAAGTTACATCGCTGTGTACAGAAAGTAAAATCTAAAGACCAAACAAACAAATCCTGATTTGAGGCTTCTCTCTATCCACGTAAGAAGTATATTTTGTCAATCAAGTCTTGTATGTATCATAATAGTTTTCAAATAAAGGTATGTGTTCTTTGAGAAGTTTCATCTCTGCAGATTTTTATTAGCTATTTCTCTTCTTTTCTCCTTCTCAGGACTTTATATATAGCTCACTAAAAGCTAAAACATAGGAGAATACAAATCTTATCTTTTTCCCTGCATCAAGTAGCTAAGAAATTCTAGCAAACCACTGAACCTGTTTCTAGATATGTAAAATGGTATAATAATCGCCTGTATGCCTCACAGTGCTTGTCATATGAATCAAATTTATTAATTCATTCAACATACTTTTATAACATATTTATATATGTTGAGCATTATGCTGCAAAAAAAAAATATGATAGAGACACTGCAGATTATTCAAGCCCTCACAGTATTGTCAACAGTTAATGTGAAAGCCCTTTGAAAACTCTAAAATGTTTCACATGTGTAAAGAATTATCATTATTAAGGGTGTATAATGAATATTTATAATATATCCATTAACCTTTGAGGTTAATGCCATAACAACCTCATAAGCTTTCCAACAATTTGTCCCGTGGAGAGGCTTCTGTAAAAAAGAGTGTCTGCAGAACAAGATCCATTGCTTATTGGTCTTGCTTGGCACGGCTTTCCTAAGGTCTTACAAGTTTGCTCAGTCGCAGTTCAAATAGTGAGATTTTTTTCAAAACATAAAATTAGTAACATATCATTAGTAGTCAACATTTAGGCCTTTTGAGTTTTGTAAAATGTCTAAATCAGTATTTAACTATCGCTATAATCATAGTTAAAATGTGAAGGATCTGGATCCATCCATGATGTCCCTTGAGGACAGCTTCCCATGAGAGTACAGGGGAAACAAAGGAGTCCTCAACAGACTAGAATGAGCAAACATTGGCATCTGACTTCCTATAATGCTGTCAGTCACTATAAACAAAACCTAAACCTTGTTCACTAGTGTCTTCATTCAGATTTAAGTGTCAGCATTATAGATGAGGCAGTAGACTAATCAATAGTGTTCCCTTTCCAAGTATTACTTTAATATTTGTTTAAGGCCATCCTGGAATCTGCCTTTACACACATTTACTGGCAAGTGCATATTTAGAAAACACTTTTTTCTTCTCATGGTTTTGGGGATGTTTCATTTTCAGGTCCTTTTACAGTAACCATTATATGGCTCATCCATGGAAATTTAATCACTATGTTTTCATTTTCTGTTTTTTGCTTCCTCTGATACTTTTAGATCACTAATCCCCTCACAGCAGCTGGTATGCACTCGGGAAACACAGTTTAATTTTAATGTTGGAATAAAATTAAAACAAAAATATTGCTATGATGGCAAATCTGAGCCTACTAAAGGAAGTTCATATCAAAAATAAAAATAAAAAACAATACATTTTAAGGTTTATTTTAAATTTTTGAAAAATTTTGCAGTTTTTGAAAGTATTTGAAAACATTTGAAATCCATGTTTTAGCATAGAGGGCCACAGAATATTAAACCAGAAGGATCCATCAAGAATTCTTCCAGTTCAATCTCTCCACCTCAAAGACAGGGGAAAGGAAGTCCATGGAGGCAATTTGACTTGACTGAAGAGACTCATCAGCTTGGTGGCAAAGCCCAAGCATCCTGATGCTGTCCCAGTTCACTTCACTGGCTCCCATCAACTGAGATCTTACAACCTCAGTTTGTGAATTAGAGTACATTCTCACTAATAACACGCTTCTAACATTTGTTGTTGATGTAAGGTACAAATATCCTCAATGAAAAGTGTGATTTTTCAGACTGTCTAGATCCTTATTCTGATTACCCTCATATTACCTGTACAAGATATGAAACATTAAAAGAAGTGTAAAGGACCTAATTGACCTGAGAAGTATATTGTTCCAGACCTCTTGAGGAAGTGACTTAAGATGAGTCCTGAAAAATGATTACGACATAGCCATATGGTAGTGGTCGTGGGAAGAGGCTTCACGGCAGAAAGAACAGCATAAGCAAAATCTTTAAAGACGGAAGTCTCTTGGCACTTTCAAACTTTTAAAATAAAGCCATTCTAATTGAGGCATAGTGAGTGAAGCAAAAGTGGGAAAGCTTGGAAAAGTGGGTGGAAAAGAGTCTATTCAAGCCTCGTAGAGCATGCTAAGGATTCATATTTTACCTTTTGTTCTTGCTGAAAACTGCCAAAACATTTTAAACCAGGAAAAGGCATGATATTTTTAGAAATACCCTTCTCAGCTGTATCTGTGTAATGGGTAAGGAATGGAGAAGAATGTATGTGAGGTCACAGTAGGAGGTTTTGTGATAACCCAGGAAAACACCAGGGATGATTTGGAGACTAGAAAGGTAGAATGGAGTTGAGGACAATTGCACAGACTTGAAGCTTATTTTGGATGCAGAGCTAACAGATTTAGAATGTGCTTCTCTGGTTAAAAGATTTGTAAATGTTCAGTCAAATTATATAATCAAGTAATATTGAAGTGCTTCTTGTATTTACTCCTTCTTCATCTATAGAGATAGGCAACTGTCAGATCCTCATCAACTGTCAGGGAAGCTGTTATCCAGGCATGATCTGGTCTCTGGCCACAGGTCTTCAGTGCGGTGTCTATGGAATCAGCCTGCCCTGCCTTCAAATCCTGATTTATCCACTCAATCGTTGTGAGAACATGGACAAGTCACGAAACTCCTAAAGCTCACTTTCACAAGGATAAGGTTAATGCTTCCCACCTCCTATCATTATTTTAATTTGCTGTTTGCTGTGAGACTTAATGAGATTATGGAAATATCCAATGTTTTTTGGAGTTTAAAAAGAATTTCATCACACCTTTCTCCCCAAACACACGCAGAGTTAAAATATAACAAAGAGATGTTTTGAGGCATAAATACACAAAGACAATATGAATCTTTTCTTCCAAGCTGACCAACCTAAGAATAAAAAGAAAAAAAAAAATCACACCAGGAGTCTAAGCAAACACCTTACAGGTATCTAGTACCACCCAAACACTCAGAGAATCCAATCCACTTTTGGGTCCCCACTCTTAAGGTAAAGAGACACAGCCAAGGATGAGCAGATATCTGAGGAAAACCTCAACTGTAAAAGATAGAGACAAAAACAGAAAAGAAACAACTTGGAAGGAATACAGCCTATTTGAAGAGAAGGAACTTTTGTAAAAACTATGATTTTTATCTTCAGGGCAATGAAAAATACTTCAGCCTTGAAACAAGAAGTGCTGTAAAAAATCAGAAAATAAAAACATGAAACAACAGAAGTGAGAAGCTCAATGGCAAAGTTGAAAAAAACAGGTTCAGGAAATGATGAAAAAGAGCAAGAGGAGGAAATGGAAAATGGGAAAGAATTTTAAAAATCAGAGAATAAGTTCAGGAGGAAATGTGTCCAACTGAGGAAACACAAGAACTCAATATACAAAGAGAAAAATCTTGCAAGCTTCAGGAAGGAGAAAAATAAAACTAGGTATCATACATAAGATTATGATTCAGATTGGCTTTGGACTTCTCAACAAGGTTGACAGCAAGAAAAAATTGAGCATGGACTTCAACATTCTTAGTTAAATAATAAAAAATCTAAAATTTTAACTAGGCTAATTGAAAACTAAATTTGAAGATAAAATAAAAAACATTTTAGTCCTCCAAAAATTTCGTAAGCCATTCTCAGAAATCTTCTGATTTGGTCTTCCACTTCCATACAAAATCCAGGTGATCTGACACAAAAGACAGATAAGGGGACATTCCAGGATCATGGTGAAGGGCAGTCCCAAGATGACAACTGAACAACAGACATATAGAGCAACCAGCCAGATTTAAGCAATGTGACCCAAGAAACAGACGTGCTAATGACCATCACCACTAAGGTAACTTCTGCTCTCGTTAGTCTGGCTCAGATTCTTACCAACCTGGGCCATAAACTGATGAAGTCTCTGCCCTTGCTTCTAGGCACTGTTGCCAACTGAGAACATTCACACCACTGTACTGAAATTTTCCAAGAACTGAAAGTTGGCCATCGTGAGCTTAGACGGAAAAAAAAAAAAAAAAAAAAAAAATCAAACCATCTTATTCGCCTGACCGTATTTGTGCCAGATATCCAGTATCAGGCTCATTTTATAGATTTGCCTGATGCTAGATGGTATAGATTTCTGTATCTCCTAGGCTCATTCACTACTCTTTCCACTGAATTCCCAAAAGAAATTTTTATAACTTCAAAGGGAGGCTGAAAACCAGACTATGACCCAAAGACTCCACCCAAGTTATTTTCTGCTAGGATCCTCGTTCTGATGACAATGTATCTCTTCTTACAGAGTTGTTTGTGTTTACTACTCAATTTCTATTTATATACATTTTCATATTCATTATATGTAAATAATTGAAAAAAGGAAAAAAATCACTGAGAAAAAAAGATATGAGATATGAAGTGCTTTGCATAGTGCCTGATAAGTTCTCAATAAATCACAAGTACAATTGTTACAATTCTATGTAGTCCTTGGATTTCTTGGCTTTCCATGAAAGCTCCTGTTTCTCCAATCACACCAGTGCTTAAGACAGACTGGTCAGTGGCCTTTTCTCAGCTCTTGCAACTTCCCTGTGGACTTTCACTTCCTTAGTTCCTACCTCATTTATGTATGGTCTATTTCCTATAATAAATCTCTTATTCACATAATATCCTCAGTGGCTCTGTTTCACTGATGAATAAAATTATAGTAACTAAGGTCCCTTCCAAATCTGACATTGTAGGATTTTCTGGTTCCTTTCTGTATGATACCATGTGACCTATCCATATCTCAGTAAATAGCAAGGAGCAGATTCAAATCCATTCATCCATTTCCAGCAGACAACAGGGAAGTTCAGCCTACTGTAAGAGAATGTGACTTCCCAGAACACCAACAGGGCATTGAGTTCTCAGATTTCAAATATATAACCAATTCAAGGATTTGAATTAAGTAGACACATAAGCTCACCCGCATAATAGTATATATTTAGAGCACTTGTACTTAAAAAAGAAATTAAATAAGAAATAAAAACTACTATTCACATTTCTTAAGTATACAAAGATAAAAAGGAAACTAAAGGTTTATTGAATGGCTAAGGCCACAGCTGAGTCCCCACCCCCAGATCCTTCCCATTAGTTCTCAATGATTGCAAATGTATTTAGCTTGTACCTGAAGGAGAACAATATTTCAGAAACTATTCCAAGACAATAAATCAAGAAAGCTGGTTTGTTCACATTTTTTTTCTTTTCTTTCCACTCTGAGGTAAACCTCCCACAGAGAAAGTTATACCATGCAAGGGACTCAGAAAAATAAATAAAATATATATTTATGTCGCCCATGGATTCTTTTCTGTGGCACAGTTCCAATCAACAAACCTGGAGGAGAAAAAAAGTGTCTGTGTTTGTGTGTGTGTGTGCATGGGTGTGTGTTGTGCATGTGTTGTATGGTTCCTTAACTTCATAACCGCAGCTGTTCAAACATTTATCATTTCATGGTACAAAATAAGAAATTCACCGAAGCACAGATAAGAAGCATATTCTTTCATCAGTTTAGCATTTAAACAAAATAAATTAAGAATGCATGTGGTTTTCACATAAACTAGTTTGGCTCCTTCAAATCAATTCCAAAATTATTCTTTCTTTGCAATCTTCTGCTGAAAGAATTACCAATACACCTTTGCACGTCACATTGATTATAAAAGTTAATATTGGCAAGTTATTTAAACTTTGGAAAATGCTTTTATGTACATAAAATAGGGCAGCAGAAAATAGTAGTAAGAGAAACTGGCTTTGGAGTCTGAAGATCCTTACCATCTGCACAGGAGGATCACCACTATTCTGAGCCTCAAGTTTCGTACAGTATTTCTGTAAAGTTTAGATGAGATCATGCATGTGAAGGTGATTTGTGAGAGGTCTGGAATGAGACAAGTAAAGGGCATTAAATTAAAGGGCATAAAGTCAATCTGCATTTTACAGATGAGGAACAGCCATTAAATGGTTCACCCCAAATTAAATAGAGGCATATCAGGACCAGAAATCCAAAATCTTGATTCCGAGTGCAATATTCTTTCTACTCCATCTCACCACCTTTCGTTATTATTTTTTCTATTCTTTCTTTTCTTTTTTCATAGTACGGACTACATCACTTCATGTAAAAATGAAAAGGAAGCAAAATGTTTTAAAGATTAAGAGCAGGTGTTTAGAATCCAAACTTTCTGAGTTTAAATCTGAGCTCTCTCCCTCACTAGATTTGTGACTTTTGAGTATATTAATTGATTTCTGTATAACTCAGTTTCATCATCGTTAAAATCAGGATAAAATTAGCATCAACATCATTGGGCTGTTTTGAAGATTACATGAGTTAGCAAATTAAAGCACTTAGAATTGCCTGGTGCATAGGAAGCACTCAATAGATGTTAGCAATTTTTATTTACAATCCTATGGGGTCACTATGTTAATGTGATCTACAGTACTGAGTTTGTCATCAGAGTTAAATCAGAGAATATATACAGGATGATATTGATTTCATCATCAGAGCCTGAGCAGAACCTCTTCAGAGGAATTCCAGCTTCAAAATGAGCAACACCATTCATTTCTAGAAAGTCGAGAATACATGGAACAACCATATTTGAATACAGGTATGCATTACGTACTACTTTTTTAGTAAAATTATAGCATCTTGAAAGGGACAGTAATGACTAGAAAATGCACAAGATGAACCTTTTTCTATACCTGGGCAGAGTTATTTGGAAGTTTAATTAATAGAACAGTCCTTTCATACAATATATTACAGTAAATGCTGGACATCAGAAACACAAATCTTAGAATTTCAGGATGGGGAGGAAATTTAGGGCCACTTCCATCCCTATACCCTTTAATAAATAACTTTCCTCCCCAGTATTCCCTATAAGCAATCTTCCAATCACTTTTTAATGTTTTGAAACACAGGAAAATTCTTACCTCCCAAGGAAGTTACCTTACTATTTGATAGTTTAAATTTTTAGGAAGTTTTTCTTTACTTTGAACCCAATTTTGTTTTATAGTAACTTCCATCTACAGGAACTAATTCCTGAACCAAAAGGAATAATAATATTCTATAAATAATAAAGATTTGCAAAGGTACTATAAAGCTTAAGTTGCTATTGTAAGGAAGCGTTATAAAATAAGCTGTATTAGGGTATAGTGAAATGACCCTGACCATGATGGTCCAGAAATTAGACACCTCAAGCTCCTTATCATTTTCTATTAGTTATCACACTAAATGTGGACCATTCCCTCTTTCGTTTTTGGCCAAGTACCATGACCTTGTCTTTCATCTCTGAACCCACAGTACATTTGGAGTCAGCATTTATTTTCTCTGGCTCATGCATTTGTGAATGAAATGTTTGTTTCTATTTCACACCATTCTGACCTATTTTTCATTGCTATTCACAGTATTTGTGAGCCATTTTAGCTATCACATTCAAAAATAAAATTTTTATGACTTGAAAGGTCTTGTTGCTCAGAGGTGGTTGTGCGGTGGCCCTTCAATGAGAAAGATGTCCTTAATAACAGAGTGAGCCTCACTGAGTCGATCCCAGCAACACATCCCATCCTAGCTCAGTAATATCCCCCTCTCTTTAAGTATGCTTTGTTCCCCTTCTTCTCAAGTTGAAAGCATAGTTGATTACTTTTAATCATTCTTATTTTCTAATTAATGTGTTTATAGCAAAAGAATTTCCTCTGCACACTGTTTTGGCTTCATCCTACATATTTTTATATACGGTGCTGTCATAGTTCAGCAAATACCCAGTGAGCAGGTATCAGAGATATGTCCAGCCTAGCTGTTATGCAATGCAATTACCTGTGATATTAATTTTCAAATTCTCTTTAACCAAACTTTTGCTTTTTAATCATCTTGTTTTTATACTTTCCAAGTGGATATTCCTTAGCTAGCCTTTTGCTGCTAATTTCTTACTATTATCTCATTGCGATCAATACATCTCATGGATGTTACTTTTCATTTTTTTGAATTTATTGAAATTTAATAAATATTTCAAGAGGTTGCAAAAAATATTCACTTTTCTTGTTGGCTCTATCTTCTAGTTTAGGAATTCAGTCTTCAGCTATATTCATTCTGCTATTTTAGCCCATCTATTTTTTGTTTCTGCAGTCAAAGCAGCCTGCTCATTTTTATGAATGCAGTATCCCCAAAATTTTCTTAAAGGACGTTGATTATACCTAGATTTCTTATGATTCTTAAATTAAGACCTTGGAGTTTAGTTATTTGATTTTTCTGATATACAATTTTTTTTTTTTTTGTCAGTTGTTCATATTTGAAATCCTAATTGGCAAATATTGGGAGCAAATGAAGAATTTTTCACTCTAGCATGAATCATTATTGCTGTGAAAGTAAAGGCAGATCTGAGGGAAAGTCTACTCGGGAGCTTACACTTCAGGGTATTGCAGTGTCTGCATTTAAAATAAGGAATCGCTGCAGCTATCTTGTAACCATGAAGGGAAAAGCAATAGACACAAAACCGTCACACCCATGATGTCAGAGTGAAAAAACAGGCTCCAGCCCTTTATGTTGTTGCTGAGTCACTGAAATGTCCTACCTTTGGACTTTTTATTTTATTAGTTCATATATATTTCTAACTTTTATATTTACTGTGAATCAGGTTTTCTGTATTTCTTGCCAAATTCATCCAAACTGAAACAATACTTTCTATAATCCATATCAGAGCTATCTCTTAAAATTGTACATTGCATGATACCATTCTCTTGCTTACAATTCTACAATGGCTTTCTATCCTATGTAGAATAAAATGCAAACTCCCTATCTGGCTTATAAAAACTTGTATGATCTGGTCCCTGCTCCCTCTATGACCTACTCTTTTACCTGCACCCCACTTGCCTTCTTTCAAATCCTCAAATATTCTAAACTCATTTATGCCTTAGGACCCTTGTTCTACCTTTTTTCTCTCCCAGCAATGAATTCCTTTAAATCTTTAAACAGCTGGTTCCTCCTTGTTCAGTTGTCAATTAAGATATCAGCTTCTCAAAGAGCTCTTCCGTAATTATCCAAATTACAACAGCCACCAAATAATTTTTCTTTCACACTAACAATTATTTACATTGCACTTATCACAATCTGATACATTTCTTTTTTTTTTAAATTGTATGTGTGTGTATGTATGTATGTATATATATATGTGTGTGTGTGTATATATATATATATATATATAGATATACAATATGCCTAGAATGACATCGTAAGTCTTCAATAAATTGTTGTTGAATAAGTAAATAAAATTACTATTTATTGTCCAGAAATTCCTCACTGCTCTAATCAATGGGTGATATGTTTCTCCAATTACTCATGCTGCTATGATTGTATTTAATGTTACATTATTTCAGTAAGATTTGGAAAAAAGAGGTAGATACATGCATATATTCAGTGGCATTTTTATAGGAATTAGAGACAATTTTCCACAATGTAATCATCAGTCCCTTCGAAATCTTTAATGATGTGAACTGTACTGTTCATCTAACAAAGTAATAGCAACATTTTTATACTTCCCAAATTATTATAGTCTTGATTCCTGAATAGAGAATTTCTGAACAAAGAGCCAGAAAAGAGCATCAGACATGAGACATATACAGAGAAGATGCCCTTTTAGTTCTTCCTGCTTTAAAGTTATTAATTTACTTTAAGTAGATATGAAGATAGGCAGTTTCAAAAGCCCAAATACTGAACAAAGTAAAAATATGTTAGTGGACATGCAACCCAGTCCCCAAGTTTTCTTACCTGAGACATAAGAGTGTAGTTCAGTGGTTCTCAGATTTTTCATACTGTAGACCATAGTATTTTTCAAATTTAGGAATTAACTTTGTATTTGGCCCAAATAACACAGTTATGAATATGATCACTGTTGTTATAAAATTAAGAGACATTATGATATCAAACATTGCAAAGAATATAGTCTCAGAATAAAGGGTACTACTTTAAATAAAATACTTTAAGCTTTGTGAAAAATTTACTTCATTGTTCTCATTTTTTCTTATTTTACCATGGGTCAGTAGAATACTTATCAGTGTTGAGCACCAGTTCTAGGCTTAGTAAAAAACTCCTGGCACTTAAAATCTGAAGGTGTGAACTTAAGGCTCCACTCCATACTGTAGGACCTTGAATAAATCCCTTCACCTTCTATGGATCTGGTTTCTTTATCTCTTTCTACCTATCTTTATAGAGAAGATAGAGGACCAAATGAGATAATAATACTTGAAAATACATTGTAAACTATAAATATCTCTATAAATGCATGCAATAAATATTGTCCTTAAGTCACTCAGATTTTGTCAGTTTAATGACATCCATCTCCCTCACCAACTGGGCTCCTGTTCAATCTCAGCTGAATATATGACATCTCCTTTGCACATTTCCATCATGATGTTTCCCACCTATATTGTTAGTATCTCCCTATTTGTGAGTTCCTCCCACTAAAGCCTCTCTGGCCTGTCCTGCTTATATATGCGTAGTAAAGAAGGTTTATTATTTAAGTGCTATCTCTGATACCACTGATTACCATGTTGTTCAGGGGCTTGCTAGTAGAGGCAAGGAGGCTATTGCAATAATCTAAGAGAGAGAATGGCAGTTAAAACCCAATGAAGTAGTAAAAAGTATCCAATTCTGGATTTGATTATAGATCAGATTATGAATTTGATAGAAGGTATGAGAAAAAGGAGTCAAGGATGACTCTAGCCTTTTTTACCTGAGGAACTGGAATTTTCTGTAAACTGAGATGGAAAAACTACATTTTGAAGGAAAGATCATCAGAAGTTTAGTTTGGGGCATGTTAAGTTTGAGGTATCTACTCAGGTAGAGCTGTGAAGTAGGCTTTTGTATTTAAGAATTTGGAGTATATGAGAGAGATGCAACTTGGGGATAAAAATATGAGACTCATGTGCTATAGGAGTTTTATAAGTCATAAAGCTAGAGGAGATCACTAAGGAAATGAGGCAAGCACAAAAGAACATAAGAGCATCTGATCCCTGGGCATGTTCCTGTTCTGACACCAGATGGGAGAGGAAAGTAGAGGAAACCGATGAGGCACAGTCATTGATGTCAGAGGCAATCCAGGAGGGTATAGCGCTGAAAGGCAAGTTCAACTTTCTACAGAAACAGGAGGTTGGAACATCACCTCGATGCCCTTTGTTACTCAGATAGGTGAGCCTTAGTATCCACTCAGTCAAATCAAAGGTAAAACCCATCACTACCAGGTTGCCAGGAATTGAAGTTAAAATGTAAAGCTGTTTACATAGAAAGACCACATACATGCACATTAAAACAAATTAAAATTCAAAAATACTCCCCTCCTACACACTTAAGGCGTATAAACAGAGGGCGGAATTGAAACGTAATATGGTACAGGCTTTCGCCGAGGTACAGTTTTGAGGTGATCAGGGCAGCATCAGTGGCCCGTGAGCAGAGTAGGCGGATAAGCTAAATGACTGCTTGGAGATTTGGAATCTAATTCATGCTTTGCCACTGGTCTAACTGGGTATTATGTCAGGTAGAAAAACAAGCTTTGGGTAGCTTAGTGATGTGTCACACTTTAAATCAACGCAATAAGGAGTTTTCAGTTGTGTTTAAATGTTATAGTATTTTGCTTTCCTAGAAGAACTTTTCCCATTTTGAAAAGACCTGCTTATGCCCCCTTTAATGGTGAGACCACCCATCATCATTAATAGGTTCTCATTTTCAGAAACTCAGTGTATACCACGCTGTTACGGAACATACTGATTGGATAAGATGAGGCCCATGAAACCATCCAGTCATAAGTCAATCACAGCATCAGGTTAACAGCAAGTAGGCAGAGAATAAAATGTGGGGCAAACACCCACCACATTTTAGTAACTCTTTTTTAAACTTCAGTCTCCCTTCCAGCAAAATCTTGCCCTGAGACACATAGTTATATCTTAGTTTTTCATGTTTGTCCTGGTGCTGTCTAACCCTCCTGCCACTTCTTACCTTTACACCTTAATTTCCTGACATGAAGGATTGGCTGTGAACCTCTCACTGCTGCCTGGCAATGCCCTCCAGTGGCCACTGTGGAAAAAGAGCCTGAAAATAAGGGCCCAATTGTAGAATGGACCATGAGACCTTGAGGAGCTAACTGATGGCGAGACACTGTTGCCAGGGTCTTTTAGCACTCACCAGTTTTCTCTCCTTTATTCTTTTTAATTTGTTTCTTCTGACAATGTGTCTTTCTTGATATTCTTTCCAAACATTCTTTCTTTTTTGATGTTACTTTAAACATATAAATCTGTATCTTATACTAATGCCTTCTTAGTGCAGATTTATGTGTTTAGAAAGAATTTAGGGCATAATGGGCAAGCAATGTCAACAGTGTGGATGCTGTTTTAAGCTTGTGTGGATTCTAGAACAAACTGAAGATTATTTGAAGAATCTTTTATTCTTGGAAAATAAGTGCAAAAACAGTATTCACAGCATTCCTTTCCTAAAATATGTTGCCTAGTGACCAAATTGCATCAATTGTCAATTGATCCAGTGGGAATCTCAATAGATGGTCTGTTTGTCTCCTCTTTATGAGGAAGAATAACGAGGAGCTTGTGCAGCTCTGTCTACTCAGGGGACAGAAGTGTGTGGCAAAAAGAAATTAGACAGAAGAGTGGGACTAAGGACAGGAAGGAGCTATGTTACAAAGAATAAGAGAGGGATAGAAAAATTTGTTTATAAAATGATGATTTTTATGTAAAATACAGGGAAAGAAGATAGAAAATATATAGCAATAATGAAATAATACATTTGTATTTGCCAAGCTTTATATATATTAATGTGTTTAATCCTCACAACAATATGGTGATTAAACAAGTATTACTGTCACTTTCCTCTTACATTTGAGAACATTGAGTCATAGAATGTGAAAGAATTTCACCAAAGTAATACATAATCTGGGTCCAGAATGCACTCTCTTAAGAAAGAACATTATGAAAAAATAAAATAGAAAAGTAGGAAGAAAAACATAGAAGTTTGGAAATAAGTAGTAAGAATTTTTTTTTTAATTTAATAAACCCATATATATTAGTCAGCTTGGGCTGCCCCAACAAAACACCATACACTGGGGTAGCTGAAACAGGAATGTATTTTCTCGTTGTTCTGGAGGCTAGACATCTCAGATCAAGGATCCATCTAACTCTGTTCCTGATGAGATCTCTCTTCCTGGCTTGTAGATAAATTCCTTCTTGCTGTGTTCTCATCTGGCCTCTCTCTGTGCCCAAGCTTGAGAGAGAGAGATAGCTCCAGTGTCTCTTTGACTGCTCCTAAGCCTCATCACCCTGTTGGATTAGGATTGGATTATCACCCTTATGACCTAATTTAACCTTAATTACTTCCCTAAGGCCCAATCTCCAAATACTAGTAAATTCACATTGGGGGTTAGGGCTTCATTTTATGAATTTTGGGAGGACACAATTCAGCTCCTAGCACCATATTTTACCCTATATAAATGAAACAAAAAGCTGAAAAATATATTAAACATATCCTTCAATGCACTTTGTATAATACTTTTAAATTTTATCCAGCAGGGGTGACACAATTGAGAACTAATCCAGCACTCAATAGGAGAGCAGATTGGATGTCAAAAAAAGAACTAGTAGCAAAAGATGGCCAGATCAAAACTTCAGAAACTAAGCTTCTGGAAGTGGGCTTCTGATGTGACAACAGAAAGCTCCTAAGAGCTAGAATAAACTAGAACTTAATCTGAATAGAGTATCTTGAATTTATATTCCCGAAATCTGGACTCTTTATTTCCACCCTGACATGAAACACTTTCCAGTGAAAGTTGTCAAATGGGTTCCCCAAAACAGACACTGAGACATATATTTAAGTGATTCCAGGAAACACTGGAAGAGCAGTAGAAGAGAGTGGGAAATGAAATAGGAAATGTTAGCTAGGGGTACATTATGAATCCAGCTACCACTATGGGCATCCAGAGCTAAATCCTGCTGGGGAGCTCTAAACTCCAGCAGAACAGAGTTCATAGTTACAAAATTGAGGGAGAGAAGGATGGGGGAACAAACCATCAGCTCCCCAGGGGAGGGCTGTTTCTGAGGCAATAACTGTGGCACTTCCAGTTTTCTCTAAGCATAGATCCAGTGTGCTACCACAGTCAGGAACAAAATCCTCAGGCAAACACTTGCATGGGTTCACAGTAAGTTTTGACACAAGTCTAATTTTTCAAAACTGTTGTTCATCACCACAGGGATTTCCAGTTTATTTCCAAGTCTTGTTGTGTCTATATCCTTAAAACTTCTTGAATCCAGCCTCGTCTCAGCACCCACAGTCCTACCAGGCTGGGCAAACCACCCTCTCTTACCTAAACTATTGCACATGTTCCTCCCTCTTCCCTTTGGTCTGCTTTCCTCCAGTTTATTCTACACATGAAAGCCTGACTGAAGTTTGTAAAATATAAATGTAATCACACCATTTGCCTGCTTTAAACACTATAATGTTTCCTCAATGCTGTCTGGATAAATTTCAAACTTGTTAGCATAGTTTGGGCTTCTCAGCATGGTCCAGGAGTTTTATTTCAAGTACTAACCACCCATACACACACATGCTTGCACAATCACTTCACTTGACGTTTCCCACTGAGTGTCATCAAGGTTGGTAAACCTGTTTTTGGTTTAGAAAGTGGATCTCTGTAATCCTCTCATGCTTCCCATCTCTTAGGTAAAGTGTCACAAAAGAGATAGGGAACGAAGGTATGTTATTCCCCCAGATGACCTTGACCTAGAATGATGTAAGTAATCTCAACACCCCAATACCTTTGCATGGTATGATTGTTTCTTGTGATGGTGGTAATCAATTCCAGGCTCTCTTTGTTACTTGAACCCTAGCCCAAAGATGAATTTTCAATTAGTTCTTCTTTTGGATCTGAGAGAAGTTTCTGCAGAATCTTCCCAGACAAGCTCCTGTTGGGGGGTTATATTTTGAGGTGCAATTTCTGGTTTGAAAAAATATTTAAAATTAAGTTACAGGAAAAAAAGAATAATTGGAATTGAGAAGGTTGGAGGTTAGTCACTCCTCAAAAACAAAATACCATTCTCTGATTCTCTTTCCTGGCTGGAAGCTGGATTCCTGTAACAGTACATGCAGTGGGAATCTTACGGATGGCTTAAGCATAACAGACCTGTTGTAACAAAAATGCCCTAGTGGTAAAGGCGAAGATTGACCCACATGTGACAGCAAAAAAGAACAGTATTTAAAGGCTAAGACCGTATCTCACTCCTTAACAATAAGGCGGAGTTAAGATTCGGGAAACACACTTTCCCCTTCATGGACTCTGAATAAACACATATTGTACATGACATAGCCCCTGGTTATTTCTTTCCTTTTTTTTGACTGGTAAGGGGATCGCAACCCTCGGCAGGCTGTCGTCCGCACCACGCTCAGCCAGTGAGCGCACCGGCCATCCCTACGTAGGATCCGAACCCGCGGCCTCGACGCTACCAGCGCCGCACTCTCCCGAGTGAGCCACGAGGCCGGCCCGCCCCCTGGCTATTTCTGAAAATTCATCCGTTACCTACCTTTTCTTTCTTTTCTTCCTTCCTTCCTTCCCTCTTTCTCTCTTTTTTAATGTTTTAGGCATACTGAAATACTCAAAATTCTGTAGGATTTTTCACTGGTTTCTTTCCTCTGCTTCCTAGAAGGACCCTCATTTCCCACTTCCAGTGGGATTGCTTACTCTTCTCCAAGTTTAACTTTAGATCTCACCATTTTATAAAAATTTATCTATTTTTGATTTTTAAAATTTTTTGGTTATGCATATTCATAGAGTACAAAGCTGGCCGTCACCACTTGTGCCCAAGATATGATGGCCAAATCAATACTATCAGCATGCATATTACCACAAATTGAGATTATTCTCCATGTCCAACACCCAGTTAATCTCCAACCTCCCTCCTCCTCCTCCCCACCCAACTCCACAACCCAAGGTATGCTCTCTCCTTCTGGAAGTCTAACACACCACTGTTGTCTTCCTTTCCTTCCTTCTTTCTCTCTTAGTTCCCACTTATGAGTGAGGATGTGGTATTTTTCACTCTGTGCCTGGCTTATTTCACTTAACATAATTTTCTCCAAGCTCATCCATGTTGCTGACAATGGCAGAATTTCATTCTTTTTATGGCAGAGTAGTATTCTATGGTCTATATATACCACATTTTTCTTACCCAGTCATCTATCGATGGACATTTAGATTGGTTCCATATCTTGGCTATTGTAAGTAGAGCTGTGATGAACATGGGAGTACAGGTATCCCTTCAATATGATGATTTCCATTCCTTTGGGTATATACTCAGCAGTGGGATTGCTGGATCATATGGAAGATATATCTGTAGTTGCATTTCCTGAACTTCCTAAGTCTGGGCTTTGCCTCTTTCTTTGTGGTCTCATGACACCCTTAATAACTTCTTTTATTTTATTAAAAAAATTATTTATCACACTATCACAATTTTTAGAATTGCCTGATTCTAATATAACAATTTTAGAATTGCCCAATCACTTGCCTGTCTCAACCACTAGATAATAAAATTACTGATAACAGCATTTCCTCTTGTTTTCATGTAAATCCCAAGTGCCTACCACAATGCCTGGCATCAAAGATGCTACACAAACTATGATGATATAAGTAAATAAAGAGGCTGTATTTAATAAGTGAAGTAGAACTGGCATGGCATATTCCCTCGTACCAGGAACCAGCCCTGGTTTTACAGTCTGTTTTCAAAATTCAGTTTAAGTCACCGTTAATTACTTGGTTCCTCAGGTTAAATGGCCAGGCAGATTCACCATCATAAATCTCACCTATTCTCTCTCTGATCCAGATAAGATATGAATTTCATGATGGTTTCAAGGAAGAAAGAAACTGGATGGACAACTGTAAGAAAGAAGCTTGGCTTGAAGTTCCGTGGAAAATTCCATGGGCCCAAGGACCTGAAACTTGCTGCCTCCACTCCTCCCAATCTTCAGCATTTATGTTGTCACATTGGCCCCATGACCAACCTCTGTTACTTCCATTTCAAAAATATCCCTAGAATCTGAGTTCTCTCTTTACCTCTTCTGCTGCTTCCTCAGTGCAAGTTCTTTCTTATATTTTTCTTATAATGTACAGGCCTTTGGTCTCAGATTTCTTTGGTCATCCAATTTCCTACTCCCCCTGTATTAGTCTGTTTCTGTTACTTATAACAAAATAACAGGGTTTCTCACTCTCAACAGTTACAGTGGGGATTAAGCTTCAATGACTTTGGGGGGCCATTCAATCCACTGAATTCTGCCCCAGCCCCCCAAAAGTCATGTCCTTTTCACATACAATTACATTTATTTCATCCCCAAAGTCTTAAATTGTTTCAACTCAAAAGTCAAGTTCTAAGTCCCATCTGTGAAATCAAAACAAGTTATCTACTTCCAATATACAATGGTGAGATAAACATAGGATACATATTCCCATTCAAAAAGATAGGAATAGGCCAAAAGAAAAGGGTAACAGGTCCCAAACAAGTCCAAAACCCAGCAAGGCAGGCATTAAATTTCAAAGCTGGTGAATCAGGTATCTTGACTCCGTGTTTGATCTCCTCTGCACATTGGTGTGGGGGTTGGGTCCCTAAGTCCTCGGGCAGCTCTGGTCCTATGGCTTTCCTGGTTGTGGGCCACACTTCTGCTCTCTCAGGCTGGTGTTTACTAGTAGCTCTATAGTTCTAGGGTCTCCATGGTGGTCCTGCTCTTGCAGCTCCACTAGACATGGTACTGGTCCAGGTTTTCTGCTGGAACTTTGGCCCCACATTTCTTTTCGGCATTGCTCTAGTGAAGGCTATCTGCAGTGACTCCACCCCTGTGAAGGATCTCTTCCTGGGTCTCCAGGCTTTTCCATACATCCTTTGAAATTGGGGTGAAGTCTCCCAATCCTTCACAGCTCTGGCATTCTGCAAACCTGCTGATCTAACACCACGTGAATGCTGCGAGGGCTTCAGACTTCTGTTTTCCAAAGCTGCAAGTCCAGCCACATCTGGGGCCAATTTAGCCACAGCTGGAGCAGCCAGAGCAGCTGGGGTGCTGATGTGGGGAGCTGGAGCATACTGAGGTGGCCCTGGGCAGTGAGCCTGTGGATGGCACCTCATGCCCGTTCCCCGATATCATTCTGTCCACCTAGGCCTCTGGACCTGTAATGGAAGGGTTGGCCCCAGAGACTTCTGGAATGCCTTCAGGGCCTTTTCTCCTTCTCTCGATGGTCCCTTTCTTTTGTACTAATCTCCCTAGCAAATGATCGATGGGCTGCACCATTGCATTTTTTCTCTAAAAAATGCTCTATGCTTCTCTGCTTCCTGAAAATGCAGACACATGGCCAGGCTGCAAATTTTCCAAATCTTTATGCTCTGCTTCCCTTTTGATTATACATTCTGGCTTTACATCATGCCTTTTCTGCTGTAACTCAGCATAGGCTGTTGCAAGTAGCCACACAGATTCCTTACTGCTTTGCTGCTTAGAAATTTCTTCTGCCAAATACCCTGAGTCAGCACCTTTACGTTCCACATGCCATTAAACTTTTGGGCATGAACAGAATGTGACCAAGTTCCTTGCCAGTTCATAGCAAGGATGATCTTTGCCCGTTTCCAATAAACTCCTTATTTCTATCTGAGACCTCCTTAGAATGGTCTTTACCATTTATGTTTCTGAGAGCATTCCACCATTTGACCAGTGTCTAAGAAGTTCCAACTTAACCTGGTTTTCTTGTCTTCTAGACTCCCACCAGCAGCTAGGATTTTTCTAGCCTCCTCCTTCAAATTCTTCCAGCCTCTCCCCAAAAGCTAGTTCCAAAGCCACTTCCACATTTTCAAGTATTTGTTAGAAGCAACACACTACTTCTTTGGTACAAATTTTCTACATTTGTTCGTTTCTGTTGCTTATAACAAAATACCTGGAACTGGGTAATTTGTAAGAAAATGAAATTTATTGCTTACAGTTCAGAGGCTAGGAAGTCCAAAGTCCAGATAAAACATCTGGTGAGTTGATGCTACAGCAATCCAGGGTGTTATAGGGTGAGAATGGTGGAGTAGAAAGAGAGAAACTCTCGTGTGCTCTCCTTTTAAAGCCCCCAGAAATATGCCCATGAACTGGGCCATAGTCCTTACAATCTAGTCACCTCTTCAAGACCCCACCTTTCAGTTATCATAATAGGATTTTCCACCTCAACAGTTACAATGGGGATTAAGCTTCAGTGACTTTGGGGGACCATTCAATCCACTGCATCTCCACACTCTCCACTCCACTTATTTCCCAAACTGCAGCCAGAGTTATCAATTAAAAACAAATATTATCAAGTCATTCCCTTTTCAAAACTTGTGTTATACCACCTTTGTTTACTGATAAAATATACACATAAGGTATTTGAAAATTTGCTTCAGCAATTAAAGAATACGAATTAATAAATAGCACTTAATATTTAAAATTCTTTTTACAGTGGCAACAGTTCCTCATGCACCAAAGATTGTTGATATTTACTGCAAGAGTGTCCTGAAAATTATTTTAGAAACTTCAATTTCTGTAATATATTTTGCTGCTATGGTGAGCACCTGAGCTGTCTCTGTTCTCTCAGTAGAAGTATTCACCTGCAAAAGAATTGCAATTCAATTTCAGACAATTTTTGTTTGGGTCATGTTAATAGATCCATAGCAACATTGAAAAAAAAAAAACCTGCTTAAGAATGACTATGTTTTGAGCATTCACCACAAGATGGAGCTAGATAAATTTTTTTTCCAAGCTGCTTTTCACAGACAGCCTTTATTGGAAATAAGTAGGGTAACAAACATGATGTGCTTTTGCTGTACTGAATCTTTTTTTTTTTTTTTTTTTTTTTGGCTGTTCCTTGGTGATTTCAGTAGATTCAGCTCAGCAAAGGTGGTAGCTTGCCAGATTTTGGGTACTCCTTCAATTTGCTCACTTTTCTCCATATTACCCAATAACTCTGCAATGCCATACAATTTGACACTGTATAGGTCAGAAATTAAGCTAAGGTTTTCTTTCTTGTTATGATTAAACAAACAAAAAAACAGAAAGCACTCCTAGGAGAGGTACATTTTATCAAAAATTTTAGTATAAATCCTTTCTGCTGTGGAGCAAGAGCAGGCCCAGCCCATATACTGGTCATGCAAATTAATTGTTGAGACTGTGTCCCTAGAGAAAAAGCTGGCAGAATTTTCTAGGCCAGCCTAGTATCCAAGACAAGAGGAGTCAAAGGTAAAGTCTAAGACCAGGTCCAGGGAGAATTATGGGGCTCAACGTACATGATACCTCATAAATTTCCGTATTAGAAAGCTGGAGCAGGCCATATACAGGGTTTCGGTTAGGGCAACTGGAGAATAAGTGGAGTAGGTAGGGAATTATATGAAGGAGATCCTGGGAGACTGGAAAATCTGCCTCCAGACTGGTTACACTATAGATTGTAAGCCCAACCAGCTGAAAGATATAGGGTCGACACAGATATTATTAGTCTCAGACTCACAAATACCGAAAATTGAAGTGATCTTAGAAAACATATAATCCAGCAGTTTCAAACAAGGCCAGGAGATTGTAGCTTCACAGAATTACTCAGAGAAGTAATGTTAGCAGAGAGAGGGTTGAATGAGTGGGCTTTGGCACTTTCTCCAATTCAACTAAGGCAATTTGTTTTACTTACTACGTTTCCATGAAAAATTTCTCTGTAAGGAAAAAGCAGTACACACATACACATGATTATATATGTTTAATTATATTCATTTTATTATATATGAAACAATACATACATAATTCATTATGTACTATATATATATATATATATACATACAATTTCAGGGAAGAAAGATCATGCTGAGATGCACAAGTTCAGGAAGATGGCATGCTTTGAAGTTCAGTTTACTAGCTGGTCACACTGTTCCCCTCAGATTGACTTTTCTGAAAGTGTATGATTACACAGTAACAGGGAAGTAGACTTTGAAAGAAAAGCTTACTGAGGGAAAAAGACCAGAGAAAGGGAAAGATAATGACCACAAACCCAAATGTTGACCCAATTCTTACCCAAAGATAGCCTGCCAGTGTCTGACTTACATGTTTAAAGTGCTTTAGAGTTTAAAAGGATTTCACCTCCACTGTATTATTTGAAACCCATAACTTTTTATTGGTACTTTATCCAATTTTCCTTACTCTATCTTTGGTTATCGTGATTATTGGGCTTGTCCTATCACCCTGAGCAGTTTATATGTATCATTTATATTTATGTGTGCTTCTGCTTACTCCTAGCACAGTTCCTGATACGTAGTACATCTCACGAACACTCATAGAATATGAAACATCCAGTGCCTGGCATATAGTAGCTACTCAAAAAATGTTGGTAGATAATTGGTTTGGATGAAGCATTATAATGTACAGCAAAGCATGCCCTTTAGCCTTCAGCAACAAGACTCATTTCTTTTAATCTCCTAAAGCTGGCTTAGCTAATATACCTGCTCCAAATGTTCAGTTGCATATAGAAACAGGAAGTCTATTCCTGGAACAAACTGAATTCATAGGTTTTGTGAGGGCAACAGCTTTGCCTGGAGCGCCTCATTGACATTTTGACGCAAAAGGAAACCACCCTAGCATCAGAATGAGCTGGGCAAGCTGTAGGTGTTACAAAGCAGGACTCCAGTTGGGAAACCCACACAGCACACACCGTCCAAAAAAACCCCCACAGCTTGTCTTAAGCTAAATGCACAGATGTGTGCAGGGAATTACTTACATAGCCGGGCGGGTTGTAAGTTTAAACCGTGATATCTCAACAGAGTGCTATGGGGTCGTGGATAGGGAAAGAAACTAAACCAGAAGTGCAGGAGATTTTAAATTGGAATTATGGGAGTAGGAGGAACCAGGTACCCAGCATTTAGAGACTATCATATTCTCTTCCACATGACATTTGGATAGATCGAAATATAGACAAATGTATGCACAGACACATACATACACACCCCTGTGTTACCTCGTGTTCCTTAATCCCACGTCACTGGAAAAAAATATAATAAAAAGCTGGATTTATTTGGACTTTCAATGCAAAAGAAAAAGTAAGCAGTCACAAAATTTATGCAATCAGTAGTTAAACAATGTGCAATGTACTTCCCTCCCTTTTCTTTCTATCAGGATAAATGTTGATATATAATACTCTGTCTGGAAATCAAGATGTATGTGGATCTGAGAATTAAAGGGAGGAAATAAGATCCTCCTATCTCATCACTCCTCCCAGTGCCCCAATTGCATAATTTGTGCTGTTTGTCACTGCACTCTTAGGCTTTGGCAAGTTAAAGTTTCTGGTTCCCAGAAGAGTAAACACTACTTCCAGAGGCCACAGTATGATTTCTCATGAACTTGAAACTACACCTACCACCTGCTATCTTTTGGCTCCTCTTGCCGGCAGATCAACAGGCAAAGAAAGGAATTGACGTAATAAAGGCATAATCAGCCTAGATTATCATGAGGAGTGATGTTTTCTGTTACCTAATGTAGGCAGGCAGGGAAGAGTGTGTTTGGAACTGCCATTCTGGTTCCATACCCAGTGATAACATCTAACGGACAACACAGCAACCATAGTCCAGGAAGACAACTAAGGACTTAGACCTTACCAGGCAAGCAACTCAGACCAGCCAATGTGCTGGCTGAGGATGAAGGAGATCTAAAATAAAAAAGCAAAGGAGGAAGATAATGATAAATATCAATTACAGCCTCATTACTGGACGAAGCAACAGGGACTGAAGTATATTTCAGTAACTATCTTGACTTAAATCTTTATGTCTAAGTGGCCAAAAGAGGTCAACGTCTAGCAAGAAGCTTAGTGACAGATTAGACAAAAGTGAAGACATTCCTGTTCTCACAAAAATGAGACTCCATATTGGGGTAAGCAGATACAACAGGGTATATGAGGGAACAGAGTGATGTGTGGGGGGTCTCTGTCAGAGTTTTAGACCCTGTCTCTTTTTTTTCCTGGCTCTACAACTTCATACACATGTAACTTGACAGTGTCTTGTCTCATAACCACACTGTGTACATTTCTTGCCTCCCACTTTGGGGTTTCCTTATCAGTGTTGGAAATGGAAGCTGTGGGACTTCACTTAAGGCACATATGTGCAGCTGAGGAATGTAAGGAATTAAAAACATTGGAAACTTTTGTCCAATAGGAGAAGGAAGTTGGAATACAAATGATTTCCTCTTTCTGCTGAACAGGTTGTTCTGATACTTGGTTTATACAGCTTCTCAGAGGAAATCCCTTGCGATTGACCAGTCATACTTATGGTGAACTACTCAAAAGCACACCCCTGTATTTGCTCTCCCTTCTTTCTTTTTACTCTCCCCTTGTCCCTCACTATTACTTCCTAGAATCCCTTTCCCTTGGAAAGGAATAGCATATGTCTTTCACATTTGTTTCAGGTTCCCATGGAACCCAAGTTAAGCAAAATTAGACAAATAGTGTATTTCGTCGGTTTTCACAGACAGTAGTTGAGAAATGAGCCCATACCACATGAAAACAGAGATTTGGAGCCTTTAAAAAGTCAAGCCTTACTTTAAAGTGTTTGTCACTTTTGGTGAACTAAGTCCATGACCACTTTAACCAATGAGAAGTTTCTTTCTGAAGTCATTTTAGAAAAATCTTCACAGAAACTACACCTGGTACACCACCACAAAAGACATTCCTAGCTTGCCTCTGCCACTTGTCCTAGTTTTAAAGTACTTTTTAATTTCCTCTATTGCAGAGAAAATAAGACAGAGGAGCAGAAGCAGATTCAGGAGAGAGGGAGGTCAGTTTTTACTGAATAGCTCAAAGTCACTGTGCAGGTTTGAGTGGTATGTGAAAGGTCATTCCTTCCTGCCTGCATGATCTGGTTACGTGAGTACGTATTCTCAGAAGAGATTATCATCATCATCACAACAACAAGAACAACAAAACCCAATTAGGTTAACGTAAGAAACAAAAGAGATTTTGTGATAGGAAAGGCTTCATAAAACCTAAATCTCTGCAGAGAAGCTTACCGTTTTTATAACTAAGCTCAGTCCAGAGCTTCTTGGCTTCTCTCTGTGAGCTCTTGAGAGAGGCAATACAATATTATAGGCAAGTCATAGAATTTGAGAAGATATATGTTTTGTCCTGTCTCTACTACTTTTTTCTTGGTCTACATGCAGGTCCCTTAATTCCTCTGAACCTCGGATTCTTCATGTGTAGAATGAAAACATGACTCCTATAAACACTCCCCACAGAGATGTTATGAAGATCAGCAAGACGGTGTTTGTGAGAGTGCTTAATTAACTATAAAGAGAACGAGCACTATTAGTTGCTATTAATCTTATCCCTCATCATCTTATTAAGGCATTTTCCTGGTTGAAGAGGTATTTATTCTGCATTATATTTGGCCAAGCAAATTACAAATAGTAATTGTCTCTTTGAGCTATGAATAATTAGGTTGAAGTAAAAAAGTTCATCTTCTGCGAATTGTCAGACTAAAATTTTTTTTTTCTGCATTACCATCATGGGATCTTAAGATCATCAGAGCCTTGTGGGACATCTCTGGCCCATTGAGAACAGACCTACTTAGTTAATTGTGGGCTATTTCTTCAAATGCTAACTTCTTTATTAAAAAAACACACACACTGTAGTCCAGAGATACATTTTGAGCTGAGAAAACTGTAAAAAATAGATTTTAAACAAATATTTTTAGCCTTTCTGTACTTCAGTCTTGATTTGCTTAAAGATATGAGTGAAGAAACATATTCGTAGAGGCTGGAAGAAGAGAAGATAGAGTGGGGACTGAGTGAAAGAAAAGGACTAGAAAAAGTGCTTCCCCTCCTAATATTTTTTATAAGCACCCCAGAATGTAAATATTTTTGTATTCCCAAAGTACCTACCTTTCAACAGGAATTTAAAACAAAATTCAAATATGTCTGAAACATATTCTCACATAATTTCTCAAAGATTTAATATGTGTGTTTATTCTATCTATAATTGTGTTTTTGTTGTAGGGGAGGGGAAAATGGCTTCTGTCCATGGTCTTAGATTCTTTTGCTGGGCTTCAAACTAAATTGACATAAGACAGATTAACAGGAGAAAAAACATATTTAATTATGTGCATACACACAGGTGTCCCACAAAAACATGAGACTCAAAGAAAGGCCAGATTGAAAGTTATATAGCATCTTGAGCAACAGAACATAACAGGGTCTTGAGGCTTTTGAAGTGTGAGGGAGATAACTTGTGGAAAAGTGAGGGGAAGAAATTTATGGTGGATAAGGGTTGTCTTGCTATGCAGATAAAAAGTCAAGTAACAAAAGTTTTCTCAGAGTAGCCCTCTTCCTGATACCATAGTGAAAGTATAGCATATTTTAATTTGTGAGATGCACTAAAACAAGTATCTAGAGAGCCAGTTTTAACTTTAAATGCTTATATTAGAAAAGAATAAAGGTGACAAATCAATGGCCTAAGCTTCTACCTTATGAAGATAGTAAAATAAATAAATAAATAAATAAATAAATAAATAACCAAAAGTAGGTAGAAAGAAGTAATAAAGACAAGAACAGCAATTAATGATATAAAAGAAACTGGAAAAAATTAATATAGAAATAATTGGTTAACTGCAAAGAATAATATAATAAACCTCTTGAAGCAATAAACAATTAAAAACAGAGAACACACTAATTACCAATATCAAGAATAAAAGAGGGGACATCAACACAGATCCTAAGAAAGTAAAAATCTAATAATGAAATATACGAATAACTTTACACCAACAGATTTAATAACTGAGATTAAATGACTAAATTCATTAGTAAATATTATTCAACAAAAATAGCACAAAATAAAATAGAGGATCATCAAAGCATTAAATTAGTGTATATTTAGAATTTATTGATTAAAATCCTTTATAAAAGAAAACTTAAGCCCATATGGTTTTCAATGGTTTATTCTAACAAATATTTATGAAAGAAAACACCAAACTTACACAAACTCTTTGAGTAATAGGGGATAAACTATCATTTCTACATCACTTTGTGAAGCAAAGCCTGATAGCAAAACCCAATCAAGATATTGCAAATAAAAAAGACAAATACTCCCCATTAACATGGTAGCAACAGTCCTTAACAAAATATTATCAAACTCAGCAAAACATAAGAAGAATCATACTTTATGTCCAAGTATGATTTACCTCCTAATACAAGGTTTATTTAATATTTGAAAATCAATTGATATAATTCACCATATTAACTGTATACAGGATATAAATCCATAGTGTATTTTCTCAGTAAGTGCAGCAAAAAGCATTTGGTAACATTTAGTACCCTTCACAATATAAACTCTCAGCAAACTATTAACCAAACATAACTTCCTTTGTTAAAAGGTGTGTGTGTGTGCATGCGTGTGTATGCACATATGCACGTGCTTCTGTGTAGCTCCTTTCCACCAAATACATCATAGTTTTTGGCAAAATACCTGTGTTCATCCTCTTCCCTTCGAGATTAGAAACAAAGCAAGGATGTTCACCACCAACAATTCTATTCATCATTGTACTGGAAATCCTAGTCACTGCAATAATGCAACAACAACAAAAAAAAAAAAAAAAAAAAAGAAGAAGAAGGTAGAAAGATTGCAAGGGAAGAATTAAACTGTATTCACAGACAAAATGGTTGCTATTAAATAATACACTTCAATGATTGTGCAAAGCAGCTATTAAAACTGGTAAATGAGGTTAGCAAGGTTGACAGATAAAAAATCAAATTCACATAATCTATGTTTATATAGTAGTAACAAACAAAGAGAAAATGAAATTTTTAAAAAGCAATTTCACTTTACAACAGTATCAAATCACAAAAATAATTAGGGATAAATTTAGTGTAACATGAAAACTCGGAAATTTTTTTTTAAATCCTAATAAAAGGAAAGATATACCACAATCTTAGATGAGACAACTTAGTTGTTGAGCTATTAATTTTCTCCAAATTGGTTTAAACATGCCATACAATCTCAATCATCATAGCAACCAGCTTTTCAAATTGACATGACAAGGCAATTCTAAAATTCATATAAAGGACTTAGAACGGCAAAAAGAACTCTGACAAGGAAAAATAAAATGGAGAATTTATACAACCTGATATCAAGATTCACTATAAAGCTACAATAATCAAGACAGGGTAACATTAGCATAAAGACAGACAAATAGATCAGTAAGACAGAACAGCAAATGCAGGAATAGATCCACATTTAACAGTTAATTGATTTTCAATTAAAAGACCAAAACAATTCGATGGAAAAAGAACAATCCTTACAACAAATAGTGTTGAAACTGTTAGACACACAAAGAGGGAAAAAATGAGCCTTGAACTTTACTTAACACCATATTTACTTAACACCATTATTGCTTCAAAATGGGTAATGGAACTAAACCTAAAAGTCAAGTTAAAAATAAAAACTCCCAGAAGAAAACACAGGAGAATTTTTTTTTTTCTCACCAGAGATAGGCAAATTTTCATAGACAAGATCCAAAAATGGTAGCCATAAAAGAAAAAATTGATAAATTATACTTTATTTAAATTAAACCTTCTGTTCATCAAAGGATTATATTAAAAATTAATAAACAGTCCACATACTGGCAAAAAATATCATATATACGTGTATATATGTATGCATATATACACGCACACATATACTTGCATATATGATGAAGGATCTGTAGCCACACTATATCAAGAACTGCTAAAACTTAATAATCGAAACGTAAAAAATATAATAGGGTAAGGGAGGCAAAAGACTTAAACAGACATATGCAAATGGTCAATGGCCAATTAACACATGAAAACGTTCTCAACATCATTACTCATCAAGGCAACATGAGTTAAACTCACAACGTGCTACCAGTACCCACCCACTTAAATGGCCAAAATTAAAAAGCCTGACAATACCAAATATTGGCAAAAATGTGAGGCAATAAGCAATAAGAGCTTTCACACATTTGGGGGATATAAAATACCACAATCACTTTTGGAGAAGGCTTAGCATTTTCTTATATAATTTTAAACATATACCTACCCTGTAATCAAGTAATTATACTCTTAGATATTTATACAATAGAAATGAAGACATAATTTTTCAAAGAGGCTTCTACAGAATATTCAGAAAGATGTATTCCAAAAAGCCAAAAACTGGAAACAACCATCAAGTTTATGGAGAGTACAATAATACTTTTTTTAAAAATTGTGGCATATTCTCACAATAAAATAATATTCAATAATTGAAAAGAAACAAACTACCGATACATGCCACAATATGAATGAATCTCATAGATTGCTGCAAGTAGACAGACACACAAAGAAGAATATACTCTGACTCCATATAAAATGTTTTAGGAAAGGCAAAACTAGTCTTATAGAAAGTAAATAAATAAATAATTGCCTCTGACAGTGGGGCATGTACATAATTGACTGAGAAAGGACATACGAGAACTTTCTGGAATAATAGAAATATTCTGTATTTAATTAGGGTGGTGGTGACACAGTTATATATACACACAGATAAAATACCATTAATGTATGCAAATAACATCTGTGAATTTTAATTTGTGTAAATTATACCAAACTCTTTTTTTTATAATGCATCCAAAGAGAAAAGCCATATTGCATAGAGGATAACAGCAATACGAAGGGTTGCGGACTTATTACCAGAAATCTTTAAAGTGCTAAAATTAAACAAAACAGAACTGTCAACCTTCAATTCTACATCCAGCAAAAATATCCTTTGATATTAAGAAAAAATAAAGAGACTTTCCAACAGACAAAATCTGAAGTAATTTGTTTCTAGTTGACTTTTTAAAATGCTGAATGAAATTATTTGGGCTAAAAAGAAATTGTACCAGATAGAATCCTGGATAGGTAGGAAGGAATGAAGAATAGATGAATAGGTAGATAAATACCTGGGCAAATATAAAAAGGCCTATTTAGTACCTAGTTTTTATATGTCATTTTATTTATTTATTTTTTCCTTGATATATTGTTTTTTAAAATTACTTTTGTACCTTTTGTCCCCTCCCAATTATCCCGCAACCTCTCTCCCCTTCCCCCTCTCCCCTCAACTCCAATTTGTAGCCCTAGGAATGTTCCCTCCCTCTGTTGGATCATGGCACTACTGTGGTCTTTCTTTCCTGCTTTCCTTTCTCTCTTAGCTCCCACATATGAGTGAGCACATGTGGTATTTATCCCTCTGTGCTTTGCTTGTTTCACTCAACATACGTTTCTCCAGGTTCATCCATGTTGTTGCAAATGGGAGTATTTCATCTTTTTTTATGGCAGAGTAGTATTCCATGGTATATATATACCACAGTTTCCTTAATGTATTGATGGACATTTAGGTTGGTTCCATATCTTGGCTATTGTAAACAGAGCTGCAATAAGCATGGGAGTGCAGGTATCTCTTCGACATGATAATTTCCATTCCTCTGGATATATACCCAGAAGAGGGATTGCTGGATCATATGGAAGATCTATCTGTAGTTGTTTGAGAAACCTCCAAATTGTTTCCCAAAGTGGTTGTACTAATTTACAGTCCCACCAACAGTGTAGGAGTGTTCCCTTCTCTACACACCCTCACCAGCATTTGTTATTCATCGTCTTTTTGATCGTAGCCAGTCTAACTGGAGTGAGGTGGTATCTCAATGTGGTTTTAATTTGCATTTCCCTGATGACTAGTGATGTTGAGCATTTTTTCACGTATCTGTTGGCCATTTGCATGTCTTCCTTTGAAAAGTGTCTATTCAGTTCCTTTGCCCATTTTTTAATTGGGTCATTTTTTTTTTTATTGTATAATTGCTTGAGTTCCATGTATATTCTGGATATTAGTCCTTTGACAGATGCATAGTTAGCAAAAATTTTCTCCCAGTCTGTAGGTTGTCTTTCACTCTGCTGATTGTTTCTTTTGCTGTGCAGAATGTCATTTTAAATTTAAAATACTATTTATTACTTAAAACAAAATAATAACCATGTATTATGATGTGTATAAGGTATGTGGAAGTAAAGTATAAGAAAACTGGAGGTCAATGGGCAAGAGGGGGCATCAATGGAATTCTGTCGTTCAAGATTACATGAGGTAATATTCTTTAATATTATTTGAAGGTGAACTACAATAACTTAACAATGTATATCGTAACCTCTGGAGCAACAACTAAAAATAATGAGTACAAAAGTATGCTATATACCCAAAGTGAATCATTGTGCAGTATGTGCATGTACTGCAACAACACATAGTACTTTACAAACATGTACAAGTAAATGTTAAAATAAAATAAATATATGAAAATAATATGAAATCATTTAGCTAAAAGCCAATTCAGAGAATGAAAAGGAGTACTAAAAGTAGTGAATCACCACTCTTCCCCCCCCCACAAAAAGGTGTAAAAGACAGACTAGAGGAACAAAGAATAAATGGAAAACTTGAACTGCACCAATAATTACATTAAATAAAAATGAACTAAACATTTCAATTAAAAGGCAAAAATTGCCAAACTGAATTAAGAAAAGATCCGACCATATAGTGTTCACCAGAAACACCTTGAATATAGAGTACAAAGAGGTTGAAAATAATTTGATAAAATTTAAAAAATTAAAAAGATACATCATGTAACACTAAACCTATGAAAGATGCATCTATATTAATATCAAAGTGGACTTTAATATATAAAGTATTATTAGAGATAAAGAGGGACATTTTATAATAAGAAAAAAATTAGTTCTTTAGTGAGCCATAGTAATCATCTAATAAGAAAAAGACACTATCTTTACTTCCTCTGGATGCTAACATGACTGGAGGTGATACTAGAACTTCTGTAGCTATATAGGAATTGTGATGGTTAATTTTATTTGTCAACTTGAGTGTGGTACAAGGTACCCAGAATAAACATTGTTTCTAGGTGGGTCTGTAAGGGTGTTTCCAGATATTAGTATTTGAATCAGTGGACTCAGTAAAGTAGATTGTTCTCTTTATGTGGTTGAGCATAATCCAATCTGTTGAGGGCCCAGATAGAACAAAAGGTGGAGAAAGGAGGAATTCATCCCTTTTTTCCTGCCTCTCTGTTTGAGCTGAGACATATGTTATCTTCTCCTGCCCTTGGACTGGTATTCACACCACTGGCTCCCCTGGTTCTCAGGCCTTAGGACTTGTACAGAACTGCACCACTGGCTTTCTTGGGTCTTCAGCTTTCAGACAGCAGATGACAGGATTTCTCAGCCTCCATAATCATGTTAGCCATTTCCTCATAATAAATTTCTCTCTCTCTCTCTCTCTCTCTCTCTCTGTGTGTGTGTGTTTCTATCTCCATATCTCCTATCAGTTCTGTTTTTCTGGAGAACACTGACTAATATGTGAATTATGATGGATGCCAGTCAGATTGAAATCAATACTTCGAACATCAGAGTGAAGAGATGAGAAGAATCTATACATCTACACTCTTGTGTACACTATTACACCATTATTTATATATCACGGGGTCCTGTTTTACCTCTAAACTTCTAGTTATATGTGAATCAACACATTTCTTTATGGTTTAATTCCTAGTTTCTAGTATGTGTGACCAAAGATATCCTATTTGAAACAGTGAAAAATAAATATGTGAAAGATATCCTATTTGAAACAGTGAAAAATAAATATGTGAAAGATATCCTATTTGAAACAGTGAAAAATAAATATGTGATTGCTAAATTAAGTACATAAAATAAACATAATCCTGAAAATGAGTTAGATAATCAGTTCTGAGGAATATGAAAGTCTGAGTCATCTATTGTGGCAGAAGTAATGCTGGAGAAACATTCGGGCTTTTTCTAGGACCCTTGAGATCATGTAGATCCATTGGGAAAAGCATGGATTTTCTGATCATCAAAGATGACATTTTAGATTCTTCTTGTTTTAATGTTTTAATAGTGACTAAACCAGCCTAAGAAGCGTCTTGAGTCAAACGGATAGAATTAAATTTCTATTCATTCTTCAAATCACCACTCTAATGTCATTGCCTCAGAGTAAACCTCTATCACCATGCCCAGTGAGGATTAATTCTCTTTCCTGTACACCTGCTTCTTTTCTTACATCTGTTAATTTGTACTGTAATTCATTTTATTCTTTTATTTTTTCATTTGTCTATCACTCAACCAGTCGATGGGCTACTTGAATAAGGTTCATACTTTGCACATCTTCTTGTTCACCATATGAGGTTTAGTGCCTGCTTGAATGAATGTTTGTCGAATTACATTGAATCTAGTCAAATCAGATGAAGTCAAATTAAATCGAATTATATATTAGTGCCAATATTGATCTTTTCCAAGACCTACATGCACATATGTATAGTTAGGTTTTTAAAACTAAAAGCAATAGAGATTCTGTAAGCTACTTTAAGTAAAGTGGGTTTATTTTAAGGACATGTGTCTCAGTAGGCAGTGAATGAGTTTCAGAGGAACCTAGGAATATTTGTTGTTCAGTTTCTTAGAAGCCTTAGGCATGGATTTATCTATTAACCTCTAGCAGAAACTGGAGTTCACAAACTTCACTTCAGCGATCTTCTATTAATATGAATTTACTACTTCCAATTAAAAAATGGGGGCATCTAAAAAAAAATTAAAGCATTAACATGACATTTATAAATACCCATGTCGGGCTGGCTGATTAGCTCACCAAGGTCCAGGGTTCAACCCCTGTACTGGCCAGCTGCCAAAAGTAAATAAACAAATAAATTACTTAATTAATTAAAATAGCCATGTTCTCACCACCTAGATTTGACAACCGATAGCATCGTCATATTTGCTACAAGTCTTTTTTTTCCTAAAAGAAACAAAGCACTACAGATAAAGTTGAGCTCCTTTTCAGCCATTCTCAGTCCCATTTCTCTTTGTCCTCTCCAGAAGCAACCACTGATATGAATTTAGAGTGTACTATTTCTTATATTTTTACTTACACACAACTATCCATGATTCACATATAATATTTCCTATATTTGATAAGTTACTGTGATATTTGAATTTATTTTTACCATTTTTAATTGTATTTTCTCTTTATCATGCTTTTTTTTTTGCTCCTTCCCTTTCCTACCTATTATTGGATTGACAGAAGCAGTTTCTATTCTATTTTAATACATCTACTTGATTGTAATTTTACTGAAAAATTAAATATTTCTATCTTTCTCCTAAACAAGGAAAAGCTGTGAGTCTATTTCAACAACCATCTTAATTACTCCTTCTGAGCTTCCTTATTGTCATACAGTATTTTAATTCCACCTCATTTTTCCACATAGAGTTATTTTTAGTTTACATTTAATAATTATGTTTGTCTATTAATACATTTTATTTAATTCTTTTCTCACATTTTCTCATTTTCTTGCATACTATTTCTTGCTTCTGGGTTTACTTTCTTATCTGCTTAAGTACATTTTCTGTTTATAAATTCCATGGATAGTGCTTTCACTCAGCATTTGCTTTTTCAAAATGTCTTTATTTCATCCACTGATGTGAATTATGGTTTAGCTGGGTATATAATTTTCGGGTGACAGTTTTATTTTCTCCCTCAGCACTTTGATAATATTATTCCAGAAGTTGGCTGGCCTCAATTTTTGCTGATAAAAAATTCACCAACAGTCAAACTGTTTATTTTTGTATCATGTTCTTTTTCCATTTTGTAAGTTCAGTTTTTCTTTTGATCATTTTGAGCACTTTAAACACATAAACACATTTGTTTTAAAGTCTCTCTCTTATTTCTCTTTTTTCTGTGGTTTCACGCATGTGGATTTTCCCATTTGGTAAGTCTGTCGTCTGCTTGCTTTTTATGTCTGTAAGAACATCTTCAGTGGTCAACTCCATAGGGAGTCGTGCAAATTCTGAATACTGAAAATTCCTCTATGGAGACAGTTTTAAGTTTGCCTTTGCCTGGGTCCTATGGGGTATGCTAGTTGCAATTTTTATATCAGTTTTTTCTGCTCAGAGTTCTTCCAAATACCTCAGATAGTACAAATTTGGGCTCCACACAGGTATAGGACTTAGGCCTCACTCTCTTACTGGTGACTTTGTCCATGCCTATGACCTCAGGTGCCATTGGACAGTTGGCAGAGATTTCAGAGATATTAGACCGCATGCATATACAGAGTAGAACTTACTTTTGTTTCTGGTTTGTACTAAGAGTGCAGCTACAGCCCTCACTACATGTGAGAACTGAAGTCTAGGCCAATTTTTGCATGTTGCATTAAAAACTCAAGCCACAGGCCGACCCCGTGGCTCACTCAGGAGAGTGCGGCGCTGGGAGTGCAGCGGGGCTCCCACCGTGGGTTCGGATCCTATATAGGGATGGCCAGTGTGCTCACTGGCTGATTGCAGTGCAGGCGACGCCAAGCCAAGAGTTGCAATCCCCTTACTGGTCACAAAAAAAAAAAAAAAAAAAAAAACTCAAGCCACTAATGCATAACATCCTTACTCTTTCAGAGGCAATATGGATTCAAGTCTTGCTCATTGCTGTTGCTGTGTGATTATTTTTTATTTCTGGCATCTGGATGTTTCTCTTTCTTCCTTTATATTTTATCTAAATGTTTTAATTTATTTTAAATATATTAGTCAACAATGCTATGTGTTTAGAGTAAAAGTGAAGACTTCTCTTCTATTAAGTCTGCCATTTAACCCAGAAATCTGGCTCTCCTATTTCTTCAGTCTCTACCTATTAAAAGTGTCTTCCGATTTTTTTTAACCTTTCAAAGACTGTTTTTACTTCTATATTTCCCAATTCAAGAATATCTGATTGACCTATCCAACAGCCATTTCTCCTGTGAGAGGATACCTCATGCTAGACCACATCATATGTTAGCAGCTAGTTTATGGATTTGCTGCTTTAGGGCCAGTCCAAATTAGTGAGCTCACTCAATGAATCACCTAAGTTAACTTCTTTTAGTAGAAGTGGTGGGCTGGGATTTGGTAGGCACTGTCATTAACATATCTAGCATACCCTGTAATGTAAGTCTTAAACTTAGGAAATGAGTAATAGCTTGGATATCATTTAAGAAAGAAGAATGCATGTCACATAACAGATATGCAATATTGTTTGTTGAAAGAGTGAATACATTGATGAATGAATAAACTGTGTTTTCATATAGGCTCTTTGTTCAATAGATTTAAGCAAACATTTTCTCTGTCCCTCAACTTTCCAACTGTAAAATAGTGAGAATAATACTGGCTCTGCCTACTTCACAGGTTGTTATGAGAACAGAATTCACAAGAAGATAGAGTATGGGGAAATATTTTGAAACTGTAAAATGTTACATAAATGTGATATATTGCTATTGCTATTGCTATAACATAACAGAAAGCTATATTTTAACTCACAAAACCATTTACGTAGTCTTATCATAATCTGGAATGACAAAATAATAAAGCTTATTAATCATCAAATCATTCTTGATCACATTTCATCATCATAATATGTCAATGGTGTCAAAAATATAAACAACCACTTAAGAATCATATTGATTTAAAATGTTATGAGGCAGCTTGATTAGTGAGAAAAACTTCGACATTGGAGCCTGATATACGTCGTTTTTAGATCCTGGCTCTGTCACTTGCTATCTGTTTGATCTTGAACAAGTTAGTTTGTTATCTTGGTTTTCTCATCTACGAAGTGGGGATAATTATCCTGCCTCCTGTTGTCCATAGGATGATCAAATGGCATGACGTATGTGAGTGAGGGCAGGTAGACTCTACCACTTTTCATCTCCATCTCTCTCTCCAGCCAGTCCCTTGTGGCCTCCCACACACAACTCTCTATACAAAATTTCAAGGTCAGAGAGATTGAAAAGGACTACAGAGTAGAAAGAAAATATTTATTTTTAAAGAAAACCAATGTCCATCAGCACAACTATTTATAAAGTACACAGCTTCTTCTTTTTTTTTTTTTCTTTCTCTTTTTTTGTGACCGGTAAGGGGATCGCAACCCTTGGCTTGGTGTCATCCGCACCACGCTCAGCCAGTGAGCGCACCCGCCATCCCTATATAGGATCCGAACCTGCGCCGGGAGCGCCACTGCACTCCCAGCGCTGCACTCTCCCGAGTGAGCCACAGAAAGTACACAGCTTTGACTTTTTTCATACAGTCCTTTATTAGTTAAGCCATGAGAAATGTGCTTCAGGAGATGGGTCACTGTCTGTGGTTAATTGAACTTGATGGCCAACCATTATGGCCTGGTTCATGCAATTAGTGTAATTCCCTGAATCAGATACATAGCCTAGGATCTGCCATATTAAGGTGTGTGTAAAAAATAATGTCATACGTTTTGGACATGCTGTTTACTTTGATTCTGTTATACTCCAGAGGAAAGGTTGTGTTATCTTCATTTCTTTCTTTTAAATTCTTCAAAAGACAATGTGTTTCACAAAAGTAACTAATAGGATATGTCTTTGATCTGCTTTTCAAAACTTTGAAGTAATTATGCGATGTACTTGGAGAAGTTCTCTCTGTGTTGTTTGTGTGTAACCTCTCACTGTTCTGTTCTGTGTTATTGCTAAAGTAATGATAATTGATTAATTAATTGATTTATAGCTCTGAATAAAAAATTTAAATTCTTGAATAAAATATACTGCAAGCTCTTCCTAAGGGTACGTGATTTGATAAAATGTAATAGGAAGCAGACTTCCTTTGAAATATTTTGATTTAAACTTTTCTTTGTTTCTCTCAAGGGCGGGTTTTGTCTTCAGACTATGTGACTTGTGTTGAATATGGGCACTGTCATAATTGAATGAACCTTTAATTGTAGACTTTGGGTGGCTTTCAAAAAGAAAAATTTCCCCTTAATTATCTTTGGCTAATTATCTCTGCATTAATGGCCTGACTGCTGCTATTCATTATATGGAAAGCATAAATAGATGGTTATAACTAAGGAGAACAATCCTAGACAAGGTCTTTTCTCTCCACTGTCTACGAGACTAACTCTTCCTGTTATGGGTCCTACAATGCCCAATAATTCTCCCAAGCTTGGGTCTTGATTACTGGACACAGGACTTCTTACTCTCCATCACATAAAGTGATATGGTCGTTTATTCATAAATGGAAGATACTCACTCTGTCTTAAGAAAAAATAGAAAATTTATTGGTACACATGACTGAACAGTCCAGAGAGAAATTTCTTTAGTTATTGCTTGATCCAGGGACTCAAAATAGGTGTTCAGGGTTCCTTCCCTCGTCATCTCTTGGGTCCCCTTTCACCCTGTGTTGGCTTCATTCTGGTGATCTCTTACCACATAGTAAAGGTTTTAGCAGTTCCTATTCTCTCAGCAACCTCATCAAAAGATAAAAGTTTCTAAAAATTCCAATAGTAGTTCTAGTTGAATTTCTTTAGACTGATTTGGATCACATGCCTTTTCTAAACTAATTACTGTGGCCAGAAAAATACTACTTATTGGATAAGCTCAAGTCATATATCCCCTTCTGGATCCAATCCTACTCATTAAACAAGGATTGAGAAAAGGGAAGAACTGGATGCCCTAAAAAAATAAGAATGTCATTACTGTGAAAAGGGGAATGAATACTGGGTTGCAAAAATATATGTATTGGTCATGTGCTTGTCAAGTATGTGATATTTGTGTTTAGCCTTACATGATAAACAAAAAGTTCATAAGATGACCAAGTGGTTCAGTTGTAAGAGGCAGAATAGTGAGCATTTGAGGCAAAGAGAACATCAAAGACATAGGGATTGTAAAGGAGTACAATAATTTGGAGAAATGGGTTCTCCAAAGAGCACAAGGGTTGTCATGGAGACTAAATCTCATAAATAACCTTCATACAGTATGATTTCTGGCAAGGGCAGAGCACTTGAGACACAAGGTGTTCAAATGATAAAGAATTTAAAACTTATACTGCACAAATTTAGCGTGCAATAGAAAAGTTAATGTTCAATAGTTATTGTGGATGTCTAGACTGTTACTTTAAAATGGCTTATAAAGTACCTACTATGTGTGAGGTCTTGGAGACTCTACAGAAATTAAGAAAACAGCAATAATTATGTTTTCAAGGAATGGTTCATAGAGTGCTATAAAACGTGTAAACAAATCACAACTTCTGTATACATGGATCAAGAGAGAGCCCCAGAACTGTATATGCTCCAGTCACACTGCCCCTTTCTTTGTAGAGAATATTAGAGGACCAATCCCATCATGCGTGAGCTATGATCACAAAAATACCCAAGACTGAGTGGTCACCCCTACACCATTAAACTCCACTGCTCACAGGCCTCTTTATATCCCCCAACCTGATCCAATCTCTCATTTATCTCTCTGCTGGGGTCCATCAGACTAATTTCATCATAGGTGGCACATGAATCCAAAGCTCCTCAAACACCTTCATTTCTTTCATTATAATCCACACAAGATACTATATGTCCCCTTTTCTGACCTTGTCTCCCTCCCCTCTCCAAACACTACAACACTTTCACCCAGCCCTCTGGAACTCATGGTCAGGTATCAGCAAAATTTCCGAGATCCTATGTATCTCTGTAAATTCCCTTCTTTTCTTACTACCATAATAATCAGTTTGCTCTTGAAGATGCTGTTTCTTCTATAGCCATCTCAAATAGTGACTATTTTCTTCCCACACCCCTTGTACAAGTGGCCTGGCAGTAAAATAAATATCCTGCTTTCTCTTTGTTGCTGCTTCTGGACCATTGTCATTCCGTGATCTATAAAATCCTCTAGCTTTAAAGTTCATGCATACTAGCCCGTTTGCCTCCTGAATGCCATCATGTGCTAACCTCTGATCCCTGACCTGCCTCGCTGTCACTACCTCAATCATATTGCCTTGAAAAACTCTTGGTGATTGAAATATCCACATAGGTTACACTTCTAATACTTTGGTGTCTCAGTTTCCTCCCCTACAATGGTCATATCTTCATCTATGTCCTCCTTCATTGCCACTACCTTACACTTAACTTTACAATGCTGATGGATTTCAGCTTCTCCATAATCTCAGCTTCAAGCACCTAACTCTCTGTCACCTCTTATCTTTCTAGCTCATTTGAGCTAGTTCTCTAATTCCAAAAATCCTTTGCCCTCATCAAGACCTGCAATATATTGTTCTTATCACTTTTCACTATTCTTAAACACTCGCGCACGTCTTCACTTCACTCCTTACAGAGCTGAAATTCCACTGTCAATCAACATAATCACGTCTTGGCATGCATTTTTATTCCTCATTCTAGTTTAACCCATTTCTCCCCCTACTCACCACTGACACATGTGCAGCCAAATGCGATGGGAGAAACACACAACCATGCTGACTGCTGTTGTATAAATTCATGGTCACCGTTCTCATGTAGACCTTTATGGCTCCCCAGAAATCATGCTACATTGTTCTGTACTATCCACTCTCTCACTTTCCTCAATGACTATGTCATACCTGGCCCTTTTGTCTCATATCCGACACCCAACAGCTCCTCTCCCAATCTCACTCTAGACTGACTATCCTCATTATTATTTAAATTAGAAATCAATAGAAGAGGACTAGAAGACTGTCCTCAAATTCCTAGCACTACATCTCTTCTCACCGACAACAGCGCTTCTGTTGCTCTGAACTCTGTGAACTCTGAAAACCTTCCACTTGAGACTGTATTCAATTCACTCCATTTCTTCTTCCCACAATTTTCTCCTTTCTCTCTAGCACATTTAATTTTTACCTTTCTACCTATTTGTCTGTCCAAGTGCAGCTAAATGTGAGTGAAGAAAAGCACACAAATAGGCTGAAAGTTTCATGTCAAACTCAGGACTGTCATTCTTAAGCAAAGACTTACTGTTACTATTGTCACCAGCATAGGATAAACAACAACAAAACACTTTTTGATGCCACTTTATGCCTCAGCTCATTTTTTCTGTTCCCTTTTATGGAGAGATTTCTTTACAAGTTATTTTACTTGTTGTACCCAGATGTCTTTCTGTGCTCTCTTGAACCTACTGCAATAGGGATTTTGTTCTCACTACTCCATGAAACTCTTCTTGTCAGTTCCCTGCTGACCTCTGTGTTGCTAAATCCAATAGTCGATTCTCAATCCTCACCTCGTTCAATTCAGCCCCAGCATTTGACATATTGATCATTTCCTTCACTTTGAAGCACTATCTTTACTTGACTTCCAGACCTCTATGCTTCTCTGGTTTTCTTCATTTCAGACTCTTGTTGGTTCCTTCTCATTATCTTGATCTTCTCTCACTCAGGGATAATACTTGGACCTTTTCTTTTTCCCATAAATGCCCACTTTTTTCCTAATGTGTTTTATTATTATTATTATCTCAATATAAATATACTCTGCCCAGTCTTCTGTCTTGAATGGCAGCTTCTCAGCACTAAGCTGTCTCTTAAACATCATCATTTAAAAAAAAGGTGAATCTCTGATTTCCTCCCTCTGTCAAAACTGCCACTCCAGTTTTTCATTTGCTCATACCAAAACTATGAATTCTTCTTTGGCTCCTCTCATACTTTCACATCCCTCATCTAATCTGTCAGGAAATCCTGTCTGTTCAACTTTCAGAAACATGTGATTTGCAACCACTTCTCACCACTCCCCTGCTAACAGGCTGATCAAATCGCTCTCATCTCTCACCTAGGTTACTGCAGTGGCCTCTCGACTGCAGTTCTGTCCTCCTGTAGTTTCTTTTCTACAAATAGGTGGAGGTATCTTGCTAAAATTTAAGGCAGATCATGTTACCCCTCTGCTCAGATCCCTCCAAGAGATCCCAGAGCTGGGTATTTTGTGTGCCCCTGGATCCTCTCTGTTCTTCTCTACCCTGTTTTATTCCTTGAGATGCTGAATTCTTTGGATGGCATCCACAAGATTGCTTCATCCCCGGATCATCGTTGGGTTCAGCAGTGAGATGCACTAGCCAGAGACTGGTGGACAGAGGAGAGTGAGGTCTAGTACTCCCCTGCTTCAATCTGGTTAAAAAGTGTTGGCTGTGTCCTGCTACTGAAAGCCACAGCTCCTGTCCCACAGCCAACTCCATACAGATACTGTATTAAGATTCTTACAATGACTCCTTCCCCTTCCTACTTTAGGCCTAGGGTAGGATGCTTCCTGCTGCTACTTGGACTGGTTATCATACTATCTCATACCAGGTTTCTCAAAATTTTTCCACATTTAAAAATAGAAAATTTATTAAACTATTCTTAAATTTCCTAATTTATGTATGCCATCTGTTTTCTGCTGGGACTATGGATGATTAATTTGCCATTTTATATGGAGCAAAATGAAAGGTCTTTTCAATGGCCTGCAAGGACATACATTATTGCCGCCTCACCCCCGTACTTCTGACTTTGTGGCCCACACGCTCCTTGTATTCCAACCAAAGGATTTCTTGTTTTTGTTGTTGCTGTTTTCTCTTTTGCTTTTTGTTTTTTATATCTTAAGACTTTAACATTTGCTATTAAGTCTGTGTATCCCCCTACCTAGTTAAGGTCTTCATTCAAAGTGCTTCTTCTCAGTGGGGTCTTTTAGGAGCACCATTTAAAGTGAAAAGTCCTCTCTCAGCACACCCTATCCTATACCTCTGCTTTCTCTAATTCTATCATATATCATGCTCTGTGTTTTTCTTATTTAACTTGTTTATTTTCTATCTCTTGCCACTAGAATGTAAGGTTAAGTAAAAGAATTTGGTCTGCTTTGTTCACTGATGTGTTTCCAGTTTTTATAATAATGCCAAGCAACAGAGTAGGTACTCAATATTGTTGAATGAGTGAATAATTAAAAATATAGAAGAAATGCTATGGGGGATGTAATAGTAAAGAAAATGTGCTCTGCTGTTGATGTCAGAAAAAATGATGCTTGAACTTCACCTTGAGAGCGGACACGTGAGATGAGTAGGAAGGTTTTCCCAGGCAGTGACAGCCTGAACACAGTCACACTGATGGAAAAGTATTTAGTAAACACTAAGTCTTTTAGTTAGATTGAAGTATTGACTGCATATATAGAAGCAGAAAGAAGTAAGTTTCTGGACAGGCCAAGACCAGAGAATGGAGTGTCCTAAATGCAGAGTAAAACAAACCAAAACAAATTTGTCCTGTAGGAAGTGAGGTGACACAGTCTTTAAGAGTTGAAGTGTCATGGTTATAGTTGTATTCCAGAAAGATTGATTTGTTGATGGGTATACAGAGTTTGGAGAGGGGAGACTAGAGTCATTAAGAGAAACAAGAAAGCTGTTATGACAGGTGACAAGTCCTGAACATCAGCAGTGGTGATGAGCATGGGGAGGGGCTGTACAAGGTGTTGACTTGTGAGAGTTTGGGGACCCATACAGGAAAGAACATATTATGCAGGGCGTTTGGAAGAACTGACCTCTTAATTACCAGTGACGCTAAATCAATACAGTACTTTATTTCACTTTCCAATATCGTCTGGATTTTGTAAAATAAATAGGCTTAATTTTTCTCTGTTTAAATTCATTAGCCAGAGATACTCTATGGTGCACTGTAGGTAGAGAGTATTTATCACAGCTTAGTGTCCTGTCATTTTGAGCCTATTTAATAGCAAGATCACTAAAAGAACATCTGCCGGTGACCATGATGCTGCTTCCAGCACCAGCTGTTTTGCAGACAGAGAGAAGTAGGAATGGGAGTCCTTAATGTGAGGTGGCAACCAGGCCAGGCATGATACAGCTGGAGCTCTTTTTACCACTACTTGGTCATGGATCATCTGTCCTGAAGTAATGCCAAGAGCCAAATTTAGTGGTGCTGGATGTGGTGTTGGGAGCCCCAAGATTCCAATATTAAAATTCATTTTACGCAGTGATGAGCAAAAGCCTAAAATGGTACCTATGATGAAACACCACATCTGTAATAAAAGGGAGATGAAAGAAATAGGGTAAAGGCTTATTACTTTGTTCTCAATGGCAGTGGTCAAGATAATTTATTTAAGGAAACATTAATGTAAAAATTGCAATGTGCTAGACGTCATGCTAAATGCTCAAATTAAAGATTCAACATATAATATATTTTCATGGGAGCCTAAAAGGTAACAAGTGAAATAGATAACACAGAAATTAATAATTCAATATCAGAAGTATTATGAAGGATACAAGTACAGGGGAAGGAACATCCAACTCTGCTTGGGGAAAGCTTCATAGTTTTGAAAACATTTGGGCTGATCTTGAAGCATTGTAAGAGCTCATATGTGGAGGGGAAAAGGAGCAGGCATTCCAAGAAGAAGAGGCAGCATTAGCAAAAGCACATAGGGAATAAAAGTACATAGCATGTTTAGGAAATACAGTACTTAGTATACATGAAGTGTAAATTCTTGAAACTTGTGGGGAAAAGAAGGAGAGAGAATTTTGAAAGACTTATTGGATCCCAGGATGAATGGGAAAGAGGAGAGATCTCTGAGATTTTGTTTGACTTTGTGCAACTCAAGTAGCATTTTATACACTTAAGAGGATTGTCAAACTCAGACATCTGATTTTGGATTACTTGGAAGAAGTCATGAATTCTACCGTGAAACATATAAAAAGGTCTTGCTTTGCTCCTTTTACACTGACTCCAAGAATATCAGTTATGGAAAGCACATGATGAACCTTGAATTGTATTGATGGATAACTATGTCACAGCTGGTGCCTTGCTCAAGGTCCCATAGTAAAGGAATTATAGTTTAAATTAGAACTCAGGTCTTCTAGCTTCTGGGATGTTGCTGTTTATACATTATGTAATTTCAAAATCAGGTTCCTTTTTTTTTTTTTTTTGGTATCATGAAATATATGGACGTAACACACAAGCAAGTTGTTAGGGGTTTGTATGGGTAAGAGATAAGGGCATAAAGCTGCTAAGAAGACAAAAGATAGGGCCGAGCCCGTGGCGCACTTGGTAGAGTGCGGCGCTGGGAGCGCTGCGGCGCTCCCGCCGCGGGTTCGGATCCTATATAGAACTGGCCGGTGCACTCACTGGCTGAGTACCGGTCACAAAAAAAGACAAAAAAAAAAAAAGAAGACAAAAGATAACATTTTTTCAATCTAATTTACGAAGTAGTTGCCTTGGACTTTGAGATTATAATTGGTTTAGAGAAATTGAAGGCACCAGAATTGAACTATAAATAGGCTCCATGTAAACTTGGTTTATCTTCTCAGAGCTACTGGTCCCAGACAGTGAAAGAAAACAGATAAAGAACAGAAGAAGTTAGCTGTTTAGCTTTACAAGTGAGAAATGCATATCTAAACTAAGTCTAAGCAGACAGGAGGATTTATGATTCCGTTGAGAAGAAGCCTTACATCTTTTAAATATTCTTCTGAATATCACTAAACCCTGGGTGCTAGTGGGGTGGTAGGGAGGATATTTAAGCATTGCTCAGTGAATCAAGGAAGGATAGAATTATAACATCCTACAGAATTTCTAGTTCAACCACATCCATTTTGGGGGCTCAGGAGTCTGAGATACAGAGAGGAGAAATGACTTGGTTATTAACATATAACCATTTCTGTTCTGAGCTAAGACAAAAACTTGGGGTCCTTCAGAGAAAGCAATTACCTGCTCATCCTTCCTCTTACAGTGGCTACTTCTTTGGAATAAATAGTCACTTTCAATCTCTCTAGAGGTGAGCCCAGAATCAAAGTTATACTTCAGTATTTAGACCTGAGACCAAGAATGTGGATACCCAACCCCATCCATCTCATCCATCACCAGCTTCCAGAGCTTGCCTTTCCTCTTCGTCAACTAGAACAGAACAAGAGTGCGAGCAAGAGAATGAGAGAGAGAGAAAGGGATTCCAGGACTGCAAGGGATATAACTCTTCCCCATTCTGTAATTTTTCACTGGGTAACAGAACTGTGCTAGCTAGAACAAGACAGCTGTCATTTGAGTTGTAGCACCACTATAGTCAGTTAGGTTACCGGATTAGGGATGAAGTAGATAAGGCTAAGGACCAGTCATTTTCTTTTTTCTGGACGTCAATTTATTCAACTGAAAAATAAATGGTTGCTACATTACTGTGGTGGCTTTAAAATATGTCTACAAATTTGATACTCCTCCTTTCAGGAGATGGAGCTGAATTTCCCAGCTCTTGAGTTTGGGCTGGACTTAGGGACTCATTTCTAATAAATAGAATACTACATTTGCAGAAGTGATAATGTGTCACTTTGGAGCCAAGGTCATAAATGTCACTGTGGCTTCCTTCTTGCTTGCTCTCTTGGATCACTTGCTTTGGGGTAAGCCAGCTGATGTGTCATGAGGACACTCCAGCAGCCTTATGGGGAAGTTCACATGGCAAGAAACAGGCTTCCTGCCAGCTGCCATGGGCTGCATGTGAAGCCCCAGTCAAGCCTTCAAATGGCCAGAGTCCTGCCAACAGTTTGCAGCCTCCTCGTTAATAACTTTGAGCAAGAACCACCCAGCTAAGGCTTTCCCAAATCTCTGACCCATGGAAACTGGATAAATATTTGCTGTGCTTTCTGGTGGCGGAGTCTGGAGACAATGCACAGAAATGACACCTCACAAGGGGAAGGAAAAGAAGGAAGAACAGGTCATCAGCCTTGGACCTCAGGTGGCTGAAGGAGAGAATGTATTTAGTGTCTCCATTGTCTTTGCATCCTTCAGTTACACCTTTGTCCATGTCACTGATCTTTCTTGCAAGGAAACCATCTGCCTTCACTCCAAGGCCCTTTCCCGCTCAGGAGTGAAGATCAAGTGGATTGAGGATGTCACCCCCATCCCCTCTGACAGCACCCGCAGAAAGGGGGGTCACTGTGGTCACTGTCTGTGAACAAGACCTTTCAAATTACTGTTTTCTGTTAATAATTTGCCTTCATATAAAAATAAATAAATAAATAAATATTTGTTGTTTTACACCTCTATAATTTATTACATAGCAATACAAAATAGTCATTTTTTTTCTACTTCTTACTTTTTCAGAGACTATAATTCGTTTTTGTAGTCTTCAACCCTTACAGTAATATAAAACTGTACTTTCTAGTCCCTCAGTCAGAAAGATTACAGCGGGACCATGTGCTCTGGGAAGTACCCCAGTATTTAGCAGGTTAAGGAACTTCTCTTAGACCTCTTCATCTCCCCCAGCTCTCTTTTATAACAAAAAATGTATAATAATAATATCATTATCAAGCATGTGCATAACATATTTTAGAGTTTCACATTTATTATATAATTTTAGCTTTATAATAATCCACTGAGGTAGATATTGTGTTATTCCCATTTTATATAAGAGGAAACTGAGAACCTGAGAGTGTAAGTGTGTTATTGAAAGTCATATAGTCAGTAGAACTGATATTCCAATTCATGTTTTCTGACTCTAATTTAATGTTTTATATGATAATGAAAAAGCTTATAGAAAAAATGATCATTCAACTTCATTCCACAAATCCTGACACTCAGTCCATATATTAGCTAACCCTTCTGCTATTCAGGAGTTTTTACACATCTCCTTCCCCTTTTACATTACCGATGTTTGGAAATGAGTGAATGACATTGGTTTATTTTCTCCTTTTTCTTCTGGTTCTTCTTAGAAGTCATCTAATTGCCTTTGCCCATAACTAAGTCATTATATCTTAAACAGTTTGCCCTGTTTTAGACTACTAATAACATAGTTGTAATAAATACTAGGGTCATGACCTACTTTGTTTAGCCTGTTTAGTAACCTCATATTCTATAATTTTATTATTACGTATATTTTGTTTTCTTGTATTTTATTTAATTTCATAATAAGATGTGAAAATAAAGGCCTCAAATCTTAATATTGGGCAATGAGTTTCAAGTTTTGTGTGTTAGGAAAAAGAACATTGTCTACAATATTAGGATTTTGTTTACCTTTTCAATTTATATTTATAATAAACCTTCATTGACTTTTCATTGAAACATTTGCAAAAATTTTAAAGGTAGTTATCCTTCATGAAAGCACATATTTAAATCCTTTGGGGAGATTTAGTAGCCTGGGTGAGCCACAATTTTTAAAATGATGATGCTGAATTCTGGTTAAGAACCACTTGCTCAAGGTGTTTTAAAAGGGGGTACTATGTCATAAATTAACTGCAAGAATGTGTCATAGCTTATGACAATAGAAAAGTTATTATACTTGTTGTTATGTATGTGTTAGAATCTTAAATAAAAAATAAATACATATCAGATTTTATTAAGGTTTTTTTTAGCACTAAAGTATTAAAGTTCCCATTACCTTGATTAAGACAAAAATAGCTCATAATCTGATGTCAGAGTTAATCTGGAACCTTTCTGCTTTCTTTCTACGAGCCCATTTCAAAGTTATTTTTTTCATTTAAATATTTTTAAATATTTGGAAAAATTTTGTGAGTTGTTCTTTAAAGGATTTTCAGTGTGTCAGTAATCTCCTTGCTACATTAAGAAATAATTTTTTTTTGTTAAACATTATAACTTAGTAACATAGATCAAGACTCCTTAAGCACTAATCTTCCCCAACCAACCCAAGGAGAGTTTTTTCTCATGATCAAATGATACTGCACACATTAGAGAAGTCATATAAAAATTCAAATCTTTAATACAAACAGAGAATCCAAATCATAGAGACAGCAGATGCACAGATAGTAGCAGACTTCATAACACCCACATTAGCATCTATCTCTTCCTTCATCTGAGCATGTTCAATTTGAATTCCCTATTTAGCTCTTCAGATAAATGGATCATATGATGCTTTCTAATGACCATGTTACATGCTCTGCTGTGTTTTAAATGTCTTCAATTCTTCTGAGGCTCCCTGGATATTCAAAATGAAATGGCTCATTTGCAGATAGTCTGAGCATCACATTCTTAAAGAACTAACTGAAGCCACTGAATGGAAAGTAACCAAATACAGTAACTTTGAAAATTTTAAGCATGCTGCTTCTTAACTAGAAGCTGTAATATTATTATACATTCCTTCATCAAGCTTTTTTAAAGGAGCGTTTATGAACTTCTTCTTTTCTGTATGCTGTTTTTTGTTGATATTGTTGTGATACCTTGGCAAACTGAGGTGAGGTGCTGTCTGCAAAGTTCTTCTTTCCTTTATTATCAAAATGTATGACATATCTCAGTTTGAAGGTCTCTAGCCTCATCAAGCTATCTCAGTATCTCACTCTCATCTTATTTGTAGATAAAGACAATGCTGTGTGTTTACCAAATTCATTTCATTTTTCTCTTCCTAGTGACACAGGAAGACTACATATTTCTAGCCTCTTCTATGTCTCTATCAGGACCTCAGAGCTAGTTCTGACCAGTGAATCATAAGTGAAAGTAATGAGTGTCATATTTAAGGTGAAGCACAGAGCAACAGGAAGCCACACATTTCAGATGGTCAAGCTACAAAAAAGCAAGCCCCTGTGTTGGACATGTGGCATAAACAAGAAATAAGCCTTGTTATATGAAGCTACTGAAATATTGGGGTTATTTGTTAGCACAGCGTAGCTTATCTTATTTTGATTAATATATATGATGACTGCAGCAATCCCACCAGGTTCCCAATGTCAGTTTGATATTTCATATATTATAAATACACTCTACTAACCACTCTATTCAACTGTCTCCTTGTGCCGAGGAAAATCCAAGGGCTGAACATGCCCTACATTTTTATCTATTTCCTGCAAACACCTTGTTAAAAGGATGATTCATAGTCCTCCTTGGCTGGAGAAGATCAGAGCCTACAAGGGTAAAAGAGGAGTTAAAGAGAGATAAAATTAATGGTTCTTAACCTATTTTTTGTGCATCAGTATCACCTGGTAAGTTTACTCCAAGTGCAGATCTGCCCCACCTTCAAGATCCTCATTTAGTTAATTTAGGTCAAGAAATACGCATTTTCATATGAACCCCAAATGGTTCCAATGCGGATGCATCAAGAAATACACTGAGAAGGCTGGACAAGACCCTAATTGAGGCTCTCTCCCCTTACAATCTGAACAATGATATAGAAAATATGGGAAGTGTTTTTTGAAGAGTTCTCATAGGTAGCAGTTTTCCAAATCTGACCCAAGGAATATCTTATTCGACTTATCAAGTGCACATTTTGAAAATGCACACTCCTGGAAAATGAATGCCTGGTACCTAATGAATCAGTCTCATTGGGGGAGAGGCCTGCCCCAGGACCTTTATTTTAAGATGTCCTCCAAGTCATTCCTAGATGCCCAAAAGTTTGAAACCAGTGCCATAGGAATTGTTTGTCCTTCTGTGCATATCTTTATTATTAGTTCAATTTATTATTTATGACTTTTTCTGAATTTGATTCTTAGTTTTCCCAACCACTTCCAATCTTCAATCTGGGAATGAATATATTACTAGAGGTTTTAGTGGTTATAAGAGGAGGTAACTCTAGAATTCACAAAGCTTATGAACAATTAAATTTGTTTTTCAAGGTAAATGGTGAATATATTTTTATTTTCCATAAAGAAAAATACAAATAATGTATTTTGAGGGAAAAATTATAGCACGATCATAGAGTTTAGAGGCCACAAAAAGGATTCTACTTTTTAAGTGATTAAAAAGTTATAACATTTAAAAATGAAGTTATGTAAAATCATACTATAACAAGGCAGATGATACATCAGACACGTAATATAACATTTAATTAACTGTGTGTAGGTTTACATTGACTATTTTTATTTGAATGTATTGTGGTTTAGATTAAATAGTTTCATCTAGGTGCCTTTGTAATAGAAATACTTCTGCTTGAATCTTACAGGAATGGTTCTAGAATTGCCACTGGATCAGGTGTCAGAAACCTGGATTAGAAGTCCAACTCAGTCTAATTGGCTGAGTGTCATTAGGAAAGTCACGTAACCTGTATAATATATTCCTGTTCTATATTGCTTTTGGGCACTTTATGAGAGTAAAAAAAAAAAAATTATGCATATTAAATACATTTGTAACATACAATTTAATGCCCACAATAGGAAAGAAGCAGGACTCATGCCCATCTCTACTTGACTTAAATCTCATGCTCCTAAGTAGGCAATATTTCTTATGTAATGATATATCCATTTAACCTACAATCGTGTCATTTCAATTATATCTATGCATGGTCTATGAGGAAATTTTCTTTCTTATTATCATTTGGCTCATTGAAATATAGAGCAGTGGATAACATAATTAATTGTGGCACATCAGGTGAAGAAATAATAACATAACCTCTGAGCCTTTCTCCATACAGAAAAGTATAGTCCATTATCTTTCTGACCCCTATGTGGCTAATGTCCAAAACTGTGACTTTGTACTGCTTACTCTATACTTATATTGTCAAAGGAAATACTGACCAACAGCTTTGAGAGCACCAAAAGCATCTAGCTACTCATTTATAATAAGACCTCATGTTTGATTTCCATGCCTCTGCCACTATTTCTTTAATTTATTTTTCTCTACTAAGGAAATAATTCATAAATTAAAAAAGTAATTTCTCAATTTTTTCAAAGATATCTTACAGTTTGGGACACTGCATTAATAAATAAAACTGACTAGGGGTAAGAGCATTCTCTCCAACCTTAAAATTTGGAGCCACTTACATTACTCATTATTAACAGATTTGAAGAAAAACTGCTATCTGTCTTCCAAGTTAAGATCCTTGAACATACATCAAGAATGGACTATATACTTCAAGAAAAGATAGGATATAGAACAAAGCCTTTGGACTATGCTGAGTCATTTTCTGCTGGATATTCAGGTAGGGTAGTTAGTCATTTTCCAATTATGTGTTCTACAATGAGTCACATTTACTCTGTAGGGCCGTTATCCCTCCATCTTCAGAGAAGAGATATTTTAGCTTTTTGTTCCATCAGAGAAAGGATCTTCGGAATCCCTGTTTAAGAGGAGTAGTGGAATGAAACTGCTTTTTTTCTCTAACACTCACTATTAGTGACTGAGACAGGCTGACCCTCACTGGGTCATAGCGTACTAGCAGCCAGGGCTAGTGTACTGAAGCTGCTTGCTCGTGTCTGGTATAGTCTCCTGCTCTTTTTGATCTGCTCCTGTTCAGGAGTAGCAGACTTTTTGCTTCTAGTTTTCTTACTGTAGATTCAATGGGCAGGGAACCTCTACAGAGTAGATGGAAGGCACACTATATTTTCCAGTTTTCCTCCTCTGATGGAGGGTTAGGCTAGAACAGCCCTGTTGTAAGGGCCCAGATGTCTTCAATTTGGGGAGGGAATAAGCGTCCTCCTTTACATCCTTAGAACTAGCCTGTGCTCTCCAGTTCCAGTATTGCCAGGAGTACTTGATTCTCTATTTGGACACATGACCTTTGGCTGAATACTTTGGTTATGAAATTACAAACTAGTTGCCCTCAGGTTGAATATGGTCCTCAGATGTGTTTTGTTGTTTGCCTCTTTGTTTTTTATTTTTCTTTTGTTTGTTTTTTGGGTTTTTTGTTTTTTATTTAAGCAATTCCATAATTGAGAGTACACAGGAAAATATACATTTTTAGATTCTCTTGAAAAAAATGGGACAATCTGGCAACACTGGGGCTAAATCAGTGGCAACAATCCAATGGAGCTGGGTAGAAGCTGCCCCCCTTATTAAGAAATGTGTGCTCTTCAGTTACCTGCAGGCCTAATGATCCCTATCCTCTCCCTAAACTGAGAATCAAATGCAATGCTCTTTTATGACTGTGTGAAAATGTTTACAGAAAAGAAATACTTATCTGTGATTACTTCCTTGTACACATGAGTACTAGACACAAAGCATATGTATTAGGCTTACATATTGCCCCCTTTTCTCTTTTTTCTTATCTTCTTATCCTTGTAGGCATTTGAATTTACTATCCCTTATCAGCATCCTCAATAGGAAAAAGGAATTCAGGCACCAAACTCTATGCTACATCCCTTATAATACTGAATTTTTCAGCTGTCAGTTCTAAAAATATAATGAAGTATTTGCGTAAACTTCTAATTCATTTAAAACACTTTCTTACTCTTTTTTGGTTCCTTCCCGGATCTCTCCCAATAAACATCAGAGAGAAAATAAAGAGACACCTCAGCTTTCCTGGAACCTAAACCAATTCTCAACATCCTGAAATGAAATACTCTTCAGATATTAATACAAAAAGCATAAAAGGCAGAAGGAAGAGAGGGAAGTAAAAATTTGTTAGTACAAATGAAATGGCATAAAAATATAACTTTATTGATGCTAACAACATCGGGCAGTTTAGAGAACACTAATTTACATTGAGACAGAGATCACATATCCCTGGGTGGGTATGTTTGGTTCTTTGAGGGAAAACGTGCTATAAGTTTTCTGTGGAGCTTAGTCCTACAGCTTCCACCAGAACCAACTCCTTTCTGTGATGCTCCCTTGGGATATATATACCCTGTAAGTGTCATAGCCCAAGTACACCTGACTGACTCAACATAGAAAACATTCAAATTCTGAGCTCAGTTCTAAACCATGGGGCAAGATAGAGTAAGACTTTAGGCAACTTTCATATACTGACCTTCTAGGGCCCAAGAAGAGTGTGCTCTTCTGAGGCCGTTAGAGGCAATAATTCTGGATTCAGGTCCTTCAGGTCTTTTGTCTCCTAGAAATAAATAGTTTTTAAAAATCAATAAAAGGGACACAAATCTGATAGTCCGTTAGATGATTAAAATGTCACCTATCCCCATAGGTTCATGACATAAAGAATGTTGGTAGAGATAATAGCCACCACCCACCACACACAGTAATTATAGGATATAAAAGTCATTGTTATTGGATAAATCTGTGAAATGGTGAAGAGCAAGGGCTGAGATCTGGGAATCAGGGGGTTCCAATATGCTGCCGTTTTGTATCCATTGGGTTTCTGACTCTTGGGGAACAGGCTTACAGAGGTGTGTCTCCCACTGAGGCTGGTTATGAATCTCTGCCCGGCTCTTGCTCCTAAGGTGACTCTCTCCTTCACAGTAGGTGACACAACAGCGACAGGCTGCAGAGGGCTTCCCTCGGTGCTTGGACATTGTGCCTGTGGCTGGAGGGGCACCTGCAGCCCTCCCTGAGCTCTGCAATTCTGCGGCCTCTTTCAAACGACTTCTTCTTTGGACGTGGTCCAGACTGATGTCAGACTGGGAAGAACAGCTCTCATTCCAGCCAGAACTGGCACTCAGACTTCTCAGGGGAAGAGCCAACCGCAAGGCCTTCCAGAATTTGGAGCCAGAATGTTTAGATTTTTCTCCTTTCCAGCTCACAAAAGATACGGACTCCTTCAGCTGCAGGATGCCTGGGTGTGGATGCTCAAGGGGACGGTATTCAACCACAATGAGCTTGGTGGCAATGGAGTTCTGGCACATAACACCCAGTTTAAATTCCAGCATGCTGATGCTCTTTTCTGTCACATAGTCTGGGCTCAGGACAACAATCATCCTTCGGCTCCTCTGAATGAAATCAAAAACTGCTTCCACCGTATCTATAGGAAAATAAAAAGATAGGATAGTGTCTTGTGAAAACTTACACACATTCCAGTTCATTATTGTTCATCCTACAAAGGACGGGCAGTGAATAAACACTTGAGAATACAGGCTCCCAGCAGTAAATAATCTACCCAGTCAAGGAAGCCCATCTACACTATTTCTACCAATGGTTGCTAAGGATTTAATACCATAAGGATGGGGAGGAAGCTGAGCTCCATCTCTCTCCCCTGCTGCAAAACCCCCATTGTGGTAGGACCCCTCCTGAATAAAGTCTTTCTTACTGTCAAAAAAAAAAAAAAAAAGATGAGAAATTAAATTAACCACATCCAAATGCAACTATTTGCAGCTATTTGCAAATCAATTTTTGTTTTGAAATCTTCTCTGCAACATTTATCTGATAGTCTTAGATCTGACCTCTGCAAATGTTGGAAATATCTTGCAACTATTGTGATGTCATTGCATTTTCTTCTTACCTCTGGATTAAATAACTTCAGAAGTTCTCTTTCTCCACATATGACATGGTTTCAAGTCTTCTCCCCACTTTTTACCTTTTCCTCTGTATAATATTCAGTTTATATATGTGTTTCCTGGGATTAGAATTCTGAATAGGACTGAACATAATCTCCCCAACATAGTCTGATCACCAAAGAGCAATAGGAATTACCATCCGCCGAGATCCTCGCAGCTACGTTACTTGATATTTGGTATTTTTGGACACAACATCAGACAGTTAATGGTATGGATCTTGTTGTCAACTAAAGTTCTCTCTCTTTCTTTGTGTGCATGTGTGAAGAATTGGCCTAAAAATTAATTAAGCGGCAAGAACAATGACAATGAGTTAAAGTCAATTAGTTAAGACTTCTGGCGAACCATTCAATTCTAACAGTTACTGAGGTGGATTTGGACATATCCCAATGGAACATTCCTCAAATAAATGCTGTGCTTAACTACTGTGAAATTTAGGAGTTTAGACAATGTGATTTTCTGAGGGAAAACTATCGACAACTCTGAAAGCATGTGCTGGGGATATACCATGCCATGAATGCCTATGCTTTTGGCGCCAGGGGTAAAACAGTCACAGAGAGACTTTTCATCCTGTGAGAGATGCTGAAAGTTTGCAGTGTATTTGGTCATGATGAACTTGACAGGGAATGAGGGAGCAGCACTCCTCCCCAGATTAGTTCTTTCTGATCAGTGGATTTAACATGAATTTGAAGGAATATCAGAAAGACGTGCTCAATTTTTGAGAATTTGTGACTGGTTATAACAAGAATGCAAAAATGTTTTAGAAAATTTTTGCTTCCATCTTAGAAGATAAATTTAAATTTTCACTTATCTTTAAAACCCCTGGGTGTGTAGCGTGTAAGTGTGTGTGTGTTTTGTAACTCCTTTGTCATCTCTAGTCTTACTCAGGATCTTGTAAAGCTGCCTTTCACAAAGCAGAGAATATGAGAGTGAGAAACCTATTGCTTCTCTCAGCTCTTGAGAAATGTGAACTAACCTTAAGGCAACATGGCTAGCTTTTCAACAAAGGGAATTTGGGCAGTCAAATTGTGTGTGTTGTGTGTGTGTGTGTGTGTGTGTGCGCATGTGTAAGTGCGTGTGGTGTGTTTCACTTCAAATTAGTCACTTTAGGAAAATGTATCTTCTTTCCCATGGGGAAACCACTGTTGAAAATAAAACACTGTCCTAGATCTTCTTAAAAAATTTGTTTCCAGAGCATGTTGCTTTTTTTTTTTTTCAGTACCCCATCTAGAAAGAGGGATTTATATTTGAAAGAGATCAATGCTGAATACAGATATGAGTGGTAGAATTCCAGACATTGAGGAACAAATGCTTCTCAAGTGGGGCTTGGGCTATACCTAGAAATCTTCATTTGATATTTTAATGGAAGCTGCCTTCCTTTGTGGTATATTCTTTTAATATGTTCCATATTGTCAAAACTTCAGATTTGAGAGTGGGAGTTATTGTATTTTTTAATGCTAAAGATTATTTGGAGATAGATTCATAAATTAGAACGTTTATGCTGTTTGGCTCCAAAACTGAGGTGTGGCTATACAGTACTAAAATCAGTTTTCTTGTTTGGTATTGGCTTTAAAATCATGTTTTCTGGTTGAGAACTTTTCAATACTCAGAGATACTCTTGCTGTCAAAATCTCCCTGGAATTCACCTACAAGAAAACTAGGACTATAACTTTATTCTTTGAAGGTTATTGGTAAATAAAAAGAATCAAGCCTCTTTTTTAAAAATCTCTCTTTCTCTTTCCCTCTCTCCTAAACTTGAAGTATACTAAGAAAAGGAGCACCTAATCTGGAAGATGGATTTGAATTCAAATCTTGGATTCTCTATTTATCTGTTTTTATCTTAATATTTTTGAGTCTGAATTCATCTATCTTTAAAATGCCCATGATGAGAGCAAACTTGTAAAGCTGTTGAAGAAATTAGAGATATCTAGATGTAAATGTCTAGCACACAGTAGACATTTGAATAAATCACTTTGATTAAACTACCATTCAATACCTAGTGAACACCATAGCAAAATTATATATGAATTGTTTATTAAATCTGTATACTTTTTTAATGCTAACTTTAGAACATCACCTTACCATGTAAATTTAAAGTAATAGGACTTAAAAATTCCATCAAATCAGTTTAAAATAGATGTAAATAAAAAGTACTACTGAAACACTCAATCCCCCTGACCATTGCTAAATTTACTTTATATCGCTTGTGTAGGAAAAGAGAAGACAGACTAGCGTTTCTCATACTATACTGTGAATTTACTTGTTTCAAAGATCTATATCAGTAAATGACTGAAGAAAATATCTTGAGAATTTTAATAAGGGCAGTAATAGCCAGGTAAATGATGTCCAAACTGCTGACAATGAATCTTCTAAGTAGTCACCACTGTGTTCTGGGAGGTCAGTTGAGATGGTCAGGGTTAGAAGCAACTTCAGACTCATCACGGTTTATCCAGTTCAAAAAGCCCTTATTCAAAGCCACAATAAGCATCTATCAAATCTCTGCTGTGTACCTCTGGTAATGGGGAACCTACTACCTTCAAAAATAGTGAAGTTAATTATCGTTCAACTCTACTTTAGAGTTCTTTCCTAATTGAGTAGAAATCTGTTTCCTTGTAATTTTGATCCATTGACCCTAAGTCTAACCTTTGGGGACTGGTTTGCAAGAAATTCTTCAGTAGAAAATTTTTTACTAAGCTAACCAGTTCAGAACAGGTTACATGAACTCAATAAATTTTCTCTGAACAAATAAATAAATGTTTTTTTTTACGAAAGAAGCCATCCTGTCACTATGAACTTAATATTATTAACTCAAAACAAAATACATCTCCAAGTATACGTAACTGATTTATTCAAAGTTTGTGATAGAGATGCATTTTTTAAAAATTGAAATTATCATCTATTAACTAAAGTCAGGGCATTAATTTTTTTTTTATCTCATTTCAAAGCAACTGCCTTGGGGTTGTATTAAAGCCTATAAAAAAGTAAGGTATTCCTATAAGCTACCCAAGTTCCAAATCGAACAAAAAAGAATTGGCTTGTGTCTTTGTTTTAAAAGGATCTCTCTCCTTCTCTCTCCCTCTTTCTCTGTGGGTTGTCTCTGTATCTCTCTGTTTCTGTCTGTCTCTCTCCGTACACACACACACATGCGTGCGCACACACACATGCGTGCGCACACACACATACGCACACACACATACACACAAAGATGTCCTAGTACTCTGGAAATTAAGTAACTCTTTTCGACATATGTAAAGGAAATGTTCTTCATATGACGTTCCCATTTTTCTCAGATTTCTCTCAGAAAGAAACTTAACTAATATTATTTACTACATTTCTTTGTATAAGTGCAGTCATTAATATTTTTATTCTCATTTCTTATGCCCCCAAATGAAAATAAAGACATAAAACACATGCACAAAATAAAATTCAAAGCTGAAAATAAATGGTTTATTTTAAAAATAAGTAAATTTACAAATCAAACAAAAATGAAAAATACAAAAGTTCATGAATAAAATAAAAAAGATAATCTCAGAATATTAAAACCTATGCAAAAAATGGGTAATTTACAAGTGGAGGGATGTTTTTGTTTCCCAATACAATGGAGTGCTTTTCTGTTAGAATTCTAGGGAATCATCTAAGTTACAATACAGAAGAGAATTAAATAAATTTCAAAGGACTGTATAATTAGACACTCTATATATCACGGTTCTTTGTTAATGTGGGTGCAGGTATTTATATCATATATCTAAAGCCATTACATTTTTTAAAAAATTAGAGGCATGATTTGTTCTTGCTCTCTAAATTACAGGTACGTTTCTTCCTCAAATGTTCTATGTTGGGCATTTACTGGAACATGGAAAAAAAACTTGAAGTAAAGCTCTCTTAGGATTTGATGTGCTTTATATTACAATAATTGAAAAAGTTCAGTAACAAAGACAGGAATATAAATAGAGAAAAAAATCAAGAAGCTTCTAGGGACACCCAATGGCATTCGGGATAACTATTAGAATTAAAAGTGCAAAAAGAATGCAGTAAAATTGGCAAGAGAATGGTCTCTTGGTGATGAGACTCTCCCTACTTACTTAAAACTCATGCAAGAATTGATATTCAAAGCTTATCTGGAGTCAGTTCTCTTCTGGCCTTGTGAGTAAAGTGTTAATAGGAGGAGTAACTGTGATTTGTAATAAGGAAGGGCATTAATAACGCTGAGAAAAGTAAATCCAAGAATGACTCCACACCATAGTTTTATAGTCAAGAATTCAGAGGCGAACATTTTTTCAATTAAAAATAATCAATAGCTCTTATATAGAGAAATGATTTATTATGGCCTTTAATACTGATGAAGGACACTTAAATGTAGAAGATAATTTTAGAATTGCTTATCAACATTCATACCATTAGGATAAAGGATTTCTTAAATTATGAATTACTGTGTTTCATAGGATACGCAAACTGACTTACAGGTATATATATTTTCCTTTATTACTCAATGGTCCAAATAGCTTAGCACTGACATTAACAGAGCTTAGTTTCTAAATGTGTCTGATGTGAACATAGTAGGAAATCAATTAGTGCCAGATGAATGGCTACTGCTTAGCAGTGACCATGGAGGCCCTGTGCACAATAGATTCCACTACAACTCAGACAAACTATAGCAGTAGTAAGTTACTTATACTAACTTAGAAAAGGCAAGAACTAGTGGCAACTACCACTTTGTGAGCAGTGAATTCACAAATAATATTAATGTACAGAAAACACTCATACAAAAGCATTATAGTAAAAACATAATTTAAATACTGGACAAGAGTTCCAGTGATTTCTAATATTGTACTGATGGCTATTTAAAGCCATACATACACACATAATTCCTGTGCATGTGAACACATACACACACACATATACACATACACACATGCAATTCCTGTGTGCGGATATTTATGCATGTATAGATGCATATAGATGATACATACACATGTATGCATATGTACATACCTGTGTATATATCATCTACATGTGACATAGATTTTCACCACCCTGTAAACTCTGCACTCAGTTTTCCAAGTCTTAAAAACAGTAAAACTTTACTCAAAACAAACAAAAGCAAGTTCATCTCTAGTGACTTTTCAGACTGATTTACTTGGAGCAAGTGCATTGCAGTGTACCTGTACTAGTGAACAAATCACAGGAAATATAGTTAATCCTCTTAAAATATTAATGCTAGAAGCAACTCTTGAAATTACTAAGTCTAACCTCCACACTTTAAAATGGGGAGACACAGACCAATGAGAAGCAATCACTTTCCCAGTATTCACATTAGCAAGACTGGGATTAAAAGTCAAATTGCCAGCATCCTTTTCTGTGCTCTTCTCACAAATCAGAAAATGCCCTAAAGGCATTTTGCTGTTACCTCACTTCTAGTAGCACCATTAGAAGTTTCCCTTCAGACTGAACCAAGTATGGAGCCACCTGCAAACTCTATGATTGATTGATACAAGTAGATAGGGAGATGGAGTGAAAAATATGGGTTGACCTGCAGATAATCGGGAATTTACTGTAATAGAAACAAAAATTATGACATATTTTTCAAGATAACAAATGTGACATCCATTACCTGAGATGGAGGGCAAGGGTAGTATAATAAAAGAAAATGCAGCAAGCCCTCTAAATCAATTATAAGGGACATTTTCAGTTATACTGTTTTATATCATCTTATGTGGGTATCACTCTTGCTGTGATGGTGCATTGTACAGCCATAGGTGCAAAGGAGTTCACTGTCCTCAGCTAAAATAAATGTAGGCCCTGATGATCTTATTAATGGAGGAATAAAAATAAAAGAAACAGAAAATTATACTGGGACACCCATAATGACCCTGTCAACAGATGACTTATTTTAAAGGAGTCTTTAAATCCATGGAAAAGACTACTCCATAAGTTAAGATAAAAAAATGAGAGAGACACATAGGGACAGGGATGGAAGATGCAGAAGTGGAAACCCACATCAACCAGATCTTTCCCAGCAAAGAACATAGTGACATCAGAGACTGGTGACAGACTGTTGATAATATCATTCTAAACCTTAGTATTGCCTGAAGAAGTAGAATAGCCAGCCACACAGTCACTCGGAATTTTTCCCTATGGGGAGGATTAGACAGAATTTTTTTCTGCCTAGGAAACCACGAACTGGGAATGAAGAAGGAGAGAGCTCTTCCTTCTTGGAGTACCTTTGTTCTTGTTATCCCTTTCATTGTCCCTTTCATACATTTTTCAAGGATGAATAGGAGAGACCCTGCCCATCACTGCTAGACCACCTGCGGCTTTTCTTCACTGGCATGGCCACCTGCAGCTGCTTCCAGAACCTGCCCTGTGGATACTTGGATTTCTCCCCTTTCCATTTAATGACCGTGAGCACCGCCTTAGCCCTCTTCAGCTCTTTCACCTTCGTCTCCTTCACAGCTTTGTACTGTACTAAAATGACGTTGATGCTGCCCCGAGAGGCCATATTTTCTAGGCCAGCCTTGAGCTCCAAGAGGGCTTGCGTTCCCTGGAGCACGTAGTTGGGGCTTAGGACAACCAGGAGGCGTCTGCTTTTCTGAATGAAGCTCAAGGTCTCATCTGTGATAACTGGGAAAGAAAACAACCATGGGGATTAGTGTTGGCCAGAAACTCCCCTAAAGCATGGGGCTTCTGCAGGAGTAAATGTACAAAACTTAGGGTAGCAGCCTGAGAACTGAGGTTAACTCAATACCAGCAACACTATGAACTGCTTAATCCTTTGACCCAATCACTCTGTTCATTAAGCCACTCTCCTCAGGAAGAATGAGAACTATATCCACATATTCCACCCCAAAAAGAATTCCAAACAGGCATGAAGCCAAAAAGGTATGTACTGCTGTGATCTCAGTCTTCAAAAGCATTATTTGACACAAAAAGAACAGATATGCTATACTAAAAGTCAGTTTCTTCAAACTGCGTGGCATGTCATGGCCCAGTCAAATCAGCTCTTGAGCCCTTTTTCCCCCAAAGATTTATAAACTCCCTAAGGCCAATGGGCATTCCAATAGATATACATTACAGAGTCAAAGTTATAGAATTTCATATTTTGCTAACACAGGACAATAAGAGTAGGAACCTTCATTTTTTGAAAGACTCTCTCTGTTCTTGGACACCTCCCTGACTCAGACTGATATCAATGTAACCTAAACAACCAAAAACACAAAAAAAAACCCCAGCCAATTGGAATTTGAATGGAATTTTGGCTGGCAATACATTTGCAGCTTAGCTTTCTATCTGTTTCTGCTCTGCAGCCCAAATTAGTGCCTGGATCTTTCTCCTTAAACTCCCACCATTTCTATGGAGCCATGTGTTGTGGCAGCTGGTAGCTGATGTGTCTGCTTTCACTAATAAGCAAGTGCTTTTTTCAAGTAAAAAATAAGAAAAAGCAGGAAAAAAATAGAAATGCAGTGTAAATTTTTTTTGCTGTCAAGGGTTCTCATCAATAAATTCTTGAGACTAATCCATCTCCTCTCAGTGGCTTATTGAGGACTGTATAATCCTTGACATGGGGATCAGACAGTTGCCAACTCCAGGTAGTGCACTAGGGTTGTACAAACCTGTATCGTGGCTTTACATTCTCTCCTCGGCAGTCATTTTGCCTCTTAATCATCACAGATACAAAAGTAGAAGGGAAAGACTTGCAATTAAAATCTAGCAAGTGCAGCCTGGAGGAGATTCCAGGAATAAATATTTGTCTACTCCAAGTAGTGCCACTGGAGGCTGACCATGGGAAGTGTGGAAAGAGACTCAGAGGCAAAGAGGATTGAGTAAGAGCAGCAGGGAGAATACAAAAGGATGCAGGGACAACCATCAGAAGCAAGATGCAAGAGTAATTACTAGAACTTAAATTCTTCAAAGACTATCAACCCTTTTAGAGGGTCTTACCCTGTTGTATACTGTGCATCTTTATAGAACTTTCCATCAGTAGATAAGTATTTGTTGAATAGCTTTATGAATAAACGAATGGATGAATAAATGATTTAGGGGAATTAAGTATTAAAATGAATGGAATTTGTTCTTAATTGCATAATTAAGTCATCATTTCCTGGCAAAGTAATACTCAAGGAGCTATCTTCTGTAGAACACAAGCATGATGGGCGTTTGGATGGTGATTGGAGAGATAAAATAACTGATTCAGCTAATTAAACATGAGAATAGAATTTTAAGTCTATTCTGTATCTCAATTATCCATATCACATTTTTTAAAAAGCATGTTGAACAAATGGTTAATGTAAAAAGAATTGTAGGGGAAGAAAATTCGTTTGTCATGCTTAAGATTAGACACATACATGTCAACAGTTGGAAGCTTAACAGTGGGTTTAGGAACATTATTTATTTGTTTCTTTAAAAAGACTGAAATGGACCATTACGTTGTGTGTTACTATGTGGACCTGAAGAGACACACTTTTATTTTAAAACATTCATCAATTCAAGCTTTTCTTTTTTTATCCTACTAGAATAGAGCGGCCTTTGTAAAAATTTTAACTAAATCTCAAATGTATAAGCTGATAGAAAGGAAGAAGCAGACCCAAGGAAAAGGGAAATTTGATTAGCACCAGTTTGCTCAAAAATAAGTGAGGAAAAGGAAATGAGCAAGTGCCAAAGGGAAATACTCTAAATATGACCCATGATTAATATAGGAAAAAGTTCTATGCATTCTCTTCTGCAACTCAGTTTTAGAAAAACTGGGTGAGCTTCAGTTTTGTAAAAATGTTTTTTTTTTTAAATACTCAGTCTTTGTTTAAAAAAAAAAATTCTAAACTTCTAGGCGAACCAATGCAGATCAGCCTAACATTCTAAAAATCTAAATGTGAGCAAACAAGACATTTATAGCTGTGGCACAGAGCTCTAACCCACTGTGCATCCATGCTTTTCTCACATAGAGTTCTTAAAGATTACAAGGCAAAATATTTTAATACCATGAACTGAGTTGAATAGTGTACATACATCTTATAATGTAGTTTTATTCCTAGAGAAGTCTCTATTACATCAAAGAACTGGGCATTAAATATCCGAAGGTGTCAGTGTAGAGCTGCATCCCAACTCTTACGCATGACCCAAACCTAATTATTATCCTGTTGCTTTTCAGGGTAGAATCATTTGCACTCATCTTAAATACCTACTTCCCCCAGGCAGACTGTCTCGGTCAAAGATGCACAGCTTGTATCCTAATTCATTCTCCAAAACTCCACGGAGGGTCAGTAATACAAATTCCTCTTCTTCTGCATTCCTTGCATAGGATACATAAACATCATACTCCTTCCCATCTAGCAAAAGGAACACAGATTCAATATAAATTAGGAACGTTTCTCAACAGTATTACAGTTTTTCTTAAATACAACTTTTGCAGGATAGACCTTTTTTTTAAAATTTTTAACATGTACTAATTGTGACAGATTCCAGTGTGAAATTTCAAGTTTTATCTGATGTGTCTTCTAACCTCACTGAGTTGAGACTTTATAGTAGAGAAATAGTAAGGTTTCACCTCTTCAACTGTGAATTAAATCATAAATCATAGGTGCTGGCAATGAATACCACGCAGAACATCTCTACTCCCGTCCTACTATATATCGCTCATTAATATATTAAAATTACAAATTGAGCAAAACTTTTAAAAACCATCTAAAGTATTTATATATGAAAAGTACTACAATTAAAAATACACTAAGACTCAATGGACCAATCCTTCCCAAAGTTGCCTAATTATAAAAAATCACCTTCCACTAAAAATACAGATTCTGTGTCTCTTCCACAAGCCTACTAAATTAGAATCTTTATGGGTTGGACTAAAAATCTGTATGTTTAAATGCTCAATTCTTATCACTAGGTAAATCTGCTTTAGTGCAGTGCTTCTTACACTTTAATGTGCACATGAATAGCTTGGGAATATTGTTCAAATGTAGATTCTGATTAAGGAGGGATAAGGTCTAAAATTCTCCTAATAAGCTCCCAGGTGATGCTGATGCTGCTGGTTTAAGGATCTGCTTTGAGTATAGAGACTGTAGACCTGCACCCTCTAGCACAGCAGCCACAAACCACACGCATCTAAATGTGGCTGGACTGAACTAAGATGTGCTGTAAGTGTAAAATACAACACATTCTGAATTTTGAAGATTTTTAGTACCAAAAAAAGTCTATAAAATATCTAACTTTTTACTATTCATTACATGCCGAAATAATATATAAATATATTTAGCCAAGTCATTATTTTCACTTGTTTCTTTTTATTTTTTTCTGATGTGGCCAGTAGGAAATTTTAAATAGCATATGTGGCTTGCATTATATTTCTATTTGGACAGCGCTAATCTAGACTAAATCTCATATAGAGACAAGAAAGAACAATAACACACATTGGAAAGATTTTCAATAGTACAGGATGAAATAAAAGCTAATCTGCTTATTGAATGTTGCAGTTAATCTAGGTTTTATCAAGTCAACATGGTTTTATTTTCTTTTTTTTGAAAAAAAAATGTGTTCTAAAGATGACAGTAGAAGAGATTTATATCAAATGTCCACTACTTACCTAAAATGGTTTCATCTGTTCCAAAATGAGCCCGGTAAAATAGGACCATCTCCAGCCAGTAAACATGGTAAACAACAATGAGAATCACCACCAGCAGGACTGTGGCTCCAAAACCACATGCCAGTTCCACTGTGTATATTGGAGCTACCAATGAGTGAACAACAAAGACACAGAATAGATTTCTATGTGGTGATTACAGTGACCCATCATCACGCAAATAGCTGGATAAGCCAAGCAGCTGAACTGTGCACCTGCCTTCTATGTGTGAACAAGGAAAGATAACAGGGTAGAGTTTAAGCACTATTTTTTAATACTAGACTGTGTCATATTTGTCTTTTTGTTTCTATCAACCTGGCATAGATGGTGTTTTTAACTATTATATGATTTGAATGGACTTCAGTGATACACAAATTAAAATAGCATTTTCACATTGGGAAGAATTTAGAAGGTTATCTAATTCGACTCAATTTGATACCTGAATCTCCTCAAAACTATCTTTGAAAAGTGCCATTCCATCCTCTGTTTGTCCACCTCTTGGGATGGAATCCTCATTGCTGCCTACAGAGCCCATGATATTGGTAGAATTGTAATTGTTGGAGCAGCTCATTTGAGTAAAACTATTAATATATTCTCATTAGTTTTGTTTTATCCTCTTGTCCAGTGTCATATGGGAGGAATTTAAGTCCATTTCCTTTATATTCAGAAATAAGTCTCAAATATTTTATTTTCATTGGGCAGAAGCAGAGGGCATCCACTAAAGGCGAGTATGCTTGACTCTGAACATATCTCCCATATCCACAGTTCTACGAAACACATTCCAAAGACTGACTTGCAATATCTGATTTCCATATTATCTGCTTATTTTTTTTTTATATTATAGGCTCATTAGCAGTTTCTTTGGAACTATCAGAAATAGAGTGGGACTGTTCTTAGTTATGTAAAAACTAGATCAGTCATTAGTTCTGTAAACAAGGTCTGTCCAAACCAAATCACCAAAAACTTTCCTGTCTCATTTACCAATGCCCTTTCCTTAAAAACATCAGGAAGACTTGACATCATGCCTTTGCCCATTCTATGACCTCTGGGTGGAATAACTCTTTCTTTTTACTTTCCAGGTTCATGATCAAATGCTATTATTTTGTATAAGCTTTCACAGAATAAGCTCTTCTTGCAACCTGAGCTCTGCCTGGTAGAAATACTCACTCCTTCCTTAATTCATAATTCTATTGCAGCATTTTTTATGATATTGCAATTTATATACAGGCCTGCTTCCTAATCCCTCCCACCTCTCACTAAACCATACATTTTTAATCTTTCTGGTGGAGACTCTGTCTTTTTCATCCATCTACCCCTAGAATACCTAATATCTCAATGAACATTTTCAGATATAACCCTTTTACACTTCTGGAATATTTAAAAGAAGCCTAGTACTATACTACGTATCAACAGCTTCATTTGTTTCCTTTATTAGCTTGTGATAATGAAGATAAGAGTTTGAGGGAGGAAGAGAATATTTATTGGATCTGAAGCTGGAGTGGCTTAAATTATGTATCAGATGATTTGATAATTACTTATTGGCATCTACTATTTTTCAGAAGCTTTTGGGAATACAATTGGTAGATAAGACAGAAAGGGTCTCTGACCTTTGAGGACTAACATTCTAATGCAGGGAAGTAAAATAAATAAATAAGCCAGTTAATTTTAAATAATGATCAGTGCTGTAAAGGAAATAAACCAGGCAATGTGATAAAGGGGTAGAACTGGGGCAGGGGAGGTATATTAGGTAAGGTGGTGAGGAAAGGCTTTTGTGAGCACCTAGGACATTACAGGTATTAAGTGTTTGCTGGGACAAAGCATGGAAGAACCTCATTCAAAGTTGGAATTGTTCTTGAGGCTCCCTTAGTTCAAAGTACGTGGATCTTTGCATATCACCACCATGAAGAAGTTCAATTATATACTAGTGAAAAAAATTCCATTTAAATCATGTATCTATCCTAAGAAGAAAATGTAAGCAGCTTGTATCTGAGCCTTAAGTTCTCTAATTAAAGGGCAAATCATAGAGTTTTGAGTTTATCATCCTAAACTCAGGATATTGTACTGCAGGTATATCCCGGGACTCAGCAGTGTTAAATTATTGTCAGGTACTCTTGTACTCATTCCATGAATAATGGTGCTTTAAAATAAGAAAACTCCATCATAAAATGCCAGAAGCTATGCCAGTGCAGTTGTTGAAAATTTACTAAGATTAATATGGGTAGCTGGCATGAACCTCACTGTGTCCTTGGTACTTCTGAATACATGTTATGTTAACAGTACACTGGGGTAATTTCCATTGTTATTTTCATTATTTGCTCCTTTTTTGGCTCCCTCTTGTTGGACATTTTGTGATCGGCAGGGGGGTGGGAAGGCATCAGTGGCTACACTTACGTGAAATGGATTTTTTAAAATGTCAGTAGAGATCTTGCTTAGTGACCCAAAGATCAATTTACCCTCATAAATTTCCCTCTGCCTTATTCATTTTACTACTTCCTATTGTATTCCTAATGAGACTTTTTATTTTATTTTTTTTGTCACGCAGTCACATCATATTCGCAGATTGTATTTGGTGGAGCTATCTTGATATCAATAAAGATTTCCCTAATGCTACTTAACTAATTGGACTCAATAAGTAATACAACAGCCTGATTTCCTATATGGCTGGAGTCATGTGCAGGAAGTGCTCTACAAGGCTTCCACTTTGTAAAGCAGTGCTGGCTTACAGGGAAAGGGTGACCCCCAGACTACATTCTCTGTCTTCCCCAGCTGGAACTTTGAGCATTCTGGTGCAAAGATTTTTCTCTGATGCAATCCCAGACCAAAGCATTTCCCGTCAGGAAGGAGTGATGCAATTTGACAAAATTGGACTCCTAAATTCTTTCATCAATTTTGCTAATAATCTGATTTGAGATGCAGCCAAGTTTAGCCACTTTTGGTTACTCCCTGAATGAGAATTTTCTCCATCCTTGTTTGCACTTCTACAGTGATAACTGGCTCCAAAGCCCAAATTTCCAGCTAACTGCTCTTGGTTAAACCAGTCCAACATTTCAGCTCTATTCTTTTTCCCCCTACCAAGTTCTTGTTCTACAATCTTCTTGGAAATTTAGTTATCCCCCTCATCTTCATTATTGTTGTTGGAGCTATCCATCGAGTCTCCCAACGAAATGTCAGCTGCTTGGACTTTTCCTGCCACAGAACCCATGGCTACTCTGTGCACAATTACTGGAACCTCTTTATGATTTTTGAAATTGTGGTATTGACCATCTTCCTGAATTGCAAACAAACAAAATGCTTTATTTAAATGATGGCAAACCAGAGTCTTTTGACCTGCAGACCTGAGTTTTTGGCTATCTTAGTGTGTCAAAACTTGCATTTTGGACTTCAGCTTCTGTCCTTAGAGGAGTAATCAATAATGGACTAGTATTCCCTCCACAATAACTAAAACAACAGTTTTTCAAAGACAAAAGAAGACAGTGGTTACACAAGCTAAAGAAATAGCAATTAGAGCTCAAGACTGTTGAGTTGCATTGAATTTATAGGCCTGGCTACCAGGAAGATGAGAACTATGTAGAAAAGGAACTCTAGAAATCTGCATGGGGTTACCTCTAGTCTTTGGATGAATACAAAGCTGCATATATTTAGGGTGATACATTATAAGGTTAGGCAAAAAACAGCTGGGAACTGAACAACTCTAGGAGCACATGCAGGGCTAGTAGACACTTGAGTTAAAACCCTTCAGAATGCAGAGACTTTGTTTAGCTCTCCAAGTGTTAAGCAGAAACCCCAGATAAGAGATGGCTTAGAAATAGGCCCATCTAGCCCTGTGGAAAAGGCTATTTTAGACCTAGACTAACAAATATCAACAAGATGCTTTTGAAAAAGCAAGTTGTTAGGCAAGTAAATTAAATAATTGTTAGAACAAAACTTAACACTCTCTTACAAAATCCAGACATTCAATGATGCAACATCCATAATGTCCAGCATATGATTAAGAAAACTACACAGAAGGAAAAGCAAAAAGAAATATGATCTATATTCAGAAGAAAAATCAGACAATAAAAACAGAACCAGAATTGACAAAGAAGATGAATTTACCAGATACATACTTTAAAATGGATATTACAAATTTGTCTGTTGAATTAAAAAAAGAGGCCATGAACACTATGAACAGCAAATAGGAAATATCAGCAAAGGCATTACAATGGAGAAATAGAAATTCAAACCTGGAAAACACAATTCTGAAATAAAAATGATGCAGATTAGACATCACAAAAGAAATGATCAGTGGACAATAGAAGCTATCCAAACACTAAGAGAATAGGATGAAATAAAAATAATGAGAACCTCAGTGACCAGTGGGGCAACAGTGAGTGATTTATCCTAAATTTAATTGTGTACTTAAAGGAAAGAGTGAGCGGAACAGCAAAACATATTCAAAAAAATAATGGCTAAATTTTTTTCAAATTAAAATAAAAGTATAAACTAATAGAACCAAGAAGCTTAGTGACCCCTCCATAAGAAAATATGATAAAATGACACCAAAGAATATCAAAATTAAATTGTTTAACACCAATGAAGAAGAGAAAAATCTTAAAATCTGCCAGGGAAAAAGAGACGAGACATACATGAAAGGCACAATAATAAACAAACAAAACAAAAAACTGCCCAATTCACATTATAAATAATATTGTCCAGGAGAAAATGGAATGATGCCTTTAATGGGCTGGAAGGGATAAAGAAAAAGTTTCAACCTAAAATTATATATCCAGTAAAAATATCAACAAAGGCATCAGAGCAACATAAGGAGGAAATGAAAATGCAATGAACTATGCTGGAACAACTGGATATCCATATAAAAAGAAAATTAAACTTCTATTTCTACCTGACACCATTCATTAAAAAAAGAATTAGAGATAGATCACAGACTTAAAGCAAGAGTTGACACCTCATGACTTGGCGGTATGCAAAACTCTCTTAGGACACAGAAAGCAGGAACCATTAAAGAAAAAGTTAAAAATTACACCTCATCAAGAACCTCTGTACTAAAATATACCATTAAAGAAACAAATTTTCGTGCATGAAAGTATTTGAAAAAGATGTATCTGACAAAGGACTAGTATCCAGGACAGATAAAGACTTCCTAAAATTCAATAATAAAAATACAATCAATCTAATTCTAAAATGGGCAAAATGTTTGATAGTTACATCACAGAAGAAGACACACAGATGGCCAATAAGCACATAAAAAATGCATAGCATCTTTAGTCATAAGAGAAGGGAAAAATAATAAAGTACCACTGCACAATTACCATAATGGCTAAAAAACGAAAACAACTGACAACGAATGGTGAGGATGTGGACACACTGTTGATGAGAGTGTAAATTATACAGTCTCAGCATAAACCTAACATTAGAAAAAGGCATTACAAGAAAAGAAAATTACAAGCCAATATCTCTCATGAACAAAGATAAGGGCAAAATCCTTAACATGAGCAAAAACCCTTAACAAAATATTAGCAAATAAAATCCAGCGGTATGTAAAAAGGACAACAAATCATGTTGACATGAGAGTTTATTCCAGCAATGCAAGATTGGATGAACATCTCAAACTCAATCAGGATAAATCATCACACTGACAACATAAAAAAAAAATCATACCCTCTCAACAGATGGAGATAAGAATTTAAAAAAAAACTTTCAACACATTTATAAAAAAAGTCTTAGCAAACTAAAAATTTAAGGCTAACCTCTCACATGGCTAAAGGTCATCCACCAAAAAACCTACAGTTAACATAATACTTAATGTATAGAAACTGAATGCTTACCCTCTAAATTTGGGAACAATGAAAAGACGGCCACTCTCATAACTTTTGCTAATCATTGGATTGGAGATCCAAAAACATGAAATAGACAATAAAAAGTAATCAAAGATATAAAGTTTGGAAAGAAAGTAGTAAAAATTGTTTAATTACGGGTGGCATGATCAAGTGTGTAAAAAATCCTAAAGAATCAAAGAAACAAAATAAACAAAAATCCTATTTTATTAGTGAATTTGGGAAGTCCAAAAGATCAAGATCAACACAAAAAAATCAATTAAAACAGCATTTCTGTTTTATCAATGAACAATTGGAAAATAAAATTTAAAAGAATACCATTACGACAGCATCAAAAACAAAATGTTTAGAGATAAATTTAACACCACGTGTGCAAAACCCGTACACCAAATAAAAAAAAAAATGAGAAAAATCAATGAAGATCTAAATAAACAGAGAGATATATCATGTTCATGGATTGGAAAACTCAATATTACTAAGATTTTAATTATCCCCAAATGGATTTATAAGTTTAATACAATCTGCTCAAAATCTTGTCAGGTTTTTATGCAGAAATGCAGAAACTGATGAGCTAATACTAAAATATATATGAAAAAAATATGGCCCCTAAAATAGTCAAGTCAATCTTGGAAAAGAAAAAAAGAGGAAGACATAGTATGTGATTTCATGACTTACTTTAAAACTATGTTAATCAAGATATTGGACTAAAGACAGACAAGCAGATTAACAGATCAGAATAGGGAATGTAGAAATAGACCCAAGTTTTGGCCAAGTTTTCAAAGCAATTCAGCAAAATCAGAAAGACTTTTCAATATCATGCTGGAAAAATTAGCTATCTATATGAAAACAAAACAAAATACTAAACTTTAACCCATATTTCACACCACAAAAATATCAGGCCCAAATATAAAAAGAAAAATCTACTAATTTTCTGGAAGAGAATACAGGAGAACATCTTTCTAACCTGAATAAAGAAAAAGATTGCTAATACAGGATTTAGAAAGCACTAACCATCTAAGAAGAAATTGATAAAATGAACTTCATCAAATTTTTTAAAATTGTCAAAATAAAATGAATTTACAAACTGGGTGAAAACATTTACAAGTCATATATCTGACAAAGACCTCTGTATACACATATATGTTTATCTCCTATAATACATTAAATTAAAAAGCAAATGATCCAAAACAAAATGGGCTGACGAGTTTAATGGACACTTCACAAAAAGAACTATTGATTAATGATGAATAAGCTCACGAAAAAGTGTTTAGTATCATCAGTATCCATGAAATGCAAATTAAAAACACAGTGTGATACCACTATCCATGTAATAGTATGGCTCAAATTTAAAAGTTGAACAACTCCAAAAGTTGGTGAAGAAGTAAAACACCTACAATTTATATACATTGCTAATGGAAATGTAAAATGGTACAACCTGTTTGAAAATAGTTTCCACAATTTCTCATAATGTGTGGAAGATTTCCTTGACTGATGTGTGTTTTCCCACCTGATTAAGCTCTCTAAGGGCAGGGACTTTGCAGGTAAATGAACACCTTGCTTTAGTCTCTACTACTCTGTTATAGAACAACTGCATGTTTATCTGGTTTACATTAGCTGCCTCTGTACTACTTTGCTTTAACTGACTAGATGAAATTGTGCTGTCAGTAAGACCTATCCCAGTGAATTCCTCTCCTTCCTGTCCCTAGCCCCTTCCTGTCATCTTTTTGATGAAGTACATACAATGTTTTGTTAATGAATTCAGAGAAGGAAGGACCCAGACATGTTGTAAATGTTTGAATGTGAACTCGGATATCACCTCTGCATTTTAGCATTAGCTGGCCCAGAACAGAAGCCAAGTAAACAAAACCATACCACCTCTGGTACCACTGGAAGTACCACAGATCCGACTGGATTACATACATGTCACCTTTTTGCACAGATTGTCAGGTGTAGTAGACCCACTTGTCACCTCACCTTCCTAATGCTGTCTATACCATGCTATTTACAGCAGAGGCTTCTTTGAAAGGGTTCTGGTGGGCAGATTTGTGCTTCACTATTACATAAAACATTATTTTAATTGATTTTTCTGGATCCTATCCATTTGACAATAAGTTATTAATTTATATGATCCTCCATAATTGTTCTCCAGAGCACATGCTTTAGGAGTCCCACAAAATGCTCCATAATTAATGAATCTGGAGTCAAATATATTCATAAACAGCCTGCCTACTATAACCCAATCCCCTGCAGATATTCAGATCAAATGTTAATAAAGACTCTAAGAGGTCCTGAACCAAAGTAACTTGATTGATTTTGTTTAACCTAGACTCTCTTAACACTTACTTGACTATAGAAGCCTTTGTTAAATAATATGTAAATCTTATGGAAGTAAAAAGAGTTAACATATACTGAGCATTTAAAATAAATGTATATATGCGAGTAACTGTGGTGAGCACTTTAAAAACAACCTTGTGAGGTAGTGGTATTACTTTGTCTACTTTAAATATAAAGAAATTGAGGCTTAGAGAAATTAAGTGACTTTTTCAAAGTCACAGAGTTAGGGTGCATAGAAACCAGGATTTCAACATAGGCCACCGGATTGTAGAATACAAATAACTCATTGCAGTACAATATTAATTCTTAGCAGTGTTTTGGAACTAACTTTGGGAGACTGCCTTACATCATGTACTTTGGTCTTCTCCCTTTATGCTGGCTTCCGAGTAGCAGAAGCAACGAGTTATCCTGAACCAATCCACTAAGACTTCTTAAGAGGCATATACATCTCAGGCCTTTGCTCTTTACTTTTTAAATTCTAATGAAATGTTGAGGTGAATCTGGTTTTTTCATCACCTTTAAGAAAGGATTAAGTCCCACTGTGAAATGTAACAATTATGAGACAGTTTTTCTTAAATTTTCCCTTTTGATATATTATAAGCTCTGTTAGACACTAGGACCCAGGACGATTCTGAATGACCTGACTGCATGCGTGATATGTCATTGTTACTTTTCTCCAAACCACTGAAAAACATTCTTGAAAGGATTAATGGTCTGGGATTCTGTGTTAGGTGAGAGACTCAAAGAGAATCTTGGACACAGTCTGTTTCAGGAGCAACAGCTCACACAAGAAGGCTTTATAATTTTTATTTATTATAAAAAATATAGTAATAGCCATATAGAAATCATTTTTACATCATGTTAAATAATTTTCATTTTAGCAATTATGACTAGTAGTTATGTAATAAACCTCCTCAAATATTGATACACAGTGTTTAAAATGATAATTTTATAATTATATTTTTTCTGAGAACAAATATTTTATACCTTACTCATCTACTTGCATACAATTAGGTGTTTGCTATTTATAATGTTTCATTGTTACATTTGTAATGTTTCATTATTATGCTGCTAAGAATATTGATGAATACGTAATTCTCTTTCTGTTGTTAGGAAAAAATTCCAAAAGTATTAGGTCAGATGGCATGATCGTTTTTATGACTCTTGAACTCTGCCATCAATGATTTCTAAAACAATCTTTATAATTCACCAACAATTTTTGGCTCTATCAGTTTTGTTATATCCCTGGTAACTTCGAATTTTTTTTATTTTTCATTTTTCATGATTGCATAGATATAAAATTGTTCCTTATTATTGTAATCAACTGTTTTTTTTAAAGCCACATTTGGGCACTACGATACTAACACTATCAGAAACAATATTTTTAGTATCTTTGCATAGATGGAAACTTTCTCTCAAGATTTTTCATTCAACTTTGAGTCATGACTATTCATCAGATGTTGTGCTAGGTACTGGGGCTCTCTCATTCTCACCACTATATTACATTTGGAGTTCAGAGATTCATTTGCTGAGTGCATCCGTTACCTTTCTGTTTCACCTTGGCTGCTTTGTCAACTTCCCCTTTGGCATTTCTAGCATGACAGACATAACTGCGCTTGAGGTCCTCGGGGGTTACTTTCTTGATGCTCAAAATCTGAATTCTTGTTTCATCTTCTGTTCTACTATAACTTACACTAGAAATAGGGGAGAGAAAATCAAAGCATTCATGAGACTCAAGGCTACTCACTGTGTGCAAATCAGAGAAGTAAGCAACTATAGAGACCCCAGGTGAGGGCAGATGGAATGTTGCCTGTAATGCAATAGTTACAAAAGGGGAATACTAGATTCTGATACTGCTTTTTACCATTTCTACTGCACACTATGCCATTGTCTAGATCAAATCTCAGTGTTGGTTTCTTACTACAGATCTCTTTCCAAAGAAAAAGGTCTCCTTTGCTCAAACTTCTGAAGCAGGAGGCTGTATTGATTTAGTGAGAAGCTTCTGGGGCCACACCCATTTGGGTTTTCATCCAGGTTTTGTCATTTAGTACACATTTGACTGTGTACTTTGGGCTAGGTAACTAATCTGTCCATGTATTGGGTTCCTCTTTGGTAAAAGAGAAGAGTAGTAATGCCTACACAGTGAATTACGTATAATAATTTGCTCAAGAATTCTGAGTATGTTAATACTCTCAGAATGTTAAATATAAGAACAATGCTTAATAAAATATTTATACAGTCTATTCTCATTATCTGACAGGAAGAGCTGACATAACTGCATTTCAGTGATTCACAAATCCTGGATTCTGAACACAGAATATTTTGGTCAAAATGCTGAAATCCCTGGTTAATAATAACATGTAGAAAGAAAAAACTGCTCGGAACAAGTAAACTTTGCAAAAGTAAATATATCTAACCTCAGTGAGTGCTTTGGGTCTGTAATCAAGATTTAAAACTCGCTTGAACTACTTTGCTCAAAGGGGAATAAAATCTCTCTCCTACAGGTGACTGCTGTGTACATTCTCCTTTTGAGTAGGCTTACCGTCAGTCAGGAGAATTTGGTTAAGGACTCTGATTAGTTTAGCCTACGCTTAACTCCACTGCTCTCCTATAAACACTGAATACGTGTTGCCATAAGCAGCAGGGAGGAGCAACATGACTTTACTTATTATTCATTCGTTATTATTATGACGATGGGAAGCACACTGTTCAGAATTCCTGAAATGACCAGTGACTCTCCCAACTTCCAGCCACATCTTTCATCAATTTCTTCTGTAAAAAGTACTCCAGTTTCAGCTCTTTTTGTGTCTTTGAATATGTTCTGCTTTCCTAACCTCTAGATATTCCTTTTATCCGGAATATTCCTTCTATTTCTTTATCTACTTAATTTTTACCCACTCCTCAAATCTTGATTTGGGTACTATATCACTTGAAAATTATTATTTAATCCCCTAAAACTAATTAAACCCCCATTAAATCCTCCCATACATCCAAAGCTTTCCAGTTACTGTATTTATCACATTATATTAAAATGTCTGTTCTATCATTGTTACTCCTACAAAATCTTCCTAGGTAGCAACTAATTACCTGATGCAAAGGAGACATTTTATAATTTCTGCACAAAGTTTGAGCTTACTATTAGCAAAGATAGATCTTTTGAATTCTAGAAATTTAAGTAGCTAAAGATGCATTTGCACATAGATGAGAAAGCTTAAGGTCTTGGAATTACTTTGTCATATAGCTGATTAGCTGCGAATTTTTATTAATTGCTACAGTGAACCAATTACTCTTTGGCAATAGTATGCTTCATTTACAGAAGAATTTTCTGTCCTTAAAGACCCATACTTTCCTCTATGCTAAGTAAGCCCCTTAAAAAATAGGTTTATTTAGGAATAAAATAACCTGGGTTGTTTTTTTAAGAGTGAAATAAATTACTACCCATCCACATTTAAAATAAAATTTAAAGAACATCAATGTATATAATCAATATTTAAAAAATTATGAATTATAAGTGTAACACATGTTATGTGAATTGAGAGAAGAGGAAAAAGATAGGAAATACATGCTTATTGCAATACAAGACACTAAACATAATTATCTGAGGCACAAATATGTAGTCCCAGATGCCAGGACCGAGAAGGAGAAGAACACAACTACACTGACAGGCTTTCATGTATCCTCACTCTACACTGTGGCCTTTTCATTCATGTGGGATGTGCATTCTACTTCCAAGTGGGTACTGTATGTGTGTGAATTTTCCTAGGCTTAAGACAACAGGATGCATGCCCTATGGACAGGCTGTGACGAAGAAGATGCCCAACCTCAAAACATTAAAATTCAGTTTTTTAATGGTCATCGGGCAGTATCTTGTCCTTGGATTTCAAGTCCAATAATTTGGCTTTGGGATGCAACCGCTAAAGATTTGAAAATATTGTTGATTTTTGTTAATGGTAAGCACAAATGAGAGTGAGTTTTTATTTCTATTGACTAGTATACATCAGAGGGCATTGGACTGAGGAACAAAGGTTAGTCACCACCATGCCTGTCCCCATGATACCTTTCATTAATGGTTACATCAACAGTGATGTCATCAGGCTTTTTTCCATCAATGGTCCACCAAACTTCATTGCGAGAATCCATCAGGAAACTAAAATAGACTTTACAGGGGATGAGTAGCTCCTCTCCTAAAAAAAAAAAAAAAAAAAAAAATTCAGCAGATGACATCAACCCATCAGTTTGTAATCTTCACATAGCTAATTGGTTCTACCCTATGGTTAATCAAAAGCTGTAAAAGTTACATATACCAAAAACCTTACTTATGATTAATTCTCCAGTGGACTAACATAAGGTAATGTACAATCCTTTATTCCAAAACAAACAAACAAAGAAGGCCATCAACTTTATATAAAATTTCCAGAAGGACCATTTTTAATACAATCTAAACATGTTCTAAAATGACAACATTTGTTAAAAAGGCCTCTGATGACATCCTTTTTAGCCCTAAACCACCACTGACTTCTCCTCTGCTTCGTTACTTCCTTTAGAAACAAAAGGTGGTGACTAAGGAAAGGTTCTCCAGATCTTTGGTCCTTGGCTCAGGGAAGATGGGGCAATACCATCACTGACAGAACTGGCGAAGGAGGCCCTGTCTTGAAATGCACAAGCTGTTCAACAAATACATTCAATAAATTTAAAGAAGAGTTATAAGTAGAAAAGTTTATGCTATCCATCTGAGAGAGAACATGAAGTTAGGAAGATCCCTAGGCAGAAAATAAGAATAATAATAACAGCAGTAGCAGCAGGAGCATATTCACTGAGAACTTTGTACAAGTTATTATGCTAAATATTCATGCCTATTAACAGTCTTAGTCTTAACAAAACACTATGAGGTATCTTTTAAATTCATGTTTTACAGATGCAAAAATTTAAGTTTAAAGATATTAAATGATATTTCTAGGTCAAACTGTTAATAAGTGGCAGGCCAGGATCTGACCTAAACTAACCTCCCATCCCAGTTTGCCTAGAACGGTTCTGTTTTATGCCTGCTTTCCTGGTTAGTTATTAATATCGACTGCTTTCACTCCCAGAGTGTCTGGGTTTAGATGATAAATTCCATCGACACCCTAATTTGAACTTAGGTTTATCTGACTGAGTGGTCATACTCTATCCTCCTTTCCAATGAATGCTTTTTAAGTCTTCTCCCTTTAGTTTTCTATATCATTAAGAAAGATAAAGTGAACATAAATTTGGGAATATTTTTTAAGCATAATATGACTGGTAGATAAAAGATATTTATGTAATTAATAAGGGTTTACCCTGACAGCAGGAAGAATGTTCATATTACTATATAAAGCCACTGCTAATTCTAGGAAACCTAAAATTCTGAGATTGGCAGACCTCTCAGTGTGTTCTCTATTTTTTTAAAGGCAAATCATATTTGCAAACTTATCTCAAATTTTTTTTGGTATTGTTCTCTACCTATGTGGACCACTGCCTCAGTTATCTTTTGCATATTTTAAACCTCTTTAAATACCTCTTTTATACCTCTTATTGAGTTCAAAGTGAATTTATTGTAAAAGATACAATACAGAAAATGTTAAAATTTTCTTTTGTATTCACTTAACTATGGGAGGCTTTGAGTCAGAACAACAAATTATGGCTTATTTGGTCAGTTATGAATTTTTGTCTAGAATGAAAAATTATGAAAACTAAAAGGAGACCCAGAGAGCCACAGTAAACATTCCACAGTGTTGTAAACACAAGTGTACTAGCTATCAGTTGTTACCTATTTTATTCACATTCCTGCTTCTAAGCTCCACCCTTTCATAGTGGAGCAGAAGCTTCAGAGATTTCTTGTGCCCATATTTCAGGTTTGGCAAACCAAAGCCCCATGTAAGCTAAAGTTTGCATTACATAGAAATCATAGTCAGCAGAGGAAGACTGCTAGTAGAGGAAGAATGGAGCAGATGGGAGAGAGAAGAGAATCCCTGAGCTGCCCATGAGATCGATGAAGTAGCTGATCTCTAGAGTTGCATTGGTTTCTGACGACATTTCAGTTTCAATCCATACATTTCTTTATAGTAGTCCTCTATCCTCTTGCACTAACTTAAATGACATGTTATTCCTTGTAATTAAGAGACTCTGAAATTCAAAGGCACAGTTGTAATTACCAGGTTCTTTCTCATAGACCACGTGATCATTGGGTGAATAGATGTTGGGGGGCGCTGCATCATTTGGAGAGCCTGTCATGGGGAAGAAATAAAAAAAGGAAGTGATGTTAAATCATATAGCTTTTATTTCTACTAACCCATTTAAAAAATCTACTCTTCTATGAAGCCTTGCCCAACTTCCTGGCAGAGTCTGTCAACTCTTCTCGAGAAGAACCACAGTCCAATATATACCCGAATACTACACTTCATTCATTTAAAACAAGCAAACAAAGTGTGACATAATAAGAAATATGGTCATATGCCACATAACGTTTTGGTCAACCACAGACCACATATATGATGGTGGCCCCATAAGATTATAATGGAGCTGAAAAATTCCTGTTACCTAGTGACATCTTAGCTGTCATAACCTCATAGTGCAACACATTACTCATGTGTTTGTGGTGATGCTGGCTAGGAGCAATAGACGATATCATATAGCCTAGGTGTGCAGTAGGCTATACCACCAAGGTTTGTATGAATACACTCTGTGATCTTAGCACAATGAAACTGCCTAAAGACACATTTCTCAGAATGTATCTCCATCATTAAGCAAAGCATGACTGTATATATTTGGGTCTGCTCCACATTCCTGATACAGAGCTCTAAAACTCTTGGAATTTCCTCAGTGATAGGGGCAATAGAAACATCTTTTGTTATAACATTTGGTCTTAGTCCCTGGTTCCTGACACAAGAGCTTCTAAGAGCCTTGAGATCTCTGCAGTGATAAGAATATCTTTTGTATACTAATATGATAGATTGGTGGATGGAGTCTCTAGATAGCTTCAGAATGAGGTCTAGTCACCAGAAAGACCAAGGCATAGTTGAAGGCTTGGAATGTTCAGTCCTACCTCCAATCCTTGGGAAGGAGGAAAGGGTTAGGGAGAGTTGATCACTAATGGCCAATGATTTAATCAACTGAGCCTATGTAATGGAACCCTCATAAAAACCATAAACGACAGGGTTCAGAGAGCTTCCAGATTGGTGAACACATCCCCAGGCCAGGAGTGTGGAACACCCCAACTCTACAGGAACAAAAGCTCCTGAACTCAGGTCCCTTCCAGACCTCACTCTACATACTGCTTCATCTGGCTATTCATTTGAATCCTTTGTAATATCCTTTATAATAAGCCAGTAAATGTAAGTAAAATGTTTCCCCGAGTTTTGTGAGCCTTTATAGAAAATTATCAAACCTGAGGAGGAGGTTGTAAAAACCCTCAATTTGTAGCCAAGCTGGACAGAAGTGTGGGTACCCTGGGGACTCACTGCTTGTGATTAGCATCTGAAGTGGGGGGCAGGGCAGTCGCGTGGGACTGAGCACTTAACCTGTGCGGTCTGTGCTAACTCAGGGTAGTTAGTGTGAAATTGAATAAAACTGTAGAACTGCAGTTAGTCTCCTCAGAGAACTGGAGATTTGCTTGGCACGAAAACCCACACGTTTGGTGACAAAAGTGTTGTGAGCATAGAAAAACAGTTTTTCCTTTACAAAAAAATGAACAAAACATATTGAGTGTCCTCCATGTTTCAGGATAGGTTGTTTAACCAGTGTTCTTGCTTTCTAAAGCCAACATGAGAGAGACTTCTTATACTACAATATGATTAATTGCTTTAATGTCGTAATTGATTATTTCTTCTCTAGATATTTGTCTTTAACTTGCCCAGAGTGTCTAGTATGGAACATGGTTAAATAAATGTTAAATTAATGAATAAACACATGAAAAATTCAAAATCACAATTTTAAGGTTAGCACATAAGTCTACTTGATGTCTACTTATCAGATGAATGTTCATTCATGGGATTGCTGGCTTTTTATAACATTCGATAGACCTAAATTGAAAGAAAAATACCTTACAGGGGGCTTTTTCATGTAGTGTTAAAGAGTATTTAATAACTAGGTTCTAATCCTCGCTTGGTCACATATGAACCATATGAACCTAAGGTTTTATATAAACTTTGCGAAGCTAATTTTCCTTAATTCTAGGATAAGGACAAATGAAACTCACCTCACATTTTAGGTATGAGGAATGAATTGTGTAATATATATTAAAGCATCCACTAGAGGTACATAATATTCAATACTTTGCAGCTTTAAAAAACAAACCTGTATTGCTTGAAAGTTGGGTAAGAATCTCCTCCCCCATCTGTATCTGTCAACATTTATATATCTATAAAACAGGGTGACCAAGCATGCCTGTACCCAACTTTCCGAAAATGGATATGCTTAAGTTTATATATTAGAAACAACTGCTAAAGAAGAATATAAATTTAGATTATCCACTTGACTTCTAAAATCTACTCATGTTAGGTTCTAAATTTAGAGGTTTTTTTTCCCCTCCTGAATTAATCCCCAACTCAGCATAATTCAGAAACTAAGCAGAAAAAGAGAAGTGACTACAAAATTGTTTGATCTGAACTTCATTTGCACTATGTTAAAGCCTTTTTTTGTTGTTGTTTGAAATTTACATAGAATCTGGTGCCAGACTAGTAGACCTGGGATTTAGAATTACTTCTAGTACTAACTCAGGGAGTGTCTTGAAACAAGTTGCTTCCTATTGTGGGGCCTCAATGTTTCTATCTATTAAAAGCTGGGTTATGGCAAAATAACACTCATATATGCTCTAATTTTTAACATAGTTATATTAAGGCTAGCTGCTAAAAGCCAGGTATCTTGACACTGGTTCTCCTGATTTCTGGATTTGCCAGGAGTCTGTGTGGGCAGCTGGGCATTGCCCTTCCTGTTTCCCAAGCTTCTCACCCCCTATTCTCTCAGTGCCAAACAATGGTTGAACACTACCAGCAAATACCTTCAGCAATAGCTATAGCAGTTTCAGTACCTAGAAAAATAGTTTACTTAATCCAAATAAAACACTTTTTGATAATAATATTAACTACAATTTATAGAGCTTCTACCGCTTGCCTGCAACTGCAATAGTACAATATGTATACTATTTCTAATATTATCAATTATCCTGAAGGTTAGGTCTTCTTAGTCCCAGAGTACAGATAAAAAGACTGAGACCTTGATCAAAGTCATATTGCTAATAAGTGTCAGTGATATAATTAGAACACAGATCTGTCTCCTAGTCTTTTCACTCTCCAAACTGCATTTACTTAATTCATTCACATATGGATTCAGTTGACCAATAATCATTGAAAGCTCACTGTGTACATGGAATTGCTGAAGGCTCTGGGGATAGTGCAGAGAACAAAAAAACCTGTCTCTTTTCTTATAGAGTTTACATAATTGTGTGTAATAAATGATTAAGAGCCAGAATCAGACTGTTATGTTTTTTTTTTTTTTTTTTTTTTTTTTTGTGCTTAATGCAAATCATGCTTACCTACCACCTTTACAGTCAGAGTCCTGGTGAGGTGGAAAGTACGTCCATTTTCTGGATAGGTAACAACACATGTGTAATTTCCGTTATTTGAAATTAAGGCAATGAGAAAACTCAAGTTAATGCCTTCAGGTATTACATTGTTAAAATTCTGTACTTTATGACAGCCCTAGAAGAAGTAAAAGAAAAGATGTTTGCTCTTTAGATACATGCATAGTAAATAAACAAACACGTGTGTACTCACATCTAGTTTTGCACAGAACATCCAAATATTTATGTTGCGTGTTTTACAAAACTATTTAGGTCAAGTACTTGACAATGTTTCTGCAAAGAATAAACGAAATAAATGTCATTTTCTTTTCTGCAAAAGATAAATTAAAATCCTAAACTGAGATAAGACTTTAAAAGCACCGGTCCCCTGTCTCAGAATCTGTTATTCAAATTCCAGCAATCCCATGTTGATAGTGAAGCAAGTTTCAAGTTCTGAAATAATGGCTAAGGAAACTTGAGCAACTGTAAGCCCTGCTATTTAAAAAAACAAAAACAATTATAGTTTTCTTTTCCTACATTTCTTCACTGATTAAATTAATTCAGGAGTCCAGTCAATCTATCTGATGAAGCAGGCCCTGATTTAGATGTCTGATTTTGGCATTTTTGATCATCCTGTAGAATGGCTATATCAGTCATTTCCAAACATTTTTGTGTTTTTCTTCTACTTTATCCCATTTTTTACAATTGAGTATTACAGAGTACAGAATCTAAAATTAAAAGATTTCTTACGAACCTTATCAAGACCTAAGAGTTTAGTTCTCCCCCAACTCATATTTTCATATAACTTTGCTGATTTTTAAATTGTGAGATTGGACCATCTCATTCAACGTAAGTAGAATCCTGTTTTGGATCTCTCAGCCTCACTCATTGGCTATATTTTTCATATTTTTTTTTCTTATCTCAGAGAAAAAAATCAATACATTATTTGTGACAAAATATATGAACATTTTACTTTTAGAAAAACTTTTTGTTTTTTTTTAGAACATCAATAATTCATCAATTACAAAAAGGATTAGGTTATCTCCAAGGCCCTTTGGATATTTAAAATTCTGAGTCTAGCATTGGCTGTACTTTCAAGTTCTTGTATTTACATAATTATCTTTAACTCTTATATACTTAAAGTTTTCTTACTTCAATTCCTGGAGCATGTGTTTTGAAATATGACAGTTACACCGAAAGGCACATTTTGTAATTCTTTGTGACAGGAAATATGATTTTAAGAACAACACTGAACTTTTGTTTCACGGAAAAAATAATCAAAAGGAAGCTGATACGAACACATATTAACATTTGTTATGCTTTTGTTCCCATCTTACAGATGAGGAATCAAAGGCTAGAAAAATTCAAAAACTGTCAATGTCACAGCACCGGGCAGTGTCAAAGCTGCAATATGAGCCTAGATCTACTTGTCTGGAAGCCCTTTGCTTTTAATCCCACTTATTTTCCTCATCCTATATGGTAACCCTGCACCTGTGCCACACCTGGAGCCAGCTCCAGTGTTAATAGTGTGATGTGGCTCTGTCACTTAAATCAGGCTAATTACTGCAAACAATGATAAGCTGGAAAAACATACTTTTTAGGATGAGAAGTCAACTATTATTACTGAAATTGTTAACAGCATTTTTAAAGAATGTGCTGAAAGAAACTTTTTATAGCAGTTTCAAAGTTATTAGAACTATAATATTTCATAAAAGGAAATATATTACATTCTTAGTATGTACATGTGTGTTGGGGTACTTTCAGGGCACTGTTGAACTATAAATGTCCATTAACTTTAACCTATAGTGTCTGGTTAGCTCTGTCTTTTTCTTATAAGCAGCTCCATTTCTGAACCCTTCAGCACATGCACCTGAGACACACAGGATATTTTCAAACATAACAAATGATTCCTGAAAATAAATTCTGCAAAATTTTATAATGAATTCAAAACCATTTGGAATCCATAAGAAAACAGCTATGAAGAAAGACTTGGATACCCAAAGAACAGAAAACATGTTTCCAAACATAAGAAATGAGTTAACAGTAAGTGCATTTCCACAATAAAGCAAATACTTGTCTGACTAGAAGACAAACAATCCTAGTTTACCCATCAGTTCCTCTTTCTGAATTCAAAAGAGAGAAGTTAAATAGAAGAGCCACTTTTCAACTATGCAATGGTTGCTGTGGCAACTGACCACAACACATAGTTAAAGAACAGCACAAGAAATGACTTTGAGATCCTGGAGCGGAAATGAATCTCGGGGAGGTGAAGGGAGTGGGTGGAGGAATGTCATGAGGAAGTTAGGACAAGTGTTTCCATTCAATACACCTACAATGCGTAAAGAACTGTGCGAAGGCAAAAAAGTAGAAAAGACACAGTTCCTTACCTATCGGTTTTCACAGTCTAGCAGAGGATTGCAAAAACACAATGAAAGGCATATTGGGATATCAGTGAAGGGAATATAGAAAGAAGATAACACAGAAAACACTTTTTTTTTTTTTTTTTAGTGCCAGGAATTTAAACAGAGACATGAAAAATAGAAAATGTTTTTAAAAATATAATGGTAAAGAAAGATTTGGACTGAATCTTAAAATATAAGTATAATACTAACAGCTATTGGGGAGGAAGGAAGAGACAACACTCCAGGCATAGGAAAAAGTGTGAACTCATCTGCACTCTAATTGCATTTTTTCCTCCTTGTTAGTACTCAAATAACTTTATTATAATGTTCTGCTTTTATGTGGAGCTCCTTCTCTAGTGGCGGGTGAGGGGTGAAAGAGTGCTATATCTGCACTCATGGCTGGTAACCTGCTCAATATGTGGCACATGGTAAATACTCTAAACATTTGTGTTGCATGATCAAAAATATGAATGAGAGAAGCAAAGGCATAAGACATGGAGTTAAGAGCTCATGGAGAATGTAAGTGATGATAAATATATGGAATATAAGACATAGGGTGGTAGGATGTAGGAGGTGGAGGGAAAGGGGAGAAAGAATACAATGAGTTTAGTTGAGGTATAAGGTCAGAACAGTTGGGAATATCTACAAAGTTTTTGCACCCAAGATTAAGTAGGTATAAAATATATTACACTTTGTCATGAAGTCTCACATGAGTTCTATAAATTAGTCATTTCCCATGAGCAGAACTAATTCATCCAATGCTTACACAAAAAATACAAAGTCCCTCCTATGTGCCAGGCCCTGTGTTAACAATGCACAGACTGTGTGATCATATGGCCTAATTCAGCCTCAAAGCTTTACAGCTATTTGAATTTGGCTTTAGGGTTAAATGATGAATCTTGGGTCTGCAGAGGCCCTAAAACTGTATGCAAAATGTTGTATGTACACGCATATATGGAATTATATGTGTATAGTCCTGAAAGAAAATATGATACACATTCCCTTCATATGAAAGGTTAAAAATCACTATATAAGGAGTGTAAGGAAAGGAAAGAGAGAACCAACCTAAGTTTTCACATCAAATTGAAGCAAGCATTTTAAAAATAAAGTCTGTTATACAGACCTTGGGCTAAATTCCCAATAATATGTACTATGCCAACAAGAAGGCCAAGCCTGGCACTTTTTCAGAAATGTTCTTTTCTGATGGCACTTTGTCAAAAAAAGCAAAGATCTTCCTATTTTCTGAGAGAGATCTATAAACAATATTTCACCAATTCTGGTTAATTTCACACTAAAAATTAGAAGTGGAAGTAATATACAAATTTTGTTGGTCACAATGGGTACAAGGACAACCATATTTTTGCAAATTGATTTCTGTGATGATATCCATTCTGCTAAATAGCAGGTGGGAGTATTTCAGCAGCTGCCATAAATATAATATCCAAAATATACAATAAAGTGGTTCCTCCAATTCTCAGTGAGAAGGAGAAATTGCCTTTGCTCTTATAACTGTCTTCAGAAAATAAAATTTCAAATATCCAGCCGAGGAAAAGAATTAATCCAGTAATATTAAAGTTAGGATGGACTGCTATATTTCAAAGTTCAGGTCTCTAAATAAATCTAATAGTAATAGTAATAAAAACAACAACAACAGGATCATACTTACCTGTGTCTTTACTTCTCTGTATTTGGAGGTCTCTATATGAATAAACAGGCTGTCTCCAATTTATACACATATTGTGTTCCAGAAGTTCTTTAATAAACCAGCTACTTGAAATTCAGTAAATTACTTACAAACCATGGTTTACTTTCCAGGCTAGTTATAAATCCTGGCATATTCAACAAATATTTACTGAACATCAATTTAACTCACAGGGCTATTGAATTAGAGAACTGTGAATTCTGTTTCCTGAACTAAGAAAATCCTGCCATGCAGAAAAGAGGAGAGAGGGAGAAAAGGCATACAAAGGAGGAAAATCCAAATCTGCCCCATTCCTTCTGTAATTCTGAAATATAAATATTTGGTGTTCTGTCCCCTCTAATCTGTTTGCCTGAGACTCTGATTTCCCAATGCCTTCAATTCCACCAGTTTCCCTAAATCTCACAGTTTAGGCCACAGCTCAATATGTGTCCAAACATTGCTCTGCCCTTCAAAGTGCCCTAAGCTCCAAAAGTGAAGACTGGACCACGCTCTCCTTATCAGTTCTGGAGAGTTCAGGTTTTGGAACCACACAGAACTGGCCTGAAATCCCGGACTCTCCCATTAGCAGCTAGATTGTTTTGAGTAAATTAAGATGATGTAAAAGTCTGGGTTCTTGACCCAAAATGCATAGGGTTGAATCTCGCCTCCTAGCCCTAAGGCCTTGGGAAAACCACTCTGTTTCCTCAACTGTAAAATGGGGAAAAAGAGAGCCTACTTCATAAGGATGTTGAGAGAACTAAGTGAAGTAAAGCATTTGGAGCAATCCCTGTGCCGAATAAATATTATCTGCTACTGTGTACCCCTCTGAGCCTCCAGTTCCTAATCTGTTAAAAGATTCTATCTACCCTGCAGAGTTGTGATGAATATTACACATGATAATGTGTAAAGTACTTAGTACACTGCCTTGTACTAGTAAAATGTAAGAAATGTGAATTTCTTCTTCTTTTCAATTCAGCAGCTTTCATCTTGCAGATAACAGGAAAGCAAATTTGCTGGAACTGATTATAATTAATCTTTTAACCCTCATAGACTTATTTGTATAACTAAGACATAATTCCAACCATGTCAAGGTAGGAACTTCAGTTGTTAATGACTAAAAAGAACTGCTATAGGTAACTTGGGGGTCAAGATACCCAGGTGGATGTTTTGGGATGAATGTAGAAGGTAGAAAATAGAAAGCAACGTTAGCACTGCCATACAACTACAGGAGAGTGCAGCTACCAAGAACTTTGATTTTGTTCCCAAGTTGGCAAAACTCTTCAGTTCTGATTTCCTAGGGCCTTCTATCCACAGGTTTCTCTAAATCTCACAGTCCAGCCCCTACATAATATGTGTTCAAAGTTGTCAGTCAATGATAGAGAATAAAACGCAGCATACCACACATCAATAGCGACCTTTTTATAATCAGAGAATAGAAAATATGGCTGGTTGTCCTTTTTCATCACCTGCACATGGTTGAATTTCGGCCATGGCAATGGTTTTACAGCTGTGAGTTTTTTTCTCAATCTCCTTCCCAGATGTTATACCTCCATTCACCCTATGAATAGTTTTTCCAGAGTTTGACCTTAGTCTACTTCTCTTCTCACTTAATTTAATGTTCTTAAAGGCTTCAACACATAGATGCATTCAATTCTCTGTCTCCAGCTTTGATTTTTCTCCTATGCACTAGACTCCTATAACATGCAACCACTACCTGATAGTCACTGCCACCTTCCTCCTAGATGTCTCACAGACACCTCTAACTTAACACATCACCTAAATCTGTTACTCTCCAACCTGCTCTTTCTTCTGATATTTTATACCTTGATTAACTGAACTACCATTCATCCAGTAAGGAAAACCAGAAAATTGAAAATCATTGGACATACAGAGACAGTTATGGCATCACTTTGCCCTCAAGAAACAGTCTCAAAGGGTACATGCATATAAATCTCTCTCTCTTCTTAAAACCAATAGTAATTTCTCTTGTGGAACTTAGAATTCTACTTTTTGATCAGAATAGGAATTCTTCTTGTTTATGAACTTATCTGTGTTAAATTGTAAACTCCTCTTAGACTACACAGAGCCGGGCATATGCTTTGTTCATCACTATGTTCCCCAAAAGCCCTGGCATATTGCATTGAACACAAGTGATCTTCAACTAGTATATGTTGAATGTATACATGAATGAATGACTATAAACAAATAAAAGTAGTAAAAAGTAACATTGAAACAGGCATAAATAAATAGCTATTGGCATATATGAGGGAAAAAATGATTTCTAGCTGGAGAGAACAAGGAACAATTCATTAAGGTGGTGGAATTTGATCTGTTCTAAATGAAGAAGAGCATTCCAGGCAGAGGGAATGCATGAGGGAAAAGGAGAGAAAATGATAGAATGTGTATGGAAATGTAACTTAAAAAAGTAAATAACATTAGAGGATAGAGATCTTGATTGTAAGGTAAATGAATAAACACATACTTTCTTTAACTGGAAGACATATTACACTTATTGACATAAAATTATTGATGTAAATTTGTAATATTATTCTATTAATCATCTTTTATGCTTTTTACTATGGAAAATTGCAATCACAGAGAGAACATACATGAGCCCTTGTGCCCTTACTAGCCTCAACAAGGGTCAGCTCAGGCTATGTCTTGTTTCATCTATATTCACTCACTTCACCCCAAGGTTATTTTGAGAAAAATCACAGACATCACACCATTTTATTTGCAAATGTCTTTGTGTATATCTCTAAATGATAAGACTTCTGCAAGCATAACTATAGTACCATTATCAAGTTTAAAGAGTAACTATTCATTGATATCATCAGTATTATGTCTATGTTCAGAATCCCCTGATTTTCCCTTAATTTGTTTTATAGTTTATTTGAATGAAACAGGATCCAACTAAGGTCCATACATTGCAATCGGTTGTTATATCTCTTAAATCTGTCTCTCTCTCTCTCTCCCTCCTGCAACTCCTTCCCTCTCTCCCTCTCTCTGAGTCATTTTATTATAAAATAAAACTTATACCAAAAAAACCACTCAAAGCATATGTATGAGTTAACGAATTATTACAAAGCAAACACCTGTGTAACTACCAGACAGTTCCAGGAATAGTACATTGCCAGTCACATTTGAAAGCCTTCCACATGCCCCACATCAATCACACCTCCTTTATGACTCCTTCACTACTCACTATCAATACTTTCACAGTGAAATCACTTCATTGGTTTCACTTATAATTCTATTACCTGTGTGTGCGCATACTTAGATGCTATAGTCTCATCCACTTTTAAAATGTTTTATATTTATATTTTCATCTATACATACCCACTCCATGCCTTTCTTTTTCTTAAAATTTATCTGTTGAAGGACCCAGCACATCTGGACTATAGAGTTTCACACAGTCTGGATTGTGCTGATTGAAAATTCATGGTGCAGTTCAATATATTCCTAAGTTCCCAAAATGGCAGCAGGATACAAAGGCTTGATCAAACTTAGGTTTAATTCAGTTGGCAAGTTATAGGTAATACTGTTTTCTTTCATCAGAAGGAACATGTCTGGTGGTTTCTTATCTTGTTATGTTAGCAGTCATTTGTGCTTAATGCTTTGATTTATTAATTCATTGAGGGTTGCAAAATAATAATATTCTAACCGTATCATTTCTCTTTCATTTATTAGTAGGAATACTTTTATAAATACATACTTCTTTGCACTATTTTATTACCCAATGATACATTCTTCTAGGAAAACCAGAATGAATACCTGACTAATGCCCTTTATCAGTTTTTGAGATAATAAACTGGTTTCCTATCATCATCAAAATGTAACTAGTTATGCCTCCAGCTTTACTTTTTTTGCTCAGAATTGCTTTGGCTACTCATGGTCTTTTGTTATTCCATACAAATGTTAGGATAGTTTTTTCCATTTCAAAGAAAAATGTCATTGAAATTTTGGTGGGGATTGCACTGAATCTTTAGATCACTTTGGGTAGTATGGACATTTTCACAATGTTAATTCTTCCAATCCAAGAGCATGGGATATCTTTCCACATTCTTGTGTCCTATTTAATTTCTCTCAACAGTGGTTTGTAGTTCTCATTATGGAGATTTTTCATATCCTTGGTTAACTTTACTCCTAAGTATTTTATTTTTTTGGTGGCTATTGTAAATGGGCTAGCTTTCTTGATTTCTTTTTCTGCATGTTCACTGTTGGGGTATAGCAATGCTACTACTGATTTTTGTGTGTTGATTTTGTATCCTGCAACTTTGCTGAAATCATTTATCAACTCTAAGAGTTTTTTTGTAGAGGCTTTAGGCTGTTCTATATATAGGATCATGCCATCTGCAAACAGGGACAGTTTGACTTCATCTTTTTCATTCTGGATGTCCTTTATTTCCTTATCTTCTCCAACTGCAAAATGTGGTATATCTACAGAATGGAATTCTACTCTGCTATAAAAAAGAATGAAATACTACCATTTGCAGCAACATGGATGGACTTAGAAAAAATTATATTAAGTGAAATAAGTCAGGCACAGAAAGAGAAATACCACATGTTCTCACTTATTTGTGGAAGCTAAAAATAAATAAATAAATACACAAACAAATGGGGGGGGGCGGGGAAGAAGACAAAACAATCACAATTCCTTGAACTTGTTAAGACAAGTGAACAGATACGATGTTGATGGGTTGGAGGGGGGACTAGGAGGGGGAGGAAGGAATGGTAAAGGGGCAGAAAAATCAACTACATTGTTTATTGATAAAATAAAAAAAAAGTACCTAGTTAAATTTTTTGAAATATTATTATGAACTTACAAATTTAAACTTACTTCACAGGATTCAAACCATTGCAAATATTATCTCTTTTGAAGTTCAAATTGTTCATCTTTGACTCTTATTTCATTAATAACTTAAACAGAGATGGAATTAAAATTTTTCCACTATGACTATGAAATTGTCTATTTCTCCCTTGAGTTTTGTCAACTTTTGCTTCATGTATTTTGAAGCATTGTTATTAGGGACATTTATCTTTATTGTTTTTATGTCTTCCTGATGAAGTTACCCTTTTATTATCATGAAACATCCTCTTTATCACTGGTAATACTCATTGTCTTTAAGTCTACTTTATCTGATTAGTATATCCATTCTAACCTTCTTATTTTATTCATAATTTGTTTTTAATATTTGAAATTTTTTCCCTTTCTCTATTAGTCTTAAAGTATTATCTATTGTGATTTTTTTTTCATTTGTTTTACTGTTATGTTTCTCAGTTTAGCTTCATTTCTGAAATGATTTATTTTCTAATTTTTTAGTGAGCTATATAATTTCTGGGCTTTTCTAATTATTACTTATTTATGTTGTTCTTTCACATCTTGTATCATTTTCTTAATGTCTTTTGGCTCACTTTTAAAATAGTAGATTATGTCTTCCTGACATGCCTTCTTTTTCCGTAGAGATATTATTCTTCTTCTTACTCTTCTTTTTCTTGTAACTTTGAATGGAATTTTACCTTGATTGTTTTTGTCCTCATGTTTATGTGAAACTAATTTTTTTCTAAATTTTAGAAGATGGCAGGATTTTCTAACTTCACAGAAATCCCTCTTCAAAACTATGGTGTCTTGGTCTTGAGATGTTCGGATTCTGTTATCCTCCTCCATTTTTAGTAAAGACTTCTCTTTCCTTCCTCTATATTTTTCTGACCCAGTTTAATTTTATTCTACTCTCAACAGCTTCTCCTCAGTGTGGCTGGTTAGTTTCTAGAGTTCTGAGGCGCTAGAACTGCTCCAACCATCTCAGAAGGTCTCTTACACTCACCTTTTGATAGAGAACAAAACCCCTCCCAGTTTCAGCTGCTGTTCTCAAATTGGCCTGTCTACTTCTCTGTGAGTACCTGTTGGTCCTTTTGAGGTTTTCTTGTTCTTAGTTCTGCCAGACACTGCATTATTTCCATCTGCTTTCTTTGCTACAGACACTAATTCCATACGGGTCTTAAGGCTGCTGCTAGTTTGTCTCCTTCACTTTATTGAAAATGGTTCTTATGCACAACTTGTTACTGAGTTTCACTGTAAATTCCACCCATGGGTTTTTGGCTTTGGTGTAGGTGGAAACTTGAAGAGATTCAAAAGCTATGCTGTTGCCAAGAGTGCCACCTTCCAACACTTTTCATTTTCTGATTAAACACTTTCTAAATCCCTCAGATGTGGAGGAGACCACAGATGGACATTGTGCACATATTAAAGCAAATAAGAAAACACACATAAATAAAATACTATAGCGACTATAATCAAGGAGTGGAAATTCATCAGGTGAATCAGCAGCTTCTGACTTCACTAAGCAGTGAGGTAAAGTGGGCAACATTTTATAAAATATGTTTCAGAGGAACTTAACAGAAACAAGGTAGTTCTTGTATCTCAGTGAATGTGATTTTAGAAATGGTGGGCTGAGACAAAGCACTCTGCACCTCTTCCTTTAAAATGATACAAAATGGGCAAGTGGTAAAAGATTTCTATAAAGTTATTATGGAAGAAATAAGAAAATCTGGGGAGAAAAATCTAGGTTTCTACATTTAACTTAGCAAATAAGAAATACAGTTTTAGAAAGAATAAAATGTCTACTTACCATATACCAAGTGATGGTTGGTTTGACACTGGAAGGAAAATATCCATCTACATTTGGACAAGTGACCTTCTGAATACCATATTCTATATACAGTCTATGTACTGGGAGTTTCATGGGGGAATTGAAACAGCTGTCTTTTTGAACAACTTCCAGGGGAAATGCAACTTTGCTGCAATATGTGGTGTTCCTGAAAAGAGAAATATGCAGTAAATCAGTAGTCTCATTTGCATTTGATTTAATACAACAACCACATTAAAATGAAATAAATGAAGCCATGCTATGTATAGGGACTTCATTTATATGTGTAAAGTCATATAAGAACTAAATGGGTTATGGGAGTATTTCCTATATCAATTGATATCATAGAAAAAAAAACAGAAACAGTTTACTATTAATGCACTAAAATATGTATACTTTCAAATATAATCCTAAAAGTGTCTGTGTGTGTATGAATTTTACACTTAAAAAATTCTCAGTATTATTCAGTGTTGGTAAGACAAAGGCAAGAATGAAATATTTATAATTAGGTAATAATGGTATAAACAATCTTTGGAAAAGAAATATATTTCCAGAATCATTAAAATAAAAACCGTAGCTTTTACTCTAGTGATCCTATGTCTGCAAATTTTTCACATGATAGAAGTATGGAAAAGGGAGGATAGAAAAATAGCATCTAATCAAAAATGTTCATCTAGTATCACCTCAGCAGAGAAAACATTGAAACCAATAGAAAATCTAACAACAACAAAAATTATAAAGAACACTATGGTACAACCATTCAATGGTGCTGTCAGAACCTATAAAAATAATCAAGCATGAAGGGCAAAAACAAATAAACACATATAAGTTCTTAGGATGACTGGAGAATTATATTTGTGTTGAGTGTACAGGCTGTTCCATCTGCCTGGAGGGCTCTTCTTCCTCCACCAACCATCGTTCACATGGAGCTCTTCTCTGTGTTTCTACCCACCCCATACCTGAATTAGGACTCCCATTCATTAAACGCCTTGGACATTTTCCTGATTAAATTTATCATAGTTCAAAATTATATCATTATATTACAGATATCTGTATCCTCTGTAAAATGTAAGTACCACATTACCATATGTATTTTTAATCATATTCCTTGCATCTAGTACGGTGTTTTACTAGGGGCTGAATAAATATTTGTTAAATGAATGGAATGAATATGAATATGAAACTTGTGTCTACATATAAGAAAACGAGAAAGGAAACACAGAAAAATAAAAGTAACTTATTTTTTAGGGTAATGGGATAATAAGTCATTCACTGTCCACACATTTTTGTCATTTCTATCTACCAAACACATAGCAGACACTCAATGACTCATGAATTAAGACTAAATACAATAGAACAGTTGGGGTGTGCATTCCCAAAGATGGGAGGCAGAGTGTTTACAGATGACCTGTAACAGTACTAGAAGGGTGGCGAGGGTAGGGGGGCATCTCTTCCTACAAATAGCAAAAGATCTACCACATGGGAGAAGAATTCTATAGGTGATAAATTCCAGTTAATATAAAGAAATATTTTCTGGTTTTAATAAAAGTGAAAAACAGTGTTTCAACTGACTTTTCCAACTCCCAAAGTTGAACCATATTCTAGCAAGAATATAAACAGTAAAGTATTGGAAGATGAATTCAACTTTATGGCCTTATAGATATCCAGGCCCATGATTCCACATGGTTCACATGAATGAAGGCCATTCTCAGTTTAGGAATCACCTCAGGGCAATGGGAAACTTTGTATTGCTCCTACCAGACAATTTCCATTCTAGGTTTGCTTTAGAGACATGGAAGATAGGCAGACAGGAAAACAGAAGAGATGACAATCTGGAAATTGATAAATGACATGAAAGGTATATGCAGGCATTAACAGCCATGCAATCCTACTCCTGTAATATAAAAGAAGGTTAGAAAAGTTTAGGGAAGAGTTCTAGGCAAGTAGTGGGTAGCTAAGGAAAACATAACACAGATACAGAAGCACTAGAATGCACAGTAGAGACCAATGTCATCCAGAAATCCACTGATGACTCCTTCCCAGGTATTTCCTGATGTTTACTTGTGAAATGTTAATGGATTAACAATTGTCAAAGATGAAAAGGAACTCAAAGAGCATGGAGGCCAATTCTCTCATTGTGCAAATATAAATACCAAAGCTCTCAGATGTGGACACAACTTGCCTAAGGCCACCAGCTGACTAGTGGCAGAACTGGAATAATGGCCTAGTTTTTCTGTATTCTCATCCAGTATTCTTTCTACTGTAATCTGTTTTAGCTTTTAGCCAGTTGTATTAGGACATAAATAATGAACACATGAGTATTCTAGGTTCCTTGGAATGCTGCAAACCAGTCTAGAGTCGACGCCAACTCCAATAAAATTAAAGTGGCAGGTGAAAGCCTCAAAAGGGTGTTCAAAGGCTACAGGGAAACCCCCATCCCCCACCCTCAAGGACACAGTGGTCCAAAGTCTTTTCTGTGATAGAGAAGAGGTCCTTTTTTACATAATCATAACATGGATTATATTCATTTATCAAATCATAATCATAGTTGTCCATCAGGGAACAGTTAACATCCATGAGAGAAAAAGATTCTGGGATTACTTATTATTATGGGCTGAATTGTATCCTCCCAAGTTCACATGTTGAAGTCCTAACCCACAGTACTCCAGAATGCAATTGTATTTGGAAATAAACATAAAAACATTTTAAGATGTAATTAACATAAAATGAGATCATAAGGGTGGGCCCTAATTCAGTGTGACTAGCATCCTCATAAAAAGAAGAGATTAGGACGCAGACACACACACACAGAGGAAAGACCATGTGGAAACATGGAGGAAAGATGTCCATATGTAAGCAAGGACACAGGCACCGGGAATGAAATCAACCCTGTCAACGCCTTTATCTTGGACTTAGAGCCTCCAGAAGTGTGAAAAAATAAATTTCTGTTGTTTAAGCCACCCGGTCTGTGGTATTTTGTTATTTCAGCCTTAGCAAACCAACATACTTATTAAATAATAGGAAATTATTTCTTTTTTAAAAAACCAATATAATCCAGATGGAATTTAAAACACAAAGTAAAGTCTGGCAGCTAAAAAGTGACCAGAGAAAAAGTAACCAAGGAACCAAACCTTAAAATGGTTATTCTTTAGAGAGGCCTGTTTTCTTTGTAGATTTTTTTACAAGCAAAAACAACATTAATCTGTAGCAAAAGAAAGCAGGCATACTGTGGAGTAATATGTAAAATCTACATGAACTTTCAAGAAGAAAAACGTGTATTTAAAAGAAATTTTGGAATAATGATAGGTTGCTTTGGATTTTATTCTTAGGTTCCCAAGGATATGGTGTTCTTAGGGGAATTTTGGTAGAAAAGTTTGAAAAGCATTGTTCTCTAAATACATTTCAAATATTCTTCCTTCTATTAGGCATCCTACGTCTTCTCTACTCTGTGCCAGGCACTTTGGAGATGCCACGAATAACAGATATGACCAGGCTCTATCCTCTGCCCTGTCCATTGTCTAAGGAAAGGGAGGCCTCTAGGTGAGGCACAGATGTAGGTAGGTCTCGATGTCATAGGAAGGGGGCAAATAAATAAATAAGGCTCCACTTTTAGACAACTCTGACATGTGTCAGGGTCTGAAAAGGAACAACCTATGGAGAATGTTCTCAGGGGCACAACCATTTTCTCTGCACATTTGCTTCAGCCCACCTCAACTAAGGCCCTGAGGTGAAGTACAACTCGACCCAAATGCTTCCTTCCCCTACCCAGTTTCATAGCACATGCATCATCTGGAAAAAAGCCTAGAAATTAAAAGGAAAAAAGAAAGTCACTGCCAAGTCAGGCTACCTTAACATGCAGGTATAGTTGCCTGTGTCGTTGAGGAGAGTGGGCCGGAACCAGAGCACATCTTTCTCCTTACTGATGCGGTTCTCAGGGAGGCGGAAGTTAATTGGCTCCTCAAGGTCCCGGTCCTGCCTAGTCCAATACCAGATCAGAGTGAGGCCAGCTGAATGGGCCATGCTGTAGTTATATTTCAAGAAGTGTTCAAAGAGTGGGCACTTGATGCGAGCTGGCTCATCTTCAAACACTTGGATTTGCCTCATGGTATCTAGTCCCCAGTCATCACAGCGTTCTGGAATAATCAAAAAGAAAGGAAGGGCAGATGAGTCACTTCATAATAAAGGTCTCCAGAAAACACAGCTTTCTCCTCAGGATACCCAGTCCATTCCAGAAACCCATTTCTCTGGTCATCTGAGTATCTCTTGGATAATGATTTGATGTGAAAGCTTAATCCTGTTGAACCCTACAAATTATGCAGTAAGGTATCACCTGAAAAAGAAGTCATGTGCTTTTTCACTTCGTGGAGACAGAGAAGGATCCAAGGAGGAAATTGTAATTGAACAGAAAACCCTTGGCTAGATGGGAGAGAGGGCTCCCACTTCTCCTGGGTCTTCTGATTTTTGGCTAGACCTTCACTGTCCAATAGAAACATAATGCAAGCCACATATGCAATTTTAGAAATTCCATTTCAGTTGACACAGTAAAAAGTAAAAAGAAGCAAGTGAAATTAATTTCAACAATATTTTGGCAATATATCCAAATTACCAGAAAAAAATATTAATGAGGTATTTTACATTTATTCTTTTTTTTTTGCTGCAAGTCTTCAAAATTATATGTATTTTACATTTATAGTACATCTCAAGCTGGGCTAACCATGTGTGTCTGCTAGCTACTGTACTGTACAGCATGACTATAGACCTCAAGAAGTCTAAAGGTCTTGGTGATAGTCATTGAGGAGAAAAATGTGGGTTTCGATGACTAAGAGTCAAATAAAATTTTTAATGTTTTCTACAATTTATTTTTTATAATGTAAAATCACATATGAAATCAGAAAAAAAGTGATAATTGGTTATTTTCTTAAGAGTGCTATCTGAATGCAGGGCTCTAGATGCCACATTAAGGCAAAACAGAGGTCAGGGGTGATGGAATCCCGTAAGCCCCAAAACAATCATCTTAAAACAGTTTTCTTTATTGCTTGCAACTCTAACATACCTACACATATGCATACGTATGTATATTTTTAACTATATAATCTTCCCTATATTTCAGTTGACATATAAAACTTTTCAGGCTAAGTATAATAATTGTCAAATTGTAAGTATTGGCATTTTAAGATAAAATGGTTACATCCCTCTTTTAATTACATCTAATGGTGATTTGCCATACACAATCATCCAATTTAAAAATATGTAAACACTTTTTTTAACCATTATAAATTCCATATTGTTCCTTTTTCTTCTTGAACTTGTATTAATTCCACTATCTCCACATATAATTTTACTTTAATAGAATGTATTCTTAAGTTTGATAGTTTTTTAAATGTTGCTTCATTTTATTCTTCTGTGCACTATATTAAGCTCTAAGTGTTAAAACGTTTTTGTAAATGAGTTTTATTATGAATATTATAGTATGTACAATTTAAATAATACAATTTTTAATTTTATGAGCAATTATTTAGTACAAAATGCAAAATTTTATTGGAAATCATATCTTAATGATGTGGATGGGCTATTTTTGAATGAGAACTATTTTCATTAGTTTAAATGAAATCTTTTTTTAAAATAAAATATCTATTTTATCACATTCTTTAAATATATTTTCATTAACACTGCAAAGCTGCAGAATTTGCTCATTCAGTTTATAGAAAATTGCAACCATAATTTTTCAGACTTAATATATGCAACCAATTTCACTCCTTTCTGAACTCCACTAGAACTAAAATAATTTTTCAAGACATAAACCCAAGTAAGAGCAAGAGCAGGAGAAAAGACAATAGCAACATCAGAATGGACAAGTGATAACCACCTTAGCAGATTTAAAAAGACAAATCCAGAACCAGCAGAGAAAAGTTGAAGAGCTAACCAATCTGCAATTCAGAATGGTGAAAAGACAAGACTATCCTAGCACCTAGGTAAGGTGCCATTAACACTGTTCACCTAATATTTTTGGGTTCTCCTAGTGTAAGATTGCTCTTTTCTGTTCCTCCAAACTAAGGAAAGGCATTATGATTTACTTTGGCCAACAAGATGTAGTAAGTGTCACTTGTGGTGGATGTGTTAAGGACTAGGGCATATTTTATCAAGTTCCCTTTTCTTCTGCCTTGGTAAATGTAACAGCAAAGAGATTTACACTCCTTTAGCTTGGGTCCCTCATTGTGGATGGCATACAGCACAGCTTTGTTATTTTAAGTCATAGGCCATTGGGATTTGCTTATTACCAATACTAATAGTCTATTCTATTCTGGCAAATGCAATTGAGTACCTCAAAACAGATACTATGGGAAGAGTGGTAAAATAAAGAGAATCAGATGAAAGCTATATCAAAAAGTTACATCCTTTGCTCCAATCCCACTCTCTCAGTATTGAACGACTGTCCTCCAAGGATGAATCTCCACGGATGAGGGCAGCCAGACTTTTACCTTCCAGGCAGGAGAATGAAAGAGCCTTCTGTGGGAAATTCTATCCACTTAAGAAAAAAAACCTAGCAATCGTAATATCAGACCTTCTTTAAAAAATTGTGCAGCTGCTTAACAAGTTTTACACTTGTGTTTAGAATTTTCAATCAGCTTCTTAATCACTTCTTAAATATGAACAGATAAACCAAAAAGACATCTGAGAAAAATCTCTACCACAAAATGTGATGTCCAAAGAAGCAAAGTAAAAGAATCTTGTAAAACATCAAGATTATTCAGAAAATAAAACATTTAAAAATACTATCATTATCATGCTCAGAGAGATAAAGAACCTATTGTACCCACGAAGTAGGAACAGGATGCTATAACAAAAGAATACTAAGAGAGAAAAAAAAAGTGCATTGAAATTAAAACATGATTGTAGAAAGTAAAGTCTTAATAGATATTTTGTTTGGAAGTTGAAGTTGACGATTTCCTAAAAAGGAGAGTAAAGAGAAAAAGAAACAGAAAATAGACAAGAGAATTAGATCAGTTCAGGAATATCAACATCTCAATAGTAGAAGCCCCCACTCCCCACCACAAAAAAAAAAAAAAAAAAGGTAAAGAAGAAAACTCTCAATTAAATAATTCAAAGAAAAAAAATCCCCAAACTAAAGTACACAATCCTCTAAATTAAAAAGACCTGTCAATTGCCCCAGTATAATGGATGAAAACAGATTTACACTACAGAAATATTTTGGAAAAAAAATGTAGAAAAAAGAGAAGATTCTATAAACTACCAGGGAGTAAAAAAGGAATAAAAATGGTCACTTACAAAATATCAGGAATGAGAATGGCTTTAGAACTCTCAAAAACAAGACTGGAAACTAAAAATAATGAAGCAATGCATCTGAAGGAAAGTTATTTTCAATCTTGATTAAACCTAACGAAACAATCAAGTGTGAGGTGACATTTTCAGACACGTGAAGCCTCAGTAATTTTATTTCCCAAGTGCTCGTGATCAGGAAGCTTCTGTGGAATTTGTGCCACGAAAATGAGAAAAAACAAGGAAATGAGAAAAACAAACATAGGATCCAAGAATAGAGGATCCAATTCAAGAGAGAGAAGACATCCCAAGAATGACAGTGAAAAAGATCCCAGGATAACAGCTCTGCAGCAGGACTTGGTGATGAACCAGTATAGATAAGAGGAAATGAAAATCTCCAATAAGGAAAATTAATTGTACCTGGTAGATTACATAACATTAGCAGTGTGTAAAATTATGCTGAAAGGCAACTGCAAATTACAAAAATGGTTATCAAAAGACACCCATTAAAGTAAGTATCTGAAAAACAATACAATTAGTAACTTCAAAAAATAAGAAAGGTCACATATTATAGTTTAATATGTGAAGATATATTAATTAAATGATTATTTATTCAACCAAATATGTATTAGAATTATATAGAGAGGAATGGGTAGGAATAACACTTAAAGAGATAATCCTCATTTACTATAATAAAAAAAAGTAAAAAGTTAATGCATAGGGTTAACCAAATGAAAAATAACAATATACACAAACTGGTTAGCAAGATATTGATGAAAAATGCCAGAAGAAATAAATAAAATACTCAAAAGTAGTTGTCTCGGAGGAAGATAGCTAGTGGGAATGAGGAAAGTTAAGTCAGAAAATATATAAGTATTTTGCTATAAGTCTTTTAATATATTCACCTTAACTCTATGTGAATGGTTCACTTTGTAAATAGTTATAATAATAGTTAGTAAAGAAAGAAAGGAAAGAAGGAAGGAAGAAAATAACCACCATGTAATACAATTGGCAAAGCCATTCTCAGTGTCAAACCATCCTAACAGTAGCAATTTTCACAGAAAAAGTCTTGATTATATTTTTTAATTCCAAAATTTGTGTTGATAAGTGTTAGCAATGACAGTCACTTCACTTTTTAATTATAAAGCATATAAAAGAAACAGATACACAGAGATGGACAGCAGATGGAGTCTGGAAATTCACCAAATTAAGTTTGTTGCCTGGATCAGATAAAGTGTCACTGCCTTCTGTATTTCCTAAAGACATGTGTTATGCTGTTCTCAAAGTCATCTCCCTCAACACTCCCTACTTTTTGGCCAAAATTTTGGATGATGGTAGAAGAAAGAATTTTAAATAAAAATTAGCAACCTTTCTGCAACCCTACCCTAAAGTATATCTCAATTCAGATCACACCAACTTGGGATACAGATCACAGTTCTGACATCATGATTCACTCTTAACGGGAACATTGGTAAATTGGAGAGAAAAGGGAAGCCCTGCTTGGAGTTAATGGTGTCTTTACTAAAAGAAACTTTTGACACCAATATTACAAAGTATAGCTTCAGCTCCTGGAGGTTCTTACTGTCATGGGCAATGATTAATGGTAGGACAGATGATGAGTGACATGTATTTTTCTTTTGTAAAGTAGAATGCTGATTGTGAGAGGAGAGATGGGAAAGGAGAGCTGGCAGAACATGTCAGCCACAAGCACATACTCAGGCAAACTGATTAGGGAGGGATCATGAAGGGGATTTTTTGGTGATCACAAGGACAGTCTGTGGTCGAGACTGGCTAGACACTCATTAATCCTGTTTTCTCTTCTTTGGCCCACGTGGAAACTATATATCCCTAGTAAGTAGGTTGGGGCCATGTGATTTTGTTCTGGCCAATGGAATGTGGCCAGAAATGCCGTATACCCTGAAACTTCCACATAATCTTTGTTGTTCTCTCTTTCCTTTACACAGAGACCCTGAAGGTCAGAATTTCTTCAAAACGGCAGCATCACAAGATAGAAGGAGCCTGGATCCCTGCCACTGCTCGGAGCAGAGCTGCTGGGGAACGCAATCTCACATTCAAGGGACTCCGAGGTGAGTAAAAAATAAACCTGTATTGGGTTAAGCCACTAAGATTTGTCACAGCTACTAGTATTACCTATCTTGAGTAATAAAGGAAGGCATAATTTTCCTTTCATACCATAAGTTAATAACTCAAGAGCGAATACTTTTTAAAATTGCATTTCTTAAATACTAAAATTTGAATACAGATCAATCACCAAGATTTTTGGCTGATTCCACAGACTTAATATTTTTTCAATCAAATTAAAAGCAATGCATTTTAAGAGGTAAAAGAAATAAATATACCTGCGATGTATCTCCCTTACATTATGTTTTATGAGCCAAATGCATATGTCTATAAAGTGAATCAGACTCCTTTACAATAGAGACTGAAAACATATATATTAGTATTTGTGAACATTAGCAAAAAGGGTATTACATATACTCAGCTTTTTGGGAGGCTCTTTGCTTATTTGAAATTAGTTTTGTGAGTTTTTAAGTTTCTGTAGCCAGCCACCTGAGGGCATTTTGTCAGAGCTTTTTAAATTATTCAATGAACAAATAAAAATAAAATCTATGGCAACAGTCTAAAGTGTCGTGTAATACCAAATTAATTATATGATTCACTGCAGACACCAGCCTCAGAAAAGACGGGAAAAGGCTGTTATGCAAATAGATTTGTCTCTAATAAGAGCAAAGAGAATTTAGCAAATTACTGGAACAAGAATTACTTTTTTGTTTAAATTTTCCCTTCTTATCCAGTCTGCTCCACAGTGGAAGTCCTCTCTAAATTGGACCTTCAATGTGGGGGAACCACAAAGTTACCCTTTCTCTCCACCAAAGGGTTTCTTAAGGCTGAAATTTGGTTGCATAGAGGACCTATGTAAATGTGCAAAGCCTTGCACAGCCAAGTCACTGGAAAATCCAACCCACGCTCCTGACAGCAATTAGCATTTATATAGCAGGGTATACATTTTAACTAATTAATCTCACAACACCCTCTAGGGCTTTCATGCCCATTCCCACATTACATGCCAGGAAACGGAGACAGAGAGATTAATTGACTTACTTTTGCCTGAGTGGTAGCACAAATAAAAGCTGCCTGAACATAGATCTAGGATGCCTGTCCCAAATCTATGCTCATACGTTCAAAGAAGCATATTTCCCACAGGAAAGCTGCTCATATATTTGTATTTATTAAATGTTTATTGAGAACCTGCTGTGAGCAAGGCACTGTGCTGAGTGCTGGAGTATAAAGACATGTGTACAAGTATAAAAACTCATGAAGCTCAGGTATGGAAAAAGATAAAAAAAGCAAAGATTTGAATTTCGGAAGACTTAAGGAGGAACTACCCTCCATATGCAATTATTTGCCATGTGACACTTACTTGCCATATGACCTTGGATAAATGCTTCTCCTCTTAAACTCACTTTCCACGTGTGTAACCTGCCTATCTTACAGTGTTATATGAGAATTAAAGGACCTAGCATATGAAAGGAGCTCAGTGTGTATTAGTTGAATCTGCATGATAATTCCAAATGGATCCTAGATTTTCAAGAAGTTAACAATCCTCGCAAAAGAAAAACACAGACACAAAATTAACTGAACAAAATGAACCAACTGTTATAACAGGATTCTAAATAGAAGCAAAGTTATATTGTATTATACTATGTATTAACTACATTATTATCAATAATGGAGGTGGTGATCCTGAGATTGGGTTGAGATCAGAACCAGTCCCAGTTCACATTCCAAACTGGAACCCAGTGTTGGTGATGGCACTTTAAAAACTGTCTCATTGCATGTTCTAGTAGTCTTGTCTAAGCCTGAGGACAGACACTAAGTCAAACAGAAAGACTGGTTCTACATCCATTCTGGTAGTTTTGTTTAATTTTGGTTTTAGTGGTATGCATGACTCCTCAGCAAATGTTAACCTGGGACTATGATCCAGAAAGAATCTAAGGTGTGGGCCAAGTCCTTAGGTTGGCTGGCAACGCTCCATGAGTGTCATGAAGACAAGGAGTAAATTAACAAGTGTGGGCAAGTTTTTGAGGCAAATGCAGAAATGCCAGATACTAAAGCATTGGCAGGAGCCTGACAGCAGAGCCATGTGGCACAGAGCACAGAGCATTAGGCCTGGGGGTAACAGACATGACTCCAAAGCAGCTTTTGATACCTACTGGCTCTACTCCTTCACTCAGAAACTATGTACTGAGCATCCTATCATGTGTCAAGTACTAAAGCAGGTGCTTGGGATGAGTCAGAATACAAAACAAAGTTCTCATGGAGCTCACCTCTAAAACTGGGAGACTGACAGTAAGCAATGGACATGCTATATAAGAAAAGTATATAGCATGCTGGAAGATGATAAGTCAATGGAAAAAATAAAGACATAGAAACTGATAAGAGGGATCAGGAATGGGGGAGGGAGAGGAAGGGGAGAGGCAGGAGTACATGATTTTATAGAGGGTAGTCAGGGTATGCTTTATGACCAGTGATGACCCTAAACCATTTTGAACCTGTTTCCCATCCAAAAAATGAAGCTCATAATAGCACAGAATAGTAATAAAAACTGAATAAGCCTACAATATATAGTATCATATAAACTGGGACGTTCTATACATGTATGAGTTATAATTAATCTGTGAACTGAGATTTTCTATGTGGCCTTTGGGAAACCACTTCCTGTGGCAGACCTCCAGTCTGTGGCAGAGACTGCTCGATGTGTCCCATTTCCGTGCCCCCACATCACCCTCTCCCTTTCTAGGGTATGGGAATTTTCAGCTGTCACATAGTCATTCAGAATAAAAGTGACACTTCCCATCTTTTCTCCCACCTGTGGTCTGATGACTAAGTTCTGATCAATGGAATACATTTAAAATTGTCATGTCTAGTCATCGGTTGATGGACAGTTGGATTGCTGGATCATTATGGTAGTTCTAGCTGTAGTTGTTTGACAAACTTCCATATTGTCTTCCATAATAGCTGTGCTAATTTACAGTCCCACAACAGTATAGAAGAGTTCCCTTTTCCCCACATCCTCACTAGCATTTGTTATTCTTGTTCTTTTTAATAATGGCCAGTCTAACTGGGGTGAGATGATATCTCAATGTGGTTTTGGTTTGCATTTCTCTGATTACTAGTGATGTTGAGCATTTCTTCATATACCAGTGGCCATTTGTATGTCTTCCTTTGAAAAGTGTCTATTCATCTCCTTTGCCCATTTTTAATTGGATTATTTGGTTTTTTTACTGTATAGTTGTTTGAGTTCTTTATATATTATGAATATTAATCCCTTCTCAGATGTACAGTTTGCAAATATTTTCTCCCATTCCATAGGTAGTCTTTCTGCTCTGTTGTTTCCTTTGTTATGTAGAAGCTCTTTAATTTGCTATAGTTCCATTGTTTATTTTTTCTTTTGTTGCTTGTGCTTTTGGGGTCTTATTCATAAAGTCTTTGCCCATTCCCACTTCCTGGAGTGTTTCCCCTATGTTTTCCTTAAGTAATTTTATGATTTTGGGTCTTATATTTAAGTTTTTAACCCATTTAAGTTTGATTTTGGTATACAGTGAGAGGTGCAGTTCCAGTTTTATACTTCTACATATAGAAGTCCAATTTTCCTAGCACCATTTATTGAATAGACAGTCTTTTCCCCAATTTATGTTCTTGTTCCCTTTGTCAAAGATCAGTTGGCTGTAAGTCTGTGGGTTGATTTTTGTGTTTTCTTTTCTGTTCCAGTGATCCAATTATCTGTTTTTATGCCAGTACCATGCTGTTTTTGTTACTCTAGCTTTGTAATATAATTTGAAGTTGGGTAGTGTTATGCCTCCAGCTTTACTTTTTTGCTCAGGATTGCTTTGGCTATTTGGGGTCTTTTGAATTTCCATATGAATGTTAGAATTGCTTTCTTATTTCTGTGAAGAATGACATTGGTATTTTGATGCGTATTGCATTGAACCTGTAGATTACTTTGGGTAGAATAGACATTTTCACAATTTTAACTCTTCCCATCCAAGAGCATGGTATGTCTTTCTATCTTTTGTGTCCACTGCAATTTCAGTAGTGATTTGTAGTTCACATTGTAGAAATCTTTCACCTTCTTGGTTAAATTGATTCCTAGGTATTTTATTTTTTTAGTGACTATTGTAAATGGGCTTGTTTTCTTGATTTATTTTTCTGCTACTTTGTTACTGGGGTGTTTTAGTCCATTTTGTGTTGCTGTAACAGAAATACCTGAGATTGGGTAATTTATAAGGAAAAGAGTTTTATTTGGCTTATAATTCTGGGACAGCTGCATCTGGCATGGGCCTCAGGCTGCTTCTACTCATGGCAGAAAGTGGCACCTGGTGGGTACAGGCAGATCACATGGTAAGAGGAAGCGAGAGAGAGAGAGAGAGAGGGGAGGTTCCAGGGTCTTTTAAACAACCAGCTCTCATGGGAACTAATAGAGAACTCACTCATTAATCCCCCACCTAGGGAGAGCATTAATCCTTTCATGAGAGATCTGCCCCATGACTCAATCAGTTTCCAACACTGCCACACTGGGGATCAAATTTCCACATGAGTTTTGGAGGGGACAACACATCTAAACTCCATCATGGAGTATAAGAATGCTACTGATTTTGGAGTGTTAATTTTTTATTCTGCAACATTACTGAAATTGTTGATTAGCTCTAAGAATTTTTTAGTAGAGTCTGTAGGTTTGTCTATGTATAAGATTATGTCATCTGCAAATAGGGATAGTTTGACTTTGTTCTTTTCAGTCTGGATACCCTTTCTTTCTTTCTCTTGCCTGATTGCTCTGGCTAGTACTTCCAATACTATTTTAAATAGGAGTGGTGAGAGTGGGCATCCTTGTCTTGTTCCAGTTCTTAAGGGAAAGGCTTTCAACTTTTCCCCATTTAGGATAAAGGTGGTATATATACAGAATGAAATACTACTCAGCCATAAAAAAGGAATAAAATTCTGTCATTTGCAGCAATATGGATGAGCCCTGAGAAAATTAAGTGAAATAAGCCAGACAAGGAAAGAGAAATACTACATGTTCTCATTTATAACTGGGGAGGGAGAGAGGGATGGAAGGAAGGAGGGAAAGAAAGGAAGAAAGGAAGGAAGGAAGGAAGGAAGGAAGGAAGGAAGGAAGGAAGGAAGGAAGGAAGGAAGGAAGGAAGGAAGGAGGGAGGGAGGGAGGGAGGGAGGGAGGGAGGGAGGGAGGGAGGGAGGGAGGGAAGGAGGGAGGGAGGGAGGGAGGGAGGAAAGAAAGAAATAAAAAAAACACCTAAACAATTCCTTGAACTTTTAGAATACAAGAGATGGGGGTCAGGCAGGGGTGGGGGGTGGTCTGGGGAGGGATAGGTTGAGTAAAGAAAAATCATAATTTGTAATAATAATATGCTTATAATAAATAATATTTAAAAAATTTAAAAAGTAAAATTGTCATGTTATAAATCCAGAAAACTTCCTGAGAGACACTTGCATGTTCCTACGTTTCCTGTGTTCCTCCTACCATCCCATTTCTGCTTGGTACATGGGTATGATGGCTGATGCTATATCATGGACCATAAGAATGAAGGCCACACCCTAAAAACAGTGACATCTGAAAGGAGGTAGGACTTTGAATAAATTATGGAGCTCTCTTACCACCTTGAACTTTCTACTTGCAGATTTTATATGAGACCTTTTTTTTTATATCCTTGTTACTCAAAGCGTAGTCCTCGACCCACCAGCATCATCGGCATCCCTTAAGAGTTTGTCCGAACTGCAGACTTTCAGGCCCCACCCAGACCTAGTGTATCAGAATCTGTATTTTAACCATCCCCAGGTGATCTCTATGTACATTCAAGTGGGAGAAGCATCAGTTTAAACCACTGTTAATTGAGCCTCCTTATTTAGAGCTGATCACCATCCTTACTGATAACAATGTCTATTTCATCTGTCAAAATAAGGGGATAGTTGAACAATTCCTGAGTTTTATGCACCCCATGAGTCTATGTCTCTTTGATTAATATACACATTTTAAAATATATTCTTTTTTGTTCCTCGAAGAAAAAAATATTTAAAATATCTGGAAATTTTTATACAACTGTTCTATAATAAACCACCAGTTTTCAAAAACTCTGCCAATACCCTTTACCCAGAGTATGATTAACAGTGGAACAATATTATTAAAACTTAGAGGGGAGGGCTATTCAAACAAAGGTCTAGAAAATGTTTACGAAAATTCATATTTGTCAACTAAGCCACCAAAAGAAGAGAGAGAAGTTGGCATGGGGGAGGAAGAGCGGGAGTGGATGTGAGCGTGTCCTCCTTCCTCATGCAGCTCACGCTGTTCACCAGCACTGGGCTAATAACTTGGCAGATGGCTTTCCTGGACCAGATAATTAGACATACCTTACTCCCACCAAAAAAGGGAGTTTTCTTGATTGAGTAATTTGAAGAAAATAGGAAATAGCTCTGAGCAGATGATAACTGATAATAAGGTTTGCCAGATAAGGAAAGAATGCCATGTTCAGATAAAGGGTAGGGAAGTGGGGGACTGCAAGTCACAGACTGTTTTGCAAGGGTTGTTAGAGATTATTCCTAGAATAAGGTTTATTCCAATAGTGCACTACTCTGCTCCTCCCTGTGACACTGGGTATTTATCTTTACACTCTCCTAAAGACTGTCATTTTATATCAATTAGAAGTGGCAGGTCTGGCTAGTTTTTAAAATGTAAGGAGAAAGTTATTACCAAGCAAACATGGAAACAAAAAAAAAAAAAGGAAAGGAAGAGATGAAAAAGGAAAGTGAACCCCCACAGATGAAAACAAACCTATGAAGTTTAGATTCAGAACTATAGTAGATAATATTTAAAATAATAAAATCAAATTATCTAAAGGATGACTTAGAGGTGGGATCTTTCAGAATCTACTATTACAGGATCAACACACTCTAGGATCTCTGAAAAGTTTGGTTTTCATTCAATACCTGCCATGCTGAAGTTCCACTCTTAGTTTGTGAGCATAAGCATCACTTTCTACCAAGTTTTCCTTGTGGCAGAGTAAAAACCCGGGGTTTTCTAGAGAATTTTAGAGTTCCCAGGTTGAGAGGAGCTGCTGAAGGTCTCCACTCTTTCCTGGTCTCCATCAAATCATTTCATCACTATATTTTGGAGCACCAACAAAAAGACCCTGGATCATCATGGGTTAGTGTACAAGAAGTGTCCAGTAGCCACCCTTCCTGCTTCTGTACATAATAAGGAAGAATATGGAACAGCATCATCTAATAGCCACCTAGAACAGGCTCAGCCTCTCTCACCAAAGTGGCAGCAGAAGTTAGAAGGCTAAAGAATGGATTCTGGTTATGCTGCCTCTGTATCATGGTTTCATTATTTCCTTCTAAAAAAAATTACTATAATGAGCATCCTCATGTGGCTGAAGAGAATGATTTTCTTTGCAAGGCCATTGTGACAATAAATAAACTAGCTTATGTCAAGTGTGGCATAGTACACTAGGAAAACTGTAAGTGGTCATTAGCTGGTTTTTGTGGGTTTTTTTTCCCCAAAGCAATATTTTCTAATCCATGATTAAGATGTAAAGATCCAATTACTATTCTCATACAATAATCAAGCAGCCTTTGCTCTCTTTATTTTCATTATTACACAAAATTTATTAAGGGTTCTGTGACTGCTAGCAGCTATGAACAAAATACAGAAAAAATATAGCTTCTGCCTTCAAATTTCCATTCAATAAACATATTGTTGGCATTGGAAGTAAAAGTATGTCACACATTATGGTAGAATTCCAGAACATCTAAGCCTTCAGTCTGGTTGTGGCCTCTAGTTCCAGTAGAATATCTGGTAATAACCCCATTCCACAGATGAAGTGAATGTAGCCAAGAAAGGACAAAAGACAAGACAGAGATAAGGGACAATATATGCTAGAGGTGGGGAGGGACCAAACCTAGTCTCTTATATCCCAAAACTACTTTCCCTGTGGAAATGGCTAGTCTCTGACAATTCCTTTTCTAATCCTTGTTATGCAAGTAAATTAAATATTCCCATGTGTAAAAGAAGACTAGTTTGAAGATGAAATAAGACAATATTTGTATAGTGTTTAGCAGACAGCTGCTCATATTAGTCCTTGCTATTGTTAATATTACATTCTTCTCTCAAATTCAAGGATGACTATGGTAAATTTTAAAATGAATATTGCTTAGCAATGTTGTTGACGTTTAACCTATTGGGACTCACCTCTAGCAAAGTGTTCTAGAATGTTGGACTACAAGGGTGATTTAAAAACATGTAGAAAACTTTTTTTTTTCATTTTACAAATGGGGTAACTAAGCCCAGAAAGCTAACTTGATGAATGACACAGAGCTCACTAATGGCAAGTACAGGATCATTCCTTTCCAATTCAAATTTCATGTTCTTTCTTCTACATTATTGCAGTAAAATATTTATTCCAAATACATATCAACACAAACATTCCCAGTTGGTATTGGGAACGCAGATTGTACAAGAGAACACTCCCCTACAAAACAGGATGAAATAGGTAAGAATCAAACCCAGGAAGATTGGAACAGATAATATTAATAGTGGGCCATAGAAGACAACTTTGTGTATGTTCTATACATTCGAGCCACACAATTACAGTGATGGTTCTTGCCCCTTTCATTTTACAGGTGAAGAAACTGGTGTGGGTCTGGTCTTTGAGGCTGAAAGCAAGCTAGGTGTCAGTGCTGCCCAAAGGTGTGCTGCCTGAAAATAAGAAGCCTGTACCTGTTTCCTCAGGTGTACCTGAAGCTAAATATGAAGCTAATAAAAGTGCCTACCCTACAGGGTTTTTTTAGGGGTAAGTAAGAGCACATATGAAAATTCCATATGGCCTCTGGTGCATGAAAGGAACTCAATAAATTTTATCTAAAAGTACGTTAATTTTTATAGAAAATTAAGACCTAGAAAGAGAGACGGCAAGGAAAGTGATTTATTTTGTGTGGGTTTTTTTTTTTTTTTTTTTTTTTGAGTTTTTGTTGCATTTTACCAGTGCCATGGACAAAAAACTCGCAATTACGATTTGAGTCCTAAAATAAAGCAGGCTAAGCATGGACTCACTTCTAAATTAGCAAAGATATCAAGCAGTCACTTTTTCACTCGGCAGCATGATGGAAATTCCAGGTGTCTTTCTACCCTCCGACCCCACGTCTCACATCTCAATTAAAGGGTCAGGGAGGCTAGCTCAGTAAAAGTATATCAGGGGCCTTCAACTTTCAATTAGCAGCTATCGATTCCCCCACCTTAAGATTTGCAGCCATATTCTATGCACAACTACAAAGCCAAAGGAAAGTGTAACTTGTGAGCCTGGACAGCCCCTGCCAGCAGTTCTCAAGAAACTGCCTGGAGTAAAAAGGAGCTTCTGATTTTCATCACCTGCCAGAGGGAGAGAGGCAGGCCACAATCCTGCCACTGCCTTTAACAGAGGCATCGCCTGCAAAGTGCCAGTGCAGTCTCATTGCGTTTTAATAATGTGTCAAGCATGTAGATTTTTCTTGAAGGCTAGTAGTGACAAGTAGAAAACAAAAGATTCTGAGAGAAAACTGGGTGAAGCAAGCCTTGAAAACTGACAGCACGAAACATGGGGGCCAGAGAAGTGACTGGCAGGAAGAATTCAAGAGGTCGGGTCCTAGGTGGCTGGGTTTTCAGTGTTCACTCATCTAGGGAACAGTGTCAGTTCCCAAGGGGAGGAGCAGGATTTTGGGAAAAGTAAATGCTAAGACAAAATCCCGGTTCAAGTTTCTGAATATTTAAAGTCATCTGTAACCCACTCTGCATCTTAGAAAACCATTGCATGTTAGAACTGGAAGGGGGCCTCAGAAATGATCCAGTCCCACAACACATGACACAGATCAGGCTCTGAGACCAGAGGGGTGAGGGAATGCCTGAGGTGAAAGACTAAGCTAGTGACAGAGGCAAGATGAAAACCTCACAGATTCCTGGTTATCTGCCCTGTATCATGAACATTACTTCTGTATATAAAACCAACTACAAAAGAGAGTTTACACTACTCTTACATCAGTCTTTTTTTTTTTTTCTCCCCTCCTGGTATGTCAGAAGTTGAATTTTTATATCTACATTTATGTTTAGCTTCTTGAATCACTATAATCTTAAGGCTGAGAATGTTTACCTTATCTATCTATTGCTGAAGAGAACGCAGAAAATACAAGCCAACTTCCGTGAAGTCCGGAGAGCTCTTAAAACAATGGGAGAAAAACAGGAGAATGCACTTTTCACTGATGAAGCAAAAGCAAACACTCTAGAAAAATCCATTGAGTCTTTTACGTAATCCTTGTTGTGGTCAGCCTCCTCCTTTCACGTGGTACCACATTCCCTCTCCGTTCACACTCACCAGTGGATATATCGCCAATATTCTGCCACTGAAGGAAAGTGAAATACCAGAAAGCAGAAAAATAAAAACAAATAGGCGCTAGATTAGGAAAAGGGCATGCAGTCATACAAAGATGGCTTTTAGAAGCTTCACAGCACAACTATAACTGCTCAGGTATGTATCTATTGTGTGCGCTCATGTGTGTGTGAGTCCAGGTATACACCAAGGCAACACTGTCACATTCAGGGACTTTTGGTCTCCCAATGCTGCAGTTTCCTGCCTTGTGGAAAAGTTGATGATGAAGGTGGGTATTTAGAAAGATGTAACATAGCTTCTTATTTCCATACCCTTTGAGATAGGAAAATGTACCAAACTGATCACTTAAGAATCATTGCTTTCTTCCCCCCACCGCTCTCCACCAAAGATTACAAATCCATAATTGTTAACAGAATCCACAGTAATTTATAGTTTAAATGGTAGTTTCAGGCACATTCTGTCTGACCACAGAGGTAGAGGCCATTGCCCCATTTCACGGTTTGGAAAGAAAGGCTCAGAGAGTGACTTGGAAAGTTCACAGCACTATTAGGCAGTGAGTCTTCTGATTTTATAACCAATCCTCTCTCCACTGACCTCAAGTTCTCAGGTCATACTCAGCTCTTTGGTTTCTATTGAAAACATTATATACAATTCCTTCCCTCAAACATTCCACTCACTTTGATCCTTTATGTTAACAAACATCTTATACCATGTTCTTTCCTTCTGTCCTATAGTAGGTGAGCTACTGATCCTTTCTTTGAATATAGGGAATTCATCTCCAGACAGAGCTCTCTAAACTTTCTCACCACTAAATATAGTTTCTGAGGTACATCTTGTGGTATTCTCTATGGAGAACAATGACACAGGGTCAGGAGACCTGATTTCTTGTTCTAATTCTGCCAGTCTGGCCACCATTGTTATCATAATAACCACCACCATCACCACCACTTAGTATTCAATGTTTTCCATAGGCCAGTACTAAGCACTTAACATTTATTATCACTTTTAATCCTCATAACAACTCTTTCCAATAGTTTTATTGTCTTGTCTGCATCTAACAAACGAGAAGCATGAACCTTACGTAACTTAAAGGATATCCACATGATTACTCAGCAACTAAATGGGAGACAGGGATTCTAACACCGATCTGCCTTTTTGCAGAAATTAAGATCTAATGCTGACTGTGGTCAAGTAATTTTCCTTCTCTGGGATTCAGGTTTTTCATATATAATGTAAAAAGGTAGAATCTATGATCTCTAACCCCTTCCATCTCTATAATATGATGGGTTTATAATCAATGCTAATGTCAAAAGTATTTTCCAGCCTGAATACTAAAAAATATAAAATCAAGCCAGTTTTTTTTTTGGGGGGGTCACTAATTAATAGAACGTGAAACAAAGGGGGTGAGTGTCTTTAATAAGGAGCATTAAATCCTTGCTTTGTAGGACTCAGCAGCATAAGGCACATGCCACAGCCAAGAGGCGGTGGGGCAGATCATATTTGTCTGAATTAGAGACTCCGTGGCTGCCTTCATGCTCAACTTTGTCGCACAACACCCACTTTTAAAAATCAGAGGAGTCAGAAATGTCAGCCTGTCCTCGAAGGCAGCTCCCTGGAGCGTTAGCTGCCTCTGTCTTATTAAGTATTGTCAGGCATGACTCAGCTCTATCAACTGCCTGGGAAGAACATTTTATGGTCGTAGAAAATCACCTTAAGCAGAACAATGGAAGGCATTTAAGGTAGACAATTAGAGCTTGGTTGCTTTATTACTCAAAATCAAATAACCCTTTTCCTATTCTAGACAGGACAGCATAATCGCAACCAATAGGGAAACAGGGCTGCCTTTGCTTAGAACACATCAGATCACCCTGTCACCTCCAGTTACAACTCTCAGCCACTCAGACACCTCTTCTGTCTGGGTCACAAAGCTAGGTGAACTGTGGGTTATGTCATGTCCTTCAATCAATAAACCCTCAGTGAGAACCTACCACATACAACAGTTTATAATAGTTTCCAATGCAGGATAAAGATACAAAGAAGACATAGTTTCTGCTCTCAAAGATCTCACTATCTAGAGAGAGGGGACAGTCAGGCAAATATTTAATCACAATGCAAAGCAAAATGAAACAAATGCTAAAAAGAAAAAAAAAGGCAATATAAGAGAGCAGAAAGAGCTCTTAATTCTTACTGCAAGAGGGGTGGAGTTCAATGGTATCTTCACAGAAGAGATGTTATCTGGTTTAAGCTTGAAACATGAGTAGAATGTGCACTGGCAGGTACGAGGAGAGGAGTCCAGACTGACGGGGACCATGACTAGTCAGTCCATCAGTCAGCGGGGGCTAGATTACAGGGTGAGGGATGACTTAGCAGAGCATGAGAATTGTACAGTAGGGTCACTCAGGGTTAAGAACTGATTTTGTCTTGGTAGCAACTGAGATCCACCGATGGCACATGAAGAATGAAGTGACACATATTAATGATAGGTATGAGCAGAGATAAAGGGTGAGATGGGAAATGGGTCACACACATGTGGAACTCCACAGCTATCAAAAATGGAATTTATTTATCGATTTGTTATCACTGCATTCACTTATATAAACCACAGATGAAGTCAAAGTAGATAATTTCAGCAACCTGGGCTGAGGGGATGGGGAGGGATACAGTGAGGCTGTGGGCTTTGGAGGTGGCCCTTTGCCTTGCAATGGCTGGAGTGGGAGACTGTGATTTACCAAAATGAGAAGGACTGCTTCCCCTGGTGTCTGCTCCTTCTTCATCCCTCAGTCCCCATCATCATTATCAATGGTGACATTTCATTACAGTTTATGGGCCTAATTATCCACAGTCTTTATTGTTCCTCTCTCGTGGAGTCTGACTCAACAGTATTTTAATAACCAGAAACCTACTAAGTGCAAAACCTTCTGCTAGGCACTGAAGATACACAGGTAAATAAAAATCGTGCCTGTCACCATGGAGCTTTCACTCTAGAAAAGGTGACAGACCCCAAATAACTAATTTACTAAGTAATTAAGTGAATAATTACACAATAACTTAATTGCTATTGGAATAAGTACCATGAAAATAAAGTCCAGAATAATATGAGAGGTATATAACAGGGACCTTTCTTAGCCTGAGCTGTCAGTGCTTGGGAAGGGATGAGGGATGTTCCTTGAGGAACTGGCTCTTGATCTGAGTGCTAGAGAATGGAGGTGCGATGGGCAAAGTTGAAACTGTGTAAAGGAAGAACTTAGAGTAGAAAGGAAATAGTAGATGTGAATGTCTGGGAGAACCCCAGGAAGTTTCATTGCCAGGAACAGGAAAGACATGGAATAGGAAGAGGTTAAAGCAACAGGTAGGAAGCTGAACATACAGGTTCACACAGGCCACTGTAATGAATTAAAATTTAATTTTAAGGGTAATGGGAAATACTTCCAGGATTTTCATCAGAGGAGACACCTGATTTAATTTACCATGTTCAGTAGATAACACTGGTTGCTGTGTGGGGACTAGATTACAGGCCGTAAGAGTGAAGGAGAAGCAGCCAGTTATGAGGCTACTGCAGAACAGTCCAAGAACAAGACGGTGTGGTTTGGACTAGGACAATAAAGATGGAGAGAAGTGGACAGAGCCACATGAAAGAAGAGCTAGGATGGACTGATGAAGAGTATAAAGAAAAAGAGAGGCAACTTGGCTCAGAGCCTCTTGAACCTCAAACTTACCACTTGAACTATGGTGTCCCAGAGTTTTAGAGTCAGAAAGAACTAAATAATTTTACAGATGAGGAAACACAAGTTCAGAGAAGTTAAGTAGCTTGCCAAAGATCACCCAGTAAACTAGCAACAGAGCTGAACTGCACTATCAAGATCTTTTTTGTTTTCATCTCTATTTTTTTAGGGTCAAATTTTACCTCTACTTTGTTCTTTATTTTTAAAGCAAACACAGTAATAGTGCCATGCATGGGTCACAGTGAATAACAGAGACCCTGAGATATTGAGACATAAAACACGGGAGATACAAAGTAGCATGAAGAAAGGAACAGCGCCTGTTTTGTTCACCATTGTATCCCAATGCTCAACAAACACAGCTCATCAAGATGCCTCAGCAAATCACTGCACGATGAATGAATACATTTTCTTTCCTCGTCTTTCTTTTGTAATGATATTGAAAAAAACAACTGAAAAATAACACAAGTCTCAACTGATTTTGACTCATCAAAAACAGAGTAAGTGGCAGAGAACCATGGGATCACAGACTGGTTTCCAAGCAACCAGTTTTAAAGAGTATGCTACTACCTGCCTTTCCGTTTCCTAAAAAATTGATATGTAAATAAATATCTGGAGTTCATCAAAACCCTTCTGGGCCAGGGTTTTATCACCTCTGCAAATGTGGATTCTTGAAGGCAAGCCCCCATGTTCAAATGCAAAAATCTCAAACCTGTTCTCAAAACACCGAGGAGTGGCTTGTGCTTACCCAGCTTCCAAGTGTGAGGTGTTTTCTGACTGGGCTTCCGCTTCCTTATTTGCCTTTAGTGATTACAGAAAACTTTTAAATACGTTCTCTCACTAGATCTTCACAACGACTCTGTGAGGTAGGCAGGGCTGATATTTTCATCTTCACTTTATAGATAAGGACACTGAGAGTCACGTGGAGCCAGGATTTGACTTCAGTCCGGGAATTTTTTCTGCATTGGATATGGTGAATTACACAGGGCATTTTCTGACCCAGGACATTTTCTAAACTCACATAGCACTGGGATTTAAATTTGTTACACTAACAGAGAAAGTGCTCAAATCAGAGATTACGGGCTGAGTCCTAAGAAGACCTCTGAATTTACCATGACTTCTCTTCCTCCTCCTCCTCCTCTTTCTTTTTTAACCACTTTATTGAGGTATGACTAACATACAAAAAGCTGTACATATTTAATATATATACCTTGATGAGGTGGAGATACGCATACAGCTATGAAACCATCACTACAATCTATGCCATAAACATATCCATCACCTTTAAGTTTCCTTCTGCCCTATTTTTTTACTTACTTATTTACTGTTTTGGTAATAAGAACATTTTACCACCATTTATAAGATCTACCATCTCAACAAATTTTTAAGTATACATATATAGAATTTTTAATTATAGGCAGGATGCTGTTCAGTACATCTCCAGGACTTATTCCTCTTTCATAACTGAAACTTTGTACCCTTTGCCTAATACCTTTCCATTTCCCCCTCTCTATAGCCCCTGAGAACCACTGTTCTACTCTTTACTTCTATGAGTCTGACTATTTTAGATTCCTCACATAAGTGGTATCATGTAGAATTTGTCTTTCTGGGTCTGGCTTATTTCACTTAGGGTAATGTCCTCCAGATTCATCCATATTGTCCCAAATGGCAGGATTTCCTCTGTTTTTAAGGCTGAATAATATTACATTGTATGTATATATTTGTATGTATATATTCTTCATTCATCCTGGAAAACATTATGTAAGTTCCTTGAAAAGTAAAAACAAAACCACCATATGATCTAGTATTCTAACTTCTGGGTATGTATCCATAGAAATTGAAATCAGGATTTCAAAGAGAGATCTGTATTATCATATTTATTGCAGAATTATTGAGAATAAACATGCAAGCAACTTAAATGTCCATCAGTCTCTCCATATTTGATGCAATGTGATTTATCTTAAGGAGTCATTCTTTAAAGCTGTCGATCATACCCAATCTGAGACTGGCCTGCTATTTCAATATTTCAAAAATGCATTTATATTGGTACAGTGAACTTGGAAAACAGTTTGGCAGTTCTTCAAAATGTTAAACATAGAATTACTATGACCCAGTAATTCTACTACTAGGTATAAACCCAAGAGAAATCAGAACATATGTCCATGCAAAAACTTGTAAGCAAATTCTCATAGCAGCATTATTCATGATAGCCAAAAAGTGGAAACAACCCAAATGTCCATTAATGATGAATGGATAAATAATGAAATATTGTTTATCAATAAAAAGTATTGAAGTATTGATACATTCTCTAACATGGATGATCCTTGAAAACATTGCATTAAGTGAAAATATTATTCTAAACCTGTCGCAAAAAGCCACATACGATGTAATTCCATTTATATGAAATATCCAGTATAGGCAAATCTATAGAGACAGAAAGTAGATTAGTGGTTGCCAAGGGCTGGAAGTGGGGCATAAAGGGGATGAAGTTTAGCAGCTAATAGATACAGGGTTTCTTTGGGGAGTGATAAAAATGTAGTGATGGCTATATTACTAACATGTCTGGTTTTACTGCTTGCAACACATGGAGTCCTTAGAAAAAATGTAAAATAAATGATGTCCTTAGTAGCAAAAGGGTGGGATCCCTTGCATCTGCCAGGAAAAAAAAGAATAATGGGCTTGGGAGTAGAAAACAAGGGTCTGAGTCCTGGTTCCTCAATGTCCTAGTTCCTCAGTTTCCCGGTTTCTCAATGTATTATCACCTAACCTTTATTTCCTTATCTGCTTGATAGCAATAATGATATGCTTTACCATTTATTCCGAGCATGAAATAATGCAAGCATTTTTAAACTGTAAGGCACTATATGATGTCATTCACCACTGTAATGATTAGTGAATATAATGATAATGTGAACTATATCTGGCACGTGGCGTAAGCCCAATACCACGTATGTTTATTACATGGAGAAACAAAGGAATGCTGACAGGTGAAGGAAGAAATCCTCATTTGTTCAACACATCCATAATCATGCCTACAGATATTGAAATACTGACAGCTGGCTGAGTATACTCTTCAGTACTGAACTCTTTAAAAACTAAAACTAAAACGAAACAAGTCAAAACAAAAAACAGCTGTCTGTAATCAACAGAAATGTTTAAATGAGCAGATAAAATAAGTAAGAATCAGAGTACATAGGTACTTTGGGGGCTAAGTATACAGTATTGGCAAACGTTGATGTGGGATAATAGGGACTCACTGATTCAACTTCCAAGTATTTAGGTAGCTAATGTTTATTTTCTTGACATTACGTATCTAACAAATACACAAATACCAGCCATAATTATAATGTAGGGAAATCAACAGTTATAGCTCTTTTCTCTCTCAAAGTTCCTAACTTTGTGCTTTGTGTCTACCAAGGTCATTTCATAAATACTGAAATTATCTCTTTATTAAAGAAGTTATTAACATCCAATTCACAGATAGAAATAAAGAGCCAATGCTTAAGCAACATTATCTGTCATAATTGCCCCTTGCTTACCATCCCCAGGTCTCCGACAGGTCTTCATTCTTTCTTTCGAATATGAAGTTACTCTTTATTTCTAATTATAAATATAATCGGATTGTAATATATTCAGACAATCAGTAAAATTACTTTAAAAGGAGGGCAATACATCCAAACATAATTCCACTTTCTAAAGGTAATCACTGTTAACATTTGGGTGTATATTCTACCGAAGTTTTTCTACATACACGCACACATGTGTCTGCAGTGGTGTGCTGGTAAACCAGCCAGTGGGTGAGGAGGGAGCTAACTTGTAGCACCTGTTTATGAATTTCCATGGGATAAATATTCTCAAGACGGCCAATTTCAAACTACCACACTTTGACACCTGGCTTGAAAAATTCCTGAAAATTGAACAACTGGCTCTCACAAGCCAGTGTCATCCGCTCCAGCAACCAACTGCCAGTTTTTAAAGGTTTCATACTAGTCCTGCTGTATGGTACCTGTTTTTAAACAGAAACTTCTATCACAAATTTACTTCCATATAAACAAATATAAATTCATATATATTTATAGGGTCCATAGTATTTTATTTTATTGATAGAGCAATTTATTTAAGCACTCTTTACCAACGAATAATTATATTGTTACCAATATTATCTATTTTAACAATCCTATTGTAGAGCTCTTTTACCTGCCTGTAATCCTGCCGACTGGACCAACTGTAGAGCTAGGGCTGGGTCTGGAGCTCACAGACACCTCAAGCCCATTCCAGACTGGGTCACAAACCCTTCACACGCCAGGCTGGGTCCCCAGACCCCTCACATACAGGTCTATGAGCTAGATAGCTGGCAGAAAGGTCCTTGGAAGCAGTAGGTTCAGAGAGCATGGCTGTGTGGCAGCCACCCGAGGCAGACACCAACCAAGTTCGGGATGCCACACATGTGCACTAATTCCACCCCCCCCACACACAATTTGTTTACAAAGAATGAGCTGCACCACCCCCAACCAGGCCTAAGGCGAGGGCCCCTGATCAAATTATTCTATTTTCCCAAGACCTATGAAAAACACAATTGTGACTACATCTTGATACATTTCTGTGATTATTTCGTTAGGATATATGTGTGGAAGGTTCATTATGAAGTTAAAGAGAGGCATTTTGGTGGCAGCTTTGAAACAAATGGCCAAGGTGCCCTCCATGAAGTCCATTCTGGGTATGCTCTCACCCCCGTGTATGACAGTACTATACCTGGTCATTTGACCACCATGTCCTGACCAAGGCTAAGTAAGATTGTTCTCTTTAATCTTTGCCAAACTGATGAGTGAAAAATGGCATCTCATTGTTGGTTTAATTTGCATCCATTTTCTTCCTCATGAACTTGAGCTTCTTTTTAGTATGATCAATTTATTTTTATCTTTTTTGGACTACTTGAACTGCCAATTTCAAATCTTTGCTCAATTTACCTCAGAGTATACTTTAAATGGGAAGTATTTCTTTTGGGTGTAACAGCTACTTGTATTTGATGATATTAAACCTTTGCCATATACCTATATTTCCCCAATTACTCATTTGTCTTTTAAGTTATATTTTGATGTTATGCTAATTTTTCAATCTTTATGTAGTCAAATATATCAAGCTTTCTTTTATGGCTCCTACCTTTGATGATATATCTAGAAAGACTTTCTCCATTCCAAAGTTATAAAAATGTTTGCATATATTTTTGTCTAGCACTTTTAGGGTTTAATTTGATTTTTACATTCAAATACTGAATTCAATTGAGATTTGTTTTAGGGGAAGGTGTAAGGTAGGCATTTAACTTTATTTACTAAAAAATTATCCAAATGTCATTGCATTTAAATATAACTTTTTCCTCTGACTCTGGATATTACTCTGGGCAGCTGCCAGCTGCATAGCTGGCTTCTTTTCTTTTCTGGATTCCTGTTTTCATTTCAGTTTTGGCCTCTGAGAATGTCTTGCCAACTCAGCAATTCATTTTAAAAGACATTTATTTTTAAATGAGGAATTTCTAGCTGCTTTACAGCAGAAGGATTGTTTAGAAGACATTGTCCACCATACTGAAAGAAATTAAATTTTTCTCTAATCTAGCTCCTACATAGCAGCCAGCATGATCATTTAATAAGTTAGCTGGATAATGTGAGGGCCTTGCTCAAATCCCTTCAGTGGCTTTTTATTGCAATAAAGGTAAATGTGACAACATCCTTAATATATGCTGGGCCTTGCCTACCTCTTCCTCCCATACCCCTTTCCCCTGAGTTCTTGAAATTCCTGCAACATTGGCAAAATGACTCTTACGGCTTCAGGGCTTTCAGATGTGCCATCCCACTGCCTTTTCCCTCTGCTTTGCACATAGGTGGCTCTTTCTCATCCTTCAACTCTCAATAAAACGACGTCTTCTTAAATTGATCTTCCCTATCTACCAGGCAAGTGAAGTATTGTCCTGTTACTTTCCATCAATATAATGCCCTATAGATAACTATCATAGAACTTTTTATAAAAATGTGTTCAGTTACTTGTTTTTTCAGTCTCACCCCTTCCTCAAGACTGTAAGCTCCATGAGAGCAGAGATAATTTCTGTTGTGTTTACCAATACAATATCTAGCACATACCTATACACTATGAGTGAATGGATGGATGAATGAATGAATGAATGCAAAATGTCTTACTTGTCTTTATATTCCCTGTGATACAAAGCTTTGTACATAATAGGAAACATCTACTGAGCAGGGTTTCACATCTAATCTTAAAGGACAAGCCTCCCTAAATGTGGAAGTTATTTAGATTTTTGACCTGTATCTATTAAATCACAAATCTCAAAATAAGAGGGGAATAGTTAACATCTTTTTGTGACAAAAATATTGCATGCTTTAAAATGGATAATCAGCCCTTTAAAAAACTAATGTCCCTGAGACTCAAGAGAAATCGTGCATTAAACCTGCTGGGATTTTAATCCTGGAGAGTTTGCAGAAAGTGAAACAGCTTACCTATGTATGGATTGGTGATAATCCCCCCAGCCTAATCTTTTGTGTCCTTTCTGAATCCAGGTAACAGTTATTCTAGCTCTTTTGTTGCTGCACACACACAGAAAAGACAGTTTCTGAGAAACATAAAACATTCCAGCTCCATCAGAAATAAAAGGGAACTTGGAGTGAAACCACAATCAAATTTCAAAATTCACATCCAATCACTGCCAAAATCTAGCAAAAAAGAACTGGCATTTGTAGACTATAAAGAATTTTGTAGAGTTATACCCTGCTGGGTACCAAAAACATCTCTGAGCCATATGTAAACATAATTTGCTAAGTCCCTTAACACGGGGGAAGGGACAGTGCCTGGCCTGCAGTAGTTGTGTAAGGAGGAAAAGCCAGGGAGTTACAGTTAGTATCTCTGAGTTAGCCACATGGGAAGCCAAATGAATAATGCCAAAGCAAACCTGCAGTATACTGAAGTTAACAGCTTCCCACTCCGCTCAAACCCACTGTGTCTGTACGAGCCACCTTTCCTCCATCTATCTGCAATCTCATTCTTGTTTAGAACTGCTTTTCTTTAGGAAAATGACTTGGAAATATGTATATAACCAGAATATATACAATTGAAGTGTACTGTATATGATTCAGAAGCCTGGAGCAAATCCATTTGAAATAGTATTTGCAATGTGAAAAATCACATCTTAAGTTCTCTGTTTTGTTAAGTGGTTGAATGTTTCTTCTCGAATGTGTGTGTTCTATATTATCAATTATTGACAGACAGCTCTGGTTGGCATGTTTTTAAAATGAAGAGTTTTAATTATAAAGAATTCAGTGGCAGTATGGTGTATTTAAAATATGCATCTTGAAGTCAAACAGCAATACAAATTTTATCACTTACTAGCTACAGTGAGCTTGTACAAGTTAATTCACTTTTCTGAATCTGGAGTTCCTTACTGGTAAATATAGAAAAACACACCCTTCCCCATCTTATGGGGCTATTCAGAAATTTATGTGATATTATATAAACATATTCCCTGGTTCAATTACCTTATTTCCCTTACCTTCTTCCCTTTCTATTGTACTTGTGTGTGCACGTACACACACACACACACACACACTCCACTGTATAGATCTTACCAATTTACAGAGAATTAAAATAATAGAGAATTAAAGCCATGTTTAGATTAACATGATCTTCCTTTAGTGATTTAAAAGAATCAATATTGTATAATGCTTCATGGCTATTATTGCAGCCATCAATTATCACTGCATTGTAGATGAGAGAAAGAACATTTTTAATACAAGGATATTTAGACTAATAAAGGTGAGATAACTAAGAGTTTGCTTTAGTAAAGCAACCAGGAAGACCTTGTCTTCACTTTCTTCCTGAAATCCCCCTTAGCATATCACTTAGAAGACCGCATGCAGTGGAAGGGAGGGACTCCTCCAACATTTCCATTTACTAATTACTCTATTCACAATTTCCATGATTTCAATTATTCTCCAAACAAAGCTACAACCCCCTCCCAGACCTTTAAATAAGTTAGGTTTCTACTGAGCCTCAAGCAATCCCTTGTTAGTAGGAAAGACATTTCACAGCTCAGGTCAATTGCAAACAACAGCAGATTGTTTCTGCCTTAGAACTTATGAACACGAAAAAGGGTATCCAGAGCCCTACACTCTTGCTTGCCATTTCCCCTTCATTATTGTGAAGGGCATGCACAGCTCTAAGCCTCCACCATTTCTGTCGTATACTGCCTTCAGAATAAAAGTATCATGATTGACAAAGTGACATCCCTGGAGACGCTGACAGCTTTCATGGATGGAGGTGCACTAGGTGTAAGGCCACCTCTATAATATTTGGGGTTTCTAGTTCTACTCATCATTTTAATATACTAGGAAGCAGGAAAAGAGTAAGGGGAAAAAAAAACCTGAAAAAATTAATTCTTTGAGAAGAAAACCATACAATGCAAAGCTCAGGAAAAAAGGGAGAATATTTAAGTGTGATACTAATGAATGCTTTTTTGTAATCTGAAAAAGTATATAGCTGGGTATGCATCACCACCCGCAAATCCCTCTGGGAAGAATGTCTCTATATCTCTATTTTTCTTTGTATTTCTATCTCTTTCTTACTATCCCTCTCTCTGTTCTCTCTCTTCCTCTTCTCTTCTTTTCCTCTCTCTTCTTCATTTTCCCTTCTCCTTCTCTTTATTTTCCCTTACCTTCAATGAACATTAAGAAATGCTGAAGAGGCATTTAAATTCAAGCCATGGATGTCAAAACACCTTGCACAAGAGAAATTCAATTTTCCCTAGGAGGCCAGATATATCAAAGAAGTACAAAGAAAATTAGAAAATACGAGGGGACTTCAAAAAGTCAATGGAAAAATAGCATTAAAAGATAATACAAATCTTTCCATGAACATTTTTGAAGACCCCTTGTAAAAAGATAAAATTAATCTTTTCTCTCTGAAAAGCAAAAATCAGTTTATTAAGCAACTGTTTGGACAGTCTAAAGTCCCAGAGGATCTAGAGAAGGATAGATCATTCAGGTTACTTCAGGTTCATCAATTTAAAGCTATCAGGTTTACTGCGTGTAAACATCAAACCAGTCTATGGCGTACAATGAAAGGTTTCTCCCTCAAGTAAAAGAACTATGGTAAATAATAGTTGATAACAGTTGTGATCAACTTGGGAACAATAATTTGCACACCTGTATTTGCTTTAAAAAGTAATACCTTTCTATACTTCAACTATAGTTGTACTTGCTATGCAAGCCTAAGTAATTAAGAATCAAATAAAACCCACAATAATAAACTTATAAAGCAGAAAGTGTATATAGAAAAATCATTAGTGACTGATGGATGCACTTGCTTTCTGTTTCTTACCTCTTGAGTATCTACACTTATGGAGTAGGTCCCAAAGGTTCCACTGAGGAATCACAGTTGAAAAATCCTCTCACCTACATTTTGCTGGCAGGGCAGGCAAGCCCAAACCTTAAAGGGACCGCAACAGTTCTGTTATCTAAGCTAAGGGAAAAATGCAAAACCAGTACCTTCATGTACATATCAAAGTGCACACTCCTGTCTGCCTGGAAGAGCACTTCAAAAACTATGAAAGTATCTCAGAAGGAAAAAAACAATGGGATGATGGGTAAGAACCTTAAACTATTATTCCAGACCCTACAAACACTGTAGGAAAGTGATATGCATTTCCCAATCATGTACAGCCATACTAAGCATTTTGATTGCCATGGCAGAAGGAGAAATGAAATTCATAAAAACAACAGAACACAGTCAAGATTGTTCAGGGTCTGATTATTCTCTTTTCTCTCATTTTCTTAGCCGTCTTGTAGTTTCATTGTTCCTACAAGGCAAAGCAAGTCAATTCTGTACTTCAGCTTTTATACGTTTGGATAGCAGGTATTTGAAGTTATTGACTGAGGTTTTCAGACTATTTGTAAAATGTATCCATTTTCTCTCTATCTCTCAGAAATAAATGAGAAATGGTAGCACCCAGTGGATTGAAAAATAGAGCAATCATGGCATTGTTATCTTGGGTGAAAAAATATTTTACTTCCTAAAGAAGTTAATCAGCTAACCAGAAAAGAAATTTAAAAAACGGAATAAAAATGGGTAGGAACTGGCCTTGTAGTTAGTCACTGCTAAACTGGAGATCTGGTTCTAAAAATCTCATCTCAATATGGCAGAAACAAATATTCTGGAGGTGGGAGGGGAAAAACACAGAAACGAAGGTGATTCAAAGGGTAAATAAATTCTTATAAACAAAACCTTGCCACCTACAACCATGTGCACCAATAGATTCCTTGCAAAAATACTTGTTTCCCTTAACACAGCCATGTCAAGGAAGAATCGGGTCATTTTTCTAAACACAGAATTATCACTGTGATACAAGAAGCTGTTTATTTGCAAAGTCAGCATCAGGCCAATAAGTTGTGATACTCAAATCTCTTTTTAATCATGCTACAGAATACCCACCCTTGGGAATTATAAGTAACTTAAAAATAAACATGTGTGTTTCAAAATACAAATGCAGCTTAACAAAAAAAAAAAAGAAGTGAAGATATCTGCTCCCAAGAATCAGCATTTGAAGGACAACAGGGTGAAATTCTGTAATTCCAATGACCTTTCAGTCTAAGAATAAAATGAAATGGTATTCTTCATACATTCTCCAAATGTTTGGACTAAATTGCATAGAAACAAAGAGTGTTCAGGATGACCAGCCACGGGCAACAGAGACAAGTCTGAATGTTACAAGCGCATCCCAGTGTGGAGTTTTCAAAAAGTACATTCAAATAAAATGACACCACTGGGACTGGCAACGAATTGAATTCTTACCAAAAGCTGAAAGAACCTTACACAGCATTAAAATAGTATATGTCCTTGCAGAAGACAGACATAATTTTTTTTTTTTTTTTAAATCCTAGCCAACTATATTTAAATACACTAAACACAAATATTCTCTTTACCGGAAAGGATTCCTCTTCTCTAGAATCTGTTCCCAACCTGCCATTCCAGCTGGGCTTCTAAACACCTTCATACTATCCTTTCAGTTGCCCTACACTATTCTTTTCCCAAATAAGAGGTTTATTTCTTCCTAAAAAAAAGCAGTTATTCTTTGATTAAGAAGTCTTCCTCGATGATTAGTAACTTTCTTTGTTCTCTCCTGACATTCTTTGGCATTTATTTTCTATTTCTCTCAAACTTTATTGTAGAACCCTTAGAATAAGAACCTTCCCTTATGCATCCTGGATCTACAATATAAAATGGTCAAACACATGATCTTTAGAGTGAAGTGAAATTGTTGTTAAGACTGTCATTAAAAATAGTTTAATTAAATAATAGGAAGAGTGTACCTTGCATAGGTCCATGATGCATAATGTTCCTTAGTAAAAAGCAAGAAGGCAGAATTGGTTAAGATCTGCTAGTGTTACTGGCTGGTTGGCTGGTTGGTTGGTTTGGTTTATAGGTCAGGAAATTGTGACAAAAAGTGATAAAATGACTTCTTTAATATCATTAAGTAACTCACAGAGTACAACAGTCAAAACCTTAGACCAATGTCTCTCAGTAATGGATAAACCATCATGTTTTTACTTATTTATGTATTTCACATTGTGTAATTCACTCCGAATAAGTCAATAAGATCATTTCTACCGTCTGGAAATTTTATAAAAAGATAATGAAAAAGGAATCAGAGGATGTTACTTTCATTAGCAGAACAAAGTCCTAAAGAAAGGCAATGAGGCATTAAAAAAAGAACACTGATTTTGGAGTCAAGGCAGCCTTCAAAACCCAGCTCTATCAGGCATTCCGTCAGGAGCTGATGCATTTAACCTATCTCCCTGGCTCTTCATTTTATAAACTGTAAAATGTGTGTAAGAATCTCTAGTCCGCTCCCTTCAGTGTCTTCTGTGAAGTTAATGATAATTTGTGTGAAATTTAGCCCCGCACCTGGCACAGAGTCAACTGTTGACTTTGAAATAAAAAGCTATATTCAAAGATCTCTTTGTGTGTGCACATTTTGGAGAGACAATGCATTCCTGTAGTTTTATGTGATTTGTGTAGCAAATAATTTCAATATGGCAATATTTTTTAAATTCACCATATTGTATGTGGTGCCATTTTCACTATCTTCCCAACTTGGAATCACAGGTTCAAAATATTGATTTCTACTTTGAAGGCAACTTTCACAGTTCAACTTTCTAACATGTTGCCAGTGAAGAACACCGAAAGAGAAATGTGTGAAGAGTCGAAATTTTCTTTTTAAATTCCTGCAAACGGGAACTTCTTTGAGTTTAATATTGAAAATGTTTGATAGTACACCAAGCAAAAGTGGGAATATTGTTTTAAAGATAGGATTACAGTGATTTTCCTCTTTAAAAAAATGTTTTAAGGGGGTTGGGGTGAAACAATCCTCCTTATCTAGAAAGCACAGAAATCTTTGCTTTATAAGTGGTTCTTCAACAGCTGGCAAAAGCATTATTATCTGTGATCCCTTAGATCTTAATCTTCTTTCTAAATCATCTAAATTATAGTACAGTCCAAGGGGAGCTTATTTAGTGAAAATAACATGGATCTTTGGCACTGAGGAACTAGTTGAAGTCACAACTCTGCTAAGTATTAGCTGTATGACTTCCAGTAATTCACTTAACCACTTTGATCCTAAGCTTCTTATCCAAAAAAGGGACTTACAACAGCCCGAACCACCCCATGGTTTGGGTACGTGAATCGTATGACACTGAGTATATAAAATGCTAACTGATTTTCATGCACTATATTACTATATTACCGATTTAACTACTACATTGTAATTTCATTATCATTATTATAATTATCCAAGCTTTAACTCCTTAAAAGGAAGTAAACAGTCTTTTTTAAAAAATTATTATTTGCTTTTATCACCATCTGAGATAAAAACGTTACTCTCCCATCCTGAGAAAGACCATGCTCTGAAGTCAGAAGGTTATCTCTTGAAGGCCAGTTTAGTGTATATGAAACTCACTGCATGGCACTGAACTCTTATGCTGTTATGGTTCCTTTATGTAACTTTGGGGCTTCCATTAAAAGAAGGGTCCACCTGAAAAAGCTCAGAACAACAACATAAAAAACAACAAAATAAACCTCTTACTAATATCAAATGCACATGGAGCGCTTTCAGGTTGTGAGGATATGTGTCCTCTGTTCCTCACTGCAATCGTGTCTGCACTAAGATGGGCACCTGAAGCACAGGGAGGGCCTCAAGAAAGACCAGCAAGTCTGCCGGCATCTCCACTGCTGTAGAAGGCGACACCTTCCTGCACAGAGAGGTCGGTTGATCCCTCAGGATGGGCAATGATCCCTTTCTCCCCCAGTAGCCTACAGCCAGTTGCCCCTTTTATTTTTGTCAACAACACTTCCTTTTTGTTTCTCTCCCTCCAACTGGGAAGTGCATCACTGCCACAGACACAATACACCTCTTCATAGGGAAGGCGGATGAATATGTGCCAGATGGGCTGTGGGGATTACAACATGTTTCCTGCCCATGGTGACTCAATGGGGCTGGTATGAGAACTTATCTTATTCAAGAAGTTAGCTTCCCCTGGCAGAATTATGAGTCACTGTGCCTGTGTAAAAAACTCACTTACCAATAGCACTGGGGAGGGGTGGGGGGTCTTGGACAGATTACAGTAAAGGTCATTCAGAAAAGCAACACTGCCAGGACTGCTGGGGAGGGTTAGTACTCAGGCCACTAACTTCTGAGACTTCTGATCTCTCAACAAGAGTAACTCAATCACCTCTCCCTTTCCTTCAAGGTGAAGCGGGACATAAAACCACAGTGATGAACTATTGATATGGATCCAAACATGTTCCATTATAAAATTGCCCAGTTTGGAGAATGTGAAGGATATCTGTTTATCCATTTAAGATACATGTATTGAGCACCTACTGTATGTCTATGTGTCAATCATTATTCCAAGTGTTCGGATAACTAACAAAAGGGACAATTTTCTGCCATCAGGTAGCTTAAAGCAGAGAGAAAAAGGGAAGAAGGAAGGAAGGAAACAAGAGGGAGAGAGGAAGGAAGGAAGGAAAGAAGAGAGGGAGGGAGGGGAAAGGAAAGGGGACAAGGACAGGGGATTGGGGGAGAAAAAAAGGAAAAAGAAGAATGAAAACGAGGAGGAGGGAAGGAGAAAGAGGAGGAGGAGAAAAGGAGGAGAGAAGAGAGAGTTAACATCAGGAAATGACGACTGGTGTGTGGAAGACTAAAGCAGCACAGAGGGATACAGAGCGATTGGCAGGGCTATTTTAGTTAAGATGGTCAAGGAAAACCCCTGTGAGCAGATAACATTCAAGCATAGAATAAAAATCAAGTAAGAACAAATTATAATCAAGGGTTATATTCAAGGTATTTAAACATCAGGACATCAAGGCCTCACTAGTTAAATGGGACACCCCATCAAGCAGGCCAGATGCTGGTCTCAATAGCCAGAGAACTGTCTCCTATGGTGTCCCCGCTGAGTATCAGCCCCGGTTACAATGTACGCTTTCCTCTGTGAAGCCCCGAAGGGCCAACAAGTTTAGAAGATACCTCTACTTTCGGCTTTGAGCTGCACTCTGTCCTAGTTACCCCTCCTTTAGTGTTATTTTTGGTCTCTAATACAATGCTTTAGGCGGCATAGAAAAACGGATGATCAGGATTGTAGGAGGGCTCAAATCCACACCATGTGAAAAATGGTTGAAGGTGTGTATTGCAGAACCCTGGGGCCAAGGTTATATCGTCAGTTCTGAAGGTCTCTCGCATAGAAAAGGAATTAAAGCAGTCATATTCAATGTATAGTCCATGGTGTTCAGGGGAATTATACATGGGAAGATTTTCTAAATGAAGATCCCTAGGTACCTTGCTTTAAAATTAGAGAACTATTGCATTAGGTATTTTCTGTTTCAGTCAAGCAGTTGAACCAAAGAAATGTACAGAAATGACAAAGAGACAAATTTCAGTTTTATGTACTAAAAACTTTCTAAGTTGATTAGTCCAAAATCATAATGGGCTGTAATTAAATGATCATGAGGCAAGAGGAGCAGACGGTGGTTCTGAGCAGTAATTCTGGAGATGAGAGGAGACCTTCAAATATCAAGTCCCTTCCAGCTCTGATTTCATATGATCCAGGTCCATGAGGACTGAGTTTAGTTATTCAGCTCAGTAAAGGTCTTGGTTAAGTCTGCTTATGAAGCAACATTCAAAGAAAGAATGAGCCAGAAGACAGGACCTTTCTTTTCTATACAGAAGCAGGATGACAGAAACCCATCATAATTTTTTTAAGGTCTCAAAGGACTGTTACCACTGAGGCCTTCTCCACCTCTCAAGTTTGGAAAACATATCATGCTACATCACTACCACTTCTTTTCCCATAGGACCTGAGGTAAGGGAAAAAAGCAGTATTCGAGTTGGCTTGGGTGTGAAGGTGACAAGGATTCCTGTACTAATACACACCAGACCATTGCCCCAAGTGCACTGTGTCCCACGAAGAGTAGAGACATCAGAGTTCTTCCCATCGCCAAAACTCTATGATTCTTCAGATCTATGATTTTGTGCTACTACAGAAGCCCATGGAAATAAATAACATTATGTTCTTTTAAATTCATTCTCAGAAAGAGTGTATACATTACCCTATTCATGACTTGCATTTTAATAGATTGTCAAAAGCCATCTACTTACCTGAGGCATCACTTTGCAGGATCCCATAGAAGTAGAGACTCATCATGCACCACACAAGTCTGGACATCCTGTCAACATAAATATGAAGTTAAGGGAGAGTACTTATTACTGTCAAGTGCTGAAATAATAACTAGTGTGTGTGCATGCTGACTATGGAAACTGCTCTAAGAGTTTTACAAGATCAACAAATTTAATTGTCAAAACCAACCAATAAGATAGGTTTTGTTTTGTTGTTTGTTTTTTGATTCCCATATTACACACAGATAAGAAAACTCAGGCAAATTTTAAAATCATAACCAAGATCCTTTGGCTAGAAAGTGGCAGAGCCACGATTAAACTCCAGCTGTCTGGCTTCCAAACTGTTTCTTATTCATTGAACTATAACTGCCGACTGAAAAAATATTCACCTGTATTTTTTGACCAAGTCACATTCTGGCAGATAAATTTGAGCTTCTTACCCCCCTTCACATTCCATTGGTCTATTCCTATTTTACAATCCAGGCACTTTTTCTTTTTGTGATGAATATAAAGTCTAGAAATCTGCCACACCCTGAATTTATATTAAGGGGAAATACATAAACCACGTGCCCTGATGCTCCTGCTCTGCTCTTCTCACTGGAAGAGAAAAATGATGAGGCAGGAGTCCAATTTCTGTGATCTTCAGCCTTCCTGTTGATAATCAGCTGAAATCGCCAGCTAGCAAGAACGATGCCTCTATGCTTAGTCATGTGACCTTTAATGCAAAAGACCTGGAGATTTAACAACTCTGCAAGTATTTCTTCTATTACCACAGACATACCTGGCCACTGGTAAAGCCTCACTGGGGTTACAAATACTAAGACCTGGAGATGACTTAGAAATTCCATGCTCAAGACCTCTGCTTTCTGTTCTGAAAAGAACAGCCTTATAAGGGTGCTTACAGAGATCCTGGTAATTTGTCCAGATCATATTTCTAGTAAGTGACAGAGGTGGGATTTATACCAACATCAGGGTAACTACACAGGTTATTTCAAACACCCGTGCCACGAGTTTTACAACCAACAGGACTCACCAGCCTAGAAAAACCAAAGAGGTATTTGATGAACAGAGTGACTATAGAACATCATGTAAAACGGACCCATTTCAAGAGTGCAACATATAATAAGGTGTAAACTGGTACTGCCCAAGCAATCCAGGCTGTGTGGTTACCCTATGCAAGTCTTCAACCCTGCCAATACTCTTGACCATGCATCTCCACAAATCTCTGGTTTATGCTTCCTTCTTTAGCCTGCTTGTACACAAATCACCAGTGAGTTTACTCTATCACAGACAAACATTTTATCTCAGAGACTAAATGTTTCTTTCTTCCTACCACTTTCCCCTTCCAATTCTTATACCAATACCTTAGGGAAATCTTCCCTCCATCAGTTATTCATTTATTCAATAAAACACGTATTGAGCATTTTCTGTTTACAGGTTACCATGATATAACTGCAGGGGCCTCTGGTGAGTGCCCCTAAAGGCACTTCTTCCCAGTAGAGATAAACCCCATGCAAACCACTTCAATATCATCAACTCTGTATAGAACACACACATGCAGAGGCAGTTAGGAGATAAGATTTACTAGACAGAAATTCTAGCACTAGACAAGAGTCCAGCAGGAACTTAAAATGTGTACAAAAAAATAATTCAAAAACAAAGTAAAAAGTGATAAAAATAGAGGGGAACAGATAAGTGTTATTGAAGATCAGCAAAGGTAAGAGAAGAGAATTACTCCAGCCAAAGCAATCAAAGAAGACTAAACACAAGAGTTGGTTTTTGAACTGAGCAAAAACCAGTCTGGATATTTAGGATTAAGGCAGAAGAAAAGCGTGGAAAAAAGAAACTTTTAGTGGAGAATAATACTCAAAGGTAGTAAAAGCATGGAACACATAGAGAAAATAGACTATAAATAATTCAGTTTGGTTCAAGCACAGGGTATTAGAAAAAGAACTATAGAAGATTTTGTTGGAAAGCAGAACATTAAGATCAGAATATGGCAAGGCCTTGAAGAGCAGGCTAAGGACTCGGGATTTAACTTAAAATAGGCAATCACTGAAGTTTTTTGTTTAGAGGAGTGATATGATCATAAAGTTGTACCTTATGGAGGTCATTCTGTCAGGAACATATTGGATGGACTGCTGCTAAATTCTGTGTTGAAATCATTTTGGCTCCTGATTCTGTCATCATAATAATTGCTATCCTCCTAGCTTTGTGTCATCTACAAACTTGATCAGCATGCCACCTATGTCCTCATCCAAGTCATTAACAAAAGTAATTAATAATTCTGCATTAATGCTTGTCAGCGGAGAGCAACTAGATATTTCATTGCAGTTTTAGGGCGCAGTAACTTCAGCCCCAATACTCAGCTATGCTAAAGCCTTCTGGTCTCCAATTGCTTCTGGCTATTAAAACACACACACACACACACACACACACACACACGCACACCCCTCTAGATTTTTGCAATTTGCCTGTTTATATGCTGCTGAATTCTTAAGGCAATACTTAGAACATATTCTAATTAGTGTGACTGAGGGCATTAATTGATATTCCCAAAAGTAACTGGATTATGCTGGAAACAGCAAAGAGTCAGGTCACCAAGGTAAAGCTAATCTAAAGATAACTTGTGTGCAAACACAAATCCAGGGTCAGTCCTGCCCTGTGATAAATTAGAATAAAGCAAACTGAAAAGAAAATGTGATTGTGCTGACTTGTTTTGACAGACTAAAAGTACCAAGGTTAGTGGGAGGCAGTTGGCTGATCTGAAACCTCAGGGAGAATGCTGGTTCATTTAACACTGTCTTGAATTCAGCCTTAGAATTTTACAATTATGAATAATAGTAATACATGTTTGGTTCTTGTTTCTTAGGGTGAGGGGGTGCTGGGACAAGGTGTAGAAACTGTTAGAAAGTAAAAAAAAACCTCCCTAATAGCACATGGTTTCTCAGTGTCTGAATTACAGTTCAGTTTTAGATTATTGTGATGGGGTCTAACAGACCCTGCCCTTGCTTCAGATGATGGGAACCTACACATAATAAATACTCAATCAGCTTTTCTTGCATTATCCATTTTATTTACTGTATGACTATCTTTATACTTCTCCCCTTATGTATTGGTACTTCTCATATTTAATGCCATTATTTCCCAATCAACTGGGATGCCTATATTACCTAGCAAGAAGTTTCAAATATGTACTTAGTTCTATGTAGTCAACAATGTTAATGACAATTGTTAACATGGGCTCAGCACTTTAACGTCTATCTCTGCATATGTAACTTCCTATTGTCTGCATTCTCTAGACTTGATAAACTTCTGATCTCCTTATCTCTGCATCACCCTGACCAGTGTATTCTCTCACCCAGCTAGCAGGTGACAAGCTAAAGCTAGGTTTGCTTCCCCCTGGCTGGTATTTGCTCTGGATCACCATTGGCTCAGCCTTCCTTCTGCATAGCAGCATTTCACCAGGCCAGAGAACCGGATTTCTCCCTCAGTTTCCTGATTCCACGCATAGCTTCATACTCAGATAAGAGCCACTCCTTGAAGTCCACCAGCCTGGCTGGTGTTTGGACCTTCAGTCTGGTGCTTGTCAGCACTTTTTTCTAGAAGCCTACATTTTGTCCCCTATAAAGTCTTGCTCTAAGCTGGATAAACCTCCTGTAACTATGAAGCTGCTATAACAGCTTCATTCCTGCCATGGTTGACAGAAGTCCTTTGCTATGATCTGCCTACTGGAAACTTGGCCATTAACATCAAGACACAAAGCCTAGATGGCCACACCCATGCAGGGTCAATGCTATTGCGAAATCACTTCCTTGAGTCCTGATCCCATCCTGATGCCATCCAGACCCTTCCTTTTCCCTTCTCAAAATTACTGATAAAGTTTGAGTAGGTCTTGCATCCGTGACAAACAAGCATTTGAAGGACACAAGACAAGCTATTAATTATATCATTTTACAGAGAAGGAGATAGTATTTATTAAGAAATCAGGGTTATTTTGTCATCAATATTTTATCTAGTTTATAATTTTTTCGAACCATAAGAGGATCCTCATGCAGAATAGTTCAGAATCCAATAATTATCAGTAAACAAAAGTTTTGGCAAAGTGACATGGAAGGCTCTGATTCTGGGCAAAATGAAGCAGGCATACTCCACCCTGTCTTTCCCAATGAATGCAGCTACAAAATATGGGAATAATGTATTTAAAAACATTGAAAGTATGCTCTCTAACCATAGAATTAAACTAGAAATCAATAACAGGAAGATAACAGGAAAATCTCCAAATATTTCAAAATACTTCTAAATAAATCCATGGGTTAAAGAGAAAGTCACAAGGGAAATTAGAAAATATTTTGAACTGTACAATAATGAAAATATAACATCAAATGTTTGGTATGCTGCTAATGTAGTGCTCAGAGTGTAATTCGTATCATTAAAGGCTTATATTAGAAAAGAAGAAAGATCTTATATCAATAATGTAATCTTCCACTTTAAAAACCTAGAAAAAGAAGAGAATAAACCAAGCAAGTAAAATGAAGGGCACAATAAAAAGTAGACATCAAATAATGTTTAAACAAGAAAAAATATATAGAAAAAAAAATGAAAGCAGAAGTTGATTCTTTGAAAAGAACAATAAAATGGATAAACATCTAGCCAGGTGAACCAAGAAGGAAAGAAAGAAGATATATATCCCTAATAACAGGAATGAAAAAGGAAAGATGACTACCGATCACAGACACATTAAAATGGTGATAAGACAACACTACAAATTTTGGGTACATAAATTTCACAATTTAGATGAGATGGACCAATATCTCAAAAACTACAAACTACCGAAGGTCAGCTAAAATAAATTACACAACCTGAATATTCCTACAACTATTAAAGCTATTGAAATGTATTCATCTCCAGAATTTCCAAAAAGAAACACAGCCTTGCTAACAACTAGATTTTAGCCTTGTAAAATCCTAAGGAGAGAACTAATTAAGCTACACTGTCCTTGGCCTTCTCACCCACAGAAACTGTATGATAATAAGTGAGTTTTTTTAAGCAACTAAATTTTTGTTGACTTGTTATAGTATTAATAGAAAATAATACAGGAGACATACCGTATTCATTAATTGAAAGATTTAACGTAAAGAGGATATCAATTTTTCTGAAATTGACCTACAGATTTAGTTGACTCCAGTCAGAATCCCAGCAAGATTTGGTTTTTTTTTGATACAGGCAAGCTGATTCTAATATTTACATGAAAAGAGAAAAGCCCTAAAATATTGAAAACAATTCTGAAAAAGAATAAAGTTAGAGGAATCTCATTACAAACAACCCAATTTAAAAGTGTTAAAGTCATAAAGAGACACTTTATCAAAGCGGATATGCAGAAGACAAACACATGAAAAGATGTTCAAAATCGTAGCCATTAGGGAAATGCACATTAAACCACAGTGACATACCACTACCCACCCGTCAGATTGACTAAAATAAAAAAATACTGACAATACTAAGTGCTAAAGAGGATACAAAGCAATTGGAACTCTCATACTGTGGAATATGAAATGGTACAGCCTCTCTGGAAAAGTTTGGCTATTTGTTATAAAGTTAAATGTAGACTTGACATACAACCCCACAATCTCACTCCTAGGTATTTCTCCAAGAAAAATGAAAACTTATGTTCACACAAAAAGCTGTACATAAATGTTTATAGCAGCTCAATCATTATTGCCTAAAACTGGAAACAACCCAAATGCCCTTCAACAGGTGAATGGATAAACAAACTATGATGCAGCCAAAAAATAGAATACGATTCGGCAACACTAAGCAATGAGCTTTATATATTACATGCTGATGTAAAAACCGGGATGAATCTCCAAGGTGTTGTGCTGAAGCCAGTCTCAACAAGTTACCTACTGTATTATTCCACTGAAATGACACTCTCAGAAAGACATATCTGGAGTGACAGAGAACAGGGTTAGGGATGGATGGAGAGTATGACTGCAGAGGGAGAGAACATGGGAGTTATTGGGGTACAGAACAGTTCTGTATTGTGATTGTAGCTCTGGTTACATGATTTAATACACGAGTTAAAATTCATAGAGCTGTACTCTAAAAAAAAGAGTCAATTTTATTGTATGTTAACTAAAAATTTATTTTTAAGTGGCATGATTTTCTTTCTAAACAGCACAATAAATGATTTGTGAACCTTTTTAGATAGTTTAAATAAATGAATCTGTTTTAACCTAAAAAACAATTTCTATTTTCAACATTTATTTTAAAAATAACACCCTTAAGTACTGAATGTTCTAGAAAAGTCTAGCAGTTGAGGTACAGAGAGAGATCAAGGAGCTGCCCTAACTTTCAGCTTATCAAGCCAGTGCTGCTAACCTTTACTTATATAACAGCAGACTCAAAGTTCACACCAGAACATTAGCACACTCCTTTTAAATATTGCCTTCTCCCTTCCCACTAAATAGCTTCAAAGTGCTCGGAACTCTAAGGGGACACATATAAAATAATATACCCCCTGTCATCGTTAGAAGCTTGGAATAGAATGTGAGCAGATTGATTCTCTTTTGTCCTTTAATATTTTGAATAGCAGCATGATCTGTGAGGTGAGGGAAGAAATAACATTGTTCAGTCTTGTCCCTCACAAGGAATAACTAGAACTGGGTCTTCAGTGAGAGGAAAGTGAAAGAGCAATTTACAAAGAGCACTGAACTTGGAGTTCTAAGTTTGACTGCATGATCTTGAACAGCTTGAGAGGAGGTGAGGAATATTCACAGTGACCACTTATGAAGAGTTGTAACCTGCTCAGTGTCTTGATAACCAATTTAAGACTGAAGTGCTAGGGGCTCATGGATACCTCTAAATGAGCTCAGGAAGAGTGTTCCCTTGTACCTTCTCCCCAGTGGGTGGACAACTTGATGATTAAGTATCCTCTACTTTGGGACACTGAGGATGGGGGTGACAGAAACTAATACCCACCTCACCATTTGTTGAGAGGAATGTACTTCATAATTCTTGTAGAGAACTTACCACTGCCCAGGAGCAAAAACAGCTTTCATCAAATGCTGGTTATTATCAGCTCTTATTAAGTAAGGTGATAAGTGTAAAATACTTGAGAAACTTTGGAGCAGTAAACGATGTGAGCTACCATTAAAATTATTTATAAAGAATAGCTCAGTTTACTTGGTTCAAGTTGACTATTGACTATTGGGCAAAACTTGCTATGTCCTACTCTTTGTGTGCACAAGGTCCAAATTGAGTGCTGGTTCCAAAATATTTCAAGGGAGATAGTCTCAGTTGTTAAGTCTGACCTGTACAACTTACAGAAAAGCCAAGATTGCCAAGATAGTCTCCATGATGAAACTTGAACTTGGAAAAATCATGGTTCAGGAGGTTTCCCTTCTCTAGGCCTCATATAATCATTTTTAAGACAGAAGTAAAAATCTCTGCCCTGACTATCTCATGGGGTGGTTGTAGAGGATTAAATGATATGACATGTATAAAGAGACTTTGAGTTATAAAGCGCTATATCAATATAAAGTGTTGTGGCAAGTGGTCTTTATTGTGAAATAAGCTGGACTGGTTTGTTTAAATTTGAAAGAACCTGAAGGGGTGGAAATCTTAAAGTTAAAAAGGAAATATTTTATAAATTGCTTAATTCAAATCAGAATATGTATTACCTTTGGGAATATTGACAAGGAGGGGCAAGAGTGAGGCTTCTAGAGTTTGGTAATGTTCTGTCTCTTAGGCAGGTGATGGTTACATGATGATCCATTTATAAAAAATCAACAAGTTGTACACTTAGTATTTACGTATTTTAATGTTAATATGTTATGCTTCTTTATAAAAATCATGGAAAAATTCTTTCTTTGATTGAAGTGAAAAGGTGAAGGTTACAGAATGGTACTGAATAAACTATACAGAGAGAGAGACACACACATTTATATATCTATAAACACATTTTTATATACAGACACATTTATACACACTCACACACACACACACACACACGAGGGTACTTCAAAAACTTCATGGAAAAATAGCATTAAAAGATAATATAACTAGCCATGATCTCAGCTGGTTAGAGCATGATGCTGATAACACCAAGGTCCCGGGTTCGATCCCAGCACCAGCCAGCAATAAAAAGAAAGAAAAAACGGATAATACGAAATCTTCCTGAACTTTTTGAAGTACATTCATGTGTGCATGTATGTGTGTGTGTATACAAATATGTATCCTGTTAAACCAAGAAAGCAGATTAAATCCAACACAGAATGTGACAAGGAGTCATGTCAGGGAACTTCAAAGCTGGAGGGAGGAATACTTATGATGAGAGGGTCTAACACTCCTTCTAATATACTCAGTGAGCATTTATCAAGCTCTGGACACAGTCTGGAGAAGGAAGGGGGACAGAGATGGCCCCATCCTCATGGAGCTTGCAATTCTGAGGTATACAAAACCTCACAGCCTAGAGAACAGTTCTGCAGTAGAAGCATTTCAAAGCACATGAGAGCACAGAGGAGGGAGCAACTCACTGGGTAATGTTATGCCATTTGAAGTTCAAGTAGGAATTAGGTGAAATTACAATCATCACAGACACAAAACAGTCACATCGCCATGTGGACTGAGATCCAGTCACCTCCAGATTAGGAAATTAATTATTTTCCGACCACAGAAAAGCTTTCTAGCCATCTGAGGTTTTCTCGCTTAAACTTCGTGTTATGTCATTGCCACTAATAACCTCTCTAATTCCAAGGGATAGTCTGAATATCATGATCCTGTCTGTGAGACTCTTAAGTGAAAGACACCTTCTATGAACTGTTAGAAAGCCCACAGGTAACACAAGATAAGAGAGAAAGAAACTGAGTTTTCATAGATTTCTTTATAAAGACTATAAGCTCTAGCTTCTGAGTCTCCACCATCAAATTTTGTTCATGTCAAGGAGTATTTATTGAGCCCCTATTCCATATACTTTAATAGAAGTTGTGCAGTATATAGATATAAATGTTGTTCTTATAATCAGATATCTTACTGTGTGGGAGCAAAGTCAGACATATACACAAAACAAAACAAAAAAAGGAAAAAAGAGAAAAAAACAAAAAAGTAAATGGCTAACTACAATACAATGCCAGTAAAATGCACAATGAACATATCCTATAGTAAGCATTGTGCAGAACAACCACACAGCCAAAAAATGGGTTTGAAAAGTAATGTACCATGTATCTCTTGGAGATTTACAACACACAATGGCATTTTAAAGCCTCGAGGCAATGTGCCAAGTAAATATCGTGGTCAACATGGTTAAAGACAGCATTAACCAAAGTTATTTGACCATGAACTTCTTTTTATGCAATTGACCTTTTGGAGTCCCATTGGAAATATTGGTATAGATAGTGAAAGCTCTAAATGGGGAAGGGACAGCCTAAGCCATAGTTCCCAGATCAATCCTCAATCCATAAGATGCAGCTGTTTTTCAAAATTCCACTTGAAACGAAACTAGCCACCATTGAAAAGGAAATGAATCTTAACTTTTCCACAGCCTCTTTCAAGCTTCCTCCCCTTTCTGATGCTTTTTCAGGTTCTTTCTCTCTTATCTTGCTCCTGGCTAGAAATAAACTATACTTTTTCTAAAAACTCTGCACAGATATCTGTACCTCTCTTAGAGCCCTGAGAAATGTCTACCCCAATCTGTTTTGTTTAGATTTTTGTCTTACCACAATTTTTAGACTGGGACTCTAAGTTGGTGTCCACAGTAGTAAGTCTAATGCTGTTACACAATACACACATGTACATATACGGCAACTTCTGGGTGGTAGGAAAGAGCATTTACCTAGTACACAGTAAGCCTCTGTTCTAGTCTGTTGTTGGTCACTTTTTAACTGTATGGCCTTGGATAATTTACTTAACCCCCCTGGACCCTGCTACTCTTATCAGTAAAATAAGGATAATAAATATTTATCTCTTGGGAATGTCTAAGGATCACATTAGATAATGTCTATGAAAAAGCTTCAAAAACAATGAAGTGTGACACAAGCGTGAGCTGTTGATACTTGTATCTCACACACATATTCACCAGCACGCTACATTCTCTCCCAAGGCTAAAGCCCATCCTGAGGATGCAGCCCCTTCAAGGGCTGGTCTGAATAGATGTCACTGTGAGTGCTATGACCCTCATCAAGATCCACTGCCTGGGGTTGCACCTGTCTTCAGAACTTAGATTTGAATGGATCAAAGCCACCCGAGGCCTCACAATACAGTCAGATGTCCTTTTATAGAGCACTTCCTATATCATCCCCGATTGTGTCAGAAAAATGACTTGCTAGAGATTGGCCGGCAGACTAGAGCCCACCTCCCTGCCTGCTCAGGGTCCCAAAGCCTTAGGCAAGGCTTCCCTTCCTCAATCATACTCAGGCATTAACTAGCTATGTGACTTTGGCCATGCACTCTAGTGTCCCTGTGCCTCAGTTTCCACAATTAGTTTTATTAAGAAGAATTAAAGTCAGGGGTTAAATTAGAACTTTCATGGAGGACTTACCACATACTGGGGTGACACTGTGCCACCTGTGAGAAAGCACAGGGGTTTTGGGTATTCTCAGTCTACTGGAGAAAGCAGCCTATTAGGCATCTCCCCATCCCCATCCCTATCCCCAATCTTGTCCTTGAAGTGCAAAGACGATATTCCAAGTCTTCCTGGAAACTCACACAAGCCAACAACAACAACAAAAAAGCAAGCCTTAAAGAGAATATCATGCCTGTATCTAAAGTGTTAAAGAAAATCCCCTTATGAACTAACACTGGGGAGGTCTGTGTGAGTCTGTGTCCCTTTTGAGAAAATTCTATGGCTTCTTTCACTAATTTTTGGGCACCAGGATCATCCTGACAGATGGCAATGTGCACTCACCAGTCCCATAGTCTGGGATGTGACCTCAGTCCACCAGATCACACTGAATGGAGTAAAGGAGTGAGGGACTCCGGCCACAGTTCTTTTTATATGCATTTGACATTTGGTGACTTTACTACAAATAATGTAAGACCACGCAATTCCCCTTTCATCAGAATGAGAGTGAGCTGGAATTTTATAGTGCTATTATCTACTGATCCATAAACCACTAAAGACTCAAGTCACCCTAATTTCAACAAGTATGCCTTATCCTCACCATACAGCTACTTATTAAAAAAAAAAAAAAAAAAAAAAAAACACACCTACCACTAGCCTCCCTCACAGAGAGGTGTTCAAGCAGTGCTTAATACTTACAATAATTCTACACCTAGGTATATACCCAAGAGAAATGAATGATATGACCACCAAAAGACACGTGCTAGGATATTCACCACAGCATTTTCGCAAGAGACAAAACTGGAAACAACCTAAATGTTCAACAGAAAAATGAATTATAAAAACACCGTATATTCATACAGGCAAATACTACACAGAAATGGAAAAAGAACAACTATTGTTATATGCAGCAACAGGATGAATCTCACAGAAATAAAGTTAGACAAAAAAAAAAAAAATACTTAATATGAGGGTTTTAAATGCTTTAACAAGCAAACTGAGCAGAAGGGCATCTCACACACAAAGAAAAATATTGACAGAGTACAAGGGGATACATTTTGTGGCCAGTGCAAAGCTACTAACAGCAACCAAGTACCTACTGTGTGGAGACTCTGTGCCAAAAATTACAGGATAACATGGACTTTAGCATGCCCCAGGCACCCAGCATTCACAACCTAGTACAGATCTCCAACTTGCATCTGGCTAACTATAATAACATAATTAAAAAGCCTATTCTTTTAGTTAAACATTCCAATTCTTGGCTCTGCCACAAATACCTATAGAATATTGAGCAAGTTACTTAATCTCCTTGTGTCTTACTTTCCCTACCTGCAAAACAGGGAGAGTAATAGTTCTTACTTTGTATGTTTGTTGAGGAGATTATATGTGTTAATATATATAAAATGCATAAAAGAGTATTTGCTATTATTATTTTTTAACTGTACAAAGCATACAAATCAGTCCAAGCAACATGCTGACATGCTATGAGGAAGGAATTACTCCCATTTTAATAGGGTGTGGGAGGGTGGAGGTTGTGGAAAGAGAGAAGGGGTTTCCACCGGGGGTGGGGGGGCGGGAAGATGCCTTATAGCTGACATTACAGCTGAACTCTGAAGACAAGAAGTACTCTGAAATGCAGCCATTTCAGAAAGGCATTTAGGATAAAATTAAAACAAAACCAAACAAGCTGTACTTTTTACCACTATTCATAGAACAGGAAGAAAAACTTACTGAAAAAGATAATTAGATTAATATTATCTTGCAGGTATGAAGTCCTTAAAACCATGGACTAGGAACAGCCATTAGGAATAGGAATTTTATTCTGCACATCATATCAAGGATGTATATACCTCGGAGCTGCTAATCATGTCAATGCACCGATACCACATTCTGTGCTAGGTAGTGGGACTCGTGATTATAGGAGTTAGTAGGACATTGCCCAAGCAATGGGGCCATGAAAAGTATGTTCACTTATGACAACACTAACAGGTCAAGAACGGAAGCCTTTCCCATTAGCACAAAAAAAATATTTTTAAAACATTGTCATTCATGAAGTTTTTTGGTTTTGCTTTTGTTTTCACACCAATATACATTTAAACTTCTCAAGACTGTCAGGAGTTTGACATAAAATATCAATCTCATTTTACAGAAGCAGCAGCAATTTCCCTAAAGTTTCACATGTAATAAATGGGAAAGCCAGTGTTCAAACTGAAATGCCTTGAAACCAAATCTCATAATCTTTCTGCTGTATGCTCCCTTTCTACTCTTGTTGTCATCATTTTTAAAGTTTGTGTTTGAGATAAGAGGCCACGGAAACACTATTTTCTACTGGAGTCTGACTGTCTACCCTCTGCTTAGCAAACAATCTCAGCATTCATTACGTCCTAAGGAAAATCCCATGTTACCTCATGCCACTGATCTGTAGCTGTCTCCATCAAAAGGACCTGAATGCCTGCCATGGCCCTGGGAATTTTAAATAAGAAGTCAATGAGAGATGCTAGTAAGTAGTTCTGTAATTGTCTAGGGGAGGATAAAACCTTGGTGGAATAATAATCATATCAATGTGCCGGCTACATGAATGATCCTGCCGTGAATTACAACAGGGTACTTCAACTCCAAAGCCTAGGGTGGCAGATCTGCATAATTAATCTCACTCTGCAATAACCCCGCAGGGTCAGCAACATTGGCATTCTGTAGCCGAAATTAATGTCTTATTATTTCAGTCCCCTTTGGTGTTTCTTCAGAATAAGGAAAATAATATCATAAGTAGCAGCTCTATTGACTCAGACAGGGTTTTAAAGGATCGTCGAGTTATAAAAAAAAAAAAAATCCTCACATAAATCATGGTAGGTAGGTAGGGGGTGAATTCAACACATAGTTCTAATAAAAACACCTACTAAATTCAACCCTCTTGATATTTTTTAATTTTATTCCTACATTAATTTAGATCCTCTAAAGGCCACATATTGATCCATGTTGCCCAGCTTGGAGTTCTACAGAATGATTTTAAGAAGCTGTGTTTGGTATTTTACCCTCATTTTAGAGAGACATTAAGTTATTTATATTAGGTAAAATATTAGGTTAAAAACTTATCTTTTTCTATAGGACTTCTCAGGGCCTTTTGGAACACTGATGCACACTGAGAAACTAAATTACTTAGGAATAATTTACAGTGCTCCTCAAGCCTAATTGACTTTAAAAATTCTTGTTTAGTAATATCCGCAAGAATTAGGATCCTTGGCAGTTTAGAAATGCCGACAAAAGTTCTTTCAGAAAAAAAGAGGGTTTCAACTATGTAAGGCACCCCAGCAATAAACCATGCCTGGAGAAATCCTGGTAAAATTTCTCATGGGTTATATTACTCCTAGCTGAGGTGGTTTCATGGTAAGGGTCATGGATTCTAAATTGTGAAAAAAGTGGGAAATTCAAATCAATTTTCTCATTTTCTAAGCCATTCCTGTGGCAAGCTAATGGAGGAAGAGTGGCATGATGACTAGCTAGAATGAGACGTATGACATGCCGGTAGGTTTAAGTATGATAATGCTATGCTCTACCAGCATAGCTAATTGGAGTTGATTATAATTTCACTTCTTCTAGCATTTTGGGTACTTAAGACTATTACCAAATCAGAACATAGGATACCATAAAGAAAGTGTCAGAAAACAGAGAGGAGTATTCATTTCTCCAATTATGAAGGGAATCAGCACACATAAGGAAACCCAGCAAATAACCCTTTCACCTATGTGACTCTAATATATGCTAGAAAAAATAAAAGGCACTATTCTTTTTAATTATTCTGCCCTCTCTGGAAAAGAGGAAGATGAAAAAAATGCATGCATTCATTAGATTGACGTAAAAACCAATAGTTTTTGCATGTAAATATTCTTTTCCATTAGATGTAAAATATTCTGAAAATGAAAAATAGACTGAATTCTTGTTTTCTGAAGTCAAAGGAACAGATGTTTCCCATGTCACAAGAAAGAAGGCTATAAAAGCCTTAGGTAAGTTTGGGGTACGATGGGGACACCTGTAAAGGCTAACCGATGATAAGAACCAAAGAAATTTTCCCACACATGTATCCTAATGCTATTTCCCTGATGTCCTTCATAGTACATTCTGGATTTTCCAGGATCTGGCAGCAAACTCCTCTTTCCAACCCTTTTCTGTACCACTTCTCATATAATCTGGACTTCCACTACAGATATGCATACAGATGGTGCTATAAATCACCCCCATGCCTTCCTTCCCTTTTAGTCATTCCTTCTGCCTGGATTACCCTTCATTATCCTCTCCACATGCACAAATACCTCCCATCCTTCAATCAAGACCTATTTCCAAAACCAGTTCCTTCATAAAAAGTGCCTGCTTCCCTCTATCAGATGTCATTTTTCTCTTCTCCTTACAATGTTTACTATGCTTCCCCTCCAATCCCCCAATGCAATTTTTTATCTTGTACTGCAATTAAGTATGTCTTCTCTCCTGAGACCTTTACAGACAGGGTCTGCCTCTGATTCATTTTTGTCTCCAAAGGCCTAGCATGAAGCCCGGCACTCAGAAAGTGCTCTGGACTAATGACTGAATGATTGCAGTGTTCTGAACAGCGTGATTCTACAGGCTGTTTCTTGGTCCAGAAAAATACTATAAGTCTTTTATTTGTTTTCTGCACCTTTGGTCTTTCAACCTTCATTTTTTTCTCCAGATCATCTTTAGGGATATATTTTCTCACTAAAATCTGTCAGACAATTTACATTCAACAGAATACCCTAGGACTGTCATCCACCTTCCTTTGTCATTGTAAACCTTGGTTATGCCTTATAATACACACATTTGCATTTTTCTTGTGCATGGCGACACTGAACAAGAGAGTTGCTAAGTGAGCTCTTACCCAAGTGTCCATACAGGAAACTCCTGGGATTAGACCCTGAATACTGTTTAATTTGGATTCACAGTACCTGATTCAACATGACCACAACTCATTAGTTTTTGGCCAGGGGGAAAACCCCTGAGTATGTTGATGCTGGGGCAAGAAAAGACAATTCCCAATGTCCTAACTATATATGTTGCAGGGGATAACTGTTTCTAAATGCCATTTCTAACCTCCCAAAAGCTTTGAGGAAGCAGCTACATTTAGAAAGGAAGAGCTGATGTGTGGCTATAACAAAATTTCCTTGGACCCCTTTCGATCACTCCCCAAACTCTGGACTCTGGAGTTTTTAAACATGAAGCATAATTTGAGTAAGGAGAGGAGGGTATGATCAGGAATCAAAGGAAAGCCAAGAGTGGGGAGGTTATAAGCCAAGCCAGGAGTCCATGTGGAGAAGAGAGAACCCTAGGAAAATGAACTTTGAGAACAATATTTATTCATGCCTTCAACAAATATTTTCCAGATCCCCACTATGTACTAGGTATCTTACTCAACTGAAATAACTCATGCTTTGACAGTATACACAGTGCTTCTCTTTTGTGTCTTATTTTATTTGTTATTCATACAACTTACTCAGAAAGGAATATAATTTTCCTGTTTTACAGATGATGAAACAAGGTGCAAAAAGTTGTAGTGTCTAGATATCACAGCAATCAAACAACGGAGCTTGGTTTTAAGTAAGGGTCTCTGACTGCAACAGATTGTCTAGCTGATTCTTTCATGTCATTCTCCCCAGTGCCTATGCCTGCCAGGCTATAAAATGAAACATACAAAGAAAGTGTTCAATATTAGGTTTGCTGTATTCTACAAAATAATTCAAAAGATCAATTAAGACAGATATGTATTCACCAGAGCAGAGGTCATGGAAAATGCCAAATCTATATTAGTGAAATCCCTGAATTATAAGCAAATAATATTGCACTATACAAGCTTTTTTTTTTTTTTTTTTACTTTGAAAGTAATGGAGTGGCACAAATGAGATATCTCTGGGGAACTTCACAGACTTAGATCTTAGATTATTTCCAATAGTGTAGCATCACTTGTATAAATGGGGGTACCACATTCAAAGATTTTTAAAGTTATTTTTCCCAGTTTCCAAAGAAAATACCTCTGTCTTTCAAATCCTGGGCAAACATAACTCTCTACTTATCGTCCATAGGCAGGATATTGAAGTTTCATGGGTCATTTTTAACAGGTGGTTGAAAATGCTAATGATGGTGGCTGCCAGGGGCTGGGTGAGGAGGAATTGGGAAGTTAGTGTTTGAAGGGTACAGTTTCAGCTGGGGAAAGACAGAAAAGTTCTGGAGATGGCTGGTGGTGATAGCTGCACAGCAATGTGAAAGTACTAAATGCCACAATGAATTTTCAAATCAGATTCCATCATGCAGGTATATAATTTGTTACACGAGGCCAAAGACAAATCTCAGCTGAATCTCTCAATGATCTCAAAGTAAAAATAAGAAGAAGAAGAAGACTTTCATTCTGAACCTCATTAGCTAAACTTACTGAACTATGACTTAAACTTTGTAAGGACAAATACAAATCAAAAAAAAAAGAGACTTAATTCTCCTTGTTGAAAATAAGGGAAGAAATGCACATACACCTTACTACTTTTTCTCAGAGCATTACTTTAGAAAACTTAAGTACCTTCTCCTCTCTTTGAAGACTGCATTGGCCTGTTGTCAGCTTTGTGACCTTTTTCAAAGACTTGGGGTCGGGGGATCATCTCTTGAAAAAGTAAACATCAAGGGAGCAGTGCCCCTGTCTCCCAGTTTCTGTGGGAGAGTAGGAGCCGAGCTTTGGTGTGCACCTTGTTCCAAGTTACAAAACTACATCTTGTGATAAAGATGAGAGAAGTTTGCTTTTCCTCTGGATAAAGCCAATTAACTAACACAGATGGTACTTTACCAATTGCAAGGTAAAGTTAGGATAACTATGGGTGACAAATGGTGCTGTCAAGCTTACTTGAGGCCAAGTTATTGTCTATCTTGAAAACATGTATGTAACGGACTGCCTGGCTGCATAAGAGTGAGATATTTTTCTGTCTTTACAATCTCTTAGTGGATTACCTACAATGTACATCACTTCTGGTGTAATACTTATTCAATAATAAAAGTGTTTTCTTTCTCTCCTACTTTTGTAGAGAGAACTTCTCGGTTGGGAGAAGATTTTTGTTTTTAATTTTACTTACTCAAACCTCCTAAACTTAAAGCCTCTATAATTTTCACTAAGATAGATTTTAGGAGGAAAAAACCTAAAACACAGACACACATAAGAAAGAATAATTCTTGCTATGACAAACAGGTAGGAAAACCAGAAGGAAAAGCCAAATGAAATTCTGGGGGAAAAAAAGAAAGGACAAATTTTCAAACAATGACTGAGTATCATTCTCTGAAAACAAATAATTGGTTAATAGTACATCCAGAACCCAAAGAAATTTCCCTACAGATAGGTTTTTAAAATGGTTTGTAAAATGACTTTCAAAAGGAGATTGGTGCCTTTGAGGCCTTCAGCTTCAGAATGAAGACCATACAAACATTCTTCACCAAAAACAACAATGGAAAGACAAAAGAGAAGAAAAGGCAATAAGAGATCTTGGAAAGGAGGGAAAAAAGCAGAGAGGAAAGAAGATGGAGAAAGAAGGGGGGCGGTGAAGAGCAATGTGAATAACAGTCCCTCAGTGCTAATAACCTTCCTTCCTGCCATTCTGTATATCCAGCACCTCCTGGATCTCTAAACAAAAACTCTATGACTCTTTTTTTTTTTTTTTTTTTTTTTTTTTTTTACATATTTGTTAGTATTTACCCCTTCCACCTTGTTATTTGGTTATGTGTGCACATCTTATCTCTTCCATTTCATTGTGAGCACCTTGGAGGTTTAAAGGCAAAACACATTTTGTTTTGTGCTTTGTTTTTTTATCATTCATCTTTGCATCCATTGCAATGCCACATGGAGAGCACAGACCTAGAAAATATCTTCTAAGAAAATTAGGGAATAAAAGCAGAAAAAATATTCAAACAATTTCTAAATCTTAAGAATCGAAGAGAAATTGATGTAACAGGTATCACATATTCAAGATTTTCTTTTAATAGAAAAAGTAACGGCAAGTCTGCAGAGAGTTTGTTCTTATATAAGTCAAATAACCTTCTGTTTGGTTATTATTTTATTTTATTTATTTTATAATACTTATAATTATACTATTTATGTTTATTTAGTTATATTTTCTTTTATTTTTACTTATTTCATTATTATATTTCATTATCATTTTATTTACTTTATTACTTTTATTTTATATATTTATTTATACTCAGTGTAATTTTATTAATTACTCTCAGCATTATTGTGATGGATCAGGGATATCACCAGAGTTAGACAATACAGACAATTTGAATGTTGGGATAATGAGTGCGATAACTAAGAAAACTGAAACACAAATATGTAGAGAGTAGAAGAGAAGACAGAAGTGACAGACAATAAGAAAAACAGTAATGCAGGGAAAATAGAAGAGAGAAGACATTGGGATAAAGAATCTGAAGACAATCTGTAATGGGAGATAGAAAAAGCCTTTTCAAATTATAAAGCTTCTCCCTTGTCAAGTTTTAAAGCAAGTATAATCAACTAAAACAATGTTATTTTCCTGAGGTCAAAGATGACAAAATCTGATTCTGGACTTGAGGCTGACCTTGTGACCAGGCTTCCAATTATTGGAACAAATACACAATTATGATAGTTATACAGATAAAACCTTATCAATAAAATATTAATACTGTGTTTCCCTGTGCTTTAAGTATAATCTCTTGGACAGTGAATTCACCTGAGCTTCTTAAAGCTCTAATCCCCCCATATCATTGTGGCTTTTCCCAAAAAAGTGAGAGGAGGAGACTGAGATTTGATAATGGGGTAAGCCCCTTGGGCCAGGGTCTTGAAAACCCAGCCAGGCAATGGTGAAAATGAGACAATTTGAAAGATACCTTGACACAGTCCCTGATCACAAGACATGGTGTAAGGGACTCCACTGACACAAAAGTAACCAAGTGAAAGGCAGAGTTGGATATCTGCTCTAAGATAGTGCTTCTTGAGTGGAATGTGCATAAGGATGATCTCAAGATCTGGGTAAGATGAAGATTTGCATTCAGTAAATCTAGGACAACACTCAAGATTCTGCATTTCTAGGCAACCCCCAGAGGCTGCTGTGGCTGCTGCTCCACAGACTATGCATTGAGACACAATAGTCTAAGTGACAACAAAGAGCTGTGGAAATGCTAAGTCAGCAGCGATTCCTTCTAGCTGATGGGTTTGGAGAGGTTTCAGAGCAAAGACCCTACAGAGAGATAGCAGAGATAATAGGTGTGTATGTCTGGGTGGGGAGGGGGCAACAGAGAAAGCACACAGAAGAGTGAGGAATGGAGAGGAAAGGAGGGAAGAAAAGAGGAAAAGGAATTCCAGAAAGGGAAAATAACTTGAGCAAAGTTCTAAAAGCAGAAAAGCGCATGGGGTACTTAGACAAAAGCGAGAAATATAAGACTGGAGTATAGTCTGAAGGGTAGACAAGGAATTATGAGGAATAGGCCTAGAATCATATGACAGGAAGAAATGATGTGGATCTTGTGTGGATTTGACCTTATTTTAGGGTGGGGAGGGGACATCTGGTCACCAAAAAGACAGGCAAATTCCAACTGTTAAAATGAAATAAGCAGAATTAAAAATCGTAGAATTTATATCTGGTCTAAAGCTATTCGTACAAGTATTCCACATTTTGATATTTATTATTAAGTATACATTATTATTCTCCAGTATAATTGCCTCTCTGCAAATCATAGCCCATCTTCAAATAAATAACCTTTTTTCAAAGGAGACTATGTAGAAAAGAAATAAAATACGGCCCATCCCAAGTTCCTTACAGTATCTGCCACTCAGCACCCTAAAATCAAGCAGTGGCTCAGTGGAATCACAAATCATTTGTATTTATTCTCAAAACCTGATCATTTCCATAAATATTTCATAATGTAATACCCTGAAAAAGGAAACTAAATGAGGCTATAGGAGTGCAAAGGTTTTCGCATGGCTGCGTACAGGTGAAAACATACAGCAGAGTCAATGCAAGTTGCCAGCCCCAAAGGGGCAAGTTCACTGCTTCCCCTGACAACATTATCAATAATAAAAAAAGAAGAGGAAAGGTATCTGAAGTAAAGGCATCTAGCGAATCCTCTATCAGTACTTGTGTCTGTGTCTACCCAAATCAGTAAAATCTCTAAATATGATGTTATGATTCTTTGGACTGGGCTATAAGTTTCATTTACCAAAAAGCTCCAGGTTAATTCTTTAAATAAGTCTGAAAATACTAAAAAACATAAAAACATAAAAATCTCCCCTAATGGATAGAGATGTGATAAAGCAAGTTTTACATAATGTTAATAGTAGTGGTTATGTAGGTGTTCACTGGAATATATTTTCAGCTTTGCTGTATGTTTTAAAATATTCGTAATAATGTTAGAAAAATTACTTAGAATCCTATCATCCCTTTTTAAATAATTATATTAGGTAAGAGTGAAAACATTATGTCCCCTTCTCTTCTCCTTTAAGCATTCATCCAATCCATGCCCAACATAATCACATGTATCTACTAGATTCAGATTTTCCATATTTTCATAAATAACGTTTCCTTTCTTTTTCTTTTTGAAAAAATTGAATCGTGTGCATTTACAAATTGCTTCTTTTATTTAACAATATATTCATATTTTTCCAGATCAGTTTATATAATTTTACTGCCTTCCTTTTAATGGTTAAATATGATTGCATTGTCCAGCTATTCCATAGGGTATTTAATCCTTTCCCTATTGATGGCATCTTGATTATTTTGAAAAATTTGTCCTTTTCATGCAGCAGTTATGTTTATGGTCATTTTCCTTTAGAAATAATTAAAAATCAATAGAGTCCCTAGCATCTACTCAGAATATCACAGCAAAAACCTGAAACGAATCTATTGGCCAAAGAACTCAATCTCTGAAAGAGGAGGGAAGTGAGACCCAAAGAATCAAAGGCATATAGCCACACCTCAACAATTGGTAACTCAATTACTAGACAATGTCAGTTATCAAATAAATACCCAGTAGCCAACAACCTGGCAAACCAGAGCTCTAAATGACAACTGGAACACATCAACTTAGAAAAATAAGAACAAAAACAAAAATTAACCAACCTCACCTATAGTACAGACCCTCATATCCTCATTCTAACAATTTGGTTATCTGAGTCTTTATGCCAAAGCAGAGAAAAAGCATCAAACATGGATGTAAGGCAACAGTTTTTATAAGTAGGCATGTTGATGGCGGTGAGAAAGTGAAGCTATTAAAAGCGAACAAAAAAAGTTAAAAAACAAAGACAAAAACAGTAATATGGGGTCTGAGGCCATCTGTTTAGTGTTTGTCTTGCATATTTCAATAGTCCTGGGAACATTATTATGCACAGTGAAAAATAATTGATTTTCAAAATTATGGCCCTGAATTATTTATGAAAGTATAATTTCTCAGAATACTTGCTATAAGACAGCAATATAGTACGGAATACACTTTAGAAAACATCCTATCAAAATAGTTACAAGGTCCTTGATTATAGAAACACTCCGAGCCAACCACCACATTTAACAAACAAAAAGACAAAAACACAAAGATAACGTGATTGATCTAAGGTCAATCATATGTCTAAGGTTGTTGGACACAATCAGAGCTATTAATCCATGATACGTGAATCCTATGCTACTGTGTTTGTGGCTACTCCATGATTTCAAAATTCATAATTAGGAACTAAAACCTTAACTCTTCTCCTTTTTAAAAGAAACGTATTTATATTTTAATTGAAATGTATTGATTGTACACATTTATGGGGTACAGAGTTGTATTTCAATACATGTATACAATGTGTAATGATCAAATCAGGATAGTTAGCAAATTCGTCATTGCAAAAATTTATCATTTGTTTGTGATGAGAGCTCTTCTATTCTAGCCATTTGAGGGCATACAAAAAATTATTGTTCGTTATAGAGGCCTAGCACTACTGTACACATTACTGAGTGTTTCCAGAGAGATGAAGTTTTACCTTCAGAAATACTGTGGTCAGAATATGGATGTGAGGTGAGTGGCCCTGGTGGGGAACTAAGAGTAAGTTACAAGGCATAGTTTTTTTAAAAGAAGGAAGACCTTCTAAAACCCAAGAGACAGAAACTGTTACTTGTTGGTCAGGAATAAAGCTGCACAAAAGGGATTAAGTCATATATACAAGGGTCTTTCAAAAAGTTCATGCAAAGATTTGTATTATCTTTTATTTCTATTTTTTCCACAGACTTTTTGAAGTACTCTTGTATGCCTAACAAGCAAATCTCCTTGCTGACATGTTTTTCTGGCCACCAAACTCTATTGTTTAAAATCAAACAACTTTGAGAATCTGGCCTGATTCTTTTTCTGAGTACTCATCATTGCAAAATAAACTGAACAGGCAATGTTCTTGAAAGCACTCTGCACAAGGAGGCACGAGACTTGAGTTCAAGGCTCTGTCTAACTCTGGACAAAGTTTGCAGGGTCATTACGTAAAATGAGTGAAGAGAACATGATGATCTTTACACTTCCTCATGGCTACGATTCATATTTCTAGTCAGCTCTTAGCAAATAGCAATGCAACAAATTTAGGGGAAATCCAGACACCCTGCAGTGCACAATACTAAGTTTTCTACATTTGCAACTAAGACTTTCTGAGACATGTTTAAAACAAAGGACTCTTATTTTCCTAAGCCTCACCTTCTCCTTTGCTTTTTTTTTTTTTTTTTTTAACTCTCTCACCCTTTATCTATCTTCTTATCAAGACAACCTCTAAAAAATCAGAAAGGACCTCGGAAGTTAATAATATTATTTAAGACACTATTTGGAAAACAGGAGCCCAGGAAGGAGAGGTGACTTTCATGAAGTCAATAACTTGCTCGTGGAAATGTGAGAAGATGGCTTTTGATTCCCAGTTCAAGCCTTTTTCTGATAAAGCCGTGCAGCTTCCCAACTCTGAAAAACTACTAAGAGATATAACTGTCCCCTAAAAATAACACATTATTTACATCCAGAGAAAGAGCCATGTCTAAACAGGCAACAGTCCTGTATCAAAAGAAGATGGCTACTTTAGCCCAGGAGCAATAAGCAGGCTGCTAAAGTAGCTAAAGTTGCTTATCTATTCCCATGACTTTGTGAAGATTTATGGGGTACATGGGAAATCTCAGCTAATCTTCCTACAAGCAGTGTTGGATCAGATCCCTGAGTCCTTGCGGCCATGAAGTTTTTCACATCTTTATTTCCTGGGGAGAGTTGGACTGATCTAAGATATCTGTGAGTTCCTGAAGCCCCCTATAAGGGATAAGTATTCATAGTTAGGGGTACCCAAACCTGCTAGATTTGAGCAAAGCACACTGAGCTATAACATTTCTTTACGGGGGGGGGGGGGGGGGGGGGGGGGGGGGGGGATTGAACTGAGATGGAGATTAGTGAAGTCTCTGTAAGTCTTAAAGGCAAAGATCACCTTATTTGATTGCAAAGCACTGTCTGTTCTTAGTTGCAGTGCTGATCAGTAGGATCCACTGCCAGATTTTGTATCTCTTTTTATTCTTTTAAACCAAAGCTCTTACTCAGCTGCTGGACACTTCCTATCATTGCAACAATTCTTTCTTCAAGAACCAAAGAATTGTCTCAATTCTGACATTATATGAAAGGATTATCATTTTTGAACAGCAGAGTTTTTAGATTAGTAGTAAGCCAATTTTAAAAAATAAAGGAAATAGGGCCGAGCCCGTGGCGCACTTGGGAGAGTGCGGCGCTGGGAGCGCGGTGACGCTCCCGCCACGGGTTCGGATCCTATATAGGAATGGCCGGTGCACTCACTGGCTGAGTGCCGGTCACGAAAAAGACAAAAAAAAAAAAGGAAATAGAAAAAACGAGCAAACAAACAAAAACCAAGGAGCTTTGCATTCCTAACATCCTGGCCTGCAAGCGGCTGTCCTTTGAAATGGCAAGAAGAAACTGCTCTCAAAGATGCTTTCTCATATGCGGCCAACTTCAAGGGAGCATTTTTCAGGGGATGCTTGCCTGGCCTGCCTCGGACTTGTTCCAGGGTGTGTCATCATTCCTGCAAGAGGTCTGCCCTGGGCAAGAATGCATTCATTAGAAATTAAGAAAAAAAAAAAAAAAAAAATCCAAGCTGGCAGCCAGTGGGAGGTTTTTCTACACGGATGTGCACCTCCCACGTGCTCTGGTCACAGACACTACTGGGCTGGTAAGAGGACCCGACGGAACTGTGCCAGGCCCAGACACAAGTCTTCCATTCTGACACGAAGTGCTGCCAAGTGGGAAGGAACCACATCCTTCCTCATCCTAAGTCCCCTTCTTAAATCGAGTAGTTGTTCAGACAGGGGAAGCACAGGGCGGGGGAGGAGGCGACATCACTAGTTGATGTTAATTATAACAAGGGGAAACCTTTATTCCCAATATAAAGTTTCTAAGTGAATTCAAGACAGAATCTCAAGGCCGGAAAAATCCTTAAATGTCATTTTGATTCAAACCCCTTTTTTCTAATATTCAAATTTCCCTGTAATATACTTGCCCAGTATATGTCTAGCCCTTCTTTTAATATCTCTAGTGATGGGGAACTCATTACTAGTCTAGTTTTCATAAGATTCTAACTGTAATAAATGTCTCATTATATTGAGCTGGACTCTGATCCCCTGTAATTAAGACCTACTTGTCCTAGTTGAGGTCTCTGGAGCCATGTCAGGCAAGTGTCCCCCTCTTCTACCAACACCTTTGGGCATTTAATCCAGTGGTTTTTGCATTTGAAAGCCGAATTTCCATTATCTCCATCAATCTCACTTTCAAAAATGGGGAACTAGGGCTTTTGGGAAGCACTTCTTCCCCTACAACTCTCTCTAACCCTCAAAGTGAAAAAAACATACCAACGAAATGAAAATGTCATTAAAACAGAAAAAACTGTCCTCAGTTGATTAAGGCACCTCCCATGCTGTCTAAGCCTACAAGGAAATTGCAAAAGGAGAAAAGGAAGCAATAAGAGGCCAGAAATTCAATGACCAGGGGGGCTGGCTCTGAACCAGCTGGCTTTCTAGGGAATTGCAAGACAAATTAGTATAATAACCAAACACCTGTTCCCAAATGCTCAGCTGTACATGTAAGCACATTAGACAGAGACCATGGGATACAGGGCCAGCCTCAGCACACTGTGCAAAGCATGAGGTTTCACCATGGGCTTCAGAGTCACAAGACCTGGGCTCAAACCCTTCTCCACTGCGGCGCAAGCTACACAACCATGCTGAGTCTCAGTCTCCTTACTGGTGAAGTGTCAGTAAAGCACCTCATGGAATCAGGTACAACTGGTGCATCGAATTCATTAGCTATTATTATTTTTGTCCTTATTACTAGAAGTCTAGCATTTGATTCTCCCCAGCTTTCTCCTACGTACTGTAGCAAATACAGAGAAACAGAAAACTCATGTATCTGGTAGGAAGAAATAAGGCCAGTTCTCATGTGTAAGAACAAGGACAAGAGAAGCAGCATATGACATTAGAAAGTACACTGTACTAGAACTTAGAAGACCAGTTACAGAGAGGTTTGGCTGACTCTAAACATGACACTTTCCTCTATGGCCTATTTGCAAAGCCAGGGCGTTAGCCTTTTTGACCCTAGTGATCTAGTATTCCCTGAGAACCATGACACATACTCTGTTTAATGGAAGCTGGGAAAGCTTGATTTCTATATGCCTCCTCCAGTTCCCCTAAGTCATGACTACATCATTAACTATAAAAATCCTAGACACCCCAAAGCGAGAACCTGGGGTAGTTACTTACATTTGTTAATGCTCTAGAAATACCTCCAGGAGGACAAAACACTGCAATCTTGCATTGAATGGAGGTTATAAGGTTTTCCATTCACTTGCTGTTGGCTGTTGAAATCTCAGGCAATACAGTACTGGGTGTAAGGGTGTATTTAAATAAGTGAAGACATGTTAATGACTGCAGCTATGTCTTGACAAGTAGAAAGCCAGGAGATATGGTTGGTTTTTAAACACACAAGAGTATGTGCTGGGAAATGCTGACAGGGAAGACTTATGGAATGACTTAATTCCAATGTGTGTGGGTCTCCTGGGGATATGAAGGTACCTGTGTAGGTATGTTTTTGTAAAAAACGCTTTCCTCTTTACCCTGTGTTTGACATACTATGCTTTGGTGGAAGGCAGGAAAAATTCTGCAGGGGAGTGAGGAATCAGAACGGCTGAAACTGTAACGCTGGGTTAGGAAGAGCCTACTCTCTGGGTCACTTTTATGTGAACTTCATAGTGAAGTCCAAAAACTATGGACAGATTTAGAACATGGACACAGCATGACCAAATATGTGTCCCAAGAAGATTATCAGGCAGTGGTGCATAGAATGAAATGGAAGGGTGAGCTACAGCAAGGTGCCCATTGAATGTATAGAACTACAGTGAGCTCTCTTGAATCAAGGGCTCAGTGGCCACATGATGGTCATCACAACCTTTGAGCTTCAGTTGTCTCACTTATAATAATTCGAATCAAAATGACCTTGCAGAACTGTAATCAAATCAAATGAGATAATAGACATATAAGGAGTTTGTAAATTTGGGGGCACTTGGGCAAACATAAGGAAATATACTCTTACTATACAAGTCAATAAAGCCAAAAAGCCTTATTTTTCTAAGTGAAATAAGTTAACTCTTTGTTTTTATAGGATCTCTCCTTCTCTCAAAATGATATACTAACATGGTTGCATAAGCCAATTTTATTTAAGTCAATGTTTTAATTACATGTATACTTTCCTTTGCTCTTCACATACTAGAGGCAGAATCATCAGGGAATTTTCAAGAACAGTTATCTAGACATGTCATAAGGATATTATAGTTGACAATATTAGCCATAGGTAAAATCACCTTAGCTTACAATGTACACTAGCATTTTAAATTTCCAGGTTGGTCCTGAACAAACCTCTTAAGATTACTCTGGGCCACCACCCTCAGTGAGAACAGATGAGAGTTCTGGCTGTGCAAAATGTTTTGCCTCGATTGTTGTAGTAGAATCTTCATTAATTGACCCACCTATTTCCTCTCTAAGCTCCAAAACTTTGACACCCAATGCAAGACCTATCTTAAAACACAGATCTAATAATGCCACTTCCTTGCTTGAGAATATTCATTGCTTCTCCTTTCCTTTCAAGAGTAAGTGCCAATTTCTCAACAGGGTATTTAAGGTTCTCAATAATACAGCCCCAGCCCCTGCTCACATTTTTTGAGTCTGATCTTCAGTGGCCCCTGTGCTCACATATCATTTCCCAGTCAAACTGGGCTCTCAAGCAAGGCATCTGTTTCCTGCCTTTACTTTATCAATGCATCCTGTTCTCTTTATCTGGGTTATCACTTGTGATTTACAACTGACCAACTTAGTTAAACTGGGATTATGTTTTCCAGAATTCCCTACTCTCTATGGTTCAAGCTAAGGTTAGCCATAAGGAAATTCATTCATAGGGTCCATCTAGGCCCGAAGGCACTAATGCAGCTCATGCACGTTGTTGCTGATCACCTTCTAGGTGGGGGCAGCAGCCACACCCACTACTCCTTCAACTGCTGCCAGATGTGCCCCTTCAACTTCTCTAAGTTCAAGGCCAGTTAGGTGTGAAGCTCCATGGCTGAGTGCACCAGCTCCTTCTGCAGGCCACCCACATCATCAGGGTTAAATACAGCGAGAGAGAGTGAAGGGTTGCAATTAGTCCCCATGGATTCCAGACTGCTCTGTTGCACTTCACACCAGCTTCTCTTCCTGACTGTCTAACTGCCACAGGCAGAGGCAAGAGCCTTCCATAGACTTCTCCAGCTCCTCTGGATCCTTGGTTAGTAACTTTTCTCTGATCTCCCAACTGTTCCTTTCTGGGCCTTTAAATGCCCAGCTTCTCCCATGATTGTAGCTTTCTCTGATAAGACCTATCTACATCATTCATCCATTTCATTTCTGCTCCTCTGGTTATATCCTAATTCATACACCATTTCTCATCACCAGTCTCTGTGTCCAAAACTTGTCCATCACTTTAAGCAGGACTTCCTCATACACCCCCTCCTGATCTACACAATTGTCTCGTGTCTGAAACACTAATATGTTTTATTATAGAATTTTAAATGTTACATTATATACACTTACACTATTTCTAATATTATATGCCCCTATAATTAGTGCCCCAAGTGCCCCCAAATTTACAAACACTCATAACACTCTATTTCATAACACTCTATAAATTCTTACTTTTTCAGAGACTGTGTCTGTTTGTTTTTCAATCTCTATATTTCATCAGTGTCTTGCCTACAGCAGGGTCTCAGAAAATGCTTATTGTCCAAAGAAGTAAATAAATTATCCCTGCCACTACTCCCTTTATACTAACATAGGTAATGGAAATGCGTGACATCACCTCACTTACATGAAGACTATTTCTACAGACCTTTCCATTCCCTTCCCTTAGAAAACAGTCTCTCTGGTCTGCATTCAACGCTGTGTATTCTTATTATACACATAGTTCAGACAAACTTACTACCCAGCTCCCTAGTTTACAGTAAAGTAGAAACTACTAATTGTATGGGGAATGGAGAAAAAACTGCTAGATTAAGACTGCTGAAAGCAACAAGAACTAGCAGACAATAAGAGAAAGAAAGAACAGAAAATTTATGAAAATCAGATTACATGAATTCAAAAGTATACCAGTCTGGAGGCACTTAGTATACAGGCAAATGATCTCACTTTGATAAATTCTAAAGAAATTAAAATTCACTCCAATAAATTGTCCTGAATAACCAAGATTAAGTAATGTCACATATTTTAGAATAATCTCCTTCTGAAATTGTTTTTAAAGCAAAAATTTAAAAAGAAAGGTACATATTGAAATTTCACCATTTTTAGAAATCCCACAGCAGCTCCCAATCTGAAAAAGAAAAAAAAGAAGGGTATTTATTTTCTCACGCATTCATTCAACAAATATGCAGTGAGTGCCAACTACGACTCAGGCACCATCCTGCCTGCGTGCCTGTGTGTGTGTGTGTGTAGACCTTTCCTCAAAGGAAATCATCAAACTTTGTCAGTTTTATTGAAACTCCTGAACTTCACTTGGGAGATGTGTGAGGATGAGAGTTACACCTATAAACATCCCATAACCAAAAACAGTAATTGTAAGTAAGTGCCATATTGGTTTCTTACAAAGAAGCAAACAAATGCACCAACAGAAGACGACTAGGGTCATTGTTACTAGTTTCTTCTAGGGCAAAATAAAGTGTCAACCAGAAAGAAGCTCTCACCTTCTCGTACAACCTTTGCCACATTTCTCTGCTAAATATGTCTTCACTGCAGTGTAGGTCCCTGGAGACTCCAAAGGTGCTACAACCCTGCACAATTTGCTTTTTAAGAAAAAGGTGGCAAAACACAAATAAGAAATATTTGCTTTTGTCATCACAGCCCCCCAATACACACATAGATGTAACTTTGGCACGTTTTTATTTCTTAGTTGCAATTTGGTTTACAACTAAAATTTGAAATTCGCATAGGGCTTCAGGGAGGATTGAATGAGATAAAGAAAATAAAGCTCTCAGCACAGCTCCTGGCACACAAGAAGCACTGGATCAATATTAGGTCCTAAACTTCCGGCAAGCTCTGTAAATTAGCCTCATTAAGTGTTATCTGGGGCAAAATTCTAGCTTTCTGCTGCTTTTCCCTTGTCACCCAGAATGCTCTGGGGCCATCCCTGGAATATCAAATAACTTTCCAGCAAGCCTAAGCTGGGGAGAATGATGTGCAGGGTTGGAAGTGCTGCTTGAAGATATGTCAGATGTTTGGAGGAGAGACAGGAAGGTCACATAGAACCTCTTGCTCCCATGTCATTCCCCGGAACTGGCCCTTCTTCCTACAAGAGGGCCTTTCAGAAGCCACAGTGTGCTCCCTGCTGAGGGAAAGGTGCCAGAATGGGCCCTGGAGCAAAATTAACATCACTGATTATATGATTAGGTCTTTAGCTTTGGTTTTTAAGGGGGAGTTAATAAAACAAGCACAACTTAAAATACTTCCTGTAAATATAAGTATAAGCACATTTAGGGAGGTTATTTTAGTTCAAAAAATAATAAAAGCAGCTCAAATGGACTGAGCACTAATTCTGTTCCAGATACTATGCTCAGTACTTCACATGCACATGTTATTTAATGCTCACAACAGCCCTGTCTTTGTGCCAACACCACAGATGAGGAAATAGGCTTATAGATGTCAAATAATTTTACCATATCCCAGACGTAGTGAATAGCATTAGCCTTTCCAGGTTGTCTCAGTTTAAAACCAATATTTTTACCACTATATGCTAATGAAATGATATAATTTGAAAGAATAGGTCACATATTCATTCATTGATTTGATACACTTATTGAACTATTCCCTCATATTAGGCACTGTGAAGAAAGTGGGACAAACAGAGATGAATAAATCTGCAGGGTCACTTCTTACAATCAAAGGGCAAATATTGGCTTTCTCACTGACCAATTCTGTGATCTTTGGCCTCAGTTTCCTCTTTGTAAACTGGTAATTATAACTGCACCTGCCTCATAGAGTTATTCTGAAGCTTCAGAAAGTTAAAATTTATAAAGCACTTGAAATAGTGTTTGGTTTATGTTATTAAGCTATTTTTAACTTATTAAGAGGCATGTTTGAAACTATATGTGCATGTGCCAGTAGAGAGTTTATGGATAAGATGGCCTGTAAGCTACTATTTAAAGAGTTGAATACCATTTAAACTTGTAGAGCCAGAAAAAAGAAATTGATCCTTTATGGAATTAAATTTACCTTTCACATGCTTACTCTTCAGCACAGCAGATTTCAAAAACTGGTAGCTGAAGTTTTATAAGGAAATAGCTCTAGGCCCAATGTTTTGGGGGATTGATTACATAAAACACCTACACTAGAACTGTAAAATTTCCAGCTGAATTGAACTGAACAACAGTGCATACATTTCCATCCATTACTTAATGCATTTGGAAATAAGAATGGTATAATTTGAAAAAAAGCAAAGAAATTGGCTTTTGCTGTTTTTTTTTTTTTTTTAATTTTGTTTTGTTTTACCTTTTTAGACATTCTAATGGGAAAGAGAGGCTATGGACACATCAATGAAACTGTATCATCTTTTACATCTGTTCACAGCAGCCTGCATGAGATCAGAGCAGTTCATCTCCTCATCTTATAAATAGTTCCTCCACTTTCCTTCACTCTCTGTCCAAGGCTCCAGATATGTCAAACCTGGTCCCTATCTTGCTTCTGTCCTTTCAGTGACTTTCTGTTGCATTTTGAATCAAATCCAAACTCCTTACCATGGCCTGCAAGGCCAGTCTGGTCTCCCTGCTGCCTATCTGTCATCTGCTTACATATATACACATATTTTCTGTCTTTCTCCCAAACTGTCACTATAGCATCCTAACAAAAGGGGATCACTTCAACACTTATGCTTCTCATGGCAGTTTTGAACAATTCCTAAACAGATAGATAGGTTAAGATTTATACACACACATTATATGCATATACACACATATATACAACTTATCATTTCAATATACTAAATATATAAATATTAAACACTCCAAGTATATACACACGCATACACTTATATATGTACATATGTAATGTGTATGTGTAAGTGTATATATGTATATGTATTGTATGCATATATATGTATATCAAATTTTATTTTGATATTACATATATGATTAGTTCCATCTATTTATTTCTACTTCTTGGGAACAAATAAGTATGCTAGCATCTATACAAACATTTATTTATTCATCATTGACTCATGACTGGAAATCTGCTATTTGCTATGCACTATTCTAGGCACTTGGGATACAGCCATAAGCAAAACAAATGTTCCTGTCCTTTCAGATTTTACATTCTAGCGGTGGTGAAATAAAAAAAATAAATAAATAAACAACAGAAAGACAATAAAATGTTCAGTTTGTATATGGAAGCTGGTAAGGTGACAACTGCTATAGAAATGAAAAAAAAAAAAACAGAGGAGGGTAAGACAGACAAGAATGGCTTGGGTCGGGGCAGGGGAAGCAGGATGAAGGGCAATTTTATATAAAGCAACCAAAGCAACCTTCACTGAAAAGATATTGAGAAAGGACTTCAAGCAGATGAAGGAGTTAGACATGTAGTTATCTAGGACATTTGAACAGAGAGGAAAGAGAATGTAAATCAAATGAGGTCTTGCAAGGTATTATTAAAGACTGACTTACATAGTAAGTAATATAGCATGTGGTTACTTTTACCAGTCTCTGTTTTAGGCACTTCATATGCAATAAATTACTTAGTTCTCACAACAACCCAATGAATTATGTATTGTGTATATCCTCATTTTACACAGAGAAATTAAATAACTTGCCTAGGATTACACAGATGGAGCAGAATTTGAACCCATATAAAAAGACTCCAGACCGCTACGATATACTGCCTCTCAGTACTGAAAATTCTAATCTAGTGCTTCTCATGGTTCAGTGCAGACACCCTAGATACCTGCTTCTTTAACAAGCTATCCAGATGATTCTGATGTCTATGATCCATGTACCATAATTTATCACTGGTAATTTAATTTATCCACATAAATCCTTCCCAGATACTTTAAGAAAAATATCACATTGATTTCCTATCCCTTACCATACCAGTTATTTGCCAAACTAGGGCACCTTCTATAAGACCAGCTAGGACACCTACTCAATGTATTCTCTCTCCCATTTGAGTTTCATCAAATGGGTGAGGCTTTGGGAAAATAGCAGGGCTGAATGAAGAAAGAGAAATGAATATTACTGAGAGCCTTCTAGGTACCAGTTATTGAGTGCTAGGAACTTAATACATTTTACCTTACTTTAACCTCTCAGAGAGAGAGAGGAGAGATAGATCTACATCTGTATCTATCCATCTAACTATCTGTCTATCTAGGAGACAGATAGAACATGTTTGTTTGCATTTTACAGCTGAGAGAACTAAGTCTAGACAGGCTAAGCAAGCAGTATTTAGGATTCAAACCCAACCCTGAATCCAAAGAGAGCAAGATCTTCACTACCTACTCTATCCATTTAATCCCCCGCCCACCATTGTCTCACTCAGTAATTGGAAAACTGAAGTTCAATCTTCCAGAAAGTGCTATTTAGTGTGTCTTACCACTCTCAGGTCTCTATCATTTCTATAAATTGAAAGAACTCCTATATTTCAACAAGAGCCAGGCTTCTTCTGTGAGCACTAAAAGCTCAAAAAGAAGAAAACAGAAAATGTGCACTCATAATTCTAAAATCCTAATAAAAGTCAATCAAATATTTGATCCATGTATTTCTTTGTAGAAGACTATGGTGATTAACGGTGATACAGAGCATGCGTTACTGAAAAAAAGGGGGGGGGGCTCTATTTTCATTTCCCAAACAATAAATGTCCATACACCTAACCCATCTGTCTATTTTCTCTTCCCATCACCAAACTTGGAGTCTGAGGGGAGAGGGGGCAGTGGTTTGCAGGTCAGAGGAATAAGGCAGAAGCACATCCTTGAGGACATGCATAAAGGTGTCTTCATCGATCTAACTTCTTGTGCAGTGCTCAGTTGTGATTCTCGCTGAGGCCAGCGAGGCTGCTGAGTGTCTGCGACTTAGGATGCTTCATAAGCCGCAATGGGTGAATGCTTCTGTGAAAAAAGTGGAATTCTACTCCTAGCCTTCCATGGTATCTCCTAAGTCACTACTGTACTGTCACAAATTCAAAGATCATTGTTCCTTAGAGAGGATCTTGTCCAAACTCCTCATTTTAGAGGTGAAATCAAAGAAGCTTGGAGAAGGAAAAGCAACTAACCAGTACCAGGGCTGGTGGACTGGATGGCTGAAGGAAAACAGCACGATCTTAGAGTTAAAAAGCTAGGGTCCAATGCTAACTCCACTATTTGCTAGCTACATGGCCTTAGCAAACATTTAGACTCTCTGAGACTCAGACTGTAAAATGTTGTTGGCAACACCTGTCCTAATTACTCAGAGTTATTGTAAAAAAAAATAATAATAATTTTATATGTGTGTGCATGTGTATAGATAATAACAAGCATTTTGAAAGCTTAAAGTTCTATATAAATGAAAACTGTTATTATTCAAACCTAGGGTTTCCATTTTCTCATCCAGTACTTATGCGGGCATGCCATGATATCATTATTGTTGATGTTGTTAACCATGTAAAGTTTAAAATCCTTATGCATCAGGCTCTTAATAAATGTCATGGCATATGACTGACACCTCCAAAAGCCTGACAAAGTGGGTTTTATTTATCCCCATTTTATAGAAGACGAAAATAAGGCAAAGATCGACCAAATACTTGCCCAAAGTCGAACCCAGGGAGGTCAGTCTGACGTCAAAGCCCACTGTGCTACACAGCCACAATTTTAAATCACCACAGCATCTAACCATATCTAGCTTAAGGGACTATGCCATCTATGAAAAGAACATTTTCAGATATCAGGGCTTATAAAATCACTGGTTCTCTTTTCTGTTGCCTTTAGCATTGATTGGGAGAGGAGGAAGCCAGTGTAATCATAAGGACTTTTGTGCCAGGCAGGCAGAAACCACAGGCATTGACTGGATATAAACTAGACATAAAAGGTTACCTGTCCTTATGTTCAACTGATGCCAATTAAATCAAATAATAGGTGAACTGATGTGAATTCTTCACTATTCTTAGAAATCTTGAGATCGAAGCTCATTGCAGCTACCTACTTCCATGGAAACTTCTTACTTTCTCTCAGGTAATTTATTAATGACACTTGACATTGGCCTTGCTGTCAATATATGCAAACATGCACTTCAGTGTCATCCTTCACTGTTCGCTGCAAAATGCCCTTTACTATTAGGATAGAAATATGCGTTCCCATCACTGAGCCAGGGATGTCCAAATTTCTTAAGGTCTGTGACTCTATCATTTGTCTGATTTTGTGACCACAGGACTAAAGGAAATTTAAATTACCTTATTAGTCTATAGAGGCAACCTTTGGGATAACTAATACTATGGTAAAATAAGAGAAAACTGGAAAGCCAATTCTGGGCCTACCTGACATAGTATGAATCCATCATCCATTCAGTTTTGCTCTTCTTGTGTACAGGCACAGTATTAGGCACAGGGCATGATAAAGCATGTCCTCAGCTGCTTAGGGGCTAACTAGGGACATGGATAAAAACAAAGGCACAAATTACTGTCTCACAGTAAAAATAATTTTTAAAAACATCACAATAGAGATAGAAGATGCTATAAGCATTTAAAGGAGTTCTATGGACTGAAAAGAATCAAGAAAGGATTTGAGCACCATTTTTGGAAAGGAAAGAGCTCAGAGAGGAGGAAAGATGATTGCAGCTGAGGTGGTGTGGCGTGAGGATACGGAGAGGGGACATTTATGAATCTGGTCCTCAGATTTTACGGAGTGGTGTCTAGTAAACGTGGTATAGTGGACCAAAAGGCTTTGTACTCAGGCACACACAGGTTCTCATGGATAACCCTGGGCAAGCCTATAAGTCTCTCTGAGGCTCAGTTCTTTGATCTGTAAAAGGAAGACAATAACATATATCCAGAGTTATTTTCATGCTTCAATGAAATGACAAAAGTGAATGCACCAATGAATGCTGATTTTCCTCACCCTCCTCTGTGTCGTCAAAAAATACATCTACTGGGCATAAAACAATAAGGGTATTTTCTCTTTACTCCCCTTTCCCCCTTTTATCCTAGACTTCTGCAAAGAGATATGATTACAGAATTTCAGAGTTGAAAGGAATCTTAAAGAAAAATACACAATGCAATGTAACAGAAGAACTTAGAGAGCTCCTTGTCCCGCTCTCCCACGTTTTAGGCTCCATGGTAAGAAGACATCTCAGTCATGGGCAAAGTAACACCAGGATCAGAATGCAGGGTGGGGATGGAGTGGGACATCAGTCTTAGTCCAGGTCCTCAGTTCTAGTCGAAAGGTAGGACAATTTTCGGCCCTTCCTAGCTCTAAAATGAAAGGCATAGATGAGTCTTAGCATCAGTACTTGCTACTTAACCTCTATAAGCCTCAGTTTCCTCAAAAAAAAAAAACAAAAAAAAAAACACAGGATTGTTACAAGGATTGTATGAGATAATATATTTAAAGCACTCAGCACAAACCATGATAAAGTTCAGTATAGGGAAGCTGTTAAATTTTGATGATCATAATTTAACAGACAGATAAATTGAAGAATTATTGGCAGAATTAGTGTTTATTAAATGTCTCCTACAAATAAGGTGCTGAGACAGGGACTTAAGCTTCTAAGTAGGCATCAATGCCCCTATTTCCCAGCTGCAGAGCCTGAGGTACATCCATATAGAGAAACTTCCCTCAGGTTTCTCCCAGACTCTAGAATCCACACTGCTACTAAAGAGTTAGAATCAAGTCTCCTACCAACCCCATCGGAGTAAACCATGCATTCTCAGCTTTAAAAAAATTAGCAAATGAGTAGCTAACCTGAACTTATCCCCCAAAATATCAGATACTAAATGTTCTTTAAACTTCCTGTTCTTTGGTGTTTTTTTTTTTTTCTTTTTTTTTTCCTCCACAGAACAATTTCCAAAATGGGCAAGGACCACAGTAGGTGGCTCTCTTTAATATTTCACTGGCAAGGTGGTAATGACTCACCAGATCCTACATCTGTGTCACCAGCAAAGCCTAATGAAGTTGAGCAACAATATGAAACCGTGCGTATGCTGAAGATAACCTTTATTTTTTTTTTTCTTCTCTCTCCTCCTGTGCTTTCCTCCAGCCACATTCTGCTTTCCTAACTGTGCCAAGTAAGGTGATGCTAACTGCCTACCTTTTGGCAAAAGCAAACATACACTCCCAAATGCCAAAAGCAATGAGCAAAATGTTTCTCCCAGAAATGTGTTTGCAAGGCTGTCTGCTCACTACAAAGGAGAAAAACCTGATGGCCTGTAAGGAGTCTCAATGGATAAATGGTCCCATTGCCTGGGCCAGAAACAGATCTGGTTCAGCTTCCTACGTAAGCCTGCAGCCATCCGTTGCTACAAGGTGGACTGAAACTCCAGACCAGTAATCAGCACCACCAGCACACAGTGATCTTTTCTGCAAATGTTGCCTTTGCATACTATTCTTTATATTCCCCTCTTTACCCACAGAATTGGCAAAAAAAGTTGAAAAACAGTATGAAAACTGGTAGCATTTGTTGCTCAATCTTCTTACCAGCCTTGAACTAGCATGGGAATGGCAGAAGGAAGAAACCACCCAGAAGAGGAAGAAAAAGATGACAGAATCCTGAACTATATGTGTTCATAGTACCCTCCATTCTAGGAATTGAATGTGTATTACATCAAACACATGACAGTAGGAAAATTGCCCCGGAGAGCATCACTTTAAACCTCCTCTCCTGAGCATGGACCCCACTAAACTCTACAGAGCTTGTTTAAGGCTTATTTTCTTAGTCAGGAAACACTTTGGGACAAAGAGGATAAACCTGAAATTACCAGCCAAATAAGGTCAACCCAACAACTGAAGTAAATTGTCAAAGATCTCATCAGAGAGGTGACAGGATTGACAGGACAAGACTTGAACTAGAAGTCAAAAGGTGTGAACTATAGTCCCAGAGCTACAACTTACTAACCACTTGGCCCCTGGCAACCTCACAATTATCTAAGTCTCATCCCTGTTTCTGTCTCAATAAACTGAGACTAGCTAAGAGGTATCATTTAGTGAGCACCTACTCACTATATGTACTTGACATTATTCCACTGAATTTAATTCTCACACAAATTCCTGGGGTAAGCATATATATATATATATATATATATATATATATATATATATAAATATTTTTCCCCCCATTTTAGAGGAGGATAAAACAGAACCTCTAAATGGTGAAGTAAATTGCTCAGTATCACTCAGTGGCTTAGGTATTAATTACATCTGGGATTTGAAATCAAATAGGTTTGACCATGAAACATGGGCTCCTTTCACTATTAATATGCCTGCCATGTCCTTCTCCCACAAGTACTGCAAGTAATGAGAAAAATAATATATGGAATGCACTTTGGAAATTTTAAAGTTCTATACATACATATGACTTTAGTAATAGCATTAGAATCTGTATAAGGAGAAAGGATATAACGGGGCATCCTTCCTTCAAAGAACAAGAACCAAAAGGAATTACCTTTCAATTTCCCTTTCATCCCCATGTTCTGACCTTATTTTGGACATTTTCCTTTCCCCACAGGTCTTTCAGGCACACATTCAGATGTATCCTAGCCAGCTCATCACAATGCGTGCACACAGAACAAGCTGACGGAAGCAAGTGAGCCCATCCTCTAAAAATGCTTGGTGCAGGAGGGACATAAGGGGCCACCACCAGGCTCTTACCTTTACTCAATGTATCACAGCCCCTCTCAAGCACGCAGCAATACTGCACAAATGCTATGGACTGTGAAGGGGACAGACAACTACAAATGCTGGACATTAAATTCAGGGACTTAGGGCATAGCCAGTAGATAGTAGTGAATAATTGTATGAAGTCAATCAGAATAAAAATCAATTGTCATGAGGAGGGCAGAGGTGTTCAAGGGAAGCTTCTTAATTGTGAGTAGACTGGTGTGGGCATGTGTGGTGTTTGCATTCAAATAAGGTAAGTTAGTGTCCAGAAGGGACTGAATTTAGCAACATCTGCACAACCCAAGAGAAATACACTAGAATTTTGTTATTTTTTGATACTAGCTGTAAAATACAAAGTTGCTTGGCTGACCTAAGAGAGCAGTAATAGAAGGCTGTGAACAGTATATAACACAGCTGCAACTTCCAGCTTCTTCCTCTTGTCTTTTTTACCTCTTGTCAAATTCAAGACCCTCTTGTTAATAGAGGATGTTTCAGATCAGGGCAGTTCACAGGCCTGAGAGCTGACCTGCAAACTAGTAGAAAATTCACATCACTGAGAAACATCAATTATATATTCCAAGTCAAACAGCCATGATCCAAGTCACATGTGGACAACATTCAGGAACTCTCATTATAAAAGAGCTGTTCAAACTCCAAAGAAGAAAACAACACCACATTTCCAATTTAAAAAAAAAAAAAAAAAACTGTAAGTTAATATGAAATCACCTTTCTGAAAACCCACTGTTTCCAGGGTTACAATATAACAATATTTACAGTAGTTCCCTCAGTTTAGAACTGACCAGGTGCCAGGCCAGGCACCTCACTAAACATGTTATCTGAATTGTCCCATTTCATCCTCCCAAGTACCCTAAGGGCTCATTGTGACCTTTATAATCTCCACTCTGCAGCTGAAAAAAACCAGCATCAGATAGATGGGCTAACTTGCCCAAGTTCACACCGCTAATACACAGCAGAGCTGGAGTCATACCACCTCCTTTCTCAATCTGTAGCTCACACGGCAGAGCAGCAACATGCTTCCCGTGGCACCCTGGTTCACAATTTCACAACCAGGAGGTAGAGGGAAGATAGGCTGAGGAGTGGCTTTTAAAGGAAACGGCAGAAGTTTGCTTTTACGTTTGTGATTTTCTCTTTAACTCGGCTTCCTTGTTCTATCTCAGAATTTAGAGGTGGGAAGGGGCTACATGGCTCCACAAAGTCAGCTCTTCCTAAATGCGGGGCATCCTGTGCCCCACAGGTCCGCCAGCTCCGCGTCCTCCCGGGCTGGGGAGGGAACTGTGAGGACCAGAGGAGGTCACCGGCGCTGGCCGGCCTTACCTCTCCCCCGACTCCGCCAGGGGTCAGTCGGACACCCTCGGCAGGGGCATCTTTCTGAGAAAGCAGGTCAGATCAGGCGAGTGAGAGGGAGTGAGGCTGCAGGCAGCCTTTACCCAGGTTGTCACAGTTCGGGGTTGGAGCGGCGTGATAGCGAGCGGGCACGCTGGGACACACCGCCTCCCTCTATCCTCGCCGCTTACAGCAGCGGTCTGGAGAAACCGAGGCGGGTGGTTTGGGGGGCAGACTAGGGTAGATCCCTCAAAGGGCTGAGAACGGGGACAGCCACGCGCAGCCGTCCCACAACTGCGTTACTTAAATCGCTACCGAGCAAACACGGAGCTGTGGACAGCCGGATTCGAATCCTGGCCACAGCACTAACTAGCACCACGACCTATCCCAGCAGCTGCCTCGCTCTGTGCCCCACTTTCCCCCTCTGTAAAACAGAAGGGTTGAAGACGACGATCCTCAGGAACCCATCTACCCCCGGATTCTGCGGCTCCGTGATTCCTCCGAGCGCTCGCGGCAGCGCGAGACTCACCTTTCTTGGGAAGCAAATCGGGCGCAGCGAAAGCGGCAGGGATGGGCGCAGGGGCGCTCGGCACCGCTTCTGACCGCGCCTCCGGCCACAGCAGAGCCCCGGATCCCGGCAGTCTTCCCCAATGAGCCTCTTACTTTCCGCCGCACTTTCTTTTTCCCCCTTCGGGGCTCCTCCCCCGGCGCGGCGCGATTGGCGGGGGCCGCCTGGCTCAGGCTCCACCCGCCTCCCTGGCTCGCCATCCACCCGCGCTCCGGGCTTCCACGAGCTGCGGCCGCGGGGCGGCACCCTGGGCAGTCCCGCCCGCCTCGAGGAGGAGCCGGCCTGCGGGCGGATGCGAGGCTGTGCTCGTTCCCGTCGGCGCCCTGCCGCCGCCTGGGCTGGCTTGAACGCTCAAGGAAAGGAGGGGGTTCGTCCTGCAGCTCAGCTGGGCACGCTGCCGGGCGCCCTGGGAAGATACGCCCCCGCTATCCACAGCGGCGCACACATGAGTTCAGTGCAAGATCCTGGTCTCACAGTTGAGATAGATGTCTCCCTGCTTTTTCTTCTTGTCTCTGTTTAGCTATCGTGCTGCAAGGCCGAGTTCAGACTGCACGATTTGCGCTACCACCATGTGCCAAGTACAGAGCCCGATAGGAAAAAACAGAAACGCGATCTCGGTAGGCAGGAGCTCTAGCTCCTTTAGAATTGACAGTCCTGGGAACGAGCAACGGGTCATGGCAACAGGACTGATTCTGTATTGTCCACTGGTGTGTACCCAATACCTAAACAGTGCCAAGCACAAAGTAGTCACTCAGTTCGTGTATGCTGAATGAGTGAATGAATAAAATAACTAATAGGTTATAGGAGGAAATAATCTCAAAAGAACTATTTCCCTTTCATTCATTCCCATTTTTCTAGGTTTCTGCAAGAGCATCCAGAAGCCCTGTCCCACTCGAGATGGAGTCTGTATAATCATCCTGAGAAGCTTTATAATGGCTTTCATTAAGTCAACTCTCTTGTCCAAGAAACTTCTGCTGTTACCTATTAGTCGTCCATCATAATTTCTTCCTGACTTGCAAGGCCCTTCATGACCTGTCACCATTTTTAAGGCTCCCTAACAGAGGTGAGCTACCAGACTGACTGGTCTCTTCACACATGCCCACATACCCACCGCACCTCCTGGACTTTTCTCCTACTCCTAGGGTTACCTAACTGAATCTTACTGATTTATTTATTCAAGAGACTGAGATCCAGAGAAAGCAATTAAGGAAAGGAGAAAAAGGATGTGAAGGATTAAAAGGGCCTGAGTGAGTGAGGAAGAAAGGGGAACTAGCAGATATCTGCCAGTCCTGCTAAAGACACACAGCAGTACAAAACGTAGATGCTGCCCCTGCCCACGTGGAGCTTCGCTTCCCCAGGTGAAGTAACAGTGTAACAGAATCTATAGAAATGTTCATGTTATTTCATTTCTTGATATCACTTATGAAAATTAACTCCAAAAAATTATTATTTTTCTCTAGATCCTTGGCATACAGTACACATTCACAACATTTTTACTGAACCAAAGAGGAAATAATCCAAAAGAATTAAGAAGTTACCTGTATGAAGCAAAGATAAAACTTTTTTTCTTAATTTTTTATTATTTATTCATTAAACATATTCCTGGAACTGACATTTTTTCTTATACAGTACACTTATCAAGCACTTATATAGTACTTACAAAGCAGCAGGCATAATCATAAGGACTTCACATATATTAACTCATTTAACCCTCACAACAACCTTTTGGGTACTATTATTATCTCCAATTTAGAGATGAGATAAAGAGAAGTTAAATAACTTGACCAAGGCTACAAGCCTACAAGTGGAGAAAGCAAAACTACAACCTAGGCAGCCAATGTTCATAAGCAACCCACTATACAGTCTCAAGTGCTGCCTAGAAGCCAGGTAGATGCTGGTAATTCAGAATTGAACCAGATGTAGTCCCAGACTTTGAAGGGCTACTCAGAGCTTAAAGAGGATAATAGCATATAAATGAATTATCATAGTATATTGTAATTTGGATACAACACAAATGGTTGGGAATGAAAACTATTAATTTAAGCAATGCTATATACTTGCCTAATAAAGTATTTGCTGTTGTAATTACCATATTATGAAAATATGTCTACAAAGAAAAAGGTTTACATGATAACTAATGAAGTTGAGTAGAAGTTATGGAGACATACGGACAGCAATTAAAAGGAATGTGAAAAAGTGTTGATGTGTTAGGATTATGGGACTACAGACATGTTCATACTTTTTCTTTTTAAAATTTGTCTTAATATCAAAACGTTATTGTAACAATTAGAAAAATGTTTTAAAATCCTGCCCATTGAGTATCCATCACATATCAGGCATTTGATGAATAATAGTTGCCTAAATGAATGAATGAAGCTGCACACTTGTTTGTGTCAGTGCCTAAAAGTCTTGGGTGTGTAAGAGTTGCTCAATAAAATAATTTGGAATTTATTGGAGTATTTTTCAGGCTATTTTTAATTATTTTGCCACAGCTATATGGGGCCTCAGGATTTTGCTAGTCCCTTGAACCCAATCCAATCAGACTTTTGTCCCTAACACTCTTTAGTTAAGGTCTCTAATGACCTCCACTTTGCCAAGTTCAGTGGTCATTTTTGGTCTTCATGTTACCTGACCTATTAGCAGCATTAGACACAGTTGACCCCTTACTACTTTGCACTCATTCTTACTTGACTCCCTATTTTCCATCTATTTAGTCTGCTATTCCTTATCAGACACTTATATTGGAGCTTCTACCTCTTCCTGATTGCCAAAGGCTAGAATGTCCTTGATCTCAATTTTTGGAGTACTTATATTCCTTCCCTAAGGGATCTCATTCAGACACATAGTTTTCTAAAATATATATGTATATGATAATGACCTACATATTTAAATCTACGGCCCAAGGCACAGACTCTATATATCTTATTGCCTCCTTCATATCTACTCTCAGATGTCTTATATACATCTCAAACTTCACATGTTCAAAATCAAACTCTTCATTTCTATCCTTCACCAAATCATCTCCTCCCGCAGTTTCCTCAGCTTTGTAAGGAACACCATATTTTTTTACCCAGTTGTTTAGGTTAAAAAGTTGCAGTCATCATTGATTCCCCTCTTTCTCTCCTAGCTTATATGCAGTCCATTCACAAATCTTCTGTTTTCTCTACATTAAAACATATCTAAATTGTACCACTCTTCCTTCTTTACAGCAACTACTATAGTTCAAGTCACAGTCATCTCTCCCCTCACTGGTCTCCCTGCTTAAACTCTTGCCCTAAGGGCCTATTTCCCACACTTCAGAGATCTTAATCCATGGAAATCAGAATAAATGCAGGCTAGTGATTAAGGGCAAGGACTTTGAAGCTGAACTGCCTGGGTCCAAGTTTAAATTCTGCAACACATTAACATAATATGGTCAAGTTACTTAACTTCTTTTTGTCACAGTTTTATCCTTTGGAAAATAGGAATAATGATAATATCTGCATCATAGTGCTGTTTTACAATTAAAAGAATTTCTATAAGTAAAATACTTGGAACAGGGATTGGCACCTATGAAGGCTATATAAATATTCATTATTATTTTTTACAAGAAATATTAGGACATACTCTGCTTTCAAATATGCAACAACTTCTTATCATGATTAGGTAAATTTTGAGAGTCATTCTTGTCATCTACAAGGCCCTCCATGATCTGGCCCTGAGTTACTTTTTTAAATCTCTCATTGCATGCTCTGTGCTGTTGCCATCCCGGGGCCTTTGCACTGGCTGTTTCCTCTTTCTAGAACGCTGTTGCCCTGTGGATCCCTTTCTCATTTTATTCACATCTTCATTTATGTCCTTATTCAACTGTCACCTTCTCAACGAAGACTTTCCTGACAAGAAAATTAAATAATACCCCTTTTATTCTCTATCTTAATTATGTTACATTTTATTAATTTACTGAATGCCTTTTTCACTAGAATACAAGCTCCGGGAGGGCAATATAATGCTTCCCTAACAAATAGACAGGACTTTGCACATAGGGCTCATTTAATAAACATTCGTTGAATTATGAATCCAATCCGAATTCTCATGGTTAAACTGAGACCCAGAGATGTTTAGTGACTAATTTATTGCTCTCCTCCTTTGATTTACATTTTTGGGAGGCCAGAATAATTTTAAGAGAAGAAGTAAAACAACAAATAGCTTTCTTTGGCTGGGTGCAGGGTAAAGGAAGTACAATATGAGACATTTTACTTTGAGTTTTTGGAAAGAAAGTGAAGGGAAAGACAGAGCCAAGAGAAAAAATACGAAAAAGGAAAAAAGTTGTTATGTCACCATCCATATTCTTTTATGTTCTCACCTTTTATACCCTTGGCTCTTTTTTCTTCCATCCCACCTGACCCCCGTAACTGTTCTTCAGCTGTCCAAAGTCCCCCCTACAGTAATCAGTTTTGCTTTTCCTCACTCCCCTCTTCCAAGTTCTTTCCAAATTCTCTTTTTTCTTATAGCTTCTGTTCCTGAAAAAAGCCCCACTTCCCTCAGTTTGGTTCAGCTTGGTGGAGGAAAACAAGGAGATTTAACAAAGTTATGCTAGGGTAGAGATTTCTAAGAGCTCAGCCCTATCTTGTCACAGGTATATGCTCATTGACTCAAACACATGTATCTAACTATTGAAAGACAAGTAGTTTGGAGGAGGACATTTGTCTGTGCAGTGGAAAGAGTTCCTCGTTGCTATCCCTCAGCCTCGCAGACTGTGTGAGTACAATGGATTAAATTATGTCCCCCCAAAATTCATTGAAACTTGAATGGTGTCCTCCAAGTTTTATGTATTAGAATCTTAGCCCCCACTGTGACTTTTAAGAGGGTGGGAAAGCCTTTTATGGTAAGTGAAAGGCGGAGCATTGATGAGGTGATTGGATTGTAGGATCATGCAGTAGTGAATGGATTAAAAATAGTGGTCAGGGTGGTTCTGAGGGCTTTAAAAGAAGGGGAGAGTCTGTCTCACTTTCTCTGCTCTCTCTGCTTCCACCGTCTTACAATGTGAGACCCCTGGGTCACTGTCGCCACCACCAGAAAGACTTTGGACTTCCCAGCCTCAGAAACTGTAAGCAGTACATTTTGTTTTCTTATAAATCACCCAGTTTCAGGTATTTTGTTACAAGCAACACAAATGGACTAATACAGCAAGATTATGTGCAGCCCTGGAAGAAGAGAGGGGGAAGGGGAACTCCTGAATCCATGCAGATCTCCTTTTGTCTTCATAGGGATGGAGGTGTGCCCCATGAATGGGCACTGCTTCATATGGAGTTATCAGAGATAAACATAGCCAGACATCAGTTGAAGTGGTGAAAACAGACTTTATTCAGTAACTACTGACAGTAGAGGAAAGAGCTAAACTCCATTCATATTTGTAAAGAGGTAATTGGACATTGTAAAGGAAGAATGAGGGAGGCAAGAGCAGGGGCTCAATAGAGTCGGAGAAGTGAAAAATTACAAAGGGTTGGTCAGTGTAAATGTGATTAGGCCAACTGTGTCTGCTAGCTGGCAGTTATCAAAGTTAGGATTCTATCCTCCCACTGAGATTGGAAGACAGAGGTCCTATATTTCCTGATGATTACATTTAAAGGAATAGCTCTCAGGTCCTTGACAGAGACACTACTGAGTTGTAAAACTACATATCCACAATACTAAGCCCTTTTTAGTAAATGCTCTAAAAGAGGGAGGTCAAGAGCCTATCATCAGGTATTGGCTGGAGCAAACAGCAATCTCTTGGCAGCGGGGAGCTTTCTCAGGCAGGCATTTTAGCAGGGGCTGGGGTCATTTTAGAGATGCAACCTATGCTGCTAGAAGCTATGCTAGAGTTTGGTCAAGTCTCTTAGTACAGTGGCTTGGATGGAGTTGATATGTGCCAAGAGTTCTGCAGCTCTCAGATGTTGGTAGATTCTCCCACAGGATACTCATAGTAACAAAATCAGAATTGCATTCTCTGAGTTGTTTCTCCTTTAAAACTGGCTTCTCCTCTCTTGGAATGCTTGTCTTTGTGTGGCACTTCCTCCAGTGCCACTACATGGGGCATATCAGTGACAGGGTGACAGGCAAAGACATGTTTTCCAAAAGACAGCCTGAGTCTTTCTGGCTTATGGCCTAAAGCTTCTGGAGACTGTTAGAAAAGACCTAATTTTCTCTCCTCGCTTTTCTCCTTCCAAACAGAAGCTTTGAAGCAAAGGTCAGGATTGTAATAAAGTCTTAGAGGATGGTTATTATGCAATGTTGACACTTCACTTCAGCAGGGAATTTAAAGACAAGAACTTTGCATGCAAAAAAAATTAAATTTACCTTTATAGTTTGAACTTCACCTTATACGTAGTTAACACATTAACCAGATTCCAGCCTCCAAACTCTAATCTAAATAGAAAGCATGCTTTTTATATAGATGCCATCACCAGTATTATCTCATAAGCCAAACCACCGCAATGTTCTTTAGGGCAGACCCAATATAAATTGGTCACCATCTGGTGAATAACAACCAGTCAGTGCCAGTTAAAAACATGCTAAAATTTGCTTGTTCCTACAGAAACATGAGAGGACTCTGCTGTTCAGCCCTATCTGTTTCTGTGCAGCCACAGGAAGACTGAATGATCCTCTAGCAGAGAGACACTTGCATTATTCATCCCCAGAGAAGAATTTTGAAATAATCATATGAGTTTCAGAGACTTTGTATAGAATTTTTTTTTCTGCCACCAGCATTGAGAAATTTGTTTTATCTTTTATTCATTCATTTATGCAAACATATGTTGAACATTTGCTCTATACAGGCACTGTGAGTGATGCTGAGTTAGGGTAGACACAGCTCTGTCATCCTAGGCCAGTAGAGGAGAGAAGATAGATACAATGTCTACATAAACAATACAATACATGCAATACATGGTTAAAACAGTATTTCCTGTTTTGGCAGTGAAAATGTGGAATGCCCTTCAAACATGCATTATTTCTAAACCTTACAATGTTCCTTAAAACATAGAAGTAGTTTTTCCTACTTTCATCGATGAGAAAACAGAGCCAGAGAAGCTGACTTGCCTAAGGCCACACAGCTGGTTAATGTTAAAGCCAATAACAAACCTCAGGTCTAACAGATTCTGAAGACCACACTTTTCCAATGCTGCACCAAGGCCCATTAGAAAGTTCAATAAATACATTTGGAGTATTGAAGAAGGAAAATGGCTTCTGTTTGGAGGGCATTGAGAAAAAAAAAAAACAGAGAGGGTGTCACTAGATGAGAGATAGAATAAGATTTATGGGGACAAGAGGAGGAGTAAGACACTACAGTAAGACATTACAGTTTACTACAGTAAAGCAATAATTCATCCATTCAACTGCTATTTGATATGTAAATAAAATAGCTAAAGTGTGATGTGGTAAGTGCTTTTGGGAAGATGGCATGACACTCCACGCAAGCCCAGAGGAAGATGTTTTCACATGTCACTGATGGGTGGGAAGGATGAAGCAGGGTGACTCCTCTGACTCTAGCTGGAGAACATGTGGGAGGTAGTGGGAGAAAAGGCTAGAAAAAAAATACTTGGGTTAGGCATTGGATGCAAAGTAAGGAAATATCATTTATGTGAACAGAGAGCAAGAACTGCAACTTACCTTTATATCCCAAAATGGTGCTTGACATAAAGAATATTTGAAGAAATTAATGAACTGCTGATGGCTACTGAGAGACAGGTACTCTTCAAGCCTATGTTTTTTACAAATGTTACATTATGTTACCATCATAGCATCTCCATGAGATAAGTATTTATTTTTCCTATTTAAGAAATATGAAAAACTGACTATGTGGGCCACGCAGGCGAGCATGCTCAGGACTTGAGCTGTGCCTGGGGAATGATGCAGCTGCAGGCCCCACCCACACCCAAGCACTGGAGGGGCTTGCAGGTCCCACTGAACCACCATGTGGGCTTCACAGGTGAGCACATGCAGAACCTGTGCACTGACTGAAGAGGAGCCAGGGCAGCCCACTGCACACTCAACTGCACTGATAAAAGAAGAATCACCAGCAGAACCTGCAGAGGAGCAAGTCTTCCAACTCATAACCTTCTCCAGAGTGATAGAAGAATTAAGCGTTCTACCAGATGACCAAACATCAGTGTAAAAATACTAGAACTATAAATAAACGTGAAGATATGACACCACCAAAGGAATATGGCATTCTCAAATACCAAACCCCATAAAGCAAGAAACCCTCATCATGTCTGAAAAGAAATTCTGAGCACTGACTTTAAGAAAACTCTAAGAAATAACAGAAGTATCCACTAGAGAAACACAATGAAACAAGAAAAAATCTCCAGGATATGAAGGAGGAAATTTACAAAGAGATTAATAACTTAAAAAAAGAATATAACAGAACTCTTAGAAGTGAAGAATCCTCTCAATGAAATAAAAAACAGAACAGAAAGCCTGAGCAGTAGGCTAGAGCAAGCAGAAGAAAGAATCTCAGAATTCAAAGATGGCCTTTTTGAAGTAATCCAGGCAGATAAGGAAAAGGAAAAAAGAATTTTTAAAAAGTGAAGAAAATTCAAGAGAGTTAGCAGACAACTTTAGCATGCAAACATTCAAATCATGAGTATTCCAGAAGGGGAGGAAAAAGGAAAAGGCATTGAAACCTTATTCAAGTAAGTAATAACAGAAAACTTCCCAGGTATAGGGAGGGATGCAGACCTTCAGATTCAGAAAGCCCAAAGATCCCCAAACAGATTCAATCCAAAAAGATCCTCTCCAAGACATGTGATAGTCAAACTGGCAAAACTCAAAGACAAAGAGAGAATTCTAAAGGCAGCAAGAGAAAAGTGCCAAGTCACCTATAAGGGAGCCCCCATCAGACTAACAGCAAACTTCTCAACTGAAACCTTACAAGCTGGAAGAAAATGGAGTGATATATTCGAAAGACTAAAAGAAAAACAATTCCCAGCCAAGAATCCTATATTCAGCATGGTTATCCTTCAGAAATGAGAGAGAAATCGTGTATTTCTCTGACAAACAAAAATTATGGGAGTTCACTACCGAATGACCAGCCCTGCAATAAATACTCAAAGGAGTCCTGCATCCAAAATCTGAAAAATGACAATCAATATCATGGATTCACAAGAAAGAGCAAAATGCACCATTAAAACCAAAATGCAAATGAGAAAGACAAAGAAGCTAAATCATGTCATCTCAAAAATCTGACTAACATTGAAGATAAAAAATAAAAGGGGAAGACAGGAAAAAATGATGTTTAAAACACTTAAACAAAAAGCAATATAATGACAGGAACAAAGCAATACTTATCAATAACAACCCTAAATGTAAATGGATTAAACTCCACATTCAAAAGACACAGACTGACCAACTGGATTAAAAAGCTAGACCCAACTATATGCTGTCTTCAGCAGACCCACCTCACCTATAAAGACAAAAACAGACTAAAAGTGAAGGGATTGTAAAAGATATACTGTGCAAATGGAAACCAAAAATGAACAGAGGTAGCCATTCCTATATCAGACAAAATAGACTTCAAACCAAAAACCATAAAAAGAGACAAAGAAAGCCATTATATAATGATAAAGGGATCTATCTAGTTAGAGGACATAACAATTATAAACATGTATGCACCCAACAGTGGAGCACCTAGAAATGTAAAGCAAACATTCTTAGACCTAAAAAAGGAGATAGACCCAAATACGGTAATAGTGGGTGACCTGAACACCCCCCTCTCAGCATTAGACAGATCATTCAGGCAACTAATCAACAAAGAAACAGAGCATTTAAACTACACCTTAGACCAATTGGACCTGCAAGAAATCTACAGAACATTCATCCAATAACTAGAGAATACACATTCTTATCAGCACATGGAACATGGAACATTTTCCAGAATAGACCACAAACTAGGTCAAAAATTAAGTCCTAGCAAATTTAATAAAATTGAAATCATCCCAACTGTCTTCTAAGACCACAATGGATCGAAACTGGAAATTAATAACAAGCAAAATTCTGGAAACTATTCAAGTGCATTGAAACTGAACAACAGACTCCTGAATTACCTATGGGTCCAAGAAGAAATTAAACAGGAAGTCAAAAAATTTCTTGAAACTAATGAAAATAAAGAAATAATCAAGATTAGGGCAGAACTAAATGACATAGAGACCCCAAAAACAATACAAAAGATCAATGAAACAAAAAGTTGTTTTTTTGAGAAGATAAATAAAATAGACAAACCATTTGCTAGGTTAACAACAACAAAAAATAAAAAGAAAGGAAAAGAGAGAGAAGATCCAAATAACAAAAATCAGACATGAAAAGGTTGTCATTACAACCAATACCACAGAAATAAAAAGAATCATTAGAGATTATTATAAACAACTATATGCCAATAAATATGAAAAACCCAGAAGAAATGGATAAATGTCTGGACACATGCAAACTATCAAGACTAAACCAAGAAGAAACAGAGAACCTGAACAGACTGATAACAAGCAATGAGATTGAAGCAATAATCGGAAATCTTTCAACAAACAAAAGCCCAGGACTGGATGGCTTTACAGCTGAATTCTATCAAACCTTTAAAGAAGAATTAATACTACTTCTCTTCAAACTTTTCCGAAAAATTGAAACAGAAGCCATTCTCCCAAACTCATTCTATGAGGCCAGCATCACCCTGATACCAAAGCTAGATAAAGATATAACAAAAAAAGAAAACTGCAGGCAATAAGCTTGATGAACATAGATGCAAAAATTCTTAACAAAATACTAGCAATCAGATTACAACAGCACATCAAAAAAATTATACACCACGATTAAGTGTGATTCATCCCAGGGATGCAAGGTTGGTTCAACAAATTCAAGTCAATAAATGTGATAAACCACATCAACAAAACCAAGGACAAAAATGGTATAATTATCTCAATTGATATAGAAAAGTTATTCAACAGAATTCAACATCCCTTCATGATTAAGATTCTTAGCAAATTAGTTATAGAAGGAAATTATCTCAATACAGTAAAAGCCATGTATGACAAACTAATTACCAATATCATCCTGAATACAGATAAGCTGAAAGCTTTTCCCTTAAGAAGAGGTACAAGACAAGGATGCCCACTCTCACCACTCCTATTTAACATAGTCCTGAAAGTACCAGCCAGAGCAATCAGGCAAGAGAAAGAAATAGAGGGCATCAGGATTGGAAAGGACAAGATCAAACAGTCCTCATTTGCTAACAACATGATCTTATATATAGAAAAATCTACAGAGTCTACCAAAAAACTCTTACAGCTGATTAACAATTTCAATAATGTTGCAGAATACAAAATTAACACCCCCAAATCAGTAGTGTTTTTATACTCCAATAACAAACTAACAGAAAATGAAATCAAGAAAGCAAGCCCATTTACAATAGTCATATAAAAAATAGAATCCCTAGGTATCAATTGAACCAAGAAGGTGGAAGATCTCTACAATGAGAACTATAAAACACTACTGAAAGAAATTAAACAGGATACAAAAAAGGTGGAATGGCATACCATGCTCTTGGATGGGAGAAATTAACATTGTGAAAATGTCCATTCTACCCAAAGCGATCTACAGATTCAATGCAGTCCCATCAAAATACCAATGACATCCTTCACAGAAATAGAAAAAGTAATCCAAACATTCATATGGAACAATAAAAGACCCCAAATAGCCAAAGCAATCCTAAGCTGAAAAGAAAAATCCAGAGGCATAACAATTCCTGACTTCAAATTATGTTGCAAAGCTATTGTAACCAAAACAGCATGGTACTTGCATAGAAACAGACACTTGGATCAATGCAACAGAATAGAAAACATGGAAATCAATGTACTTACAACCAACTGATCTTCGACAAAGGCAGCAAGAACATACATTGGGTAAAAGACACCCTCTTCAATAAATGGTGCTAGGAAAATTGGACATCCATATGCAGAAAAATGAAACTGAACCTGTACCTCCCACTGTATACCACAATCAACTCAAAATGGACTAAGGACTTAAGCATAAGACCTGAAACCATAAAATTACTAAAGGAAAATATAGGGGAAACACTCCAGGTAATAGGAATGGGCAAAAACTCTGAATAAGACCCCAAAAGCACAAGCAAGAAAAGAAAAAATAAAAGAGATTATATCAAGCTAAAAATTTTCTGTACCACAAAGGAAACAATCAACAGTGGAAAGACAACCTTCAGAATGGGAGAAAATGTTTGCAAACTACACATCTGACAAGGGATTAATGTCCAAAATATACAAAGAATTCAAACAACTATGCAGTAAAAAATCAAATAATCCAATTAAAGAACAGGCAAAGGAGAAGAATAGACATTTTTCGAAGGAAGACATACAAATGGCAAACAGGTACATGAAAAAATGCTCAGCATCACTAGTCATCAGAGACATGCAAATCAAAACCACATTGAGATATTATCTCATCCCAGTTGGACTGGCCATTATTAGAAAGACTGAGAATAAGAAATGCTGGTGAGGATGCAGGGAAAAGGGAATTCTTCTACATGGCTAGTAGGACTGTAAATTAGCACATCCATTATGGAAAACAGTATTCGAGGTTTCTCAAACAACTACAGATAGAGCTACCATATGATCCAGCAATCCAACTACTGGGGATATATCCAAAGAAATGGAAATCATCATGTCAAAGGTACACCTGCACTCCCATATCATTGCAGCTCTATTTACAATAGCCAAAATATAGAACCAAACTGTGTCCATCGACAGATGACTGGATAAAGAAAATGTGGTATATATACACACAATGGAATACTACTTAGCCATAAAAAAAAAATGAAATTCTGCCATTTGCAATAACGTGGACGAATCTGGAGAAAATTGTGTTAAGTGAAATAAACCAGACAAAGAAACAGAAATACCTCATGTTCTCACTCATAACTGGCTGCTAGGAAAGAAGGAAGGGAGGGAGGGAGGGGGGAAGAGACGGAGGGAGGAAGGAAGGAATGAAGGAAAGAAAGAAAAGACCACAATAACATGTTGAACATTCAAGAGAGAACAAACCTAAAGATACTAGAGATGGGGAGAAGGAGGGAGGGGGTTTGGGAAGTGATAGGCTAGGTAAAGGAAGTAAAGAAATATCACGATTTATAATAATGAATATGCTAATAGTAGATAAAAAAATTAATTAAAAAAAAAACCTCTGAGGCTCAGGGAGGTAATATGGCTTGCCACCCATCACAGAGCCAGGGAAATACAAAGGTGGGTTGTAAAGTGTGACACCAGAACTTGTATTTATTCTCCACTCTCTGCCTTGCTGTAAACGACAAGCCGAGGCCGTGCTGCGTGGATACCATTTTTGTTATTGTTTTGAACAAACATTTTATTGAAGTGTGATAGAAATACATAAAACTGCACTAATCATTTGTGTACAGCATGAGAAATTTTAACAAAGTAAACACAACCATGTAATGAGTATCTAGATAAAGAAAAGCATATTACCATAGGTTATGGGGTTTTGACTTAACAGGATAGTATCTTTATCTGTGTTGAAGAAACACTTCCCCTTGTGGCTTTTATTCATGCACACACTATTCCTGGAAACTCATGAGCTACTGAGTCATAACTTGACTGGAAAATGAGCTAGATAGTGAATGATAACTTCTTTTGGAGGAACACGTAGGCCCCTTCAAGTCAAAGGTACTTTTATTAAGCAACAGCACTAGGGACATGTCTTAGGATCACTGGACCTGGGACAAATCTGGTTGCCTCTGAATCCCAAGCAGCAAAAAGAGAAGCAGCAGTGAGACTTCCACATCTAGTTTTAAAAATAATCTAAAATTAACATACTCGTTTGATGTATTTTTACAATTGTAACCTGAAAAGTTAACGTAGTTAGATATAGAACCCTGGAAAAGATGAGCAGGGGTGGAGATACAGAGAGAAGAAGGACCGAATGGTACAACTAACTGCTGCTGCGTGGCCTCCGTTCAAGTCTAGGTTTGGCTGCTTATTCATTATTTTTGACACAGTCACTTCTGCTTTCTGAGCCTCTTGTTCCTTGCCTTTAAAATGGTCATATTATTGCAGTATTGTCCTTAAAAAGTGATTATCAGTCATTATTAAGAATCCAAATCACTTGCAGCCTTTAGATTTTGTTTTATTGATTTCGGGATGGTTTGTTTTATATGTAATCATCAGAGATACACAAACCCTATGGTGACCAGTGGGTTGTGAGTATAGTATGTGATGAATCGCCTCACTCCAGAGGTGACTCTTAAAACTGAAATTTGGTATGGAGAATGACTGGACTTGCTAATTCCTCAGTTATCTTCCAGGTCAACCTGTCTAAGATCATATATTAGTTCAAACATAAATTTGGAAAAGTTCACAAACTGTCCCTTAATTTGACTCCAAAATAAATCACATAAAAAACCATACATTTAAAATGTATTTAGCAGAGGGCATAATTCCACAATTTTATCACAAGAGATAATTACATTTAAAATATATTTGGTAGAATGTGCACATATGTTGTTATTGGGTGTCACCTAAAGTACACAGGAAGAACAATTAAGAGATTGACTGTGTTGTGTATACTTATTAATTTCAAATGAACTATAATATTCTTTGCTTATTTAAGACCTGCTTTGATATTAAGATAGGTTATCACATGAACATAAAGATTAACATAATTCAGAGGTTAGAACAATTAGTAAACATAAAATTCTGTATTCTGTTCCCCAGGAAATGAAAAGTAAACTTAAAAATATAAATTTCTAGTATGAAAACTATGATAACTATACACACTCACATTCATACTGTGAAATCCAAGATGACTTCCAGCTGGGAAGTCAGGGAAGATTTTATGGAGATGGTATTCGAGATCAGTACTGAGACAGGTAGGATTTGTCAAGCAGAGAGGAAGGTAAGGGGCACTTAGAGAAAACCACAGGGACAGAGGCACAGTGGCATGAAGAAGCTCATGTAGTAGAACCAGCAGGGACAGAGGCACAGCAAGGAGACAGGAAATGGTCCAGATTTCTTCACTGAATCTCTGTCCCAAGAGTAGGTAGAGATAGGTAGAAACAGCTGGTGAGAGAGTAGTCATGAGGGGCCTGGTGAAGTTGAGACTTTGTATTTTGAAACCATGGGAAGCTCTTGAAAGCTAATGAGTAAAGAAGAGTGGATTAAGGTCACACAGGTAATAAGAATTAGAAGAGTTGGACCGGAGTTCAGTGTCTGAAGCCTAAAGATCTTTTTACTGCTCCCAGCTACCCAAATGTGGCCCATAGGGTCATAGAAGAGTACCCACAGCAAATACACCACACTTAAAGATCCCCAGACTTTTCTATAATAGCCTAAGTGTTTGGAAGTGGGATTCTTGAGAAATGGAAGGCAGGAGTGACATTTATAATGAGTTTTCCCCTGGTGGCTTCAAGTCCTCCTCCAGGGTAGAGGTCAACAGTTACTTATCCATGCAGAGCAGCAGCATGCGGTAGGTTGGCACCAGGAAGCACAGAAGGAGATTGCATTAGAAACTGCAAAGGGAATTTTAAACAAACTGAATGCAATTACCCACCTTGGAATTTGGCCAAGGTCTCAAGATTTAACATCACCACTCATTCTGGTCCTTATAGGGAGCCTCTGTGGTCAGAGACCTTAATCTTATTGTTCTTGTAAAATTCATGGGATGGCATTTCTTACCCCTCCCCCAACCCAGAACCCTTTACTTTCTTTTTTTTTTTTTTGGTCACGGTGTTTCCACTATGGCTTTGATTGCTGCTGCTGATACCGAGTCACTTTCATTGCGCCTGAAGGCCATTTTATTTATTGGTGCTATGTTTCCAAAAGATGCATTTCTCTCTACCAATATGTTCAGCTGGCCACGTAATAGCAGAGGCTGACATTTTGGTGACCACTCAGGAGAGCAGCAGATTGTGTAAATTCCACAGCTCCGGCATGTCAATTGTGAGGAACCTTGAAAATAATTGTACAGGTTGACCTTGCTTTGTAAAAAGGATCATGGAAAATATAGCAGGAGGAAGAAATCTACCTCAAAAGTCAGAAAGATTTAATGAACTATTATGCACACACACATAGCTTTTTAACAATGAAAACTAAAACATAACTAAAATTAAAAATATGCAGAGAGACTATATTGCAGGACATGTGAAAAGTGATAAGACAAATATTCAAATTCTAATAGTTAATTAGGCAAATATTTAATCAAACTATGAATAAATAAGGGAAGGTAGACAGGCCAAAAACATATGGCACAGTATTCAACTTTACAACTTTGCTGCTAATGAAAGAACTGTAAGTGTAGACAATAAGAAACATTTTTACATGTTATTAAAAACAAAACTTAAAACTAATCTTACTAATAAAATTTTGGTATTACTGGTACACTGTTACATCTCCATGATGCTTAAATTAATAGACACTACTCTTTTAAGAAACAATTTGACAATTAAGGGAAGATCTTAAAAATGTTATATTCTTCAAGCCAGTAATTTTAATTCTAAAAATTTACCTAAACAAATAATTTGAATAAAAAGAAAAATGCATCCACAAAGATATTCATTGCAAAAAACAGTGATAACCCAGAGCTAATAACCAGAATATATAAAGAACTTTCACAACTAAAACACAAAAACACAAATAACCTGATAAAATAAGGGACAAAGGACTTGAATGAACATTTCTTCAAAGAAGATAATCCCAATGGCCAATAAACACATGAAAAGATGTTCAATATCATAAATATTAAGGGAAATGTAAATCAAAACCATAATAAGGTACCACCTCACACCCATTGGGATGTCTAATATTTTTTTAAAAGGGAGAAAATGACAAATGTAATCACCAATGTGCAGAGATTGTAACTCTTATGCAGTGTTAACGGTGTATAAAATGATGTAGCCTCTATGGAAAAGAGAATGATGATTTCTCAAAAAATTAAAAACAGAATTATTATATGACCCACCAGTTTCAGTTCTTGCTAAATATTCAAAAAAATTGAAAGCAGAGTCTCAATGAGATGTTTGTACACCCATGTTCATAGCAGCATTATTCACAATTGCCAGAAGTGAAAGAAACCCAGTGTCCACTGACAGATGAATGAATAAACAAAATGTCATGTATATACACAAACGAATATTATTCAGCTTTAAAAAGGAAGGAGATTCTGACACATGCTTCAACATGGATGAACCTTGAGAATATTATGCTAAGTGAAATAAACCAGTAACAACAACAACAAAAAATTGCACAATTAAAAAAAAATGGTAATCTGACTTTGCTAGAAAGTAGGAAAAGTACTTAGTCAATTTGGAACGTCATGTGAGAGAGTACTTACCGCCTTCAGAAATTATAATTACACAGAATGTCAAGTGGGAGTGACATCATCAATATGGCAATACTCCCTTCCATGACCAATCAACTTACAAGTATTAAAACACAAAAATTGCTATTCCGAGATGACTGGAGCTTGAGGGAAGAAGGAGAGAGACCCACAGAATACATGAAGGCAAGGTGTGAAAGGCCAGGGCAAGAGGGAAAAGGGACGGTTCTGACCATTCCAAGCTCTGGCCACTTCTGGGGCTGGCATGGTATAAGGCAAGGAGCAGCTGCTAGCACATGGAGCAGCTACCAAGAAATAGCAGAGTCGTAGCAATGCCCTTTGGGTGAAGCTACTTGGAGTCTGCAGGAGAGAAGCATCCTTCAGAGTACACCATCCCATCTCCCAGGTCAGCAAAGCCACTGGGCAATCTTCCCCTGAATCCACATAGGAGCGAGGGGCTGCAGCTGATGGAAGAAACCACCTATAGGTTGGTGAATCTTCACAAGGGACTCAGGCACAACCTGCCCAATGGAAAACATTTGCAGTGAAACGGGAAGGCTGACTCACCAGGGGAGCATTGGAGCACAGCATAGGCAGCTGATCTGCCATCCAGTGGGCACAGGTGCTACTCGGTGGAGACTAGTCAGGGCAGTAGAACTGCAGGGGGCACAGTTTATGGAAAAGACTCAGTCCTGGGCCAGAATTTCCACACAGCCCTGTTGTGTCTGTGGTGACTTCACAAGACCCAAAAGTAACTGGAAGGTTGACAATTAAAATGTGATCTGCACAAAAAGTTTTCCCTAGTCGGAGAAACAGCAGCAAAGCATCAATTTAACTCAAGCACAGAGCTCAAGTCCCAGTCTCCACAGGAAGTTACCCCTAATTTGGAAATTAACCACAGGACAGCAAATTAGTTCCAGTAGAGTTTAGGTGGTGATGGTAACTAATAATCCACCACAGAATGGGAAACACACACACACACACACACACACACACACACACACACACACACACACACACACACACACACACACGCACCCCAGAGACAAAGCTCTGATATTAACCAGTAAAGGTCTAATGCCATTGAAGAACATCTATAAAATCTAGAAGAGGTAGCAGTCTCTTCAAATGCCCAGGCATCAATGTGAAGATACAAAGATCTACAAAGAACAGAGAAATATGACAACAGCAAAGGAAACAAACAAAGCACCAGCAATGGACACAGAAGAACAGTAGATTTATGAAATGTCTGACAGAGAATTCAGAATAAACCTCTTAAGAATGTTCAGGTAGTCACAAGAAAATGCAGATAGAAAATTACATGATATCTGGAAAACAAGAAACTCGATGAAATAATAGAATTGATTAAGAAAAATCAAAACAGAAATTCTAGAAAAAAAGAATACATTATCTAAACTAGAAAACTTGATAGAAAGCTCCAACAGCAGACTCGATCAAACACAGGAGAGAATGAGTGAGTTCAAAAACAGAACGTACAAAAATATCCAATCAAAAGAGCAGAAAGAAAAAAGAATAAGAAAAAAATCAATCAGAAATGCAGCAATTACAGGACTCCCTCAAGAGAAATAACTTCCCCAATAATTGATGTACCAGAAAGCAACTAAAAAGAAAACAACTTAGAAAGGATGTCCAAGGAAATAATGACGGAAAATTTCCCAAGTATGGAGAAAGATGACAGCATCCAGGCACAGGAAGCTCAGAGGCCATCAATCAAATTCAATTCAAAATGGAACACACCAAAGCATATGACAGTCAAATCATTAAAAACCAAGGACTAAGAAAGAATACCTAAAGCAGCAAGAAAAAAGAAACGTAACGTTCAACTAAGCCCCAACACATCTCACAGCAGATTTCTCAGTAGAAACCCTATAGGCCAGAAGAGGATGGGATGATATATTCAAAGTACAGAAGGAAAAAGACTGTCAGCCAAGAATTCTGTATTCAGAAAAACTAACCTTCAAATATAAAGGAGAAATAAGGTCTTTCCCTGACAAACAAATGCCAAGGGGATTTATTAATACTGGACCTGCCTTATGAGAAATGCTAAAGGGACCTAGCTACCCTATTACTGGGTATATACCCGAAGGAAATGAAATCAATATGTCAAAAAAACACCTGCACTCGCATGTTCATTCACAATAGCCAAGAGATGGAATTAACCTAAGTGCCCATCAGTGGATGAATGGATTTAAAAACCGTGGTATATATACATAATGGAATACTATTCAGCTATAAAAAGAAAATTAAATCCTATCATTTGCAGCAACATGGTTGGAACTGGAAACCATCATGTTAAGTGAATTAAGTCAGACACAGAAGCACAAATAACATATGATATCACTCATATATGGAATCTAAAAAAAAAAGGAGGGGGAGTTCTTATAGAAGTAGTAATGGTTACCAGAGGCCAGGAAGGAATCGGTGGAGGTGAAGGCAGGAAGAGAGGTGTTAGACTAATTGGTACAAAACTTTATGCTATCTACCCTGAGTGAATCATTGTGTGGTATATGCACATATTGAAATGACAGGCTGTACCCCACAAATATGTACAAGTAAATGTTAAATTAAAAAAAAATAAATTATAATTACACATACCATAAAATATCTTATATTTAAATTTTAAAATACAAAATTCAAGGTACTTATATTTATAACCATGTTGCCGAATTTAAAAATAAAAAGAAGTGAAATGTTAACATGGTAGGACTGTATGTAAACTTTGATGTTTTATTACCATAATGTTATTTGTGAAAGAAATAAAATCCACACTACTCCTCCAAAAATGGGGTTTGGATATCTTTTCTCTTGTGGGAAAGGATTAAAGCAAATGTTCTTCCTTCCCATAGAAAAGTGTACAAATAGGTATTTTGTTAGATATTTGGAAAGAAAAATCAAAACATGGTGTAGAGCTAGGGCTGGGTCCTGGAGCTCACAGACCTCTCAAGCCTGTTGTCCAGACTGGGTCACAAACCCTTCACACGCAGGACTATGAGCTAGGTAACCAGAAGAAATGTCCTTGGAGCCTTGGTTGAAGAAGAAGTAGTCTTTATTCAGCACACACACATCTAAGAGCTAGGCAGTCCAAAGAGAAACTCAAAAACTCAACTGCTACTGGCAAAGTCCAAAGAAAAACTGAGCAGCTGCCAGCAAAGTAAACATGCTCTCTTTTTTAGATGCAAGTTCTCTGATGACCAGCAGTTCAGGGCCGCTGCTCCACACACTCTCTAACACACAAGAGTAGCAACAAAACTAAAAAAAAATACATTGGCTCACATGTGCACTAAGTCCACCCCCCCACATACAATTTGTTTACAAAGAATGTGCTGCACCACACCCAACTGGACCTGAAGGGAAGTGGCCTGATTAAACCATTCTATTTTCCCAACACACGGTGTTTAGTTTGAGATAAGAACAAAGCAATAAACTGAAAGTTAAACTATGAGCTATGGAAAATCCATAGGATATGAGGAAACTGAAAGTATTATTTATTATTTTTTGTTTTGCATTTCTAATTTGTGATTCATTTTTAATATTATTATTATGGTTTTTAAAAAAGGTTTTTTAGGTGTATGATTTTATGAGTTTAGTCATTTTCCTTTGTATATGTATAAACTATATTCTCTCTATATATACTATATATAATACAAAAACAACTTTCTATTAGAATATATCTCCAACTTTGTAATGTACATCAATAGAAAAATATGATTTTTTATGTAGTCTTTGTAATAAGTAATTTTTAGAAGATATGAATGCTAACTTTGTGTTTATTTATTTATAAGTGTACACATTTTTTTCTTCTCTATGTGGTCTGTGGTAACTGATATTTAAATCAGATATTAACAAATGTGTCAGATGTTTCTGAGATGCTATTCAACATGACTCAATTTTTCTAACTGTAAAAACGAGGAACTTTCATCCCCTTTGTGATATCAAATATTCTGTGAGAATAAATGAAATTATATGAAAGAAGTCACCATGTAGTAAACAATTAACATTTAAATAAAGAATTCATTGTGAAGCAGGTTACTGGATAAGTGGGGGAGGGTAAGTTCCTCAAAGACGTGAGTTTGTGGAACACCTGGAAGAGAAGCCACAGAAAACAAGAGGGAAGAGGACTGCTCCTATAGGCCCCACCACACTCAGCCAGCTTTCCTGTCTGCCCTACTCCAGCTTGGGTTGAATTTCAACCCAATCTTCTGACTAAGTGGCTGTGGTTCCTGAATAAATCATCTGACTTCTCTATGTCTCAGTGTTTAGACACGAAAAATGGAGATTGAAAAACCTCTATCTCAAAAGGTAAGATATTCAGAGTATTAGTGGAGTAATGCATTTAAAGACTACCATAGTGTCTGCACATCTTATGTGAACAGAAAGCGGGAGCTCCTGCCCTACCCCCTGACTTAACATGAATTTCTAATTTTTCCCCAGTCCTTAAGGAGCCACAGATACCTTAAGGGAACCACAGCTGATACTAATTCTTATTCTCACAAAGTCTAACACAAGTGCTTACATGTGATAGGTACTTGATATAAATTTATTGATTAACGCAGGCATTCAATAAACACTTTTTGATCGATGAACATAGCAGCCAGATATATATGGTTTTAAAATGCTTTCCTGTTATATTGTGAGAAGTCTGAGGCTCCAGATGCAGAGAAGCTACGGAGTCAGCTTCTACATTAATATTTAAGAAGGAAAGATATTTCCCTGAGATTGTTGTAATAATTACAATTCTTTATGTCTATGCACTTCAATATGTCTTATAAAACATTGTCATCTTTAACTTGATCCTCAAAACAATTATGTATAAAAGCAAAAAAGCAGGAATTACTATTCCTGTTTTAAGATGAAGCTTAAATTGAGTGATGTGACTTTCCCAGGGGCAAATGCTTCTACATATAGTAAATGTCAGCAAATGGAGCTCAATCCAGGTCTGCCACACCAGGTTCTCTCTTCAGTGCTGCTCTGGTGTAGTCTTATCTGTCACAAACCCTCACACAGCCTTGCAGAGGCTTTTTTATTTGTTTATATCCATGTACTGCAGAGCTAGTCAGTATCTCCATCACTAAGATTCAGAATGTTTAGCTCTGAGCCTCCACCTAGTACTGCACTGAGGTTTAATTAGACAAGTTGGTTTCCCCTCCAGAAATACACAGAAAGACAATTTTATTAAAATTATTGTAATCATCATTATTTCATGTGGGCTACTCCATCAGTGCTTTGCATACTGCCTCCATATTAAATAATCATCACTTTTTGAAGCTCTTTGCTTTTGAAGACCTACAATTCAGAGCTGAGGTTTCGAAAAGAGCCTCAGTGTATAAAATGAGTGGGTGAAGTTGTCTTGTCTGCAAACTAATTAAATGAGGTTGGCATCTCAGGAGGGAGACTGTGAGCACCTTTCCCAGGATCATTGATGGCAGCTGTCTGACATGAGCAGGAATGCCATGAGACTTGGTTTCATCAGGCCAGCCCTGCTGATACAACAAGCCAGTATATTGTCACCTAAAAGCCCTTATGTGTTAAGCAACATTAAATTATCTGGCTCTCTCATCCCATTGACATGTCTTACTTTAAGAAACAGGGAGCAAAAGTGATTCTCTGAAACTGATTAACAAAATCATGCAGGGATACAGAAACCACACATTTGCCCTTAATATTAGCCTTGCATTCCTTCTTGCACTGGCAACCAATCAATCATCATTTACATACACCTACTACGCACAAAGTACTGTGCAAGCCATTACAGAGAAAGACATTCTGAATCAGACCCAGTCTCTGCCTTCAATAAATTTTTGGAATCTCACAGAAGGTAAGAACATACAAATAGCTGTCACAGAAGGAAGATGGGATGAGAGCCATAGACAGAGCACAGTGGAGTTTAGAGTTTTATAAAAAAATCACTCCAGTTGGTTCTATCTGGTAAATTGTCTCCTCCATGTATATTCCTGGGTTCTTAACAATTCTGTTAAAAATTAACATCCCACACTCTCATTCTGTTGATTCTTCCTGAATTAATCATCATCAAAAAATAGATGTCTCTTTTTGCTTCTTCTATCCCTCCTCTTGGCTTTAGGGTGAAAGAGATTAGTTTGGCTCATTAAGTTATTTTAAATATTATGTTTATTTTCTCCTAATGAATGTCTTGGCATCCATATAGGTAAATTTTCAAAGGAGATAGAAAAGAGGTATTGTCCAATTGTCTGGCTTCAAGCTCATGACTTTCGATTTAGGAATATCTCTTCAAAAGACCATGAAGGAGAAACAGCTTCTGACAGCAAAACGTGCAGCCCATTGCTGAGAGTCACTGCAAGTGACCTGCTCTTATATGTGAATTTCACAATGACTAAAGAACAAATGTTCTGAAGAGATTAGCTAGATAAAATGAGTATTATAAACTCACCATTTATGTATGTCAGGACAAATGGAGCAGTGTAATAGCATTTTTTTTCCTGAATTTCTTTGAGGTATGACAGAGAAAATTAATTTGAGACTAGAGAATAGGAAGGGAGAGTTATAAATTTGGAATTTGACAAATAAGGCATGCTTACACAATGTGCCAAGTCTGAAATAAAAAACGAACGTGTTAGAAAATCCCAAGTCCTTGTGAAAGTCTCTTCTCTTAAAATATTTTTTGCCAGTCAGGCTTTTATCTATTTTTTCTTTTTTGTTGTTTTTCCTGTTTTTATTGTTTTTCCAAAATCTTGAGCCACGATCAGACCATCACCACTATCATCACTAGGGAAAAAAATACACAGAAAGTGAGTTTAATTTTTTTTTGAATGATATACTACCTAGCATATAAACATTTTAAGCTCTACAGTCATGGGGAAAATTTAAGGAACCTACTAAAGTTAAACAAAAGCATTTATATACATATATTTGCATATATATAATATGCATATAGGGCAACTATAAATTCATGGTGCTGATTTTTCAGAAACATATGAAACACACTCCCACATCAGTCAGTACTCTTACTATATATACGTGCGTATACACACAAACACACATGTACAACACTTCATATAGCATTTTTTCCATCTGTTAATGAATTTTTTATTATGTTCCCTTCAATTAGAGGTAAATCTGAGTATGAGTTTCCCATTTAGGATCCAGATCAATTCATCTCTTTGTTTCTGTTCAGCACATGGTCTATAGCGTCAAAACACAGTAGGCACTAAGTAAATACTGTTTTAATCAAATTGGATTGAATAGTGAATGCTACAAATAATGAGTTAAATCAACACAACATCAATATCATGTATAACACAATGAAACTTGGTTTAAATCTATAATCAGAATAGTACAAAACCTGGAGTTTTGAAGTATTATGGTGTAGGAAAAAGGGTATACCCAGGTATGGGTGTCTCAGACGCTGGAAATTTCTGCTCTGACACTAAATAGCTGTGTGACTGTGGGTGATTTAACATTTCAAATAGTACTTACCTAATCCAAGTTTTGAAACCTCAAACTAAATAACACGTAGAGAAACTTATATACTGTAAGTACTTGATATCCGTTGCTTCCATTTCCTTTTCTGTTCTGACTGGATGTTAGCTGTTTAATATTTGAGAATAATAGCTTTGTCTTTTGAGGATTTTAAACATACAGTTCCTTTCCTGCTTAAAAGAACATTAAATGCTTTAAAAATATTCAACCTTTGAAATAGTTCTGTTATATCATATTAATTCTCTTATTCAACAAACTGTATTTTCCTGGATAATAGGTAACAATGGCACATCTGTATGCAAGTGGGTTAATATTAGTGGAAGCCCCCTGGTAGGACAGCAACAAGGCTGACATGGCAGTCAGGAGATGGATCTAGACTTCAGTTCTCTGTGACCATAGACAAATCATTTCTCCACTCCTTGGGCCACAGTTTCTTTATCTTTAAAATGAGGGATTTAAACCATATATAAGGGATATTCTAATAGTTTTGTGATTCTGCATGCAGAAAGAGACTCTCTTGTTTACTAGAATTTATGGGAAACAACAGAAATAGAAGGAAGAAAAGGCAGTTATTTATCATAGTTGAAGAATGGATTCATTCTTTTGAATTTCCTCTGTCCCTTAAGTGTTCAAAATTGAAGTATGCTCTTTTCCAGACAATTGTCCTATAGCTAAAACAAAACAAAACAAAAAACTTTGATTTTGATTATGCTTGCTTTGTAATTTAAATTATTATTGCCTCAGTGACAGTTAATCTTATTCTCATATTTGGTCTCTGTGCAGCACGTCCATTTTAACCACTCGCCGAGAGCTTCCTATGTGTCAGCTGCCTTGATGCTATGGGCACTGCACAAAATAAGACACGGTTCTTGTTGTCAAGCTGTTCACAGCCTAGTGACTGACAGAAAGAGGCAGACAACTAAGGACAAATACGGTATTTAATTAGGGCATGAGAAGGTGGAGAGTATTGACTGAAGAATGATTAATTCTGACTGAAGAAAGCAATGGTTATAATTTTAAAATAAATGTTGTGAGTTTCCGTGCACCTTTCTTAGAATGATTCCTTTCTGAAAAATAGTAACATTTGAGAATAAAGCAAATCTAGGTCCTACAGCACTGCCCATGGGAGAATTTATCCCAAAGCACTGGATCCCACTTGCCTCGATGAACGAAGAATCAGATTGGGGGAGGGGAGTTCTGAACCTAACTGCCCTATCCATTCCTCCTTCCTCCAATTTATTAATTCTTTCATTCAACAAAAATTTATGGAGTGACTCCTCTGTGCCACGTGCTGTTCTGGGTGCTGAGAATATAGAAATAATTGAACTGACAAAGATTCACTTCTGTTCCTTGAATCCTTGGATAAATGGCTAATTCTAGAATTGGGGCAGGAAATATACAAGGTGAGCCTAGAACATCTTGTAACATCAGAAAGTAAAAATGTGCTAAAAATGGTTAATACCGACATGTCAAATGGGTACAGGAACTACTGAAAGAGCTCCCAAAGACCAAAGATTCAAGGGTACTTCAAAAAGTTTGTGGAAAAATTAGGTAATATGATTCTTTCTGTGAACTTTTTGAAGTGCCTTCATTCTCTTCCCTCAAGGAGTTAGTGCTTTGCAAGTGCGGGCTGTGCATAGTGACTTCCTTCCAAAGAATAAAGTATGGAAAGAAGGAAAAAAGAGTAATATTGCAGTGGAGAAACCTGACAAACACTATGTCAGTCAGGTGGTCAAGGTCAACATTATCAGTCATAATTCATGCTGATAGTGACCACTTTTGATCTGATGTGATGTTGGGAAAATAGAGGAAAATGGTCAGGGCCCCTCAGATGTTCAGAACCTTGCTGAGCATTTGCTGCGAATAGGTTGTGTGTGGGTGGAGTTAGTGCACCTGCACTGCGCCGCCACCTTGGCTGACTACTGCCTCGGGCAACCGCTGCCCCACGAGCTGCCACGCCTTCCCAACCTGCGGCTTCCAAGGACCTGTTTACCGGTTACCAGCTCATAGACCTGCGTGTGAAGGGGTCTGGGGACCCAGCCTGGCGTGAGAAGGGTCTGTGACCCAGTCTGTGAATGGGCTTGAGGGGTCTGTGAGTTTCAGACCCAGCCCTAGCTCGACAATTGGCCCAGTTGGCACGATTTGTGGCAGGTAAAAGAGCTTTACATGTGATAAAAAATGGCACTTAACCTCTAAACTTCCTCTCCAAAACCTATAACCTCAGTCTAATGATGAGAAAAACATCAAACATTTTCCAATAGATGAGCATCCTACCATTTATCTGACCAATACTCCTCCAAACTGTCAAGGTCATGAAAAACAGGGAGTCTAGGAAATTGTCATATCCAAGAGAAGCATAAGGCAGACATGACAACCTAATATCATGTAGTATTCTGGATAGAATCTCGGAATAGAAAAAAGTACATTAGAGAAAAACTAAAGAAATCTGAATAAACTTTAGACTTTAGTTAATTATAATGTATCAGTATTGGTTCATAAATTATGACAAGTGTACCAGACTGAAGTTAAGATGTTGTTAATAGGAAAAACTGGGTACTAGGTATGCAGAAACTCACTGTACTATCTCTTCAATTTTTCTGAAAAGATAAATGTGTTCTAAAAATTAAAGTCTACTTAAAGAATTTCACCATTTAATGGAGCTTAATAAGTAATGTAAAATAAATTGTAAAATATATAGTATGTCAGATGGAATAAGTCTCATTGAGAAGTACGAAGCAGAAAAAGAGTAAAGAATGCTGGGGGTAATGTACGAAACTATATAATTTGGTCAAAAAAGTCTGCTTGAGAAGGTGACATTTAAACAAAGACTTGAAGTGAGGCAGTGAATCACATAGCTAACTGAAGAGAGAGATTTTAGGAAGAAAAAATAACAAGTGCAAAGTTCCTGAGGTAGGAGCAAATTATCATGTTTGAGGACTAGCTAAGTCATCAGTGTCTCCTACTCCTCCTGCCCTCATCCATTTCAAATGTGGCTGTAATAGAATGGATGAGGGCAGGAGTAGAAGGTTAAGTGAGAGAAAAAATGTTGGCCAGATCATGTAGGGCCTTTTAGCCATTGAAAGTTATTTTTCTTATACTCAAAGTGAGATAGGAGGCTGTTGGTGGATTTTGAGCAGAGAATTAGCATAATTTGATTTATTTTCTAATGGGGTCTCTTTGAGGGTTGTGTAAATCCTAGACTGCAGGAGGAAAGCTGAACAGGGAAACGGTCATGGGGCTATTGCAGTAATCTAGAGGAGAGATGACGGTGGCTCGGGCTAAGGATTTAGAGGTAGATCTGGTGAAAGAGTGTCGATTTGGGGTGTATTTGGAATGTAGATACAGTGGACTGCTGAGTGTTTGGATGAAGAGTGTGAAGGAAAAACTCCAAGGAACAACGGCAAGGAGGGACCACCATTAACTAAATCTAGGAAGATTGTAAAATGAGCAAAGGAGCGGGTTTGTGACAATAGACCAGGCGTTCATCAACTTTCTTTTTTTCTGCCTCCCAAATACATTTCAGATTTCCTTTTTGCTACCTCCACTGCCACCCTTCTCATCAAATATCTATTATTCTTTCTTCTGGACCATTGCCATAGCCTACTAATTTCATTCTTGTTCTCCAACTCCCAATTCTCCTTCTGAAAATGAATATAATCTTTTAAAAATATAAATTGGATCGAAACACTTGCTGCATAAAGCCCTCCAGAAAATTTCCATTCACTCACTGTAGCTGAAATCCAGATCCCTGTCTGTATCTCCAATCTTATCATCTCATTCACTAAACTCCAGTTACACTGGTCTTTTTTCATTTCCTTAGGGCAAACTTTCCTTCCCTACCCCACCCCCTGCTTCTAAACACTCCATGTCCACCCCACCTCACCCAGGACATTTGCAGGAGCTTTTTGGAAGCTTTCCAGCTTCCTGGAAAACACCTCACATGATTGGTGCATTCCTGGTCTTTGCACCCAGGCCTCAGAAAGCCCTCCTCTTTATAACCTATTTAAAATAAATTCCCTTCCTCCTTGTTACTCCAATTCAGCAACATGATCATTTCTTATCACAACTTGACATTTTGGTGCCTGTGTTTATCTTTTAAAAAAACATCTCATAGATAAACTCTATGAAATTAGTGTCCAATGTTTAGTTCAATAATTTATTTCAATTGCTTAATGCAGTGCCTTAAATATAGTAGACACTCAACAAATACTTGATGAATTAATGTATTTATGAGTTTTTCCTATTATTTTATCAATACCTACCTTGGGCAGGTCCTTGGCCTTGGTTTTTTATCCTCGGCCTTGGTTTTTTATCCTCACCCCAGATGCTTAACTGTGGAGTTCGTAGAGAAACGTTGATAAATGCTCAACCTGCAATAGCTGCTTTGTAGCTAGTCTCAGTGATAGAATCTCATCGAGTCGGACTCTATTCTGCTCAAGTGGAATAAAAATAGGCACTGCTTAGCAACCAGTATTTTGTAGTGGCTCTCTTCTCTGAGAAAGGCAGAGCAATGTTAGGGCTCAAACAGTGAGAGGATTTAGGGACTGGTAAGTATATTAAGCAATTAGGGAAAAGTGCTTTTCAGAAACAGCTCCAAACAGTTGCTCCAGAAAGAACAAGAACATGACATGCCAATGATAAAAGGATCCCCTTTTACAGGAAACCTTTGCATCTCCCAAATTAAGTGGTGCACTCAGTTCATAGCATGGAAGGTACTTTACATCAACCAACATGGACTAATTGCACACGATCTACCCCTCTTGTTTAGTTCGATTCACTGCTCTTATTACCGCATTCACCAACTATGGAAATGAAGCTAAGAGCAAACTAGAAAGTGGTTTTGTTTGTTAGTTTGGGGCTTGGGTTTAGATTTTTAATCCTAACCCACCAGCTGTTGTATCCAGACTTCAATCTTGTTTCTGCCACACTACATCTTTGCATAAATTTGGGCAAGTCACTTTTGCTCAAGACACACTTTTCTCAACTGCCAAAGTGATGATTCAGTGACTTCCAAAGCCCCTTTTAGATCTAAAAGTAGCCACCTGTCCAGACTCTCCAAGTAAGCCCCAATTGCCAGTGGCCAAGAGAGTCACACACCCAGTGTGGTTTCTTCTGCAAGCTTCTCCTCCACCTCTCTCAGTGCCAGGACTCTCACTCCTACATAACAGTTTGCTGACACCTGCAGTTCACTGGCACTCCACAGGGTTGCCTGTTGTTTTCCTTGCAACTACAGACCAGCTTTGGCCATCTCTGCTAGCCGATGGCTGAAGTATACCTTCTTCAATGAGGTATAAATACCTTCCAAGATTAACGTTTCTTGAGTACTCCATCCACCCCAGAGTACCATAAAGTATTTCCTTATATCTTATTATTCTTTTATCATTGTTAATAATTCTTTATATTCAGCTTCTCCTGTTTAACCTACTAAGTGGTTACTATCTATATCCTGACTGGACCCAGACTACTCTATCAGTGGAATTAAATTGATGATACATTTCAACAGGATATTTATTAGAGGAAGGGTGAATCTCTCAATAAGGAAAAAAGTAACATCTTAGAGAATATTATACTTTGGAGAAGATAATTTTCAGTAACCATTGATCTACGGCTCATTCTAATTGACTTAATGAAGGAAGGAAAGAAGATTTTCATAGAAACGTCTAGCAACCAACTCTCAGAGGGATTGACAAGCAATTTCAGTCATTGAAAAGTGCATATTCAATTTTGGTTCCAAATTCTGTCTCTTCTCCTCCTATTTTGAATATTCTGAAATGAGAAAGAAGGATAGGAAATATCAATACAATGGAAAGTGAAATTGATCTCTCACAATTCTTAAAAAGTTTTTGTCTGGAGAATTCTATATTTTAGGAACTTGCAGAATGTCCATCTCAACCTGAAGGGAAGTCTCCAGTGGGTTTACATTTTGTACCTAATTTGGTTCAATGTTTTTGCTAATGGTTAAATACAAAAGAGAGGATTCATTAAACTTTCAAGTAGATGCTGGGAAGAATAAATGTGTAGCTACAGAATGAAGAACCACAAAGATCTGTATAGCGTTGAAGCTAAACTCTCTATAGTTTAACAAAACTAAGTGAAAGCTGAGTTTTCAGTAGATTTATACTTTAAGACAAGTTCCTAAAATTTTAAAGCTCTCCCCAAAGGAAAGAAGGTTTACTATTTTCTCAACAAGAAGTTGTGTGTATTGCCTATCTCTGCTGATTTCTCTTGGTGAAAGTGGAACCCTTAATGAATTTTCAGAAAGATTCATAAATATAGAGGATTTGCTTTCTCAATCTTGCTTTCTCTCAACAGTGCCTGAGGATCAGACATGGGCTGTGCCTACACAGTATCATAAATCTGGTGATTCATGTTGAAAAGAAAAGCAAGTCAATGAGTAAGAAATAAATCAAGAAGATGTTAGCTACAAAATAACTCCTTGCATGATTCAATGTTTCAGTTTCCAAATGTCCATATGAGTGTCTTATGCAGTATTTATACATAACCACAAATAATTTCAGGTGGGTTTATGGAAGCTATAAGCAGACATTATCAGCTTATAACTGAAAATGAGTTACCATGTACGGACATGCATCATTTAACAATGGGGATATGTTCTGAGAAATGTGCCATTAGGTGATTTCCTTGTTGTGGGAACATTATGCAGTGTACTTACACAAATCTAGATGGTATAGCTTATTATACACCCAGGCTATTTGGAGGGTCTATTTCACCACTGTCATAGATGTAGTCCCTTGTTGGCAGGAACATCAATTATGTGGCACATGACTGTATATGTGACTTGGATAAAGTCACCTTAAAAGATTTATAATAATCAATGATAGTATAATAATAAAAATATCTAATAATTATTGAGAGCATCCTATTTGCCAAAGATCACGGTAAGAATTTTACTTGGTTAAGAAATTAAGTAACTTGCTTAAGGAGGTATAACTGGAAAATTGGAGGCATTGGATTTAAATCCTATTGTGTCTGACATCAGTACAATTTTTCTGCACTACCAGAGTTGAAAGAAAATGGGAGATCATTTAGTCCACACCCTGTTTTGTAAGAGAAAGAGGCCTGAGCAGAGAATGGACTTGTGTAAAATGGACTCAGGGAGTCAAAATTCAAACCTAAGTCTCCTGATTCTTGGTTATGTTTTCCATCACGCAAAGTAAAAGCTCACAAGGAATATTACATTCTCCCTGGCACTTTGAGTGTGTGTTTCTGAGTCTGACTCTATGTGGTGTGTGTGTGTGTGGCAGGGGAGATGTGGGGAGAAGAGACTAGTTGAATTAATTTAAAGCAGAGTACAATGTTCAGGTACAGATAACCAGTTCAATACATATTTATTGATGTTTGCTGTGGGACAATTTCTGGGCTAGGTGCTATGGGAGCACAATAAGTTAATCTTACATAATTCCTCCTTTTAAAGGATTTATAGTAGAAAATGTGTAAGTCTGTAAACTAATATAATACATGGCAGCCCTGTTTAAGTCCATAAGAAGTTTTTTGTTTTTTTTTTTAAAGAGTAATGGCTTACCAGTTAAGTAATGTGTCTTCACTAGATTGTATGTTCTTTGGTATAGCGGTTAAGAGCTCAATTGTTAGATGTACACTCCCCACAGAGTTTGAATCCAGATATACTACTGGCTAATTGGGTGACTTTTAATTAGGCAGTTTGTTAATTTGCCTGAGCTTCAGTTAACTCGTGTTTAAACTGACATGGGCCAATAAAAGTACCTTCCACACAGGATAAGATTAAATTAGTGCAGAAGAAGGAAACAAGCATGCAAGCAACATGCTATCAAATATAGAGGAGATACCAATTAATTTTATTAAGTAAAGTAGTTCTTGGCTCCCAGAAAGTCATGGACATGGAAGGTATCTGAGCTAAATTCTAAAGATTTCAGAGTTTCAGAGTGTGGAGTAGGATAATTTATCAAATTTTGAATTCTGTCTCATTCTCAGCATTGTAAGAAATTTATAAAAATAAAAAGCTAATTAAAAATTTTCTTCTCTACCTCCCTGTTTATTATTCTAGATGAACAGGCAAAACTTTATATTCTAAAATCTAGGACAGAGATCACCAACTCGCAGCATGTGGATCAAATCTGGCCATAGATGTATTTTGACTGGTCCATGATTTTCTTTAGACATTTGAAATTATTTGCTGACCTTTAAAAATCAATAAATGTTACTTAAATATTGATGTATTTCCTGTATGTTTTTCCCTGGTAGAAATACCCATGAATGACTGAGGTCTAGAGATGTTTTCCAAGTCTTCTAGACTCTACAAGCCCTCCAGATTCCTGCATGACCTGGAAGGAGGGAAGAGAGGCCATTACCCTTCCAAAAACAATGACTGAAATCAAGCAAATACAGATATATTTAATTTAAGATAATAAGAAAATGTGAGTTTTTTGGCATATGAACAAAAAACAACTATATTTTGTATAAATATAGATAGAAGTGGAAAGGGACATTCTCAGTTGAGAGAAGAGGCAGCAACTTAGTGTGTTCAGGGAAGGTAAATATGTGAAGGAATAGTTACATGGTGCTATGGGTCAGATGTATTCCCCAAAAGTTCATGTATTTGAAACTTGGTCCCCACTGTAACAGTATTAAGAGGGTGGAAAATACAATTATGGTATTTGAAAGGTGGGACCTTTATGAGGTGATTGGATCATGACAACTGTGCCCCCCTGAGAGGACTGATCCATTCATAGAGTAGTGGGATGATGGTTTAATGGGTTGTCATTAGTGTGGTTCTGACAGCTTCATAAGGAGAGCAGGTGAGAAGGTTAGCTCTCTTACTCATGCTCTTCTCACATTGTGATGGCCTGTGTTGCCATGGGACTTTGCAGAGAGTCCCCACCCAGAAAAATTCCATCACCAGATGCATTCCCTGGGCTGTAGACTTCCCAGCCTCCAAAACTGTAAGAAAAAATTTTGTTTCTTCGTAAATTAACCACTTTCAAGTATTCTGTTATAAGCAAGAGAAACAGATTAATACACGTGGGGTGAGGTGAGGTGGTAGTGAGGAGAGGAACTAAGGCAGAAATGTGAGAACATAGGTTGCAGTCACATTATGGAAGGTCTTGAATGCCAAACTAAGAAGTGCCCATTAAACTCTTTCCTCTTCTTTACTCCTTTTTTGGAAAATGTTAAAAATAATTTATTAAGCACATATAACAATCTAACCCTAAACCTAAAGTTAAAAAAGGAAAACAAACAAACAAACAAACAAACAAACAAAACGAAACAAAAAATCCCAATAACCTCTATCCCATTCATTCAGAATGGTTTCTTTCCATCCATATTCCTCTTAAGTTCTTGTTCATTTATCCCAGTCCCTAAATATTTTCCAGAATATATCTCTAAAAGGGATACAATGTGAATAAATCATTTGATTTCATAACAACTCTCAGTCAAATAGTCAAATAGTGTATTAGTGCTTGGCTTTACCAAGTGCTTCCATACAGATTATTGTTCAAATCCCACAACAACCTTAGATGTGGCTGAAATTATATTTGCTCCAGAGGCAGCTAAAGGTCCAAGTACAAGTCACACCATCAACAACAGATGAAGCTGAACCAGTAAGTCAGGACAAATAGGTTGCCAGAGGCCCTAGAGCTTGATGAAGATCCATCCTGAAAACTCCAAGTCTGAGTTAGCCGGTGGGATCACCAACCTCTGCTACATAGAATAGGAGGCTGAGAGAGCACAACATAAAGCTAAGCTTGACCCACCTCCCCAGGCACTGTTTGATGATGGTTGTGATGCAGAAGACTCTGCAAGAGTAAACAAGAACTCTGCAAAGACCCACAAGCCATGCAGAGCCATTGGTATGTAATAAATTTTATCGATAAATATCTTTTAATCGGGCTTCCAAAACTTTGCAGAAAAACTGAAGTCCATCGTTTTAGACTCTGCCTAGGTCAGTGGGAAGTAATAACTAGAAAATTGTTATTGTCTTAAAACTGGCAGTAAGTTTGGGAGCATGGCTCAGCTTCTGTAGCTTGCCCAGGAGAGCTGAAAATAGGACTCACTGGCAGAGAATGTCATCTGCTGTGTTAGAGATTAAAACAAAAGCCAGATGGGCCCCAAAGACAGAAGAAGAGATTGGGCAGATGGGAAATGCCCACCATGAGCTATATAAAATGCAGGATGAGAAACTTCTTGTATTTTATCCTTTTGAACCAAAAGGATATTAGGGAAGTACACATTTAACTTGAGACAAGTCAGGCAGCTGTCTAAGTAGTGTGACATTGAGGCTGCTGGGAAGTTCCTAAATGGCTCCACCTTTGGGAAATTCTGGAACCTGATAAATACATCCACAGTTAGCCTTTGGATATGATGCAATCATAGCACTGAAGATACCTGAAAAAAAAAAAAAAACTCCACAAAACAAAACATTATGGGCTATATCTATAGCAGCAAAGGTAATCCATAAAAGGTTAGTGCTAAAAGGACTTAAACAGTTATTCTAGACAGTCCCATCCTCACCATTGCCATCTTTGGCCCCTTTCATAAATGTGGGAAAGTGATTTAAGAAAGGTAAGTGTCTTTCCAAAAAAGACTTGCTGAAAGTTAGAGGAAAGGTAAAGTATATGTTTTAGTCAAACAAAAGAAGGAGTTGCTAAAGCAATGTGGGGAATTTGATTTCACAAATACTGGGATCCTCCCTCCTAAATAGAGTGCAGGGCCTTCCAAACTCTCCCCACACCCACATTCATGCCTGTTCTTACACAATTTCCCTACCCTCAGGTGCGGTGGGAGGCAGTGAGTCCCTGATGCCACCATCTGTGCTGCTAGGATAACCTGATATTTCCACCCTCCACCCCCTGCATCTTATCTCCACCCTATATTTTTTGCTTTAGAAAAATCTGCAACAGAAAAAGAGAAATGTTTGATCTCATCATTCTCCCCCCTACACACATAAACACACATTTTCCCCTTGAGTCAGTTTGTCAAAGCTTTTGTTATTTACCCTTTAGCGTTACAAATAAGTCTGGTCTTGCCAACATTAACCACATTGCAGTATTATTTATATAGCAGCAGTTGCTTCCTGCATCTGTGATTATAACCCAGAGGAAAGAACTAGAGCACCGGCTGGTCTTTCAAGTGTTTCCTTTTTGCTTAAGTCATTAATGTTCCGACATTCGGTGCAGGTTTTCTGCCATGGCTTTTAGCCACCAAACTAATGTTACATTAAAGTGATAAATGATGCTATAAAAATGAGGAACCCCAGCTGAGGGATTAATGTGAGGTGCCCTTTCAAAAGGATTTAGATTGTGTGTTTTGAATGTGTTTATGGGATTGCTTGAGCATTTTAGTTATACACCAGTGTTAAACCCCTACATTCTGATGTTGTCTGTTTAAACAATGTCAGATCATCTCTCACTACACGGACACCAAAGATAAATCTTCTCATTAAATGAAGCTCCTTTGGTGCTATCCAGATAGAAGCCCATGGAAAGCAAATGATTAAGCAGCTCCTCCGAACTCATTACCACTCATTAGGTCCACTGCCTTCCTCTTCCTCATCCCTTCCTTTCCTTTCGCCTTCACAAGAACCACTCTGCTTTTTCACACCAAATGGGTACAGCCCAGCTCTGACATCCTACCACACAAAAGCGGTTTGGCAGAGGATAAAAATCTTCATTACTAAGAACTGTGCTTCCTGAGCCTTCTCTCTAAAACAGAGATGTTTTATGTTATTCAGTTGTTTCAGCCCACTTAGGAATTCATTAAGGAAATACCGAAATGTTTTCCTACTTTTATCATAGGGAGATTTATATTTTTTACTTTTTACAATCGTAAGAAGCTTTTAAATTAAAACTTTTTTTCAACCAGTCCCACAATTATCAGCTTATGTAGTCATTGCATCATAAGACATATGTGTTAATATTTGCACTTTGATTAACTAGAATACCAGCATTAAATTATTCCTTACTGTTGCATTTAGTGAGTAGATTTTTTTTTCCATCACGCCTTTAATCATATGTCACTATCCTATCTTTTACTAACAGTCAAAAACACTTATGAAAAGGATGAAGTAAGTATAAGAGGAATCATAGGCAAAGAGAAAAAGCTGTAATTATTCTGCAGTGCTGTCAAGGTATCAATTTGGCTTTTGCAGGGAGTTATCAGTTTTTTTAGAGTGTACTTTCTTTTCATGTCAAGGCAATTAGAAGTCTGTGCAGATTGGGTTTAAATGGAACCTTCAAATGCACATCTGAGCCCAGTTGTTCAGCTTCTTATTTGCAACACACATGATGTACATTGGTGCAAAGAAAAGTGGGAAATTCAGGGAATTATATTGCTAATTCAAACCAAAAATGCTTTGGGAGATTCCTCTGTGTCTTTTATTTTATTATTAAAGTCCTAATTGAAGAACTAAGTCTTCTCAAATTTATTAAGTCTTTTTACTTCTCTAGTTTTCTTTCTTCTCTTTTGGAGAATTAATTCGTGCTGTGGATTGATTGAACTGTGTCCCCAAAGTTCATATATTAGAAGCTTAATTCCAACTGCAACTACTGAGGATAGGAAATCCTATCACAAAAAACGAAAGGTGGGGGCCTTGAAGAGGTGATTAGATTGTAGGACTGTGCCATAGTGAATGGATTAAAAATGGTGGTCATGGGCGAGGTTCTGAGGGCTTTGAAAAAAGAGCACATGAGAAGTTAGTCTCTCTCTGCTCCACCATTCTCTGCCTTGTGAGAACCCTGTGTCACTGTTTCCGCCAAGAAGGCCCTCAACCTAAGTGTTCCCTGGACTTTGGACTTACCAGCCTCTGAAACTGAAAGCAATACATTCCATTTCCTTACAAATTACCCAGTTCCATGTATTTTGTTATAAGCAACAGAAATGGACTAATACAATTCACAGCCTTATAGATTATGTGTCTATAGGCACATTCAGAAACACAGAAAAATGGTTTTGGTCCTTAAAATCAAACCCCAAAAGTAAATTATAATGATAATTGAAAGATCTCTTTCTGTTGATGGCTAATAAGTAAAATCAGTTTCCTGTATTGAACATCCCAAATTGAAAATACATTTAATAAGTAGGAATACAACAGAAATATTGGAGTTTTGCCCTATTCAGGCCACCATTTTCTAATCCCTGTTACTCATCAATCTCCAAAATCATGTTTTAGTTACTGCTATTTAAAACTAAAACAATCTCTACTGTATGTAAATGTTTACTACACAATTACTTGTGTGTAGTTTTTACCTTTTCTATCTTTAAAAATGTCACTACCACCTTGATTTTTCCCTCATTTTCCATTCCCTACCTTAAAATAGTTTTAAGAACCCTTGACTATGTAAATGATTTCTCAGCATTAAGATGTAGCCCTTCATACCGGCAGATCTTCTTCATTCCGGCTTAACCTATACTCCTTCAGGAGTTTTCTTAGCAATCTGCTGAGTTACTTTTCATCAGACGCACTAGGTCCGTGGGTCAGATGTGCTAATCCTCACATCCATCTTTAGAACTATGCTGAATTGCCCTGGAATAGACAAAACAGAGAAAATAATGGAAGAAGATGTAAAGGTTAATTCTAGGTGTCAACTTTATTAAATTAAGGAATGCCATGAAACCTGGGAAAGCTATCTTTTTAGGTGTGTCCATGAGGGTGTTTCTAGCAGAGATTAGTATGACAGCCTGAGTGGAGTGGGTGGAAAAGACTTGCCCTCAGTGTGGGCAGAAACCATCCAATCTGCTGGGGGCCCAGAGAGAACAAAAAATGGAGAAGAAAGGTGATTCTCTCTCTTGATCCGCTGGAGCTGGGATACACTCTTCTCTCCTGTCTGTGGACATCAGAGCTCGAGATTCTTCAGCTTTTGGGTTCCAGGACTTACACCAAGGACACCATCGTCTTCCCTGGTATTGAGGTCTTCATACTTGGACTGAGCCATGCTACCGGCATCCAATTTGCAGATGGCCTATCGTGGGACTTCTCGTCATAATTACATGAGCTAATTCCCCTAATAAATCCCCTGTCATATATTTATAACTTACCCTATTGATTCTGTCTCTCTGGAGAACCCTGACTAATACAGAAGGTATGAGAACACAGATGAGAAACTGAGATGGTTTATATAGCTCTAAATCACAATACAGGAATCTTATTAAATATTATTTATTGTATCAATAGCCACCTTGTTTCCACAATTACTTATCTCCTATAATGTTCTAATAGCTTACTTCCTGGTCTCCCTCCTTCTTTGTATGTATTATATAAAATAAAGCAAAATATTACTGTAGGAATTCCCTCTAAAAAAATAACCTATATCAAAGTTTCTCAAGGTATAAGCCATGAGCACTCTGATTCAGAATCCTCAGGGAAACCTATGAAAAAGGTAGATTCTTAGTTCCCTTCCCAATTTAGTGAGTCAGAATCTCTGTGCCTTTCTAACAGGCCCCCATGGTAATTTTTAAACCATCAGCTATTAATATATACAGTATAATCTAAATTACTCAGCTTTCCCTAAGAGGTACTCTAGAATGTGGCCTAATTCCACACTAGCATTCTTTATTCCTGGATTAGCTAAATTCTTTTCATTTGAGAATCAGACTCCCTCAAGGTTATTCAGGGTAAAGGAGGTACACAAGAACATATCAAGGATGGAGGTAGCTCTATGAACAGCTGTTCTCTGACTTTTAAGACCCATGGTTTCTCTTCATGGAGCTTCTTTCCCCTCATATTTTCAATTTGCCATTGCCCTGATTCTCTTACAGGTTTTTAAAAAAATGTATAGTCTCTTCCAGTTTTATCTTCCACTGAAACTTTGTGTTTCTAAGTTCAAATAATCAAGAGAGGGAGTGTGATTGTTCTAGTGCATATTTTTGGCTAAGCCAACAAACAGGTTTTTGGCCAGTGTGTGGAGTAACTGAACCTCTATTCCAATGAGGGGCACTTGGAGACAAGGACACATGGTAATAATCATGGTTACTTAAGAGAAAAACAAGTGTAAGAGCTGGATACATGGGTAGCCTCAAAGAATAGGCTGTGTATAGGGCAAATACTGCAATAAGTCAGTCAACTGTGCCCTCTCTTCCTCACTTTAAATACACACAGCCAATAAACTTGTCTTTCCTAAAAAATGTGCCAGGATTTCCTATCTCTCTGCCTTTGTGTGTACATTTCTTTTGATCTGAAATGGCTACTTTCCCAATCTACATCTCAAATCTTACTATTCCTTCAACGTTCATTTTCAGTTTAATTTCATGAGGTTTTCCTGAACTACTTAAAGAGAATTAAACTCACCATCACCTATTTTATTAATACTCCTTTTAAAATGCCTTTATTTATTTATTTTTGCCTGTAAAGTCTACAGTTTTTGCCTATAGTTAAAGTCACTTGGATAACTGTGAATCACTGGAGCTTGGAAACCTTGTTGAATTCATTTCATGGCTCCTCTACAAAGTTAAGCACAGTGCCTGTAAGCATTAAGCATCAAAACAGTGGTTTTAAATTTTACTTAATGATGTGACTAATCCAAAATTATAGTTCAAATCACTATTTTAGATTTTGGATGTTATTTAGGGTGGTACTCCATTCAGTATGGTTTTACCAGCTTATATAATGTTAAAATATTTAACTCTTGTTATGTAAAAAGAGAGTACAAAAAAAAAAAAAAAAAAACAATAGCTATGATATGTGTTCCTTCAGAAAACATGGTGATTCCAGGAAGTATTATATGTCTTATAGCTTGTCTGATGATGAACAAATTCACAATATTGAAAACATCAAGCTTTATTACTTTAACTATTCTGTGCATTCTTTTCTCATTTATAAAATAAAGGGGTTTGTCTGCATGGATCTCTATGGTCTATAAAATACCTTACAGTTCTGATATCCTATAATCTTAGGGTCTTCATTTATAATTGCACGTCTCACCTTTACTGTCATTCTGCTTTTCTCTTTATTTCCCATCCATTAACTTTTTTTTTTTTTTTGCATTATGTTTAGTATCTTATCTTTAAAGATATAATTTAGGCATCCAAATTCATTGGCTTTTCATTAATCAGATTCTACCTGTTTGCTGCCTTTCTTGGGTTTATAAAGGGATTTCACACTGACCCTATTATCTTCCATTTCAAGCTACATTGGAAGAAATGCCTGCATTTCAGATTTTTTTTTAGTTTAATTTTCTGGAATCTAACTTAATTAAGATATTCAGAGTATTTTGTGTAAGTACACAACCTAATTGTCACTACAAAGTGCACAGGGAGTTCCAGGACGTTTGCTGGGGCACATGCACTGGGGATTTTCTCTGCTCTCGTCTCTCAGGGAGCTCTGGCCGATGAGTCAGGACTGTGTTGGCAGAACCCTTCGAAGATCTTGGAAAATAAGATTCTTGAGAAGGGCAGATTATTCTACTTTTTGGAAAATTCCAGGTTGTAAAAACAGAGGCTGAATGACTGGATATACGGCAGTAATTATCTCAGAATGATAATTAAAAGTTTTCAGGGATTTAAACACCTCCTACATTGCTGTAACTGTATCCATTTTAGTATGAGTGTGTTTGGATCTTCTGTTTGGATGACAGAGCATGATCGTTAACTTGTTTTTATTTTACTTCTCAGTATTTTGCATTCATCCCTCACTTGATCTCATAGTCTAGGATGGGAATTGCTTTAGTATAGATTTTTCTTTCCACTTAAAATGATCATGAGCGAATATGTAAATTTTTTACTTTAACGTCAACATAATTTTTTAACACACTGTGACAGTTAACCTCTGAAGATTTTTGGCAGTAGATGGATTTGAATCCAGTTTGGTCTTTGCTGCACAGTGCTGTACCAAGGACGGGGTGGTGGGAGGAGTCTACCCCAGGTGCAGGCAATAATGGTAAAACTGATTAAAAGTCAGTCTGATTTTTATTATCACCATGTGCAGGAACCTCTATGCAATATCATTAATAAAATACTTCTCCTTGAAAAAATAAATATTTTTGCTCCAAATTCTAAACCAATGGTTCTCAAAGTTTGGTCCCAAGGCCACTGGGAGTCCTAGAGGCCCCTTTCAGGGAGGCATGAGGTCAAAACTATTTTCACAATAATACTAAAATGTGATTCACCTTTTTTTTCACATTCTCTTATTAGTGTACAGGGAAGTTCCAGAAATGACATGACATGATAACAGGGCACATTGGATGCTAAAGCAAATAGAAGTGATTTTTACTAACCAAGATGTAAAACAATGCACTTTTTATATTAAATTTAAATGCAGTACAGTTTTTCTTAAAAACAAATTTGGTAACATAAAATGTGTATTACTGTCATTTTAAAATGATTTATAAATACGTATTTAATTTTTATTCTAATTGCTAATATGTAAAAAATCACTTGATATAAGGCTCAAACACAAAAGATGCTTCAGGTTTTCAAGGACTTATAATAGCTAAAGAAGTCCCGAGACAAGAAAATTTGAAAACCACTGCTCTAAACAATTGCTAGGATTAATTTCTTTTTGATGGCTGCATAGTATTTCTCTGAAAAGATGGACTATAATATATTTAACAAGTTAATCTATCATAGGGCATGATTTTCAATCTTTTCTATTATAAACAGTGCCACAACTAATATCTTTACATATAAGTACTTTCACAGTCACTTAGAAGGTGTCTATATAACATTTCCAAATGAGGACACCTTTGAGGATTAGTAAGTTCGTTGGGCAAGGCAAGTGCAAACAGGGACTATGTTCCAGGAAATCTGGGATGCAGTATTATGCCACTTACATTGCACTTATTATAAAAGAATTTTACATATATTGCCTTGTTTAGTAATCATGGTAACCCTATGAGATAGTTGCTATGATTATGTTCATTTTACAGATTAAAACTTTAGCATAAGATATGTTAAATAATTTCTCCAATTAGTAAATACAGAACCAGGATTCATACCATGCAGTGCGGCTCCAGTATCCGTGCTCTTAACCATTACGTTACATCGTATTCTTAAGCTTTTTTAGAAAATTGCCGTTCTGACATGTGAAAATTATATTTCTAGGTATTTGCCTTTCTCTTATCATGACTATAGTTGAGCGTATTTTCATATGTTTAAGAGTTATATGTACTCCCATTTCTATTTGTAATTGTTACTCTTTTTTCCCAGTTGTGTTGCTTATCTTTTGCTTATCAATTTGTGGGGGCACTTTATGTGTTCAGAAAATCAGATCTATTGTCTGTCATATATAATACAAATACTTCCCTCTTCACTATGTTTATATAACTTTGCCATGCAGATTAAAAAAAATTATGCGTTTGAATTCAACAATTTTTTTCATGGCTTTCAAATTTCGTTTTATACATCGTCACTCCATCTATGGATGTGTGTGTGTTTGTGCATGTGCATATATATAACTCTCAGGAAATTCTTTTTTGTCCTTTCATGGCTTAATTTAGGTAGTCACCTTTATTTTTATTTTCTAATATACAGTCATGTGTCTGTATATGGTTTAGCCATATTTGTGTATCTAAACATAGAAAAGGTACAGTAAAAATATGTTATAAAAGATTTTTTAAAATGGCCTGTAAAGGGCACTTACCATGAATGGAGCTTGCAGGACTGAAAGTGGCTCTAGCTGAGTCAGTGAGTGAGTGGTGAGTGAATGTGAAGGCCTAGGACATTACTATGCACTGCTGTAAACTCTACAAACACTGTACACTTAGGTTACACAAAATTAATAAAAAAAAAAAATTGCACTGTGATGTCATAATAGCTACAATGTCACCAAGTGATTGGAATTTTTCAGCTCCATTGTAATCTTATGGGACCACTGTTGTGTATGCAGCCCATCATTAAATGAAGCATTGTTATGTGGCACATGGCTGTACATCTCTAGATTATTATGTTGTCATAATACACTTCATATATGGTAGTCAACTTCGATTTCTCTGTTTTGCCATACGTTTTCTGGATATTCTTGCTTGTCTAGTTTTCCATATAAATATTTGAATCAGTAATTTGGTTATAAAACCAAAATTTTGTTTATATTGTTAAATAATTTATTACTTTAATTTACATAGAATTAAAATATTTATAATAGTTCCCTAGGAGAAAGTGACACTCTTTTTTCATTCTCTCAAATCTTATTTGACTTGCTGAATAGTTTTAAATTTGTTTTTACACAGGCATTATTTGAATATAGAAGGGATTTTTTAACAATAAAATAATTTTGTGTACAGGAACCTTACTAAATTCCAGTGTCTCAGCCTTAAATATGAATACACAATCAAACACTGTTAAACATAAAGCAAATCTTTCAAAATGAAAGAGTAGAACACATTAAATAAGCAGAGAAAATATATCACTGGTTATATTATCACAGATAATTTTTTTAAAAATAAAGAGCACCTCATAGAAAAACATTCTAATAAAAGTCTGCAGAGAAATGAGAGAGAATATTGCATAAATAAAGCAAAACAAAACAAAAAATGCCATGGAAAAGATACAAATCAGCACAAGGAAGCGAGCAAGAGCACCTGCAATTTAAAAATAATTGCTCAAGTAAACAGTTCAGGAGAAGTTTTAAATGATGAATTCAAAAAAATCTCCCACTTTTATGCAAATCTAACAGCATTCTCTATTTTGGAAGGAAGAATTTTTGTTAGCATTACATCTCTATATTTTCTATTTTTTTTTTCCTAATTCTAGTGTATCTAACCAAAATAGTCAAAGCAAATTTCCAGTATTATTCTAAGAACAAACAGGCTCTGGTCTGTTTGATTTATGAAGTCTCCTTAGTTCTTCCAGACCAAATAAAACTTAAAATAGCTCTCCAAAGCACTTTGTGCTGTGTGGACAGAGGACGTTAGTTGTTTGCTGTTACTGACTCTGATGGTTAATTTTTTGTGTCAACTTGACTGGACCACGGTGTCCAGGCATCTGGTGAGACATTATTCTGGGCGTGTCTGTTAGTGTGTTTCTGGATGAGATTAACATTTGAATCTGCTAAGTACAGCAGATGGTCCTTCCTAATTCTTTCTTGTGGGGATTGTCCCATGAATTATAGGAAGTTTAGCATCATCTCTTGCCTCCAACCACCAGAAGATCCCTGCAGTTGTGACAACCAAAAATATCTCCAGACATTCACAAGTGTCTCCTGGTGGGCACACTCACCCCTGATTGTGACTGCTTAGTTAAAGTAAGACAGGTGCCATAAAGTAGCATAAATAAAGAGCTTTAACAATTCAAAACAGGGAGAGACATATTTACTTGGGAAGATCAAGAAAGTTTTGCGGACGAGTAGTTTGAGATGAGCTATCATTAGCACTAGCCTAAGGCATGTTTGAAATTTTGGCTAAAACGTCCATCCCTTGAGCTATGAGCAAGTTCTATTTGTTAGTTTTGAGCACACATACTAATAAATGGCATTTATAAAACTACAGGAAAATTATGTTGTGAATATTTTTTAATATATGAATATCAAGGAGAGAACACTATTTTTTAGCCAATTCTTTGTATATTTTCTAAATAAGTCTTTTAATTTATAATTTTTATTTTGCTTTCATCTTGAAACTGCAATTTTCTCAACCCTTGGCTTGGTGTTGTCAGCACCACGCTCAGCCAGTGAGCAAACCGGCCATCCCTATATAGGATCCGAACCTGTGGCCTTGGTGTTATCAGCACCGCACTCTACCGAGTGAGCCACGGGCCGGCCTGAAACTGCAATTTTCTAGCCTTGTCTATATTCTTAACAAATCATTCTTGTTTTTATCATATAATGACACTCTTAATTCCTAATAATTTTTTTTACCTTAATGTCTACTTTGCCTATTATTAATATATATAAGCATTCCTTTGGTTGGAAATTGTTTCATGTCTTTTCCCACCCCTATAATTTTGTTATTAATTATTTTATTATTTATGATGTCAGTTTCCCTCTTCTAAATAGCATATCTTGTTGCTACTGTTTTTTTAAATTCATTCTAAGAGTCTTTTAAAAGTCAATTTTATACTATTTATATTTAACTGGCAAATTTAGATCTTTTACATTTACTATAATAACTAACTGATTTAGACTTATTTCATCACCTTAATTTCATATATAGAAAAGTTATAGTGGTAAGATGTTGGACACTGAGGCCAGACTCTTGAGTTTACTACTTACTAGCTGTGTAAATTGAGCTAACTATTTAAATGATTTGCATATGAATTTCCTCATCTTTAAAAAGGAAAGAAAGAAAGAAAAGACTACAACAATAAGTTGAACTTTCAGAAGGAGAGAACAAACCGAACAAACCGAAGGATGCTAGAGATGAGGGGGAAGGTGGGAGGGGTTTGGGAAGTGATAGGTTGGGCAAAGGACATAAAGAAATATCACAATTTGTAAAAATGAATATGCTAATAATAAATAAAAATTTTAAAAAGGAATGATTATATTTCTTACTCAACATCATTGTAAAGATTAAATGAAAAAACATCTAATACACTTATGATACTGCCTCAATATGTAAAGTTATTGAGTGCATTTATTATTTCCATACCATTCTTTCTTCTTTACTTTTTCTCTTTTCTACTCTTCTATTGGATTAATTTTAGTGTGATGTAATGTATTTCCTTTTTTTTTTCTGTCACTACTAGTTTCAAGGTTTTACATTTTCTTTTATACTCTTTTTGTGGTTAAATTTAACTGCTAGATTTGACTCAAAGTTTAATCAATAGCTTTACCTTCCACGCAAACAATACGAAGATTATCAGAATACTTTGTTTATTTTTATTCATGTATTTCCCAATATTTTGCTCACCATTGATTCTTATATCCCACTTTTCCCAGGATTTAAAATCCTTCTTCCTGAAAGAGAGGACTGTTAAGGGAAAAACTCCCTCAGCCTGTGTTTACCTGAAATTTTCTTTTCATGACCCTCACTCTTGCTAGATTAGCTGGGTAAAGAGTTATAAGTTGGCAATTGTTTTCACTCCACACTGTGAAAATATTATTTCATAATCCTGCCCTCCGTTGTTTTTGTTGAGCTAGCGATAGTCAGTCTAACTGCAGTACTTTTTTATGTAATCTGATTTTTCTATTTAGTTATATTTATATATTCTCTTTAATTTGATGTTCTGAAGTTTCACTAATATGTATCTAAGTGTGAAATTATTTTTTCTTTATATAACTTATGCTTTTTGAGTTTGTCAAATTTTCATTCTGAAAAATTTCAACCATGTTTTCTTGAAACGTAGACTCCCTTATTTTCTACATTGTCTTCTGGAAGTCCTGTCATATATATATATGTCGGGCATTCTTATTCTATCCTCCCTGTGTCTGAACCTGTCTTCCATGTTTCTATCTCATTGCCTCTGCTGCATTACAGATCATTTTCTTCAATTTACTTTTTAATTCTCTAATTCACTTTTAGGTCCTTACTAACTTCCTATAAACTATTTTTTACTGTGATATAATCTCAACAGGCCTTCTGTGAGATTTCCTTGTGACCTGGATTGTGGAATGTCTCTTTAAAGTGATTTTGTATTCACTTTTGTTAGGCACACACTGGTTTGGAATCAATATTTTTTGTTTCTTGTTGAGATGGGGGTTTCTACATCTTGAAGTTATTGGCAATTGTGGGTCAAGGTTTAAAAGTTCTTTTTTCTTTTTAAATCCAGAATCTAGGCAGAAAGAAGCTTTATTGTTATCTATCTGCTTCCTAGGTCAGTGTGTAATTTTTGTTTTAGTTTACTCTTTCTCTGAGATTTCCACCCATTTAGGGCCCCAGCCTTATGTCATTCTCTTCTCCAACTTCTTACTTGAGGAAGGTAAAGTAAGATCATTAAAATCCAAGTGCTAGACATACTGTGTCTTGCATTCAACTGCTCCATCCATTATACCCTACGATTTCCAGAGGTTCATCCCACAACCTTACCACTCTTCATTTCTAGCACCAGAGCATTCTCTTTTCATCTTGTTAATTCAGCTACATATTTTATATATTGCTTTATAGATATTTTATACATTGTTTTATTACATTCAGCATCTGTAGCTGCTTGTATTGGGAGAAAATTTATACTGTTTTAGTTCACCATTTTATCAGAATCAGATGGGCTTGCACTGTCTACCAACATCAATACTTTATATATTGCAAGATCACCATGCACACAACATTGTCGGACAATAAGGCAATGCTTTTCAAAGAACTTTTAGTTCACACTACTGTTATGAAAATGGCAACTTTTTTAGACATGGTTGGAAAGCAATGGGTTATTTTATTTAACAAGAGTCATTCAGCAAAACTCAGAGCAGATGCCCAGAAACTTTTTCTAGCTTTACTTCTAGGATCTTCCTATATATCTTACAATTTCAAAGAGCAGAAACAATGTCCAGGTTAGAATAATGCAACAAATTGTATATTGTGGTTCCAGAGATGTTACTAATAAAAGAATTATGAGTAAAAAATAAAGAAGGTGAAATTAAAGTGAAGACTATGAACAATTCTTTGAAAATCTGAAATGAGGAAAGAAAATAAATTATTCACAGCCATTGAAATTCTGATGTTCTCAATAATCATTTTTGGTATTATCATGCTGTATTCAATATATACCACCCAGATGTGAAATTTCAAACACAGTATGCATGAATTAGCTGACAAAATACTGGAAAGCAGAATATATTTCAGTATTCATTGCTTAATGGTTTTGCCAAGGAAATTGACTTGATAATACTTCATGAATAGTGCCAGCTATTATAATGTGATTTCAAAGTCCAGTCTACAAACTATATTAATATCTCAAAAATGGAATAAAAATTATAATCCTTACAATCTTAAGAGTCATTCATTTCCTTTCTGTTTTTTTCCTTCCCAGGATTAAGTGAATCTTAAGGCTTGAAATCCCAAACAATTTATTCCTGTCATTGCTTTTTACCTGTATGCCAGTTATAAGTAATATCTGGATACAAATTCTAATGAACAATAGGGTATATTATAGGGAGGCAGAAACAAAAGTAACTGCATAAAGGGTCAAATGTAATTTAAAAATTTCTTCTTATTCATTTACTGAAGAGTAAAAAGCTTATTAAGATAAAAAATTATAGTCACAGTGGTTTCTGTCTTAAATCCATAAATTATAACTGTATTTTATTGCACAGCTATTCCTCTGTGTGATGAGGTCTATTAAGAGCTTTCAGATAGCCTTTCTTACCACGGGTCATCATAGTCTCAATTGCTTTCTCTATAAATGAGACAGATCTATAAGTTAATAAAAAGATACGATAATTTTTAATTTAGATCCCTAATTCCAAGCCCGCCTGAAATCTAGCCAAAGAATAATCTGCTTAGTGCCATGATAGATCAGCAGACGATGATTATTTCACTTATGGGGGTGGTGACAGTGTAGATAAAAGCTCAATCCTTGTGTACTTCTTAGGTTCCTCTTTTAGTTTTGTAAAGTGCATGAGTTAATGCTAAAATGCTTCTTAATAACCAAATATAATAAACGCAAGTATCTATTGAGATAGCTGTGTCAGGATTCTGAATCTAACAACCCTTTATTTTCTGTAGAATTCTGGAGTTTAGAAAGAATTTCCACAGAGAGGTCTGGTAATATAATTGTAAGTAAATTGATACTCTGAGAAGCAAAGTGATTTTCCCAAGCACAAACAACTAATTAATTTCAAATAGGACTAAAACTGACTTCCTTTTTTCTATACTTTGGAGTCTCATTGTACGTTGGAGATATAGGATAAACAACTTAATACCAATCCTTTTGTCACTACCCTTTCTCTTTCCTTATAATGTAAACTGATATTCCTTATGGAATATATGACCCCCCCAAAAAAAGGAATAGAACACTTTTACAAAGAAAGCTGTGCAAGTTCCGGTTCTGGTATAATTGTGTGAGCCCCTAATAGCCCAACACTTCTACTGATAACAATTATGAACTCTAGACCAACTAGGACAACTAACTTTTGTTTAGCAAGGATAATAAACAAAAAGAAAAAGACCATGAAGAGGAATCAAAATGTGGAGAAGACATTATAAGGGTGAGTTTTCAGGTTCATTTTTTCCTTTGGCAGTACTTGAAGGTGAATCTCAGTTGTAGAGTGTCACAGTGTAAACAGCCAAATTTCTAACAACCCACTTTTTTTTTTTTCTGTCCACAGGAAACAAGGAAAGGAATACAGATGCGCTGAGGGTATGGGTGGGAGGAAGAGAGCTGTAGAAAGAACCCTTAATTATGGGAAGGAACCTACACAAGTCTCAGCCTAACGACATGTACATGACTGACCAAAACAATGGAGGTAAGTTTTAAGGAACAGAATTGAGATTTGTACCGTCATCCTCAGAAGGTGAGACAGAACTTATAATTTATATTGAACTAGATTAATTTTCTACTAAAAGAATAATAAGAAAGTTTTCCTGAGGATTATAGCAGAGCCCATAGTATAGAACAAAAAGGCAAAGGAGGAGCAAATTCACTCTTTCTTGTGGAGCTGGGACATTCATCTCCTGTCCTTGGACATCAAGGCCCCCATGATTCTCTGGCCTTTAGACTCCTGCACCTAACACCATTTTTTTTCTTCCTCCCTCCAGGTTCTCAGGGCTTTGGACTGAGACTGAGAGTTACACCACTGGCTCCCCTGATTCTCAGGCCTTCTGAGGTGGACTGAATTACACCAGTGGCTTTTGTGTTTGTCCAGCTTGCAGACTGCATATCATGGGACTTCTTGGTCTCCATAATTGCATGAGTCAATTCCTATAATAAATTCCTTCTTATATATCTCTATACATTCTATTCGTTATGCTTCTCTGGCGAACCCTGACTAATACATCACCACAGGTCATGCAGATATTAAAAGGATAATAAAAAAATATTAATAACATCTTGATGCCAACAAATTTGACAATTAGAAGAAATTTGTAGAAAAATACAATGACCAAAACTGAACCAAAAATAACCAAAAAACATTAGTAGCTCTTTATCTCTTAGATAAATTATACTCACAGTTAAAACATTTACTAAGAGAAAATTCCAGGCCCATAAAATTTTATAATTTTATTGGTGCATTCTGTCAAATCTGTAAGTCAGCTTTAACACCAGTTTTACACACCGTTTTCTGGAAAAGTGTAAATCTCCAAAGAAGATATATAAGAGGCCAACAAGCACAAGAAAAGATGTTAAAAAATCATTAGTCATCAGGAAAATGTTCATTAAAACCACAACGAGATACCAATTTACACTTATATTTAGGATGGCTAGAATCAGAAAGACAATAAGAAGTGTTGATAACCATGTGGGGAAGTCAGAATTCTCATACATTGCTGGTGGGAGCGTAAAATGCTACAGCCACTTCAACAACAGTCTGGCAGTTTCTCAAAAAGTTAAATATAAAGTTACCATTTGATTGAGCAATTCCAGTCATCGGTGCTCATGTGTGTGTGTGCATGCACGTGTGTGTATACATGAAATAAAAACATATGTCCACACAGTGATTTGTACGTGAATGTTTGATAGCACTGTTTATAATTGTCAAAAGGTGGAAACAACCCAAATGTCCATCAACCTATGAACAAATAAACATAATGTGGCCTATGCAAACAATGAAATATTTGGCCATAAAAAGGATTGAAGTGATAATACATGCTACAATATGAATGATCCTTGAAAACATCATGTGAACTGGAAGAAGCTAATCCAAAGACAACCTATTGTATGATTCTGTTATACTGTATGTGAAGAATAGAGAAATCTGTGGGGAAGGAAAGTAAACTAGTGGCTTCCCAAGGATGGGGCTGGAGGGGGGAATGAATGGAGGGTTCAGGAGTGATACCTAAAGGGTACAGGGTTTCTTTTGGGGATAATAAAAATATGCTGAAATTGTAATGATGGTTGTCCAGCTCTAAGAATGTATTAAAAGCCACTGAATTATACATTTTAACTGGTAACTATGAAAGGCGAATTATATCTCAATAAAGCTGTTACAAAAACCAGGATAATAAGTTATGACCAATTCTTATCCTAGGAAAGCAAGTTTGGCTTTACATTCAAAAATGAAACATGATTCACTATATAAAGAGAATAAAAGAGAAAAACCATATGATCATTTCAATAGATACAGAAAATGTAATATTCAATCATGATTAAAAACTCTCAACAAACTAGGAACAGGAGACTTCCACAAATATCTTTAAGGGAAAAAAAATCAATCCTCACCTCACCTCACCTCACCTCATACACAGAAATTATTCAAAGTGGATCATAAACTGAAATAGAAGAATGAAAAGCATAAAACTTCTAGAATAACGCATAGGAAAATATTTTTTGAAGTTGGGGTGGGCAAAGATTTATTAAAAAGCACATAAAATCAAAAAGTATAAAATAAAAGAACACATCAGATTTCATCAAAATAAATATTTTTGCTCATAAGAAAACAAAAATTCAGGCAAATGATGGAGAGAAAATATTTGCCACATATATCAGACAAAGGACTTGTATCCAGAATATGTCAAAAGCTACTATAACTCAATAGCAAGCCAATTCAATATTTAAAATGACAAAATTTGAATGGACATTTCATAAAAAATATACAAATGGTCAATAAATGCATGAAAAGGCCCTAAAACATCTTTAGTCATCAGAGGAATGCAAATGAATGATGTATCAGTGCACACCTTTTAGAACAACTGAAATCAAAACATCTGACTATACCAGATATTGAATAAATATGGAGCAGCCTTAGCTGTCATTCACACTTGTGGTAATATAAAACGTTACAGCTTCATTGAAAAACATTCTGAAATTCTAAAAAATAGTTAAACATAGACTTCCCAGATGACTCAGCCATCCATTTCTAGGCATTTACCCAGGGGAAATAAAAACATGTTTCTGCACAAAACTTGTACATGCATGTTCATAGAAGCTTTATTTGCAATTGATAAAACCCATAAACAATCAAATGCTCATCAAAGTGAATTCATAAGCAAATTATGGCAAACTGAATATTATTCAGCAATTAAAAAATGAACTATTGAAACATGAAACATCATGGATGACTTTTGAACTTTGAAAGAAAGAAGCCAGACTTATAAAAGCTCATGCTGTACAATTTCATTTAAGTAAAATTTCAAAGAGTTCTGATAATCTACAGTATCAGAAATTAGACAGTGATTTCCTAAGGACTGGATGGAGAAAGAAATGGATTGCAAAGAGGCTTGAAAATTTGAGCTTGGTTGGTGTAATTATTCAATATCTTAATAATGATAATAGATTCATGTGTATATATAATAAATCTGTCAAATTAAATTCAGGGGTATATATATGTCAAAATCATTGTACTATAGATTTTAAATAATTTGAAATTTATTACACATTAATTATACCACAAGTGTGTAAAATAAAACAAACCAACAAAAGAGTAAAATGAGGTTAATTATTCATCAAAGAAAAAGTTCTTTCAAATTTATCACACTTAATTTTTCAGACAACTTTTTTAACCATTAGCTCTGGTGACGCTATAGTCTTTGTACACTTTGAAACAAGTTTCTCATAATTTTTTAGATAAGATAGGAAATCTGAACCATATAGTTAGATGGAGCCATTAGGTCGTTAGAGGGTAGGTAATCCTCCGTCTTCCTCTCCTCCTCCTTCCCCTGCCACCACTAATACATTCTCTTCTCTCCTGTATCGAAGAAGGATTAAATTAACTCATTAGGATACTGAAATCCTTGATCTCCCTCCTCCTGCTTCTTACCCTTTTGTAGTAAATTAGGGACACCGAGCTTTAAATTCTGAAATCTGTTGGAAGCCAATGTATACTTTTTTAAGAAACAGAATTATATGATCAGTCTTACAGCTTTGAAAGATAAGTCCAGCTGGGAGATTATATTGGGAGATGAAGACAGAAATAGGAAGAAGAAAATAGTAAAAGTAAAACAAAATAAACCTGTTGCAGAGATCCAGTCCTCAACTACTGCAAATAAGAGGGCATGGTTTTTAGAGTCACTGAGAAGATAGAATTTGTGCATTGGTGTGGAAGGCGGGTAGAGAATGAGACTGATGGCATCCAAAGGACATCTATATTTCTACTTTGAGTGATGGGGTGGATGGAGAAATACTTCCCAGAGAATACAGAATGGATACAAGGTGATGTATTCAGCTGTGGATAGGTTTAGCTGCAAGCGTATTTGGAACTTTCAAGTACATATATCTATGGGGCAGTTCAATATATAGATCTGCAGTTCAGAGTTTTTAGCTAGACGTATAAATCTGGAAACATTAGCAGATGGACGGTGGTTGAAGCCGAAGGACAAGAGGAGATCATCTAAGGTCCCTTCTGTGAGCAAGGCAAAGGGCTAAGGATAGGTTACTGGGAACACTGATGTTGAAGAGGTTAGTAAAGGAAGAATCTAGAGAAAGTGAAGGAGAATATGAGAGAAAGAAAGCCCGAAGAGGGGGATGCCAGAGAAACTCAGAGATGACAAAAAGGGAAAGATGAAGAGGCCGACATTTTCAAATGTCAGTCTGGGACTACCACATTTCAGTTGAAGCAACCAAAGTGTTTAATCCAGAGAAGTGAAGACTACAAGGTAGGAGCAGAAATAAGTGCAGAGTTTGTTGTCTAATATCTGAAGACTAATCATATATAAATTAGAGTAGATTTGTGTTTTTCTGGCTTTCAAAAGCCAGAGCTAACATATTCATATTTATCATCTAACATACTCATTTTTTCTTACGGTGAGAACACTTCATATATATTCTTTCAGCTATTTTAAAATGTACAATATAGTGTCTATAACTGTAGTCACCATACTGTGTCATAGATCACCAAAACCTATTCCTCCTGTCTAACTAAAAGTTTGTACTCTTTGATAACTTCTCCCCTTACTCCAACCACATCCCTTCATTATTGTCAATTAAAAATAAAATAAAACTTTTAAAAAAGACAAAAATAAAAGCCAGAACTAGAACCCATGTGTAGAAGGTCCAGAAAGAGAAATTTCAGGTGAAGTTAAGGAAGCAAATTTCATATGCTTCTTGTTTGAAGACAAAATGGGCTGCCCCAGTAAAAGTTGTTAGTAATAAACTGATTGGAGGGGTCCGTATTGAGAGATAGCATCTATCTATTGCCATCACCTGGAAGCACTTAATAAATAGTGGGTTGGATAATATGCAGTTGACAATATTAAACTATTCTAGCCAACAAAATAATAATTCTTTATGGTTTAATCTAATATTTATTGAATGAAGAAACAAATAAGTAAATAACATTAGACAAGGAAGTCCTTTCAATTTTCAGCGGAAGAAAATATAGCTGCTTTTAAAAAATGGTAATTTTAAAAGGACTGAGGAAAATTAAAATGCAAATTGACTATAGAATTTGCCAGAAAGAAAAATATTTTCTTACACCTTCAAATAGTTCCTAGAGGAGTCCAAAAGCAGTATCTTAGTTAAGTATTATGTATATATTTATTTACTTGAGTAGATTTACTCAAGGATGTTGCATTGAAAATCCATTTTAGTTTCATATACTGAAAAGAAAAAAAATATTGTCATTTATTATAATTGTTATGGATAGCACCAAAAAGGGGGGGAAATGTTACCTAGTAAATACGAGTATACCTTTGAGTTAGGAAACACAATAGCAGATTTATTTATTTATTTATTTAAAAGAAGAAGACCATATCTTCCAATTCGGCTTACATGATGCAGTTTTTGTTGGTTTTCATCACCCATTTATAAGGATCTTAACATGCACAAAAGAAAAAAAAATTCCTAGTTGTTTATTTTAATGATCGAGTTACTATGAATATAATTTGCTCATGTTGTTGCCAGGGAGTCATAAATGTCACCACAAGTGCAATTTTTTGTTCTTATTTTGATTTCCATTGACTAAGCCTTTCCCTTTTCAGCCACTTAGTGTCACCCTATCACAACCCAAATTATAGTCTAAATTACAAAGACAAAGTGCTCCTTTCCTCAGCCACAGTGGAGTGCAGACTCCAGGAAGCATAAATTGTTCCCTAGGGCATTCACTAGTCAATCTTTCATTTTGTTTCATATTCCTCACTCAAGAAATTTCTGGCAAACCTATGTTTTGGGAAAATGATTATTTTACTTCTTTGACATTTTGGTGCATTTATAGTTTAAATTATTTTTATCATTCTGTTAGGGATATGATTAATTACTAGCATGTTTAACATCTGAATAAAAACTGAGTAAATTCATGATTAATTATTAATAATATGATGAAGTATATGCAGCCATTATCTGGTCTAGATGTTAATGGCTAGCACTTCCCTTGACATTTTCTCCAGCCAGAGTCATCTCTAGATGAGATACTGATCACGGTATAGTCTTGCTCAAAAATCTTCTGAGCAATTACATTTCCTGAAGAGACTTGTCTATTCTGATAATCAAGTCCTCCCCCTGTTTCTAGACACATTGGAGTCCTTGGTTGCCGTTCTCCAACTGTATCTTACACAGTCGTGGCTCCCTATCTTCTTTGCTCATTCTGTTATTTCCACTTGAGATGCCCATACCCTTCACTTTACCTCTATCCTCCGTTATGATCCATCTTTAATATCATCTCCTGCATGAAACCTGCTATGAAATAGACATAACGCATTAGACACAAAACATCCATTAGTCAGAAAGATTTTATCATTCTGTGGTATTTCATAAGGGTGGAGAAGTGTTTCCTATGACCCATGTCCCCCAAAGCATATTTCTTCTCATGTCTCATTGTCCAGAACTGAACACGCCTAAACGGATCATACCTAAACTAATTATTAACAAGAAGAATGAATGGACAACACAAGTGGTTGAGCATCTATGGGGACATAACTTAAGTCACACAGAAGAAGAGTAAATAGTTAAATAAAACCACTGTTAAAAGAAGGGAGGAGTATATTTTGGGTAGGCAGATATTGTTTTCAGCTCTTTTCCATGCAAAACTAATCGCTATCTCTTTAAATTCAAATTGCATTTTCTTTACACAGTTATTAAAGAAAACTTATTTCAGTCTGCCCTATGCTTAATATGAGAAACAGACTTGAGACTTCATCTCTATATGTTCAGTATCTTGCATGCAGTGGGTACTGATGAAAGTCTGTGGAAGCAAATCTCATTTTGAGTACCATTAGGTGTATTCTTGAATAGCAGAATGATGACTCTGTATGTTCCCCACGCCTAAAAGACAGTAAGTTGAGGTTAAAGAGAGAAGAGGAGCATTTGTTGATGCACACTGCTGGCAGGCACAGTCATTTCTATTTCTAATTCCACCTCTGTCACTTCCTAGCTATGTGAACTCTGGCAAGTTATATGAATTCCATAGTTGTACTTTCTGTATTTGTAAAATGGAATGACTTTATGTGAAAATAAGTTATGGTAAGGCTTAAGTGAATCAATGTTTGTAATTGTCTAGCCCAGTGTCAGAGACCTGATAAATAGTAGCTGTAGTTAGTATGATCTGCTTAGATCAGAAAGTCAGGGCTATTGTGTTCAGCGTGAGATATGGAAACAAAATAAGCTTCCTGGGGCTTGTATTCTCTCCACAAGCCAAATAGAGCCAGTTTTCATACATATATGGGCCTAGCGAGTCACATTTCTCCTTTACTGTCATGGAATCAGTTAGCAAAACTGATAAATTTTGAATTCTGATAAACTCTGAATTCTTCCATTACCTCTTCTGAATTTAAAGCAATAAAATATCTCAAAAGGTATTTTTGATTATTCTTTTTAAAGAAATAGACTCTAATCTTTATGTGAAAAGGGAGAAAACCTGGCACCCAAAAAGAAAGTAGGGGGAAAATAATGTGAGATATGAAAGAAAACCTAAGAATATTTATCTCTCATGCATTTGCAAACATTTAAGTAATGTTTTGTAAAACCATTTTTGGAAGTTAGAGTACTAACCTTATAATTTTTGACAAGAAAAATATTTCACTGAAATTTTTGAAAGGAACTAAGAAGTGGAGTTTAATATCTGTCACATTATATAAGTAGAGCAAAAACCTCAGCTATTCAGCAACTGCAGTGTTTATCTCATGTTTTTTTTTAAACACAGCCATAATTTGCAATTTTTCAAGAATTAAAAATGCTGCCAGTTAATAAAACAACTTCTGCCCTTACACACATCTAACCTAGGAATGGTTTGTCAATTATTACCATAAACAGTGGCACTTAGAGCAAATGTTTAACTCCGAGTTATGTCAAAGCACTTTTCAGAGTGATATAATTTGTGTTAAATCTGCAAAAGACTATATTTAATGGTCCATTTCGGACATGGCCTCTTAGTTGCTGGTACAATCTAGTAATGAATGTAGAACAAACCAATGTCAAGTTTTTCCATCCAAAAAGCCATAGAGACACTATTTTCCCAAACTGGCCTTAGGTTTATCCAACTACTGTGCCTTTGTAGTAACCTTGATTTGCTTTTTTTTTTCTTGTTGACGCTTTCTTATATTCATATGACTTTAGCTCAGTCAATAAAATTTCAGCAAAAGTAACTAAAAATTTGTACTTACTTTTTTCTCTCTCACATCATCTGGAAGATGCCTTCACTGTAGGAAAATGTCAGGTGCCCTGCTCCCATAAGCAGCTTGCTCTCTAGTTGGTCAACTATTGTGATGTTCTTTAGCCAGCCTCTAGGCTAGCTCCTATTTAATGAGTTCATTTATTCATCAAATATGTATTGCATGCTTAGTATGTGAAAGATACTGTTCTAGGTACTGGAGATACACAGTAAATAAAACAGGCAAAACTTCCTTTCTTTGTGAAGTTTACATTCCAGAAGAGAGAGAAAAACAATAAATAAATTTCATATACTTCATATAACAAATAGGCATTTTACAAAATTCTTTGCAGAACATAAATTACAGAAAAAGTATAGAAAGTGTTGGCCAGGGAGAAGGTTGTTGTAATGTCAAATACAGTGGTCAGGGAAGACCTTACTGAGAATGCAGCATTTCAGCAAAGACCTAAGGAGGTGAGAGAGTAAGGCACAAGGATAAATGAGAAAGGTACATTTTAGATAAAGGGAAGAGCAAGTGCAAAGGCCCTGAGGCAGGAGAATGCCTGGAAAGTTTAAGGAAAAGCAAGGAGGCCAGTGTGCCTGGAACAGAGTGAGCCAAGAGGAGACTTTTAGGACATGAGGCCAGAAAGGGAAGAGAGAACAGACCTTGTGAGGCTTTTTGTCAGCCTTGAAAAGACTTTTTTTTTCCACTTTGAGGGAAATAAGAATCTACTGGATTTTTGTGTAGAGAAATGATACAATCTGACTTATAATTAAGAGCATCACTTTGGGTGCTGTATTGAGGGTGGGTTGTAAGTGGGCAAGTATAAAAACAGAAGGACCTGCTAAGTAACTACTGCAATAATTCTGATGTCAGATGATGGTGGCTAGTAAATAATTTAGGTAAAAAGTTGATGGTGAAGGTAGTAAAAAGTAGTGGGGTTCTGTATATATTTTGAAGGCATAGACTACAGGATTTACTGATACGTTGGTGATCATGTATGAAAGAGAGAACTCAAAAGTATTTACAAGTCTTTTTGGTTTAAACATACAAAAGGAAAGAGCTGTAATTAACTGACATAGGGAAGATCTGTGAGAAAAGAAAGAGTAAAGGAGAGATGGGAAAGATCAGAGGCTAGGTTTGGGGTAAGTGTATTTGCAGAAGTTTAGTACACATCCAAGTGGTGACATGGACTTGGCAGTTGATTACATGAGTTCAGGTGGAGATCTGGATTGAAGATATGAACTTGGGAGTTGTCAGTTTATGGCTGATAATCTGTGAGAGTGAATGCGATGCTTGAGGGAGTGAATGTGTAGAGAAGAAAAAGAGGTCTGAGGACTGACTGTTAAGGCACTCCTACGCGTCAAGTCTGGAGAGATGAGAGGAGAGGTCAGTAAAGTGAAAGGCAAATGAGGAAATGCATTGTTCTGTAAGCTGGTGAAGGAAGGGTTAAAGGAGGAGGAAGTGATTAACCATGCCAGATGCTGCTCATTACTTCAAGTAAGGTGAAGACTGAAAATTGACCATTAGTTTAGCAATGTGATCAATATTTCTTCCCACTGGAGGAAAGAAGCACACGAAGGAACCAGAGGCTAAGACAGCAAGCTGCCTCATTCTGAATCCTCTTTACATCACTCCAGCTCCTATGGCTTCCATGCATCTCTGAACTTGTTTTGGAATTCTTTATTTTACTTTATTTTTTATTTTTGCTTCAGTAATCAGTTTTTTACATCTGTGCAATGCCTGTTTTCATGTTGATATTTTTTTATTTGATCTTTAAAATGGAATTATTGGGCCGAGCCCGTGGCGCACTCGGTAGCGTGCTGCGCTAGCAGCGCGGCAACGCTCCCACCGCGGGTTCGGATCCTATATAGGAATGGCCGGTGCACTCACTGACTGAGTGCCGGTCACGAAAAAGACAAAAAAAAAAAAAAAAAAAAAAAAAAAAAAAAATAAAATGGAATTATTTGAGGGAGATAAGTCAATTATTGCTGTCACTGTTTTAAAAAATTCACATTTTAGAAAAGATAAATGTTTCATTGTTACACTTCTGGTTAACAGTGACTTCAGCCAGGGTCTTCTATCTCCTAAAACTTTACCCTGCACCTTTAATTTCCATGAAGGGAGTAATTGACGCTTACTTGCTTGCTCTTTGTACCTTTCTTTACGCATGCTCACTTCTATTCATACCTTTTATTTATTTTTGCTTAATCCCTTGAATTTTGGTCCTTAGTTCCTTTTGAACAACTGCATACCATGACCTTTAAGGACAAATATCGATATGACTTTAGAGCTTCAGGGAATTTGGACTTCTGCCAGGCTCTGAATCCAGAGGATAGTTTTTATATCCCCTGATCTCCATCCATTTCTGCACGATTTAATTCTTCCTAGCAAAGAGAAGAGCTGAGTAAATGGCCAGCACTGTACAGTTGAATATATAGGTACCCATTCTCTTGTTACAAAGAGGAGAATACGAGGCCCACCCTCCACGTCCTCAGTGAATCTTGTGTGTGTACTCTCATATACCATCACAGTACACATCCTCTTTCTTTTTTTCCCTTATTCTTTCTGTGAGTTTTGCTTCCTTTCACCCTTCTATTCAAACATAAGAAGTTCCTGGAACATGAGTGACCCAAGAGATCATAGTGTTATGAACAGGAGTTGTGAATCTTCAGCTTGACTCTCCAGTAATGAGAATTCACTAGCACAAGTTTGTGCACGTAAGCATGTAGGTGGACAAACAGAATGCATCACAAATTTAAGTGATAAAACATAAATTACAAACATCATGCGGGTGGTGAATTTTATCAACGTCAATATCTTGCTTATGACACTGTACAATAGTTATGCAAGATTACCAGAGGGGAAATCTGTGACCTCCTTGTTAGTTTTTCAAACTGCACATCAAATCTGAAAATACCTCAAAATAAAAGCTTAAAAAATTATATAGGTAAAACGGCAATCAGGGTCAGACTTTGTTTTCCAAGACTGCAACATTGTCATAATGTTAGGAAAGAAATATGTTAGAGAAACTACTGTCTTAGAAAGAATCTACCATGCTGGCTTTTTTAAGTGGTGTGGGGAAGTCACAGAAATAAATGGATAAATGGCATTCTGAGAAAAGAAAGGTGGTGGTGAACATGAATTTTTATTTTAGCACCAAATATTGTAGTGGTGTTCTTAGTATTGTTGTGACTGCAGACTCCATGTGCATTCAGCTGCCATACTCCTAGTCAGCCAGCTGCTGCAGGATCATGCATTTTTTTGGACAAGATTTATTTAATGAATGCATCTGGGTGGTCATTGTCTCAGTTTCTAAAGCAAAACCAAACATGCTGCCCTTGTTTCCCTTCCATCACTTTTCTAGTCATCTGATTTCCCCTTCCTTCCCAGAAATTCTTAAGATCATTGACTCCACTGACGGAAGTCAGGCTTCTGACCGCCTAATAAAGTTCACCAGTGAAAAGCCTATTTTTCATTCTGTTTAATTACAGGCTTCAGAGACACTCAAAATGGAGGGTGTCTCAGGGACAAATAATACTGTAGGCTTGGTTTACTTTTCTCCTGTCGGCATTGGCACCAAGCCCTTCCTCTGCTTTGAAATTCATGGCTGTGGCTGTGGCTGCATACTAAACAGACCGTGGCCACCACAAGTCCTGCTTAGCCCATCTGATGCAGCTCAACTAATCCATATACCTTAACGGCTAGTTCTGAGCAGTAATTTAGGTAACTAACACTGCTGGTTTGCTTCTAGTACATTCTATGTATATGATCATAATTGGGTTCATGTATCATAATTCGAGTTTAATTTGGTCAACTACCCTGAGTCTTGAACTACAATATGCTTGTTGTTAATTTTAGATGATTGACTTCGAAAGGTCCTTAGAAATGTAAGTATGTATAAAATGATTAGATGACAAAGAGACATTGTAAAATATATCAAACATACAAAAACTAACAGTAAAAGTAAGTTTCCTTCTCCCTCTTGTTTTCTTAGTCTCCCATTTTCCTTCTACAGAGACAACCACTGTTAACAGTTTTATGCAGAGATGTTTTATGCACATATAAGTAGATATGCATAGGTTTTATATATAGATAAAACTCTATAGCTATACCTTCCTAGTTTTTGCATAAAAGGTAGCATGATGATCACAGTGTTTTACTATTTGTTCTTTTTGTTTAATAACTCCTACAGAGCTTCTACACATCAGCATCTGTGATCTCTCTCTCTTTTTTTTTTTTTTTTTTTTTTTTGTGCTGGCCAGTACGGGAATCTGAACCCATGCCTTTGGTGTTACAAAGTCTCCACTTTTTTAAACAGCTTCCTAGTATGCCGTTGAATGAATAGAACCATTTTGTGTATAACCAGTCACATTTTGATGGACATTAGCTGTTTCCAATATTTTAATACCAAAAATGCTTTGGTGATCATTGTTGTACATGATTATTTGTGCCATGTATAGGAGTATCAGTTGGAGATATTCTTAGGAGGGGAATTCTTGGACAAGGGTATATTTATTTTTTATTTTTATTTTTTAGTATTTTTTAATTGTGCATATTTTTGGGGTACAGTGTGTTGTTTCAATGCATGTATATATTGTACAATGATTCATTTGGGGTAGATAGCATATCCGTCACCTAAACATTTATCTTTTCTTTGTGGTGATTACATTCAAAATCCTCTTTTATAGGTATTTAGGAATATACAATATAATATTATTAGCTATAGTCAGACTAGAACACCAAAATTTATCCTTCCTGTCTACCTGTAACTTTGTACCATTAATCCACCTCTTCCCCACCCCACACAAGACTCCTTCACTTCCTAGCCTCTGGTAACCATTATTCTACTCTCTTCTTCTATTTTTTAGGTTGATAGATATTGCCTGATAGTCTTCCAGAGAAGCTGTACACTTTACTTGACCATATGTGACAGTATTTGTTTCCCCATATCTACTTCTCCCATTATATTATCGATTTTTTGAATTTGCCAATCTCATTACAATTGTAAGGTACATTTATCTATTTGTGAATGAGGTTAAGCATCTTAAAATCATTTGTTACATTTTTTTTCAACAGAACCATTCAGTTCTTCATCATTCCCTGAATGATAACAATCTTTCCCCCACTGGTTTAAAATGGCAGCTAAAATAAACCTCCATGTTTATTTGAGCCTATTTCTGAACTCTCTTTTCAGTTACATTTACCTTACAGCTTACAAGCATCTGTACCAATTTTTTCAAATTACCATAGCTTTATAAGACATCTGAATATACAATAGTTTAGTGCCTCTTCACTGTTCTTTTTCAGAATTTCCCTAGATGCTCTCGCACATTTTTTGTTGGCTTTGGTGTTGGAGTTGCTTGATTAAAATAAGCATTAAAATATACCCTGTTTAAAAGAGGAGTATGATCATTATGAGACAGGGAAAGCTTTGTGCCCAAGGTTGAGTTAGATCTGGGACTGAAAATGATATGTGGAAAAAGAAGCGCAAGGAGAACCAACAAAGAGAAGAAAACTGAATAAAAGTTCCAAATTTGACATTCTATTAAAAAACCCAGAACATAAAAACAAAACAAAACAAAACAGGCACTTGAATGTTGAAAGTATTTTAAGCAGCCAGCCAGCTTTGCAGGTCAGCATTTATAACCCCTACTTTTAAGGGCCTTGACAAACAGTACCAAGGTTCTGACCTTAAATTTAAATCCCTTGAACTCTTAGTACACGTGAGCATGCACCCAGCATTCCTTCGCTGATTGCACTCTGCTAGTCATCGCAAGGAGGCAGTGTTAATGCATGCCTTGGTAGGACTCATAATTTATAGAGAAGCTAACAGGTTTTGAGAAACGGAGAGATAAACACAGTCAGCAAACCACTATCTCCGAGCAGCTTGTCCTTTAAGTATGTCAAGATCCAGACCTTTCAGTATCACTTCATTGATCTCAACAACAGGAACCTTGTGTTTGCCACTGTTCCAGGTAACCATCTATCCTTCTAGGAAAAGATTTTTACAGGTACTCTGAGGACTTCGGTTGATAGAGATTTGTTTTTTGGGCAACTTAACTACTCCTACATTTGAAAGATTTCCTTTTAGAAAGTGTTACCAGCATATTAAACTTATTAGAGTTATTGATCAGAGATACAAAAAACAGAATGTCCATGACATTAGTCTTATTTTTCCTTTATTTAGTTCTATTGCTATTGAAATAATGTGATGACAATTTAACCTTTGTTTAACTTTGCTATGCTATAAAGCTTTTAAAAATCGAAAAGGTATGGACAGAGAACAAAATGCTATGGCTGGATTAATTTAAGACATGTTTATTGTTGCCTGCAAACATACTCGATGCTTAATGATTTTTCAATGGTGACTGATGTAGACAGAGCCATTTTAGGGTTTGTTCTGGATCCTCTGCTCCAGCATCCTTTTCTGACTAATGCCTGCATCGCTGTATCTGTGTTATTTGAATGCAACATATCTGAAAGACTTAGGTCTAAAGTATATTAAGACTTCACTCACCATTTTATGATAGCCTGGAAGTCTGACAGCTCATGCTTTGGCAGTGAGATGATAATAATTTAATTCCATGCACTCTTTGCTAGGGTACAAAACACAGAGAAGACTGGGAAGAGACTTGAAAGTGAAATGCCAGTTTTATTTGTTTATCTGTTATCTGGATCCCAAAAGATTTTATCTACTCGTAAATAAACTTTCTTTATGGAGAAAATTTGAATGTTCATTTTCCTCACAGTTATTATGCAAATCTTTTTGCAACATTCTAGCAAAAAAGAATGCAACTCATTTTCTGTGCTTATAAATTGTTCATTACCATGCTCTCTGATGGCCAATTCATGGCTCCATTTGCAAATCCACAAATCTCTTTGCCCAGATAAACTTCGTGAAGTAAATACAAGGTGCTGAAGAAGCAGCATTGGGGATTAAGGGAGAAAAAGACATATCTCACACAAAATTCCCAATCTATCATTTTAAATTTTGTAATTCTTACTTGCACTTACATTTGTAAAGTCCAGGAAAATAAATTTTTCTACTGATCTCATCAACCCAGTTTTTAGAGCTACATATAAATGACATCTAATGGTTTCTTCATTGAACAAGGAAGGAGTCCCAGTTGGAGGAGAAAAACAAACACACACAAATAAATAAAACCTCTAAAAAGGAATACTTTCTTTCCTTGCTGATTATAAGTGTGAGATGCTGTAACCTATAAGACTCGATACAGAGAACTGAGATAATTTTGTTTGAATGTTTATGGTTTGGGTCTTTTAAAATAAGGCAATCAATGTTATTACTTTTTCCCTCTTCTTTGATAAAAAGAAAATTGTAAATCTCAAGAGGAATGCCACATGATCTTAAACAGATCTTAGCCTTAGAGCGGGTTAATGTCACCCATTCGCATATGTATTTAACATCCATTAATGCTAACATGATTGACTTTTATTTACATTTACTTGGAACTTAGTTCCTTTGCGTGAAAATAATACTCACAAATAGTGAACCTCTTTCCTCTAACTAAAATGTGAAAACAAAGAAAAAAATGCAAAGTGCACAAAATGTCTTTAGAGCAAGCAAAATCTCTCTATACAAAAAACAAAAAAAGGGTTTTTAATTCCATGTATAGAAACATTTAGGGTAGGGATCTGGTTCACAATATATATCTCCTGTCACTGCTGAGCTTAAGAATCTACCCAAAGATTTCTTTCAATTAAAATTTTGTGTACCAACGATAAACTCTGCTACAAAGCTTTTAATTAAAAAAAAAAAAAAGAACGAAATGATATAAACCCACATTGTCTCTAGGCACTGCTTGTATTAAAGGATTAGACTGATGAGATGTTTGGATTTTATTGTTCTGAACATGTGTTTCAGTCGGTGCTCTCGGACCTACCATGTGAAGAAAATGAAACGTAAGTAGATAGCAAGAGACTCCATGTTTTTATTTAGCATTTTAAAAATTCAAAGAATAAAAATGCTCAAGTCATTTGTAAAGCCCCATATGAGTTTCAGATGATCATTATAATCATGTAAGGAAAAAACAGTAAATAGTTTTTAAACGCAGATTGCTCAATTTTTCTAAAAACAGAAGTAATCATTTTCATTACAATCTGCTTTGCTAATAATAAGGGGCCTGGTTGATTTCTAGGTATTTTTGCTCACATTTACTTGGAAGTTGGTTTCTTTGCATGAAAATAATACTCACAAATAGTGAACCTATGTTTTGTAAATCCCTTGAGGTTTCGAGGGTAGTTTAAGGTCATGGAAGAGCCATGACATCATCTGTGGCTGCATCCACACTCATAAGTCACGGTGATGACGGGAGGTAAGCAAACTAACCCTAATTCCAAGCTGTGTTGTGTGTACATTTCAAAATGCTTTTGATATGAATTATGTGAATAATTGACTCAAAAATCTTACTTTTTGTGCTGTAGACTTACTGGTTCTCAGAATTCTATTTGGGAGATTGGGAGAAGATGCCATTAACAATGCTGCTGTTGACTCATGGTAACAGTGATGCACTGTGACTTAGTGCAAGTGTCAGAAAAGCACTTCTGCCAACTATTGTCTCCTCCTGGTCGCAGCCCTCACTGCCAGCAAGCTGTGTTCAACCATCATTGCTTGTTACCTTCAAAGCCAGAGACGCTGGGCTCTGGCTCTAGAGTAAGCGGCCATGCTGGTTAGGGGGCATTCCTGGGCCCTGGACTCATCATCTGTCTCTGCCGCTTATGAAGTTGGTGCCGTTCTTTCACCTTGTGCACGCCTCCTATTACTGCTCCTTGGTATTTATTGTGCACCTACCTTTGCACTCTGTAATCTGCTGTGTGCGACACAGAGAGGGTTTGATTGTGTGCTTACCTGACTCTGGACTTCATGGCTGCCCTCATCTTGCCTCCTCATTTTCTGCCTTTGACTCAGAATAAGCAAATAATCAAACAAAGAAATTCGTAATTGGTAAGAATAAGAAAGTGTTGAATCTAACTCCGTAATCAATATGACAGGAGAATATGGTATTGAGGAACATTTTACGTTGACTTTAGAGCCACCAAGGCTACTGGTCTTCTCTTCAGGTGAAGAAATTGAGACAGGAGAGAGAGAGAGAGAGAGAGAGAGAGAGAGAGAGAGAGAGAGAGAAAATGAATAGCAGGACCAGCTGGTACTTAGGTATGACCTTTTTTAGCTACGTCATTTTGCATCTAAGTGTCTGTTATATGTATCATTATTTAATACTATTGCTTTTGAATGAAAACATGAAACTGCCTCAAGTAAAATGCAAATCAGCAGAAAATACAGACAGAGAAGGCAAGAGTGTGGCTGAGATTGTAGGGAGGTAGTAAAAGGTATGTGAGTGTGTTAAAGATAGACACAATACCTCAAACTTTTTCTGTCACAAGACAGTGTTACTGGGATTGATCTGTAATGAAAGGAAGGCATGCTGTTCTCAGAGAGAGAGGAAAAAGCTCCCCCTCCCAACCAAAATCCTCTTTCTCTACCTATATCGATTCAAGATATTTTCAGTTTAGAATCACTCCTTTGATTTGAGACATTATCTCCTGTTAAAATATGCTACGCAGCCAAGAGAGCATGTTCATCCTTTACCAGTACTGCTACAAGAGAGTACACAAAAGGCAGATCACAGGGGAAAGAACCCACAGAGATGGTTACTCCAAATGTCCTTTAGAAATGAGAAAGTTAAAAGGACAGTAACTTGCCCAAGGTTCACATGCAGTAGACACAGAAAAGGGAGACTTGGACTAGAATGCAAGGGAGTAGAAATGGAAAAACCCGAAAAATAGAGTGAAAGATTGCCTAGGTGGGAGCCCTGATGGGCGAGTCCCTGATTAGCCAGAAATAAAAACATTTTTAAATCAACTTCTATGTTCCAAGAATTGTGCAAAACAGTTTATATACACTTTCTATTTAAAAAATAATTTATCTAGTATTGGTTCTATTGAAATTTATTTTCAAACACTAGACTATTTTCTGATCCAACTTATTTTATTTTTATAACTGCATTTTTAGTATAAACAATGCATTGCTATGCTTTTTGCATAAAATTTAAATACCATAAGTAATTTATAGTATGAAATAAAACATGATAGAGCCCCCCATTACACTTCTAATCTATTTTTTTCTCCCCATAAATAACCAAGTATCCTGATGTGCATAAATGTATGTACATAAATAGATTGATTTACAAAACATAAATATGACTATAGAGATAAAGGATTCTGTAATTTAACTGCATTAATAGATTTCCTAATGACATACCACCACCTTACTTGGCGTGATGAAGTTAAATATTTTGCTCAAGTGTAGACAAGCAAGTTAAGAGGCAGAGCTTGGATTTGGACCTAGTTAGTACTGACTCTTGAGCCCAGAATTTTAACTACAAAGCCATATTTTATATCCAATATTTAATTAATTATTCACCTGGTAAAATCCCTGAGGGATATGTAGTCCATCCATTCTTCTAGATACTATAAAATTTACCACCTCTTTCTAAGTGATATGAGTTGATACCCATCCTTTTTTTAAATTATTCTAGCTGAATTGCACTTCAGACACTGTTGAGAAATGATTTTTTAAAAGAAAAAAAAAACCATGAAATTTGTTATTTCATTTATTCTAAGAGTACTACAGAAAACATTGTTTCTGTTGTTAACAGTGTTCTCTTTATGAGGCTCTATACTTTGAATTTTTCTCTGGTTTCTATACCAGGAATGGTTGTACATCTGGTGAGTAATGCTGTTCTTTTTATTAATTTTTAGAGAACTATATAACCCATTCTCTCTCTCCTACTACTAACTGCTAGAAAGCTTAAGCCATATCTAGGGCTCAATTTTAATGTTATGTATGGGATTTACTATATTCCGTTTACAAACTGATCTCACTCTTGTCTTATTCTCTTTATCTAATGCTCTCCATGCTCTCATTTCTATTTTTTTTTTTTAAATTTTTAATGTTTCCTTAAAGCATTTTGGGACACAGGCTATGGGATACATTCAGACAGTACTCCACACAGAAATAGGAGGTGGGAACTGGCTTTTACTGCTGCCAGTTGTACTGCATGGTAGTAAGAGACATGGACTCCACAGACAAACCATTTGGGTTTTAGACCTGTCTCTGCCACTCCCAGCTATGTTATCTAGGGCAAGTTACTTAACTTCTCTAGCACCGAGTTTTCTCAATTGTAAAAGGAGGATTATAATAGTGTGACCTGACCTTTAAGTGTTGTAAGTTTGAAAGTGAGTTATTCACATGAAGTTGTATACCAGGTTTAGAAGAGTGTCTGATGCAGAAAATGCTGGGTGACTGTAACAGAAGAGCCAATCCAGCATCTCTGCAGTTTCTTCTTGAATTTATCAAATTAATAAATTTATAGTTAATCTTAGGTCCACAGATTCTCAGCACTGAGAAGAATATTAGGGATCAGCTAGTCTAACCGTCCATGTAGAGCAGGGATCATCTCCACAACATCCAAATAGAGAAGGACACTAGATGTTCTAATAGAGACAGAAAAAACAACTACTTCTAGAGAATTCTGATTATTGCAAATGTCTCCCTTAAACATTAAGGTCAGCTCTCACTTCTCCCTGAGTTTATTTATTTATTTTTCTTTTTAGCATCATTATCTCAATTTGACCAATCCCCAAGTAATAATTTTATCGCCAGAAACATAACTTTTCCTGCACTAAGATCTTTTATCTAAAATTTGAGTAATTAGAATACTGTTACAGTTCAGACACTGTTTTTTTTTTTGTTTTTTTTTTTTAAGAACTTAAAGCTTTTCTGCTTAAAATTGAATTTGAGAAAGAAATGAAAATAATGGTGTGGGTAGGAGAGCACATGGATTTAGAAGACCCATATCCTAGATTAATTTCCTTGACAAGCTAGTGATCTCCCCACTTTCCTTCCCCACTCTGGTTGTCAGTTGTACTGTGTGTAAAAGCCTAAGGGTGATCCAAAAGTGCCTGCAATTCTGAAATTACACAATCACTGATCAGTGCATTTCTCCAGCTAACAGCTTCCTGGCCATTTTATTGCTGATTGGAAATTCCACCAGAGGGTGCACAGGCTCAGAAAGAGAAAATGAAAAAAAATATGCTTGGATAATTGTTAGCACTGGAAAAAATATTGAGTAGCTCAAAAATTAGAATTAAAAAATAAGAGATAGTTAATATTTAGGATTGACTTAAAGTATATGATCTATTTTTAAATAGAAAAAAGAAGCAGAGGTTTATATGTGGAGGGAGATAAAATAATCCACACTTCTGGCCATGAGCTCAGCTGTGAAGACTCTAAAATAAGAAATGTCCACTCTTTTATTGGGCCAGGACACCAAGAGAATTTTCCTACAACCATCTCTTAAGTGGGATACTACATTTTTAAGATTTTTATATTTTTAATATCATATTTTAATGCTTTCTGACTACAAAAGTGATGCGTGTACATTATAAAAATTCAGACAATATAGAAATATTAAAAGGATAAAGTTCCTCATAATACCATCTTCAAGAGAAATAAGCACTGTTAGTACTATAGTTTGGTGTACATTTATATTAAACTACTAGTTACTTTGGCGAAACTATTCTATTTGTGTAAAAGAATATACACAAAGTAGTAGCTTTCTATATTATTTTACTCAATGAGACTTTTAATTACAAATAAAAATCTACATTCTTTTTGGTGACTAGTTAATATTCTTTTATAAGAATGTGCCATTAATTAATTTTTAAAATCCTTTCCTGAAGGTCACTTGCGTTAGGATGTTTTCTAAAGTCATATTTTCAGTTGCCATTTTTTTCCAACCATTTGTACCTGTGAAGTTTGCTAAAACCTCTAAGTGCTCCAAAAAAAAAAAAAAAAGCTTATCTGGGTGATTGATCTTGTCACATATTTGGGGTAAAATTATTAAACTGACATTTCACATATGTTAGACCCACCAGCTCCGGGATACTGAAAGCAATAAATTAATTGACATTTATGAATGCTTTCAAGCTGAAAAATACTGAGCATTATCTTAACAATGGCTGAAAAAGACATGATTAAGTATAGCTCCATTTTAGAAGCTTATTGGGTTGTGATGATCAAGCTTCCGCTGTTCAATCCCAGAATGTTTTAACAGAGGCCCATATGTTGATGCATTTAAAAAACTCTATCAGCAAATATACATGCAGGCACAGTGAGGGACTCTAAAATGAATAAAATATGCACACATATGTCTGCACACCTGTAGTGTTAAACCTGAAAATCACACTGTGAACTTGTTTTTGTGTGACGTTTTAAAACTTATCTCAGGAATGATTGAATTATATCTAGACACACAAATGACTTGATCATGCTGACTCAAGAGACCAAATTCTAATTCCTTGGAAAATGGTATGTATGGTCACACTCATTCATTTTCTTCCTAGCCTTGCTCCTTTCCTGATCAATTGTTCAACCAGAGTACAACCAATTGTCCAATGCCTGCTATTCCCTACCAAGATTTTAAAGGTTAACAGAGATTATAAACCTTTCCGGGAGAATTTCAAAGGGCTCCAGGTCTCTGGAATAACAGAATGATGAAATGCTTATGTGCCAAATATGTAAAACCTAAGACGCATTTTCCCTGAAAAGTTAGTCATTATCTTCTCAATGCACAACAGTTTTGTAATTCTAGAAGCAAACCTATTACAGTGCAATTGTCTGTTTATATATCTTACAGTTTAGCATTTACCTGTATTCTCAACATCTTGAATGGAGTGGGCTTGCAGTAAACATTTGCTTAATTGTGTTGGGTATGGGAGGTTGATGTGGGGGTACGTAGATTGTTCTAGGCGAACAGCTGTGGTCAGAACAAATTTTATGGTCCAAAAGAAATAAACTTTGGCCATCTAGAGTTCCAGCACTAACTGCTCTTTCTTTATCAGCAGGCGTGTAAATTGTAACGATCAACACCCTAATGGCTGGTATATCTGGTAAGGATGTCTTCAATTTGTTTTACAAAACATTTGGTGGTATATACTGTTGTTTTTCTTAAATAATTTTAGATGGCACATCAAATCATACGGTTTAAGGAAATTTTAGGGGTCATATGAATCAATATCTATAGAAGCATCACTTTCAGGCTGTTGGCCAGTGTTTGCTTAAATACTTCTGTGTAAGGAAACTCAATAATTTTAAGAATACAAATTTAATCTAGAGTTGCATATCTTTAACTGCAAAATAATTGTTTTTTCTCTTGAAATCTTTCTAAATGACTCTTCCACTGATTTTAGTTCTGGTCTTAAAAGCCACTCAAAATAAGACTGCTACCTTTTGGATGAGACAGTCCTTCAGAAATTTTAAGACGGTTGTTATAACCTTATAAATCCTGACTTTTATATTTTTCGAACTTAACATTATCAGTTTTCTTAATTAGATGGTATCTCCTCAAAGGCAAAGACCCTGTCTTATCTACTTTCGAATAACATCTAAAATATGCTCAGTTGCTTAAATGTTGGTTGAAGGAATGGATGGATGGATCAATGAAAGAATGAATGAATTAATTAAGAAACCAAGATCCTGCAATTTCCAAAGAAAAAAATGACTATCAGAGCCTGGCAAGATTGGCCCTTTTTGAGGGCAGAGAATACTCCAGGTCCAGTGGGAACGTATGCATGGTGGTGGTAGGTTGCTTAAGAAATTTAGCATCCAGCGTGCTTGCAGTCAATCTAGCTGAGTCTTTGGCCCCTCTCCAGGTAGTAACAGAAGCTCTCCACTTCCCCATGTGCTCCACTTCACTCCTCCCCCACTACTTTTGGTGGCAGGTTCCTGCTGCTGATTTTCCTGCTGGTACTTCTCTGTGCAGTGATTCTCTTCTGCCTCCAGTGCTGGCTGAAAAGAGTCCAGATTGATTCCCCAAGACGCACCATGGCCGTTTTTGCTATTGGAGACTTGGACCCAATTTATGGTGAGTTGTCTACACAGTTCTACACTCCTCTTTGAAACTCCATGGTTTTGTGATGAATTGAAAAACCATCCCTTGAAAAGAAGATTTGTGAATTTAGAACAAGACACAGCTTGTCAGAGACTCAAAGTCATTCACTGAAGAGCAGTTTAAGAGACGAAACTTCAGAAGGAAGGAGACCCCAGAGGAATGAAAATGTGTCTTGAGGAACTGACTTATAGTTGAGTATGCAGATAGAACCTAAACATTTTGCTCAGTCAACAAGCAGAAGAGAAGAGATACACAGGGCTGGATACTCCAAGTGAGTGGTTGGGTTTAAGGTGCAGAAAAGAGTCTCTGAGCTTTTGGTATCAACCCATCCGACTCTGTACTCATAATCTCATTTACTAAGCTTCCTATGTGTTACTTAATTCATCTGAAGTAACATTGAACCACAATTTCCAGATTGTCTGCTGCCAATACAGAATCTGAAATAACTGGAATTGGATAGAGTGTCAATCCTCACGACCTTTCACCCCAGACATACTGACAGCATCTTCATCCTCCCTGCTCCCAACCCCCACGCCCCAGACCATGCCCCTCCCCTCATTTTCCAGTTTGCACAGGAAGGTAAGAAATTGAGAAAATTAAGGTCTTAGAGTTATTTGTGATTACCAGCCTTAGCTGTAAGCAGAAAAATCACTAACTGGTTTCTGGGAGGCCACAATTGACAGTTGTTTCTTTATGTTAAGTATTGTCTTCATCAAGAGACTGTTCTGAGACTGAGGTATCGTGATACACACCACAGTTGCCTCAAGAGTGCTTGGTGGAGGTTAATAGCTATTCTTCAGAAGCTTAGGCCAGCATAAGATTTTCAATAGATGGAGCAGGGTGTGCCCTAGAAAAAACTAACAGCTAAATAAAAAGTGGGATAAAAATAAACTAAAATGTTTTATTCTCAAAGTTTAGTACTTAATTTAAGATTTAAAAATTGTATTCACTATTGGCTTTTTTTTTCAAAAATCACTACTAAACAAGGGCAATACGTTTTCAGTTAGGGAAGTAGTTATTTTGGGAAAGATAATTAAAGTCTCCAATGATAATAGCTCTTTCTGCTAAAATAAAAAGTACTTTCCACAGAGCATAGAGAGTAATAGGGTTATTGTCCTTCTAACAAAACATGTTAGACAAAGAGGTCAACATGGTCTTTTTTTTTTTTTTTTTTTTGACTAGAGACGTCTAATAAATAAATGCAATTATGTTTCTTCTAACTGAACTTGAGTTTCTAAAACGAAGAATATAGGGGCTGGCTGGTTTGCTCAGTTGCTTAGAGCACGGTACTGATAACACCGGGATCAGGGGTTCAGATCTCTGTACTGGCCAGCTGCCAAAAAAAAAGAAAAGAATGCAGCCTGGTGTTAGCTATTTTCTTACTCTGAGAAAAAACTTTTTCTAGACTACCTTGAATCTTAAAATAATTCTGTTCTTAAGTTTAAGTATATTATTAAGCTACCCAGTTATACTGTTATAATTTTTAAAGCAGTTTATGCATCGTGGTTACATCCTCATTCATCTAATATTTTTATATTTCCTGCACGGTAGTTTACATATAGGCTTTTGAACTTGCCTGAGCTTGTATGCGTATGAGAGAAAAGGTCAAGGCTAATAAATATATTACTTCAGTAATCTGCATGTGACAAGACTAAGAGTCAGGCATTAGAATTACATTTTCTGTATTATCTTGAAGTCACTATACACAGGAAAAAAAAAGGGGAAGAAATTGTTTCATAAAAAAAAATATGGTTATGATCTATTTCACATTTAACAAGTGTTAGGCAGTAGGACGAGGTTTTTCAGATATTATCTCTAATTCCTAAATATCACCTCAGAAAAGTGGCTATTATTTCTCTTTGTCTATCCTCACTACTGGGTAAATATACATACATAAATCTTTACCACAAGTCAAATAGTAGACTTCAGTCTGTCCAGAATGGGGACTAAGGAGCCAATGAAAATTAGTGCTGGGCACTCGCAGCCCAGCCAGCTCATCCCTAGACACAAGTACAGCTGCATATTTTGAACATTTAGACATTTCCATAGGGTGACTCCTCAATGGTAGGGCTTGTGCTCCAGAATCTTTATTCCTATCCTCATTCTAACCTTTTTTCCCAATCCGTTGCTTGCTCAAGAAACCTCCTTGTTTGTTTAACCTTGTAGTTTAGATATTTAAACCATCTTCCAGCTTGAGTTGCATCTCAAAGCTCTTTTTCTATTGATTTCCATCTTGCAGGCCACAGGCTGACTTGCCCTTTCCCAATTATCATTTGTCTTGCCTGTGTTGGGTCAGGTGTCAGGTTATCCCCCTCACTGCACATCTCCTGCCCTGTCCCAGGGATACCCAGGATGGCTGTCCCAGCAGTGTAGAGCCATTCACACAATCTTCAAATTGGATGTTGCACCTAGAGTTGTGCTTTTTGACATTCCTGTTTTTTTTTTTTACTCCAAAACAAAATACAAAAGAGAAATTTAGGAAGTAATTTAAGAAGAGTAATTTAGAAGAGCAATTTAGGGGTGTGCTCTGTGATCTCTAGTGGCTTCTTAACTCGTAATTTCTGGAAGTAAACTCAAGGGAGTTAACACTTTAAGACAGTCTGAAACCTGGACCCACATTGGACTTAACTTTCCCCATTGACTCCTCATTATACCTTCACTTCTCCATAGAAATGATTCTTCCTACCTAATATTTCTATAGAGAGGACTGATGTCCAAAAGGAAAGCTAGAGAGAGAAGGGAGGGTCAAAATCACAACGTCTACCTCCCCGGCAGGCCCCACAAAGTGTGCGCTCACAGCTCGGGGTTGACCCAGCTCCTCGGGGATTCATAAGCCCACAGTAAGGTTATGGGGTTGTACTTCTGAGTTTTCCTCACAGTCACTATTCAGAAGAGGCAGAGGAAACAGAGAAATCTCTGGAATGAGACTGGTAGCATATTAGAATATGAAATATGGGTTCTGGACTCCCTGCCATCTCTTGAGCACAAAGGGGAAGACAGGTGTTCCCTCCCGGGTACAGAATGTGGGAAATGGGTCATTTAAAACATTTTAGTGGAGAGACTGGATTTGATATATTAACCTGGGGTTCCCCCCAGAACTTTATTTTATTTTCTCAAAACTCATTTCACTTTATTACCATAATTTGTTGAATGTATTAGTTGAAATAGCTCTGCTTTTCTGACCTGTGAGTCAGAGATTTGACTCACAGGGTCTCACAAAAGCTGCCTTCAACTGGGAAGAGCCAAGAGCCAAGAGCAACATTTTGGCTGAATATCAGAGGCTGGAGTTGTCTGAACTGTAATAATGTTAAAATATATAAGATAGAAAATTTCTCTCAATAGCAATTACTGACACTGTTACATGGCTCAAATTGTCAATTATCCTGCTTAGAAATACTAAAGAGAGAAAATAAAATGAAATGAAATGAAATGAAATGAAATAAAATGAAATAAAATAAAATAAAATAAAATAAAATAAAATAAAATAATAAAATAAAATAAAATAATAAAATTAAATAAAATTAAATAAAATAAAATAAAATAAATAAAATAAACAAAACAAAAACACTTGGCTTGGGATCCTTATAAAAGTTGTAGAGGGATGATGTTACCAATACAGCCCATTCCAATGTCGATGAGATTTCCTATCTGGGAAATCTCCACGGAATCTCAGCCAAACAACCCAGATCCTAATAGCATCTTCTGGGCCAATGCTCATGTCTTTTTACAGTACTCTGCTTATCCAGTGCTCAGATTGCTGGACCTTCCTTCCTTTTCATAGGACCTGTGCCCCTGAATGGGGGATCCTAGACTCAGGGGCTTTTCTAAAGTCATCAGTTTCAGTAGAAGAGACACTGGCACTTAATGCATTCAACCATCACCTTCCATGTCTATAATATGTTATGATGAAGCTCTTTGCCCACCAGAAATGGAGAAATGATCCCTCTGATATCCCCTGTTAAGGGCTGAGTTATGTCCCTTCAAATTCATATATTTAAGTCCTAACCCTCGGTACCTCAGAATATGACTGTATTTGAAGATAGCAACTCTACTTACATTGTAATCTTGGACATCTAGTCTACAGAACTATGAGAAAGTAAATTCCTGTTGTTAAAGCCACCCATTCTGTAGTAGTACTTGGTTATGGCAGTCCTAGCAACCATCAGAGACTAAAAATTCTAGCATTATTTGGATATTTTTTTCAGCATCTGTGTTAGGGGTAAAAATGATTTCTTATTTCAATGTTTTCTTATTTCAATATCTTACCTAGACTAATAATGCCTTTGGAATCCCTCCTAATGATAATTCAACAGAAAACGAATTTGCAAGTTTTTCCCCCCTCATATGCATAAATGGAGAGTAAGAATACACATTGGGCCACGGGAAGTGATTAAGAAAAAAAGTATGCAAGTTTTTAGTAAAGGTAGGGAAGGAAGAAGAGAAAATCATTAAAACTCCGACATAACTATATACTCCAAATCTCTATTGTTTGTGATCACTGCTTTTCATTCTACTGAAATCAGAAATTTTAAGATGAAGTGAAATAGAAATTACAGGACATTTTAAAAAGAGAAAAAAGAGAAAAGGATTTCAGCTTATTAGGTTAGTTTTTTTAAATTTGTATTTGAAAAGCAAGTAATATCAGAGGAGTTTTAAAGTTTATTAAAAACAAAAGTTGTTTTATTTTAGTTCATTGAAAATAAGGTTATGAAGCTGAATAAAAGCTCATATTAATAAGGAGGTAAGACATTTAAAGATAATGAAGGGAAACAGGTTTGAGGTTTGGGAGGTGAGAGAAGGACGCATAGGGCTTGAGGTAGAAAAGCCATACAATGTTCACTAGAAAAGAGAGAATTTGGGAGCAGAGGAGAGAACCCCACCACTGTTTGTGTTTTTAACTGAAAATAATAAATTACTATAAAATCTGCATGAGGGTCCCTTTGATTTCATCCCATGTGGTCTGTGGATCGTAGTGGGTCCCCTTTGCCCTGAGGATCCCTGACAAGGCTCTGTGCTTTCCCTGAGAAGACATGGAGGTGAGGGCCTCCAGACAGACACACGCACATGCACACGCACACGCACACGCACACGCACACGCACGCACGCGCGCTCCTCTTGACTTAGCTTCTCCTCAGGGCCCATCTCCCTGGTAAATGTTGCTCTTCAACTATACAATCTCTCTGATCCCATTTCCTCTGCAATTTCAGTGATAATCTTCCCTTTTCTGATTTCAGGGGAAAAAAAAAAAGTAGAAATACTGTTCTTCCAGCACTGATTAAATGTGAGTGCTCTGAACCGGGGAGGGGAGGGAGGGTTGGGGAGAGATGACCAAGAGCCTTATGTGCTCTGTTCCTTTCTCTTCCCTGTCTCCTAGTATTCTGTCTTTTATTTTAGGGTCCTTTAGAAATGTCATTTTACTGGGTTTTATGTACTACATGTAAATGTTCCATGACTTGTTTTAGGTAAGTAAAGAGGGAGTGTTTCACTGATACTTTTATGAAAGGCCGTGATAACAGTAATGCCTACCGTTGAGCATGTACCAATGAGCCATGCCCTGTGCTGACACTTGATATTTATAAACTCAGTTAGTTTTTCTCTACAACTCTATGAGGGGTTGACTCTTAACAATCTACAGATAAAGAAATGAAGGCACTTAGAGATTAAGCAACATAGTTAGTAGATGGTAGAACTGTGACTCAAATTCAGGGCTTTTAGCCATTCCAGTACAAGAGAAAGAGATAAGACAAAGAAGGGAAAAGAGAAAAAAGAGGTAGAAAGGACAAGTAAAATAAGTCAAGTCCACTGGAATGATTCTTAATAATAAAACTCAGCAGCAAGTGTATTAGTTTTACAGAACTAAACAGTAAACTCTAATTCCTAAGCTAGCAGTTCTGGTAAGAAGGATTTTTTCAGGCATTTTTAACTGAGTTCTCTCAAGATCTTAATTTGTCTAAAGATAAAAATAATGCTCCCCTCCTTTCCCAATCAAATGATATTGTGTGTAAACATGCTTTCAAAAGAATTGAAAACAGATGTAATATATGTTCGATTTTCAAAAGCTTTCTGAACACATTGGCTTAGTTCTGTTTATGAAACAGATGCCTTGAGGTTTTCCTAACAAGTTTAAGAGAAATGGCCAAATTTGTAGCAAGAAGATAATAAAACTATCCTACCACAGAGAGCAATTGTCAAGATCCTAATGCCTAGAGCACAATATTGATAATAGCAGCAGTAGAAATAAATTGGAACAAATAATAAATGTGTTGAGTCAATCTGATTGAACATTTCCTGGCAGAAAGATAGCTAAGTTTCCACTGACTGTATTGAATACAACAGGAGCGGTTCACCAGGAAAATAACCAGTATTCACAATGAAGAGAATTACTGGGGCAAAGTACATTTTTCCAATGTTAACTCTGTTTAATCAAGTCCCACAGACTTAGCTGATGTCAGCCTAAACTTATGAACTGAAAAAAGCTCTTTAACTCCACGGTATTTTTTATTTAATTATTCCTGTGTTCTAACTAATAATGATAATGATTAAATCATTTAAACATTAAGATAGGATAGACTGGGAAATAATATTGTAAATAAAAATGCATGCATATTTCTGGCATATTACAATTTTTAACATATAGTAGTAGTAGTAATAATAATCTTGAATGAGTACTTTGTGCCAGGCCCTGTTTTAAGCACTTCATACTCATTCAGCTTGCTTTTATAAAGTTTGATACTATTATTATTATTATTATTTATTGTATAAGAGAAAACTGAGGTAAAGAAATATAATGTAATAGCTTGGGAGTAGAATATTTACTTATTGTAAATAACTTTCTAAGAAAAGTGCTAAACGAGGAGGTAGAGCTTATATTCTAAATATGGCTCTACCTTTCACATATTATATTAATATTTGAATTATACTTTGAGAACTAGTGAGATAAGGAATAAAGCAAATTCAAATGTATGAAAATCTGTGTTGTTAAATTAACATTACCCACTCCAAAGTAATCATTCTGAGTAATCTACATATGGATTCCAGTGATACAGCTAAATGCCTAAAATGTAACTACTATTTGAATTCTCTTGACCATTATGGCATCTCTTTTGGAATTTCCTCATTGGTATCAAATTTTAATTCTTTAAGGAAGGTCAGCAAACTTTTTCTGTTAAGGGCCAGACAGAAAATGTTTTTGGCTTTGTAAGCCACATTGTCTCTGTGGGAACTGCTCACCATTGTCATCCTTGTAGTGCAAAAGCAACCATAGACAATGTGTGAATGAATGGGCATGGCTGTGTTCCAATTACATGTAATACACAAAAACAGTCAAAGGGCTAGATTTAGTTCAAAGGCCTAGTTTAAGGGTGAATTTATGGCTGTTTGTGGAAGAAACAATCAAAGCCATTCAAAGGCAGGTAAAGATACAAGTGAAAAAACATATATATAAAGACAGAGATGGCTATAAAATATTACTATTGATTTCCTGTGTGACTCTAAACAGTCTCAAGGAAATACTAATAGAAGATGTCCAAAAGAGCTATTATAATAACTGAATCGTTTCTCTAGGTGATGAGTTTGTGGAAGAGAATTCTTGTTTTAAATGTTTAATGCCTTGTGTTGTGCGTAATTTAGAAGTAAAACTTTGATTTCAAAGAATTTTTAAACTTTTTGGTATGTCTCTTCTTTATTGTTTGTGTATACTTTAAATGAAAACTTTCCATTTAGCTTAACATTCTAATTATGTATTACAGAGAAATGTTTAAAGTAATTATACGCATTAGTTGCAGTTTGCAAGCATAAACATAAAATAATGAAGCTTAGAAAGTGATATTTTAATGTTTCTAGTGGGACTGACATTTCCCATGATGGGAGTGTTAACTAAAATGCCATTAGTGTTTAGAGGAATACTGTCTTGTGATTTACAAAAGAAGGTATTTGTTCTAGTTTCAGCTGCTAAATTGTAAATGCTTTCTGATGGGTTAATCAATGATGGTAGAGTCAGTTCACGTGAGCAGATTTTCTGCTATAGTGACCAAATTTTCTATGAAGAGAGTAAGATGGTTGTAAATTTTTTCTCAGGAGTAAAAATAATTTTCTGTTGCTCCAGTGATCTGAGAAATGCCAGATTTTATCAGGCGGTTCATGTACTTCTGTTTTATGCCGACTAGAAAGATTACAAGTCTTCATCTTTCTCTTTCCAGGGACAGAAGAGGCTGTGAGTCCAATTGCTGGAATTCACCTTCAGACTCAAAACCCTGAGCTGTATCCTGTTGCATGTTTTCGCACTTTAGGTCCGCCACCTCCCTATGAAGAAATTCTAAAAACAAACCGATTTTAGATCTGGATCATCACTTGAAAGTATTAGAAATTTTGTAATTCCAGAAACTTCAGATTTAGTAACAATTCTCTCAATTAATGAAAATTCCTGGAGAGCTATTGCTATAGTCTGAAAAAATAAATAAATAAAAGACAAATAGACAAAAGAAAGGCTGCAGGCAAAGAATTTTGTTCAAGGAAATGTTTGAATAGTGAATTAATGGATTCTTGATGTATCACTGCAGTGCTATACTTTCATGCTCCACAACCAAGTTCATGTTTCTTCATTAGTATCCAGACAGGCAGTAATTAGGTGCTAGGAGTAGTCTCCATTAAGTTTAAGTTTCCACTGCTGTACAGATCACACCATTCTCTGCCTCCGTATCTCCATCTTAGTCTGACCTCTCCCTAGTATGGAGTCAATAAAAATGGTCATAATTTAACAATGGCCCAAGCAGAGATTAAGACATGTCTAGACTCAGAAGCAGAAGGAGAATATTTGAATTAGAGTGAGGGGAGGGAGTAGGAAGAAGGGAAGTTTGGAGTTGGAGGGTGAAGGATAAACAAAGAGGAGAAGAAAAAGATTCCAAGTCTCAGCCCAAGAAGTTTTGTGCCTCTGCCTGAGGAGGGAGAGAATGTAGACAGAAGCTGAGAGACACTGCTTAAGACATGGACCATGTGTGATGCCAACAGGGAAGGAGAAAGAGTTTCCCATTTTACATGGTAAATGCAGACTCCAGTGCCCTCAGCCTTTCTCTGGTGCCTCAAGGCTTGTCATTTATTACAGCACCGTAGTAAGAACCTTTGGCATAGATACCAGTGTTCTCATTGAGGACTCTGACTGCAGAAGTAGCAGTGACATCTTTAAGTGGCATTTGAACAGTGGCCGTTAGTGGTGGAGGGAGGGGGTCACAAAAAAAGAAATCCATGGCACATGCCATACAGTCTTCTGCTAACAAATTTGTCAAACAAAACAATTGATATCTCACTCGGCTGTCAATTGATATCTCAAATTTAACTTGACCAAACTTATCTCCTAATCTTCTTTTCTTAAATCTGTTTTATCCAGACCTTTCCTGTTTCAGTTAATGGTAACTACAACCTTCCTGTTTCTCTTGCCAAAGAACCTGCAGTCATCCTTTAGTCCTCTCTGTGTTACTTCCTACATCCATTTTGTCAGGAAATCTCATTGATTCTACATTCAAAATATATCTAGATTCTAAACAGTTTCTACCTACCACATCTCTGGTATGAGCCACTCATGGTCAATCCTTTCCTGGACTGCTGCAATTGCATCTAAACTGGTCCGTTTGCTGCCATCTTTGTCCTCCTATATTCTATTTACAATACAGTTGCTAGAGTAATACTTAAAAAAAAAAACAAAAACTATTTTTAGAGCAGTTTTAGGTTCACAGCAATATTGAGCAAAAGGTACAGACATTTCCCATGTACCTCCTGTCCTCACACATGTATAACCTCCTTCATTATCAACATCCTCCACCAGGGCGGTGCATTTGTTACAATGGATGAACCTACAATGACACAATATTATCACCCAAGGTCTGTAGTTATTCTAGGGTTCACTCTTGGTGTTGTACATTCTATGGGTTTGACAAATTTATAATGACATGTACCCACCACTATAGTATCATACAGAGTAGTTTCACTGCCCCTAAAAATCCTCTGTGCTCTTCTTATCCATTCCTCCCTCCCTTATCAACTCCTAGTAACCACTGATCTTTTCACTGTCTCTGTAGTTTTGGCTTTTCTAGAATGTAATATAGTTGGGATCATACAGTATGTAGGCTTTTCAGATTACTTAACCATTCACCTACTGAAGGGCATCTTGGTTGCTTCCAAATTTTAGCAATTATGAATAAAGCTGCTGTAAACATCCATGTGCAGGTTTTTGTGTGGATATACCTTTTTAACTCCTTTGAGTAAAAACCAAGAACATAATTGTTGGATCATATGTTTAGTTTTGTAAGAAACCACCAAACATCTTCCAAAGTGGCTATACCATTTTACAGTTTCACTAGCAATGACTGAGAGTTCCTCTTGCTCCACATCCTCACCGGCATTGGGTGCTGTCAATGTTCTGGATTTTCGCCATTTTAATAGGCATGTAGTAGTATCTCATTGTTGTTTTAATTTGCATTTCCCTGATGATATATGATGTGGAGCATCTTTTGATTTGTAATCCTTTTACAATATAAGAAGTATCATGTTCCTTACCTACACTCTAGTGGCACTCCCCTCAGTCAGAGGATATGCCAAAGTCCTTGACATGTGGCCCTAAATGATCTGTACCCCTTTCAGGCCTTCTTTCTTATGACTCTCCCCTTTACTCATTTGCTCCAGAAACACTGTCCTCAAACTTATCAGATAATATTCTACCACCATTTGCCCTTTGGGGCCTTAGCACTTGCTGTTCCTTTTATCTTTAACACTGTTCCACCAGATACCAACATTGTTTCATTCTCTCACCTCCTTTAAGTCTTTGTTCAAAAGTCACCTTCTCAATGAGGCCCACCCTAATTACTTTAAACTGCAGTATCTGCCAACCCTTGTGCTCCCCACCTCCTTATCCCAGGTACACTTTTCTTTTTTCCAGAGCACTTATTTTCTATTGCACTACACAGCTGAATTGTATTTGTAATCTGGTGTTCCTCTTCCGTTGCTAGAATGGAAATCTGTAAGTAGAGAGATCGTTGTCTAATTCACTGATTTATACCCTGAGTGTCCAAAGCCGCTTGCCTGGTACTTTGTATGTATGTATGTATGTATGTATGTATGTATGTATGTATGTATGTATGTATGTATGTATGTATGTATGTATGTATGTATTTATTTATTTATTTATTTATTTATTTTATTATTATTGTTTTTTCTAAAAAGATGACCGGTAAGGGGATCTTAACCCTTGACTTGGTGTTGTCAGCACCACTCTCTCCCAAGTGAGCTAACTGGCCATCCCTATATGGTATCCGAACTTGTGGCCTTGGTGTTATCAGCACCACACTCTCCCAAGTGAGCCATGGGCCCGCCCAATGGTACTTTGTATTTAAACAAATTTTGTAAGTAATGTTCCCTAGTTCTGGTAATTCCCCAAAATAAGTGGATGAAAGTTTGATGGGGATGAGGGTAATAAAAGTGGGTGTGGGTAAAAGCCAGGGACTTAGTGCTGTTAACATAATCTCACTTGTATTCACTGATGAAAGAGGTCTGAAGAAACTCATATCGATGTACTGTCATAGTCCCTGATATGTGTGTAGGGCTTTATGATGCACACACTGATTTCATATACACTCTCAGGTTTTGTTCTCATGATAATTTTGAGACCTGGCTATTCCTAACTTCCAGTTACACACATCTATTCCCTCTGAAAACCCACTAAGGTTACAGCACAGGAATAACAATATTCTAATTCACAAGAACAAAGACAGTTGTAGGAAGATGACAGAAGCAAGTTAGCCATAATATTTTAGTGCCTGGAAAGATGAATGAGATGAACACAGATGGTCGTCATTATTGACTGGGGTTTTGAGTTTCTCCACTTTGCTAAGTGTCTTCAGGGAAAAAATTGAGAGTAATTACACACATCCATGCTGCCGCAATCCAGAAATGACCAAGAGTGAGAGGCAGGAGAGGTGTAGAGAATTCTGAAAATGATGAAGTTAATGAAGGGGAAGATGACATTGCAGCAGCCTAGACAAGAACCAGTTCCAATTTGAACATGACAGCAAAGAGATGCAGAAGGATTAGAAGCATGATTAAAGAAAAATAATTAATGTAAATGTGATGATAAGTTAATGATTGATAAAAGAAAAATGAAGTGAAAAAACAAGGCAATTATTAAATGCATTTAAAAAGTTAAATTAAAAATGGTTAAGCTATAAATAATGTAAAGAACAGTTTAAGTGAATTAAAATTTTAGATTAATAGTTTTAAAATGTGAATTATTCATATTGACAAGCTAGGCAGAGGGAAAGTGTGTGTGTGATGGAGGGTAGCAAGATACAATAAGAAACCTAAATCCTAATCTCAGATTGTAGAAAGGCAATTAATAGTACCTAAAATTAAAGGAAAAAATCACATGGTGGTAAAGCATATTATTTAGAGATTAGGTTATAAATATCTAAAAGAAAACACCAAAAGAGTTGAAAATTATTGTTTCAAGAAATAGGACATGGAGGTAATGCTGTGTAGGATAAGGTAGAGGAGAGAAGTACTGATTTTTATCATGAGTCTATCATACTATCTGACTTCTAAAACTAAACACATGTTACTTTAATAAAAAGAAATATAAAATTAAACAGGTATACGGCTGGCAAAGTTATAGCTTGCAACTGCAAGCCAACAAAAGAAGTCAAACTATAAGGAAATACAAATGTTAAAAATAAATGTCATTAGTAATGGGACTACAGGTGATTTTATTTTTTACATATTTCTGGATTTTAATGTGTATATATTACTTTTATAGTTGAAAACTTCAACAAATTTCCATTTTAATAAATAGACACAGACCCACTATATATATGTATATATATACCCACACATAAGCACACACATATCTTACTGTCTTTATTTAACAGATGAGAAAATGTGGACTCTGTAAGAGTGTTTGACTTGCCCAAAGTAAGTACATAGCTGATTAGTGTGAGAGGCAAAACTATAGAAAGACTAGGTATTCTGATCTTTCAATTCCTATTCCCAGTATTTTTCCACTATGATCTTCTAACTTCAAAAGTGGTAATGAAAATAAAGATCAGACAATATGGGTTATAATTACCTTTATCTCAAATAAGTAACTCTAAGATAAGAGTTTTTGTTTGTACCTTATGAACTATGTCTGTTAAAACCCATTTCATTTACAGAGCAGACGGTGGTTATAATTAACACCTAGAAAAATGTAAGCACATCTAGAAACAGGGCTAATGATTTAGCAGTTGGATTTTGCCTAAGACATTAGTGAAAGTCAGAAGAGAAGCAACCAGAATTTATTTTTAAGAGACTTGGCGTTTATACATCAGTGCAAGTCTAATCAAAGTACATGCTTGGTGTGTGGTTGGGTGGTTTATTTTGGGGGGTGGGGCAGGAAGTTTGGGATAGGATGTAGACAGGTGGGTAGGCCTCGCAGAAAAAGTTTATTTTCACAGAAACTTTTGTGACAACAGTCTCTTAACAAATATCACAGGTTACCATTTTCATTTGATGTCTAAAAAATAATAACTATATTAAGTATTGTGCAAGGTTCTGGAGACATTGTTAGTATTTTTGAAAATACTGGAGTTTTCACCAGTTTTTCTTTGGAATAGCACATGGTTAATAGAAATTGCTCTGACCTCCAGACAGAGACTGAAATTTCTGTAGCAAGTACTCTTTAGGATCCACTGAAAACTACTGTGAATAATAAAATAATAATACTAATTTGACTTTTATGATTATCATGACACTTAAAAACAAAATTTAAGGGCTGGCCAGTTAGCTCAGTTGGTTAAAGTGTGGTGTTATAGCACCAAGGTCAAGGGTTCAGATCCCACTACCAGCCAGCCGTCAAAAAATAAACTAAAAAAGAAATTTAAGATATACTTGTGTTCCTTTTTTGTTACCGATCTCTGAAAACTTTTGCCTACATCTTAGTTCTTTGATAGATCCTTAAAATTCTATTTAAGCTCGGTGTCTCAGATCTTTATTCTAATAAAACTGATTTTTTCCCCTTCCCTTGTTAAAAAGTGTTCATTTTTTAAAAGAGGTTTTTCTTATTGCTAAAAGGTATGGCTCTTTCTTTGAGCAACCACCAGAGGGCATAAAAGCCTGTCTATGATTCCAGGCCATTAGTTAGATTTGATTTAATGGCTAAATGAAATGATGAAGCTGGGTTACATTATCAGATTTTTGACAAACCCTTGCAGAACAGAATAACACTGATGTTCAAATTTTCAAAGAAAAATCTGGTACTTTAGCTCATATTGCTTACAATGAAACTGAGTATCAGGAGCAATGCCTGCCATCAGAAGACTCTAGAAAATTTGAAATATACTCCACCTTCTGAGGATGAGACATTTGAGACTGAGTTGCCTGCAAAGGCAAGCTAATTTGCGAATATGGTGCCCATGTGGTATGCAGTATCTACACCACTGACGCTGTGGGTCTAGCCTATTTCCTTTTTACCTGACCAGAAATTCTCCTTTAATTTTCAGCTTCACAGTTCCAAATTTGTTTCATTTGTGTCAGGAGTACAACTTTTATAAAAGACAACTTCAAAATTCAATATCTTCCACGGAAATGAAATAGTGATAGGACTGAATAGTATTCATGTGGACAATGAAATGAAACTCACCCAGAATATTATATTTAATGCAAAATTGAAATACTTCAGAACTGTGTAAAGAAAATAAGACAATGAAAATGTGTTTGCTATAAGACCTCACACTCAATACAGAATGATATAAAAAAAAATCAGAACAAAGACAGGGAGTAGAATATACTGTCAAAGAAATCTTACTTTTAAATTCATTCTGCTTTGTGATTTTGTACAAAGTAACTTCATGCAGCCATTTTATTTTTCTATATTAGATCCTGGCAAAATGGTATCATTTTTATGTTATTTTACCAACTATCGTTCTGGGAAAATGAAATAAAAGTAGTGCCCCCTTACATAATGAAATTATTTGGTGATAAATAAAATGTAATTTATACTTGTGCTTTTGGGAAATAGTTATTTTCCCCCCTCTAAAATTATGCCAGTCTATACCTATGATCTTATTCATGTGAAAAATAATATATATCAATAAAGATGCCAGATTTTTACATTATTAAGATCAAAAATGGTAATTATTCAAAAGTACTGAAATTTTCAATGAATGTAGCTTGCTTAATTTATTATCATGTTTGTTGGGGAGGGTTTACTCTTTGGAAAATCTGTTTATGGGATGTAATAAGCAAAACTAATATAACTTCCCTTTCTGTAGTAATTAATATAATGTCTCTCTTTATGTTTAATAAATAGCCAAGGTTTCTGTTTCTCCGTTGAATAGAAGAACTGACCATGCAAAATGAAGTTACCTGCCAATTCAGATTATTCTTTTATGTATCTAAATCTAGGTAAATTTATAATATTAAGTAGTCTCAAGCACCACTGATGAATTGTCTTTTACGTTTAGCAAGGCTGGAGCTATTATCTTCTTGAAGGGTGTTGAGGGACACAAAATAAGAAAGCCTAAGGATTTATTAGAAATAATCAGTGGACAATTGTATGCTTACCTGATATCCTGTGGGATGCTTACCACCTGTGACCATATGAATACTACATGAGGAGAGTCGGTAGAAGAAATGGGATGCCAATCTCTTGAGAGTGCTGAAACATTGCTGGAAGGCCAAGCATCTTTGGAAATATAAGGATTTTTTTTTCTTTAGGGAGAATATTCAGTTGAAAGGAATACTTTGATAAGCTGCTAAAAGCAAGGGGCAGCCACCCAAGGGGCACACTCAGGTCAGATAACAATAAATGGTCATAAAAAGGGTGAGTGTGTAACTGCAGGCTTTTGAGTCATACATGTTTGGAATTAACATTAAACTATATAAGGCTTTGGAAGAGAATTTGTTTAATATATGTGTGTATATATATATACATATTTATTTGTATTATAATTTTATTAGCATTAAAAGGGGATTTCATTGCGAAGGCAACAAGAATCGTCATACTCTCAGAACAGCCATTACTGAAACATTAATGAAACATTAATTCATGTGATTAAGTCTCCCCTGTGCTTTTAGCTTCCCCATTTTTGTTCCCCCAAACTGTAATTTTTTTTGTTTTCCCATTTTTATTTTGTCTGTTTTCAGCAAGGTTTATTAACTGCTTCACTTTCTGCCATATTAACTCAGTTTATTTTGTTTCTATTTACAAATTTGAACACTTTCCCACCTATAAATTGAGTCCTGACTTCTTACCCTAATCAATATCTCCCATTCAATAGCTTTAGGAAACAAAGGCATTGTGTAACGTTTATTTTAATGAGCAAAAAGAAAATTACCTTTTGCTACTAGGGCGTTTCTGAACCTCTTACCCTAACTACCTGGGTTACGTAGGTTTAGCTTTGCCTTCACAACTTAACTGAGAAAACACCAAAAAAATTTGATGATTTCATCCATCCTCCCAGTTTTCCACCTACATCCAGTCCGTCCCCAGCAGACTCAGGATGACAATTGAAGGGTCCATGTATACTTTCCTTTATCTCCCTTTATTTGTATAAGGCTTTATCACAAAAGCATCCCTTTTACTTGCTTTTTACATCCATTTTCCTTTTCAACTCCAATTTTGTTTTTCCCCCTAATTATGGTCAACAAAATTTAACCTGTAGTTTTATGAAGGCAGCCTAAGTTTTGCAACGAAAACCTTATAGTATTTTGCATTGTTTAAAAGTCCCCCAAACCTTGACATAAACCGAGATTAAAGAATTTACAATTATAGTATTTTAAGTAAAAATTTACCTTAAAATGCTTATTTTACTTAAAGTTACAATATTTTACTTAGGAGTTGTAGCAACTTTAAAATGTGAACCACTTAGTTTTTAAATTTTGAATTCAATTGGAAAGAACTTTTTTCATACAACCGTAATAAAGCAGACACCATGAAAATTGATTTTAAGGAATTGTTAATTGTTATTATTATTGACTGTGATAATTGTATTGTGACTATATTGCTGAAGTCCTTATCTGTTATATATAACATATATATAATGAAGTTTTTGTGAGAGAAATAATATGATTTCTGAGATCCATTTGAAATAATCAAATAAATATTCTTATTTTGTTTTTTGGCTCCAGGTAAAGCCTATAAGTTGAATTTGAGCATTTGTTCATTTTATACTTGCTAACTCTAATCCTAGCAGTAAAATTTAATAAACTATATTACCTTTTGCTTAGAGTATATTTTATTGTAAGAATAATACATGGATTAATCCACTGTATACCAAAATTCAGTCACTCTGAAAAAAAAAATTCAGTCAAACTGAAAATCACTTTTACTTATTTTTATTTAATGTTTTTTTTTTTTAAATCAACTCAGTTTCAAACTTAAATATATTTTAAATGGAGGCTTTAAGTATCATAAATTAAAAAAACTGACATCTTTTTCAAATTCCCATAAAAATAAATAGATGGCTATAAAATAAAAATATTCCATGTACCACCTAAAAATATTTTAAATATTATTGGTAGTAAGTATGCCAATCTTTAAGAAGCTCATTAATATAAGCTTTGCAATTGGGGATATGACATGGCATGCGCTTAAAACAAAACAAAACAAATAGTAATTTCCATTTTAAGAAATACAGAAATACATGTTCAAAACACTAGTGAATATAGAAAAGTTTGCTCAATTGAACTCAATTTAATTAAACAAATGCAAATCAAAACAATAATGTGATAAAATTTTTACCTATAAGATTGGCAACAGTATTTGAGATTGCTAATATTTTGTGCTGGCAAAATTGTGGGAATACAAGCACTTTTATACACTGTTGCTGGAAGGATAAATTAATACAATTTTTTAAGGCCAATTTGGCTCTACATATCAAAAATCATAATGCACATTTACATAAATTCAGCATTTACATTGATTCTAAACACAAAAATTAATTCTACAGCTATAATGCTATATAAGAAGGAAAAGTTGTTTAGAAAAGATATTCATTGTGACTTTGCTTATAATAGCAAAAACTGGCAACAATGGAGATGTTTAAGGGAACAGTTTGAATAAATAAGTAAACATGTACATGAACTATGCAGACATTAAGAAGAATGAGGTGATATGGAAAAAAGTCAATAAATATTTAATTGCTAATTTTATTTTCAAAGAGAAAATGTGGAGTGGCAGTATGGGGTATATGTTTTCAAAAGATCTACATATGCCATAAGTTGAAAGTTTTTCTTTAAAAGGATACAAAAAATTGGTTTTAGGCGCACCTCTTGGGAGAAGGATGTCGGGGAACATCATGGGGATAGGTAAGAAAGACATTGCTTAATATTGGCATTTCTGTACTGTTAATTTTTAAAAACCTAATGCATGTATAGCTTTTTTAACCATGTTAACAGAGATTCTGGGTGCTGGGATAATTGGTGTGATATGTTTGTTTTCTTCTTTATCCTTTTCTATTTTAAACAAATGAATATCATTTCAGAAAATTCTTAAAATGACTAAATCATCAGCTTTTTTGAATGGAAACATAGGGTACCAATACTGGATTGTGTATAATATTGTTTTACAGTTCACTAATACATATCAGGGACCAACATTATGCACCTAACAGCAATTATTTCTGAGCTCACAGCTGCAGAACCTGCTCCAGGAATGAATGTTCTACCGAATTCCCAGCTTATCCCCTTACAATGATTTTAGAACTACACTCTTCAGCATGAGAATGTTGAGATAGAAACAAAATTTTAAAAAATAATAAAAAAAATTGAAAGAAGATTAAAGTGTAAAAGAGAGGGTATGGTAAGAAGATTAATTTGGGAATCAGAATTATCTCTGTGATGCTGAAATCTGGCTTAATAAACACTTTGCTACATATTTACTGCAGCAAATACAATTATTCCTTGAACAACAGGGGTTTGTTGTTGGAGGGACAACCTTTGCTACATGGGGCTCCTCAGGGCCTGCTGTGGGATGTCAGTATCTGCGGATTTTGGTATAGGTAGGGGTCCTGGAACCAATCCCCCGCAGATACGGAGGGATATCTGTGTATTGGGTTGTACTTTTCAAGGAAGACATTGAAGGCTTTTTAGCAAGCATCCTCACCTCAATTTTCCTACCTTGGAAAAAGGAAAAAATGCTATCTTCTCATGGTTTTCATTGTACTTTGTGACTACTGAAGTCCCCTTCTCCCAAATATACTCTGGGAACATGAAACTCCTTGTAATTTTTAAAACATTAATTGCTCTCTCTTGATTGTATTTCTTCTTGTATGTTCTTTTTGCATATAATTCTTTCCCTTTACTGTTTCGAAAATGTCTATAATTTTTCTCTACTCAACTGAGTATCTCCTCCTCTGTGAAACATTCCCTGACTCCACAAGCAGACGTAGAGATAGCTTTTTAATGGCATTTCCTATATATCCACATTACAAGAATTATTTTACTGCACTCTTGTTTTTAATGTCTTTATCCTGTCTATGCCTTCGGCTGCTTGAAAACAGAGAGATGGCATTTTCAAAAAAACTGCACAAATGCATTCATGAGTAAAGGAAGAAACAATCCAACAAACAAATAAATCACATGAAATAGATGTTTAGCTATTCCAGGCCAGGGGATTATTGCCATTTGTTTACTCATTATTCAAAAATATGTGTTAAGGGCCTACTGTGCATCAGGCACTGTGCCAGGTACTGGGAATAGAGCAGTGCACAAGGCCAAAAATATTTTGGCCTCTTGGAGCTTGCCATGTCACAGGAAATTGAGCTATAGAAAATGAAACTATGCTCATAAGTGAGTTCAATGGCGGCAATGAAAAGAGAGCCCTTGGAAGTTAGGGACATACCAATAGGTAACCCACCTAGAGGGGGGTGAGAGAAAGTCTCCCTGAAGAAGTGATATGTTACTGGAGATAGGAAGGATGTTGCAGGAGAAATTGACAAAGGGAGAAGGCGTTCCAGGGCTAGAGGCAAGAGGAGCATGGGGCCTTTGAGGCAGAGAAAGAAACGCAGTCTGGTTGAAAGGTGATGAATAAGAGAGAGAGTGGGGAAAGGAGAGGTAGGAAGGGTACTCAGAGACCAACGCATGGTCAGCCAAAAAAAAATCACTACAATTTTTGTTACTTTATCTAGAAAAATAAGATGGCAAGCATGGATTGGAGGAAGGTAAAGAAGAGTTTGTTGTAATCATCCAGAAGAGAGAAGACAATTTAGGCTAGGATGAAGGTAATGGCTTGGACTAAGAGAATGACTTAGAGGGCTTATAATGAGTTGAAATCTGTAGCAGTTAATGTTTGGCTGGCTGTGGAAATGAAGGTAATGAGTGAGTCCAAGACAACGTTCGATTTTACTACTAAGCGTAAAACACCTGGTATGTAGCACACAGAATGGCGTGTTTTTAAATTAATTAACAGCAGATTATTCATAGACTTAAGACATAATATTATTGTATATGACACCATTATTTTTAGAAAAGCCTTTATATTATTTTTATCATGTTGTTATTAAAAATAATTGAAACAGCAAGCACCTTTGTAGAATAAGTTAAACAAAATGACCTCAAAAATTTATTCTAGGACTAAATCATTATTATTTTATTCTTCTAAATCATTAATGTAGTGCTTCTCTTCTCACTAATTTTTTTGTTTTATGTTTTAAAAAAATTTTGGAAGAAAATAGTTACATTCCTGAATATTACTCTCTCTCTCTGTGTGTGTGTGTGTGTGTGTGTGTGTGTGTGTGTGTGTGTGTGAATTTCTAGTTCTATGGGAGAATTAGTTAAGAGACTGTGTGGTACTTTGATTCACACTTCTGTGATCACTTCTCTTGAAAGTGAGGGTGAAATGAAAGTAGAGGATGTGAATAATTAAATCAGTCAGTGTCCTATCTATGGCGGACTGCTTCATAAATAAGCTAGTAATCTAGATAATATTCTGTCCCTTCTATAATTTTTTACAATTATTTGCATTATTAGAAAATTTTAAACAATATCCCCATCCTTTTTTATTTCTTTCTATATTTTGTATTTTTATATGTTATCTAATTTCCTTGTGAAGAGAAACTAAAAAGAAGTCAGTTATCTTAAAATTTACTGGTTTGAATAATTGCCAAATTAAGAATAACCTTGGAATTATTTTCAGGACCTCAGTTCAGTTTTCTGTGAAAAAATGCTAAACAAAGTATTGTTATTCTTATAAGAAGTTTGTTAAAGCCAATACATCTACTCATAGGAGGTACATATACATAGGAGACATGTATTTTTCCACAACCCTGTCATCTGCAAATTAAAGGCTGGCTATGAAAATCATTCATTTTATTCTTTAAAATAAATTTATTCAAAAGCACTTGAGTTCATACTTAAGTTGAGCAGCAAATTTGATTGCCAAATTGAGTAGGTGGTAGAAATTCCTACTGTACTTAAAAAGAAACAGTTATTCATGAAATATTGAGTCTGTATGACATCCCAGGCCCCCATGAAATACAACCTATATTCAAAGGAAGGAAACTCTGGAGATAAAAGAAATACTCTTCAACATTATACTCTAAATGCTCTACTTGATTTTAATCTCAAAAAGTACATTTGTTTGTGAACTAGCTACTGGTCATTAGATTTTCATCCAGTATATTTGAAATTTTTAAAGTTCACGGTACTAAAAACAAGAAAATTATATGATGAAGAATATAATTAGAAAGCTGTAAGTTGTACTATCTAATCCCTTGTGTAGAAATCACCTTTATTCATTATTTTTCTTAAAGTGGTTTCTAAAGTTGTGTCAGTTAACTGGGGTTATGCAAGCTGTAGAGGAATCACCTAAAATGTGTGCGAAAAATAACCTCTGAAGTTCTGGCATAGTATTGTTTCTTGATCTAGATGCTGATTACATAGTGTGTTTGGTTTGTAAAAAGTTGTCAAATTATACATTTATGATTTGTGTACTTTTCTGCATGTGTGTTATACTTAAAGTTTTCACATAATAAAATATAATGGACCCCTAAAATACACAGTTTAGTAGAAACCAGAAAAGAATATCATCATAAATCTGGGTAGACAAAAATTTTTAATCAGGACACAAAAAATGATAAACAAAAAGAAAAAAAAATAATAAACTGAACTACACTAAAAAAAAACTCTTCAGAAAATACCATTAATAGAGTGAAAATACAATTCACAAACTAGGCGAAGATATTTGCAAACATATCTTGGACAAAAGACTCAAAAAATATGTAAAGAATAGCTACAAATCAGTAAGAAAAAGATAGACAACCCAATAGAAAAAAATGGCAAAGAAATTGAACATGAAATTCACTAAATAGAATATCCAAATGGCTAATAAACATAAAATGCAGGACTTTCAGCATTTCAACAGTAAGATTACTGAAAAAAAAATATTGATAGGGCTATGTCAAGAAAATACAGGAGCTATCTAAAAGAGGCCCCCAGTGACCAAAAATTTACTAATTTGAGTATCAGAATTGGATTAAAACACATTGAATCAAAGAAAATCTGTGAGTTCATAGTCATGCTCAAAATTGAAAAATACTGAAAAATTGTACTTGTCACTCTTGAGTTAATTGTATGCTTTCCCAGGAACATCCTGGCAATTATTAATGGTACCCACTCTTACTCCTAATAGAGTACCAGTTTGGATGATAAGTTATAAATCATCCCACTGATAATAAAGCTCCTTAGTTTGTATTAGTAAATTGGTGAATAAAGGGAAAGAATTGAACAGAGAGACAATATATCACAAAATAAAGTTGTGATAAAAATAAAAATAAAAAACAAGGTTGAGAAAAAAAGTACAGCACAAATTAAGTTTTAAAACACATAGAATAATCATTAAATAACTAGTACACATGATCTACAAATTATTTTTTAAATGCCAATAAGAGTTAATCATATCCACGAGTTAATGGTGAATCAATTGCTATTCATTGTGAGATTAGGTTGGAATTGCTCTAGAAAATACTGTTAAAGAGATTCTGTGTGAAGTCATAAACAAATTCTGAACATCAGTACATGTACTAGGGTTTCATCATCTCATTTCACATTGTTCTTAGCTTTTAAAATTTCAAACACTTCTTTTGGGGTCTTCAAAAATTCACAACTTAATTTCTGTTTTTTCAATGAACTAATTTCTAGTTCAGTTAATATTGTTTTAAGATATTGCAAGGGTATTAATATTACTTATGTAAATTTCAAAGAATCAGAAAACTTGAGATTAAATTTTATAATCTTTTAAAAAACTACAATTTTAGAAATTTAAGATGATTACATTATGAATAAAATGTCATTAGCTCTCATCAGCGACTTCTTTAAGTGTGTTTATAATTCTATTTTTTTCAAAATATACATATTTTATGAGGTAAATTGATTTTTTCAGTAGAGTTGTGAGCCTTTGTTGCCTTCAATAAAGATATATTTGTTGAATTTTGTCATATGTCAGGTACTTTGCTCCGTGCTGATGAACCAGTGGTGAATGGGCACCTGTTTGGTAAATTCTAGTACAGTGGACACATGAAATGTACTGGGTTGTCCAATCAATAAGTGAGTGAGCTCCTTGGTTGAGCTATTATTGCTGTAATAACTTGGCAATATGTAGGCAAGTTTGGAGTAGTGGTGAAATAGTACACAAATCTTTTATATAGTTAATGAGGTAGAAGGTCACCACTGACTTCCGTCTTAATTTAGCATTTGCCTTTGACATTTAGAGTGTGGGGGTGGAACTTCTTATCTTTAACTTCCACCAGTAGCTGGTAGATGAAGCTGTTATTTTATTTTTCTGTTTCAACAGAATCAGAGTAACGGTAGACTTTGATATAGTAGTTTGAATTTGGAAGAATCATCTTCCTCAAAGTTATCAAATATCTCACTCACTTGCTGAGATTACAAAAAATGGACCAAAGGACGGGGAGAGAGCTAACAGCTTGTCAATCCTTTCAAAGATTAGAATTTCTGGCCTTTTTCGAAGATTGCTTTCTACCTTTGAAGTGTCATTTTATTTAAATATCATGATGTCATAAACTCTAATAGCCATATAGAAATCACCAACAAATATTTCTACATCTTAGCAAACTTATCTTAAAATATGGAGAAATTGTGTGTGGGTGGGGAGGGGAGCAGGGACAATAAGGCATAATATGAGAATAACAGAAAGAAGTCATAGGAGAAGCAAACTTTTTGATTAAGCTAGCTATGAATTTAGTTGGACGTGTAGTCTAAATAACTGTTCCTGGATTGACCCGTTATTTTGTTAACCTGAACATATGGATTGATTAATTAAATAATATATAAACACAGATTGATATGTGACATTTTATACCCGTGTGTCTACAGCATACATTTTGGCAGTCTCTGACCGAGGGGCAACATATTCAGCAGTTGAATAGGCCTTCCTCATGGAATAAGGAGAGTTTCTCTCAGGTCCAACGTCTGTTTGAAAGAGAGAAATGCAGAGACATAAGCATAAGTACGACTCAGTAAACATTGGAAAGTTAAAAAAAAAAAAAAATGCCATTTTATATGTTCTTCCCCAAAAGAGGCAATTTCTGATGAGGAGAGGGATTCTCTTAGTTTTTAAAAGGGATATTATGGGAAATCCAATATAACACAACAAATTCTTTAACAACAGGTATTTGCTTGACTCTCAGTTCACTTCTGCATTTAGCTCTAAATATAAATTTAGTTGATTGGGTGAAGTTAGATATATAAGATCATGATGCATCAAAATAACCATTCTATACTTGCATATTGAACACAGTTGTCACTGAGGATTTTCTTTTTCAACTAATATACCACTAACTGGGTAATTTAAGGTTTGAGTACCGCAATTCAGTTGTCCTTGAGCAACTAGAATTGTTAATGGTAATAGGAAGGAATTTGAATAAGCAACATTGTTTTGTTCTTGTGAGCTGTGTTTCCATTGGCTTGGGAGGGATGGTCACGGAGGCAAGGAACTGTGCTATTTTATTTCGTTCTTACCTTTAAGGAGGTATAAGCAGCAAGTGAGGACAGATCCAGCCAAAAAGCAACCCAGAGACCCAGACATTCCAAGCCAACAGGACCAACCAAATTTATTTTGGTTGCCAACAAATATATTGTGCAAAACCAGAGAAGAACGTTCCACATAAACGTCAACAGCATACCACACGGAGCCAATGATTCCTGGGGCACCTGGAAGAAAGGGAGATGCTGAGAATAATATGAAGCATTTTCCAAGTTTAAATCCAAGGAGACCTGCTTAATACCCAGAATGGATGGCGTCATTTACAGAGGTAATAATGACACTATGAATTCATGGGCAACTCAAATTTTGGACACCTCTTCTGTCTTTTCCTTTCTCTTTTCATCTCGTATATCTTACGAATTTTATCTCAGTTTATAAGGGAAATACAAAAATGAAATAAAGCAGTGCTCATCTGTTTGTGTAAATCTAAAGTGATCACTGTGGTTTTCTTTAATTTTCCTATCTTCTCAATACTATTTTGTATTGCATAAAGAAAAATACTAAAAAGAGAAAAAAAAAAAAACAGAGAAAGAACACATGACCTGATGCAAATAATTTAGAGCATATGTTAATTCAATACTGATTTTTTAATTGCAAGTGTATACCATTAGGACTATTCCCTAGATCCATAACTGAAGCTATGCCAGCTACATAATCAGTACCCATATGGAAACTGTTATTTTTTATTTTTTTATTTTTTTTTGGCCGCTGGCTGGTATGGGGCCTTGACTGGTGTCATCAGCACCATGCTCTAACCAAATAAGCAACCTGCCGGCCCAGAAACTGTATTTTTAAAGTCATTCATTTTAGTGTATTGGGGTCAAAAACAAATAACTAAAATAAAAATTGTTCTTTATTTTCACATAAATCCTGATATACCACCCCACACCATATGAGGGGGGTCTTCAAAAAGTTCATAGAAGGTTTCACATTGTCTTTTAATTCCATCTTTCCTCCAACTTTTTGTTGTATCCTTGTATAAGAATGGACCAAGAAATATTACTCCCTTTAAATAAAATTTAATCCCTACAGATCTCTGACAATTGACCAGTTTGAAATGATGCCACTAAGTTCTTACTTTTAAAGTGTGAATTGCATGTCAAGGCCTAGATGCAAGAAAGAAAGGTGGTGAATTGGGGAACAAAAGCCTAAGGTAAATGAGTGTTTCTAAAATTTGTAGCCTCCAAGAAAACTTTTACATTTTTTCCCCTTGGGAGTCTGTGATATCTATTTAAATCACTGTTTATTGCACTTTTCTCTTAATTGTTTAATGTAGAGTTTAAGAAGAACATATAACCTTTAGAGTTTAAGATCTTGAACATATAACCTTTAGAAAACATGGTATAAATTACCACACCTTTTCTATAATACTGTTACCTACAGGTTTAAGTAGAAAATTACTTCTGTAAAATTTAGAAACAGATTATGGACTTTAAAAATACATATATGTAGCATACCCATTCCGAATGGTGGTTCCAAAGCTTTTGCCATCGCTGGCCATTTAATCTAGTCATTTTTTTTTTTTTTTTCAGTCATTCCTACAGGGATTTCTTTCAGCAACTTGCATTTTCTTTAAATTTTGTTTTGTTATTTTTATAAAAAATGGGGCATCTAGTGATGCCTCAGAAAGTATTCTAGAACAAAATTGTATACAGCCTTAAATAATGTTTCAGTTTGTTAAATAAAACACATTGTTATATATATACAAAAGCTTTATGCTGTCAGTAGGCTGGATTTGGAAATAAATGCCTTAGAAGAAAAGAATTACTAAATTCTGGTCACTTTTTAATACAACCTGAAGATTTTTAGAGCCTTGAATCAATGTTTCTGTGTGAAAAAAATCCAAGATGCCCCAGTTTTGAGTGTATAAAGGGTTAGACCTTCTGCTAAGAGCTTGCTTGGCCCACATTGAATCTTCACAGTAGCAATTTAGGGTAGATATTTTTGCACCAGCTTCACCCTATTTTGCAGATCAGGAAACAGATGTAGGTGAAGATATCACACATATATAGATCCGAGTATTTTTCGTTCCAAAGTTACTATCCATTCACTACCCCACGCTGCTTGGTCAGTTCTCATTTATAATGACTTTGCTAAATTTTTGCTTCTGCCATATAAGAATGGTTTTCTCTCTAAAGGGTGTGCCCTTTGGTTTACAATATTCCTGCACTTTGATTTCTTGAACAGTATAGCTCCTCCTGACTTGCATTAAGATCCAACGAAAGCATTATGTTGTGATAGAGGAAGACTAAGTTTTGAAATTGAAGGTAGACCTGAGTAAAATATCAGTTTTGCTGTTTTGTTTATAAATACCATATAAAGAAAGTGCTTCTTGACTTATTATTAGTCATGCTTGATTTATTAATCTTCAGAACTCCATTTCTTTATCTGCTTCTTAAGCGGGGATAATAATATGATCTGTTTATTGTTACATTAACAGTCAAATGGGTTGGCACATGAGGAAAAAACTAACTTGGACTTGGTACAACTTAGTTCATTTGCTAAAAAGAATTGGTGGGGGTGGGCATAGGTTAGGAGGTGGTGGTTTGGGGCTTACTTTAGGGTTTAACTTCTGGAATAATAACAAAAGAAATTATTTTAAAAATCTAAGGCATTATATAACTATTTAAATTGCTAAAAAGTAGTTTGAGAACTTTGGCATAACTTGATCGGGAATATTAACAAAAGACTAATAATTATCTGACTCCATAGCTAAAGAAAGTAGAGCTGGTAGATGTGCTCTTTATTACTTCAATCTGGAAAAGCAAGCTACATATAATCCTAGAATGAACTGTACCCTTCTCCTTCACCTCAAGTCCCTAACCCATTATCTCTACCCCAGTCCAGACCAGTACCTGCTATTAGTAGTGTGGTTCCAGCAACAAAGCAGATGCGGACTTTAATGTATGGCTCATCAGGAAGGAATTTCACGCAGTCAAGACCAAGGAGTAGGGTGATAAATCCAAACCCAGAGAGAACATCTGCAGTAATCATCAATGCTCGAGTTGCTACCAGTTTCACTGGAAGACCAAGGCATACAGTTACAGCAGAGTCAGAGGAAGCAAACATGTTAACTCACAGAGGTATGTCAAAAAACAAACATTAACATTAACACAGGCCCACTGATAGAAGTCAGACTTCACATTTGTATGAACTTGAATGTGAGTACCATTAATTTTTTCATAAAATTCAAAAATATTATGAGATTATTTACATTATTATTTGTTTAAGCATCTCTTACTTAGTTTTGTTGACATCCTAGCAGATAGTATCCTGATAGATAATGGGGATTAAATAAATGTTTTTTCTTTTTGTCTCCTGCTCTGGGTCTTGTTCATAAGTATTACAGCTGAATGCTGAATTGAAGGTAGAATACCTGTTCTGCTGAAGTTATCCTACAAATATTGAATGAATAAATGATCACCATAATTGTTTGAAATTATACTAAAAAAAATCATTTTAGATAATTGGTTGAACTTTGGCACAGGGAAGGAGGATAAAATATTTCAAGACTTCTCTTGCCAATTTAGGCTGGTGGGAGCCATCAGCAGATGTTAAGAAGGAGGTAATTTCTACTATTAGGTAGAAGACTATATCTGAAAGTCAGATCATATTCTTTTTCAGCCCTTCATATTATGACTCTTCTTGGCCAACACTCCATATTAACCCTTCAACTTGCATCATTAAATGTGCATATTTTAAAACTACAGCTATTAAGAATATATGGTAGAAAGTCTAGGAAAGAGAAGATCAGGCAAATGAAAATGAAACAGTGGCAGTCTTCTTCGGCAGGAGAAACATCTTCAACTGTGAAAGCCTCCTGAACTCTGAGTCACAGTTTTGCTTAATTAAAAATAGGAAAATTATGTCACAAATGTAACAGAAAGAGAAATCAAGAAAGTAAGCCCATTTACAACAGTCACAAAAAAATAAATAAAAGTAAAACACCCAGGTATCAATTAAACCAAGGAGGTGAAAGATCTCTACAATGAAAACTACAAACCACTACTGAAAGAAATTAAAGACACAAAAAGATGGAAAAACATTCCATGCTCTTGGATTGGAAGAATTAACATTGTGAAAATGTCTATATTACCCAAAGTGATCTACAGATTCAATGCTATCTTCATCAAAATACCAATGACATTCTTCACAGAAGTGGAAAAAACAATCTTAACATTCGTTTGGAACAAAAAAAGACCCCAAATAGCCAGAACAATCCTGAGAAAAATAATTAAAGCTGGAAGCATAACAGTACCTGACTTCAAATCATACTACAAACTTATAGTAACCAAAGCAGCATAGTACTGACATAAAAATAGACAGTTGGACTAGTGGAGCAGAATTGAGAACCCAGAAATCACCCCTCAGGCTTACAGCCACCTGATATTTGACAAAGGCAACAAAAACATACATTGGGGAAAAGACTACCTCTTCAATAAGTGGTGCTGGGAAAATTGGATATCCATATGCAGAAGAATGAAACTAGACAGGCACCTCTCATCATATACTAAAATCAACTCAAAATGGATTAAAGACTTAAATATAAGACCTGAAACTGTAAAATTACTAAGGGAAAATATAGTTGAAACACTTCAGGAACTAGATCTGTGCACTGACTTTATGAACATGAGCCTGAAAGCACAAGCAACAAAAGGAAAAATAAACAAATGGGACTATATCAAACTAAAAAGCTTCTTCACAGCAAAGGAAACAATCAACAGAGTGAAACAACGAACTACAGAGTGGGAGAAAATTTTTGCTAACTCTGCATCCAACAAGAGATTAATATCCATAACTTACAAGGAACTTAAGCAGTTACACAGTGAAAAAAACAAATAACCCAATTAAAAAATGGGCAAAGGAGCTGAATAAACATTTTCTCAAAGGAAGACACACAAATGGCCAAGAGGTACATGAAAAAATGCTCAACATCACTAGTCATAAGGGAAGTGCGAATTAAAACCACACTGAGATATAACCTCACCCCAGGTAGACTGGCTATAATCAAAAAGATGGAGAATAACAAATGCTGGTGAGGATGTGGAGAGAAGGGAACACTCCTACACTATGAGTGGGACTGAAATTAGTACAACCACTATGGAAAACAGTATAGAGTTTTCTCAAACGACTATAGATAGACCTTCCATGCAATCCAGCAATCCCACTTCTAGGTATATACCCAAAGGAATGGAAGTCATCATGTCAAAGGGATACCTGTACTCCCATGTTCCTCACAGCTCTGTTTACAATAGCCAAGAAATGGAACCAACCTAAATGTCCATCGATGGATAATTGGATAAGGAAAATGTGGTGTGTGTGTGTGTGTGTATATATACACACACACACACACATATATACATATATACACCATGGAATACTATTCTGCCATAAAAAATAAAAAATAATGAAATTCTCACTTTTGCAACAACATGGATGAGCCTGGAAAAAATTATGTTGAGTGAAATAAGCAAAGCACAGAGGGATAAATACTGCATGTGCTCACTCATAAGTGGGAGCTAAGAGAGAAAGAAGGAAGGAAGGAAACACCACAGTGGTGCGTTGGACTTGCAGAGGGAGAGAGCATACCTAGGGATACCAAGTGGAGTTGGGGGGTAAGAGGGATGGGGAGGGAGGTAGAGGATTATTGGGTGTGGGACACGGGGTATAATCACAGTTTGTGGTAATGGGCATGCTGCTAGTATGGATCTGGCCTTCACATCTTGGGCACGAATGATGACAGTCAGCTTTGTACCCCATGAATATTCTTAACCAATAAAAAAATTAATTAATTAACTAATTTTTAAAAAATTATGTCACAAATGGAGGGTTAGTTACCCAAAGTCAGAAATCTTACTATTTTAGCTGACCAATGAGTAAGAGTAATACAATTTATTACTTTCATGATACTGTATTTATATTTCATTTTCATAGTGATCTGGGATTTCCTTGCATTTTAAATAATTTTTTCCCAATGGTGAGGTAACTTTAGGACAAATTTGGTAGTTGCTTGTAAAATGCAGTCCATTTCCCTTATTTAAAATAAAAAATATTTTTATGATGCATCTGAGAGAGAAATCAACACATAAATCAGCTCCTACCTTATTAATAGATGAATATACTATATATATAATTATCTTATTAATATATATGAGTATATATTTATTTCTAGAATGGAATTTATAACATGAAAAATTCAGTGTTATTTCAAAAATTTAAATTTTCCAAATCTAAGGGTCATGTTTCTCAAAATTTAGGAAGCGGAAAAATATATGACTCATTAGATAGTATTACTTTTTTATATGTCAACATATCCTCTTGATCACCAAATGGTATATACAAATGGGCCTCCCACTCAGGGCCCCAGAGCAAGGGGTCCCTGCACTTTGAAGTATCTCCCTTTAAATTGTCTAAGTCCCTTTTTGGAACCTGGGACTACCCAAGACTGGCAGTACCCTCAAGATGAGGTGCCCTGAACTCACCCAGACCTTCATGGGCCCTGATCTTTCTCTTTCCTTGGAGACTCTCCAGTCCTCTATTCCACAAAGAGAGTCTCTGAGGAGCTCCAGCACCCATGCCTCTTGGGTGGGCCGGGGCCTCATGGCCAGCCCAGTTCCAGGAGGGCGGCCTTGCGAGCAGATTGCTTATGCTGGCTGATGCAGAATTTCTTTGCAATCATGTGAAATTTGGGTGCCAGAGTGGTGTTAATATGCTGATTTAAGGAGACTCAAATTATCTGTATCAAAAAGAACACTGTAAAACAAATATTTGTTTTCCACACACCCTAGGTATACAGGGCAATGGAAAGAGGTAATAATTGAGGCTGTATGAAAAAAAGCAAAAAATAAAAATAAAATTCTACTTCTTCATAGATAATATCCTAACCAAGAGGCTATAAGTATGTTATTTTCCTAGAATACATTTTACAAGAGCCAACATATGTCTGTTGTCCTTAAACATATGATAGAATGTTTTAAGGAAAAGTAATGCATCTGTAGTATGTTGTTTGAAACTAATAGATAAGAACAAAAGAGAAAAAGGACAGATAGTATAGGCAAAGGATAAGAAGGAATATATTAAAATATAAAAAGTGCTTTATTCTATGAAGTGGGCATATGAGTAATTTTATTTTCTTCTTGCATAAATCTACATAATAGTATTTGGAAATGTGAAATTTTAATCTTTTGTTTTCTCTTCAGCTCAGACCCTGCCACTGAATTTTTGAAACAGGCTGAGTGTCCACGTGAATTTCCATTCCTATTTACCAAATCATGCTTCCTTGTAGGTAGAACTAGGTTAGCACAGGGAAGGGAAAAGGAAAAGAATTAAGAGGATTTATCTTAAACAAAAATAAAACAAAGGCCTCATGAATTATGTTAAAAAAATATTTCAGGCACCCAACTCCTAAGCAGCGGATGAAGATATTTTAGAGCACTGCTCTTTTTAAGTGCTTTCCCCTGCACTGAAATAGCAGTCCAGGGGAAAAGTCACATTCCACAGGTTTACTTTTCATTTATCTTGAGAAAAAAAAGTTGCCATGTGGTATCATCACCCAGTCATAAAAGAGAGTAAAACCACTTTGCTTTAATAACAGGATGGGGATTTCTTGGCACGGTTCAATGTTCTATAAATGAATAAATAAATAAATGCTATGCAGAAAGATTGAGAGTATCAATGATAGATTTTTTAATTTACGAGATCTTTTTATTTATAGAAACATGAGACTTGCTAACACCTAACTGTAATTTAAAGCTAAAAGTAGGATGGATGAGGGAGACAGCCTTAATACCGTCTGTAACAGTGAGTCGCATGTGTGGATTTTTTTCATCCATGCTTCTCCATGGTCTGAGTGTCTCTTTAGCTGTCTATCTCTTTCTGTCTCTGCCCCTCTACCTTCACCTCTCTTTTAGCAAACTTTTGATTGAAATAACTGTAAACTTTCCACTGGAACTAAGTCATTGCTGAAAGACAACTCTGAAATGCTTTTCATCGAATCTGTCAATTCTAATCATAAAATCACAGCACCCTAAATAGTTCATTTCAATTCAGAAAGCATTTACTGTAAGACTACTGTGTATAAGGCACTATGCCAGACCCTTTGGGGGATAACAGAGATGAATGAGATAATCTTTTTACCCTCAAGGAATTTACAAGTATATGGGAAAACAAAATATACTGAAATATATTTCAATTCACATTTCAGAAATGAATCCAATTTCAGGTTAAAACATTTCAAACTAGACAGAACTTCATTGCAGTACTATAGAAAACAAAAACACACAATGAAAATCTGAGCTGAGTTTTCTTTGGCATTCCTTTCTTGGCAAGCAGGGAGGTCTAAGGTATACATACAGGAGTGTTCCGCAAGTATAGAATCGTAATCTTCACAGGTGCGAATCCCATCAAATGCGTTTGTGACGCACTCCCACCAGAGGCCCCGGCATTTTGAGCTCACCTAAATGTTGAAGACACTGTGTGAAACAACTCATGCACACATAACTTTGGTTCCACTTGATCAAAGGGACAACTTGGCTATTGTGTTTGATGGCAAAGTGCAGTGGTTACAAGCATGATCAGAATTTCATTTACAACAAACAATGCATTTTAGAGTATTTTTCCTTAAGCACTGACAATTAAAGCCTTTCTGGACCAGGAAATAAATCTACCTTCTGATTTGGGGGGTGGAAGGGGATGGAAGGGGACAGAAAATTAAGTCATGGCTAAGAGATAAAATCAGAACTATATATATTCAAATATCTATGACTGGTTCCATCACTGAATCATAGTTTATCATGGAGACAATTCATTTCACTTCCCCGTGTTGACATTTACTTATTTTTAAAAAAATCAATAAGACACTAGATGCCAACTTTAACATCTAGGTATACGTTAATTTTTCTTCATTATCAACACTGAGTTCTGTGAATAAAGGTGTTATTTTTAGGAGGTTGACAAACGTGAAAGAATTAGTAAAGACAGCCAATAAATGAAGTCACCATTAAATGAAATATAAAGGCCCCACATCTCCTTCTTGCCTACTTTGCTGATATCTTACAAATGCTTAAGCTATTATATGGATTTAAACAAACTGCACATTGATTGCATACAATTTGTTAGCAGTAAACCACTTTTACTTGGAAACGAGGTGCAGATGACTCTTAGTGTCCACTTAGTGCTAAAAGGTACCAGTACCCTGAACCTTCCCACACGTTATCCATAAACTATAAGTCACAGTAGCTTTCTTAGAACTGTAAACATGCCAACAGAAAATAGTCTCAAGTATTCTTGACAGAGCCCATGCATAAGAAACAGAGCTAATGTGATTGTTTCTTCTGACTCAATTACAGATGCACATTGCCTTAAATATCTGGAAATAGCCTAGTAAAGTTTAACTAAGAATTATCTTGAAAAACGAAAGCTTAAATTTTTCCCAAAGAAAGAATAAATTACAGAGCAGGGTGGGAAGAGGAATGCAAAGAAAAGGAAGTTAGATTGGTGTGGAAAAGAATGAAAAGGACATAAAAATACTTTGCAAAACAAAGTAATATCAATGAATACAAGCACTGTGAAAGTCCCTGCCCCATACTCTGCTTTGAAGCTGTGTTGTGTGTCAAATAAAACTCTACTGATTGCAATTCCATCATAATTTCGAATGTGGTACCTCTATTATTACTTTTTTTTTTTTTTTTTTCGTGACTGGCACTCAGCCAGTGAGTGCACCGGTCAGTCCTATATAGGATCCGAACCCGCGGCGGGAGCGTCGCTGCGCTGCCAGCGCAGCACTCTACCAAGTGCGCCACGGGCTCGGCCCTCTATTATTACTTTTAATGTAAAATAATTATAATCGTTAATAATCATTCTATATTGAGTCTATACTCTAAAACAGTTACTACTTAAGCATATTACTATTTTATTTATTCTTTAAAAGACCTTATGAGATATTATTATTATTATCATCATCCATTTTACAAATAAAGAAATGGAGGCACAGGAAAGTTAAGTGAGAATCCCAAGAAAGCATAATCAACGGAGGAAACTGGACTCTAATTCAGCAGTCTGTGTGTGCTTGCTCTTCAGCATTGCAGTCTACTTAAAACTCATTTTTTAAAAAAAAATTCCAAATCCGGATTTGGATATTGGCAGGTAACTTTGAGTGAAGTAGACCCTGACATGAATTTCATCCCAAGGCTGTTATTCCACAAAACCTTCCTTTGGCTTGTTCTTCCTCAGGATGAATCTGGAAGTGATGTTCTGGACTTTATGGAAGATTATCTGACTCAGGGAAACACAGAGACTAAAAGTCTAATGAAGAAAATCCATCTTGTGAAATCTAATACATCAATTTCTAAAGACGTATGTGAACATCTCACTTTATATATGCATAGACTTTAAATATAAATTGACACTCTTATTAACTGTGTTGTAACCTGGGGCAAAATCTTATCTTTTTTTGAATCTCAATCTCCTTATCTGCATTTAGGAGATAAATGTTAAGATGGTTACAAGAACTTAAATTTACAAACACACACAATATAAATGATTTGCTGAATAGACAAAAATAGTAGTAAAGTGCTTAAACATCACAGTAACCTGAGTAGTGGCTGTGTTCAGCTTCACCAACTAATCATAATGAAAGTAGAGAAATGTAGATGTTGTGAGATGAATGTGGCCCTCAAAAAGATATGTTCACGTCCTTTTCCCCAGAACCTGGGAATGTGACCTTATTTGGAAAAAGGGTCTGTGCAGATGTAATTAAGTATCTTGCAATGAGGAGATCATCTTGTATCCTTATAAAAGACACTCAGAGGGGAGAGGCGGAAAAAAGAGAAAGAGGCAATGTGACCACAGAGGCAGGGATTGAGTGATGCAGCCACAAGTCAAGAAATGCCTGCGACCACCAGAAGCTGGAAGAGGTGAGGAAGGGATTCTCTCCTAGAGCCCTCAGGGGCAGTACAGCTTTGCCAACATCTTGATTTCAAACTTCTGGCCTCCTGAACTGTGAGACAATAAATTTCTCTCTGTTAAGCCACCCAGTTTATGGTCATTTGTTACGGCAGCCCTAGGAAACTAACACAGTAGAGACAGTTTGTGCAGAACCGTGACACTATAGCAGTAAACAGGTCTTCTCGTAGCCTGTTGTCCTTCGGTCTCTCCATTAACAGGAGCACAGTGTGTCTGGTTTATTCTAATTCAAGCTGGGTGATATGGGTTTGAAGCCATTGTTCTACATCAGACAGTGGCTTCCCACAATTTCCTGCTATCTAAGTCGTCCACTAAACACTAAAACAAACTAAGCAACTTACTATGGTCATTCCTGTTATATATGACGTTATTTAGAAAATGGTCTAAGATAAATATGCAAAAATTCTTATCTTGCACTAAAAAAGGTATTTCTGTCTTGCCAAAATAATCCCATAGTGGTGTCAATTTCAAGGCTATTGATCATTTACCTGCAGTGACCATTTATAGAAAAGCAATGAGCTCACAAGAGAAAACAAGGAATTCAATTTCATTAGGTATTAATGCTCAGGGGCATACTATTAGATTGCTTGGTGTTCACACTCAGTTAAAGTATGTGAGAATAGTGGCTGTAATTAACCAAACTTCAGTGTTAATATGGCACTTACTGGAGACACCCTTAAAGGTGCCTTTGTACACAAAAGCCAAGGTTAAAAGATTTAATGTTATTTATCAGATTTAGGAAAACCCTCTTCGATATAATATATAGTCTTCATTTATCTATCCCTCTGCCATAAAATAGCTTATTATGAACATTCTAAAAAGTAAGCAAATCTAAGTTCATGAAAGTTTTAGGAAAATGTTTTTACAAAGCAGGCTGATGCTTAAAATATTATGGTTAAACTTTCTTAAGGGCAAAAAATGCAAAATAATAACTAATAATTTTTATCTCACAGGGTTGTCCAAAATAGATTCTAAATTTAAGCTTTCTCCTTTTCACCCGCAATTTATATATTAATACATAACATAGAAAACAATGTTAAAGAAATTTGTGTATCATTTCAATGAATACCTATCGTTCCCGAAAGTGAGGCATGGATTATCTCCTAAGTAGAGAGAAGTCAGTTTATCCAAGGTTATGACAATAGAGTAGAAGTCACACACCTGAGGCCAGAAAAACCTCTTAATTAGTTGCCAATAGTTAAAATATAGAGATTTTACAGAACAGTCCAGATTTCTGGCTTCCCTTGGAAACTTGGGCAGTCTGGCACCTGGACTCACTGTTGCAAACGATTAGCAAGAAAGGAGTGGCTGCTCCCGTGAGGTGGGGCTTGTGCTCACCAGGCTCCCGACACTTCCTGCCGTCTGCCTCGCTTATGTATGTTGGCTACCTGGTTTTTTAAGGCATTTGAGTTTTTCCTCCTGTATAGAAGGGTATATACAAGGGTACTTCAGGAAGTTCATGGAAGGATCGTATTATCCTGTAATCCTATTTCCACAAACTTTTTGAAGTACCTCACACCAATGAGAATAATTCCCCTTGCTCTCAACCTGTCAAACTTCTTCCTATTATTTAAGTTCCACTTTAAAGAAATCCTTTCTTCTGTGAGCCCCCCTCCTCCCCACCCAGTTTTTCCACCTGGAGGTAACTCTCCCTACCCTGAGATCCCACAGTAATTTGTCCATATTTTTATAGCACCTATAATGTTGCATTATCTTTTGTATATACCCTTAGTGCATCTGTTTCTGTCTGTCTGTCATTTTTCAAACTACATTCATTGAATGTCATCATGTGCCAATCAACATGCTGGCTAAATGCTGGAGATACAGCAACGATGAAGACAGACATGGCACCTTGCTTCAAGGAGCATACAGAACCGCCTTCTTGATACATATGACGTACTCAGTAGATGTTTATTGAGGAAAAAAACCTGTCAAATTTTCTAATCCACCCATATTAACTCTCATTTGAACTTTGGAGTAGAAAATGGTTACTGATACACCATGCACACAAATGCTGCTAACATGTGCTTTCTACTTGACTGAATAAACTAGAACAGCCAAATCCAGGAGCTGAAAACTATTATTTAGGCTGGAGAGTTGACACTGCTTTAGAGTTATCCTGGACCCTGTCTACTCACCTGGCTCTGAAAAGTGTTTACTACAGCATTAAGAATAAGTAGGAAAGAGACTTAGAAAGTCTTAGGAAACCACATTGATGATGACTCTTCACAGTTGAGTTATTGTGGGCATAAATCAGTTCCCTAATCCTGGAATTTCTGATTCTGAACCCTGTAGCAGTCTCCTATTAAGACTCCTATACACTAGTCTGTGCCAATTTTTCTTACTCCTGAAATACAAACAGAAATATATATTTATTACTAGTTACCCACCATCAAGCAAAATTTTTCTTTGTCAGTATGCATTAAGGTATAAATGTATAGAGACAAATAATGTATATACTAAAGAAAAATGAAATGAGACCTTAAGATATATTATTTCAAAAACTACCTTGCATATACATATTACAAGAATTTATAATTTTCACACCACTTTTCCATCCTTGTGCTAATATGCTTTAGCATTAAAGATACAACTTACCTGTATCCAGTAGTTATTTATATATATATTTATTAAGGTGCAAAAGTTTTAATAATACTATAGTAAATGACGGTTTTGCTACTATAACTTGAAAACACTTTCAATTTTACATTAAATGCATTTGAATTTTTTAAACTAGTATTTTAAACTTTTTACTTTTATATTTAATTTGTATTTTTTACTATCCCAGGGTCTAAAAGAACTCAAGACAATCCCTAATAAGAATGATGAAGCAAAACTAAAATAATGATAGTAGAAGCCACCTTTCCTTTCGATTCCTTTTATGTTCTCAATTTACAAGAAATGGAAGAAAGACATGTTTATTTATTAAAATATATTTGTTTTAGCTCTTCCTGGTTATTTGTAGAGCACTGACTAAAGGTATAAATGATGAGGAATGGGATAATGCAAACTTAGTAGGAAATA